>NC_082669.1:96494405-97744405 GCF_025265405.1 Mesoplodon densirostris
TATTACTTTCATTTTTACATGTGAGGAAACTGAGGTTTAGCAAAGTTAAGTAATTTACCGAAGGTCACGAGTCACAGGGAAGCCATGATTGGAACTGAGATCTGCCTGGCTCCGAGACCTGTGTTTTGACTATTCTGTCAAGCCTTCCTTGTCTTATCTGCTAGGCTTTTGCTCTCAGTGCTTGGTATGTAATAGAGTACTGTAATTTGCAAATCTAGATGGTAGTTCTCTCTCTCTTTGGGAATTTAATTTAAGCTCAACATTTGGGAACTACTCATGGGAAAAGCAGCCCTGTATAGTTACATGACAATACAGAGTACTGTCCTGGATTCGAAGTAGGTAACTGACATCCAAAGTAATTTACCTTTGCATTACATGGGCACCACCCAGTTTTAGTCCCAGGGATAAATTGATCCAGAGTTTAGTTTACAGAGGGTTTCTAACCCATTTTCAACACAGCTTATCTAGGACAAAGGCAAACAAAGTTTATTGTTTTAAATTTATTTTCTTCCTCCATTTCCAAGCAAATGCTTAGACAATTTTGAAAGGAAATTCTGTGCTGTGTTTCTTTACAGTTGAAAATATTCAGGGGGCAGGCGGCAGTCCTGTTTCCTGGGAACATTTCTTTCACTCCTTGATGCTTTACCATGAACACCTCCGGAAGGATCTTCCGAGTGCAGATAGTGTCCAGTACCGTCACCTTCCTTCACGTGGCATCACCCAGAAGGAGCAGGATGGGTTGATTGCTTTTTTACAGCTCACATCTACCATCATTACTTGGGTAGGTAACCCACCCACCGCATGTGAGAATGTAACTTTGTGTTCTAACACAGTGGCATTGTAAGGAGCCCCCAAGTTTCCTTATAACGCTTAAAGTTTATGAGTGATAAATTTAGCATATATATTTGGCGTTCTGTTCTTTTTTTTTTGTGGTTAGTATTTTATGCTATTCTGTTCTTAAGTTCTTTGTTTCTTCACCTTTAGAGGGTATAGTTCTGGTAGCCCCTGCTTACTGCCATAAATGTGTATGAAAATAATAGCCTAAGCCTCAAAGAAAATAATCAGAAGGGCAAATAAGAATGAGCTGTTGGATACACATCCTTCTAGAAGGTTTCCTAGCATAGGTGTGGATATATAGGTTCTTGTGTATATACATATATATATATATATATATATATATGTATATATACACGTAAAGAGTATTTTTAATTAAAAAGAAAATTTATTTACTGAATATTTTTTGTCATATATATATATCTCATATCTTCTTAATCCATTTATCTTTTGATGGACAGTTAGGTTGTTTCCGTATCTTGGTGATTGTAAGTAATGCTGCTATGAACATTGGGGTGCTTGTATCTTTTCAAATTAGTGTTTTTGTTTTGGGGTATATACCCAGGAGTAGAATTGCGGGGTCATATGGTAGTTCTGTTTTTAGTTTTTTGAGAACCCTCCGTACTGTTTTCCACGGTGGCTGCACAATTTACATTCCCACCAACAGTGTAGGAGAGTTTCCTTTTCTCCATATTCTCGCCTTCATGTTCTTTTTGATGATAGTCATTCTGACAGGTGTGAGGTGGTATCTCACTGAGGTTTTTTTTTTTTTTTTTTTTTTTTCCGTAAGCGGGCCTCTCACTGTTGTGGCCTCTCCCGTTGCGGAGCACAGGCTCCGGATGCGCAGGCCCAGCGGCCATGGCTCACGGGCCCAGCCGCTCCGCGGCATATGGGATCCTCCCAGACCGGGGCACGAACCCGTATCCCCTGCATCGGCAGGCGGACTCTCAACCACTGCGCCACCAGGGAGGCCCCTCACTGAGGTTTTGATTTGCATTTCCCTGATGATTAGTGACGTTGAGCGTCTTTTCATGTGCCTGTTGGCCATCTGCATGTCATTTTTGGAGAAGTGTCTTTTCAGGACTTCTGCCCATTTTTAGTCATGTTGTTTGTTTTTGTGACGTTGAATTGTGTGAGCTATTTATATATTTTGGATATTAACCCCTTATTGGTCATATCATTTACAAATATTTTCTCCCATTCAGTAGGTAGTCTTCATTTTGTCGAGGGTTTCCTTTACTGTGCAAAAACTTTTAAGTTTAATTAGGTCCCATTTGCTCTTCTAGTTGTTTCTTTTTTTTCACTAGAGCAAAGCTAAGTTCCTTAGTCTGACATTCTCTCCGAAGGATAGGAAGAGTGTCTTCTAACTTACTGGTTTTTCCAGTAATGCTAAATAGTATTAAAGGTCGAAACATAAAGTTTGTAATTATTTTTTGTTGAATTAAAATGGAGTGATACTTGATACCGTGTGTGTGGGAGGGTGTGTGTGCACATGCGTGTGTGCATGTGTGTGTATTTCCATTTTTTTCTCAGAAAAGGACAAGGTATTTTATTCATTCATATCTAACGTTGTTCCAGAAAAGATGTAAAATGCCTATGTAAGATTTATGTGACCCTGGAAGACTTTCTCTGTTTGTATGTATTATTTTCCATTCTTAGAGCTGTCAAAGTAATTCTACAAAGGCTATCTTTTCTCCATTTTTTACACTGACTGAGCTAGTGATCTGATTTGATCTACTGGTAGAGTTCAAGCATTTGCCGTAGGCTTATCTTTGTTTTAGTATGTATTAAGCCTATGAATACTCAGTGTAAGTGTTAGCAATTTAGATGATTACTGGTCATTTTTCTTAGCTTTTGAAAATGGAAAGTCTCCCTTGTTCTTTTTGTATTCAATACTCAGAGTGAAAATGCTCGTTTGGCACTCTGTGAACATCCTCAGTGGACCCCCGTGGTGGTGATTCTGGGACTCCTGCAATGCAGCATCCCTCCTGTACTAAAGGCCGAACTACTGAAGGCACTTGCAGCGTTTGGAAAATCTCCTGAAATTGCTGCTTCTCTCTGGCAGTCGTTGGAATACACTCAGGTAGTATTATGAGCTCTCTTATTTACATTATTACAGTTTGGAAGTGAGATTTGATAATATTGTACAAGCAAGTGCATCCAGTTGAAACGTATAGTATACCACGAACTTCACAGATAGAAAGTTATGATTTTGGTACTAAGCATAGCATCAGAAACTAACAGTCTTGGGTTTTTCTCTTGGATCAGCTGACAGCTTCACTGGGTTACTGGAGACTGGTTCTTCTCTTTGTTTTTCAGTGTTTGTAAGATTAATAAATTCCTCAACTCTGTCTTTGATACTAGGCTGATATAAGCCTTCAGAAGTCATCTGTACTCATTAAATGTGGGAGATGCCTGTTTTTTTTGCTGCTTCCTTCTGTGCCCTTCCTGTCTTAAAGCAGACGAGTGAAGTGTCTCTATCAACTCTTATTTCTTTAGTTATAAGCCCTGTTGGAATTTTTATGTCAAGATAGAGTTATTCTATATGTGGTAAAGTAAAAAAAGGAAAATAAGAATGTGTCCTATAGAGATTTTTCTAGTAAAATGGTTAGGAGGAATATATGTTTGTCTTAGAAATAATACCACATAAGGGAGCCTATGACTCTGACACATTGGTAAAGCTACTGTTTTGAAGCAGTATTCTAGTTGTTTTGTGACATACATGTCCTGAAGATGTTAATGATACTTTATAAAAACAAAAATTAAGGGAGTTGGTGTGTGCTGGAGGCTTGGCCACTTTTAGTTTAGTGTTGATACTTCATTTTTTCATTCATGAGCGTGTCAGTACTTATCATTGTCCTAAGTGCTTCTTTATACCTAAGATGAAGTGTGTTTGGGTGAGCTTTTATCTCATAAATCCTTTTAAGGTTCATTCCTGGAATATCTGAGAGGAAAGTTGCTGAAAACACATCTTGTGTGCACTTAGAAATTACCAGTTTTCTGAAGCCCAGGTAATTGGAAGTTCTCCCTGAGCCTGGACGCAATTGCTAATGAAAGTTCATCAGAGACTTCTCAGTTGTCATTTCTGATTGACATTGTAAGATGTAGAATGTGGTGGGTGTTGTATATGACTGTTACTGCAAAGCTGCTTCTTTTCATTGATAAATGAGTGCTCCTAACATCTAATTCTTATTATTTTAAGGTACTGCAAACTGTAAGAGTTCCAAGCCAGAGGCAAGCTATTGGTATTGAGGTAAAGCTTTCCTTTTAGTTTAAATGCTATATTCATACATTCACATGATAAAAAGACTAAGAAAAAATATACTTACCCTATTAGGGTTCTGTAATTTTCAACTTTAATGTATTTTCGTTTGAGGGTTTTTTGTGTTGAAATGGAGATGAAACTTTTTATGAAAGAAATCAAAATACTTTTGCTTTCAGAGTTGGAAAGGCATGTTAGATGGCAGCCATCCAAACTGAAAGTTTGGTTTGAACTCAGTTTAATTAGGCTACTTGGGTCAACCCTAAAGTGAGAATTTACTTGTTTTAGTTTCTTTTCTTCTCTGTCCGCTCCCTTCCTCTTTTTTAAAGAAACATTTAAGATTTCCATTTTTAACTTTTGTGCCTTTACCTCTGAATAAAAAATGATAATATCTGTGTGGGTCTTCGGGTGTGATATTAAACCGATATTAATGAGTTAATGTCTGAAAATGCTTTGCACTTTATAGCTGATGGTTTTATGTTACCGAATTTCCTTTATTTTTCTTTGGAAGGTGGAACTAAATGAGATAGAATCCCGATGTGAAGAATACCCATTAACTCGTGCCTTTTGCCAGCTAATCAGTACCCTGGTGGAGAGCTCCTTTCCTTCTAATTTGGGCGCTGGACTCCGGCCTCCCGGCTTTGACCCTTATTTGCAGTTCCTTAGAGATTCTGTGTTTCTCCGATTCCGTACAAGAGCTTACCGGAGAGCAGCTGAAAAGGTTATGTTCAGAGAAACACTTTTGTCTCCTTACTCATTTATTGCTGCTTTTTCTTTTATTAGAGGCACAAGATGCTATAAGCTCATTTTAGCTTTTGAAAGTTAGTAAAATTCACAGTCTTATACTGACATATCCATGGTCTGATTGGTTTATATGCATTAAAAAATAAATTAAGGCATTAAAACCAAAGCAGTGACTTTTTAGTGATCAGTAATTTAATTGATATGAAGTCATAGTCATTTAGATCCTTAATTGAACAAATTTTGACCAAAATTGAACCAAAAGTGTTACACCTTTGGCAGTTGGAAACACACTATCCTTTATTGGGATGATTTTGGTTAGGGATTAAAATAAGTTTAAACTTGCACGCTAATTTCTAATGGTTAGTAGCACTTCTGGGTTGTGGAGTCTGGTTTAGTGGGAAGGCATATTGTGATTCATTAGGTATGTTTGCCGTGGATAGTGGCTGAGGGAGCACTGACAGTTATGTACATATTTGCTCTGGTTGCAATACACTCACAGCTGAGCTAAATGTATATATCAGCTTATGTAATTCTAATATGACTGCAAGGCAGGTACTATTAATATTCCCATTTTACAGATGGAGGTTTAGCAAAGTTAAGGAACTTGCTTAAGGTCCAGGACCAGGATTTGAACCTAGGACTCTGATTCCAGATCCAAGCTCATAACCACTAAGCTATGTAAGAAACCCTTCCAGGTTCTGATGTAATTCACTTTAGTCTATAATACTGTTTATTGGTTCACAGACGACCCTTGGATATATCTTGTAGGGACATTCCTGCTTTATTTTTATAGTTTGCTGTTTTTGAACCTGTTGGGTTTATTTGTTGTATTAATGATTATAAAATAATATAGTTCATGCTAATTTGGGAAATTAGGAAAACATAGAACAATATATGAAGAAATTATATCACCCATAATCCTGTTGCCAAGGGAAGGGTAACTATTATTCTTTTTCTTATGCATATCTACTTAAACTGAGATAATGAGCTGCATTAGCTTGTATGCCTTTTTGGCCACTAAACATAGTATTATGAGGATTTTTTTCATGCTATTAAAGATTCTTTGAAAACAGTCTTTTTAATGACTGCATAATCATTACTTGTATCTAGCATAGTTTATTTTTCATTGCCGTATCGTTGGACATAGTTTGTTTCTAATATTTAGTCCCAAATAACTGAAGTTTAGTTTTTGTCAGTTGCTTTAGAAGTTTTGCTTCTCATATGGTAGAAATAAACACTGAGAGGGGTATACATTTTATTGAAGCACTAGAATTACCTTATTAACATATGTTTCCTTATTGGATGTAAACTATAACAGCAGCCATGCCTCATTAATAGAAGTCATTTCAGATGGATAATGGATGCTGATAATTGCAATCTCTTCAACAAAATGTTCTGATACTTTTTGGCATTTCTTTTAAATATCTTATTTGCCTTTTCTTACAAAGGTCATTATGACCTAAGGGTTTAGAGCTTTAGTCAGCAACTTTCTTTACGTGTTTATTATTTTTCGCCCATGCATTTTTCTATATTTCTAGCACTGCTGCTCTTCCCAGCTACCATTTATTTCCCCATATATTACCCTAAGAAATTTTCCCTCAATTTTGTGAATTTATTTCACTAGGAAGTCTTCTTAAGGTTTAACTTACATCTTTGTATTTTAGAACACTAGCTTCTCAAAAACAATGCTTTGGATTGAGATAAATAACTATAAACAGAGTGTTAGAGGCAGTGTGTATATTTATTAATCCTAAAATCCATTATTATGTGGTGATAAGCATTTTTTATTTAAACAAATTATTTTGAAAAATTTGGAAAATAGAGAAAAGTAAATAATTTTTTTAAAATAGTTTAAAAATGATTATCCCAATTCTCAAAATTAGCCATGATAAAATAATGTACAGTGGAAATAATGACTAAAGTAATATTTAAAAAACCACCATGTACAGTTACCAAACTCAGCCTTATTAAAATTCTATGCAGTGGATTTTTTAAACAGTTTAATTTTATTGTCTGTACAGTTATATATATTTTCCCTTTTCCTTGTTGTTACATAGCTTTTGAAAACATTTTAAACAAAGAGGTGATAATGAGGTCATTTGGGGGAAGCCTACCAGTGATTCTTAACTTTTTTTTTTTTTTTTTTTTTTATTCTTAACTTTGGCTAGAGCCATGAACACTGGTCTGGGAATTAGAAGTGCAGGGCTGGACCTCCAGCACGTTTGCTTCCAAGCTTTATGGTCTTGGGGATATCATTCACTGCTCTGAGCTTCACTTGCTTCACCTGCAAAATAAGTGTTGATTAAATGAGATGATTCCTCCGATCCTGTCCAGCTGAGATTCTTAAGAGAAACTGAAATATTTGACACTTTGGAGAGGTGTTCAAATCTGGTGTTGTTTAATTATAAATCGACTATGGCTAGATAACTGAGTGCTTTAGATTTATTAACAAAGCCCAAATATCTGCTATAGAGATGTTTCTTTTAGACTAATGCTTTTACAAATGTTTTACCTTGAAAAATTAACCAATCCATTGTCCTTTAGCAAAACAAAGCAAAATGAACTGAAATTTCTATATCGCTTAGCATAAATAAAGTAGAAAGGGGACTTCATTCATTTCCAGAGGAAAGTGGGAGGAATGAAAAACTTAGCAAGGTTATCACCTTGAACTGTTACTGTTATTGAAATATTTATATTTTTCTATAGTGGGAAGTCGCTGAGGTTGTTTTGGCGGTGTTTTATAAATTGCTCGGAGATTATGAACCTCAACTTGAAGATTTTGTAGACCAGTTTGTGGAACTACAAGGTAATTTAATTCTGTCACTTTCAAACAAGGTGTCAGCTATTTATAAACCTATGTATAATTTATAAATTATTATACATAAGCTATAAATTGTTTCTGGTTATAAGTTAAATTATAATTTTATGTTTTTTGGTGCATTGTTTAAGTCATTTTGATTGTTCTGAGCAAGATAAAATAAAGTAAAATTTCACTGAATGGAGGAGTAAGAACATTGCCTTACAGATTCTTTAGTGAGTTAACATATAACATGTGAACTAATTGCTATGTGCAGATCAGCTCTTTTGGAAATTACCACTGTATATAGTTGGTATCACTGTCTCTAAATTGAAACTTGCCTTCATCTGTTTCGATACCATTTAATTTACAAGTCTCACATATTTCATAGAAATCAAGGGTGTGACAAAAATACTAATTCACCATCTTTTGCACTATGTTATGTTCTATTTAGGAGAAGAAATCATAGCCTATAAGCCACCAGGATTTAGTCTGATGTATCATCTTCTGAATGAGTCACCAATGTTGGAGCTTGCTCTTAGTTTACTGGAGGAAGGCGTTAAGCAGCTTGATACCTATGCTCCTTTCCCTGGTATGTGCCTGAATGTCTTCATATATTGAAAACAGTTTTGCTGGTTTTGTCTTTTGTAAACTGAAGGTTTGAAGTAGATGACCTCTGAACTTCCTTTCCACTGTAAGATTCTCTCTCTGTATCTACAGTGTTGTTTTAGTGAGTCATACAATGAAAGTATATTAAAAGTGAAAGCAGACTAAAGTACAGAGACTCTCATTATAACTGTCTTATTGCAGGATCTTTGGTAGGTAATCATAATTATCTCTTATCACTTTAACGTCTTTAACATGTCTAACTTTAAATTTTTAAATTTAATTAATTTAATTAAATTTTAATCTTTGTTTTGTTTTCTTCACAGTATTTGTAAAAGCCCTTACTATAGGGTGTGGTACATAGTGTTCAATAAATTTCATTTACTATTACTAGTAGTTATTATCATTTATTGAGTGCTTACTATGCATTTGGCAATTTTTTTTTTTTTTGCTGGACGTGGGCCTCTCACTGTTGTGGCCTCTCCCGTTGCGGAGCACAGGCTCTGTACGCACAGGCTCGGCGACCGTGGCTCACGGGCCCAGTCGCTCCGTGGCATGTGGGATCTTCCTGGACCGGGGCACGAACCCGTGTCCCCTGCATCGGCAGGCAGACTCTCAACCACTGGGCCACCAGGGAAGCCCCCAGAGCACATGTATTTTAAATTTGAATGGTGGGATTATAGGTGACTCTTGTTTATATTTTCTGCTTCTTTATTTTCCAGATTTTCCACAATGGTTATGTATTATTTTAAATCAGTTTCCTGGCCTCAACACCATTGGCACCTTTGGCAGAATAATTCTTTAATGTAGAGGCTGTCCTCTTGTCCTCTACCCACTAGATGCCTGCAGCACATCCCTTGTTGTGACAACCTAAAGTGTCTCCAGATATTGCTATATGTCCTCTGGGGCCAAGCTCACTCCCATCTGAGAACCATTGCTCTAAATAATCAGGGAAAGGATACAGGAAAAATTACTGAGAAGCCATTGCATTAGAGTAATCTGAGTCACAAAAGTTACCATGACTTGTCTGGGTGAGGAGTCTTGTAAAGTTACTGCTGAAGATTTGAAAACTTGAGGTCTTTTTGAATCTGGAACTTGTCCTTTATCTTGTTTTCCTAAGAATTGATGAGTTTCTAAGATTCATGTAGAACTTTCTAACTTTGATTTTGCTCTATAGGGAAGAAACACCTGGAGAAAGCAGTGCAACATTGCCTTGCACTTCTCAATCTTACTCTGCAAAAGGAAAACCTCTTTATGGATCTTCTAAGAGAGAGTCAGCTGGCTCTAATAGTCTGTCCTTTAGAACAGCTATTGCAGGGAATCAATCCCAGAACTAAGAAGGCTGATAATGTGGTGAACATTGCCAGGTAAGTTCCATTTGTAGGTAGAGAAATGATGAAATGAGTGAGATGGCATTCTAGCTTTGATTTCCAAATCTGGTCAGATCCCTAATGCATCACTTAAAATTTTTTTTTGTCTCCTTTTATTATTATCTTCTTTTGCTTCTCTGATTTTAATTACTCTGAACCTTATAATCTTTCTCTTCTTTTTAACTTACTCTTTTTTTTTTAAGTGCATTTAAAAAAATTATTTATTTTATTTATTTGGTTCACTGGGTCTTAGTTGCAGCTCGTGGGCTCCTTAGTTGTGGCATGCGAAGTCTTAGTTGCAGCATGCATGTGGGATCTAGTTCCTTGACCAGGGATTGAACCCAGGGCCCCTGGATTGGGAGCACGGAGTCTTAACCACTGCGTCACCAGGGAAGTCCCTTTCTAACTTACTCTATGTCCTAAAAATTTCTAAGTACAAAATGACATAATCTTAATATTGTTTGTCTCCTCTTGGGAAATTGGATGTTTGGAGGATAGGACTGGGGAGCAAACTTTTCATTATATAATCTGAACTTCTGGTGGTTTGCTGGCAGTGCTTGGTGTTCCATGACTTGTGGAAGCATCTCCCAATTTCTGCCTTCACCTTTACACAGCATTCTCCCTGTGTGTGTGTTTGTGTCCACATTTCCCTTTTTTATAAGGATATCAGTCACTGGATTAGGATTCTCCTTGATGACCTCATCTTAGCTTGGTTAATTATATCTTCAAAGACTCTATTTCCAGATAAGGTCATTCTGGGTTTGGCTATCAACATATGAATTTTGGGAAAACATGATTCAACCTGTAACAGGTTACATCTAGTTAGAAGGGGAAACCTTTGTCTAATTTACCCAAAAGTGTTGTATGGGTCGGGGAAGCCCTGATCCTAAATGTTCTGTATCGAGAATAGTAAGAAGCAAAAATTTCATCACATAGTTCCTCAAATGTTCTCTTGTTTTAAAGATACCTATATCATGGCAATACTAATCCAGAATTGGCTTTTGAAAGTGCCAAGATCCTCTGCTGTATCTCTTGCAATTCCAATATTCAGATAAAATTGGTTGGAGATTTCACACATGACCAGGTAACTGATTTTGTTGTTATTTTTTGGTGTTTCCTGAGTACATCTTATTCTTGTATGTGGAAAAATTCTGAGAGTAAGTATATTTGTATATGATGGATGAAAGCCTACCCATGTGCTGGGCTGTGATTTGTGTTTGACGATAATACCATTCCCAGTGATACTACATATACTATAGTATGTGATTATACTCTATATTATGGTATGTGACTGTATGGCCTAATGAGACTGTTGCTACTCCAGGCACATTAAAGTGATTATTAGGTTTGTAAGTGCAACTTCTGTTTGTTTCTTGCATCCTTTGTTTCACCCTTCCTCAGTTGCCTCTGTGGTGAGTGAGCCTCTGCAGTTCTGATTTCACTGTTGTGAGTTGTCTACTTCTATGGCTTTTTGGTGACCCACATTTGTGTCACTTCATTTGATACACTGAAGAACGTTTTTAGATGTTTTCCTCTTTTAGTCCAATTTATAATAGTTCTCTTTCTAGTCACTGAATAGCTATAATTGGGGAATCTGCTATTTTTCTTTCTCTTTATAGACATTTGTCCTTTTGTATTTTATGCTGGTAATCACTGCTCTTGCTAGTTGAAGAATATTATTGTCTTACCCTGTTTTGAAACAGGGACTCTTCTGGCATTCTGGGTGGGACAGATCTTCATTTTATGTGTAACTGTCCCTCAAATTGCAGGACTCTTAGCATCCCTGGTTCCCTGCCACTGTCTGTCAGTAGTAATCTCTAGTTGTGTTGACTCAAAATGCCCCCACATATTTCTAAGTGCCTTCTGGAGTGGCAGTATTGCCCAAGTTGAGAACCATTATTTATAGTAAAATATAGATGTCTAATCTGGTTTTTGGATGAAGTTCATGAAACCACATAATTAATTAGGGGATGTTGAATGAAGATTTTCAGTTTGCTGTCATTCGAGTATGAATTTGAATCGTTATTACCAATTTTAGCATCCTGCTAGAGTTCTTGTTTTTTATTTGTTTTTTTTTTTTTTTTAAAGTGTATCTATTTATTTATTTTTTTGGCTGCTTTGGGTCTTAGTTGTGTCGCGCGGGCTCTTCGTTTCAGCACGCGGGCTTCTCTCTAGTTGTGGCGTGCAGGTTTTCTCTCTCTAGTTGTGCTGCACGGGCTCCAGAGCATGTGGGCTGTGTAGTCTGTGGCATGCAGGCTCTCTAGTTGAGGCACGTGGTCTTAGTTTCCCTGCGGCATGTGGGATCTTAGTTCCCCGACCAGGGAACAAACCCGTGTCCCCTGCATTGGAAGACGGATTCTTTACCACTGGACCACCAGGGAAGTCCCCATAGCATCCTGCTAGAGTTTTTAAAGGAGGTAAAGTAGTATCTAGTCTCTCAGCCCAGAAATACAAAACTGGTGTACGTGTACATTTCTAAAGAGAGAAGATGAGAATTTTATTTTATACTTTAGTTAAGATCTGTTAGCATTGAGTATATAATGAAGAAGTTATGAAATAGCAATTTAATGTTATTTTTTTAAAAAACTAGTTTGATTCTTTGGGAAAGAAAATTAGTGAAGCAAGTTTTAAAACCAATAAACTTTAAAAGTTTTTGTTTCTTTATTTCTATAGCAAGCTAAATGGCACTCAGTTAAGGAACTCAGTTTTATATTAATTAAAAATGTAACTAAAACCTAAATACTTTCCTTGGAGCAGATTTGCCTTTTTTCTTTATAGAAAAATGTTTCTAAATATATATCATATTTATCATAGTTTCTCTAATATTTAGTCACTTAAAAATCTTTATATGACTTCAGAGTGTAAGTCAGAAGCTGATGGCTGGATTTGTGGAGTGTTTGGATAGTGAAGATACAGAAGAATTTGTACGTCTAGAAGAGGGTATGTCTTAGATTAACATGTATATTTTTTATTTTATGTAAATGCTTACTGTAAAGAAAACTGTTGAATGTCTAGTGGTGATGTAAGAGAAATTTGAGAATTTGCTAGCATAAAAGTATATAAGGCTTTTGGGAAACCTCTTAAATCTGAACTTAATGTAATGGCTAATCAAGTAAACTAAAACTAAAGAAAACATGGAGGTTTGGGATACAAGTTTTATATTTTTCCATTTGATTTATGTTAACTTTTTATTGTTTTGTGATTTCCACATTAAGGATCAGAACTTGAAAAGAAATTAGCTGGAATCCGTCATGAAACAAGAATCCACATCTTGAATCTTCTCATCACCTCTCTGGAACGCAATCCACCAAATCTTGCTCTCTACCTACTGGGCTTTGAATTGAAGAAACCTGTCAGTACCACAAACCTACAAGACCCAGGTATAGCCATAAGACACATAGGCATTTATTTCTTTTCATATTTACGTTGCTAAATGGTCATTTATTGAATTCCAGGCTCATGGGATAATTCACTGAAAGAAATAAATAATGTATGAAAGGTAATGTGATGGGCCAATCTTTAGGACTTATATCAAGTGTGGACAAACTAAGCCTTGAAAAGTTAGTATTTAATAAATTTTCTGTATCAATAGTTGAAAGGATGTTTATGGTAGGGTATATGTGTATGGAATGTAAATTTTATAAAGGTATTTTAAGGTTTTTAATGCAGAAATTTGAAAAGAGAAGCTGAATTTCCTTTTGGTTTTACGCAGGAGTGTTAGGTTGCCCTCGGACCTGCCTTCATGCCATCTTAAACATCTTGGAGAAGGGAACTGAAGGGAGAACAGGCCCGGTGGCAGTGAGAGAATCTCCTCAACTCGCTGAGCTGTGTTACCAGGTATACAGAGGGCTGCACTTTGTAGCACTTAGGAGAAGAAGCTTAATTAAATGCTTGATTCCATTGCAGATATGAAAGTATGACAGTATGACTGAATTGAAATGAGTTTCATGTAGTGGTTTGACCAGTCTTTCATTTATGGATAAAAATCCTGTAGATCTACATGATCCTATATGTTGATCACTTGAAACATAAGGGAAGTTGGATGCATTTAGACCAGATAATGTGGGAACTTTTCAAGGATGCTGTGTTTCAAGTTGTTTCTTTTTGGTGATGAGAGTAGTAGATTTGAGTCAGAAGACCTCTGGTTCCTATCTCTGCCCCTTAACTAGCTATGTCACCTTGGACATACCATGAAACTTCTCTGAGTTTTTAAATCTGTGAAATGGGCTGTTGTGAGACTTACATGAGAATGCAAGAATGTAAGTGAAAGTACTTTTTAAGAACCATGTAAATTATGCAGCCCTATAGCTATATGTAAGGTGGTAGACAGTGAAATTAATGTAAGTTTAAACTGTAATGAGAACTGTTGTCTTATTTGTGTTTTATTTCTTGTTTTATTCATTTTATAAGTTTTAAGAAGTAGGCTTTATAAGATACGACTAATTTCTCAATTTAAGTGACACCCTGATTCTCATTTTCATGATAAGAAATGAGTCATTAACTTCTAGTAACGTGGAGATTTTTCTTTGTTATTTTCCTGTTTTTCTTTTTGTAATTCTTTGCTGTTTTCCTCTATCCTCTAGCTATCCAAACAGCCCTTCACTTCTGAGTACTACAGCTAGGTCTTCCTGTGAATCCCTTAATTTGGGAACAAACTTGATGTATATTTTAGCACAGTGTTACAGATTTTGACATATTTAGGTAGCAGCAATTGATAAGGTTAATCATCTGGGCTAAAGGAGTTAGGCAGGCGAAGTAAGTGAATGAAACCAGATTTAAGACAAATAGATGGGGAGGGGAGGGAGAGGAGAGTCTGGCAGACTGGAGAGCACATGCCCTGCTACTCAGCCCCTGCTCATTCTTACCCTGTTGGGATGCAGGCCCTGGTTTGCCAGATCCTCTGCTTTTCGAAACACTGTACTGGCCAAACAAAACATGTCTAAACCAGCAGTGAGCCAGTTTATTACACGTGCTCTATGACTTTGCTACTCAAAATGTGGACCAGCATCATCAGCATCACCTCTTGGAAGCTTGTTAGCGCAGAATCTCAGGCCCCACTCCAGACCTGCTGAGTCAGAATCTGCATTTTAACAAGAAGCGCTGCTCCATTTTTAATGAAAGAGGCTTCCTTTTCCTCTAGTTTATTTATTTATTTGTTTGTTTGCTTGTTTATTTATTTAGGCTGTGTTGGCTCTTCATTGCTGCACAGGGGCTTTCTCTAGTTGCGGCGAGCAGGGGCTACTCTTTGTTGCAGTGCGCGGGCTTCTTATTGTGGTGGCTTCTCTTGTTGCGGAGCACGGGCTCTAGGCATGCGGGCTTCAGTAGCTGTGGCTCGCGGGCTTCAGTAGTTGTGGCTCATGGGCTCTAGAGCGCAGGATCAGCAGTTGTGGTGCACAGGCTTAGTTGCTTCGCAGCATGTGGGATCTTCCGGACCAGGGGACGAACCTGTGTCCCCAGCTTTGGCAGGCAGATTCTTAACCATGGCGCCACCAGGGAAGTTCCAACCTCTAGGTTTATACTTCACTATGCTTCAGGAAAAAATTAAACCTCTAAGAAGAGCTTGTTAGTTTAAAAATAAATTTGATCAATCAATCAATAAATAAATAAATAAGTTTGATCATATGGAAGGGAAATAATTTGGGCCTTATTGATACTTTCATCATCCAGCAGTATGAGGTCTTCTGGTTGAAGAGTTGACACTCAATCTTGTGCCTTTGCTCTCTTCACTTTAACGATGGAGATTTTTCCTACCTGGTCTTGGGAACTAGGAAGTGTATCACGCAAACCCTTGTAAAGTGGCTCTTCATGCTTTTGGAACTCACTATTGTGTCTTTCTCCCTCTAATAGTATTACCTCTCCCATATCTGAGCATATTTGAACATCTGTTCTTGAATCTTCTTAACTTACCATCTAATATGAATAACTTGGTTTTGTTTTGAGAAGTTCAGTATTTATAGAGTGTCAAAAACAATATCAAAGCTGTTTGAAAGACAAGCATACATCTGCAAGTACTTAAGCTTTACCTTGTGTTCCCTTCTTATGTTTTCCTTGGGTATACATGTTATTTATTTAGGTATGTTCAGTAGACATACAATTTTGTGTCCCCCGCCCCGTAAACTTTCTATGCTGCTACAATATAAATTACACTTAGGTTGTTTCTAGTCTTTTTACTCTGCTTACTCAACATCTTTAGTTACCTTTTGTTATTTTATATTTTTCTTAAGACTGTATTTCTAGACACAAATTGAATTTACAGTCTGTTGTCGTTACTAGTTGTATAGTCATAGCGAACACTGAATTGGTGAATACTGAACCATTGCTCTTCGGGATTACATAGGATTAGATACCTGCAAGGGATTCTCTGATCCCAACATTTTTATCAACTGATTAATACATAACTTTGGTTTTTAGAAGTTACTTCTGAATAATTTGCTACTAATAATAGTTACAATACTAAAACTTGTTAATTAACTACATGTATATATATTGGAGTTGGCCAAAAATGTCGTTTGGGTTTTTCATAACATCTTATGGAAAAACCCGAACAAACTTGTAGGCCAACTCAATATTAATATATTTAGGGTGATTTCAAGATTAGTCCTATAATACTGTTGTCAGCATTCTCCAATTGTATTCCAGTATATTTTGAGTTAGTGTGCCAAGAACTGCTTATAATTCTGAGCTTTTATTTTATATGTACATGTGTTTATCCATTTTGCTTTAGTTGCTAATGGGTCTTAGTTTCCACTAAGTAGATTTAAGTATGCCTTTTTTCTTAAAATGTATAATATAAAAAGCTGATTTGGGAGTTTTCTTATTTTACTGTAATTCTTTAGGTGATATATCAGTTATGTGCATGCTCTGATACATCTGGTCCTACTATGAGATACTTGAGAACCAGCCAGGACTTCTTATTTTCTCAGTTGCAACATTTACCATTTTCTAACAAAGGTAGGACATTATTTTCCCTTATTATTAAAACAAATCTGTAAAGTATGTGTTGAGTGATTTTAATTTCATAACAGCTGAGGGTAGCAGTTTTAGAATTTGTGGAATTCTGTTCTCATTTTATTACTTTGCTTCTGTGTTCCTTTGGGTTGCTTTTGTAATTTGTGCTTGAGAAACCTGATGTTTTAACTGCCAGCGTAAAATTATTTTAAAATAGCCTGTTAAGGATGGAATTTGATCCTTTTACTAACAAATAAAATTTTTAAATTGTGTTGAAGGGATAAGAAAATATAAGAAGATTTTGGAAATTTAGATTTTTTGAGTGAAATTATTTCATAAAAATCTGTTTTACTTTTGTTTCTTTTGTATATATTGAAACCAATTCAGGTCTTGAAATGAAAAATAGAAAACTAATTACGATGGAAACTATAACTTTAGTTTATTGGCCTGATCAACACAGTTATCCCAGGCTACCTATGTTTTATAGGATTCTATTTTATATAATTTTATTTTTGATCAAGTTATAAGTTTTCTGAGTTCACATTATATCCAGACAGTAGTGGTTTTATTGAGTTTTTTAAAAGTTTATTTTGCATCATCTTTATGTTTCAGGAAATCTAGGCTCACAAATTTCATGAATTTCCATTACTAGTAGTTATCAGCTTCTATTTACTTTTTAGAGTATGGTGTGAGAGACTGTTGGGAATTACCTAGTGGCAGAAAATTTTCACTTAATTTTCATAATAAGTGTATTTTATTTTTAGCCCTAAGATTTTGTTTATAAGGTTTTTAAGAAACCCTTTTTAGTACCTAATTAGAAAAAAACAATTAATATCTTGCCTATTATGCTTTCTACTTTTTAAAAATTGATGTAGCTTTGCTTGTAATCATTATTGCTAGCAGTAGTAGTAGTGTTTGGTGAATTTTATTTATAAAACTGTCATAATTTAGGACTTCAAAGCCAGGTATATTGAAATAATATTGGATTCAAAAACTTCTATTGTATAAGGGATTCCCAGTCCTAATTATATATTAGATCAAATGTCCTTCATAATCTCAAGACATCATAAAATTATGCAATTTAGATTTATTTTAGTTTTTTAAAATGTATTTGTTTTCTGAAATAAGAATCAAATTTTATGATAGTGGTTTTGTTTTTAACAAGTTAAATATTTGCGAATTACTTGGGTTTTCTTTTTTATTTTCATGATTCAAGGATTTATTTAGTCATACATGCAAAACATACTGCTAATTGCATTAGCAAAAGATCAGTGTAAAAACACTCCACCATTCTGCAACTGTCAGCTTAAACAATTTTGTTCTAGTGGTTGAAAGGTCCAAGCTCATATTCTTACCAGTGGGTAAGTTGTGCAGAACTTCGTTAGCATGAGCACAGGGCTGACAGAACCTCACAGACCCCAAGGAACATCGGGCAAAGACAGGAAGCGTGTGTGCACTCAGTGAGGCAAGCGGTGGGGGGGGGTCAGTGTTACTAGCCCAGGTGCAGTGTCAGTGATCTGGCAAGGTTTACAGTTTAAGAATATCTAAAGTATTTTAAAAACTGTAAAGTTGCAACACATGATTTTTATACCTAGTTACTAGAAGACCAAGGAAAGCACTTATTGGCTTTGAATAAAGTAACATGAAAACAGGAACGCACTTTTACTAATCTACAAAAAAAATTTTCTAATGCATATTCAGAAAGATTTTATAATACAAGGAGGCATATTGCTCATTAAGAAGGGTTTCTAGGGGCTTCCCTGGTGGCGCAGTGGTTAAGAGTCCACCTGCCAATGCAGGGGACACGGGTTCAAGCCCTGGTCTGGGAAGATCCCGCATGCCACAGAGCAACTAAGCCTGTGCGCCACGACTACTGAGCCTGCACTCTAGAGCCCACAAGCCACAACTGCTGTGCCTGCATGCCTAGAGCCCATGCTCCGCAATGGGAGAAGCCACTGCAATGAGAAACCCACGCACCGCAACAAAGAGTAGCTCCCGCTCGCCACAACTAGAGAAAGCCCGCGCGCAGCAATGAAGACCCAATGCAGCCAAAAATAAATAAATAAAATAAATAAATTTGTAAAAAAAAAGGGGGGGGAGTTCTATAAGAAAAGCACTTACTAAGTTTGCAGCTATGAGAATGACCAGATCAAAGATGCATTAAATGCCCAATTTCAGGAGGGATAGGCAGGTTTAAGGAAAAGGAAAAGCTTAAGAAAACACTTACTGATGATACTGACCTTTCTTCATCATCTACTGCATTTGACAGAAATTAACCTTTTAAAACTTTACCTGTGACACTTATAATAGTTTAATTATTACATATACAATGTAGTGTGAATTTCCATATTTTGTAAAAATACTGTCTTCATCCTCTGATCACAAGTGTTCCACACACTCCACCCAGTGCACCCACGGCCAGAGCAGAATGCTTCATCGGAGGGAGCACGGGAGTAAGAGCTCTGTTCAAAATCTCACAAAAGCTAATACACTAATTTCTTCTAAAAGTCTCACTATGAAATCAAAAAGATTGATCCAAAGAGCTGAGCTGTTACATTCATTCATTATGATGTAAAGTACAATGTTAGGTAGTGAACACGGGCTGGTAAATCAGGATGCATTAAATGACAGCGTTTCAGGAAGGAGGCTGTACCGCTCTTCACATCTGAAACTCATTAGCAAGTGCCTGCATCTCCTGCCTCAGAAGCTACAGTCTCTTCCAAACAAAGGTCTTTAAACAGTTTAGTGGTTAGTGTTCTTAGCCCAGCAGTGCAACTTAGTTCACAAGGTATTTTGGCAACTCTTAATCTGAGCAAAAATAGGGGCTTTGAAAAATAAGCCTTTAAGGAAGCTTGTCATTTTAGGGCTAAACTTTAATAGAATGTGAAAGTTTGAACTCTTACACTTTAAACAAACAAAACCTGGAAATTACTGATTGGTTCAAAATGGTTTTATGGAAAAACTAATCTGTAACAAAAACTTGGCATTGAGCGCAAAGTCTCCACCGTTTGACCAAAGCGTACAAAGGGTCCTGGGGGACCGGACAGGCAGGAGGGGCCCAGACATTCACAGCAGCAGGCATTTTCTCTTTCTCTGCTTGACGGGAGGTGGGCAGAGAACTGCCCAGATAGCTTCATCAAAAACTGTCTTGAGGCCTCGCTGCGTGAGCGCCGAGCACTCCCGGCATTTGATGGCAATGATCTCCTTGGCCATGGCCGAGGCCTGCGGGTAGGTGATGGGTGTCAGCTTCTTCTCCTGCAGTTTCTCAATCGTGTCTTTATCATCCCTCAGATCAAGTTTCGTCCGCACCAGGATGATAGGAGTGTTGGGACAGTGATGTCACACTTCAGGGTACCACTTTGCACAAACATTTTCAGGACTCACAAGAGAAAAGCAAATTAAGAATCCATCTGTTTGCGGATAGGATAGGGGATGTAATAGGTCATAATCACCTTGTCCACCTGTATCCCACAAGCCCAGATTCACCAGTTTTCCATCCGCCATAACATTGGCAGAATAGTTGTCAAAGACAGTGGGGTATACTCTTCAGGAAAGGCATTGGTCGTGTAACTGATGAGGAGGCAAGCTTTACCTACAGCGCCGTCTCCCGCCACCACACACTTGGCCTGCATCGGGTATGGTAGACTCAGAATCCTCTATGTCTGTGTGAAATTATTCTGTTGACAGAAACTTGATTCTCTTTTGTTCTTCAGTTGCTTTTGCTCAACTTTCATACACATATACTAGTTTATTTTTTCTCCCTTGGCATCTGTTTTTTTTTCTTTTTTAATTTTCTAGAGCAATAAATTATTATGGTGACAATTTTCATAAAATATTGACTATGTTACATGGGAAAATATCTGGTGAGTTATGGATTTTAGGTCTGTTCTGATCTTGTGTTATTATACTGGGAAACTAAACATTCATATTTCAATTCCAGAATATGAAATATCTATGCTGAACCAAATGTCGTGGCTGATGAAGACTGCCTCAATAGAACTAAGGGTGACTTCTCTGAATCGCCAACGGTCACACACCCAGAGGCTCCTTCACCTCCTACTGGATGACATGCCAGTGAAACCATACTCAGGTGAACATGTGTTGGCATTTGTATTGTTATGCTGCTGACTGGTCTGTGTGAATGCAAGCACAAATCTGAATCTTATGGTTAGTATGTGATTGTAGGCCAAACAAGCTCTTTATGCCTTTAGAATTCTTTTCCTTAAAACACAAAATCACCCATAATTGCAATTTTATTGTTGTTTGGAGCATTCACATTTTGCTGTATTCATAGACACAGATACACAGTGGAGTTTGTCACACTGAGCCAGCATGACCCAAGATATTCTAATACGTATTTTACATGCAAATTAAGCATAAGCTTTTCTAATCATCTCACTGGCATGATTGGGTCCTGCCTCCTTTGTAGTTCTGATTATGCTCTCTACAATTGTGAAGTGGATCTCATAGAGACGGAAAGAATTAGATGAATGTTGTTGATAAGTCCTCATCATCTTTGCATTTTAATTATCCATTCGCAAGGGGCTCTTTGACCTAGAAACAGTGAGATAGAAATAAAATACCTTGTGTTTGTTATTTCCAAATAAATTTTATGAGTGTGTTGTTCTTTTTCTCATCTGTTATTACTGATGCTCCAACAGATGGGGAAGGAGGAATAGAAGAGGAAAATAGGTCTGTCTCTGGGTTCCTGCACTTTGATACTGCTACAAAAGGTAAAGCCCTTTGAATTTGTAATAAATTTGTAGATATGTATATATTAAATTGCATAAAATCTCAAGAGGTAATTAATGCCTGTATCTGCAAATTCTGAACTGATGTAGAAAAGCTATATAAAGGATTGTTTGTCATCAAAAAAAAATTTTTTATAACTAAGATGATAGGATGGGAAAACAATATTTTTGCAAATGAATGTATTAGAAATAAAATCCAATTTAGATTTCAACACAGTCTTCAATTTCCAGACTGCTGTCCTTTCTGAACATAGTGCTGTCTTTGAGGGTGAGCTGAGTACGGTGGTTAGCTCTTCTCTTCAGTGTCCCAAGTGAAATAGAACTACTTCTTTATTATTTCTAGTACGTCGAAAAATTCTCAGTATTCTCGACTCCATTGACTTCAGTCAGGAGATCCCCGAGCCTTTGCAATTGGATTTCTTTGATCGGGCCCAGATTGAACAAGTTATCGCTAACTGTGAACACAAGAATTTACGGGGACAGACAGTCTGCAATGTCAAGGTGAGTGTTGCTTTAGAGCATGTGCAGTATCAAGTGGTTCAGACTTTGAGTCGTTAAGGAAAAAACAACTTTATTTTCTAATAGAGATACTGGTTTATTGGACTGGTTTTCACTTTTCAAACAGTCAGGAAAGAAAACTGAATAGGCCACACTAATTTTGCCTCTATAAAAGGTTCCCTATCACCTTCCTCTTAGTAGTCATGCTACCCAGCTATAACAATGGAGTGGTTTTACCCATTTAACTCTCTACCAGGTAAATGGTAATCACCTCACTAGTAGGAAGAAGCTATCCCATGCAGTTCCACTAACTTTCCTGCCACAGGCGCTCTTTGGTATCACTCTCCAGCATGTGAGGGATATACTGTTTTTGACAGAAACTTGGACAGTGCCACTATTAGATTATATATAAAGGTATCTGAAACTTTTCCGTCTAGGGCAGTTCAGAGTAATTGCTAGGTTATTGTTCTACCAGTGTCTGAAATGGTCTTATTTTTCTCTCATTTCTCAATTATATAGCTTCTTCATAGAGTTCTCGTAGCCGAAGTAAATGCCCTTCAGGGTATGGCAGCCATAGGACAGAGACCTCTGCTAATGGAGGTAAGCCCTGTTGAGTATATGTTAGTTTTAACCTTTTAACTACGTAACTACTTAAATTGCCAGTTAGAAGACAAAACAGTGAATTGACTTCTAGTTCATTATTAGTAAACTACTTAAAAGTTAAATTTTAATGGTATCTTTCGCTTTTGACTTTGTGACTGTTAAAAGCTGAACTGAAGTTAATGTCTGGATGCCAGGAGAAATAACATCCTTTCTGCTAAGCTAGTTGAGGATTTTGTAACCTTTTCATATTGTGTAATAGAGTTCACTTGCTCCCTAACAGCGAGGAAGGAGTCATTTGTCACTACAAATGGGGAGATACGGGTAAGAGAGCAGGTGGGAAGAACCACATTCATGGAAACACAGTTGGTGAGGTCAAAGCAAGAGGCAAAGAAATAAAAGACACATCAAGGAAACATGCCATTGAACTTGGGTTTTAGGGAACTCTAGCGTTCCAGAGTAGTATAACTAGACAGTTGCAAGAAAAAAGAAGATGGGGTTAAAAACTCATTTCCACGCACATCACCTCTGCCCTCTGCCTTACACACGCGCGCATGCATGCACACACACACACACACAGCCTTATTTATTATTTTTCATAGCTCTGGCTACCAGTATAATGTGAAAAGTTATCTGCTGACTTGCAAGCATGTGGAAGGTTTCTGGACTATTCTATAAATGTTTTCGGATTAACTGACAGTGTTAAAAATAGGAACCTGTTGATTAAAAGACGTGATTTGCCTGTGTGTTAACCTTGCAATTCAATTTCTGCGGCTTTAGGAAATCAGCACTATACTTCAGTACGTGGTAGGAAGAAACAAATTGTTGCAGTGTCTTCATGCAAAACGGCATGCTCTGGAGTCATGGAGGCAGCTGGTAGAAATTATACTGACAGCTTGCCCTCAGGACCTCATTCAGGCAGAGGATCGACAACTGATTATTCGTGATATTTTACAAGATGTGCATGATAAGGTGACATGCTTCATAAGTTACTTTATACTGCTAAAAGAATATTTACATCATTTAAACATAGAGTTTGCCACTCCTTTTTTCCCATTTGGAGTAAATAGAGTTGTGCAATGCCAGTGTTAAGACTTTCCTTGAGAAAGGTATTAACTCTGTACAGTAATGATTCTCAACCAGAGTGTGTATCAGAATTTTCTGGGAAGCTTTTTAAAAATCTACATGACACATCTTACCCTAGACCTACTGAATGGGAGACTCTGGTGGTGAGGCCATTATGTTAATTTCCATGAAAAACCTCTAGGGAATTCTGATAGGGCTCCCTTCTGGTTAAGAACACGTTACCCAGCATTCTATTTAAATTTCTTTTTGTGTATTAGCTTCTACTGTCTTTGAACAATACAATTCCATTCTTATATTCTTATGGTAATTGAAAAGCTAAATGTATAAGACATGTTAATGACTGTAGCTGAAAGCAGGGTGCTCACTCTGATTTGTCTTTCTGCTTTAAGATACTGGACGATGAAGCAGCACAGGAGTTAATGCCAGTGGTAGCAGGTGCTGTATTCACCCTGACCGCTCACCTAAGCCAAGCCGTTCGCACAGAACAGAAGCAACCAGTAGTCTTGGGACCCGGAGAGGCTCATTATGCTTTTGTGCTTGATAACTCTTGCACCTCACCTCCGCCTGCAGAGAATGCAGTGATGGGGTTTGCGTCTATTGGAGATTCTTCGCTTCATATCATATTGAAGAAACTGTTAGACTTCATTTTGAAGACAGGTTTTTTCATCTAAATTTTCTATAACTTACAACTTCTGTATTTGTTTTAACTTAATTTGAAAAAAGGTTTTTACGCTACTGTATTTTCCTAGGTGGCGGATTCCAGCGAGTGAGGACACACCTGTATGGCTCACTGCTTTATTACTTACAGATTGCCCAGAGACCCGATGAACCAGACACCTTAGAAGCAGGTAGAATTAGATTTCTGTCTTTTCTGTTTTTAGAGATTGGTTACTTTAAATTAAAAAAAAAAATCACCTTTTCATCTTTTGGCTCAGCGAAGCTTTAATAAATGAGTCTTTTTGGAATCAAAGTGCTTGCTCTAAAGTCAAGGAAGAATGTTTAGTTTTCTAAAATTGTGACAATAGTACAAAAGTAATGTAAGCACAGACCCTCAAATACTACTTTAGCTTATATATTTTTGTAACTCCCACTCACCTCTGGTCCCATTGAACAATACATACAGTACATATCTTTTAAAATAGCTCTGTTATTCCATAGTATAGAAGTACCATTTGTTTAGCCATTTGCCTTATTCATAAGTGTTTAAATTGTTTCTAATTTTTTACTATCACAAAAAAGCTGCATCAAATATTCTTTTATATGCCTATATATTTCTCAGGAAGGATACTTCATGGTGGAATTTCCATGTGAAAGAGGGTGCACATTTTTATTTTAATAGATTCTACCAAATGGCCTTCTACCAGTTTAAATTCTCATCAGTAGTATACATATGTCTTTTTGTACTAATGTGAAGTTTTTCTTGGATAAATTCCAAGGAGTAGAATTTCTTGGTCAAAAGATCTATGTATTTAAAACAATGATAAATCAACTTTGTAAACTATTGTTATCTTTTTTTTTTTTTTTTTTGACTGCGCTGCTCAGCCTGTGGGATCTTAGTTCCCCAACCAGGGACTGAACCCAGGCCCTTGGCAGGGAGAGCGCAGAGTCCTAACCACTGGACCGCCAAAGAATTCCCATGTAGTTAGCATTTTTAAATAAGAGTTAATAATATGGATTCTTTCATCGCCAAATGTGAAAAATGTTTTTAACTATTCAGGAGACCAGCGTATAATACTCTTTGCCAGAGTTACTCTGCTATTTAAGAACTTGTCATAAGTACCTTCTCATAATGGGCTCCTTGTGCTTTCTGAGAACCTTAATGAGTATTTGTTATTCTTTTTTTTTATATATAAATTTATTTGTCTGTTTTTGGCTGCGTTGGGTCTTTGTTGCTGCGCGTGGGCTTTCTCTAGTTGCGGCAAGCGGGGGCTACTCTTTTTCGTGGTGTGCGGGCTTCTCATTGCGGTGGCTTCTCTTATTGCGGAGCACGGGCTCTAGGCACGCGGGCTTCAGTAGTTGTGGCACGCGGGCTCTAGAGCGCAGGCTCAGTAGTTGTGGTACACAGGTTTAGTTGTTCCGTGGCATGTGGTATCTTCCCGGACCAGGGCTCGAACCCGTGTCCCCTGCATTGGCAGGCGGATTCTTAACCACTGCGCCACCAGGGAAGTCCTGTACACAGATTCTTAAAAACCACTCTGTGTGTAAGACTTAGATTATCTCATATTATTCATTACTGGCTATATATTTTTGTATAATATCTCCCTTAGAATGTAATAATAGCCAAATGCTGTATTTATAGGAATTTCCTACCAGCATAAATAATGCACAAAAATATTTTTAAGGTCGTTAAAAATAATAGTTCAGAGAAACTTTTTAAACAAATAGGAGCTTTTTTTAAGAGAGATAATCCGCCAATACACCTCCCCCATTTTCCTCTTGACTAAAAAAATTTTTTAACATTGTATTTAGTTGAATTGGCAAAAATCACCACTTAACCACTAGATGGAGCTCTACGACGTGCTTTATAAGAAGTCATTATCAAGATGTGGTAAAAGCAGTGTGACCATAAAAGAAGATTCTCCTTTTTTTAAAAAAAAAATCTGTTATCTTTTTATTATTATTATTATTTATTTTTATTTTTCTTATTTTGGTTGTTCTGGGTCTTAGTTGTGGCTCACCGGCTCCTTAGTTATGGCATGCATGTGGGATCTGGTTCCCTGACCAGAGATCAAACCCAGGCCCCCTGCACTGGGAGCGTGGAGTCTTAACCACTGTGCCACCAGGGAAGTCCCTCTCCTTTGTTTTTAATTTTCAAATGATCTATTTTTAGAGCCATTTTATCCCTTAAGTAGCTTTTTTTTCTTAGTCATAATTACTGCTTATTTTGACTTATTTTAGATAGATAGCAAAGTACTTTATTCCCTAGATACTAGTATTTTTAATTTTCAAATTAAAAATATTAAATTTAATAAATATTAATTGAGCACATACTTTTGTGCCAGTGTACCTATTTTCTGTTGTTTTAAAACAAAAACTGAATTTTTAATGTTTATATACTTATTTTTTGATACCACTTTTTCTTTATTTTTACATAAACATATGTACTGAATACTGGGCAGCCATTTTCCCTGTTTGGTATAAAAGGAATCTGACTTAGAGAGGCTAAGTGACTTGCTTCTTTTTGACAGATCGGAGAATTAGAGTTCAGTATCAGCAATGTATTTGTAGCTCATATCACAAATGACTAATTTCTAATAAATAAAGAGCATCTACAAATCAATAACCCAACAGAAAAATGGGCAAAGGATATGAGCAATTTAGGGAAAAGGAAATTCAGACGTCTCTTAAGCATAGAGTTAATTTTCTGAAAATCCATATGGGTGGATCCTATCACTTTGAGCTGGCAATGCAGTAGATCTGGGGAGGAACCAAAGCATATTTTGGGTTGGCCCAAAAGTTCATTTGGGTTTTTCTGTAAGATGATACGGAAAAACCCAAATGAACCTTTTGGCCAACCCAATAATTTTTTTGATAAAATTATTTGGAGGATCTTATATGTTTCCTTAATTAAGAACAGTGTAGTTCAAATCTGACATTGCTTTTGCATATGTAATTCCTGGGGCTTAGTTGACAGCCATTGACATCACAAATATCTCTCTTTGTATTTTTTTCACTTTTTTTTCCTCTCTCTTTTTCACCAGTGACCACTAGAAAGAAAAAGTGGATAATCTGACCAGAGCCTAAATGTTTAATATGAACCCCAATTATTATGTTCTTAATTTCTCTATTGATCAGTTCCTTAAGCTCTAGTATTATAAAAATATTTCACATTTAAAAACAGATTGATAATGACAAAGATATATACTTTTCAGCATATTTTTAATCAGATTAATGTTTTCAATAAAAGTTTATAAAGCCAACCTATAAAGTTATGCTAACACCTCAGTGTAGAGGATATAGTTTATCCTCCTTAATTTTATTTCTGTGAGATTAGCCCTGTTTGAATGTTTTGTTGTAATTTTTATATTATTTTATATTATTTATATTATATTGCTTTTAAAACAGATTCATTTTTAACTTTCCATTTTCTAGGAACTTATCATTCAACTTTAATTTATAGTTGATTGATATAGCTGTATGAAAGATGTCAGTTTGAATTTTTAATTTTAAAATTGTTTAAATTGTAATTTTAAGCACTTTTATTATAAGTTTTTCTCATATGTTCTATTTTCTTCTAAACTGGCTTTTCTTTTTAAGTTTGACAAGTTAATGGTACTCGGTAGTATCTTTTATTTATAAATAAGAATTAGGAATTATAATAAGAATGAGGAATTTTCTGCTCTGCTCATAATTCTTCTGGGCTATTGCGACTTTTGATCAAGAATATTCCTGTTGTTCTTTGTTTATGAAACTATAATATCCAATCATCTTTTTAAAAGAGATTAGAAAAGATAATCTCTTGCCATTATTAAATTTTTTAGGATCCTATCATGAGATTTTCAGTTTTTATGGTCTAGGTGTTAGTATGATCTAGAATTATAGTACAAGTACACCTCTGATTTTAGTCATAAAGTAGTGGGACTAAAAGGATTTCATAGAGCATCTTGCCTGTTGTTAACTCCGTTCTTGTGAATCTGACTCCAATAAGTGACTTAAAAATACAATACCAGCTACAGGAATTCCCTGGCAGTCCAGTGGTTAGGATGCCGCACTTTCATTGCCGAGGGCGTGGGTTCCATCCCTGGTCGGGGAACTAAGATCCTGCATGCTGTGTGATGTGGCCAAAAAATAAAAATAAAAATACCAGCTGTAGCTATATATATGTGTGTAGTGGGTGCAGGCTTTATGCTTGATGTGAATTTAGATGTACATTTCTCACCACTCCTTTTATTTTTTTTACAACCTGAGTCAGGTCCTAGAACCTTAGAACCTGACTAAAACTTCATAATCAGATATTTTAAAAATATCTTTTAGGGCTTCCCTGGTGGCTCAGTGGTTGAGAGTCTGCCCGCCGATGCAGGGGACACGGGTTCGTGCCCCGGTCTGGGAAGATCCCACATGCCGCGGAGCGGCTAGGCCCATGAGCCATGGCCGCTGAGCCTGCGCATCCGGAGCCTGTGCAAAAAACAATTTATACTTTTATTTTTTTATTTAAAAATAAATATTGATTATAGGAAATTTAGAACATACTAATAAACCAAAGGAAAAGTCACACATTTTACCCTTCTAAGATAACTATCACGACATTTTGGTTATAGCCAGCCATCTTTTTTTATTGATTTAAATCTTCCATTTTCTTTCTATTTAGTATTTTATCAGCTTTTCCTGCCTCATTAAGTAACATTTTTAATACCTGTATAGATTTTGCCACTTATGGATATACCATAATTTATTTAGCCTACCCATTTTTGGACATTTAGATTATTTCCCCTTTTTACAATTCAAACAAAAATCAGTAATCATTTGGTGGTTGATTATTTTTAGTTGTTCCAGGAAGCAGGAAACATTAATTGGGTTCTTGCTTTCATAAAATCTTTTATCCTAGTAAAAATGGCAATATATGTGTTTATGAAACAAAAAGCCTTAAATTGGATGATATAGACCAGATGCCAGCAAGCTTTTTCTGTATAGGGCGAGATAATAACTAGTTCAGGCTTTGCAAGCCATATGTTCTCTGTTGCAACTACTCAACTCTGCCATTATTGTGCAAAAGAAGCCAGAGACGTATGCTATGTTGCATTAAAATTTTATTTACAAAAACAAGTGGGAGATCACATTTTGCCCACGAGCCTTAGTTTGCCAACCCCAAGTATAAATTACAAGTTTTATAAGAGTTAAGAAGATAAAGGAAATCAAGAGTTTTGCTGGACTCTTCTGGTGGGGTTGCATATACATAAGAATGTTTGAACTAAGGAATTCATGGCTAAAATATGTTAAACCTATAAAGTAGTGGCTTTCAGACTTTTGTCCAAAGCCTTTATTCAGATAATTTTGTGGCAATCCTATGTGTAAAACAGAAGAGGAGATGCCATAGCTCCTCAGGCTGGGTTCCTGAAAACCCACCCACCGTGGTACCCCACCCTGAGAGCATCTGGTGGCATCCCTGGAGCAGTTTCTAAACTTGCCTTTAAGCTGTCAATCAATCAGTAATTAATATTTGAGCTTCTACTATGTGCTAGACACTGTGCTAAATTCTGGAGAAACAGTGGTAGACAAGACAGAATCCGTTGTTAATAAGCTTACACTCAATGTGAGCAGACAGAGATACAAGCATGGAAACTAAAAAAGAACATAATTTGAGTAAATCTGATAAATAAGTACTGTGGAGAAGATAAAATAGTACTGTGATATATTGTGTGTGGGGTGGGAGGAGGAGGGAAGCTGGATGTAGTTGAGGAAGTGATATTTGATAGAGGCTGGAATGATGAAGAGGAGGCAGCCATGCTGAGATCTGGGGAAGAATATAAAGAACAGCTAGTGCGAAGATCCTGAGACTGAAGGAAGTGCTGAATTTGAGGGCTAGTGTGGCGGCAGCGTTGGGGTGGAGGTGGAGAGTGGAGGGAGGTGAAATAGAAGTAGATGGGACCAGGTGACCGAAGGAAGTGACACGGTTGAGAAAATAATCTCATACCCTGCTTTGACACTATTAGAAATTAAATATGACTAAAACAAAATCAAAGTAGTGGTAAAGATATTTTAGGGAAAAAATATCCTTAAAACTCTGAAGGTTTGACTGCTGCAAACTTTATAGTGGAATATAGACCACATTGAGTGTACTTTGTTTTTTTTTTTGGTACTCTCACTGTTGTGGCCTCTCCCGTTGCGCGGCACAGGCTCCGGACGCACAGGCTCAGCGGCCATGGCTCACAGGCCTAGCCGCTGTGCGGCATGTGGGATCTTCCCAGACCGGGGCACGAACCCGTGTCCCCTGCATCGGCAGGCGGACTCTCAACCACTGCGCCACCAGGGAAGCCCTTGTGTGTTACTTTTATTTTTCATGGTTAAACCTGCTTTGTTTTGTCCTCCATTCTGATCACCCTGTCTTGAGAATCTTTCCTCAGTTTAAAAACTGCTACCATTGGGGCTTCCCTGGTGGCGCAGTGATTGAGAGTCCGCCTGCTGATGCAGGGGACACGGGTTCGTGCCCCGGTCTGGGAAGATCCCACATGCCGCGGAGCGGCTGGGCCCGTGAGCCATGGCCGCTGAGCCTGCGCGTCCGGAGCCTGTGCCCCGCAACGGGAGAGGCCACAACAGTGAGAGGCCTGCATACCGCAAAAAAAACCAAAAAACCAAAAAAACCCAAAAAACTGCTACCATTGACATATATACACTACCAAATCTAAAATAGTTAGCTAGTGGGAAGCAGCCGCATAGCACAGGGAGATCAGCTCCATGCTTTGTGACCACCTAGAGGGGTGGGATAGGGAGGGTGGGAAGGAGACGCAAGAGGGAGGGGATATGGGGATATATGTATACGTATAGCTGATTCACTTTGTTATATGGCAGCAACTAACACACCAGTGTAAAGCAATTATACTCGAATAAAGATGTTAAAAAAAAAACTGCTACCATGTACTAGTTGGGGAAAAGTCATAAGATTAGTTTCAAATACAGATAATTGCTTTATGTAGTGTATTTATGAAACTTTTCTAAAAGGTTTACAGGAATCTATGTAAAGCATATGATCCTATCTTTAATTATCAGTGTTCCTTGAATTAAATTAAATCTAATTAATTTAAATGATCTTCATAATGAGTATACCTTTTCTTTTTAATAAATATTTCAATTAAAAAATATAAAAGAATAAAATATCTGTTTTTTTGGAAGCAGATCTTTGTCTACTTTGTACCTGCTCCTTTGTAGCCAAATTCTCATAGATCTCAATAAAAAATAAAACCAGATTGATTAGTGGAATAAATACAGGAATGTTTCTCCTAGAGTTTCATAATTCATTTTGATTTCTTTAAGGATAGTTTATCCTTTTCCTAATACCATTGTTATCTCAGTGTACATGCATGGAATAGTGCATTGTGTTCTTAAAGTTTACCTGCCTAGACTCATTGGTTGATGGGTCTTTGTGTGCAGGCAATAATGGAAGGATTTTTCTGTTGTCGTCATGTATGAGGTGTAATTACTCAGTTACCAAACTGCTTTTTGCTGGAGTGTTTTATATTTCTTCTCTTGTAACCCGTTAGCCAAGAAAACCATGTGGGAAAGGCTGACTGCCCCTGAAGATGTGTTTAGTAAATTACAGCGAGAAAACATAGCCATCATTGAGAGCTATGGTGCTGCCCTCATGGAAGTGGTCTGTCGAGATGCTTGTGATGGTCATGAGATTGGAAGGGTACAGTAACTCCTGCTTAGTATTATAGTTGGATAGGTATTTTGACTTATTAAGGCATAAGCTGGATCAGCTTTTCAAATGTATGTTATATATTTGGAATTATTTTCTGTAATATATTTTAGTGAATTTTCTTATTTACTATAATTTGGAATTTCTGTTTTGTTCATTCATATGTTTTGTTTACTTACGTTCAGAATCCTTTATTAGTTCAGACTGTACCCTCAGAATAATCTTTTTGCTAATTTTGAGATTTGCCTTACACTGGTAGAAATTAACCAGCAGAGATGCTGGTTAATCAAGATCTTGGCATAAGAGAATGCTGGATACGTAGCTTTTATACTGAATGTATCTTTCTCTGCTTTTTCAAGGAGTATTTGCATTTATATATCTTTAAAATATTATGTCATACTGGTGATAATACAGTGAGAAGATAATTCCCTGCTGGTGGAAAATTACATAGCATTTGAATCATGTACTCTCTCAATTATGTTAAAAAAAAGTATTTGGGAAGACATAGAACAAAGTAATCTGTGTTTGTCAGATAATGTATTTTCTGTATAGTTTTCTGTTTTCTACAAGGAGCATGTGAAACTTTACAATTGGGGGGGGGAACTATTTTTAAAAATCCCTTTCCTCCAGCAAGTAATGTTTAGATTTTGCTAAAATATATTTAATGCCATTATTTTAATGTGTTAGGTTTTGTTTCAGAAATATAACTTTACCCTGAAATTTTTTCTTTTATTAATAAATCAAGATTCTGGATACATACATACATTTTTCTCAAAAAAAAAAAAGAGAGAGAGAGAGAATTGTATTGCAGGCAACCATTCTCCTTGTAAGAAAACTTTTAAACATTGCCAGATAAAGGGAGTTACTGTTGTTGATTTTGGTAGCCATCTCCACATTTTGGATTTTGATCTGTTCTTCCGTCAGATGCTGGCACTGGCTCTACTTGATCGGATTGTCTCCGTAGATAAGCAGCAGCAGTGGCTTCTGTATCTTTCTAACAGTGGCTATTTGAAGGTGCTTGTGGACAGCCTGGTAGAAGATGACTGTACTTTGCAGAGCTTACTCACTCCACAGCCTCCCCTTTTAAAAGCCCTTTATACTTACGAATCCAAAATGGTAAGGCTTTATATTCACTTGAAGTTAGATCAACAGGTCATTTCCTCTTGGGGTTAAGGATATATTAAAGAAAATTAACGTGGCCTACATTTTGCATGTTTCTATCATACAAACTTTAATCATTTCTAAGAGTTTTAAATTTGGGGACATGTGCTAGAACTGTATCTTCTGAGCATGCCAAAGTTGAGTTGAAATGGTCCTGAGGGGGTTAGTTGGGTACTGAGACTGCTGCTTACTCACTTCGATTGCTGGTGGTGGCAAAGCCACATGACACCCAGTGGTCTATGAGGAGAAGAGTGAGCAAAAATGTCCTTCCGCAACGAAAATCAGACTGTTAGTTGCCTGTTGAGATTCCAATGTAGATGTGCTGGTTCTACTTGAAACACAGGATTTTTCAGTACAGTATGTATAATTCATTTCTTTTCCTCCAAATCTGTTTTAATTTCTGTTTCCTCCTGCTTAAAAATACCACAAATGTCACAATAAGAGAAGCACTAGGGCCTCCCTGGTGGCGCAGTGGTTGAGAGTCTGCCTGCTGATGCAGGGGATATGGGTTCGTGCCCGGGTCTGGGAGGATCCCACATGCCGTGGAGCGGCTGGGCCCGTGAGCCATGGCTGCTGGGCCTGCGCGTCTGGAGACTGTGCTCCGCAGCGGGAGAGGCCACAACAGTGGGAGGCCCAAGTACCGCAAGAAAAAAAAAAAAAAAAAGAGAAGCACTAAAGTCTTAGATTCTTCATTAATTCTCTTTTCCCTCCTTCCTTCATTTATTCAACAAGTATTTATTAAATATCTGTTACATGCCAGGTATGGCACTAGGTAGTAGAGATACAGCTGTGAGCAAAACAATCTTCCCTGCCCTCCATAAGCCCACATCATGATTGAGTTGAATGCTTAATCCATGCAAGGCGTATGTAGCACTTCAGATACGCTGTGCCATTTACTCCTCATAAAAATCCTATGGTTAAGGTGGTATAATATACCCCTTCCTAGCTAGCTCAGAATTTCTCTTCACCAATGATTACAGATCAGAAATGTGCTATGAGAAAGTCTCATTTTAATGTGAGACCCTTGGCTCTGATCTCTGTACTGATGACTTTTGTTTCATAACTTCTTAGGCATTTCTCACAAGAGTAGCGAAGATACAACAGGGCGCTTTAGAGCTGCTGAGGTCTGGGGTGATTGTGAGGCTGGCACAATGCCAAGTCTATGACATGCGCCCAGAAATGGACCCACAGGGGTAAGCATCCATATCAATTTCTTTTTTTTTTTAATGGCTTTTAAAATTTTTTTAATTTAATTTTATTTATTTTTTATACAGCAGGTTCTTATTAGTCATCTATTTTATACACATCAGTGTATACATGTCAATCCCAATTGCCCAATTCATCACACCACCATCCTCACCACCCCCGCACCGCCTCTTTTTTTAAAGTTACCAGTAAAGGATTATTAAGGAAGAAAAAAATTTCAAACACAATTTTGCCGTTTATAATTCTGTTGGAGCAGTACTCTCATCTTGATGGTTTTGTTTGGTCATATACCCCTGCCATTAACTAATAAATGAAAATTGCTAATAAGGGTAAAAGTGGGTAGGGACCTAGTGCTTTCCATTTTAGAGCAGTAACGTAAGAGGGAAATGGGAGAGCATTTTGTTAGACGTTTTTCTTCCCAACTTTATTGTTCTGTTTAGTAGAAGTACATGTTTTCGGTTATACTGGTCTTTTAGAATATTGTAACGAAATTATAATTTGTTGTGGATTTTCTTTTCTTGATGACTTGAATAGTATTTTATATTTTTCTCATTTTAACATTTTACCAACTGCTTGCTAATTTGAAAGCTTCAAGTGAAATGATTTTAAGTTTCAAACTTTCTAGCAGATTTCTCAGTTGAGTTTGAATATGAATTTTTTCTTTTTTGTCTACATGGCTTCAGTGTTGTTAGGGCCTATAGCATACTCTCCTACTGTTAAATAACATTTAGGTCAGTTTGAGTAATTTTCCTCAAAAGATCCATTGCCAAATTGTATGTTTGAGTTTTTCAGGCTTAACTATAGAAGTATTTTACTTCTAGAAAAGAAAATTTTTTTAGTATAACTTTCTAAGGTTTTAAACACGCGAATTGTTACTTTCACCTTAGGTGAAGAGGATTGAGTAAATTGTGTTCCTCAGTTCATGACACATTATTACTGCCTGTCTTTGGAAAACCTTTCTGTTATTTCTTTTTATTTCCATATTCTGCTTTCATTCTCTTCTCTTCAACAGGCAACCATTTTTTTTGCTCAAAAATTTAAATAGAAATATTTACAATAAATAAGAGTTTATGAATACAGTGCTCTGAGACCTCATCTTAAAGGTCAAGTGATTTTACAATCTCATTTTAATTTTTAAAATCTTGTTTTATTTTATATAATGGACAATGTAGATTCATTTTTGGCTTTGGGTGTACAAGAGGGAAATTTGGGGAGAGTAACTTTTGTTTCTGTCTGTTTCTCACACATAGTCTCTGTGGCCCAAGGGAACATTTAGAGTAGAATAAGTATGTTTGGGGAATTTTAGCACCATCTTTTCAAATTAATGCAATTATTCTTTACGAAGATTTAAAAAAATTCAGATAACTGTTTTCACTAACTGTACCTCTGGGATACAGTGTCCTCATTAGTAGCTTCACATCTGAATTAGCCACCTGTGATTGTTTGCCGTGGAGATGGTTGGGGACTGTTTTAACTGTTGGACTGTTGCTCTCTCCTTGTTCACTGGATGCGAATCAAGCATGTTTGGCCTGAGAGATGCCCCAGTGTTCATCCCTACTCCAGTGGACCGGTACCGCCAGATTCTGCTTCCAGCTCTCCGCTTGTGCCAGGTCATCCTCACGTCTAGTATGGCCCAGCACTTGCAGGCAGCAGGGCAGGTAAGAGGAATCCTTGGTGTAGAAATCATCAAAATCTTTATTTTACAAATGCAGAAGCCCTAGGCATAGAACACTTAACGTGAATTTACCTTAATTGTTCTGTTTATGGCAGAGCTGGGTATTGAAAATAGACCCCTTGCACTTTGCTCTGAACTTTATTGGCCTGTTTTTGTACTCTTGTTTGAATGAAACGCCACAGCTAATTAATAGAATAGTGAGATAGAAGGCAAGAGATCTAAATTTGTTGTTCTGCAAAAGGAAGCAGTTATTGTGATAGAAATAAGCTGGCTTCTAAAATGTAATTTAACCAGGTATTTATTAGAGAATGCTGCTCCTTTTATTAGACCTTGCAGAAAATACAAAAGATATATGATGATGCCACATTTAGTTGTGATGTTTAGAGAATGAGTAATTTAAATAAGTGAGTTTCTAATAAAATATTTTTCCTTCAAACACCATAAATTAGTTTTATTTTCATTGCTTTTCAGTGAAATCTTCAAAAATATGTTTGTTTCTTAGAGTAATAATGCAATATACAATTTAACCTTTCACTGATTAATTAGGCTTATTACTAAGAATCTGCAGTTTTTTATTGTGTTGCTCTATTATTATGATACCCTCAGGAATTAGGACACATCCTAATAATTTATGGTGATTTTATCTGCTTTCCCTGACATCAGTCTTCAGGCGTACCTTCCCAAGATAGAATGCTGCTGTTTCTAGTGTGCTACCTGATTTTATATTGCATTAGTCTAAGTGACATTCTACCCCTTTCATATGCGGCCTTTGAGTCAGTTCCTTAACACCCAAAAACTTCGTCTTCTTCTTTCTCGAGATTAAGGTTTTTTAATAGAAGTGGGAGATTGTGATACAAGGCCAGTCTTATACTGAGCATAGAGGAATTACCTGAGTAGCTTCTTTAAAAAATACAGATTACTGCGTTTCATGTCCAACAATGATGGGCTGAGGCCAGGAATCTGTATTAAAAAATAAAAGGGGCACAGTTCCTGAGAGATTCAAATGTTCAGCCAGTTGTGGTGTAGTCCCTGCCTTCAGGGCATCTATAATCTAGTTAAGAAGATGTTTGAATGTGAAAATGAGTAGTCTTCTCTACTGGTACACTGTAAAATGCTAAGCTGAAAGGGCAGAGTTTAGAGGTCAAGATTTGTATCTCGTTTATTTTCATCATATCAAAAGGAGAGTTAGACAAAAGCTTTTATGTGATTGCCCCCATGTCACACTAGTCAGACTTTCACAGAGCAAACTTGAATTCAGTAAGTCATTTTTTTTTAAATAAATAAATTTATTTATTTATTTTTGGCTGCATTGTGTCTTCGTTGCTGCGCGCAGGCTTTCTCTAGTTGTGGCGAGCGGGGGCTTCTCGTTGCAGTGGCTTCTCGTTGCAGAGCACGGGCTTTAGGCGCATGGGCTTCAGCAGTTGTGGCACGTGGGCTCAGTAGTTGTAGCTCGTGGGCCTTAGAGCGCAGGCTCAGTAGTTGTGGCACATGGGCTTAGTCGCTCTGCGGCATGTGGGATCTTCCCGGACCAGGGCTCGAACCTCTGTCCCCTGCATTGGCAGGCGGATTCTTAACTACTGAGTCACCAGGGAAGTCCCAGTAAGTCATTTTGGAACACACTCATTTTAAATTCATGTTCTAGTTCCATTTAGACAAAAATAAAAAAAAATAGGGGTCAAATAATAGTTTTCATACAGTAGTTCCAAGTTATATTATACTCTTCTATAGTAGCTTCTAAGTGTATTAATCTCTAAACTTTGAAATAATCCTTATCTTTAGCTTTCTTATGAAATTTAGTTAGATGTTTGCTTCTTGAAGAAATAAACTACGTAAATGCAAAAGACAACTGCTTATCTAATATTCTTCATTACATTCAATTACTTGCTTCAATGTTATTTAACAGGTGGATATACATTTATAATAAAATTTTCTACTCTTCCACCTCTGTTCTTCCATTTCCCCTCCTTTTCTTCATCTTAGGTGTTGCAGTTTCTCATTTCTCATTCTGATACCATACAAGCAATCTTGCGCTGTCAGGATGTTAGTGCTGGGTCTTTGCAGGAATTGGCTCTGCTGACAGGAATTATAAGTAAAGCAGCACTTCCTGGTGAGTTGATTATGTTGACTGGATTTTTACCAGTGCTTTACAGACTGACATACACTTAATAGAATGAGGTTATTATTACTTTGCAGCTATATATGACTTATTTGTGATTGGAACTAACAGAGTTAACTGCCTTTTTAAAAAATATTTATTTAGTTATTTTATTTTTGGCTGTGCTGGGTCTTAGTCGTGGCACGCAGGATCTTTGTTGCGGTATGTGGGATCCTCTGCTGCAGCACGCGGGCTTAGTTGCCCCGCGGCATGTGGGATCTTAGTTCCCCGACCAGGGACTGAAGCTGCGTCCCCTGCATCGGAAGGTGGATTTTTAACCACTAGACCACCAGGGAAGTCCCCTTAACTGCATTTATTTGAAGTAATATGTTTATAAAAGTGATATATGGTCAGTGTAAAAAATTTAAAAAGTTCAAGAAAATAATTAACACTCAAATCCTACTATCTAGAAATTATCAAATGTTAACATTGATAAGTAGCTTTTCAAACATTGCTCTATGTATATGTATGTATTGGTGGGGGGAGGGGCGGTGGAGAGAAACAGACATACAGAGGTAATTTACGAGAATGGGATACCTTTTACATTCAGTTTTAGAAAACAACTATTTAATTTTACGTGAACTTTACGGATGAAAAACTAATTGAAGAGAAACTGAAGACATTGATGAATTCCAGACAAATGTTTCTTTACTACAAGTGTACAAGAGATATTAGTTCTTAAAAGATCACTATGATTAAGAAGAAAAAAAGATTATGCTAAATTACTAAGATATTTTGGTCATTAAAAAAGTTTTTTTTTTTACTACATATAAATTTTAGACAGGGGGCTTCCCTGGTGGCGCAGTGGTTGAGAGTCCGCCTGCCGATGCAGGGGACACGGGTTCGTGCCCCGGTCCGGGAAGATCCCACATGCCACGGAGCGGCTGGGCCTGTGAGCCATGGCCGCTGAGCCTGCGCGTCCGGAGCCTGTGCTCCGCAACGGGAGAGGCCACAACAGTGAGAGGCCCACGTATCGCAAAAAAAAAAAAAATTTTTTTAGAGAGAATCAACTAACTCCTGATGTGAAAGATGAAGTAATGAGTTATTTTACAATCCTTCTTCCACCCTCATGTTGTTTGCTTGTATTATTTTTACTTTGTTGAGTAAATATTATTTATATTCAGTCCTGCAACCATAATAACTTCAGCTATTTAGTTTTACTTGTATATTTACATGGATTCACAGAAAAACACCAATTCTTTTTTTTCCTCCTATAACTTCACCATTTCTGAGTTCTTTCTTTTGATTTATCTCTTGGTGTTTTTAATTCATATTGAGGTCCCCTCCCCTAAGAAAAAGTATATAATCTTCCCTGAACTCTCTAATGTTTACAAACATCTAAAGGTTGCCTTTATTCTTGAATGACAGCATGGCCTACTATTAATAATAATGTCATATTTTTTACAAATGAGGAAACTGAGGCACAGAGAGGTTAACTTGTCCAAAGTCACACAAATAATACTGTAGGGTTTTTCATGCAGTGTGGCTTCTGAGTCTGTGTGCTTAACTACTAGCCTATACTACCTCCATCTTTATATTGCTGTGGAGAAGTCTGAGGCCAACTTCTGATTCTGCCCCAACACCCGCAATATTTTTTCCTCTCTGGGCATGCCTCAGTGCCTGAGCCCTTTGTGTTGGGAGGAGAGAGTTTGGCAGGGCGGAGTGCAGTGCATATTACGGTACTTAGAGCCTGTGCTCATTCTGAGGAGATCCCAGGGTCAACTTCACCCAGCCTTGGAGTGTCTTAGTCCTGTGTGCTTATTATGTTCATTTCCCCACTTCATTCCAGTGTCCTGAGGTGATAACCAAGACAGGCCACCCTTCTTGCCTTTACTAAGGTCCCATAGTGCTATGTAGTGGTTCTTCTCCAAATGGTTTTTACGTTGGTTTCTCCTAATTACTAGTTCTCCTGATTACTTAATTTACTTAATCACCCGAATGTGCTTCTTCGCAAATTGTGGGGTCTCTATGAGAATTTGCAAGAGTTTGTTGGCTTATCTTCTTTTCTCTGTACTGCTTCTGAGGGGTGGGATGAGGGTCATGAGTTGAATTATGCTACTTACTCCCCTGGAGTTTTCTTCTTCTCCCCCCCCCCCTTTTTTTTTCCCTTAACCACCACCATGCTTTAGTATTTATGGTGAAAGTTGGCCCCTTTCCCTTTTTGGTGAATTTCATTTATCTGTAGGTTGATTATAGAAGGGACATTCTATGATACTACTTCACTCTGCCATCTTAATCCAGAAGTCCTGAGTTAGTACAGAGAAAATTTACCTTTTATCAGATCCTCTGCCAAGGTGATTTTATTGATGAATTTTCCTTTTGTTACTTTTTAAAATTACTTGAAATATTCTGTATTTTGCTAATAGCAGCATTTAACCCTGTCACTGTATTAAAGTTTTCTTCAGAAAGGCACAGTTTATTTTAACATGCTCATGATATATTCAAACAAAATAAAAGAATAAAGCACCCTGACCAGCAATTCCTGCTCCCTAAAAGGAACCAATTATCAATTTATACTTTGATTTTCTAGCAGTTTCTCTGCATATGGTGTAAACATTTTTTCCTCCCTATACAAATGAAATACCATACACACTGCTCTGTAATTTTTTCCCCACGTTATGTCTTGGGGATTTTTTCTCATCGGCATGTATAGTTCCTACCTGACTCTTTAATTGGTGGAATAGTTTTCCAATTGTGAGGTGGTTACCCAGACCCCTATGACACATTGACTGTTTCCGATCTTTTTAAAAATGTCAAACTGTTTGGCATTTAATAACTCTGTGTGTGTGTGTGTGTGTGTGTGTATACATATACATATACATTTTTGTATATATGAGCTGGTAGGCTTGCTAAGTTCCTGGCAGTGCTTGGTCAGATATAAATATACATATATATATATATATATATATATATATGTATATTTATACATATATACCATCATTACATACGTGTGTGTATGTATACATACACACACACACTTTAAAATAATTTTAAAAGATAATGCCAAATTACCCTCCTAATTTTTAAAAATAACTTTAAAAAATAATTTATACGGGGCTTCCCCTGGTGGCACAGTGGTTGAGAGTCCGCCTGCCGATGCAGGGGACGCGGGTTTGTACCCTGGTCCGGGAGGGTCCCACATGCCGCGGAGCGGCTGGGCCCGTGAGCTATGGCCGCTGAGCCTGCGGGTCCGGAGCCTGTGCTCCACAACGGGAGAGGCCACAACAGTGAGAGGCCCGCGTACCGCCAAAAAAATAATAATAATAATAATTTATACTCCTCTTAACCCTACTCTGCCCAGTTCAGCCCTTGATTACATATGGTTTTGTATTATCCTGTAATTTTACCATATGGTTTTGTCTTAAATGCTTAGCCCAGTACCAGATATGTTGTACCTCCTCAACTGCTTATCATCAGGTTAATTTTTTATCTGTGACCCACAGATATTCTGTAAAGTGTTTTGGAGTTGAGGATGATATATATGGTCCACAGCACTCAGGTGGCATGTAGCGGAAAGGTCTTAAGAATCTGAGAATTGGACTTCCTGGTGGTCCAGTGGTTAAGGCTGTGCTTCCACTGCAGGGGACTCGGGTTCGATCCCTGGTTGGGGAAGCTCCGCATGCCACTCGGTGCTGCCAAAAGAAAAAAGAATCTGAGAATTGCTAGTTTTTTAAAATAGAGGCAGCAGTTGGTGTGCAGGAGGAATGAATGAACTGGTGAACAGCAACACAGGCTGCAGAGATCAGAAAGGTTAAGGACAAACAGGAAAAAGCCAAAGTTCCATGGTAGTGTTAAGTGCAAACTCCAGCTTTCAAGGAGTTAAGATGGAAAAGGAGGGCATAAGAATCACAAGCAACAAATGGAGAAAAAAATATTTCAAGAATTTGATATTAACCAGGGTTTTACTTGGTTTTGTTTTGTTTTGGAGTACAAGGGAGACCTGAACACATTTTTAGATAGTGTGGAAAAATCCTCTGCGGTAGGGTAAATTTTAGAGAGTAATTAAATAAAGTGATTCTGGGAGCCTACTCTCCGCGGAGGTGGAGGTGGGAAAGGGAAAGGAGCTAGTGGAGCAATGAGGCGCAGGTGAGGTAACAAGCCAGCATGTGCCAAGTGATATGAGTATTTTCTGTAGGTTTGTGTAGAGGTTGATGGGCTGAGAAATCTAAAAGGAGGAAGGCTTGTCATTATAAGGAGCAAAGGATAAGGTTCCGGGTTATGTGCTATGGAGTGTATGCTTGGAAGTAAGAAATGGATTAAAGGGATTGTGAAAACACATGGATAGTTAGGGTGGCTGGGACCGGATCAGCTGGGTTCTCCTCATGGCTACAGTCATGGAACAAAGAAACACACCAGTGGAGAGAATGACCCATGGGTTTGCTTGGAGCGCTCAATAGCAATAAAGGGAGTCCATGGTACTATAAAAGGTTGATCAGCTTTAGGGATTTCATAATGGGTCCAAACTGAGAAATTGAATGGCAACTTTTTTGTGTATGTGTAAATGGTACTTTGCCTAAGGGAAAAGAAAAAAACTCAAATGGTACAATACATAGAAGAGATAAAAGAAAAAAAATGCATTTCGTTCTTAGTGTTTTATATTCTGAACTGTTACATGAGAAAGTAATTTACTGCTGAGTTTAGAAAATTTTAACTTTTATGTTTATAAATAAAAAGTAGATTTTTCTCGAAAACTTTGAAGTGCCTTTTTGAATTACTGATTCAATCTAGATTTAGCTTGCATATGACTGAATATGTGGTGTGGTACACTTACATATTGTGTGGTGGTACACAATCTTTGTAAAGTCGTATTTCTCAAACCTCCTTCATGGCAGAGTCTGTGTCTATTTATGCATATATAAAAATATATATATATTTATACATATATAAATATAAAATAATAAAACTGCCATTCCTGGTTTTTTAATGTTTTTATATTTTTGATTATAACACTACATTTAAAGGCATTCCAAATTTTATAGGTATACTAAGTGAACTTGATGTTGATGTAAATGAAGGATCTCTAATGGAGCTACAGGGACATATTGGAAGATTCCAGGTAACTGATTCTTTCTTACTTCTTTTTTATTTTTATTTTTTAAATTAAAAAAATTTTTTTACTTCTTTAAAGAGCAGCTGTAAGACTTGTAACAAAATACAACAGTCCTCTCACTGATCCTCCCCATTCTGCTCCCTGAATTTGGGTAAACCCAGCAACGGTTTTAATTGATTCTTTCATATCTCTAAATAATATGCTTATGTTACTACTACTTGATTTTCCAATTTTAAGAGTCATCTATTGACCTTCCATCGAGAAGGATGGGAATTTAGATCTCTTTACTCCTGTTCTTCTGTCATACAATATGTACCTCTCTCGTAATGTGTCCCCACCCCCAACTCTAATTGTATCATAATTTCGATTAGATTAATATTTAGTGTTATATTATTATTACTATGAAATGTCATTTATGAATAAGCCATGGATGGACCATATGTTACTTTTCTATACAACACTTTTTCCTAGAGTAATTGTTTCTTTTTTTTATTTGCTTGGTTTTATGTACTTATTTCTAATTTATTCCCAAACTCTCCTCCAGTTATGTAATCTCTTTTCAATATATTCAAACAGAGTAGATAGCTTATCAATTAGATATTTTATCACAGTCTTTCTGGGAGCCTCCTGGCCTGCTTTGATTTGAGCACCTTCACTTTTTTTTGGCTGCAGAAGAATTATATTTATATAGTAGAATTTATATTCCATTGTTTTTGATACAGTAATTTTCTTAACCAGTCCTCTTTTCATGAGCTGTTTTTCAAGTTTCCAAAAGAAAAATGCTGCCATCAGCATAATTGTTATCACTGGGTGCATGGGTAAACAAGTAGTACATTTTGAGTCATTGTCAAATAGCACTCCAGAAAGGCTTGTACTCTCTCTAACCAAGCCAAAATACTCTGTTTTGTTTTGTTTTGTTTTTTTAAGCCTTCTAACTTTTTTCATTGGTGGGGAGAAAAAAATATTTTTGATGCATCTTTCATAAGGTAGCCTCTGGAAATGTGTTAGTGCATCTGTTTTTGTAAGAATAGCAAACAGCCAGTTTTAAGTTTTAAAAAGAGTATTTTGACAAATTAAATTTATATTATAATCTCCTTAGTATGTTTTGCCTTATCCATACTTACTATTTAAACTAACATCAGTTTAAGTTAGATATTATATAATATATATGGATATATATATGTAGGGGTGAGTGTGTGTATGTGTAATACCAATGTTTTAAATGTGTTTTTATTGTGCACTTACTAGGTGCAGAACACTGTACTAAGCACTTTAAATACAATTCAATGTCTCAGGTAATCCTAACAATAATCTTATAAGGTAGGAATTGCTATTATCACTCTAGAAATATGAACACAGAGGCTTGAGGAAGTTAAGTAACTTGTCCCAGGACATATAGCAAAAAGTCATGTACCTGTTATTGGAACCCACATCTCTGATTCTGGACATACTGCCAATTTTGCAAAGCTTGTCCTTTCCCACTGAGAACCTTAGGAACAATTATATTCTCAGGTGAAAAGTACCAACATTTCAAACAAATGAGCTTTGCGATTTATCTGCCAAGGTTTCTTCTGTGTTCCCAACTCCTTTTTGAAGTCCCCAGAAGCAGCCACAGGAGTAAGAGCCTTTAAATTTGAGCCTCAGTAGACAAAATTATCACGAATCTGCTTCTGTTTGCCATCTCATTTTGCTTCTCATTGTTTATTGATTAGTATTTATTTAATGGGAATCTACTAAGGAATTATTTGGTGTGATAAAAAAATCTTTGGCAAGCACTTAGATTTTAGTGGGGGTTAACTGCTAAAAGAATTAATATTCTTTTAATGAGTTGTCTGCCAAGTAAATACATTTGCAGAAAGGTACATTTTAATATTGCTAACTTTAGTTGGGTCCGTTGGAAGTAAGAGATTAGATGCTTTAAAGAGTGATTTCACTCCCCACTGAGTTTTTCTTTTTCATCTCCCTCAAGAAAGATAGGTCACTAACTTTAAACATATACAACTAGATATGAACAAGAAAGTATCTTTTCTTTCCTTAGCGCCAGTGCTTAGGACTACTAAGTCGCTTTGGTGGCTCCGACAGACTGCGTCAGTTTAAATTTCAAGATGATAATGTGGAGGGGGATAGAGTGAGCAAGAAAGATGAGATCGAACTGGCCATGCAGCAGGTAAGAGGAGTGAGAGTTGTGGAACTATTCTTTAAGCTTTTTATGTTTTTGGAGATATTTGAGAAAAATAATAGATGTGGGTAATTTTACAGATTGATTTGTAACTTTGTTGTAATTTTACAAACTGATCTATAACTTTGTTCTCCTTCAAATCTGGATTTCCATGATATGAGGCATTTGGGGAGCTAATATTTTTGTTACTGCTTGTTCTTCCTTTGTAGATTTGTGCCAATGTCATGGAATATTGCCAGTCACTCATGTTACAGAGTTCCCCTACCTTTCAGCATGCTGTGTGTCTCTTCACCCCTAGCCTGTCAGAAACCATTAATAGAGATGGGCCCCGGCAAGGTGAGCTAGCTAGTTCTTTCTTTCTGTATTTGAGGAATTAAGTTGCCAGGATTATGACAAGCTCTAGTTGGCCCCAGTAAGATGCATTTTTTTTTTTTTTTTTTACCACCAGTAATGAATGGGAAATTTTAAAAACGACTTCTTTAAGACGGAGTGATGAGGAGGTACTGTTGTCAGACCTGTGGATACAGCTGGAGAACTGGAAAGAATAGAGAAATTTAAGATTTTCTGAGGATGAATCTGGAAGAGCCATGTGGGGAGAGTATAGTTTTATGTAGCATGTGAGACCCAAAAGGCTCTAGGATTGGAGAGTAAACTAGCCAGGTGAAAAGTATGAAAATAGATAGTTTGTATGTTAAATCATGTTAAGCTGAATTTAGTGTCTCAGTTGGGTTTTGTATTTAGCTCCAAATTTCTGTAACATAGCAAAGTAAAATTTCGATACTTAGTAAGCTGATGTAGCCTGTGATTCCCTAGTGACCCAGTGGGGAAGATTAGGAGTATGAGGCCGGATTATGGATTGGTTAAAGCTTTTGTCCCATGGGACATTCAAAAGCCAAAGTCCGTTTGGATCTTGGTGGTTGTATTGTGATGGACTGGTGGTGATCTCAAGAAACCTTTTGTTTGAGATTTCTGTGAATCATTTTGTCACATTTTCATCGTCTTCAGGATCTTATTTTCTCTGAAAATTGCTTAATCACATAAAATATCTATTTAATAGAATAATATTATGAAAAAATATGTTATGCCAAGAACTCTTGTTTGTCTAACTCCATTATAAAATGTCCTAGCAAGTGGGATTAAGAAAAAATGTTTTATTGAGGTTTTTTATTTACATACAACAAAATTCACCCATCTTAGGTGTACAGTTTGAGTACCTTTTGTAATTTTATGCAGTGTGTAACCACTACCACAACCAAAATATAGAATAATTCCCTCATCCTTAAAAGTTTCTTCTTGTCCCTTTGCATGTGATTGTTTCCTTTGACCCCCTGGTCAAGGTGTCTATTATTTTGCCTTTTCCAGAATTTTATATAAATGGAATCATACAATATGTAGTCTTTTTCGTGTTTCGACTTCTTTCATTTAGCTCAGTGTTTTTGAAATCCATCCATGTGTGTATTACTATTTTGTTCCTTTTTATTTCTGGCTGGTATTCCATATTAAAAATATACCATAATATATCTCTTCACTAGTTGATAGACATTTGGGTTATTTCCAGATTTTTAGCTATTGTGAATAATGCTACTATGAATATTTGGATATAAATCTTTATGTGGACATAATGTTTTCATATCTTTTGATTAGATACCTAAGAATGCAATTGCTGGCTTCTGTGGTATGTTTAACTAAATAAGATACTGCCATTCTGTTTTACAAAGTACAATCATTTTGCATTCCTACCAGCCATGTATAAGAGTTCTAGCTGATCCACATCCTTGCCAATGCTTGGTTTGTCAGCCATTCTAGTGGTTGTGTTGTGATATCTCACTGTGATTTTAATTTGCATTTCCTTGATGACTAGTGATGAGCCTGTGTCCAGTTTTAGTACCATTTGTTGAAAAGATTATCTTTTTCTGTTTGGATTACTTTGATACCTTTTCTCAAAAATCAATTGACCACATAAATTTGGGTTTATTTTGGACTCTCGATTCTGTTCCATTAATCTGTATGTCTCTTCTTTCTCTTAATACCACACTGTCTTTATATACTTTATACACACTGTCTTTATATACTTATTCTTCAATAGCTTTATATCAACAATAAAAACCACCTTGAAATCAGGTGGTTTAAATCCTCTAGCTTTGTTCTTCTTTTTCAAAATATCTTATGCTTATGGTTTACATGGTTTATTTCTTTCTGTCCATTTATTTTCATCCTATCCATGTTTTTATGTTTAAAGTGCATCTCTTGTACACAGAGAGTTGAGTCTTTTTTTTCTTCAATCCATTTTGACTATCTCTGCTTTTAGTGATGTGTTTAGTCCTTTAATATTTAGTGTAATTATTGATACGATTGGATTTGGGTCTATCATTTAATTGTTTTCTACTTATTAATTGCTTTCTACCTCCTTTCTCTGTTTTTTTATTTTTCCTTACCTGCTTTTAAAAAAATGTTTTATAGAATTTGATTTTAATTTTACTATCGGGTTTTTACCTACACTTCTTTGTATTATCTTTTTTTTTTAGGAGTTGACATAGTTTTTCACAGCCTATTTATTGTTAATAGAGTACCGCTTCATTCAAAATTTACAACTCTTACAGCTGTATAGGCCCACGTTCCCCCCTTCTTTTATGTTACAATTGTTACATGTATTACATCTACATACACTATAAATTCCCTTAGACAATAATTTTTATTTCAAACAATTTATTGCTTTATAAGTAAAGAACAAAAGGGTAAAAAAGAAAAAAATAGTCTTTTGCATTTATTTAGATATTAAACACATTTGATGCTCTTTATTCTTTCTCAATGATCAGAGTTTCCACGTGGTGTTATTTCCCTTCAGGCTGAAAAATTTCTTATATAAGTACGGGTCCGTTAGTGATGAATTCTCTTAACTTTCTTTTATTGAAAATGTCTTGATTTTGCCTTCATTCTTGCAGGATAATTCTGCTGGATATAGAATTCTGAGCTGGTAGTTTTGTGCTTTCTGTACTTTAAAGATATGGTTTCACTTTCTTTTGTCTTCCATGATTTCTAATGAGAAGTCAGTCATCGATGGGAATATTGTTCCTCTATATGTAAAGTGTTGTTTTTCTGTTGCTGCTCTTGAGATGTGCTCTTCCTCTTTAAACAGTTTGACTGTTAACGTACCTTGGTGTGGGCATCTTTGTGTTTATTCCGTTTAGTGTTGTTGAGAATTTTTTATCTATACATTTCTTTGTTTTATCAATTTTGGGGAAATTTTGACTGTTTTTCTTCAAATATTTTCAGCCCCATTCTCTTCAAACATATATTAGATGGTTTGATACTATGGTTTTTTTTTGTAATGCTCTTTATTTATAAGAAATAGGATGAGAACATTTGCTATACTTTTTTATTATTTGATTTGCTATCTCATGTAAAGTTGCATTACAGTTTATGTGTGTTAGCATGATTTCAAGGCCCTGAAGGTAAATGTAATGGGCAGATCATTTATTTTTTGCAAACATTCCTCCTTGTAATTTTTTGTTTATATCTTGGTATCATATGAATATGTAAATTTTACGTTAGCAACTATATTTACAGATAATTGAAGACGAATTTTTTTCTTCCAGTTTTATTGAGATATAATTGACATACAGCACTGTATAAGTTTAAGGTGTACAGCATAATGATCTGACTTACATACATCATGAAATGGTTATCACAGTAAGTTTAGTGAATATCCATCATCTCATATAGATACAACACAAAAGGGGAAAAATTTTTTTCCTTGTGATGAGGACCCTTAGGATTTACTCTCCCAACAACTTTTATGCATGACATAGAGCAGTGTGAATTATATTTATTGCATGGTACATTACATCCCTAGTGCTTATTTATCTTAAAACTGGAAGTTTGTGCCTTTTGACCACTTCAGTTGCTTTATCTTCAAGTTCACTTATTCTTTCCTCAATAAGCTCTATTTGGCAAAATATATCCAGTGAATTTTTTTTATTTCAGAAATTGTATTTTTCAGTTTTAGAATTTTTGTTTGATTCTCTTATCTCATTTCTATTTTCTCTACTGAGATTAACTATGTTTTCATTGTTTGTTTTCCCTCAGTTATAATAGCTACTTTAAAACGCTCATTCATTAGTTACCAACATCTGGTTTATCAGGGATTCGACTTGCTTGGTTTTCTTGTCCCTCGAGAATGTGTTCCATTTTCTTAGTTGTTTATATGTTGGGTATTTAAAATTGTATACTGGACATTACAAAGGTTTGAAGGTTCTAGATTCCATTATTTTTTCCCTGTATGGTGTTTTTCTTTTGTTTTGGCTTAATTACCTTGGCTATTTTGACCTGTGAACACTGATTCTTGGGTGACAGGTGCTGCGTCAGTTTATGTCTTTTGCCTTTAGCTGAGATGTTTTGAGTGTGTTACGTGCATGGTTCAGTTAGTGATGTGGGTAGCTATAGGGATCCCCTGTCTACTCTTCTGGGATTCCCCTAAAACTTTCTTCACTGGTCATGGTTTCCCGGCTTCTCTTTTTTTGGTTTGTCAGGCGTTAATGACTGTGCTTTTTTCATCAGCACTCCTGCTTCTGCATTGTGTTGCTTGTGCTACTGCTGGGTGTACTTAGCCCCAGGCCAAAGGCCATGAGCTGAGAGCTTAGAGTTGTACAGGTTCCATCTGCCCTCTTTCCAGTGCGCCTGCACTCTCCCTACCAGCGTCTGTCTGCTTCTATTTACTTTGGTAACTTTAGGTAGTTATTTTTTGTGTTATGTCTAGGTTTTTTATTTTCTGCCATGAGCAGGGAGTGGGCTGTTGTCTGGTATGGTCTTAGTTTGACATATTTGGAAACAGAAGTTCTTAAAACCTAATAAGATACCTTTACTTAACAATACCTGTCATTCAGTGATTCATTTGGAGTAGGCTTGGGTGAGAGTATGTCTTAAAGAAATTGAGGAAGTAACTATAAAGATTTATAGTAATATTTTATAGAGTAAAGTGCTTAAATCATTCAAACTGGATATATAAAACAATTTCTTTGACTTAGTTAAGCAAATTAATTCTACATAGTTCTAGCTTTCTCCTATATTCAAAAAGTTTGCTGCCAGGAAGATCACTAGACTACGAAGGTGCAGCCTCACCGGCATGAGGGAAAAGTTCAGGTAGCTAGTTCAGGTGGCTCGGCAAATAGGAAAAAGGAGGTCTTCTTCACTTGGAGGGGCATGGAATGATTGGGAATCCTACTCAAAGACCCCTTTTCATTCAGAAGAGTGGTTTTCCTACCACGTAGCCGTGACATTTAACCTGCTGTGTCCCCCTTTCTGTCTGGGAGTTTGTAAATGAGCATGAATCTGTTTACTAATCCCTGTAGGTCTGTAGCTTGATGCAGACCTCTAACTCTGCCTCAAGAGGGCAATCCTTTTCTTCCCCTTTGAATCTAACTTTTTAAAACAAATTTAACCTGAGCATAAGATTTTTCAAACAAAATTGTAATTTTGTCATTTATTCTTCAAAACATTAATATTACTAATAATTATTAAAATTTCATTAGTTTCTTATCATTTTGAGCCAATCTTTTGCACACCATGTCATTTTTTGATCTTTAATACTTAAAGATGAACTTTATGAAACCTTATAAATTGGTCTTTTTCTTCAGACTTTTTTAAGGGTTAATAAGCATATTCTTCTCTGCCAATTCTAGACATATGAATGGGTAGGTATCTGGTAGGTTCTAGAATATTTAGTTATAGAGACATAGTTTAACCTAGTGGTTAAGAGCACAGACTGATGATGAACTGCCTGGATTAAATCCCAGTGCTACAAGTGACTTAAGAAAAATGACTTATCTCTTTGTGCCTCAGTTTCCTTGTCTATAAAGTGGAAGTAATAACAAGCTCCCTCTGATGAATTATTGTAAGGATTAAATGTGTTAATATGTGTAAAGTGCTTTAGAACAGTGCCTGGTGCTTGGCATGACATCAATGTTAGCTATTATTATTATTCTTATTATTGCTCCTGTATTATTGTTATCCTCTAGTATATTTACTATTACTTGTGATCAAGGAACCCTTGTCTGTAGCACTTCCACTTCTTTGACTTCATGGTCTTTTCTGCAGAATCTGTTTCTGTAGTTATATATCTCATGGGCCATCCTCATCTGATGTCTAAGTCTGGTGCCTCTGAATGCTCTAATATTTTCTAGTCTTAAGCAACTTGGTATATAAGAACTCCTGAAGTGATTTGGAATACTCTCAGCATTAGACCATCATATTTATGGATAGCTTCCTACCAAGTTGAGGTCACACAAATGTCTGGGGACCAGCGTACCTAATTTCACTAGAAGAAGGCTCTGTGTGATGACCTGTATCATAAAGATTGTCGTATCTTCACTGAGACTGGTGAAGGAGAATTGGCAAATTAGATGAGTATAGGATATTTTTTTGGTGGCAGAATCCACTGACAAGGGACTCTTTTCTCTTTTCCCCTCCACATGAAGGTCTATGAGATTGGACTTTGGAGCCAAGTTCAAGGGGGTGGCAGTGAAGGAAGCAAATGTAGATCTCTCCTTCAGTGTTCATGGCAGTTGGGGCCACTAAACAAAGATTATCTGCATATTAAACCTGAAATTACCAAGGTGTTTCTCAAAGAAATTCCTCAGTCACAAGGGGAAATTGCTTTACTTGCACCACACAAACCGTCTCTATCAATAGAATAGGAACATTATTGCTCGCCTTGTTTTTCTTCCCTCTGCAAACAGCTTTTCCAACATCACGTTTTTCTTTTATACCTTCATCAGAAAGTCGTCAAGTAAAAGGCAGATCATTTTGTTTTGCTATCCAAATGGAGTTACTGTGGTAGAAGACTTACTAAACTTTAAATTTAATTATCTATTTTTTAACTATTTGTTAGTGTTCTCCTTGTCTCTTTGTAAGAATAACTTTGATCTGGGAACTCAGCAACCAGAAAGATGCAGACTGGAAATGAGTCCATATAAGTAGAGCCACAGGGCAAGGCAGGAGTTATTCACCTGGGGTCAGGAAACTATAAACTGTACTTGTGTGCACGGGGTGGGGGGTGGTGGAGAGACGGGTGTAAAGGTTTATAACTTCTAGAGTTCTCAAAGAGGTCTTCACCCAGTAAAGGGTAAGCTGTCTCAGTGTCCATCAGCCAGATTTCCTTATTGTCTCAAGGCTCCAGCATTATGTACCTACCTCATTACAGTAGCTCCTAACCACTCCTTTGAACTGTCAATGGTATTTAAAAGTAGTCTTGGACTGGTTTTAATAATAGTTTACATGCCCTTAAATTCCTGGGCTTTCCTTTTTTTAAAAAAAAAAAAACAGGTCACTTGAGATTCATATAAAATGGCTATAAGTAGAACATTGTTTTTTATCAACTCTATTAGATACCCAAGCTCCAGTGATTCCATACTGGCGCCTACCTGGTTTGGGCATTATTGTCTACCTGCTGAAACAGAGCGCTAATGATTTCTTCAGCTATTATGACAGTCATCGACGGAGTGTCAACAAGCTACAGAACGTGGAACAACTTCCCCCAGATGAGATAAAAGAGGTATAAATCTTATAATGAGCGGTAGATACTTTTATATTTTTAAGATTTATTTTATTATTTATTTATTTTATTTATTTTTGGCTGCGTCGGGTCTTAGTTACGGCACTCGGGCTCTTCGTTGTGGTGTGCGGGCCTCTCTCATTGTGGCCTGCAGGCCTTCTCTCTCTAGTTGTGGCTCGTGGGCTCCAGAGCGCCTGGGCTCTGCAGTTTGCAGCATGCAGGCTCTCCAGTTGAGGCGCACGAGCTCAGCAGTTTTGGCGTGCGGGCTCAGCTGCCCCGCGGCGTGTGGGATCCTAGTTCCCTGACCAGGGATGGAACCTGCACCCCCAGCATTGTGAGGCAGATTCTTTACCACTGGACCACCAGCGAAGTCCCAAACGATGGAGACTTTTGAGAAGCCATTGTTTTTACCGATAAGGACAAGGGGTCTGGTGTCAGACTTGTAGGTAAAGATGATGCATGCAGTGAGATGAAAGGAATTACAATGACTCAGAGCTCTGTGTGGCTTGAAGAAGAGTTCCTCACCTAAGCAGCACACCTCATGAGCATAGAAACTCTTGAATGAGTGACAGGAAGTTGCACCTGTTCAAGAAAACCACCTGCTATTCAGTAGAAATTTCGGCAGCTGGCCTTTGAATAAAGAGTTTGGTAATTTATACTCTAAAAATCTGTGCTGAGAAACTTAGGTCAGATGCTTTTTCAGTTGGAAGTGATTCCTTAGGTAAGATGTCTCTGTTCCTTCAGCATTTTCAATATCTGTTAAGTGAATTTTTCGGACAAATGAGATGGCATATCAGACTTGACTGCCTTCTCTCAATGATCCAGAATCATACCCTGGCACTTACTGTTACTAAAGATGCTGAGTTACTGGGCCTGCTCTCTAAGTAGCCTGCCTTTCTTTCCATTTGGCACAGCTGAGCTATAAGGCTTCCCTTGGCCAGTGCTGAAGCTTCGTGGTGTCTTTTGTGGCAGCCTGCACGTTGAGCCATTTTGCCATTCCTGGTTCACACCAGGTTTTCTGAAAAACACCATGTCACTCTTAAGAGTAGTCAGAGCCTACTCCCTTTTACCATTCTTATAATTCTAGGGGACATTTATTGAGAGTTTATGATGTGCCAAGCCTTGAGCTACATATTCTACCTGAATACCTTAGGCAGATATTGTTGGGTCTCCCATTTCTCAGATGAGGAAGCTGAGGCACTGAAAGATTGACTAACTTATCCAAAGCCACACAGCTAGCAAGTACAGGTTGAGGCAGGTGTCATTGACTGGGTTCAGGTAATCCCTGAAATTGGGTGGTTTACACCCGGCAGTCCTTCCCCGTCGTGCACAGCTCATGGGTGATGCTAGTACGCACGGGAGGAGCTGCAGCATCACAGACAAGCATGTGGCACTCCCCCAGTCCCACTGCAGAACACCTGCCGCCAAACCCAGGGTCTGCACGTTACGTTGACCCATTGTGCCTGCAGGTGTGCCAGATGGAGAAGGGACCAGGGGAGGTTCTGGTTGATGATCTTATATTTATTACGCTCTACAAGTCTAATTCACATTTTCTTCAGAAGATACCTGACAGCTGTTATAGAAATTCTCCACACGGCATTGTGACACTTACTGCTTGGAAATCCCACTGTTTTGTTTTGTTTTAATTTGACAAGAAATTCAGGATTGGTTGGCCCATCAGCAGATTGGAAATGTCTGTTTCAGGGACTGGACTTTCAAAAAGCAGCAGATGAACGTTCATTTGTGAATTCAACTGCTTCTTTGGCTCTCGTTTTTTAAAATTACTAGCTTCCTAATTAGATAATTAACTCTTGTCTGCAAGGATGTTTAAATTTATTTGAATGTTTTTCACAGTACATATCACAAGTGACTACTTATAGTATATATAGATTTTCATTAAATTTTTGTTACAATATATGTCATTCTTAATACTGTGTTTATTTTTTTTCTTAGTTGTGTCAGTCTGTGATGCCTACTGGTGTTGATAAAATCTCCACTACCCAGAAATATGTTCTAGCGAGACGCCGTTTGGTGAAGCTGATCAACAATCGAGCTAAGCTGCTCTCGCTTTGTTCTTGTATCCTTAATGGATCATAGTGGGGCTTGAAGGGTGACCTTTAAGAGAATTTTCAAATGTGGGAACTGTTTACTTATTTTCACATTATTTGGGTATCAAAATCATGTGGAAAGGGACATAATTACTGTTAGTTGTTTTCTAGTTAAATGTGTGATATATTTCTAAATTGAAAATATTTTTCTTACCTTTTAGAGTAACTAGTAATCCTCATAATATACCCAGACACTTTCTGTCCAGACAGGAGACAAGGACACTGAAGGCTATGCTGGCACAGCATCCCACAGTTTCCACCTCCTTCCTCTTAGCACATCTTGCTGCTTTCCGGAGAGACCTTACATCTGGTTTATTAGACTGAGGCTGTGGTACATCACTGAATGGTGCAGTCTCTTCTTTTCCCTCCTGCTCAGAAACTGTTTTGCAAAATCATATGATGAGATTGTTTTCCTTTAATCTGAGCTCTCCTCTGTAGTTATCATAGAGACCTGCCTGTTTATTCTCTGGCGCCATCTGGAGTACTACTTGTTACATTGCACACCCACGGATTCTCAAGACTCCTTATTTGCCTCCAGGACCTTATTTAAAAGCAGAAGACTACAAGGTAAACTTTATTCTGAAAATTAGTGAACCATAAATGCCTATAGATTTTAGCACCTTAAAAAACTAGTTACATTTAATCTACTTTTTACTGTTCAGGTTACTAAGGGTGGACTAGGTAATCAAGAGCTACTTAGTTACTAGGCATAGCTATGTTTTGTATTTTCCCTTCTGTCCATGGGAAATTGTGTGGAGCACAAGAGCGTTGTAGAGGCTGCCTTCAGCTGCTCCTCAGCTTCTTGCAGTTAATGGCTGACCCAGGTCCAGAGTCCTCTGATCACAAATAATTTTCCAGAAGAATGGACATGGGTCAGCCTAGGCCATGATTCTTGTTGCTCGAGGGAACTTCTGTGACTGATGAGCGTGTATTGGATCCCTTAGGTGGCAAGAAACACAAGGAAAGCTTGAGAACCCTGGCCTAGAACAGTGAAATGCTTCCTAGGGGCTTCCATTTACTGAAAGCTGAAATAGAGTTCTCAGTCTTGACCCATGCTTTTCACGGCGCTGTGGTCCATTGTCATCAGGTTCTTCCATTGTGTAGTAGACACACACCTGCAAAGCTGGTTTGACTGTGTCTTTATCTCTAGATTCCTTCGCTTCAGAAAGCAATCTGGATTTTAGAAGTGGGCTGACTGTAGTGAGCCAACATGATATAGACCAGGTAAGGTTCTATTCTCATACTCTTTTTTTTTTTTTTTGAAAGTAAAAAGGGAAAGCCTGGTACATTAGTAAGATAATAGTTTTCAAGTTTGCATACAAAGACCTGGTTTGAATTCTAGCATAGCCACCTATTAGCTACGTGACTCAGAACAATTTACTTAGCTTCTGAGCCTCCATTTCCTCAGCTCAGAAATGGGAATGATAATTCAACCTCTAAGCATTTTGTCAGAATTAAATGAGGCTTCACGTGTGAGACTCGTAGGGTAGTGCGTAGAACATAGTAAGAGTTCAGCAAGGGTAAGCATCATGATCTGGAAAGCAAATTTTAAGTTTTACACATTTATACAACAAGGGAAAGAAGGAAAAACATTAGTATCATACCAGTAAATTCTAGGGTGGAAAATGTGAATGTTGAGTTAATTTGGCACTTGGGAAAGGACCACATTACAAAAATTCAAAGGTATTTTAAATAGGAAGACATAGAATAAAAGAAATATTTGAGACTACTTAATAATGAAATGTCACCTGCGTTACTTGTAGCTTCAGGCTGATGCCATCAGTGCTTTCGGAGAATCACTACAAAAGAAACTTCTGGACATTGAAGGATTGTATTCAAAAGTTCGATCTCGCTATAGTTTCATACAAGCTCTTGTCAGACGTATCCGAGGCTTGCTGAGGATATCACGGAACTGAGAGCCCGTGCTTATGCTCTTCTGAGGAAGAGAGGAATTGGGGAAAACTGTCTCCTTTTTATAGTTTCTTTCTAAATTATGACCAAAAGATATTTTGCTATTTCTTTCTTTATATATGGACTTCTTTTCTGTAAACTTCTTTGCCTGGTGTCGTCCTCACTAGTAAAAAATAAATAAATAAATACTTTTTAGAAAAAACAAATATGTGGTCAGTCTCTTGAAATTTTATCTAGAATATAGTCAATATTATCAGGAATTCAACAAATAATCCTTCCACAGTGATGGTTTTCCCCCAGGGGTGTTATTCGGAATGCTAAATTAAAGGCATGGTCTGAAAATTCTAATTTTTTCTCTCTTTGTAGCTACAATACACTTTTTATGATAATGCTCTTTGAAGTCAAGCCATCTCTTTACTAAAATTATTTTTTCTTTTCTGCATGTAAATGACAAAATAATCACTTGCATTTGTTCCTTAAAATATCTGTGGAACTTTTCAAATAAATCATCTGCCTGTATTTCTCATATAGTTAATAGGATGGCTGCAGTTAGAGAAAAAGAATTTACCCAATCACCACTCTATTTCTTGCCCGATAGTATTTATGTGCACGTGACTACCTCATCTGAAAGTCCGTTTTCCCGTTTCCAGCCAAAAATTATTTCAGCCTGATATATAGAAGAGACTGCTGAGAGGGGAAAGAGTCTTGACTCAGGTAGTGGCAGAAAATTAACACTTAGTTCTATGGTGTTATGGGGTTTTTTCCCTTAATCTTATAATAAAATTTCCATGGCTTTTAAAGCATTTATAAAAGGCTTTGTCATTGTTATTGTATTTTGAAATTAATCTACTGCCTACCACTTATAAATATCAAGCCTTAGCTGGAAAGCATCCTGTTAATAAATAGCATTCTTAGAGGGATGTGAATGAATAATTAACTGGTCCAAGATATAGTAATACTGACTTGCTCCACTGGTGAGGCATATGGTAAACTTTATCACGTGGAACACAGGCATGAACACAGAAATAATCAAAAAGAGCTTGGGGCACAGATTCAAAGCATCTTAGAAACCTCTGAAGTGTGAAGCCTTCTGCAGGACAGAGATATTAGCTAATTTGGAATTAGTTACGCTTTGGGATTTACTAAGCTTCTTTATTTTGTTTTCCCATCATTTCTTCCAAAATTACAGCAGACTGGGGGTCAAAAGTTAGGGCAGTGGAGAAGTGTGTGGGAGGGAGAAGAAGGAAGGATTGCAGCTGCACGTATGCTACTTAAAAGACTGACCAGAAATGCTGTTTGTGTAATAAATACGACGGGGAGAGGCTAGCACTCAAGGCCCACGCCGCCTGACTCAGCACTGTTCCCTGGGGCGTGGAGAGAGGCTGTTTTATGCAGCATGTGCTCTTCAGCAAAGCAAAGGAGATTGAAAGAGATTTTAGATGGCTTGTTTAAAAAAGTTTTAGCATTTAAAGGTAGATTCATCGGGCTTCCCTGGTGGCGCAGTGGTTGAGAGTCCGCTTGCCGATGCAGAGAACGCGGGTTCGTGCCCCGGTCTGGGAGGATCCCACATGCCGCGGAGCGGCTGGGCCCGTGAGCCATGGCCGCTGAGCCTGCGCGTCCGGAGCCTGTGCTCCGCAACGGGAGAAGCCACAGCAGTGGGAGGCCCACATACCACAAAAAAAAAAAAAAAAAAAAAAAAAAGGTAGATTCATCTATTCCTCAACAACACTAAATAAATATAGGATCTTAATATGTTGTTTTTACTGAGTTAATTAGTTTGGTGGAATTAGGAAATGAAAAAGAGGTGAGTACCTTCTTCCTAGTTATTAGTGTTTTAGTTTTGATAAATTAGTGATGTTTAAATATAGCTGTCTGAGCTTTAGCTGAGCTATTTATAAAAGCAGTCATACACAATCTAGTCTTTTCTAAGTATTTGTCTATTGTTTTCCCAACTTATTTTGACAAACTTTGAATCTTCATAAAAGTTGAAAGAAAAGTAATGAACCCATATACCTTTCACCTAGCTTCATCAGTTATCAACATTTTGCACATTTGCTTTATCTCATTTTTTTAATATGTATATATACTGGTTTGCTTCCTTAACTATTTGAAAGTAGGTCGTAGACATTCATGACACTTCATCACTAAATATTTCAGCAGGTAAGAACAAGGATATTTCCTTCCTAACCACAATACAATTATCACACTTAAAGACGTTTACCTTTTTAAATTTTTTTGGCTGTATCTCACAGCTTGTGGGATCTTAGTTCCCCAACCAGGGATTGAACCTGGGCCTTTGGCAGTGAGAGCGAGGAGTCCTAACCACTGGACCACCAGGGAATTCCCAACAATATTTTCTAATGTTTAGTCCATATTCACATTGTCTCAGTTGCCCTGAAAATGTACTTTTAGAACTTTTTTTTAAACCCAGGATTTAATTATCACACATTACATTTAATTATCTCTTTAGCTTCCTTCATTCTGAAACAGTTCCTCTGTCTTTTGGGGGAGGAGAGGGTCTTTTACAACATTGACTTTTTTTAGCTGTTTTGAAAAGGGTATTTGGTTTTTCTTTATTAGATTCAGGTTAAACATTTTTGGCAAGAATACTGCAATTATTCAGGTGATATGCCTCGGCGTGTCATATCAGGAGGTATGTATCAGTTTGTCCCATTATATTGTTTGGTCATTTGGTTATGGTAGTATTTGACAAACCATCTCTATTGTAAAGGTTCTCTGTTTCCCATTGCAATGAGTAATCTGTGGCTTGATACGCTGAGACCATGAATATCTTGTTTCTAAAAAATCTTTCAGCCATAGCTTTTATCAGTCATTCCAATTAAATATTTTTATTGCATACTGTTTCAATCATACAAATAATATAGTCAAGGTAATAAACGCCCATCTAGGTGTTCTGTTCACTCTGTCATTTCATACAGCTAATTTTATCAAATCTTAAAATTAATTATATTTGCTGTAGATCTTTCTAAAGAAAGAAATATGAGGAATGTAAATTGGTGCAGCCACTATGGAAAACAGTGTGGAATTTCCTTAAAAAACTAAAAATAGAACTATCATATGATCCAGCAGTTCCACTCCTGGGTATATATCCAGAAAAAATGAAAACACTAATTCAAAAAGGTACATGCACCCCAGTGCTCATAGAAGCACCATTTACAATAGCCAGGACATGGATGCAACCCAAGTGCCCATCAATAGACAATTGGATTAAGAAGATGTGGTATATATACAATGGAATATTAACCATAGAAAAGAATGAAATACTGCCACTTGCAGCCACATAGGTGGACCTAGAGAATATTATGCTTAGTGAAATGTCAGACAATGAAAGACAAATATATGCTGTCATTTATATGTGGAATCTAAAAAATAATACAAATGAATGTATATGTGAGACAGAAACAGACTCAGATACAGAAAACCTGTGATTACCAAAGGGGAGAGAGAAGGGGGAGGGACAAATTAGGGGTATGGGATTAACAGATATTGTACAAACTCCTGTATATAAAATAGATAAGCAACAAGGATATACGGTTTAGCACAGAAAATCATACCCATTACCTTATAATGACCTATAATGGAATGTAATCTGCAAAACTACTGAATCACATCACTATGCTGTACACCTGAAACTAAGAGAGTATTGTAAGTCAGCTATACTTCAATTAAAAAAATATATAGATACAGTTGAGGCTCCTGTGAATTCTCTGATCCCATTCCCCTCCCTCCTTCTTGGAGATAAACATTATCAATAATTCGTTGTTGTTCTTTCTCATTTATGCTTTATACTTCCACTACATAGGTGTATTCATAGGCATTACAAAGTATTGTTTTACAGGTTGTTAATTTATATATGTGTATCATCAGGTTATTATTTTTTTTTCTTTCCTTTGGCTGCACTGCATGTGGGATCTTAGTTCCCTGACCAGGGATGGAACCCATGCCCCCTGCATTGGAAGTGCGGAGTCTTGACAACTGGACCGTCTGTGTCATCATAGTATGTCATCATATTATGAAGCAATTTGCAGGTTGGTTTTTTTGTTTATTTTGTTTAACATTGTATTTTTGATAATCCCTCATGCTCATTTATTATACTTATGGAATTATAGTATTGCATTTTACAAATACCCTAATTTATTCATTCTACTATTGGTGAGCTGGTAGATGTTTAAGTTCCCAATATTTTGCTATTACCAGCAGTGCTGCAATAATGATTATCATACATATAAGAGGGCTCCTCTGGATTATGCAACTAGAAATGGAAATCCTGAGTTGGAGATTAAATGCTTCAATTTCACTAGACATTGCAGTATTTTTCTTAGGGGTCATACCAATTTTCTCCTACCCATAGGGTGAGGGCTCCTGTTCGTCCACACCATTGATAACACTTCCAATTGTCATACTTTTTTTAAGAGCAATTTTTTTTTTTTTTTTTTTTGCGGTACGCGGGCCTCTCACTGTTGTGGCCTCTCCTGTTGCGGAGCACAGGCTCCGGACGTGCAAGCTCAGCAGCCATGGCTCGGGCCCAGCCGCTCCGTGGCATGCGGGATCTTCCCAGACCGGGGCACGAACCCGTGTCCCCTGCATCGGCAGGCGGACTCTCAACCACTGCACCACCAGGGAAGCCCCAAGAGCAATTTTTGTTTTACAACAAAATTAAGAGGAAGATACAGAGATTTCCCAAATACTCCCTATAGCTACACCTGCATAGTCTCCTCTGTTATCAACATCACTCACCAGGTACATTTTTACCAAGGATGTTCCTACATCCTACACTGACACATCATAACCAGTTGAAGTCCATGGTCTTTATCTTAGGGTTCACTCTTGGTGTTGTACATTCTATGGGTTTGGACAAATGTATAATGACATATGTCCTTCATTGTAACATTGTACATCGTATTTTCACTGCTCTAAAAATCCTCCGCGATTTGCCTATGCCTAATCATTTCTCCACCCGCCCTGGCAACCAATGACCTTTTTATTGTCTACATAATGTCATATAGTTACCTTTTGCAGAATGTCATATAGTTGGAATCATATAGTAAGTAGCCTTTTCAGATTAGCTTCTTTCACTTAGTAATGTGCATTTAAGCTTCCTCCATGTCTTTTCGTGGCTTGATAGCTCTTTTTTTTTTTTCTTTTAAGCACTGAATAGTATTCCGTTATCTGGATATACCAGTTTACTTATGCATTCACCTACTGAAGGACATCCTGGTTGTTTCCAAGTTTTGGCAATTATGATCCAAGCTGCTGTAAACATCCACGTGCAGGTTTTTGTGTGGACATAAGTTTTCAACTCCTTTGGGTAAATACCAAGGAGCACGATTGCTGGATCATATGAGAGTATGTTTAGTTTTGTAAGAAACCACTAAACTGTTCCAAAGTGGCTGTACCATTTTGCATTCCCACCAACAGTGTATGAGAGTTCCTATTGTTCCACATCCTCTCCAGCATTTGGTGCTGCTATCAGTGATCTGGATTTTGGCCATTCTAATTGATGTGTAGTGATATCTCATTGTTGTTTTAATTTGCATTTCCCTGATGACATATGATGTGAAGCATCTTTTCATATGTTTATTTGCCATCTGTATATCTTCTTTGGTGAGGTGTCTGTAAAGGTCTTTGGTCCATTTTAAAATCAGGTTGTTTGTTTTCTTATTGTTGAGTTTTAAAGTTCTTTGTGTATTTTGGATAACAGTCCTGTATCAGATTCATCTTTTGCGAATGTTTTCTCCCAGTTTATGGCTTGTCTTCTATCTCTGTTGATAATGTCTTTTCATGGATTGTGTGTTTGGTGTTGTATTGAAAAAGGCACCACTATACCTAAGGTTATCTAGGTTTTCTCCTATGTTATCTCCTAGGAGTTTTATAGTTTTGTGTTATATATTTAGGTCTGTGATCCATTTTGATTAATTTTGGTGAAGGGTCTGTGTCTAGATTCATTTTTTTGCATGTGGATGTGCATGATCTAGTTTTACTTTACTTACTTTTTTCCCATGTGGATAATCAGTTTTCTTTTTATGATTCATTGAATAGCCCATGCTTTCTCACCAGTCGGTCATATTGCCTCTGTCATATGCCTCAGATATGTAGGAGTTCTTTATATAAAGGAATTAGTCCCTTGTCATAGGTACAAATGATGTTTCTTTCTTCTTTTTCTATTTGCCATACTAACACTTTGTTTTTTTCCACTTATACTGAAGATCTTTCTATATCAACACATATAAAACCTCTCCCTTTCTTTCTGTCTCTCTCACAAACACACATATACACACAGTATTTCAGTGTATGTATATAGCATGATTTACTCAGTTACTTATTAACATTCCTTTTTTTTTTTTTTTTGCCACGATGAATGTTTTTGAATATACACAAGTTCATGCGATTGCTGAGATAAAGGATATGCTCATTTACACTTCTGATAGTTTTGGCCAAATTGTCCTCCACAGAAGTTTTTAACAATTTGTTTCCAGACTTCCCTGGTGCTTCAGTGGTTAAGAATCCGCCTACAATGAAGGGACACAGGTTCGAGCCCTGATCCTGGAAGATCCCACATGCTGCGGGATAACTAAGCCTGTGCACCACAACTACTGAGCCTGTGCTCTGGAGCCTGTGAGCCACAACTACTGAAGCCCATGCGCCTACAGCCCGTGCTCTGCAACAAGAGAAGCCACCGCAATGAGAAGCCCACACACCGCAACGAAGAGTAGCCCCTGCTCACCGCAACTAGAGAAAGCTCACGCGCAGCAACGAAGACCCAACACAGCCAAAAAAAAACCCACCACCAACAAAAATTTGTATCCCCATTAGTACTGTATAGCTATGCCTGTTTCCCTACTTTTTCCAATACATTGTATAATCAAGCTTTTTGATTTTTGCTAATCAGGAGAAAAATGACACCTCATTATGGTAGTAATTTACATTTCTCTTAGTGTGAACGTCACTGAGTATCTTTCCATATGTTTGAGCCATTTGTATTTCCTTTTCTATGAGCTGTTCATGTCCTTTGACCACATTTTATTGGATTGTTGGTCTCAATGAATTGTGGGAGCTCTTTACATAAAGAAAATTAGGCCTTGTCACTTATTTTACAAATAATGTTTTTCTTCCTTTCTCTTTCTCTCTCTCTCTTCCTTTCTGCCATACAGAAAATTTTTTATTTGTATGTAGTTGATTTTATCAGTCTTTTCTTTTATGGCTTCTGGGTTTTGTACCATGTGGGTCATGTGAAAAACCTTCAAATTTGGAAATTATAAAAGAATTTCTCCCTTTTTAGTGATTTTAATATTTCTTTTTGTTTTGCTTTGTTTTGTTTAGGTTGTTATTTATCTGTAACTTATTTATGTGTAAAGTGTGAAGTAGGAACCCAACATTATTTTTTCCAGGTGGAAAAATAACAGTGAACCTCATTAGATCCATATCATTTGTTGAATGATCCATGTTATACGCATTTGATGCTCAGAATCACTGGTATGGAACTGAAAAAGGCAGACTGATCAAGAATTAAAATTTTGAAAGGCAAGTATCACAGAATGGCAATGGATATGAAATTTGAGGCTAATTGTCCTTGATTGAAGTTCTGATCTCTTGGGGGTTTAGACCAGATAGAAAAGGGTGAAGCCAGGAGGAAGCTCATAGCTTGTGAGAATATGGAACAGCTGAGAGACTGGACATCTGGCTAAGGTCAAAGAGTTGATAGGATAGAAGGTAGGATTTTGGAATGTAATACTTCACAGGTGGAGCAGGTCCAGGAGGTGACAAAGTGTGGGTTATGAACATGATGGTGGATTGCTGAAGTGGTGTGAGGATCAAAGTCATTAGAGGTAAGGATTCTTTGAACATACAAGTGTTCATGGCCTTTGAAGTCACCCATGATGATGATAGCTTGGGACTGAATGGAAGGCTGTTAGATGCCAAACCTTCAGTGAATGGGGGGACTGCCTAGGAAGTCAATAAGTTAAGGCATTGTGAAGGGATAGAGGGAAGATGTGAATTTTAAAGGCGGTTTTTAAAATATGAGAACATTTAAGTAATAACCTGGGGCTTCCCTGGTGGCGCAGTGGTTGAGAATCTGCCTGCTAATGCAGGGGACACGGGTTCGAGCCCTGGTCTGGGAGGATCCCACATGCCACGGAGCAACTAGGCCCGTGAGCCACAACTACTGAGCCTGCGCGTCTGGAGCCTGTGCTCTGCAACAAGAGAGGCCGCCGTAGTGAGAGGCCTGCACACCGTGATGAAGAGTGGCCCCCGCCTGCCACAACTGGAGAAAGCCCTCACACAGAAACGAAGACACAACACAGCAAAAATAAATTAATTAATAAACTCCTACCCCCAACATCTTCTAAAAAAAAAAAAAAAAAGTAATAACCTGAAAGTAGTCAAAGAATCCTGCCTTTTCCATGCCTCGTGGTTATTTGGGGTTATGGAGAGAGAGCCTTTGGAAAGGCCTTAGGGGAAAAGCCAGACTTCATTTAAGGCTTTATCTGTAAGAAGGAGACAGGTTTTTTTTTTTTTAAGATGTTGGGGGTAGGAGTTTATTAATTTTATTTATTTTTGCTGTGTTGGGTTTTCGTTTCTGTGCGAGGGCTTTCTCTAGTTGTGGCAAGCGGGGGCCACTCTTCATCGCGGTGCACAGGCCTCTCACTATCGCGGCCTCTCGCTGCGGAGCACAAGCTCCAGTCGCGCAGGCTCAGTAGTTGTGGCTCACGGGCCTAATTGCTCCGCGGCATGTGGGATCCTCCCAGACCAGGGCTCGAACCCGTGTCCCCTGCCTTGGCAAGCAGATTCTCAACCACTGTGCCACCAGGGAAGCCCCACTCAGGGACAAGGTTTTATACAAGGAATTTCAATAAATATTGTGTTCACTTTCTGGGCACTAGGAATGGAGTTGTGAACCAAATAAAGTCCTCACCCTCATGTAGCTTATAGTCTGGTGTCTTGTAACTCAAAGCATGGTTCACAGACCACTAGTAGCAGCATCTCTTAGGAGCTTAGTAGAAATACTGACTCTCAGGACCCAACTCAGATATGTTGAATTAGAATCTGCAGTTTAACAAGATCCCCAGGTTATCTGAGTGCACATTAATTTTGAGAAGCCCTGGTCAAGATTTGACTGACTCAAGTTTTAACCTAGACATATTGGAAAGTAGAGTGTGTTACAGCCATCTACCAGCATCTCCTTCCTCTTGGCAGCCACTTTAGTTCAAAGAGACCCTGTCCCTTCTAGTTACAGTTGATTGGAAAGCAACTGACACCAATCATTGTTCCTTTCCCAGGTATTTGAAAATAGTAATGAAAGAGTGATCCAGTCTTTCTATTGGATGGACCATTTAATGAGTAAATTTAAGTAACAGTGGCCATATTCTGGAAAGCAGAAAAGAAACGTAAAGCAAAGAAAGAGAACAATGAGACAGATGTATGGAGAAGGGCAGAAATGGAGAGAAAATGCTGCTTAATTCCTAATAGCTTTCCTATTCCTCCTGTTGTCTACTGTATAATACACTCTCATTTGCTTTAAGCTAATATGATTTTGTTTTTATTATTTGAAACCAGAGTTCTACTTAATATAGCAGATAAGGGTGAATTCAAAAGGCTGAGAGCAAAGAGAAGACGGTGGTCTTACTTTGTAAGTGTGTGTGTTGATGGAGGTTGTAGAGGGATTCGAAGACCAGGAGTAGGAGGTGGCAGCTCTGTGTGCAGAGAGGCCAGGAAGAGGTCTTCCAGAGCTCACTGTCCACAGTCGACACATGACAAGCATTTATGGATCCCTTACCTTGTCTCATTTGATCCCCCTACAATTCAGCAAGGGAGCTGGTGCTAGCCCCATTTACACTGAAGAAAAGCAAACTTCAGGGAGGTTAAGTAACTCGTTTCTGGCTGCCCCAGGAAGTGCACGGCAGTCATGAATTGCACCCAGCTGTGCCAGACTCCAAAGGCCTCCATCTTACTACTTAACCTCTATCACAGATCCTCAACGAAGGTTACACAGCATATCTGTGGAGCTTTTGAAAAATACAACTCTGCGTGGGGCCCCAGTGGAGTATATCGCAAAAGCTCCACAGGTGATTCACTTTGCACGTGGGGATGGGAACCACCGCCTCCTGTGATCCTTCTAGGTCAGGGAGTTCTAAGACTGGCTGTGCATCATAAGTGTGGCGATGCCGGTTAATAATATAGATTCCTGGGCCCCGACCCAGCTTTACAGAAGCGGGATTTGAGGACTGGGCCCTGGAATCTGAATGTTCAAAGCTAATTCAAGCCCGGCTTGGGGCTTGGAACTTGATCCTACCCGACCCCGCACGCTCGCGCCGGGCGGTCAGTTCAGGAGGTGATCCCGAGGAGCTCCGCCAGGGGGGGCGCCAGGAGCCACTTCCGGGTGAGGCGAGGCGGAAGGCGCCAAAGGGGCGGAGCGGGGCGTGAACCGGAAGTCGGCCGCGGGCTCCGCCCGTCGTGCCGGGGGAGGCACTCTCGGACGGCCCACGGAGGTGCAGCTGACCTACACGTCCTCCTTGCCGACACTATGCTCCAGTTCCTGGTGAGTGGAGCTGCCGAGGAGCGAGTTGGGATCCCGGAGCGAGGGTCCCTCGGGTCCCACTGCCCCCGCGCCTGCTAGTCGCCTGCCGGGGTGGGCTGCGGGGTTTTGTTTCTGCCTCACCCAAGTCCGTTGGCCGGCATTTTTCTGCCGCCCTTCAAGTCCCTAAAACTTTTGAGGGGTCAGAGCGTGCGTTTTCACAGCTCTTCTATGACGTGCCCGCGTGCTTTGTGTACTCCTCGAGTTAAGGCTCCCGGGGTCCTTAATGGCTTTTTCTGCCCTGCCACCCCCTGACGTAGACGCATACCCCGTCGACTTAGAGCCCTGCTGGTTGGCGTCTTTGAAAACCTAGGAGGGCCAGGAATAAACTCTAAAGGAGTAAACCGCCAGAATTAGAGGCCTGGGGAGCCCTCATCAGACCTATTATAGCTTCCAGACGGAGGATGGCTGGTTGCTGGCCTGAGTCAGGCCCTGGTGTACAAATAATTTTTCCAAAATGCTCACTCTTGGGTAAAACGACTGTTACCATGAGTAAACAAATTATTTTTCATGCGTCTTTACTACAGTTAAAAGCGGGTTTTCTGGCAAGGCCCCAGTGTGTTTCAAAGATTGCCTGGTTGAAGGTTTCAGGAGGACTTGCCAAACTTCCAGGTGAAAGTCTTTCTTCCAGGTTTTCGTGCCTTCAAAACTGGATATTTAAATTCTGATTCTGATAAGAGGCAGGTATTCTAATACCTTCCAGGTGGCCGATGGAAATTGAGTGCTCTTGGGATAAGATACTTTCCCAAACGTTACGTTCTTTATGAAAGAGATTAAAGAAGAAAAAGTGCCCCTCTGTCCTTTTTGAGATGGTAATTAATTTTTCAATCTCTAGGCCGGAAAGAGTATCCTGGACGTAAACTGCCTAAACAAGACATGGCTACACCTCTGCTTCTGGAAGTTTCTCCAGTGTCCTAACTGGGTATTAGCTTAGGAGTCAATAGAAATAATTACTGCCATATGGTTGTAGGAAACACTCAGGTTAAAAACAGTGTCAGCCCCAAAGTGTGAGATGATGTAATTGAGTCTCCTGTACAGCCGTAGCTCATTGATAACTGGGAGGAAGCACATGGATTCATTTACACTTAACTTTCTAAGTACCTTTGCAGAGTGACTTTATTTGGTTTTGAAATAAACTTTTTGCTGTGTATGAATATGGATGTGACTGATATGCAAATTCAGAATTCTCAGCATTTAAGGAGAGATGCCGAAGGCATTCATTAAATTCCTAGCTCAGAAGTAACATGGATGTTCTCCCACCTCCTCATTGCATTTGTTGAAAGAAGTGATAACATTACTTTACCTTGATTCTAACTCTGTCAAATGATTCACCAGCTCATTTGAACTTGGGCGAATCTTTCTCCTTGCTTTCAGCCATTTCATCTATAAAACAATGGGGTTGATGTAGATGATCCCTAAGATCTCCTCGAGCTTTTAACCTGTGGCCAGCCATCATGTCCTAGTGCTTGAGAGGTCAGATTCCAGAATCAGACTCCTGCCTTTGAATCATCATTTTTAAGCAGTGGGAACTTGGGCAAGTTATTTAAATTCTTTATGCTTCAGTTTCCACATCTGAAAATGGGAGCCTACTTCATGGTTTTATTGTGAGGATTAAAAATGACTTAATACATTAAAGTACTTGAAACAATGACAGTAAGGGCTCAGATATTGTTCAGTTTCTCTTTGGCAAGGTATCAGTTGTACTCTGAGTTTCTTCTCAGGAATGGGGATCAGTTTTCCTCAGAAGGGTAGTGATGGAACAGGTTTTGGAAGTGACGGGATAGTCACAAGTTAAATATCTTGGAGGGTGCGCTGTCATCACCCATTTTGGAACCCTCCAAGACGTTTTCTGCAGTTGTCATTTCCTGGAACAGTATTTGAAAACCACTGCACCTGATTGTGTTACTTGTGTCTTCTTTTCATTGTTCATTTCTTCTTGGATTAAAATATTTGCCCATCATCCCTGTAACGAAACTTGCTCCTGTGGTCCTGCTGCGTCTTTCCCCTTGCTTGCACTGCAGTAGCTTCCTTAATTGCAGCATGGTTTAGCCAGTTTGGTGTAAGGAAACTTTTGAAGCTTTTAAAGGGAAACCTGATATGATGGGCACTGCTCGTGGCTTGTGTACACTGCCTGTTGTACTGTTACTGGGGTAATGCATTGCTTTTCTTATCTCTCAGAGCAGCAGCACCTGGTACTCTTAATCACCTCTTTAATCCCTCCTCCCTCGGCTTTTGGGTACTGCATCTCAGTGCTTTCCAATATTCTTACACATTGTAACACACATGGACTTTTTAAAAAAAATAAATTTATAATTTTATTTTTGGCTGTCTTGGGTCTTTGTTGCTGTGCGCGGGCTTTCTCTAGTTGCAGTGAGTGGGGGCTACTCTTCGTTGTGCGTGGGCTTCTCATTGCAGTGGCTTTTCTTGCGGAGCACGGGCTCTAGGCACACAGACTTCAGTAGTTGTGGCACGTGGGCTCAGTAGATGTGGCACGTGGGCTCAGGAGTTGTGGCTTGCAGGCTTTAGAGCACAGGCTCAGTAGTTGTGGTGCACGGGCTTAGTTGCTCTGCAGCATGTGGGATCTTCGCAGACCAAGGCTCGAACCCGTGTCCCCTGTATTGGCAGGCAGATTCTCAACCACTGCGCCACCAGGGAAGCCCTGGAAGTCCCAAATCTTACTGTTTTTTTTTTTTTTAATAGTCTTGAGATACAGTTAGTTCACATATCATACAATTCACCCATTTAAAGTGTAGGATTTAGTGGTTTTTTAATATGTTCACAGAGTTGTGCAAGCATCACCACTATCTAATTTTTATATCTAATATTTTATTGCCCCCCACAAAGAAACTCCATACCATTAGCATTCATTTCTCATTCCTCTCACACCTAACCCTGGACAACCACTAATTTATTTTGTGTCTCTCTGGATTTGCCTATTCTGGACATTTCCTTTAAGTTAAATCATACAATATGTGGTCTTTTCTGACTGCCTCTCACTTGGCGTAATGTTTTCAAGGTTTATCCATGTTGTAGCATGAATCAGGACTTCATTCCTTTTTATGGTTGATTATTATTACATTGTGTGAATATGCCACATTTTGTTAATTCATTCACCAGTTGATGGACATTTGGGTTGTTTCCACCTTTTGGCTGTTATAAATAATCTTGCTATGAACATTCATGTAGTTTTTGTGTAGGTACATGTTTCAGTTTTCTTGGTTATATACCCTAAAGTGGAATTGCTGCGTCAGCTGGTAATTCTGTGCTCAGCTTTTTGAGGATTTGCAAGACTTTTTCAAAGTGGCTACATCATTTTACATTCCCACCAGCAATGTATGAAGGTTCTCCATATCCTTGCCAACACTTATACATCTTTTGGATTTAAGTCGTCCTAGTGGGTGCGATGAGACACCTCATTGTGGTTTTGATCTGCATTTCCTTAATGACTAATGATGTTTTCATGTGTTTGTTGGCTGTTTATTTGTATATCTTCTTTGGAGAAGTGTCTATTCAAATCATTTGAATAGACAAATCAAATCATTTGCTTGTTTTAAAATTGGGTTGTCTTTTTATCATTCAGTCATAAGAATTCCTTATGTATTCTAGGTACAAGTCCCTTATCAGATATATGATTTGCACATATTTATTTCATTCTGTGGGTTCTCTTCACTTTCTTGTTGGTATTCTTTTTTTTTTTTGCGGTACACGGGCCTCTCTCACTGTTGTGGCCTCTCGCATTGCGGAGCACAGGCTCCGGACGCGCAGGCCCAGCGGCCATGGCTCACGGGCCCAGCCGCTCCGCGGCATGTGGGATCTTCCCGGACCGGGGCACGAACCCGTGTCCCCTGCATCGGCAGGCGGACTCTCAACCACTGCGCCACCAGGGAAGCCCTCTTGTTGGTATTCTTTGAAACACAAATGTTTTAAATTTTGATAAAATCAAATTTATCTATTTTTTTCTTTTGTTACTTGTGCTTTTGGTGTCATATCTAAGAAACCATCGCCTACCCCAAGATCATGAAGATTTACTTGTATGTTTTCTCCTAAGAGATTTACAGTCTTAAGTCTTACATTTAGGTCTTTGATCCATTTTGAGTTAAGTTTTGTTTATGATGTAAAGTAGGGGTCCAACTTCATTCTTTTGCATGTGGATATCCAGTTGTCCCAGCATTCTTTCCCCATTGGATGTCTTAGCACCCTTGTTGAAAATCACATGACCATAAATGTAAGGGTTTATTCTCCACAGTCATGTCCCTTTCCAGTTTAAATTTTAACACTTCCTCAGCATCTTTAGAGCCTTTAATAACAAGTTGAGGTACACCAATCTCTTTCAGGTATGGTTTCTTAAAAGAATCACTTCTGTATCACTCTTTTTGTTACTTAATGCATGACTCAGTTCTGGTTTTTCATGCATCTATTACATTCAAGGTCCTGTGCTGGGTGCTGCTTTCTGTTGTTATATAACTATTTTACTTACATGTAGCTTTTCTTTCTATACATCATATAAATTCTTTAAGATAGAGACCATTTTATAATCTTTTCACAGGGCTGGATATGAAATTGATTTTCAGAATATAAGGGACTGTAATCCTTTAATCAAAACCTTTGGAGGCCGGATGTATTTGGGAGGATTTTTTTCAGATTTCTTTTCACCTGTTTGTTCTCTGCATTACTTCGCTCATGTTACTCCTCAGTCCGCAAACTTCTGGTGTTTTACCATTTATTGTCCCCAATATGTTGGTGAGAAGAAGCTACGTATTCCTAAAGTCTCAAAATGACGGCAGAGAGGACATAATAGTGATGTATTTAGTGTTGAACTTGGGAAGAAGGCATTTCCCTTCCTTCTGCGCTATCTTCTCTGCAGGGAGTACTCTGGGGGGACCATGTGATGTGGAGGAAGACCATGGTGATAGCATCCAGCCATCCGGATGGACCACTGAGGAGGCTTCCAGGTCTTGGCCTGGAGGAGGTTAAGCATTCTTGGCCTGCAGAGAGGCTTCAGACTCATTCGAGACGTTTTGTACTCTGGCTCCAGTCTAACTTCTCAGACTGAGTCCCTGTTCCTCAGATTTAGATTTTATTTTTTGAGATCCTTTATTTATCCAGATTAAAATTTTTTACCTGTCTAAACTTGTCTATTGAGTATCCCATGAACAACATATAAATGCTTTTCTGGTGTCATGCATTTTCCTCACATTTCTCTTCATGTGTCCATTTCTCTCATGTTGTTTATGGGATTTTGCAGTATCCCATCGGTAGACCTAGCAATATTCTGAAACTGGAATTGGATATGACTTGTCTAGAGACCCATGGTTTTTGTTTTGTGTTTTAAAATAACTGCTATTTTTTTCATGTGCCCTGATGCCTCGTGAAATTGCCAAACTGAAGACACATTAGATATGCCATATTTATTTTGAGACATACGTGGTAAGAACCAAGAACCCTAGAATGTTGGAGCTAGAAGGAGCATTGTTAGTATAATGTTTTATAAATCAGGAAACTCAGATCGGCAGAGCGCCAAGGAGGTTAAGTGTCATGCCTAAAGGTACACAGCTAGACAGTGGTAGAACCAGAACTCTAATTTATTTTTCTTGAAATTTTTCAACCCTCTGTTCTTTCTGTTTGGTGTTAGAGCTAACATTCTTAGATGATTTTTTCCCCTCTTCTTTTAAGCAAATTTAATACTCTTTCTGGATTTGGAAAACCTCTGACTGCCTGGTTTCAACCCATAGGAGTGAAAAAAATCATTTTGCTTCTTGGTGCACATTGGCAAAAATATTCACAAGATATGTTTGATTAATCAAATGATCAGAAAATGGTCTATGATTAGACTTGATAGCCTCTTTTATGCTTCTTAACGTACAACAAACCTATTTAAATTATGCTTTTGGTGTTTAAAGCTTAGTAAGCTTAAAAGCTTAAAACTTATTAAGGATCCAGCTGTATTCTGAAGTTCTCCAACTTGTTCTCTGTTCTCCAACTTGAAGGCGATTCGACCACACCACGTATGACCATTAGTGTTAAGTGCTGCGCTTTGTTTTTCTCTTTTAACCTCTGCTGTGTATTGAATAGGAGCGACACTGATTTAAAAAAATGATTAAAAAATCAGATGCCAGTTCAAATTTATAAAATTAGAAGTTAGGCGTTCAGTTGGAGATTTCTAATTATTGGGGATAAAACCCAGGAAATAATAGATCATCGTTAAAACTCCAACCTTAAGGAACTCTGAAACTCTTTTGGTGTGAAGGGAGTGCTTTACATTTTCATGAAACAGTTTTTGTTCGGGAAAAGTCACCCAGTGGGATAAACGTTTACAGTTCTCTAAACATCGTGCCCGTCTGTCTTGTCACTGATTAAAAGATGGTAGGGGACCTGTGTTCTCTGCAGGTCTTAAGTGCCCTGCCCCTTAGACTCCTCCCAGGGCACAGTGCGGAACCATGTGCTGTCTCAGTTGCATGTCAGCTTCCTGCTTTATGTCACTGTATATTTTAGTGTTTGAGTGTGAATCTAATTTAGGTTGTCCTGTGCTCCTGTTATGAATGGCCCTGTCCTAGGCCTCAGGTGCCTCAGAGATTGAACTGTGAAGGTCCCTTCATTTTCTAAGATCCTACGATTTAGCCGAATGCTTTTTAAAATTGAATACTTTTTACTTGATGTAGCAAGAAATAACAAATCTCAAAACCAAAAAAATAAAAATAAACTGGCTTTTAACAACAAAAATCGGAATTTTGGCTTGAGTTTCTAGAACTTACAGCCATATATTTATAAGGTCGATGTGTTCAGTGCTACCGTATATTCTTTCGTATACTCTTGGACCTTTGGGGAGGATATTTCTGTGTTTATTTTATAGAAGAAAGATGTGAATTTCATGCTATGCACGGCCCTAGCCTGGACACCGGGGTCTTATAACTGTCCTGCGCTCCTTAGGAGAATATTATCATGTAGTCTTGTGTGGTATCGGATGGCACAGAGCTCCGTCTCCGGTGTGACTCTTCCTGTTCTATCCTTACAGCTTGGATTTACTCTTGGCAACGTGGTGGGAATGTATCTGGCTCAGAACTATGACGTAAGTGACCATATTCACGTCTTCCTTGATTTCAGGTAACTAATACATAGTGACTTGTGTTTGCTGAAGTAAGGTATGCCTTCCAGCAAAGAAGGTCCATAGGTCTGAGGAAAAAGTCCTGAATTTGTAGAAAGATTTTCCATTGTTTGAAAAAATAACAGAACTCACAGAAGAACCTGTCACCACAGGGGTGCAAAATCCCATCAGTTTAGGTGGTCTCATGGTGATCCTGAGCTGAGTTTGTTAGCATAGAGTAACACTGTTAGATTCTTACAGTTCTATGGAAAATCATGTGAAGTGATACTGTAATTGGATAATCTTTTCAGCACCCTACCCAGTAGTAGAGATGACTGAGTAATTTGGAGGTGGATTCATATAGTGCAACACATTTAAGGAGAACAGCGGTTTGTGAAGTAGGGAGTTGTATTAGCTTCACTTTACAGATGGGGAAGTTGAAAATCAGGTGACACAAATGCCTATGAATGGGGATCCTAAAAGGTAATGCTTATTTTAAAGAGATAAGGAAGGGAAACATGATACTAACTTTTGATTTGTTTTATAGTGAAGCTTTTAGTGTGATAAAGGGAATTCCCTTTGTCAACCTTCACTTGAGTCATGTGGTTTTCTAGTCATGTGCTTGTTAATTTATGTCACATTTATTGTTTATATGTACAACTTTTACTTGGCACTGGATTGAGGGGCTAAGTGGGTATATAAAAGTAGAAGTCAGGTTCTGGCTTTTGGGGAGGGAGCCTACTTTTAACTTACATCTTTTGGTATCCTTCTTAGGCAGTTATGAGGCTAAGAAAGACCACTGTTGAGCAGGTTTCTTTTAGAGGAAAAGTAAAAAATCCATTTATCTTTAGAGGAAGAGAAATGAAAAAATATTGATTAGGTAGATGGGAGATGATAATAATTTCTTTTCTCTTTAAAGATACCAAACCTGGCTAAAAAACTTGAAGAAATTAAAAAGGACGTGGATGCCAAGAAGAAACCCCCTAGTTCATGAGGCCGACTCCAGCACTGCCTCCTGGATAAACTGATTCTGCTGTTCTTGAGGGCCTCCTTTACCATCTGAACCAAAAGCTTTTGTTTTCATCTCCAGCCTCGGCAGTTTTCTTCTTTGCTAGACCCTGCATTGCCTTACAGCACAAATGGGGCCACAAGTTAAGAACAGCCCTTACTTTTCCAACATCCTCACTTCTTCCCTTCCTCCTTCCAGCCACTTGGGAGGTCCTGAGAATGGAATTATGGTGCTAGATTAGTAAACATGACCTTTAATTAGTAGTCTCTCCCTTATTCTTTGGGATTTCTACTACCGTTTTCAGAAGAAAAATTGATGAGTTTTGTATAGCTGATGAGATATAAATAATGCTGATTTCACAGTCTAGCAATTATATTGGGTGTTTAAACCTTTGGTACTAAATTATGTTGTTTCAAAGTAGTAATTAAAATGAAAACCTAGAAGCCAGTTTCTGGTGAGTTATCCACTAATTTTATGTTGTTGTCAGGAAGCTCCATAGTTGCTAATTTAACCAATAAATCAATTTGCTATTCATTAACCAAGAAACTCTGTTCTGAGAACCCTATCAGGCACTGGGGAATTGAAAAGTATTTAAAGTAATGGCCTTTGTCCTCAGTAGAATTCATAGTCTAGCATGCATGTGTTTTCCTAATGATGCATTTGATCTGGCTCTGTTCTCCCATAAGAATCATACTTATTTTATGGGATTACAGGCACATTTGACATTACATGGTAGATAAATGAGAAGTTGTCTATAAAGGAAATTTTATGCCTTTTTACATTTAAAAAAATGTATTTAAGTTATAACTTTATAGTGATTCTCAATAAGAAGACTTTTTGTGTTTTTCTTTCTGCAACCATAAATTACTCTTGTAATTTTTCAAGTGTATAATCAGTCCATAATTTTTTTTTAATTGAGAAAAATGTTTAAATACCTAACTTTTCCCCTGGGTCAGTACAAAGTGATTTGCGTTGTCCCTCAGCTCCTAGTTCCTCTCCCTGGAGTCAGGCACTGCCTAGTTTCCTGTATCCTTTTGCGAAAGATTTTGTGCCTGAACAAACACATGTACATTATACAAATTATACACATTATACAAATGATAACAAACTATATACAGTGTTTTCCCCAGTGGAGGTCATTCCATATCAGTAGGTAAGGAACAAAGAACCTCTTTCCTTTTTTTGGCTACATAAGGTTCTACTGAATGAATATACCATAATTTATTTAATCTGCTCCTGAGGAACATTTAGGTTGTTTCCTATCTGTTGCTATTACAGTGATAATCTTGAATCTAATGTTGTTATACATATCCGTGCAGGGGGATAGCTCCAAGCTAAAGTCCTGGAAGTGTATTTTGCACTAAATATAAATAAAGGCCCATTTCACTGGGTGTTTTGTTCCAGAGGGCTTGTTGGGCAGCTTCACTGATGATGCCATTTCTGAAGACATTTTAGCAGAATTAGTAAACTGGAAGAATGGTTTAGAGACCTTTTTTTTCAGCCAGTGGATGCCACTGATACTAAATGTGATTATAAAATGAAGTGATTCTACTTCTCTTTGGAAACATGGATCTTTCATACATGGAGATAAGTTTTGTCCCTGCAGGTTGTACTGGTGCGTGAGACAGGTTAGGATCATATTATGGTTGGCTTCTCCCTTGCAGTGTGGTCAGGGGCAAGCAGCTTAGTTTTCTGAAACTGTTGTGTTCTCTGTAAGAGGTGGATACAATACCTACCTCATAGGGCTTCCATGAGAAACAGTAGAAATAATGTATGTGATGTGTAGCACAGTGCTTTGCAAATTGTCCAATAGATAGTAGATACTAGTCCAAACATGTTGCTTTTGGTCAGAATACTTTTTGTTTTTCTGCACTCACTTTTGGAGCCAGTTTATGAACTGTGCAAAATTTGTCATTATTCTATGGTCACTCTCTTTGTTGATGAAAATCTATAGTATGCACCTTGATCATACCACCTGGCTTACAAGGTTTGATCTTGAATGACCAAATCCTCAAACGCTAGAGGTTTACCATCCTTGAGGGTATTCAAAATGCCACAAGCTTGGAAAACTGTTTCCAAAGAGGGATCCCTTGTTATCAGTCATGGAGCATTGTTATCTGTGCGTGTGTTCTCCCAGAGTGGCTTCTTTGAGGGTCACTTGGACGTTGGAAAATTAGGTCTCTATAATTATATATTGTAAACAAAGCTCGTTTGGACTTGGAGCTTCCCTCAGGAGTGACACTTACCTTGACGACAGGATCATCTCTGCCAGTGGGAGCCACCCAGCAAATCACCTTCACCGTGTTAACTGCTACACAGTGAACGCAGGCTGACTTCCTGGTCACCATTCAGAGCCCCTCTCCTAGTTTTAGGTTCTTGCAGGAGTGAAAAGGAGCTCGGAGTTCTCAGGCAGGATTATCTTCACTGAGATATATTGTTGGAGGAACCCAGAACCATGATAGCTTTTAAGGGGTGTGGTGATTGTGATTGTGGCACTGAAAGGTACATTCCCTGGGTGTTTTGTAGAGGCCCTTGCCTTACAAAGCAGCGGAGGGATGGGAAGAACCACTGCAAGACATGCCTTTTTTTCTTTTAAAAAAGTTTGAAAACTGCTGATGTGACTTAAGGAAACTTTTTGCTACACCTGACCTTAAGAGGGTTACATAAAAGTCTACTGAAGGTTACTCACGTGTGAAAAATAAGACTTCAGGGTTTATGTTGGGAACCTAAAAAATACATTGAACTGGAAAGCTTATTCTTAAACTGTAACCCTCCCAAACAAAAAAACCAAAGGGAGAGAAAAAAACAAAAGAACCTTACAGTTGTTAAAAGGCGCTGTATTTTATGAGTTGAAGTTACCAGTTGATGTCTTTAGATGTCTCTTCTGATTTAGTGTTTTATACAATTAAGCAGTTTTGATTTAAAGGGACAATTTTATTTCCTTCTTTCTAACTCATAGTGAACTTAAAAAAAAAATTTATGGCTGCATTGGGTCTTCATTGCTGCGCGGGCTTTCTCTAGTTGCGGCGAGCGGGGGCTACCCTTCGTTGTGGTGCGTGGGCTTCTCATTGCAGTGGCTACTCTTGTTGCGGAGCACGGGCTCTAGGGCGCATGGACTTCAGTAGTTGTGGCACATGGGCTCAGTAGTTGTGGCTCATGGGCTCAGTAGTTGTGGCACATGGGCTTAGTTGCTCCATGGCATGTGAAATCTTCCCAGACTAGGGCTCGAACCTGTGTGCCCTGCATTGGCAGGCGGATTCTTAACCACTGTGCCACCAGGGAAGCCCCTGAACATTTTAAAGCAACGTGACTGTAGTGATCTGGCTTCGTCAAACCAGACGTAGTGTACCTAATACTGGTATTTCATATGGGCTCCTTCACTTTTATAAGTGGCCAGATAATTTGGCTTAAGCTAATTGGCAGAAGCAGTAATATTCCTGATTAAACCTGGTGCAAGTTTGTCACAAAAGAATTTTATAACTCACAGATACTTGATAAACTAAGGGAGTGACTTATTGGTTAATTATTGTGGGAAAGCTGCACGTGCTATCAATAGTAACTTAAAATCAGTTCAAGAAGTGCAGCAGCTATGGGGTCCTCCTTTTCCCGTAAGGTGTATTTAGCAAGTAACTGATGGTAGAAATCAGAAATGTGTAATGCCTGAAGACCGGAGGGCCTGGGAGCTTCATCCAGTCCTATAGCAAGGACCTCTGTCTTGGGGGAAAGGGTGTATAGTACAGGAGGAAGGAGGAGGCCTGGATTTCCAAAGTGATTTTTCTCAAAGGAAACATTTATTGAGCAGGTACAGTTTACTATATTGTATAAGTTGTTGGGGACTTTAGGAGACGTAAGACATCTCCCCTCCCCTCAAGAGGCTCATTAACTTGTAGAAAGTGACTGATGTGTTTGGACCTTTCTGTGCTTGTCTTCTCAGGGACGAACTACTCATTACCTCCAGAAGAAAGTCTGTCAAATATCATTAATAGTGCTATGGTCTTAATCCCAGTGTCGGCCTCCTTAATAAGACAAGTATGAACGTTTTTTCTCCCTCCCGACACTTAACCAGCACGGTGGTATTGGTGGTTAGTGATGAGTGAAGAGAGAGACACTAATCTCAATGTGTCTTCTTTCTCTACTTCCTTTTCCTTTGACAGAGAGAACAGCACCCGCCTCTTCCTGAAGGGGACACTATTTCTTTACAGGAATTTGGTGCCAAGCTATAGAGAAGCCATTGAAGAGAGACGCTTAAAAAGGAATCAGAGTAGTGATAAAAGAGTACTGATTGCCACAAAGAGGACTTACTAAGAACTGCCTTTTTGTGGAGAGAACTTACGATAGAAACACTTGAGAGAAAGGAGCCAACATTAGGTCTCAAGTTCTAGGTGAGATTTTCCCCCAAAGAGGAGAAATCACTGGTGTCACTCTCTGTGTATAGGTAGGATGATTTGGATTTCTCCTTCTACTCCTAAAAGGGATTGGGAAATTAAGAATAACATCAAACCCAGTGAGACTAGTCAGTTTGTGAGGCTTAGCCTCTGAGGGGCAACAAAGACAGGCTTTTGTCTCTTCCTGTCTTCAGAAAGAGCCGATTGGAGAGACTAGATACAAGGAAGTGAGAACGGTTTTAGGTTTCCTTGAGCTGTGGTGCTAAGGAAGGAGGGCAGAGCAGAAGACACTAACATCCGAGCCTGTGCATTTGGTTGTTGGAGGCTCCCTGTACTTCACTCGAGGTGGTAGCTGGCGGAATCTTCTGCTGGGGGTTTTGCACTCCTGGTGGTTTGCTTGGCCTGTTGGTCAGATTTCTGCCGGGTGCTGGCAGCTCCTTTGGTTGGGCCGTTTGCCCACTTGTGTTAGGCCTGATCCGTGATGTTACTGACCTTAGCCCAGGCGGGAAAAGTGTCCAGGTGGAAGAGGCTAATTCCCCATGTATTGATGGCCACCATCACTATCACCAGGCCAATGACATTGACCCCCAGACCAGCTTTCACCTGCAGGAGACAAAGCAGCAGGGCACACGGCCTCTGGTCACCGTGAGCAGGCAGCAGCGCAGATCCCCAGGTGCTCCCCACCTGTGTCCCCTGCCGGAGCCTCACCCCCGATGTGATCACAGCCCACCTGCTTGGCCCTGATTTGTTCCAGTCACTGCCTGGGGTGCCCTCGTGGTGCCTTGTAGGGGGCACAGGACTGTTGAGGACAGGAGAGCAGGGAGGACTTGGGGCTGGGAGACGGCCATTAGGAACTTCTCTGTGTTTGTAGCACTCTCACTATTACATGGAGGCCTAGAAGCTATGTACTCGGAACACCAGATCTTGGGATGCTAAGTTACGCCTAAAAAGGGTTCTGTAGCTACATAATAGGGAATGTGTTCATCAAGATTAAACAGAGCTTGTAAAGCAGGAACCTCTCAGAGCCTTTAATGTGCTGACACATAGGACTCGTAGGAGAGCCTGTATTCTATGACTGTTACCTTTTTCCCCCCCCAGGAGCAGCTCATGGAAGTAGTGTACCTTAGGTTCACCTGGGGCAACAGGTCAGCTGCCTCCCCACCAGCCCTTCCACAGGAAGGTGACACGCACCCTGGCTGGCATGGGGCCTTTGCTGCTTTCTCCTGAGGGAATGTCACCTCCACAGCTCTGACCCCTTCCATTTCTGTCATGGCATTGACACTATCAGACGGAAGGGGGACGTGAGGGACGGCAGAGCCAGGGCCATTTGGAAAAGTGTACAGTAAGGATGGCTGGCATCCTACCAGGTGATGAGCAAGTATACAGCATGTCACCACAAGTCCACTAGCTGGGACTAAGTTGGGAACGTTGCAAGGGAAAAATGAATGCTAGGAAATTGTTCTAAGCAAATGACTAGATGTGCCTTTCTGCCTTCTGGCCCAAGCCCTGGACTTATTAATCACCCTGGTCTCCTGGGCCTTTTGGCCTGGAGAACTGGCCATGTTTCCTAGCAGATGAGAGGAGGCAGCTTCTAAAGGAGCTAAATTAAGGCTGTTTTAGAGCTGAAAGGGACCACGTAGAGCATCTAGTTTGAACCTCCTCACTTAGCAGGTGAGGAAACTGAAGTCTTGAGTCGGTGCCCAGGCTGGGAATAGAACCCAGGACCGGCTCACTGCTCGTCATCCAGTGCCTTTAAAAATGAGTCTTTCTTCTTAGAGGAAAACATAGGCAGAACACTCTATGACATAAATTACAGCAAGATCCTTTTTGACCCACCTCCTAGAGAAATGGAAATAAAAACAAACATAAACAGATGGGACCTACTGAAACTTAAAAGCTTTTGCACAGCAAAGGAAACCATAAACAAGACAAAAAGACAACCCTCAGAATGGGAGAAAATATTTGCAAACGAAGCAGCTGACAAAGGATTAATCTCCAAAATATACAAGCAGCTCATGCAGCTCAATATCAAAAAAACAACCCAATCCAAAAATGGGCAGAAGACCTAAATAGACATTTCTCCAAAGAAGATATACAGATTGCCAACAAACACATGAAAGGATGCTCAACATCACTAATTGTTAGAGAAATGCAAATCAAAACTACAATGAGGTATCACCTCACAGCAGTCAGAATGGCCATCATCAGAAAATCTACAATAAATGCTGGAAAGGGTGTGGAGAAAAGGGAACCCTCTTGCACTGTTAGTGGGAAGGTAGATTGATACAGCCGCTATGGGGAACAGGATGGAGGTTCCTTATTAAAAATAGAACTATATGACCCAGCAATCCCACTACTGGGCATATACCCTGAGAAAACCGTAATTCAAAAAGAGACATGTACCACAATGTTCACTGAAGCTCTATTTACAATAGCCAGGACATGGAAGCAACCTAAATGTCCATTAACAGATGAATGGATAAGATGTGGCACATATATACAATGGAATATTACTCAGCCATAAAAAGAAACGAAATTGAGTTATTTGTAGTGAGGTGGATGGGTCTAGAGTCTGTCATACAGAGTGAAGTAAGTCAGAAAGAGAAAAACAAATACTGTATGCTAACATATATATGGAATCTTAAAAAAAAAAAAGGTCCTTAACCTAGGTGCAGGACAGGAATAAAGATGCAGACAGTAGAGAACGGGCTTGAGGACATGGGGAGGAGAAGGGTAAGCTGGGACGAAGTAAGAGAGTGTCATGGACATATATACACTACCAAATGTAAAACAGATAGCTAGTGGGAAGCAGCCACATAGCACAGGGAGATCAGCTAGGTGGTTTGTGACCACCTAGAGGGGTGGGACAGGGAGGGTGGGAGGGAGGGAGACGCAAGAGGGAAGAGAGATGGGAACGTGTATATGTATAACTGATTCACTTCGTTACAAAGCAGAAACTAACACACCATTGTAAAGCAATTATACTCCAATAAAGATGTTAAAAAAAAACAAAAGACTGTCTCTGATCACTTGATGCCAGGGTAGAAGGCAGGGGTGAGCAGGGGAAGCACATGGCAGAGGGAGCGGGAGGGGGAGAAGCGGTGGGGGTGGTTCGTGGGGACAGGGGAGTTAGGGCAGAGCTCAGTAGGGGCAGACAGGGTTGTGTAGTAAGACCTGAGCGGGGGCAGAGGGGTGGCTGTGACCTCTCTTCCCTGAAGTAATTCAGATGACTCAGCTGAGCAGTTTGAAAGTAGAAAGGATCTGGACATCTGCTCCCAGCCTGAAGCTCTTCCTTTTCTCCATTTGATGTTTACAGGGCTGCTGAGATCAAGTTTGGATTTGAGTGAAAAGTCAGTAGGCCCTCAGCAAGGGTGAAGGGGCCGGGTTTCAGTCAGCCTGGCCCAGTCATCTGTATTAGTTTTTTCCTCCTTTCCCAACCCCGTCAACCCTGGGTATTAAAAAGCATAGCAGTGAGCATAGGTTGAGGGGTGGAGAGTGGATGTGCTGCACGCTAAAATCAGCGGCAAAATGTACCCTCAGAGCTGTCTTTCATGAGCCTCTCTGAAAACTAAGAAATGAGCTGTGAGTGCTTCGTTTTATAGTTGTTGCTTCGGGGGTTCCTTGCTTGGGGGAGAGAGTTGAATAGAAGGATCCTGTTCTTATCACCCTAGGTTCATGCAATGTCTCAGACTTAACCTTCTATGAATAAACCAGCAACTCTTTAAGTGAATATCCCCACAGTCCAATGAAGAAACTGAGGCAAAGACTAGAACAAGCTCTTACCTTCTGGAACTGAGTCACATCCTGTGTCTGTCCCAGCTTTTTCTGTCCACATTCCCACTTCCTCCCAGATTAGGATTTTGGGAAGAGCACATTTTTGCTATTCTTGGTGCGCGTGGACCATACAGAAACCTTTTACCAGGACTATTCTTTCTGCCACAGCAGACTGAGCTATGACAGGTCAAGGGCACCGCTTACAAAATAATAAACTTGAGGAGAAGGCGGTGGGGCGGGTCATCCCTGTCCTCATGGCAGGTGGGCCTGGCAGGAAGAGGACACCCACGACTCACCATATCTTTAATCTGGCAGTGCCCATAGCTGAAGACGATGGCGTTAGGGGGGTTGCCCACTGGCAGCATCACTGCAAAGGAGATGCACATGGTGACTGGGATCAGGGTGTAGAGTGGATTTATGTGCAGCGTTTCGGACTAGGAGAAGAGAGAATTCACAGAAGCATTAGCCTTGAGATTAGACTTGCATTTCCCGTGCTTACTCTCATGAATGTGCTTTAAATGATGGCTCGGTGTTGGCTAACCTTGGCTGGACACCATGTGCTGGGGGCAGTTAAATCACACCCTCAAAAGCATGTAGTGCTGAGCTACTTGGACGGGTTCCCGCTGCTCACTCACTTCCCATGGAAACATGGGCTCCAAGTTACTTCCCAGAAGGGATGTTTCATTTCTTGGTGCTGGTCTAAGGAAGTGGTTTTACCATTTTATTCTTTAGCTGAGAAATTCTTCAAACACAAATCTCATGAATAAGCTGCTTTGATTGGAGTAGGCATCTCTCACTCTTGGGGTGCAGAATTAAGGGTTTTTTTCCTAGGTAAAATAAGTGCCTTACATGGGACTTGAACCCGTCGTGGTCTTACCCTCAATGTTGCCAAGTTTTAACTAAGTGCATTCCCATGCTCACACAGGCAGGATGATGGAAGGGAGAAGTGGAGGGAGTCATCTGAGCCATGAGCAAAGCGTGGCTGGGAGGAGTTTGGGGTTAGAAAGAGCAGGAGGATATTTTGTTGGCAGTGAGAAGGAGCCTTCGTTTTATGAGTTCCACCTCACAGAATGGGACAGAGGCAGCATTTTGTTTGGTGCATTACCTTTGGGGCTGCTTAGCCAGGCTGAGATCTGGCCGTTGCTCCCTCCCCTATTCCATTAATAACAAATTGTTCTGAGACCGTGGAATGAGGCTGGCATTGCTCATAATTCTCAGAATCTCCTGGACAGAGAAGCTGGGTGGAAGCACTGATGACAGAGCTGTGGTTTTGGTCTCTGCAGCCGAGAGTACTTCTGGGAGCATTTTGCCTCCATTTTCTGTAGCTACTTCTCCCGCCCTCCTGTTAGGTCTCCTCTTAGGAGAGACAGGTTGACGATGATTGTGGGGAATTAGAATCCTAGGGTTTTAAGGTTATCTTGTCCACTCTTGTTTCCATTCAGGGCTGCCCCTAAACTAAGCCTAGTCCTTTGGAAAAGGGTTTCTAGAACTCTTGCTGTTGTTAATTATCTATTTACTTATCAGTTACTATTTGAAATAGACTTCATTTATCAGACTGTGGCTTGAACACCAATCAGTGAAGGCTGTGGCAATGACCAGAAGAGAGAGTCCAGCCGGGGAACTGCCCCTGGGCCCAGGCGTGCCCCTGTCTGTTCCTGTGGTAGCCGGTCTGGATATCTGGGAACCCTGCTCTACTCACCAGCGTGCACAGGATGGGCAGGAAGATGGTGATGGTGGCCGGGTTGCTCACAAACTCTGTGACAATGGACACCAGGATGCACGCCAGCAGGGTGACAGCCCACGGTGGGAGGCTACTCAGAGACAACATCTGGTGCCCAATCCACGTGGAAAGGCCGGAGCTCTGCAGGAGACAAGGTGATGCAGTGAGAAGAAAGCGGGGAAGGCCACTCCCAGTGGAATTCTTAGCCTCCAGAAGGTCAGGGATGGTGAGGGGCTGAAAGGGACCCCACCAGGAGCCATCTAATTTGCTTCCCTGTTTTCAGGCAGACTGGACCCACAGGCATTCCTGATTTTTTATGGTTAGATCACTATGTAGCCCAGCAAATTCTTTTTTTTTTTTTTAATGACTGTACACCATTCAGTCTATTTAGGGCCTCCTGGTCAGTCATTGTCACAGGGCACGGAGAGCCTCTACTTGCTGAGATCCTCCTTAGCCCTGATGTGACTTGGCAGGGATTGGAGATCTTTGGGGTGATCAGCCCCGCAACTTCAAACTTGTTACTCTTTCTCCGGCCTCTGACAGTCTCATGCTGTGCATTCAATCAATAATGCCCTTTACACAGATTGCCAAGTGTAATCCTTAATCCTGCTTTTGAAATCTATTTCTCTTATCACCCATGAAATGGGAAAAATTATCAACATGTTTGGATAGTAACCTTTCCTCTGGTTTTGGGGGCCTTGAATGGGCAAGACTGAACATGAGAAGTTTTACATGAGTAATGAAGGAGAGAGGGATTACAGGTCTATCTCCATGAAGTGGGGAAGGTGCCACGTCACTGGCCTAGAAACAGTCATTCAGTCTCAACCTGTGTCAAGTTCAAATCTCATCGTGGCTGACATCAGGATCTACCATCTGCCCATGCTTTTTGGCAACACGCTATAAAGGCATATTGCCACACTTGAACATTTTCCATTAGCAACACCTGTACACATCTACTCAAATCAATGCATATTCCCATTTGGAATAATTCATTAGGTTGGAAGATGTTCATCTGCCAATGATGAGGGCTCTCCCCCTCCCCTAAAAATGAAGGGCACAATTGAGTTTGTGTTCTTAAAAAACCCCAGGTTGCCATATGCATTCTCCAGCTCTCCCCACCCTCCCTCCTCTCCCTTCTATGGTTGACAAGCTCTGACTTTTCCTATTTACCCTCTAGATTGCAAATGCAATAAAGAAATGGGCAGTAGGGCAGAAAGCAAGGTGAGACATTTTATGATTCCTCAAGCTGTAAGCCCTACTCATGTTTTACTGTTAAAGACTGCCTTACTACACTGTCAGCAGGCCACCCTTTCTCCTCTTTTCCAAGTTCATCAAAACCTCATTTGATCTCCACAGCACCCTGGCCACTTCATGACATGCTCATAGACGACTGATGACCAAAGGGCTTCAGAATTCTCTCATGTAGCCATTTTTACCTTGGACCACTTCCCTTTCTTTTTTCTCAACTGACCGAGAGCTATAAATCCAGTATGTGGGGACTACCTCAGTTAATGGTGGGTGCAGAGTCTCGAGACCTACAGAAACTCTGTAATTGTTATCTCTTGTGACACATTAAACTTTGCTCTCTGGACAAAGAGAGGGGAGGGAGAGCAGTTAGCTGAGTGGAAACAGTATGTTTTATAAAGAAATGGATTTTTACTTATCATGTTTTCCACATAGTACTTGTAAGTAAAGTGAAATAACTTAATGGCAATTTTTTTTTCAGAACAACTAGTTGATACTATAATGAAATAAACTGGTAAATTAGACTGCACAGTTAGGGAAAAAAACACAACAAAGGAAACCTTAATTTTTTAAACCCTTGGTATGAAAAGTTTTTTTATTGGATTTTCCTCACTAATGTTAAGACTGAAATTATTTGAAATTCAGTAGGAATCACACATATTGTACCTGAATTATATTATTAAAGTAGTAGTCAGTAGGTTCTACAGTTATACCAACTATACATGCACAATTTTGGTTAAAAAAAAAAAAAAAAAAGATCTTGCCAGGCTAGGCTCAGAGGCCAAAACTAACCACTGAAATTCAACAAAGATAAATATGATGTTGTGAACTTGGAATCAAAACTATTGACAGCATGTATACAGGATTGGTTGAAGGACTTGACGCTTAATAGTGGCTAACAATGAAAAGAATGAAGCGTTTTAGTTGACTGCAGTTTCAATATAAATATTGACATGAATGACAATGAAGCCTTATAAAAGCTTCCATAAAAATACAGGATGGGGCTTGGGTAATTCACTCTTCTACTCTGCACTGGACTGACCACCCCTGGACTGTGTTTGAGCAAAGGCAAAGTGGTCCCAAGGAGAAAGACCAGCATGGTAAGGGGTCACTACTATGAGGAATGGTTAAAGGAACTAGGGAGTTTTAGTTGGAAGAAAAAAATGATCTCAAGGGACCTGATTGTCTTTGTTGTTTTAATAATTATTACAGGAGAGGAGAGGGTTCCTGAGAAGAAAGCCAGAACAAATTGTGGAAGACATCCAGAAGACCTGAACTGAAAGTAAAGAACAATTTTCTTTGTTGGCTGTGCAGGGCTTGCCCTGTCACTGGAGGTGTCCTGGAGGGAAATCTCTATTTGGGTGGGAAGATGGGACTCAGTGTCCTCCATGGCTCCTTCCAAGTGGAGGATTCTGTGACTTTGTTACTGATGCAGAGAGCATTTAGGCCCACACTGAATGGGCAGTCAAAAGTGAGCCAAGTTTAGAATGGGTGAATGTAGATAGACGAGGTAGAGGAAGAAAACAGGGAGACCCCTAACCTGCTTGATTCTTAGGGCTGTTTATTTCAGGAATGGCTAACAATCTAGGAAAATCAACTATTTCCCACCAGCCCCCTTTAAAAAGTCTCATCCCGAATCCTCCCAGTCAGGAAGTGGGGGGCGCTTACATCTGCTTTAGCATACATTCTCCAAAGAGTCTCAATATATGCATATGGAGTCCATATGCATATGGACTCACAATTTGCTGTGAGTCAATCTGGAGCATCTCTGGGCCCTTGCACCTTACACCTATCACCACTGTCAAAACTCCAGAAAGACATGCCTACAAAGTCCAATACATCTTTTGCTTGTAGCAGTGTGGGCCCATAAGTGAGGTGTGAATGCCTGTGTGCCGTGACTGTGGCACAGCTTTCTGTAACTCTGTTCCCAGTAGTGCCAGCTTAGAAGGTGGGAAAGGATGTCCATTCCTGGCTGAACCGCTTCCCTTCCCAGTGACTTGGGTGAACATTCACCTCTCAGCGCCTCTGAATCTTCCTTCCCAGCACCATAATGACTCATTAGGTAAAGCTGCTGGAAAAATATTGGACCCAATAAGAACAGATTCAAGGGTTACCTTGCTGCCAGAAGCCAGAGCATAGCCTCCTCCCACCAGAATGACAATCTCCCAGGGCATGGTCTTCTGGAAGTCCTTCCACGTGATGATGGGCTCCGTCCCCAGCGAGGGCTCCTGGTCCTCCCCTGGATCACAGGTAGACAGCGAGGCACAGCCAGATGAACCCTAACGGGTGCGATTTGTGGAGACAGGGGCCTAATTGATGAACCAGAGGATACTCTGCTATTCTGGGGGGAGTTGGAAGGGCTTTGGTAAGGCTCCTCCCAAACTTCTGACTTCGACCATTATTTGACTAGAGCCAGCCCCAACTTCTTCTCTTGAACTCCTCTCACCATCGTTCTTTTTCCCGAAGCAAGGCTTCTTCGCTGGAATCAGGAAGAGGAGGAAGCCAAGGAAGACAGAGACTGTGGCGTCGGTGCGATAGCCCTTCCTGGCGAAGAGACAAGAAGAGCTGGGGAGAGGGTCAGGAAGCCCGGGGTAACACAGTGTCTCAGGACAGCCTGTCTGAACACAGTGCCTCTCTTGAGGACCTAGTCTAGAGGGGATGTCAACCTTCCTTCCTGCCAGTTGCTGCCATGCTGTCTGGTGGTGGATTTTATGGGCAACGGTTAATGTCTGGAGGCAGGGCCTGGTTAGGGTAGATGTCTTAGTGTGAATTTATGGACCTCTTAAAAGGAGTGGTCAGGAGTTATTTAGATAAAGGAGACTAGAAAAGGATGAGTTGTCTTTCCTGGGAGGGTCACAAGCTGGCACTGAGAGCTTGTGGCCTGTGGCCCTGGCCCTTGGGAATATGTAGGGGTGGGACAGGCCTCGGCCACGATGGCCATGGTCTTTACAGGTGGTGTTTTACTCTACAGACATATTCTTCTTTAACTCTCATAACAATTGAGGTTCCAAGAGCTTAAGTAACAAGACCAAGGTCATGTGGATGGTAAGTGGCAGCTCTTGATCCCAAGCCTGGACTCAGACTCCAAAGACTATTTTCTTCCTGACTCCACACTGAAGCTTCCCTAAAAAAGGGGGACTTTCAAGGGAACAAAGTGCTTCCTGGGTTCACGACCATCCCGAAGAATCTAGGAGGGGACACCGGCGGGTACTGCCTGAAGGGTTTGGGTTAGGGGGTTGTTCTCAGAGACAATATCCTTTACTTTTCAAAGAAGGAATCCCAACCAGGAACAAAGCCAGGCTCCCGGGTAAACCACAGCACCGTCATCAGGATGAAGAAAAATGCAGTCACCATTTCCGGGTAGCTATAAAAGAAAACAGACCCACTCCAGGAACTGGGAAGTTTCTGTTAGCTTTCAGACTTTGCTTTGGGACACTCCTGTGTGCAGAGCTCTAATAGTGGAGACCTAAAACGCAGCTACTGCTTAACCACTTGGACTTGGAATACAGCAGAGGGGAAGGGTGGCCCTTAGAGTCTGGGCCAGTTTGACTTTGGCATTAAGTAGCATCTCTAAATACCTAGATTCGTAGTTGAGGAGAATTCCCCCAGCTCAAGGGACCGCTGAGAACAAGGCTGCTTCTGTGCACACTTTACCTGCCACACTTTCTCCTGGGGAAGGAGAGAGGGTGAAGGGCTGATTCTTACGTAATGGCTCCCAGCTTTTCATATTCCTCTTGGATCCTCTTCTCTGATAACTCTTCCCTTTTGGTCTTCTTCTTCTTACTCAGAGAGCAGGTCTCTTTAAAACTGAGATGGGAGAATGAGCAAAAGAATAAAGGAAGCACACTTCTGAGGCCCAGAGGAGAACAGGTCTTAAGCAAATACTAAACTACTGGCTGGCTGGCTGTGATGGCGCTTCTCTCCACTCGCCCCACCTATCATGCGACTTGATCTCTTGATCTGCCAAGTTACACAGCCTCTCATCAGCCTTCTCCCCAGCCTTTCAGGTATATCTCTGGTATATAAATGTAAAGTCATGTCTCATGGACTTGTGCAAGTGTACTTATGTGGGGTTGTTTCTACACACTTTTTAATTTTTTTTGCCCAGTTGGGTTTTTTAATTAATTAATTAATTAATTAAATTTGGCCACTCCATGCAGCATGTGGGATCCTAGTTCCCCAGCCAGGGATGGAACCCGCACCCCCTGCATTGGAAGTGCAGAGTCTTAACCACTGGACCACCGGGGAAGTCTCTACACACTCGTCCTTTACATAAGTGAGAACCAATGTGATGCGGCATATGTGTATAGATGCTTATATATTTGTGTGTTGCACACACACATAGGTGTGTGTATGTGTATCTGTCTAGAGACAAGGCTTGTCTGGGGTGAAAGTGGGTGTTACTTTTCAATTAGCAACACTGGAGGCATAGAAGTATACAGTTATCTTTGATTTGACAATTGTCTCTGAGTTATTTTTAAAGAAGCCAACTCAGAGAACATTCCCTGAGCAATGGGAATGTTGGGTCCCTGGACTAATAGCAAAACATCATGTACATCTTCCCTTTATGTGTTCGGAGCTGATCAAATTTGGAGTAAGCATCCGTAATGAGTAAAAGGCTGGCTAAGCAAATTAATATTAGAAATAATATTGCATGAGGAATGTCTAATATTATTTTGAGGGTTATGAGCATATTTCATACAGCTGCTAAGTATAAATCAGTCATGTCTATAAAATTAAGCCTAAGGGAACTTCTACTTGGCATCATTTCTTTAGAAATTAGTTCAAATTACTCTGTATGGAACTACATTAAACACTCTCCGATTCAGACTCTTTATGAATCCAGCACTTCCCCTGACCAGTTAGTTGAAATTAAGAACATTTCATTGCAGAGCTCATAGTGAAGTGCAGAGTCCATGTATGTTTAGAGTGTCTAGAAGATGTGATGCCCGACTCCTCATCTAGTCCACTGCATCCTCCTCCGGGCACCCTCTGTGGTTACTTGGCAGCTCCCCGTTGGGTGGCACCCTCCAGGGCTTGCGCCATGGCCCTGGCTGGACAGGAGAGCCTTGCTGGCAGGGCCCTGGGACTCACTTGCAGCCCAGGAACAGCCAGTGCATCCAGAACCAGCTGACCACCAGCATGATGAGGGAGATGGGGAAGCTGAAGAGGAACCAGGTGCCGAAGTTGACCACTTCTGCTGCTGGATACTGGCTGGAGGGGAAAGAACCAGGTCAGTGATTAGAAAAGGGTGGATTTCCGTTTGGTATTTCAGGGTAATAAGCTAAATGGTCCTTAAGAAGACAGAGCAGAGCTAATAGTAGAGATAATGATAAAAATATGGTAAAACATTATCTAGAACTCACCTGGCAGCTGCAACTGTACTGAGCCCTGCCAAGAATTATGAAATAAGCTAAAAAAGCATCCAAGCAACCAAAATTGATACCACTGAAGTGTATATACTTTGCACTCAGGAGAATCACTCTGGATCTGTTTGCTCTTAATTTATGTAAAGATTCTGATCTGGTTTTCAAGACAACAGAATAGAGGAGGCAATCTGATGTACTTTGTTTATAAAGTCACTGAAGGAATTTTTTTTTTCATTTATTTTTGGTTGCGTTGGGTCTTCGTTGCTGCACACGGGCTTTCTCTAGTTGCGGCGCGCGGGGGCTATACGTCGTTGTGGTGCGCGGGCTTCTCATTGCAGTGGCTTCTCTTGTTGCGGAGCACAGGCTCTAGGCATGTGGGCTTCAGTAGTTGTGGCACACGGGCTCAGTCGTTGTGGCTCAGGGGCTCTAGAGTGCAGGCTCAGTAGTTTTGGCACATGGGCTTAGTTGCTCCGTGGCACGTGGGATCTCCTTGGACCAGGGCTCAAACCCGTGTCCCCTGCATCAGCAGGTGGATTCTTCACCACTGTGCCACCAGGGAAGCCCCCAAGGAACGTGTTTTGACTGGGGCATACAAGGCATCAATTCTGGAGAACTTCGGTCTCTAGAGCCTTGTGAAGGTTCTAGACGTGGACTTTGCCCACAGGAGAACCATGGCTTGGAATCTCCAAAGCTGTTATCAGCATCCACTGCTTAGGGGGCCTCCTTGGTCTTAGGGGGCCAAGGAGGTTATCTGGTGGACTCCTTGTTCATCATTGGGCAGAGCTGTGGCCCCAGCCCAGGTGTCCACCTGGACATCTCAACCACTGTATCAACATTTCCTCATCTTTCCCCTCATTTACGTCAAGGGCAACTCTGTTTCCCCAGCTGCTGAAGCCCCAAGCCTGACAATGAGACTTGGGCTTTCCCTGTCTCAGGCTCTTCCTAACCCTACCCAGGCCGGTCGAGCCTCCCTCTGAATCTCGCTCAGATCTGGCCATTTCTCCTCCCACTGCTGCCCAGGCCACCATCAGCTCTCTCCTGAGCATCTGTAGCCGTGTCCTGGATTATCTTCCTGCTGCCTGCCTTTTCTGTTCCAAACCATTGTCCATTTTTAAAATCCAGAATGACTTTTCAAAACTGTAAATATGATAACCTCACTCCCTGCCTAACATTCTTCAAAGGCTTCTCACGGCCTTGCGGATGAAGTCCAAGTTCTTTAGTGGGCCCTGCGAGGCCCTCTGTGACCTGCGCGTCCACCCCCCTGGCCTCCTTTTGCCCTCTCATTCTAAGTGCTCTGCTGTCTTGCCTCTGAGCCTACTACACTGTTTTCTTTGTCTGGAAGATCTCCCTTTATCTAGTTAACTCCAGCTGGGCCTACAGGTCTCCACTTTCATCGTCGCCTCTTTGGGGAGTCATTTCCTCCCTCTAGACTGGGTGGGGGTCCCTCAGCAGGGCTCCCCCAGCAGAATCCCACCCTTCTTGTCACATTTAACTGTAATGACTTGATCATCTTTTTTCCCTCTTGGTACAGAAACTGCTCTGGTTCGATTTTTTGTGGTATACTCAGCACCTGGTTCTGTCCCTGACACACAGTGGGTGGTTAGTAAACATTTGTTGACCGAGTGAATTACTTACTTATTGAAGTGTTCCAAGAAGATGAGGCTGGTGGAGGTGCCAATGATGGTGGTCAGGCCCCCGATGGTGGCGGCGTAAGAGATGCTCAGAGAGAGGCATTTGCAGATCATTTGGTCATGCTGGGACTTGTACTTTCTTTTGAGTTCCTGGTTCCTGGGGCTGGGGGTCGGGACTGGTGGCTTTTCCTACCAAAGGAAAATCAGTGAATTTCTCCAACCCAGCTTGGGCTGTCTGGCACACAAAGCATGAAAAACAGGGGCACCATTGTGCAGTGGAAAGCTTGGGTGTTAGAAAAACAAATCCCAGTCCCAGTTCTACCTTTTACCAACTTGGGCAGCCCCATCCCAGCTGCAGTTTCTGTAAAATGAGGAAAATCCTATTTTCTCTGCCAGATTGTTTTGAAAAGTACATGGAAAGCACTTGGAACACTTCCTGGCATTTAACAAATGGTAAGCTATTATTATTTTTGTTGTTATGGGTTTTAACAGCATGTTCTGTTTTTTACTTGAATTCCAGTAAAACTGACTGCTCTCCACTTTCTGTCTAAATACCAAATAGAAGGTGGTTATTCTACGTGGAATTAAAATACAGTCCTGGTTGGGAGATGACTAAAAAATAAGCTTTGCATTATAGAAAGAGTCCAGCTTTCACTGGGCGGAGAGTCAAAGTGTGTGATTCTCTCCTCCCTTCTTTCTCACTTTTTCCCTTCTTGCCTATTGGCTTTTCCTTCCCACTTTCCCCTCCCCCTTGCATATCAACCTCAGCCTGGCCATGGTCCTCTCAGGCCCTGCGTGGTCCATGTGACGGCCTTTCAGGGTCAGCGGTTGCTGACCTCTGGTCTCAACTGTGGACTAAAGCAGCAAGTGCCCCTCTGTCCTGCCAGGCCTGGCCCCAAATCGTGAGACTAGGAGTAGCCTGGTACAAATGTCAGCAGGTCAGGTCACAGGAAAACCAAGGGGAAGAGGCCACCCGCCACATTTCTCAAAGCCCGTAACCACTGCCCCATCTGCCTCGGAGGGCCCGGAAAAGGCTGGATCCTGCCACATTTTCCTGAAAGATTCATTGATTATAAGAGCTAGAGCTGTGGTTTTCCACAGTCCTTTCTCCTAATGAAAATTTACATGGACCTCCAATAGAGAAAACAAGTGTAGCATTTAATGGGCAAACATCTATTTTTTAACTGAAAGTATACACATAGGGTCAGGGAGACTTGGATTTGAATCGAGGTTCTCCTCTCACTAGGTCTGAGGCCTCGGGTACATGATTTCCTCTCTCTGCGTCTCTGTCAAAATGGAGTTCAAAGTTGCTACCTCTCTGAGCCAAGACTAGAGAGCAAATGCTCAGCCCAGTGCTTGGTATTTAATAAACAATGGCATTTATTTATGATGATATGAATGCTACATAATTGAGACGATTTTGATGAACACAAAAATTTGAAATCAAGGGTTATAAGTGATGGTTGGAGTTTTACGCCACCTTCGACGTCCATTTTACTTCTGCATTTTGTTTCAGTGATAAAGTACCAGGAAAATCAGGGGACAGAAAAGCAGTTGCCTTAAAATCTCAGGATACTCAAATAAAATATTTACAGTGCCCCGGAAGCACCTTTGAGGAGTAGTTTGAACACCTCTGATCTAGATCAAGTCTCAGTTTTTACAGCTGAAGAAACTGGGGCTCAGACAGTGGAATGACTTGCCAAAGTCAACAGTGAGTGGGATGTCTTATCTCCATGGCACACGCAGGCCAGACACACAGATGGATGAAGTGTGCCTGGTGACAGCCCGCTAGCCTGACACCCTCACAGCTTCACGAGCAGTGCCCCTTGGGAAGCTCAAGGCACTTCATGTAGGAAACAGGATTAGGAGGTGCAATTCCATTACCTGAGATGGGTGCTGCTTCTTGTCCTGGTGGTTTGCTGTTCTGGCGGAGTTGGTGATTGCGGGCACGCCATTCAGGTTCTGTCAGGACACAGACCGTCACACTATCACGAGGAGACTGTGGGGCCTGGAGAAGCCACCTGATCACCCTGGGGGCACCCACGCCTCCTCCCTGTGGGACTCAGAGACCAGAAGCAGGGCGAGCAGGTGGTAGGGAGCCACCCCTACTGTGCCTGCCTCCTTCTCGCAGGTTCCCCATTTGAAGAGGCTTTTGAAACTTGGAAAAACATGGCTCTGTCCTTATAGGAGAGCTTGGCTTTCTAGAACTTCATTAGCTAACGAAGAACCCTTCATTTTTCTTTTAACACAAAGAACATGAAAAAAAAATCATGCACAACCAAGTCCACAGTTTGGACAGATCAAAGCCCATCCATTGGGACTGAGGTAAGAAGAGATGTAAAACCAGCCCTGGGCGAGGGGGTGAGGCCGCATAGAGTGTGCAGGCAAACTTGGCTTTCCCCTATAAACGTGTCCCCTTTTTGTAATAAGATTTTTGTAAACGAATCCCTCCTGAAGGGGATCCTGAGGCTGAATACGTGGCTCTTGAATATCTGGATGGCTGCACACTGGGTTTACGCGAGGAAACGTTAACCTGTCCTTTGTGAAGCTAAGCCCAGTACTCAGGGCTGGGGCTCAGAACTGCCCAAAGCCTCACGCATCCAGGCTCAGGGGAGCACCTCTGTGCCCTCACATCAGAGAAGGCCGCTCGACAAGCTGCCAGGCTTCTCTGGCCCTGAGTTATCTTGAGGGTCTTTCAAGTATCTCAAAGCACAGAAGAAACCCAGGGCCATACCTTGTTCTGCATCAGAGAACTGAAGTCTGCATTCGATGTGCTGAAAGAAAGCAAAGGAAGTGGGAAAAACAACAGTGGCCCAGACTTGATGAGATGGGAATTCTCCCCACATTGGTGTTTGGTATTAGTGACCCTGCTAGACTCAGGTGTTCTAAGCTACACCTAGAAGAAGACGAATCTCACCTTCCAGAGATGTGGTAAGGATATGTGGGAATAGGGGCAGGGCATTTCCTTTGGAGGGAAACCGAGACTCCTAATAATAGCTGACATGGAATGCTTATTAGGTGCTGAGCGCTCAAATACGGACTTTAATCCTCACGACAGATCTAAGGGGCGGGTATCACCACCTGCATTTACAGAGTAGGAAACTAGGCAGAGAGAGGTTACTAACTTCCCGAGGGCACCGGGTGCTAAGTGGCAGTGCCAGAGAGGAACCTGTCTCTGTCTCTGCCTGGAGAGCCTGGGCCCCTGACCGTGTTCTCACTGGCTCACTTTCTAGAAGGAGAAACATGAAATGCTTATCTAAGGAGACAGGAGCAGGGAGGGCCAGGGCCACACATGGTAAAAAGCGTGTGAGAGCAAGAAGGTGGGGGTGAATTTCTCATCAGCAGCTGCACCTCAGAGGGTGGCAGGCAACGCGTGTGCTGAGTCCCTCCCACTCTTACTGGTCCCCAGTCTTTGCCTTGAGGAGAGAGGAAGGTGGGGACTTAACTGCCAGCACTACGGACTTACACTGAGCACTAAATGCATGTTTCTGGTCTGTCCTAGTCCTGAGGACAGTGGGTGCTATGAGCTCGACTGCTGGGAAGGCCAGTGAGAGGGGCTGGACACACGTGCAGGAAATGGGGTCCTGGGGTTGTCACCCACCTCCAGGCTCTATCAGGGAAGGACAAGGCGTTGATGGGGCTCAGAGGAAGCATTCACCGGAGAGAGTCATTAGGCTGGGAGGAGCATTGTGGTGTTTCCCAGCCTTCCTTGCCAAATCGGGTGAGGGGGCTGGCATGGAACCCCTCAGACAGCATGGGAGGTGCTGGCGTGAAAGAAGACCGCCATCCTCACACCGTGACAGCCCTGGATCCCCGCCTGCACGCTGCTGAGGAAGTCCGGGACAACGTGAGCTTTGGCTTTGGAGTTTGGGGACATGTATTTTCATCCAGAAAAGAACAAAGGCAAGAGGCCAGTATGCGCTGCCCAAGAGGCCAGCGTGAGGAGAAAAGGCCCACTGCACTGGGAGCAGGCTGTGCCCTCAACGTCCAGTCGTCTTTATTGGGGGAGGCACAGGGGAGGTAGCTGGGCTATTGCCACCTTGAAAAGGCCCTGCCCAAGAGGCCAGAGGCGTCCCCAGAATAAAGAGGCTGGGGAGCAAGCCACCAGAGCACAGAACCGAGGGAGCCCAGGCGGCCATCCAAGAGCACCTCGTGCCATGAGGCCCAGGCTCTGCAGAGGTGGACTCAAGGGGACACTCCGAAGACCCTGAAGGTAAGTGCCCGACGTGTTAAAGAGTCGGGGCCTGAATCTCAGGGCACTGGCCGCACTCTGGAATACCTCCAGCCAAGACCCTCTTTGCCCCTTTATCTTTCCTGCTCGCTACAGCCTCTGCCCTGACCCTGGAGAATTCAGACGCAGAGAGTTGGTGAGGGGAGAGGAAGGAGGTGGGGGGAAGAGGAAGAGAAAAGTCCATCGTCTCACCTCTTATCCTGCACACTTGGGCTGAAGGGGGGTTGGGTGAGAGCGTGAGAGGAGGCGGGGAGAAGCTTCAGAGGAGGGATTGAAGTTTTGCTCTGAGTCTGGACTAGACTGCCGAATATCTAAAAACGAGATCATGCTAATATCTGAAAGGAACCAAAAGAGCTAACAGGATTTGCCTGAGATACGGTCAAGGCTGGGGAGGAAAGTCCAGTGCATTATGACTGGAGCCAGTGGCGGGAGGAAGATAAGCTGATGGCACCCTCTGCCTCTGTCCCTGCACACCGTGCTGGGCTCGCTCAGTGTGACTTCTCCATTTTCAATGAAAAGAGCAAATTGCAAAACTGAGCTCTAGTACAAATGCAACTTTCACAATGTCCTGTTCATCCCAGTATTCCTTGAAGACCGCATTTTGATATCAGATCTCCAAAAGAAATCAGCTGTTAATGGCTCTACCAAATGGGTGTTTGAGACGATATTTCTCCTTTTCTAAAACCTGCTTTTTTCATCAGCACGTGGCTGTCTCACCAACGGTCCTCGAATCCCCTGCCACCTAGTTTTTCTTTGCCATAGCTAATAAGATCAATAAGACCACATCTAATATCTAAAAAATACTTTGTGATTCTCTAAGACTCTCCAGTGACATCTAAAATGTGAGCCTTTTTTCATTAATAGATTAAATATATTATTATCCCAAGAGGGACATCAATTTAGCTGAAATGCTACTTGGTAGATGTATAGATAGTCCACATACTCCCTCAGATTCAGTGTAGTCTTTTCCCCTCTTCCCTCAGCCCTGCGATACCCGGTGGTTAAGGGAGGTGCCCTCAGGGTCTTGGCAAGTGGCTCCCTGGCATGGAGAGGAGAGCGGGATGGGGGGAGGTGGTGGTGTGGCAAAATGTGAGCTTGGCCGGTGCAGCTGAAAGAGGCTCCGTCTGGGAGGAGGGAGGTCATACTCACTCTTCATTGACAAAGATGAGTTCCAGGGAAGGTTGGCTGTTGTTTACGTCGAGATCTACGGTAGCAAAGGAAAGCAGGAAGTGAGATGTGGAGCCTGGACCTGACCCTGAAGGGCAGGGGCTCTGGGCTGGGGCTGGATAAGGAAACAGAGGCATCAGGGCTCCTGCTGGGCCTGCTGCCTGACGACGCCCCTTCCCCCCGCCCGGCAGGCAGAGTGGGACTCAGGGACACAGACAGGCCTGGGGTCTTGTCGTAATCCTTGAGCGTTTGGGGGAAAGGAGCAGCGGTGGCTGCTCTAAGTAGGGCAGGAAGGAAGAGCTGGGAATGGGGGTCACAGGGAAGCTTCAGGTTACAGGGCTGGTACGGGGTAAGGGGCCAGGAAGGGGAAGAGGCCAGAGGAGAGGTGGGACGCAGGTGAGGGTCGGTGGGGGCGGGCGCAGAGCTGGGCAGTGTCAATCGGGTGGAGAAGCAACGGGGAGATGAACTCCAGCAAACTGTACTGATGGGCTCGGCCTCTTCGGCGCTGGAGCTGCCGGCCGCGAGAGGTTCCTCCTCGGCCCTGACCAGCTCCTGCAGCACGGCCTCCACGATGGGCATGACCATGGCGGTGGTGGACGTGTTGGAGAGCCACATGGACAGCAGCGTGGTGCAGCACATGAAGCAGAGCAGCAGCCTGGAAGGCAGGGAGGCGCAGGGGGAGCATCACAGCACGCCCACCTCCCCGGGTGACACTTGCGACCTCGCACGGCTCCCTCGGGGCCTCCTACGAGCCTGCTGGTGCTGGCATTTATCCAGAAAATGGGGGGTTTAGGTCATACATTCAGCTTTGTACTCCCAGGGCTTGGTACAGAGTAAACATTAAATAAAGTGTTGAATGAATGCATCACACTTCGTGGGCTAGGGGCCTTAGCCAAAAAAAAAAGAAAAAAAGAAAAAGAAAAACCCTTGCTTAAGCAAAGAATAGCTTTGGTGGGAGGGTCACAGGGCATGGACTTCCTGATTGCTCTCCTCTGTGGGCATTAGCTTGGTGATGATGTGTGTTTTTTGTGTATAAAGGAATTCTTTTTCCGGCCCTTGCAGCCAGCAGTCCTACGAGTACCATCCCATTCCTTGCTTTGCAGCCAAGTCACCGCAGTTATTAGTGACCAAATAGAGACTAACGGACAGAGCTTACGGTTCCGCCCACTACTCGTCCCACTACCAACCGTTGAAAGCATAGCCCCCAACGGCTCAGCAGTGTCCCATTGCACTGTGTGCACTTTTTCAAGGCTGTGTCTATGAGTTGACACTTGGAGGAAAACACTAACAAAGATAACTCTCAAGTTCTCCTTGACTTTGAAAACATGCACTGTGTGTTTGTACAGATATAGTTCTTATTTCCGTAAGAGAAGCCAGCATAGAGACTACCCGTGTTGATCGCCTTAGGTGGGATCATTGACTTTCACAGTTTGGGGCCAGCACAGCTGTCCTGTGGATCATGACCGGGCAGGTGCCAGAGCCCTGATGGTGTCTCTGTTTAGGCTGATGGAGACATGAGTTTGTCTGCCCTGGACATGCACCGGCATACAGAGGGCCCCGTGGTGGGTGGAAACTTGCTGGAGGGTGTGGTAAATAGAGACGAGTAGAAACGCAATGGGATAAAAATTCTTGATGACAGTACCCGGGGGTTTCAAAGAGCCGCAGAGCCTCAGCCTGATGTGGGGAAATGCCATTGTGTGTCTAGGAGGTCGAGTGTGGAGTACAACACCTCAGGTTATTACTGAGTGATTATGCTCTGAGTTAGGCTGTGGTTAAGTGGGAGACAGGAACATCTTTTTAAGTATAACATGTCTTCATCTAATGACTAGGGATGAAAACTAACACCGTATTATTTATGCTCTGTTGGACTCCCAGGAGAGTCAGGGCAGCTTATATAAAAAGTGTTGCAAGAAAGTTGTAAACTAGGAGGTGAGGACGATATTCCAAAGGGAAGATAAGGGCAGGGTTATCCAACAGAGCAGGAATGAGTTCACACAAAACTGTCAGTCCTGACCTTCCTGAGCGGCCTTCTTGACAGCAGAGAGAAAAGAGGAAGCAGCTGAGGGCCTGCAGTGCCCTGCAGATGCCGGGTCAGATGCCACATTTGACAGGCCTCTGGTCTAAACCAATGGCAACAAGAACTCAGGGTGGATGGGAGGAAACCTCCATATGCCTCCTTAAATGACAAAGGAGAAGACACCACTTCCTCATCCAGCCTGTTCCCTGATACAAGGGAAAAAGGGTGGGAAACAATTGATGCTGGTCCCTTTTGTTTTACCAGATGAGCCCCTTAGATCTTATAACCTGCTGCCCCGGCAGTCTAGGTTACTCAGGTTATTAGAACACACAAAAGTCACCCACTCACGTCTCCATTCCGTGGTCACAGGCCCTCTCACTGGAGGGGGAGATGGGAGCCCTGAGGCCCTGGTGTCCTCCCATCCCCACTGGTAGAAAGCCTCAAGTGGATGTCCCTCTGACCATCCAGGGGGCCCACTGGGAGCTGAGGGGATGCACTAAGTGTGACTTACATGCCTGGCTTGGCTCCGGCCATCAGGACCATGCGCAGAGCGATGCGCTTGTGCAGGTTCCACTTTTCCACAGCCGCCGCCACGCAGATGACACCCACCAGCAGCAGCGTGGTGTTCTTGAAGTACTCGGCCGCCACCTGCAGAGGCCAGCTCGGGTCACCCCTACCGGACCCGGGGCCCAGCCCCCGCCCGACTAAACTCAAGCTCAAGCAGAGGCTAGCAAGCAAAAAGCAGGGAGATGAGGGTTATTAAAATAGCCAGTTGTTGTATATATGTATATTACATATATATCTAATTTTAAATTTAAAAAACTTTATGTATACGTACATACATACATACGACCTTGGGCAGGCACTGTGCTAAGCACTTTACAAAGATTTCATTTAATCCTGCCAGCAACTCTATAGGGTAGATAGATATTCTTCTCCATTCTAATTGTGATATGAATACGATTTCAAAGAATAAACATATTTACAATTTTATCTTAATTCTTAAAAATTATGAAAATAACCCTGAGTTTGTCAACTAATCTCATTTTCTTTAGCTTTTTAGAAAATTAAGTTCGTTTTTTTATTGGAAAGTTAATACATGTTCATTATGGAAAACTTTAAAATATAGAAAAATTAAAGATAAAATTACCCTTAATCCTACTACTGTTAGTACTGTGGTATATTTTCTTCAATTTTTTAATGTCTATATAGATACATAATTGGATTTATACAGTATGTACTGGTTTATATCCTGCTTCTTTTTTTCATTTGACATTGTACCCTGATCATTTTCTTATGAGACTTAAATTTATTGAAAAAATTCATGCTAATGGCAGCATGAAGTACCATAGAATTTACTTAGTTAGCCATTTTCCTTTTGTTGAATATTTAAGTTGATTTCTTTTTTTCTTTCTTTGCTGCAAATGGAGCAAACAATAATTTTCAGCTTAAATCGTTAACCTTATATAAATGTGATTATTTCCTTAGGACAGAGTTCTTGAAGGTGTCTTTACAACCTGCCTTAAACCTTTAAAAAAAACTTTATATTTGAATAACTCTTTAACTCCAAATAATTCGAGTTCCAAAGGGTTCCAAAATGATAATAGTGCAAGAAATAGCCATCCACTGTCTGTATAGGTTTTTTCTTTTTTTTCCTGAACCGCTTGAGGGTAAGTCATATACATTTTGGTCCTTTATCCCTAAATACTTCAGTGTTTATTTCCTAAGATTAGGGGTTTTCTCTCACACAACCATAGCACCAGTTACCAGCTGCTGCTTCTTGCTTTTTAATGACGAGGAAATTGAGACCTAGTCCTGCTCAAACATGTTTCCTATGTTTGCGCTCCAGGACCAGCTCTTTGTTGATTCCCTCTCTTGGAACATTCTCTCCTTATCTCCACTTTGAGGAGACTTCAAAGCCCAGTTCAGGCCTGGTGGCGTCCAGAAAACCTTCCTTGTGACTCTAGCCTCTGACCTCAGAACATTCCTTGTGGGTACTACTAACTCTACACATCACAGAGCACATAGGGCAATGCTAGAACTGTTGCTTCATGCTTGTACTGTTTATTTTTTTATGTGTATCTCTCTTGTCTCTTAACTGAATTCTAGGCTGCAAAAGGCCAAAGACCATGTTTCTTTCTGTATTTCTTAGCACCTAATAGGATAATATGGAAAAGTCGATGCTCAATAAATACTTGTCACATACAAGAGAGTTGTTCCCAACAATGCAACCATGATATAAATTGGGAGGAAAAGATATAGAAAAGTTTAACTCCTAACTTAGAAATCCTCTTAAAGTGAGAAAACAAGAACATTTTTAACTGCAAGAAAAACAAAAACTGAACAGGGAAGGAAATACAAATATAGTCAAATCTGCGGTGTTGGAAGTAGACAGAATTTATATAATCATACTGTTAAACTTTGATTATTGAATTATATGCCTGTACTGGGAAGGTAGAGGGAGGAGAATTGGGTGATGAAGAGTAGAAAATCCTCACCTGCTATAATCAGAAGTCAACTGATAATGTCTAAAAGTGATAACTCAAGAATTAATATAAGAATATCATATAGGACCGTGGAGCTTAATACCAGAACAAGCAGTTAACAAAGTTAAGTTATTGACTCTGGGTCAGGGGAGGTGGGATTTGGTGGAGGGAGGGGTGGGGAAGGAGTCTGCTGTTTTTTTCATTGTGACCTTTTCAGTATTATTTGAGTTTTAAACTCTGCACGGAACACTTTGGTAAGATAAGAGCCCCCAAAAAGGTAACCTGCTCCATTTCTCCCTTCTCACTCTTTCCCCACAGAGATTTCCCTGTGTCTGGTTGATGAGTTCTGTGCAACAGAAGGATCATCTCTCCTCTCTGAGACCATTTCCTGGGGTAAGAGGCCTCTGCTTCTGGTTAATCTAGTCCTCGTCCTCGACCCCAGTCCTCATGGACACTGTCACTAATGCTCCCGGAGGGCAGAGAAGCTCTGCTGGGCTTGTGACTCTGGGGCAGAGTCCGCACTGGGAGGGACGGGAAGGCCTCGGGCCCTGACGGTGGGTGGAGGTGCGGCCCCCTAGTGGGAGGTGGAAGCACTGCTGGGATGGGAGGGCTGGCTGAACTGGGGGCCTGGGACCTTCCTCACTGCCCACTCATGTTCCTAGGCAGCTGAGAGGCAGCTTTGTGGTGCCTCTACCAAGGAGAGGAACCCACAGAAGACCTGAGACACCATTGTCCTCCTGGGTGATGGTCCCCCACTGGCCCCACGACTCATGGCTCTCTGTGAAGCTTTTAAAGACTCAGTGCTACCAGGGTTACTTTCCCAGGGGACTGACTGACAACATTTTAGTTTTCTGCCTCTTTGGCACATACCCTAATAGACCCCAGTTGGTGATGGCCTTTTAGGGGGATCAGAGCCTGCACAAGAGGTGGGGCTACTTTCTCAGGGTTCCTCTCAAGGGCAAGGAGAAAGGAACCAACACGTGGTAGAGTGCATTTTACATGCCAGAAATGTATTTTGCATTCACTTTCTCACTTAAGGTGAGGAAGCAGACTCAGAGAGGTTAAGGAAGTTTTCCAGGGTCACAGTGTGAGGGGTGGAGTTGGGATATCAATCCAGGTCCATCTGGATCTAAATCTACTATTCGGCATGCCACTCAGGGTGGCCAAGTAGAAACCACTCATCTAATTCAACTCCAGGGGAAATTCTGGGTACCCCAGACAGCACGGGCCAGCCCACATTCCTCATCATTATTCATAATCACAGTCCTGACACTGGCCCCAAATACCTGGGCCCAGGTTTAGTGGGATATTGGCCCTGTGATGTTTTCTTATTTGGTGTGCTCAGGTCTGTTCATGTGTCCTTCCTGCCCCCTTGTAAGCGATGCCAAGTGTTTGGTGATGTAGCCTGGGTGTAGTTTGTGACTCGGCTGTATGCTGGGCAAGTTACTCAACCTCTCTGGGCTTCATTTCTCTCATCTAAAAAAATATATGAGGATTATATGAGTCCCAATCTTCTGTAAAGCTGTTGTGACGATTAAATGACACATGCAAACCAGCTAGCGTGGCCCGCCACGTTGACAGCCAGGGTTCCTGGTGGCTCTTCTGTTACTATGTGGTCCACACAAAGGCTGACCTGGTCTGAGGCCATTAGCATACAGAGAGGGCACAGGCACAATAAATAAAATTTTGTCCAATGGTGTTGTTGGTTAGTTTTCTAGCCCACTGATTTTCTTTTTCCTTACAATAAAACCTTGGTTATTTACAACCCCTCTGGGAGTTCCAGGATCCTTGAGGATTATTTTAATCATTTTCTAAAATGTATTGTGTCCTCACACTTGCCATGAGCATTCCTTTCCCCACTATCTAATTTCCAAGACTATTAATAGTCTGTGAGTTGGGAAACTAGATAATGAAAATTGTTAGAACTATTTGCAAAGAGAAATTAGATTCTAAAACGAGTGCTCCTCCCATGGCTAGAGTGCATGGATTTTGTGACATTTGTGTTGGCAGTGTTATCGCCTTTACTGCTTTTCTGCTCTGTGGTTTTTCTCAGTGTGCCGAAACCCCAAGTTTGGAGAGCAGAGATGTTTCTGGACTGTGTTTAAGAAGAGATGGGCTCAAGGAGGCCGCTCTGAAAAGGTGGAGCAGAGGATAGCAAGTAAGAACTCAACCTGGGTTCAAATGCTTGCTCCCCGCAGGTGAGTTGTATATTCTTGGACCAAATACTGAACCCCTGTTCCCCCATCATTTCAACCTTTTACGTAGTAATACACAACACATTGAATCCATATGGGCCTTAAGTAAGATGATGCAAGACAGGCCTGGCACACAGGAAGTGCTCAGTAATGGTCCATTATTATTGTTAAAGAAGTGAAAAGATGAAACGCTTCAAGATGAGATTGAGGGTTAGGAATCAGGTATGCCAGCATGACCACGTGGGGGAATAAGAGAAAGAAATGAAGTAAGAAGGAGCAAGGTGGACCTAAAAGACAAAGACTCCCCCAAACTTTCTTAAGTGAAGGGTGAGTACATCTCAAGAGTTTTCTAACCCAGCCTGGACTGAGGCACAAGGACAGAAGTGTTGACCAATGTAGTCTTTTAACGAACTCGTTCATTGTTAGTAAATTGCACGTGACATCTGTTAGTGATGAGCTTTTAAAAACATCACTCTTTTTGATCATGGAATTATTTATTGCTCTCTGGATATGTCAGGTTTTAATGTTTTTACAAAGTTTTTTTTTTTTTTTTTTTTTTAATGGGAAGGTGAGGGGAGTTGTGGCTTTAATCCTAGAAGTTTGAGGAGAATGGAAATCTGGATGTTGATCTCAGTTCAGTGCTTTTCTCACTAAGAACAGGGCCATCGTCAGGGAGGAAGACAGATGGACCAATGAGTCATTCGTGCAGATAAGCTGCGTGCTGTGATGGGCACTCTGTCACTCAGATCGGTCTAACATCCTCACAACTCCCCATGAGGTGGGTATGCCTATTATTCTTATTTTCCAGATGAGTAAAATGGCAGTTTAGAGAGGTTACACATGTAAAGAAAAGAATGTTGCCTGCCATTCCAGTTCTATAAGGATCAAGCCATTAGCCATTGCAGTCATGCACCCTGAGGGGAATTCAGGATGGAGAAAAACAGGAAGCATTCTGTACTTCGGGTACTGGCTCTAAATAGTTAAGATGCATATCTAAGGGATCATTTCAATGACCCCAGATTCTTACTTCTTCCCATAGATAGAAAAGCACTAAAATCATTAACTTGAGATGGCTGTTGTGATTAGCAGTAGTCTTTTGATATCTGACTACATGTTTTTCCAGAAAAAAAAATTCATATATTTCCTGGCTCCTACCTTACCTCTTAGGAGCAGTACCTCAGTTACCTAAGAGGGTGTCTCCCAGGCCATGGTCCTCAGTAAGTTCCCCAAATAAAACTTAACGTGCAACTTTTATTTCAGTCAACGCACAACTTGCTCAAGACTAGTTAGTGAGAAAACTGGATTCAAACTCAGTTCTCCCCTACTCCCAACTTGGATCCTGACCCTCTCCACATTGCCAGTGTCCTTGCTTATAGTGGTGGCAGCCAGAGACTGGCAGAACGCGTGGATCTGAATGTGTCCTGACGTAGGCATTGGTGGCGTTGTATGGGCCCCGTCAGAAATGCAACCAATCAGCACGCTGCTGCTGGCTGCACACACCTAGGCTCTCCTTGCCAGTTGCTGTGGGTGTGCCTCTTCACGTGGCAGGAATGTGGCATTCCCTCAGGAGACCAGTGGTGGTCTCTGGAAACGGACTTCTTTTGAGGCTCTTTTGGTTCATCTGAACAATTTTGCTGCGACCCCAGGATGGGATGCCTGGGCTGGCCCCCCTCCGGGCTGAGCTAAACCCCCATCAGAGCTGAAGCCCCTCGCGACACCATTCCAACCACCACCCTGGCAATGCAGCCAAGTCCAGCGTGGCTGCCTCTCCGCCTTTCCCTGGGGGCAGGAATGCTGTTTCTGCTGGTAAGTCTCTGCGGGCTCAGACCCCCTCCTAACCACCTGTCTGTTTTCCCTGAGGACAGAGGTTTTCAAACCACTCACTGCCTCTGAAACTTCAGCGGCAGCTGTGGGAACAGGGTGGCCGTGAGGTACTGGGAGGGAAGGGCCCAGGCAGCCAGGGCTCTGGGCCCCCCGTGCCTAATCAGAGCAGGACTTCCCCTTCCATCTGCTTCGTGTATTGATTTTCCTAAGATTTACTTTAAAGGAAAGGTTTTGTTGTTTAAAAAACATTCTTTGTAAACCCTACCCTAGAGATGTCTAAAGCAGAGAGACCCAGATGGTTGCTGACCTGACCCGAAGTCAGCCCAGCTCCTGCAGAGCTTGGAAATGCTGACTCATAAGGTGTCCCCAGTTTCTTCAAGACTGAATGATCTGCCCCTGTAGCTCTTCCTATGGAAACATCAACTTGGCCTCAAAAGGCTGCAAGATCTTTGGGTTCCTGGTATCGGGCCCACGTATGGCCTGGGTGTGGGCTCAGCTCTGGCCTGTGTCTGGATGGCTGTGGGTGAGGGTGGGTAGCTGGGCACAGATGCTCAGCCTGTATCCTCACAGGCCTGTATGTGTGGCTGGGGGGTGGAGGTAGGGGTGTCAGCCTCCATAGTGAGTAGAGGCCAGAAAGGCAGAGTGGAAAGTGATATACGAAATGCCCCCAGGTTTACACACAGCAAGTCAGGGTCTAGGCACTGGTCAGGAATCCAGTGGGTCAGAAAGATCAGGAGCAAACAGGGAAGCAGATTTCATGACATCAGACTCAAGTATCACATGGCTGTAGAGGCTGTTTTGTTTCTCCAGCTGGAGCTGCCTTGCTGCCTCTCTTGCCTTGGCAGGAGCTAGAATCTGAATTAGACTTGCTAGAAGCCTGCAGTGCTGGGCCACTGTGACAGCAGAAGGAGCGTGTCTGTATGCGCGTGCGTGCGTCGGTGCACGTGTTGGGGGGTAGATAGAGAGCAGGTGTAATCACTACCAGAAGTAGGTCCTGACCCTGGGCATCTCTGAGGCTCTTTACAAGTCCCAGTGTTCAAACCATGCTCTTCAGTTCCCCAGAGAGCCGCTTGGTCCCCGCATCTATGCCATTCTCCTATAAACAGTGAATCTCAGCTCACTTGATTGACACAGGTAACACAGTAGAAAGGCTTAGAGGACTTTCAAGGCGTATATGATGACAGTAACGAGTCACAATGGAGGCAAAACAAAAAAACAGACCTAAAAACAAATCGGAAATACAGGACTGAGCTCTGTACACCAGCAGAGGGGAGCAGAAGCTGGATGCTTACAAGGCGATAGAATCCTAAAGTCAAGGGGCCCTTAGAGCCCAGGCCCTCTCCCAAGGCACAGAGTCTACCTCTAGTACGCTTGACGTGGTCATCTGGCTTGTGCTTCTGGGGACAGGAACACCAGGACCACGTGTGGCCCCCATTTCAGGGTCTTCCCTCCCAGAGAGGGGATCTACCTTATGGTGCTTTGACTCTGGTTCTGGTTTGACCCTTTGAGCCTGGTATGTTGAGCTGTACAAGCCAGAAATCATGCCCCTCTTGAGGCTTTTCTTCATTCCTCATGTGACTTAGCTTCTAGATTTCAGACACCTTGGCTGCCTGCCTCTGAATGAGCTCCTTATCCAGAATTTCCTGCTCTGAACACATACGTTTATTAATTGAGCAGATTTCAGTACATACTGGCTAGCAGTTAAGGGTGAAAGTCCTGGGGTCAGGCAATTCTGGCTTCAAGTCCTGGCTCTACTACTTACTAGCTGTATCACCTTGAGTCAGTTACTTAACCTCTCTGAACTTCAGTTTCCTCCTCTGTAAAACAAAGATAAAAATAACAGCCACTTCACAGAGGATTAAAAGATACAGTGCATGTAAAGGGCCTCCCACTGCGCCTGACATGTGGTAAAGGCCTGGCATTCTGGCGGCCACCCTGGACAGAGAGCCGACTCCCACTGAGTCTATACTCAGCTGAAAGCCAAAGATCTTTTTCACACACACTGCTAACATTTATCCTTATTAAGCTTCATTTTGCCTGGACTTCCCTTCCAGTCCATTGTCTCTTCCTGGCAGCATTGATTCTGTCACTGTACATTAGCTAGTGCATCTAGCTTTGAGTCATCTGCAATCCGATAACGTGCCTTTCTTATTTTCATCTGTGCTCTCTCTCCAGCGCGATGCCAACATGTTACTCAGATCCTTTCGGTTCAGCTATTCAACCAGCACTCAAGTTACTCAACTGTGCTATCATGCAGCCCACATTTCTCTGATTGAGAAATTGTTATCCCTGGAAATATCGAAGGCTCCAAAAAAAAGTTAATTTATATTCAGCAACATTTGTTTAAAAGACCAGGGAGGACTTCCCTGGTGGCGCAGTGGTAGAGAGTCCACCTGCTGATGCAGGGGACAGGGGTTCGTGCCCCGGTCCAGGAAGATCCCTCATGCCGCGGAGCGGCTGGGCCCGTGAGCCATGGCCACTGAGCCTGCGCGTCCGGGGCCTGTGCTCCACAACGGGAGAGGCCACAACAGTGAGAGGCCCGCGTACCGCAAAAAAAAAAAAAAAAAAAAAGACCAGGGAAATTATAAAGCTTTGTGGAAAGACCTCAGTCAAAAAGTGGTCAATATAAAGTTTGGGCACTCGACAGGGTAAATTTCATTTATATAGAACATTCCCTCACGTGAAATTGTGTAAATTGGGGTCTGCAAGGCCAGAAAAGGAGGCATTACTGCATAGGGTCTTCTGTGTTATTCCATGTGGTTTATACTTTCTCTCTGCTAGAGTAGAAACTTCTCAAGGTCAGGAGCCATTTTGACCATTTTCTGTCTCTTTTCAGCACCTGAGTTCGGCTGATAGAAGACAGTCTAAGCTTTGCACACACTGAACTCTTAATACCTGCAGACTGACAATTCATCACTGTAAAATTTAACCATTTATATGCACACATCCAGCCCTAGGGGGAACCCAAAGCATTAGCTATGAGATTCAAGAGCGCAGAAATGATATATTAAAAAAATTTTTTTTTCTTTTTTTGGCTGCACCACACAGCATGTGGGATCTTAGCTCCCAGACCAGGAATTGAACCCGTGCCCCCTGCATTTGGAGCACAGAGTCTTAACCACTGGACCACCAGGGAAGTCCCAGAAATGGTATTTTTTTTCATTTTTGTCACCAGCAAGGTATCTGTAACATCGTCCATATTGTATCATGCACTCAAAATATTTTTCTGAATGTTGACTGAATAACCTGAGGGACAAAAGCCACAGATTCAGGGTCACACTGATCCTATTCACATGCCTTCCTTCATATGGAGAGTACACTACTGACACACCATCAAGAAACATGAACTAGGGCTTCCCTGGTGGCGCAGCGGTTGGGAGTCCTCCTGCCGATGCAGGGGACACGGGTTCTTGCCCCGGTCCGGGAAGATCCCACATGCCGCGGAGCGGCTGGGCCCGTGAGCCATGGCCGCTGAGCCTGCGCGTCCGGAGCCTGTGCTCCGTAGCGGGAGAGGCCACGGAGGTGAGAGGCCCGCGTACCGCAAAAAAAAAAAAAAAAAAAAGAACTAAGGGCTAGTGCAAGAATGGCCCGAATGCATAAGATATCGTAAATCCTAGAGGGCGTGAAATCTGGATGGAGAGAGGACGTGTCCACAGCAAGTTTATATCTGATGTATCTCATGTACCGTTAAAAGGACAAAGGTATCAGGGGGCTCCAAGGGAAGGGAACAACACTTTTAGCTGAGGTTTTTGGAAAGGCTTCAACCAACAGGGTAATTGGGTAGGATCTTAAAAGCTGAAGGAATTGGAGAGAACTTTCCAAAGTGGAAGAATGGCTTGAGTCCCGGCAAGGGGCTGGGCAAGCACAAGGTGGGTTTGGGGAGTGACAAGTGGATGATTTGTCTGGAGTAGGGGGCTCCTGCAGACCCCAGGCCTAGCCTTTCCCAGGGAGCCATGGCACATGCTGCTGTAGGGGAGAAGTCGGTGGCTGTGGAATAGATATTTTCTCTGTCTGCAAAGTCAACTGGCTCACAAAGGGCTATAACCCATGTCCTCTACCTGATCGGCATGTCCTTTAATCTGAGTTTAAAAGGCTAGCTAAACAGATTATATTTGGCCTAAACTGCTCTCTGGAGCTCAGCTGTTAAATATCACCAGCCAAAGCCACTTTATCAGACAGATGGGGTAGGGTTTTTCTCCTCAAATGATAAAATTGGCCCCTGGCTTCTCCAGTGTTTTCCACTTCCAGCCCCAGCGATAGCAACACCCAATCTCTCCCTGGAAAGTCTTCTTTTTCTCCTTACAAAGTCCTGTTGCCTTTGAAAACAACTGCCTCCCTAGACTCCTTATAGGTTGAGCCTTCCTGGCTGTGCAGAGGGGCAGGCCCTAGGATGAACTGTTGCCTAGCAACATCCCTAGTGTGTGGAGGGGCTGATTGGCCCACCTGTCTATAAGATTCCACTGCAGGAGGCCCTTGGGGAAATAGAGACATCATCTACTTTAAGACTAAGGCATACTGTGGGCTTTTGGGCTGCCTGTAGTGAAATACAAAGATATCAGTCTTTTAATGAATAGTTAGCTCACTTTAAAAATGTTACTAAAGTTTCAATTCTTTCTATAACTTCACTTCTTCCTCTGCTCTCTGCTTTCACCTCCGGACTCATTGGCTTTCGCTTTCACAATTTTAAAGAGAAATCTGCAGGACAAGTTCATTTATGTTTCTCTTAAGAAAAGTAATATTACACTACCAAACGTAAAATAGCTAGCTAGTGGGGAGCAGCCGCATAGCACAGGGAGATCAGCTTGGTGGTTTGTGACCACCTAGAGGGGTGGGATAGGGAGGGTGGGAGGAAGGGAGATGCAAGAGGGAAGAGATATGGGAACATATGTATATGTATAACTGATTCACTTTGTTATAAAGCAGAAACTAACACACCATTGTAAAGCAATTATACTACAATAAAGATGTTAAAAAAAAGAAAAGAAAAGTAATATTGGTGCTTGTTCTTTTAGGCATGAACACAGACCCAAACTACCTGTTCTCTTTCCACAAAGGAAGGGGGATATTTGGAGTGACTGCCTAGTGCTTCAGGTCCCAGGCTAGCTTTTATGTGGGTCCCCAGGATACTGGTGTTGGGCCCATCTCCAGGAATCAAAGCACTGCTGAGGGTTTTGGGGATGCTATCCTTTTTGGAGAGTCTGAGGCTATTATGATTACTAAATGCCAACAAACGAACTGATGTACCAACAGCCTCCAAACCAAACTGCCCCAAACCAAAACAAACAAACAAAAACCAGCCAGTTGAGTCCATGCAGTAGAAGGACAACTTGTGAATTTGTAGTCAAGTACAGCAATTAGGGGGTAGCCTAATTTTTATCTCTGGACTTAAAAAAAAATTCTGTTATCCATGGTTAAGGCATCCCATGGACCCAGGTTCATTATTCCTTCCTCACATCACACAGGTGAAGAGATGTACAGTTCTTAGTATTAACTCACCATGAAGCTACATAATACATTATGGAGTGTTTTTCTTATGGTACAGTAAGCAAGTGCATAGACTTTGAAATCTGACAGGTATGAGTTTGAATCCAATTCTGCTATTTCCTACTTTGTGATCTTGGGTAAGTTTCTTAACTCTGAAACTCTTTCCTCATCCGTAGAAGGGAAATTTTTTTTTTTTTTTTTTTTTTTTTTTTGTGGTACGCGGGCCTCTCATTGTTGTGGCCTCTTCCGTTGCGGAGCACAGGCTCCGGATGCGCAGGCTCAGCGGCCATGGCTCATGGGCCCAGCCGCTCCGCGGCATGTGGGATCTTCCTGGACCGGGGCACGAACCCGTGTCCCCTGCATCAGCAGGTGGACTCTCAACCACTGCGCCACCAGGGAAGCCCCAAGAATGGAAATATTAATATCTACCTTGTAGACATCTCGGGAGTATTAACTAATACAGCACTTCTGGTGCAGTGCCTGATTCTTAGTAGGAATTCAAACATTAGTTCCCTTTCCTCTTTCTTCTGTGCCTCTGTCCTTAACTAACCTCTACCATTTAATCTCCTTCAGAAACCCTCAGCGGAGACCAGGTGCTATAAGGAGATAATCCAAGTGGAACCAGGTGTTAATGAATGAAGACCGTTCTTCATCTTGCTCCAGGTTTCTGGCTGTGATTTTCTTCTTTCCTATTTGTGGTAGGCTTAACTGTTTGCATGGGTACCACCCTGGGCTTCCTGTTGACAATTTCTGTTAGAATTTTAAGAATGCCATAGAGAGAGAGAGTGAACAGAGGAGAGATTCTAGGTAGACAGCAGTCAAGGAAAGAATATGCAGTAATCTTGAGTTGGGGAAGAAGGGACAGAAATGTCTTTTAGAGAAAGTGAAGACATTGTCAGGACTCAGGGAAACACGGTAAGTCTCTCTGTCGGCAAGCATTTATTGAGCACCTACTCCATACGGGCTCAGCTTCATCATGAGATTCCAAGGACCTGGGAGGCCTGATTTCCTGCCTTTGAGTGCTTAGAGTTTAATGGACAATCAGAAGACAGAGAAAGAGTAACAGCAGTCTGGTTGAATGTGCCAAGCATACAGTTCCTAAAGGGTTTCAGGCTGAAGGGACAATTGGATGTGATTAACCAAAAGGCTTCCTGAAAGAGGCAGTTTGACAGAGATGAAGGTCATGGGTTGAAGGAAAGGAGCTCAGGGTCCAGAACAGCAGGTGCAAAGGCTTAGTGCTAATGGGTTGTTCCAGAGGGTGAAAGAAGCCCCCTCCTCAACTGCTTTGTGAGTCTCCCTTCACCTTGAGCCCTCTTTCACTGGCCCAGCAGGGACCAAGCAGGGGGCTACTAATGGTCTAACCTCGCTGGATCGCAGGACTCCGAAGAACGGGTAGAGGAAGGCAGGCACCAGGGCTGCAGCTCCAAGAGGCATCGCCTCGGACACCCAGTACACAGCAGTCACGATCAACACATAAGCACACGCAGCCTCCTGGAAGGGGAGGAAAGTGGGTGGTTAGTCACAGGGACAGCCACTGCCACCGAGGATCCAAAAGAGACCCAGGGCAGAGGCAGGAGGCACATGGACTCAAACGTGGGCACTGGAAGACAGTTCTGGGAGGTGCAAAGGTGGACTTGGCAGAGAAGTTTGGTGGATACATGCCATTGTATTTTGGTGGGTGAAGTTATGGCTGCTCCTTGGGGCGACTGATGCCTGGCATGTGGTTTGCACTGGTTTGCAACAGGGTGGCCACCGGACTGTTATGCTATCACAGCTCGGTTGGTTCCTGAAACTGAGCAGGGTAAGGACTGAAATTAACTGCGGTGTCCAGATCATGTACTATAAAGGTGTAGTTCACAGTTTTAACTGGGTCTAGGAAGGATATTTTGGTGTCAGATTGATCAGATACTAGAGGTTCTTGGGGTAGCTGAAGGTGGGGATTAATTTGTGTAATTGATTCACATGTGAGTTCTGAAACTGGCCCGTTTGGGGCTGGATCACTCCTTGCTGGGTTGGTGGGGAGAGCTGTCCTGTGTATTGTAAAATGTTTAGCAGCATCCCTGACCTCTACCCACTAGATGTCTGTAGCACCTTCCCAACTGTGACAACCAAAAATGTCTCTAGACATTGCCAAATGTCCTTTGGCGGCAGGGGGGAGCGGAGGGAATCATCCCTTGTTGAGAACCAGTGCCCTAACCAGTGTCTGGGACACTCCACTTCCTGATGCACATGGAAACTTCCTTCTGACAAAGAGAGTAGGAGTGCTGTCTATCTGGAAGGGAAGGCCTGGAAATTTACCAGGGTTTTCCCCAGCCCACTCCCTCTGCTGGTTGTACAACCGTGGGGTGTGCAGAATAAATAAGTACAACATTCTTATAAAAAATCAGTCCTCCTTAACCTTAGCTCCAGTAATGCTGGTTGCCCCCAATGGTGCTGATTAATGGTGGTGAGAAAGGTCACTGGCTTACTCTTGGGAGAGGTCACTGTCCAAGGGTTTTAACAATGGACTCCGGAGGGCCACTGAATAGAAGATCCATGCTGGCTGTGGACTCCTCTGTTTATACCTAGCTCTAAACCCACTGGGCTCAGGTCTGACCTGCCCTGAGGCTGGCTGGTGATCAAGGAACCTGCCAAATCTTGTTCTGTTTATCTCTCCCCTGGGTTCAGAACAAGCGTCCTCAAACTCTTACACAAAAGTTACAAAAGGTCGCCACCATCAGTGCAGGGCGTCAGGAGTGATTAACCCAGCCTGGCTGGATGGAACCTTGTTCCCTCCTGATATGCATGGATTATGGGGTTGGGGGTTGAGGAATGGGAACTGGGCGCAACAATTGTTGACTGTAGCTCCCACTGAGATTTCCTCTGGGGCCAAAAGATCGGAGAGAAGTTAAAGCTTTTGAAAGTGCTGATAAGACAACAGAACCAATACTGAGGGGGAAAAGGGCTCCATTTGAAAAAGAATGCAATTTAGAGAAATGCTCCCTTTACTGCAGAAATAAAAATACCTAAAGGAGTTCAAAGCCCTTCAGCCCACTTGAGCTCACTTATTCCCATCTCCTTCCTGGGAAAGAGACAGAATGGCAAGTGTTGTTTCTAGTTGAAGAAAAGGAGATCGAATGTCTTTCCCTCACTGAGAAGCCCTTATTCCTTACAAAGAACCTTCAGTCTTTCTTGGCTTGGTCATTACAGGTCCAGGAGCAAAGGAAGGAGAGAAAAGGAAGGGAGAGAGACCAAGAGCTATTTCTTTCTACCATGCATCATTCTGGTTTGAATTAGGAGAATTTGGGTAAGCCAAGGTAAACTTTTTGATTGTAACTATTGTTAGGAATTAGAATAAGTTACTGGAGGAAGTCACCAAGCCACCTTCATCCAGCAGTATTAAGAACAGGATAGGGCTTCCCTGGTGGCGCAGTGGTTGACAGTCCGCCTGCCGATGCAGGGGACATGGGTTCGTGCCCCGGTCTGGGAAGATCCCGCATGCCACGGAGCGGCTGGGCCCGTGAGCCATGGCCGCTGAGCCTGCGCGTCCGGAGCCTGTGCTCCGCAACGGGAGAGGCCACAACAGTGAGAGGCCCGCGTACCGCAAAAAAAAAAAAAAAAAAAAAAAAGAACAGGATAAACTGCCATCATTTTTATCTGAACTTTCCTTAGAGCTTTCTAACTTTCATTAGAAAAATGGCCAAGAGACCACCTTCAGATGGCCTTTCCATCTGCCTCGCACTCAGTACACCCATGGAATTTACATAAACTTCCTTTTGCCCCTTCTCAACTGTCTCAAAATTCAGTAGGGAAGCGTATATTCAGATAACCCAGAATACTCTGTGAAGTTTGTTTACAGGATCCTGTGTCCCTGCGTCTGGCAGGTAGCTCAGTCAATGTTGGTGAACTGAACTGGGCTCCTCTGCTGGCTAACAGGTCTCTCTTATCTACTGGAGAAAATATTCTGGAAACCGCCAGCCTCTTATCGCTGCCACTGGTCCGCAGGAATGTAGGGATTGGTGCATACTCGGGCAGTGCCTTTAAGGGATAGTATTGTCAGTTCTTTTCTGCTCCTGTTGACAAATAAAGGAGCGAGTTCTAAAGTGGCATTTGCCCACAGCGGATGCTCCCTGACCCTGCTACTAACTGATGTTTGCATCTGCTTCTTTCCCTACAGTCTGACCACCCCGATGAAATACCATTCAGATTCCACTGGAAGGAGCTTGAGGTCATGTAATTTGGTGTCATAAATGACTGGAAGGGCTTTTGAAAATTTAGCTTGGGAGTTGAGTGTAACTTTTATCCCACCGGGATGCTGAAGCTGGGCTTAGTTACAGATGCCCCCCTCTTGCCCCTCCTCTTCTGTATATGGGAAATCAAGTCTGGGCCCCTGGCTTTAGAGAGCTGGGCAGGAAAAAAGGGGAGGTCATACTAATCCTTCCTAAAATGCAGCTGCAGCTTGTCACTTTGAAGAACCATCAGAACTGCAGGCCAGGAGCTCTTGCCCAGATCATTTCTCTGTTCCAGCCCAGAGCAAACAAGGCTATTTAGGGATCTTAAGGATTAAATATCAGAATCTAAGTGTGATGCAAGGGGGCCGCATAGATGAGAGCCAGTCCCCGTGGTGGTTTGTGCCTACTGTGACCTCAAGGTGCTTCTGCGTCATTGCAGAGGAAGAAGAAGAAGCATCTTACTGACACTGTGACACACGGAGGAATCATCTTTGCAGGGCACACTGGAGTGAGTGGTGAGCAGGCTGCATCCAGGTCTGAGGGCTTTGGCCACCCAGGCTCCATCTAGCTGTCCCGAGGGCTACCCATGAGCACAGACTGGGAAGCTCTGAGGTAGCATATTTCTATTTTCTTAAGGCACTGGTTCTCAGCTGGAGCCAATTTTGCCCCCCAGGGAATATTTGGTAATATCTGGAAGCATTTTTGTCTGTCACAATTGCAGGGGGTGCCTGTGTGCTGCTGGCACCTGATGGGTAGAGACCAGGGATGCTGCTAAACATCCTACAATGCACAGCACAGCACGGCCCTCCCCTCACGACAGAAAACTATCTCCCCCCACCCCCAAATGTAACTGTGGGGCTGTTGAGAAACCCTGCCCTAAGGTGAAACTTAGTTGGATAGAAGGGGCTAGGTCAAGGAAGGGCAATGTCTCTTGGTCTCAGTGTGTCCATCTTTCTTTTTTTTTTTTTTGGGCGGTACGCAGGCCTCTCACTGTTGTGGCCTCTCGCGCCGCGGAGCACAGGTTCCGGACGCGCAGGCTCAGCAGTCATGGCTCATGGGCCCAGCCGCTCCGCGGCACGCAGGATCCTCCCGGACCGGGGCACGAACCCATGTCCCCTGCATCGGCAGGCGGACTCTCCACCACTGCGCCACCAGGGAAGCCCTCAGTGAGTCCATCTTTAAAAACCTATTCAAGAATTTTGATTGACCCCAACAGAGCAGAGGCTTACCTTTCCTTCCTTGTCTCTCCTCTTTTTTTTTTTCCACAACATCCTTCTTCTGTCACATTTATAGATTTTTTTTTGTCTGCTTCAATAATTTGTTATTTTGTTTTCTTCTTCATGTTAGTACTTCTCACTAGTCATTGGTAACTGAGAAGCTCCAAGACAGGCTCCCAGAATTAAATGGCAGCACTACCCCCTGGATTCATGGTCCCCAGAGATGGGGCTGACTCAGGGGACACGGGGGGTGCCTGATGCTGCTAGTGAGAAGAGCAGGTGCCACTTGGTTGGCATTCCCTTAACCCATCTGACAGTGAGCAAAACAAAACAAAACAAAAACATGAAAAGGAAAGAAAATCAGCCTACTGGGACAAAGCCGGAAATGGACTAGTGTCTACGCCGGGAAAGCTTTCAGCACCAATCACTGTCTGCTAATCCCAGCCCGGTTTTCATCAGCAGCTCCCTGGTGCTCTGAGTTTTTATTCTACTAAAGATTTAAGCCAGTTTGTTTTTAAGAAACCATTCTAATCCCCTTTAACTGTATAACTTAATCTTGGTTACAAGGTTACTCTGGGAGCTGAGTGGAAGACACCCTTCCCCTCCCACAACAAGATTAACCTTTCTTAGCTTATTTTTCCTAAAGTCTCAAGGGTAGTGCCAGCTAGGGGAAGGGGTAAAGCCACTGGGAGGAAGAGGAGAGGGAGGAGGGAGAAAAGGAGCCGGAGGAAGGCAAGGACGGCAAAGGACGGTCTCAGAAGCAGAGCCAGAGCTCAGGCTCTTCTGCTCACACGAACCTGGACAAAAAATTGGGCCACAGTCTAGAGTTGGGGTCTCTTATTCTTTTTTATCGAGTCATTTGCTGTCTCTCCTTCAAGAGCACAGAGAAGAAAACACAGAGGATACAAATAATCAAAGGGCCATATGCATGGGACCAGGGCAGGCTGCCAAGCTGCGCTTTCAACTTAAAGTTCAGAAGGAACTTGAGAGATTAAGAGTTTCAAATCCTGGTTACCAGAGCCCACCGTGGTCACCCACAGACCCTGGCTAGATGCACAAGAGCCCGGCCGGGGACCCCACCGCAGTGCACCTCAGGCCGGGGTCCACAGTCCCCTCCCTCCCCGACCCTCCTCTACTGGGAGGTCTTCCTGCATGTCCAGTTGCTCTCCCATATGGACAGTCACATGTTGACTCCTGGCAAATACCGGCTCTCCAGAGCACCCTTCTCTTTATCGGGTGTCCGCCTGGCCCACTGCTCTGTGTCACACAGATCAGCCACTCCAGCCATCGCCCTTCCTCTTATCTCAGTCCTGGCTGGGGTCCATGGGGCTGGGGGACTGGGAATGGGGTGAAGGGATGAACATGGCAGTTTTTAGGCAGAAAGTATGTTAGCCTCCTCCAGGAAAGCATTTCCATTTCTTTACACCAACAGAAGAATGCTGAGGCGCTGCACGAGCACCCCACTGCCTCCACCGACCTCCCCTCTGACCTCCCATCTGACCCCCTGGCCCAAGGAGGGGACCGACTGGTACTCACGCTGCTGGGGTGGAGCATGGGCAGAGGCAGCAGGAGGAGCGGCACGAAGATGACGAGCAGCAGCTTCCTGGCTCGGAGGAGGCCCCTCAGCAAGCCCATCCTGGACCTCCTCCCCTCGGAGCCCGTGCCCGCCGAGTGCCTGTGCTGCTGGCGACGCTCGCCTCCCTCCAGAAACACTTCTTTCACCTTCCTCGGCTTCCAAGAGTCCTCTTTCGTCTTAAGAGCAGAACAGGAGGGCAGGTGAGCCCCTGTTTGCAACAAAGGCCGGCCTCCTCGCCTTCGGTTTTAGGTGGGATTGGTGAGCATAGTTTTATGCCCAGCAAAAAGGAAGCGGGAAAGGATGATAAACGGGGGCATAATGGCTCTCTCTTTGCTTGATCAGTAATGGAGTAACTTCATTCCAAAGCTCAGCAAAAGCCCCCTTAATCAAGATTACACCTCTGCTGCAGCTGTCTGGCTGCCGTCTATCGTGCCCTCCATCAGTTTTCCTCTCTCTGATGGCCTGTTTTGGGCAGTACCACTTTCGCTTTCTACCTGTGCTGGCTGTACCCCCTTTCCTTAAAAAATCTAGTCCCCCCCGCTTCCCTTAAAACAAACCCCCGAGTTTGTCAGCAGACCATGGAGACTTCAAATAGGGCTGGTCTCTTCTCCCAGGACCTGGCACCTTAACTCTGTTCAAATTGCTTTCCTTCTAATTGGTTTCCCATTATAATTTGCCTTGAGGCTGGGCCTCCAAAGCAGAAAAAAAAAGTCCCCAAGACATTCCTTTTTGTCACGGGACAAACTCTTGCTGGAGGCCCACCTTAACTTTCCTTCACCTATGGGACGCAGGACAGAGGCAGTAGCCACGCCCATTCCTCACAGCCAATCAGCACGTTGGAAAGAATGAGTCATTATCTCTTCCAAAGGCAGTTCATGATTGGTCCCAGCAGGGGCCTGCTGATTCTGCAGAACCTAAGCAATTTGCAAAGCTTATTTTTGTTTCTCAAACATCCTAGGGGCTGGAGTGATGACCATCACCGTAAACATAATCCCACTTCCTCAAGCACTGCTTTAACGTTGCAAAGCATAGGACCCTGAGTTTTCTCAGGGAGGGCCACTTGCTGACCTAGTCCTTAGGAAGATGAAATGTCTGGTGGCAGGGAGAAAATGAAATATTAATCCTGGAGAAATTTACCCCAGAGTATAGAATATTAAGTCTTTTAGATTTCCCTGGTGGCAAAGGTTGTTTGCTTCAGCACCCGGGTGAATACAAAGCATCTGAGTAACAGAGGATGTTAGCCTGTCAGAAAGACCACAGAGCCTTTCAGGGAGAATGGGAAGGGTACTGCCTCTCTGGAAAAATCTAGATGCCAGTCTCATTTCAGAGGCCCTTGGAGCCCAGACATCGGTGGTCTTTCTGGCTGGAGTAGGTGTTCCAATGTCCCTCTCCGAGGCTCTTTACCAAAAACGAAGCAGGAGGCTTCCTTTGGCTGGTGTGCAAGGAGGAGGTGGGAGGGCAGGAAAAAAATTGATGGGTTCAGGAATAGGGCCTTTGCAACCCTTGGACGCTGGAATTTCTGCTGCTTACAGTTTAGGAGAAGCATTCTCTTTTCTCTGAAAGGTCATGTGGATATGGGGCAAGGAAGAAAGAAAACAAAGAGAGAGGAGAGAGAGAAAGCCCCCAAACGTTTATATTTGGTGGTCCTTGGCAGCATTGCCTTGATCTGAGAGATGCTGAGCAGAGTCAAGTGTTATGAAATTCACGTTCGCTTGAATTCACAGAATGCAAGGAATGGCATTCTAGGGCTGCAGCTATGCCAGTTGGAAATAATCCCCAGGCTAAAGGCAGAGTGACTCCAGAAAGGTGACTCTAGAAAACCAGTTCTTCTTGACCTCTAAAGCAGGAGCAACTGTGAACGACCCAGTTTGAAATTTTCTTGCCATTGTAGGATGCGCTACAATGACTCATCTCTTTAAATGCATTTTAAAGACTGGCTACTGTATTTACTGCATTCAGGACTCATTTTGTGATGATTTGGAAACTCAGAATGAGCAAAAACACATGTGTGATGTTTTGGTGGCAAATATTAAAGAGACTGGGTACAAATAAACAGCTGTGGAAGTCAACATTCTCTGTTAAACCCATGAGCCACTTCAAATTCCTTGGTGAGATAATATGAGATAATAAAGATTCCATTAAGCCTGGAAACTGGATCATGACATTTTTATTACACCATAAGTGAGTATTTGTTAAATAAAATTATGTGAGTGACATAGTAAGACCAGTAGTTCTCCTTCAGGACTCTATCCACTTTTTAGATAAGGAAATTTTATACATTGCTTAAGAAATGTAAGACAGGTGGGCTTCCCTGGTGGCGCAGTGATTGAGAGTCCGCTTGCCGGTGCAGGGGACATGGGTTCGTGCCCCGGTCTGGGAGGATCCCACATGCCGCGTAGCGGCTGGGCCCGTGAGCCATGGCCGCTGAGCCTGTGTGTCTGGAGCCTGTGCTCCGCAAAGGGAGAGGCCACAGCAGTGAGAGGCCCGCGTACCGCAAAAAAAAAAAAAAAAAAAAAAAGAAATGTAAGACAGGGCTTCCCAGGTGGCGCAATGGTTGAGAGTCCGCCTGCCGATGCAGGGGACACGGGTTCGTGCCCCGGTCCGGGAAGATCCCACATGCCACAGAGCGGCTGGGCCCGTGAGCCATGGCCGCTGAGCCTGCGCGTCCAGAGGCTGTGCTCCACAACGGGAGAGGACACGGCAGTGAGAGGCCCGCATACCGCAAAAAAAGAAATGTAAGACAAATTCCACCTATATGAGGTATCAAAAGTAGTCAAACACTTAGAAACAGCAAGTCGAATGGTAGTTGCCAGGGGCTGGGGGGAGAGGGAAAAGCAGAGTTGTGGTTTCATAGGTATCGTTTTTGCAAGATGAAAAAGTTCTGGAGGTCTGTCACACAACAATGTACATGTAGTTAACATTACTGTACCGTACACTTAGAAATGGTTCGGATGGTAAATTTCATATGATGTGTTTTTTAACCACAATAAAAAAATGAAAGATATTAAAATGGGTTAGGAAAGTCAGGGGCACCATGTAAAGTCATTTAACAAGCATTTAATTTTAGGCCAGTGCTCTGGCCTTTACCACTTATGTGATTTACCACTTACGTGATTCTCCTTTAGTTAGATTCAAGGTGAAATGACAGAGCAATGAAGGTTTCAGCATCTAGATGTTTTTCAATGTCTCTTGAGTGACACCAGGGGTAGCCATGAGAATGCCAACTATAGAGGAAACTTCCAGAATTTTTAGGTCCTAAAATTTCCCAGCAGTCTAGAAATGGCAGAAGTGTTCCACTGAGTCACAGGCAAGCTTCCACTACTAATGTCACACTCTGAATTATTCTTTGAGTAAATATGACAAAATGTGACTGGGTTGTGATGGTGGGGTGTATGGTGCAGCATTAATGAGGCAAAACGGGAGAGTCCGTTGCTGTCCAGGTTACTCCCTCACTGCTCACTGGGCAAAGGGTCGGGTTTGGGGGTGGTGGTGGTGAGGAGAATATTTGATTTTGCTTGTAAATGAAGTCCGTGCCATAAAACTTTTTGTGGGTAAACAATTCATTTGTATTCAGCCTAAAATAGTGTTGAAGTATCTAGTTACTAAAAATGAAATTTTCATTTGTCTTTAAAAAGGTTGTGCCCTTCTTCTTTCTTTTCTTTTTTCAGTTGCGTGCCACATAAGTATGGACCCAATTTACCAGTACAAAAGTGCCTTTAATTTTTTGTGGCAGGGTGGATGAACTGCCATTGCTATCACTGGTCCTGGGAACCTCCCTCCCATTCACGGATCTCCTACCCCTGGGAGCAGCCATGTATATCCTAACATGGTAGGCAGGGACGACAAGGGTAGGTCTTTCCTCCTGGTGACTAGAAGAAAGCTCTCAGATCCATTCTGATAGGGGTGGAGCGCCAGGGTGTATGCAAGACTCTGACTGTTAAGAGTATTGCCCAGTGTCTAAGGATTGAGGCCCTGCTGACCCCCTCTCCAGCCCACATCCAGGAAAAGCACAAATACTGAAGGTAGGCCATGAGGCTAATCTGCTTTCTGGGCAATCCCAAACTTGTCTGTACCTCTGTCTTCACTTTGTTTTAATCAGACAGTGATCCGCAAAGGAAACAGTGAGCAACAGAGTACGGGCAAGTAGAGGCAGCGAGAGGTCAAGCAGAAGAAACTGGGAGATGCCTCGAGGAATGGATACAAAGATAATCAGAACTGGACCCAAAGACAGAACAGCAGAGACACCAAATACAATGAAAAGAAAGAAGCAAGTGGAGTGACTACATGAAAGAGAACATGCAATCTTAGAAAGAGAAAAATTGAACAAAAAAGCATATATCAGAGTCTATATTTGAGGGAGGTAAAAGAGCAATATAACCGGGGAATGAGAACCAGAGAGACCGATTAATCTTCTGAGCCTGAGAACATCAGGATGCAAAGTGGGATTTTTCTCTGATGATAAACAGCTTGTTCCTGCATCCTGGTATTACTTCAAAAGATCATGCAGCTTGTGCTGCTAGGCAAGGCTCACTTATTCAGATATTCTAAAGAGGTCCAGACCAGCTTTCATCTTCATTCAATGACAATGGTTAAATACCCATTTCAGAATAAAAAATTTAGCCCAGTGAATCCTTGTTTATTCAAAGATAAGACTTCTTGCCGCTTTAGCCTCCAGAACCCAGCTGTAAACCTCGGAGAAGCTGGAAACATCTCTGAGCTTGTGGGGAATCTTTATTACGACCCAGGTGCTTTACTCCTAGCAGGGACCTTCATCTATTAACTCTTATTTAATGTGGAATTATAACAAGACTTGCTATCCTATTTTTCAGGCGATGCCCAGTAAGAAAGAACAAAATGCAAAGGGCAAGTTATGTTGGTGGCAAAGAAAAGTGCTACTTTTATCACCTGACAGTGAGGAAGGCAACAGAAAAACTCACATCAGATTCAGAGTTAAGAAAACCTGGGACCTTTCAGGGTTGATACAAACAGGCCAGCAGAGACATCTCAGGTCCAGGTGTCCTCCCTGTAACATCTCACAGTTAGTTAAATGCTTGTGAAAATTTCAGAAGTAGAGGCATCTTAGAGATGATCTCATCTAACTCCTTCATTAGAATGTTTCCAAGATACTAAATTCAACCTTACTGGCTTTCATATATATCCAGTCAATATTGCTAAAATGAAAGTTTTGGCATTTGAAAGGGTAAAACTCTGTCATCTGAAAACCATTTTTATTTGGAGCACTTAATTCTCTGATGATGCTCAATAATTTTAGCATTAGGATCGGCAGGCCGTGGCACTGGCACCACCTCTCTCGTTAGGTTGACCCTCTCTGCATTAGCTTGGTTTCTCTGTTCAAAAGGCAAAGCATGACGGTAGCATTTCTGTTGGCCCCCTTCATGTTTCTCCTCTACATTAGACCAGCCTTCAGGAAAGAAGAGTCTAGATATATAGGTCCTAACTGATTTTCTGACTGATTCTTTTTGGGGACTCTTGGAAAAGTTGAGAAGTATATCCTTGGTTCACAATGTATTTATTTGGCTATAGCTCTAGTTTCTTTATATCTTACTACAGAACTTTGGAAAGGTGTTCATTCAGTCCAGCACCCTGATCTCTTAGGACCAAAGAAACCTGTCCCCCACTTTCCCGCCACGCCCAAACTTCTGTTATGTCTCTCCTGGCTCTGTCCTCACTCTTGGGTGTTTGTGTTACAGTCACTCAATGTTCAAGCATATCTTAGACTCCTGCAATTCACCAGGCAAACCATTCAGCCTCTGGAGGCATCTTGAATTACCATTCCAGCCCTTTTTTCCAGCCCAGGTCACATTATGATACGAATCACAATCTTATGCTTGTCAAGAAGTTACAGGGGGCAAAGAGCATCGGTGTTTCTTATGTTATCTTTGCTGCTCTGAGTTGGTGGTATGTGTTTTGTGGCTGGTCTCTGTAAATGGAGTAGAGAATGAAGAATTTCTGGATTACTGTGTGCTGGTCCCTGCTCCGTGGTCCTGGTGCCAGCCAGTCTCTCAGGGAGATGCTCTGGGACATGAGGACCGCATCAAGTCATGCCTCAAGGCATGGAAGAGGCTAAGGAGGGACTGGGCCCAGATATCCTTCTGATGCCCTTGGGACGAGGCTGTGCGGTAGGCTGTGTAGGCCAGGGTCAGCGCTGTCCTTTCGAAGTCCTCTTTCTTGAGGATGCCTGGGTGGCTGGAGAGGCTGGCGCTCAGCCGCCGGATGTCTGGGATGCTCTTGGGGATCACATCATTGCAGATGGCGCGGAAGTCCGAGGCCTTCCGCAGGGAGGCGAGCTCCTCGTCCTTGATGGAGATCTTCAGGTCAGGGCCGATCTCAAGTTCAGCCAGCAGGAACTGGGGAGAAACATGGGGTGTGGAAAAGCGTGAGGCACTCGTTGTTGAGGACATCACTGGATTCATGATCACGTGCGTTCGCGTAGGGAGGTGGCTTGCAAAGAGCTTTGGAATCAAGAGACCTGGGTCCCAGTTCCGACTTTCCCACTACCTGTGTAACCTCGGATGAGTCACCTAACTTCTCTCAGCCTCATTTTCTTCCTCTGTGAAATGATTAATAACAGCAATACTTCACTGGGATATTGTGAGGAGTAAAGAAGACAAATATGGGCGACATCTATCACTGTGCCTGGTACAAAGCCACTATTAAGTGACTCTTTGTTGTTTCTAGTGTCCCGAATCCCCCCCTTCTCTCCTTCCTCCCTCCCACCCACCAAAGATCTTCTAAAGCGCAAACTGACTATTTTGGATAATTTAAAATCAGAAGCTGGGAATTAGAAGGATGCAGAGAATTGTGCTAGGAATTAAGTGTGCTACAGAGATTTGTCCTCATTTCTTGACTGTTCTTCAAGAGTGGGGGTGAGGTCTGTCCTAGGCACCCCCCGCTCAGTGCCACGCTCATATCAGGAACCTAATCAGTACAATTTAGACTGAGTCCTAACTCTCCCCTCTGTCTCCGGCTTCCCCCGGCTCTAATCCATCCTGCATGCTGCTGTCTGTTATCTTCCTAAAACAGGTCTCTTGCTCTGACTCCCATGTTCATGACCTGGCAGAGGCTATGCATTTTCCAGTTTGTTCCCCGAGGCAGGATTTGAAATCTACTGCCTGGCTCAGCTGCTTGACTATGGCAGGCTATCTCCTTCTTAGTCAGACAGTTCTAGTACATGCAGGATGTCAGAGGACGTCAAGACAGGAGGGGAACTTTGGCGATCTTTGGAGTCCCTCATTTAACAGCTGAGGAGATTCAGGCCCAGGGAGAAATGGTGGCTTATGCAAGGTTACATAGCTGAGGGGCGGCAGAACCAGAACTAAAGCTCAGGTCTCGAACCTGGAATTTTATCACTGAACCAAACCAAGCGGCCTTGGGAAATTTACCTGTGGTTTGGAGGAGAAGTGGGGTCTTGGTGCCAGAGGTGTGAGAGGCAGAGGGAGAGAGCCTTTGGGGCGGCCCCAGATTCAAAAATGGGGCTGTCACAGTAAGAGGTTACTGAGACACAACTCCCCTCAAACAATAGGTTTGGCATTGCCTGGGCACTGCTGATGAGTCCTGGCTTAAAGCTCTGGCTGGGGAATATTGCCCCGCTCTGTTGCTTGGGTGCAGGTAGAGGCACCTCTGGGCCAAGCCTAAATCTCTAATTTTGCCTCGACTAAACCCCTAATGCCATCCTTCCCTGGGACGGCATGCGGGAAAGGAGAAGGGGGTATGAGGAACACTTTCCTTTGGGATGGGCAGGATTCCACAACCTCCACACACAAGTCTAGGCCAGTCCCCTGGGCAGCAGAGATCACTCATTTTCAGGGGCTCAGGTCACTTCTCCAGAAAACATAGAGAAGGAGCAATGCCTTTTGAGTTACTTGAGTGGCCCACTCTCCCCTCTGCCTACCTCATAGAGCAGCTCTACTTCCTCCAGGGAGCTCTGCAGGATGGGGTTCAAGGGCACTGATGAGGATCTCTTTGGCCGGTGGGCGGCAGGGAAGAGCACGGCTGAAAGAAAAAAAGAGTGAGTTCGCGGGGCTGCAGCATGCACTGGCTTCTCCCGTGGGTGAACCCCAAGCTTAGCCATCCAGTCTTGAAAGTGACTGACTCCAAGTGGTGGTGGAGCTGCGAGAAAAAGGGGCAGCTTCTTCAAGACACTTGGTGTGATCTACCAGAAAACTGGGCAATAACTGTAAAAATTGGTGAGGCCTCGAGGTAAGTAGGGGCCCCTGAAGTTGTGCAAAGCACAATTTGCGTGACCATACATGACAGCTCTGCTTCTTGATAATGGTGCCCTTGGGCCATCAAGATAGTGTCCAGTGATGTCCAGAGTACTGTGTTGAAGAAGGGAACTGCATAGGCAAGGATTTCTATTAGAAGTGATAAGAATGAAACACCTTCAACGTAAAGGACACTGGTAGGAATCTCCCACCTCCTGGAAAAGCTGGTTGGCTGTAATATTACTGTAATATTGCTTTCTCTATAATCCATTTATTATCTAGCCCACAAGTTCCTCAGGGGCTTGGATCAATGTGCTTTCATGTTTATGCCTGTGCAGCGTAGCCTGGCAGGTTTCCAGGGTGCACACAAGGTGCAGTTGTTGGCAGACCGCATCCCTGCATTGGTGGGGGCCTTGATAGGCAGAGGGATAGCCCTGCTTCTGCAGACCATCTTGGGGGATGGAGCCTACAAACTCCAGAGCAATAGTTCCTGGCCCAGAACTTTAGCAGAATTTGTTCTCTTTGCCAGAAAAGTGCCCATTTCCCACAGAATCATAGATTTTAGGACTTGAGAAGGCCTTAGCCTTTGCTCACTCACAGCCTCGGCCTCTGGTCTCAGGTGGAGCTCAGGAGGGCGAGGCATCTCCTTCCTACTCTACAGGTTCACAACCTTGACCATACATTAGAGTCACCCAGGGTGTGTGGGTCCCAGCTCCAGTAGTTCTGATTTCAGTGACTAGGATGTGATTGAGACAGTGAACTTTTTGAAAGCTTCCTGGGTACTTCTAACGGCAGCCTAGGTTGACAGTCAGAAGGTGCTTGACCCAAGGCTGTGTAGAAGGAGCTGTTCCTGCTGAGTGGACACTCCCAATTTAGCCCAGTGCTTCTCAGCCTTAACTGTGCATTAGAATCACCTGGGAGCTTTATAAACCTACATGCCCAAGGCTGCCTCCCAGGCCAGTTCATGGGCATCTCTGGGGTGGATGTACGCATCGGGACTTCTGACAGCTCCCTGGTGTTACAACAGGCAGGCGGTGTCCATAACCCCTGGACCCACTGCCAAGCAGCTGGTGCCCGGCTAGAATTCAGAGCTCACTCCCATCCGATGAGGATTTACAGGGGCATCTGAAGAGACCAAGGCCCTCATGTTCTCGGAGACAAGAGAGTGGCGGCACAGGAAGGGTGTGCTTTGACCCTACTTTCTCCTTGGTGGCAGGTGACACTAGGACCAGAAGTGGTCCTGGACCAGGATGTGGCCTATTCCTTCTTACCATGAAACCCCTTTTCAAGGTAGGATCTGAGAGCAACTCCTTTATGTCTTCTCTGTTATTGTGAAATGAAAGGTATTGTTCCCTTTAAAAAAATTCACACTGCAGCAGGTGAAGGGGATAAGAGGGGACAAGGTCCTGGCACGGGGCCCCTTCTGCTGCCTCCTGGGAAGTTATTCAAGGCCAGACCTACACGCTCTCCACTCAATTGCTTCTCTGCGAACAGCCACTTCCTTTAACATGCACACCCCTGGTGGATCCCTAGTTCTCAAGAGTTGGGAAGAAAATACTTCCTGATGCAAAGCTGGGCTTAAAAATGGAAACGTTGCTTCCAAGAGGCCTTGTTCTCATAATTTTTAAAATAATAACTCAGTTTGGGGAAGATTGTTAGAAAACAATTCAGCCTCTGGACTAGGGCTGATTATTGCTTCAGAAAGTATATGTGGGGAGCACCGGAGTCTCACAGACGAACCCCTTCCCCTTTCTTCCCACCTTCCACGGGTACCCCTCTTGTTGCTGTGGCTGCTTTGATGGTGTGTGTGGGGCAGGGGCTTTTATGGCCCTCTGGGCTGTGACGTGCAGCCAGCTCTGGGGCAGGCATCTCGGCAGCTGCTCGTGTCTTACTTCCTGTGCATGAGGCTAGGTCTGGAGACCTGAATTCATCTCCACTGGAGATGCTGCCTGTGTTGGGCAAGAAATAAGCTGTGTCTGGCCCACGTTGAAACATTCAGGTAAGAAGTTAAACGACTAACCACTCCAGATGTCCTTGTCCATAATGACAGAGGCCAGGACCCTGACAGAATGCAAATGGCCCGACCAAAAGCTGACCAACTCCGAGAGGTAGGCATGCAGACCTTTAAACCAGACCGGCTCCCACGTCGTTAGAAAAACAGCCCTGTGCCCCTAGGAAGCTTTTCCCTGGGACCCCACCGTACACTGCTGTGTTCCTTCTCCATCGCCTTAATTCTCTTTTTATCTTCTTCTTGTATCCTTTCTACACATTTCACATCTTGCTGTCTATTGCTGGCTCCTGGGAGGGAATGAATTTTATGCTTCTGCTTGACCTCAGTGTCTGCATAGAGCTCAATATATATACTGAGTGCAGTCTCAATATATACATTTTGGAATGATTTTAAAAATAAACTAGGTATTAAAACAACAACAACAACAACAAAACAGAACATCCCTGGAGACTCTCCAATTCAGGCTTTGCTGGTTTTCCTTCCTTTCCCTTCGGCTCCATCTCCCAAAATTATGGTCATTTTAAGTTCAGCTCCCTCCTCGCTGTGAGTGATTATAAGCGGCTTTGGGCAGCCCAGTCTTCGTGAGGCTGATAGTTCTGAGGCCTGAATGCTCCCGCTGGACGGCGGTTAGCAGCTGCACCCTCTCGGAGGCAGAAGGGAGAGAGGCGAGTGGGGTGGGGAGGCCAGAGACCGGCAGAAGGATCCCACTCCCTCTTGGGCACCAGCTGAGTGTGGAGCCTTGGGCAGGAAGGCTGCTGGGACAGTGCTGTTAAGATCACTGACTTTGTGTGTCTTCTGCCTGGTGTAAAACTAGGCCGATTTGTTTCTTCCTTTTTGACTTAATGCTCCACACCCAGCCCACACTCCGGCTATTTCTTCAGGTTGTGAATATGCCCACAAGGACCACTCAGTGTGATCAGGGGACTCCAGAGACTCCCCCATGGCCTTGCATGAAGGTCTGCTGCACCGGCCAGCCTCGGGCAGGGGGGCCAGCCCCTCCTCCCCGACCCCCCCGGACTCATGAGCCTTCAGGGGACGTTGAGTATCTGTGATACACTGGACCAACCCGCATGGAACAAAAAATTTCCTTGCTAAAGTTCACGCCACATGCACTAAGTTAGTTCAGGAACTGGATCCAGGGATTCGTGTGTCTTAGCATGTTCTGTCCGTGTCTTCTATTGAGAGACACATTTGGACCTCAGGCCAAAGTTGTTCACATGTGGAGCCCAGATATCCTAACAGCCTATGCGCTCACTGTGTGTCAGTCAGCATGCTTGGTGCTTTCCTTATGTACCTTGTGAGGTAAACATTCACATCTCATTTTATAGATGAAGATACTTGGAGGCTAAGAAACTTGCCCTTGGCCACCCAACTTGTTTGTAATAAGACTGAGATTAAAATCCAGGTCTCAAGGGCTTCAAAACCCAACTGCTGTATTTAAAATAGATAACCAACAAGGACCTACTGTATAGCCCAGGGAACTCTGCTCAACACTCTGTAATAACCTAAATGGGGAAAGAATTTGAAAAAGATAGATACATGTACAGGTATAACTGAATCACTTTCCTGTATACCTGAAACTAACACAACATTGTTAATCAACTATACTCCAATATAAAATAAAAATTAAAAACAAAACAACAGACAAACAACAAACAAAAAACCCCCAATCTCACCAATAGGGTGAAGTACGCTATCTTTTTGTAGGTGCATCTGCCCCAAGACTGGGCGTTCTTCAGTTGTGTGTAACCATGGGAAGGATACATGTAGTTAATTAGGAATGAATGAATGCATATGGTATAAAACACACTCTTAAATGAATCACACATATTTAAACAAATCTCTGACTTTGATTGATAATGTGATATACAAGGTCAAATTTCTACAGCCCTATGATCTTTCTCTTGCACAAATCCTCATCTCCTTTGCTCCCTCTTAGTTCCTTTGCAGTCACCAGGCAAAAACACACCCCATCTCTTTACCTGTTCCACACCTGCACCTGGGTTAAGTGGTCTCACTTGAAATTTGTGATCGTTATTCTCAGGAGGGGCCTGAAATGCTGCCTGACCATTACCCATATTTCCTGATTCCCCTCACTCTATTTCAGCGTGAAATGGATGATGATTTCACACCTCCTCCTTTCTCCTTAAACCTCTTGCCCAGATCCTCTGACTTCCCTTCTGTTATTATGTCCCTGCTCTTATCTCAAGCCAACTTTTCCCAGTGTGCACGAGATCTCCAATAAAGCTGTCGCTCACCTTTCCACCTTTCTCTCCCACATCATTAATTTCCCCCTCTCTAGTGATCTTTCAAGCCAGCATGAAAGCACGTTGCTGCTGCTTCTTTAAAAGAAAATCCCCCCTTGCTGGCCGCTCTTCCTCCTCATCCTTCTCTTCGCATTGCAGACTCCTGGCCTCAGCCTGGGTCTCTCCCCTCTCACTAGCCACACTGACTTTGTACGGATGTTCTGCTGTGTATTTCCGGGCCCGACTTCTAGATATGCAGCTGCCTGCAGGAGAGTCTCCTTTTGGATTCGTAATAGCTGTCTCTCCTGATCTCCATCCCAGTCCCAACCCCCGCCATCCATCACACCTGCTCCGCATCTCCTGCTTTGTCTGCTGTCTTCCCATCTCTCGTAGTTGCTCAGGTCAAAACCTGGGAGTTGTCAGTCATCCTTGCCTTTTCTCTTTCTTTCACATCTCACACCCCACTAATCAGCAAATCTTGTTGGCTCTACCTTCAGAATATATCTGGAATCTGGCTACTTCTTACCACATCCCAGCTAGCCTCTTGGTCCAAACCTTGAACATTTTTCCTAATGGTGTCTCTGTTTCCATCCTTGGCTGCCATCTTCATCCTCCTCATTGTATTCTTTTTTTTTTTTTTTTTTTGACCACGCCACGTGGCATGCGGGATCTTAGTTCCCCTGCCAGGGGTTGAACCCGTGCCCCTAGCAGTGGAAGCGCAGAGTCTTAACCACTGGACCTGCCAGGGAAGTCCACCTCATTGTATTCTTAACACAGCAAGTAAAGCGATTCTGTGAAAACATAGGTTGGATGATGTCAATTCTCTGCCCAGAAACTTCTATGGCTCTCCATCTCCCTCAGAGCAGAAGCCAAAGATCTTCAGATGGCCACCAGGTACTATGCGACTTGACTTCTTACTACCTCTCTGCACTCATCTGCTATTATCCTCTGGCTCATGCCCCTCTAGCTGCAGGCCTCCTCACTGTTGCTTGAGCTCACCAAGCATGCCTCTGCCACAGGGCCTTTGCACTTCTGTTCCATCTGCCTGGAATACTCTTTCCCTGGAGACTGGGAAAGCTCACTCCTGTGTTTCCTTCAGGTCTCAAGTCACCTCCTCAGTGAGGCCCTCCCTGACTCTCCTATTTAAACTTGTGGTCCTTTATACCCTCTAATCTGTCCCAACTTTATTGCCATCCAATGAACCAGATGTTTTACTTCTATATGTGCTTATTGTCTGTTTCCTTTCACTAGGACGTCAGCTCACAAGGGCGTGGGATTTTGTCTGTTTTGTTCACTGCTGTATTCCCAGCGCCTAAAGTCCTGCCGATGACTGTTAAATGAATAAACAATCCCATAGAAACACATTCACTCTCCTTGTTACTCAACTCCATTGTTTTCAGAGTGCCTCACCAAATCCTTCTCTTTTTTTTTTTTTTTTTTTTCCGCAGTACGCGGGCCTCTCACTGTTGTGGCCTCTCCCGTTGTGGAGCACAGGCTCCGGACACGCAGGCTCAGCGGCCATGGCTAACGAGCCCAGCCGCTCTGCGGCATGTGGGATCCTCCCGGACGGGGGCACGAACCCGTGTCCCCTGCATCGGCAGGCGGACTCTCAACCACTGTGCCACCAGGGAAGCCCTTCTCTTTTTAACAGGGTGATTCTGGAACTTATTTGCAGTTACAGGTCCTGGATAATTATCAGAAAGTAGATGTTGTCTCCTGTCTCCATCACACCCTCCCTTTATCTATGAGGAACCCCTGTTTGGGTCTAGGAGAAACTGATTATTTTTTTTTAATTGAAGTATAGTTGATTTACAATGTTATGTTAGTTTCTGGTGTACAGTAAAGTGATCCAGACATATGTATATATATATACACACACACATATATATTTAGTTATACATATATATTCTTTTTCATTATAGGTTATTACAAGATACTGAATATAGTTCCCTGTGCTGTACAGTAGGTCCTTGTTGTTTATCTAGTTTATATATGGTAGCTTGTATCTGCTAATCCCAAACTCCTAATTTATCCTTCTCCCACCCCTTTCCCCCTTTGGTAACCATAAGTTTGTTTTCTCTGTCTGTGAGTCTGTTTCTGTTTTGTAAATAAGTTCATCTGTATCATATTTTAGATTCCACGTATAAATGATATCGTATGATGTTTGTTTTTCTCTGACTTACTTCACTTAGTATGATAATCTCTAGGTCCATCCATGTTGCTGCAAATGGTGTTATTTCATTCTTTTTTATGGCTGAGTAGTAGTCCGTTGTGTATATATGTACCACATCTTTATCCATCATCTGTCAATGGACATTTAGGTTGCTTCCATGTCTTGGTTATTGTGAATAGTGCTGCTGTGAACATTGAAGTGCATGTAACTTTTCAAATTATGGTTTTCCTCCGATATATGCCCAGGAGTGGGATTGCTGGATCATACGGTAAGTCTATTTTTAGTTCCTTAGGGAACCTCCATACTGTTCTCCATAGTGCCTGCACCAGTTTACATTCCCATCAACAGTAAAGAAGGGTTCCCTTCATACCCAGAGAAGCTACTTTTAATTATCTCAGTCAAGGCTTGCACCTGCACCTGTCTTGCTCCCCAAGCCTTACCTCCTTCAAGCTTTCTTGCCCAGACGTATAGGCAGAAGCCTCCCTAAATGGAAGAGCCTATTTTTGCTTTGAGCCTGATCTTCTCTTTGACTTTTTATAACCTGGGATAAAAATCTCTTCTTCCCTCCATCTCCCAAATAGGTTAAAAAAAACCAGAACAATATTAAGGCTGACCATGGTTTCCATGTAACTGTGCACAGCATCTGTACCAAAGAGCTTATTGGAAAGGATTCACACTGTAGACCATATCATACCAAAATGCAACCATATTTTTAATGAATCAGTTGAAGCAACTCTATGGAAATGACTGTGGGTGTGGAAAGGAGAAGCTCTCATTTATAAAAAGTCTTTTGCCAGATCCTACTGATGTCATTTACTTTTTTTTTTTTTTTTTGCAGTACGCAGGCCTCTCACTGTTGTGGCCTCTCCCGTTGCAGAGCACAGGCTCCGGACGCACAGGCCCAGCGGCCATGGTTCACGGGCCCAGCCGCTCCGCGGCATGTGGGATCTTCCCGGACCGGGGCATAAACCCGCGTCCCCTGCATTGGCAGGCGGACTCTCAACCACTGCGCCACCAGGGAAGCCCCAATACAACCATATTTTTAATGAATCAGTTGAAGCAACTCTATGGAAATGACTGTGGGTGTGGAAAGGAAAAGCTCTCATTTATAAAAAGTCTTTTGCCAGATCCTACTGATGCCATTTACTTTTTTGCTCCTGGGCCAGCCCTTCAGAAACACAGTGATGTTCTGAGGGAGACAGGACCTTGGCCCCGTGTCTTGGGGTCCCCTGGAGTGCTTCTGAAAGGGCTGCTGTGTGTTGGCTCCCCTTGGCCAGAATGTGCCACCTCCCAGGGGGAGCACTGGAAGGGATGCAGGAGCATGAGTGAGGACATTGAGACTCTGCCTCTGCAGACTGGGTTGGGGGAGTGAGATTCAGCTCTAAGCTTCCAGCTGAGGGATCTGGGGCGTGCTAAGTTCTCCCCCATCCTCCAGCTTTCTTACCTGATAGTGGTCGGAATAACGCCTCCTAAGGCAGTGACCATGGAGTGAATGAGGTGGCCGCTTAGTCATCCTGGCCCAGTGAGTCAGTTGACACTTACTGAAAACACCCACCCGGGGCCCTTCCCTTCACGGAATATTCACGACTGAAAACACACACAGCACTAAACTGGACACCTGAAGATGACATACATTCCACCACTGCAGGGCCACCCTTCCTTATGAAACTGCTTTTCAAAGAAATAACATATGTATTTAATAAAAATCAGATACTTATGGGAATTAATACATGTATTTTTGTTTTTAAAGACTGGCTACTTCCCTGAAGCCCCCCAGGCGGTGTGCCGGCAGGACCTGGGTGGGGCTGGGACTTGGGCCAGGTGTGTCCACTTCCCAGCAGCCTCGATAACCACAGGTGGGTCCCTTTGTCTTAATCAAGGAGGTGGGGCTGGAGCAGCCATCCTGGCGCAGGGAGCTGCCTCCCAGGGCGGAATCCTAGAGAGCGCGTCTGCGTCCGAGGGAGAGGCTGGGAGAATGGTAAGAAAAAAAGATGTCCTGATGGCAGGCTGTATTCCTTTTGGGTTTATTTCCACACTTCTACCCGTGGAGGCAGGGGGTGGTGTTGGGGGGGATGGAGGAGGTGGGTTTTGTAGGGAGAAGTCGACCTCTGACTGTTTCCAGAGGGAATTCTTCTAAATTAGGCCTAGCACTGGGGTGGGGGGCAGGGTTGGGGTAAGGATGCAGGCAAAAGGAACAGTTAATACATTTGGAAAAATTGTTTTTTCTCTGGGTGTGACTCCCAGTCCGTCATAAAAAAAGGGCAATTGTGTATTCCTTTTATGATTAGAAAAAAATGTTGAAAATGGAAAAAAAAAAAATCAACTACGTGGAAGACTTCTGATGATGGTTGGAAGGGCTCCGCATCATTTGTTGGCCCTGAACACTGATATGAACGGCTATTCCAGCACTTAACATCAGCTGCCTCACCATGGCCTCTAGTTCAGCTGTGTTGGCCTTGTGTCTTTATACAGATTGTTATCACTGTTGGGGGGCAGACCCACCCCGGTGAGGAGGGGTGCAGCCAGAGCAGCTGCTCTCAGGACATTGCTATAGAACCGATAGGTTTTCTGCTGAGAACCTCAGATTTTCTTTAATGAAATTTTTTCATTTTTTAAGTGGTAGGTAATAGCTGACATTTATATAGCTCCTCATCACTTACAAAGCGTTTTATTTACATTTTTCAATATGACAACACAGTGAGGGTCAGTTTTTGTTACTGTTAATATGTTATCTGTTCATGAACTAAAGCTCAGAGAGGTTAGATCTTCCCAGACATCACACAGCCAATTAGAGCCAATTAGTTCCTTGCAGGATAGCTCATCATGTGGCTATTGTGTTTACAAGCCTTGTAACAAATCAAATCATCTCATTTGGCTTTCTAACAGCCTGTGCGTTAAAGAGTGGATATTATCATCCTTTTTTAATAGGCAGGTTAAGGAAGGCCCCCAGGGTCACACAGGGGTAAGTGGCAGAACACAGCGCCAAGGTCTCTTTGCTCTGTGCTTCCGAGTGTTGCCCCCAGAGTGTGTGCACATGATGAGCAGGGAGATGTGTGTGTGAGGGAATAAAAACCCTAATAAGTGCATTGGCTTTTTCTTTCCCCCGTTTCACATCTGCTCTGCGCCCCCAGCTGGCCATCCTTTCCTTCCCTGACACTTGCATTGAGAACCAGGGGGCTCATCCTCTTGCTGCTGTGCAGTCGTCACCCTATTTTGGATCTCTGGAAACACCAGTGAGCCTGACTTCTTTTTCCAGTTCTTTCCAGGAGAGAGACCTCAGTTGACTTTAGGCAGTGGAGAGATCTCAGTTCAGATCGGTGTGGAGCAGTCAGCACTATTGGTCCCTTGCTTCCTAAGTGATAGACCCTCATTGACTGGAGGTGCTACCAGTGTCTGCCCACGGGAGCCATAAAAGATGCCAGGCCGGCTCTGAGACGCTGTGTCCCAAGAGCAAGGAAGTCGGCCGTGGGGAGCAGCCTTGCTGGGCTCCTTCCTTTCCCAGGGGGCTGGCCAGGGCGGTAGCAGCCAGGCAGACATGAGGGTGCTGAGGGGCTACTCGTCCTCTCCTGCTGCTGGACCAGCTCTCTCCAGCTGGAAAGATGCGTCCACTCCTGCTCAGGAAGCAGTGTGGAGCCCTCCATGTGGACACCCCACTCCCTCCAGGTAGCAGGCCTCTTGCCAGTCAGCACCCCCAGTCCCTTCATGTCAGTATCAGTCCCGAGCACCTGCTCTCCGCATGCCCTGCCCAGCTGCAGCAGCCTGGGGGGAACTCAAGGGAGTCTGTTCACATTCTAGGAAGCAAAGATGACTTCCCTCTGGCCTGTCAGAAAGGGATGCTCTCTGCATTCTCCCCCTCGACCCAGTTCCCTCAGCGACTTTGATTTTTTGGTGTCATTTCCCCCATCACCTTCTAATACCTTCTAGCATGTCGAGAAGCATAAAGCAATTGGCAGGGATGAGATAAAAGGAGGGTGCAGGGCTTCTAATTTTCTCCTGCTCTCTCCATTCTTCCCCCCAAATTCCTAATTGTACTGAAGAAAGAATGAGCATCAAGCAAACAAATAAAGTAAAAGCAACTCACCCCTGCTCCACCTGCGCGACAGAGTGGCCTGAGCATCATAATACAACAGCAGAAGCAGCAACGTCTTCCAACACATCTTTTCCTCCGAAAAGGTGAAAAGTCACCCTCAGACCCACTGGGACCCCAGGAGCTACAGGTATGCCCGTACTGGTCCTCCCAGTATGACAATATCGCTCTTACCTCCCCTTCCTTTTCAGACCTGCAGGGGTGCCCTCTCCTGCCTCAGAAGGGTAGAGGCAAGGGCTGCCAACTGGGGAGGACAGGAGCGGGACCTCTGTTAATCCTACTCTCTCTGGGATTGGGGGACTGGGCTTCCACAGAGAGACTCTGTTTTTGAGCACATCTGGAGTGACTCACGGGGCATGTGATCTCCTTGGCAGTGGGGTGGATAAATATAATTTCTGTACTTGAGTTCCATGTGTTGGATGCACCCACTGGAATTTTTCTTTAACAAACAGACTTGCGGAACTTGTTAGAGAGCCCGGCAAAGACCTGGCCGCGGTCCCCGTACACACACAAACACACACACACAGCTCCAGGGGCGAGGGCTGCAGCAAGAGCCAGGTGGCTTGCCTGGCAGACGCGGGGGCTGACTGAGCCCAGAGTTGCCTTCAGGACAGCAAAGTCATTGTGGTGTCTGGGCTGAGTGTCACTTGTTCCCTTCCCTGCAGCTAGCCCTAGTGAGGAGCAGGAGAGAGCTGCCGTGGTGCCTGGGTATTGTGCAGGCAGGTGATGATCCAGGGGCCCACAGGTGACTCCATTCACATTCGTGACACCCCGATTTCTGGACTGTCTAGATCTGGTACCAAATCACTTTGATCCTCTCAAGCAAAATGGTAGTGTTTTTCCAAGATCATTCTTTTGGCATTAATTAATTTTTATTGAGATATACTTGACATATAACATTGTGTAAGTTTGAGGTGTACAGCGTGTTGATTTGATATACTTCTCTGTTGCAAGATGATCACCACCATGGCTTGAGCAACCTACTTCATTGCATCACTTAATTATTCTTTTTTGTGGTGAGAACTTTTAAGATCCATGACCATTTTTTTTTTTTTTGGTTGGGGGTAGGAGTTTATTAATTAATTTATTTATTTTTGCTGTGTTGGGTCTTCGTTTCTGTGCGAGGGCTTTCTCTAGTTGTGGCAAGCAGGGACCACTCTTCATCGCGGTGCGCGGGCCTCTCACTATCGTGGCCTCTCTTGTTGTGGAGCACAGGCTCCAGACACGCAGGCTCAGTAGTTGTGGCTCACGGGCCTAGTTGCTCCGCGGCATGTGGGATCCTCCCAGACCGGGGCTCGAACCAGTGTCCCCTTGCATTAGCAGGCAGATTCTCAACCACTGCGCCACCAGGGAAGCCCGATGCATGACCATTTTTAAAGTTCTGCCATAGACACCTTGATTTTGTTCAATACCACTTCCTCGCCTTCTCTGAAATTATAGACGTACAATGCTAAAGCTTGCAGGATATTTAAAGTTGATTTCACTCTGTGGGTTTCCAAGCTGTGGAGGTGGTGCCAGGGTGAATGAGCTGCTGGAAAGGACACCTCTTTGCTTCAATCAGATGTGCTTTTTTATCTGTTAGAGGAAGTTGCTTGAAAAAGAAAACTTGGCTACAACATTTGCAAAACACTGATCTTTCTAATATTAGGAATAGCTGTTGGGTGCTTACTTCGTTCCAGGAATTGTGCTAGGTGCGCTCATTGTATTCACTGATTTAATGCTTGAAGCAAACTATGAGGTCAATATAGAACAACCCTCTCCAATGGAAATATAATTCGAGAAACAAATATAATTCAAAATGTTCTAGCAGCCATGTCAAGAAAGTAAAAAGGAACAGGAAAATCAGTTGTAGTAATACATTTTATTTAACCCAGTATATCTACAATATTATAATTTCTACATGTAATCAATACAACTTGGAGAAGATATTTTTATTACTTTTTCATACCAAGTCTTTGAAATCCAATGTGTATTTCACACATTTAGCACATTTCAATTCAGACCAGCCGCATTTCAAGTAATGGCCGCATGTGGCCAGTGGCTACTGCATTGGGCAGCGCTGGGCTAGAAGGTAAGAGGACAGGTTCTGCAGCCGGAGGACCACAGTAGGTTTAATTAACGTCCATCACCTCACATAGTCACACATTTTTTCCCCTGTGTTGAGAACTTTTAAGATCTACTCTTTTAGTAACTTTCAAATATACAATACAATGTTATTAACTATAGTTACCATGATATATGTTATACCCCCAGAACTTATTTATCTTATAACTGGAAGTTTGTACCTTTTGACCACCTGCACCCATTTCTCCCCCCTCCCCCAGCTCTGGTAACCACCAAAGTGTTTTCTGTTTCTGTGAGTTTGTTTTTTTAAGATTCCATGTATAGGGGCTTCCCTGGTAGCACAGTGGTTAAGAATCCACCTGCCAATGCAGGGGACACGGGTTCGAGCCCTGGTCCGGGAAGATCCCACATGCCACGGAGCAACTAAGCCCGTGCGCCACAACTACCGAGCCTGTGCTCTAGAGCCTGCGAGCCACAACTACTGAGCCCACGTGCCACAACTACTGAAGTCCGTGTGCCTAGAGCCCGTGCTCCACAACAAGAGAAGCCACCGCAATGAGGAGCCTGTGCACTGCAGCGAAGACCCAATGCAGCCAAAAATAAATAATTAAATTAATTAATTAATAATAAAAAAAAGATTCCATGTATAAGTGAGATCATATAGTATTTGGCTTTCTTTGACTTATTTCACTTAGCATAATGCCCTCAAGGTCCATCCATGTTGTTGCAAATGGCATAATTTCCTTCTTTTTTTATGGGTGAATAATATTCCACTGTATTTTTACATACCACATTTTCTTTATCCATTTGTTGATGGACACTTAGGTTGTTTCCAGGTTTTGGTTATTGTAAATAATGCTGCAATGAGCATGGGGGTGCAGATATCTTTTTGAGATGGTGATTTCATTTCTTTGGATATATCCCCAGAAGTGGGATTGCTGGATCATACGGAAGTTCTATTTTTAATTTTTTGAGGAACCTCCATGCTGTTTTCCATAGCGGCTACACCAATTTGTATTCTTACTAACAGCGCTTAGGCTGCCCTTTTCTTGACATCCTCACCAATACTTGTTATCACTTGTCTCTTTGATGATGGCCATTGTTGACAGGTGTGAAGTGATATCTCGTGGTTTTGATTTGCATTTCCCTCATGATTAGTGATGTTGAGCATCTTTTCATGTATCTGTTAGTCATTTGTACTTCTTTGGAAAAACATTTATTCGGTTCCTCTGCCCATTTTAAAATCAGTTTGTTTTTTTGCTATTGAGTTGTATGGATTCTTTATATGTTGTGGATATTGACCCCTTGTCAGATACATTATTTGCAAATACCTTCTCCCATTCCGTAGGTTGCCTTTTCATTTTGTTGATGGTTTCCTTTGCTCTTCAGTGTACTTCCTTTTTAAATCTGCTGAGCTTGCCCAAAGGACCTGGCACAGGACTGGGTGCTTTGCAGTTGCCCCTTGAATATCTGTTGATTGATGCTGAAGCTGAGAAGGCTTCCACTCCCCCTGTTCTCTTGCCAGGAGAACTCCCATGAGCGAGGAGGTTGCTGGGGAGGGAAGATGGACATGACTGGCCTGGCCACTGGTCCTGGAAACCAGGACCAGAAAGCACAGTCTTGGCCTCCAGTCCTGGACTTTCTCATCTTCAAATGCAAATCATCAAACTGTCACCTACTAATTACTAAACTAGGATGCGGATTAGCTTTGGATCTGGGCTGGGAACAAATGTGTTTGCTACTCATTTCATTTGATAAGGCAGGCCCTCTCTCCCACCACTTCACCCCAGCAGCAGGAGGCGAACGTGTACAGTTTCTCTAGGAGCCTGATGGAAGTCTTGGGAAACCTTGGCCTAACACACTGATTTTTTTTCTCTCTCTATGTTTTTCTGGGTCTTGCTGCAATTCCATGCATGCTGGTTAAGACTGGCAAGTGAATGCAAGCACTGCCTTTTGTAACAGCCCAGTAAACCCACAACAGTGGCGTTTCCCACAGCTACTGATTATGTGTAAAATACTTTTTTGGGGGGAGGGATGTTCTACTTAAGGCAACAGTTGTCAAGTCCGTTTTCACCTCTGAACTCCCACTGCGCCTACCTGTGTATCTCTTGTCAGCACCATTTTCCAGCTTAGTGACATCTACCGTTTACTGAGTTCTGACCATGCACCTTATTTCATTCAATGTTCACAGCAAATCTGTTCAGTGGATGCTGTAATAGAGTCCATTTTACAGAAAACTGAAGCTTAGAAAGGATAAATAACGAAGGTCGCACAACTACTGTATGGTAGAAACTTCCATATACTGCCTATTAGGGACTGAGATGAAACAAATACCAATAAAGCAGCTTCTATAGGTTGGAAGAATGATCAGTAGAGGGAGAGCTGAGCAGGGACCCATGTAATAGGGATAGTTGTGTGTGAGTGGGGGGGGGGGAATTCTGTTCATTTTGAGGGCGTCTGTCTTTAGCACAGAAGTGGCCCAGTCAACCCCCATTTGATTGTCATTCCACTCATTCATTCATGTGCTTTTGGAGCAATAGGTATAGGAAACCAAATAAGATATGGTTCCTGCCATCAGGGATCTTCATTCTACTGTGGGAAATAGCTCCACAGAGATTTAGAGCACGTGATATTAGATTTAATGAAGGATCCTATGGTGGGAAATGAGAGAGGAGGGGCGTCAGGGAAAGCTTCTTGGAGGGGTTGACACCTGAATCAAGATTTTAGGCATGAGCTGGATTTAACTAGATTGTGGGAGAGGGTACAGTGAAAGCTGGGACAACCTGAAAAATGGCACAGAAGGGGAGAGATGACTTGATGTGTATGAGGAGTTAAGGCGTTTGGCCTTTTGCTGGAAGATCAGGGATGGGCAGTGGGAGACAGGCTGGCGGGAAGGCAGGGCCCGGTCACACCTGGACTCTACCCTCCTGGGAGTAGGTGGTCAGGCAGGGTCGCCCGCAGGGGAGTGAGGTGGTTGGCTTTCTCGTGGCTGTGCTGTTGAGGGTGGATTTGCCAGGGTAGAGACCAGTCAGGGAAGGAGAGGATGCAAAATTCTAGGGAGAGACGGAAGGACCTGAAACCGGGCAGGAGCCAGCGGTGAAGGAGAGGAAGGCATGGGTTGGAGAAAGCTTGAGGAGGTAAAGTCAGAAACACACAATGATTTCTCAGAGGAGGAGCTGAGCGAGGGAGAGGGGGAGCAGGTGAGACATGCTGGGGTGTCCCCGGTGAGTCTGGGAACACAGAGCGGGAGGCGCTGCTTTCACAGGCGCTGTGATTTCGGTGTTGGGTGTGTTGAGGCTCACGTGTGCGCTGGCTGTCTCTGTTCCTGGGTTTCCAGGGCGCTTGCTCCCTGCCGTGCCCTCTGTGACGTGCTGCTGCTCTTTGCCTGTAGCCCTGGGGATGGCCTCTTGCTCTCTGATTTGGGTGCTCTCTTCTGCACTGGGGTTCTCTGCTGTGGTCTGCAGCTGTGAGGACAGGAGACAGTGTAAATTCTTCCTGGAGAGAAGAGTCACCAGTGGATGGATTAGGATATGAATGAAGGTAGATCTGCCTTTGGGGGGAAATAGGGACACTGGCTTCCTTCTTCTGGGTCTTCTCCCTTAGCTGGGGGCGGGGGTACCTTAAGATCCCCTCTTTGGGGCCTCCCTGGTGGCGCAGTGGTTAAGAGTCCGCCTGCCGATGCAGGGGATACGGGTTCGTGCCCCGGTCTGGGAGGATCCCACATGCCGCGGAGCGGCTGGGCCCGTGAGCCATGGCCGCTGGGCCTGCGCATCCGGAGCCTGTGCTCCGCAACGGGAGAGGCCACAACAGTGAGAGGCCCGCATACCGCAAAAAGAAAAAAAAAAAAAAAAAAAAAAAAAAGATCCCCTCTTTATCTGGTTGACTCCATTCATCCTCCACATTCTGGCTCCGGTGTCCTCTCCCTGGGAAGCCCTCCCTGACTAGAGTGACTCCCCGATTAAGCATGTTCAGGGCTCTGTGAACCTCTCCTTTGTATCGCATCCCAGTTGTAATTTTACTTTGTGATATTTTGATTCAGCCAATTAAATGGCAGATGGTAAGCCCTATGAAGGCAGGGACTGTGCTAATGTTTTGTTTTTTTGTTTTTTTGTTTTTTTGTTTTTTGCGTTATGCGGGCCTCTCACTGTTGTGGCCTCTCCCGTTGCGGAGCACAGGCTCTGGACACGCAGGCTCAGCGGCCATGGCTCACGGGCCCAGCCGCTCCACGGCACGTGGGATCCTCCCAGACCGGGGCACGAACCCATGTCCTCTCAACCACTGCGCCACCAGGGAAGCCCAACTGTGCTAATGTTTGCTCACCATTGTATTCCCAGTAACTTCTGGCACTTACAAGGTGCTCTAGGGCAGCCAGGCAATAGGGGTCTCAGTCAAGGTCCTGGCAGGAAACAGGTGGCACTTTCTAAAAAGGAATTGAAAAGACTCTAGTGAAGGGACTATTTATAAAGGAGTGATAGGATTAAGGGAGCAGTCCAGGGACTAGCCATGGTGGGAGGCTGTTACCACTTGTTAGGCATTGAAGTATGTCCTCCAAGGAGATATATATATATTTCTTTTTTTTTTTTTTTTTTGGTTGCGTCGAATTGTTGAGGCATGCGGGATCTTTTGTTGCAGCACATGGTCTCTTTGTTGTGGTGCTCAGGCTTCTCTAGTTGTGACGTACGGGATTTTCTCTCTCTAGTTGTGGCGCACGGGCTCCAGGGCACGTGGGCTCTGTAGTTTGTGGCACGTGGGCTCTCTCGTTGAAGCAAGCGAGCTCAGTAGTTGTGGCATGAGGGCTTAGTTGCCCTGGGGCATGTGGGATCTTAGCTCCCCGACCAGGGAGTGAACCCACGTCCCTGCATTGGAAGGTGGATTCTTTACCACTGAACCATCAGGGAAGTCCCTATATTTCTTAATTAATTAATTAATTTAGGCTGCACCGGGTCTTCGTCGCAGCACATGGGATCTTCATTGTGGCATGTGGGATCTTTAGTTGCAGCATGCGAGCTTCTTAGTTGCAGCATGTGGGATCTAGTTCCCCAACCAGAGATCGAACCTGAGCCCCCTGGCATTGGCAGCATGGAGTTTTACCCACTGGACCACCAGGGAAGTCTCCAAGGAGATGTTTTGAAGTCCTAACTCCGTTTTTGTGAATGTGATCTTATTTGGAAATAGGGTCTTTGCAGATGTATTCAAGGTAAGATGAGGTCATTAGGGTGGGTCTTCATCCAATCTGACTGGTGTCATTATAAGAGGAGACATAGGCAGAGACACACAGGGAGAAGACAGCTGTGTGGTGATGGAGACAGAGATTGGAGTGATGCACCTATAAGCCAGGGAACACCAAAGATGGTTGGCAATCATCAGAAGCTAGAAGAGGCAAGGAAGTTTCCCCTACATGTTTCAGAGGGAGCATGGGCTTGCTAACACCTTGATTTCAGACTTCTAGCTTCCAGGACTGTGAAGCGATACATTTCTGTTGTTTTCAGCCACCTAGTTTGTGGTACTTTGTTACAGCAGCTCTAGAAAATTTATACACCACTTCTGGGCCTGAAGGGACAAGGGGAAGAAATGAACCATTTGCAGTGATCTGTAGCAGAGGGGCCACCTTCCAGGAGCTATGGCCCAGGTAGAAGAACGCAACTACTGCAAACCCTGGCCAAGCAGGGAGGGAACAGGGGAGTAAAGGCCTTGACTTCTCACCTCTCCCACTTTCTAATTTGCATGTCTTGCTCCCGTCAGCCAAACCCATCTGGCAGCCAGAGGGAAAGGGAGCTTGATGATGTGGTCTGTAGAAGTCAGCGTCCTAGACACAGAGCAGAGAGGCTGGGGAGAGTGATCTGGAGGGCAGCGAGAGTAGGTCTCATAGAGGAAGTAAATAAACTATTGAATGAATGAATGAATGAGTGAATGACTGAGTGGGAGCATGATGGAGACAGAACTGAAAGTTAATCTGCATTTCTAGTTCGGGGGCGGCTGACCTTGTGGCACTGCCCTGTCTCCATCACTAGGCGAGAAGAGAGGCGTCATAGGATTTTCATAGTTAGGACTTTTGGGGTCGAGCTTGCAGCCCTGCCCTCTGGCTTAGCACCCAGGTTTTGAGTCTTGAGAAGCCTCCCTCTTTGTTCAGTCAGCACCTTTAGGCTGGATTCTATTTTAAGGCTTTAAGTGAGGTAATTTGGTACGACAACAGAAACACAGCTATAATTATGAAGTGCCAGCCTCCGAAGCAGAAATGTCGTCGGCCCTCAAGGGTTGCCAACATGAGTGGCTCAGTCGTACATGCAGGCTTGTGCCAGGCAGGCCAGGCCGTCCCCCTGCAACGTGCACCGAGCAAAAGGAACACTGGGGTCATTCAGCTCCTGTGTTGACCTGGGCCCTCAATAGCCAGGTGCTGCCAGCTCTGCCAGCTGGAGCAGTGATACAGGGGAGCCAAGGTGGCCCACCGACTCATGGGCCAATTGAACAAAATGGGCCAGACCTCTCCTCTGGTGGAAATACCATCAAGACCAGGCTGTACTGGCACAGCCTCTGAAGCTGGGTTTACATGTCACTAAAACATCTGCAGCGTGATCAGGTCAGCTACTTGGCTTTGTATAGACCCGATGACTGCCTCATCTCCATTCTCCATCAGGTAGCTTGACTTGCCCAGCCCAGGGTCTTTTTCTTTCTCAGATTAAAAATAACCAAAAAGAACCCTTTGCTTCTAGGGTTTTTTTGGTTTGTTTGTTTTTGAGGGAGGTTGCTAAAACAGAAACATGGCACGAGTAGAGATTTGAATGGAACAAATTCTCGGTGTTCCCATCCATTGCTCAGGTTTTCTGACTATGCTAAGAATGCTGTGAATTCCTCTCAGAATTATCCCAGATGACAAGCATTCACTGGTGTCCACCATGTTCAAGCCACTCTGGGGAAAACATAAGCAGTGGCTCTGCCCTCTGAGAGATTTCTACTTTTTCCTTTTTTAGCAAATGGAACTGCCAAACAGTTTCTGTAGAAGCTGAACCAGAAGGGCACCTCAGGGCAGATGTCGAGACTCCTCACTTACTAAACAGATATAAGGCAGGCAGGAGACCTTGAGAGGAGAGGCAAAATGAGTTCTTTGAGAAGCCTCTTTTGGTGTGAAATGCTCTGGGGAGAAGGTGGTCTAATTTGTACAAGGAGTCCCAGGGTATTCAGGGAGGGAAGGACTGGATATTAACTTTATTAGTCAGGGTTTGCAAGGTTATGCTGCTTTAACAGATAACCCCAAACTTTCAGTGGCTCACAACAACAATAATACAGGTTTGTTTCTCACTCATGCGACATATGCATCCTGAGTTGGCCATGGCTTTACTCCATGTTTCTTTGTCCTGGGATCCTGGATAGTGGAGCAGCTTCTATATGAAGCACTGTTTGGTCTTCATAGCAGAGGGGAAAAGATTCATGTAAACCACACTCTGGTTCTTACAGTTTCTGCTCCAAAGTGACACATGTCCCATATTTCAATTCCTCCCACATTTATCAGTAAATGGCTAAAACAAGTCAGGGGGCAACTCCTGAGTTCAGCAGGGCAGGGATGTATAATTCTCCCATAGGATGGAAAAATGGAATATGTGGTGAACATTAATACAATCTGCCATATATATTTGCACCTTCCTCCTGAGGTTCATAATTAGGGAGATGGGGATATAGCTCAGGGGAAGAGCGTGCGACTGCAGAATTAGGGAGATCGATTATTGTTGGCATCAGGCAGCTCTGATCATGGCCAGTTGCAGAGATGGGCAAGTGGATTCCCAAAATGAAGTTACCAGGAAGTTAGAGAGAGAGAGAGAGAAAAAAAAAAAAAATCTGATGGGTCCACCTGAGTGAGGCTGGAGAGAAGGGGGTAATGGTTCTGGGTCCACGAGGTGCTTGCTGGAACCCATCCTGACCCAGTTCTCCAGGGTTTGGCTCACCCTGAGAAACAGCTAAAGGAATCCTTGGGAGAGGAGCTCAGATTTTTGGTGTAGTTTTCTTTTTTCCCACAGTTTTATTGAGAAATAATTGCCATATATCACTGTATAAGTTTAAGGTGTACAGCATGATTGTTTGACTTATATATATTGTGAAATGATTACCACAGTAGGTTTAGTTAACATTCATCATCTCATACAGATACAATAAAAAAAAGAATTCTCCTTGTGATGAGAACTCTTAGGATCTACTCTCTTACCAACTTTTCTATATAACATACAGCAGTGTTAACCATAGTCGTCATGTTGTACATTCCATCCCTAGTACTTATTTTATAACTGATACTTTGTATCTTCTGACCACCTTCCTCCAACTCTCCCTCTCCCTGGTGTAGTTTCTTGACTGAGCATAGGCCAGAGGGTGGCTTCCAAGGGGCACTTTGCTTATCCTGACTCTACACCCAGGGAAGTAAAACTTTTCTCCAGCCACCAGCCTGCCACTGCTGTTGGCACAGCTAGAGAAGACTAAATAAGATTTGACCCCTTCCCAAGGCTTCTCAGTTCCTTTGCATTTTCTCCCTCTATCCCCTACCTACATACTAATCAGAAGTCAGATATCTTTGGATATAAAGAGGCAAAGGAGTTGGGGTTTTGAAAAATACAGACTGGATTTCTAGCTACTACCAACTCCGGAACCTGGTTAAGGCTATTTGTACTACAAACTGTGAAGAGGGACATCTCAGTTACATAAAAATGTATAAGTCACAATTCCTCCAAGAATTATGACCTAGAAGGCAAGACATAGAATTTAGAAAAAAACTCACAATTAAGGCAATATTTGCTAAGAACAACAGGTATTAAATGTGAGAGGCAAATAAGCCTTAGTATGCTAATCCACTGAGATGTTGGGAATGTTATAGCTAGACTGTAACATGACTAATGTAGTGTGTGTGTGTGTGTGTGTGTGCACGCGCGTGTGTGCGTGTGTGTGTGTGTGTGTGTGTGTGTTGTGGAGAGGTGGGAATAGACGTCAGAGATCCAGAAGGAGTTTCTCAGAATGGAAAGTTCTCTGGGGTGTGCATTTTGGCTGCTCTTTGACTCGATTCCACAGAAGGAGAAGATAGTGCTGAGACTTTATGGAAGAAGTGGTCAGTGTCTCTGCAAGTTAAATCCCATCTTCTCCCCTAAACTCTCACCTGGAACGGATTTGATGAAGTGGATGTGAAAATACATTATGAAGCTGTAACTTACAGTAAGTGGCCCATCGGACCAGCCCGTCAGAGCCAGTGGGTGGCCAGGAAGCCAGGAGAAATAGCCAGGGAGGAGTCTAGTTTCCAGATCTCAGCAGGCTTCAGGAAGAGAGGCTAGTTATGCAGGGAATTTCCTGCCTTCGAAGTCCTTCATGCCAATAACCACAGCTTAGCAAATTCACCTCCTGGCTACTTTTGGGAATTTTCAAAAAATACCTCAGAAGCTCTTTTAGGTTTGTCCTTAAAATCCAAACCCAGTTCAGGACTGGTTCATTTCTGAATCAGATTTTGGTAAAAAACAACAACAACAACAAAACCTGACAATTAGTTTATTTCATCAGCTATCAAAATGGAAGAAACTCTTTTATCTTTTCTTCTTTATTTGGAAATTCTGGGGTGGGGGGAGAATTTGTTCTTGAAAGAATAAGAGGTAGGTGGAGGGCGGGGAGAGGTTAGAAAACTACCTTGGTTTCTGGATGGTGCCGTCAGGGCTAGAGCCGGCCAGGGGCTAGGATAAGGCTGATTGGGGTGGGATGAGGCTGTCGGCAGCCGATTATACACAGTATTGTCACTTTAAGAAAAGGGGGAGGCCAGTCTAGGGAAAGGAAGGAGGAGTCAAGTAACAGACAAGCACCACCCCTGCTTGTTTTGAGGATGAGAGACATGTGAGCTCAGGGGCCTGGACCCGATCATTAGGATCCCAGGGAACTGTTTTTCCTCCTATCTTAGAAAAGCAAAGTACGTGGGAGGTGAGAGGTATGTGTCTTGATTTGAAGGAGCTGGGAAAACAGTGATGTATTAGGTCAGCTGGTGCAGATGAAGTATTCCTGAGGTACATGTGGGGTAATTTGAGGGACAAGCAGTGCTTAAAGGGGAGATGGGGGATCTGAAAGCTTGCTTGCCTAAAGGCTATTTAGTTGTGACATCTACACCTGGTTGTCCTCTTCCCTTTTCTTGTAAACCCCTGAAGAGTGGCGATCAGTAGAGAAATGGAACTAATTAGCAAGAGAAGAGAGGTGTGGAAGAAAGGAGAGATCAAGGGCTGAGCTAGGAGGGATGAGAGAAGCCCAAGAGGGAATGAGATGGAATTTGTGTCTCCTCCCCCTGCCCCACCCCGCCCCACCACCTCCCACCACCCTTTCTGTGGTATGTTCTGTCCCAGGAATGTGTGAGGAGGGGAGGACTTCACTGGTCAGTACCCAGGCTGGATGTTAGCACAGTAATAATGATTCAGACCATTAGGAGTTCTCGTCTCTGTGGTTCAATCAATATTTGTTGAATAAACCTTAAGGCAAATTGATTATTTCTTATGTGTATCATCCAAATGATTGTTCCCAATCTTCTTTTCTTTCTCTCTCTCTTTTTTTCTTTTTTTTTTTGCCCACGCTACGTGGCTTGCGGGATCTTAGTTCCCGACCAGGGATTAAACCCCAGGGCCACGGTAGTGAGAGCACCAAGTCCTAACCCCTGGACTGCCAGAGAAATCCCCCCACACCCAATCTTTTCTTTGTATGGGCAAGAAAGACCCTTTCTGTGGTTAAATGGATGCCTGACTTTGTGCTGGAGTTTCAGTGTGCACTGCAGTTAGACTCACAAGGTGTAGTATGGACATGTTTAAAGCTAGTGTTAGACAAAATAAACAGCAGAAGGAAGAAGAATGAGTGGTGGGAATTCACTGAAGGGTCCAGCAGCTCCAACTGCCAGAAATGCTTGGAGACCCAGTTCACATTCCCGCTGTGAGCCTTGCTCTTTCCCACATACCTCAAGGGAGAAACTGCTGTAGTTTTCCGTGGAGGACAAGAGAGCTGGCTGAAGTAGACACCTACTTACATCTCACCATGGCAGCTGGTCCCTCTCAACTAGCCTCCAGTGGGTAGAACAGGAGAGCATCTTTCCTTTGTGAATAAATGTCACCTGGTGAAGAGAAATGGGTGTATTTCTTGTACTTGAATAAGACCTGTTGTCTTTGTTGGTGAACTCGTAGGTGCAGGAGTCATATCTCTGTTTATGAGGAAACAACCACTCTCTGCTCTGCAATTCAGAGAAAACACTGTCATAACCCATGTGAAGGTAGGTGCTCCATAGCAGCTCTTAGAGAAGAGTCTGAGTTAGAGGACCTCAGGGCTGAAAAGACTGTCAAGGTCAGCTGGTACCTCTTCCTCTCTCATCATGCTGTGACCCATGGAGGGTGACTCTCGTTAAAGTTCATTTGAATAGAGAATTAAAATAGGCACATGAGACTAATTAATTAATAAAAATCACATGAACATAGTAGCCCCAAACTGAAAACAGTGCAAATATCCATCAATAGGAGAATGGATAAACAAAATGTGGTATGTTCATACAATGGAATACTATCCAGAAATAAAAAGAACAAATTACTGATACATCATGGGTGAACCTAAAAAACATTACCATATTGAGCAAAAGAATACGAGGTTGATAAGAGGCTCAAGAATAGGCAAACTATATTATGGTGACAGAAGAAAAAAAAAAGGCGTTTACTTCTTGGGGTCATGGTGGCTATTGACTGTAATCAGGCATGAAAGAACTTTCTGGAATGATGGAAGGGTTTTATATTTTTATCCAGATGCATGCTGCATGTGTGTGTGTGTATGTGTGTGTGTCATTGAGCTGTATACTTAAGGTTCGTACATTTTACTGAATGTAAATTATACCAGAAAAAAAAAACAACAAAAAACCAAAACCCAAACAATGAACAATACAGAATGGGAAATATGTGGTTAACTGACTAAGGAACATTTACTGTTAATAAGCTCAAGGAAGCAAACTGAATAGTGAGCAACACTAATAGAAGTCCCCTGACCTAGCAGTTTAAGTAACTTGGGCCTGTTCCTTAATATCTCTGAATTTTAGTTTTTCTTTTATTTAAAAAAAAAAAAAAAAAAGGTTTCATTTGTTCCTTGCACACAGAACCTGCCACGTCAGATAGCACTGGTCTAGCAAGGGGAGGACACAAAGACTCCAATTGCAGACCTGATTGTATTCTGCCAGTACAGGGAGCCCAGTAACACAGAAATCAGAGTAGCTGCCAAAGACAGCCCTGCCCTGTCTCCCTTTCCTGCCTTTCTGGTTACAGCCAGCACTGTGGGAGCTGTGAAAAGGCCTGTGTTTAGGGCCAGATGCGAGCCTGTCTCCTTCCTCCAAGGGGCTTGCTCCCCCTGTGCTCCAGAGCTGCTCTTGGGCTTCTCCAGCCCAACAGCCCTGAAAGGCTCTTTCTGTTTGGTGAATGAGTTTGAAGCCAGGGAGGGAGGGAGGGAGAGAGGGAGAGAATGAATCTGAGGGTACTTGACTCACACCCAGCCCCAGTGCCTAAAATATGTGGCTAAGAATCCAAGTCTAACTACCTTGTAGGGAGACGAATGACAAAGGTCCTCCTTCAGGCAGTTCCAAAGACCTGTAAAGAGGTCCTGATGCCTCTCCTGCCCTCAGCAGCCCAGGCCGCTGAGCTAGCTCTAAGCATGGTCTCTCCTACCACTTCACTTCCTCAGAGCCCCCCAAAAGGGGGAAGAGTGGGGTGTATGGTTTGGACCTGGTCACCAGAGCAGCACCTGGGTAGTTTTCCATCTTGCTTCATTTACTCCATCCTTTCTTCTGGACACAGGGAGGCAGACAAGTTGTGTCTCTTGTTTGCTGATGGGGAAACTTAGGCTCTGAGATAAAGACCTCCTAATGGCAGTCCTCGGGCAGAGGGCACACTTGCCCTCCCCGATTTACATTCATGATCCACACAGGAAGCCAGCTTAGCTCCTTGACTTGGAGCAGAGTCAACAGCCCTTGGCCAAGGCATGCTTCTCACAGGAGCAGGGTTCAGTGAAAGTACAAATACTGACCCTGTGAGACCATAGATTCTTATGCAGGAAGGGATGTGGAGGTCAGAGACTCCAGTGTCATTTAATAGATGAGGAAACAAGCGTGGAGTAACTTGCTTAGGGGTAAAAGCCAATCAATGGTTGAACCAGGAAAAGAACACAAGTGGCCATGTGGACTCAAATTCCTGAGCCAACTGGATAGAATTGACCACAGCATATTTGTCCCACTAGACCAGGCTTCTCAACCTCAGCGCTACTCACATTTCGGGCTGGATACTTCCTTGTTGAGGGGCACTGTTCTATGCATTGTAGGATGTTTAGCAGCATTCCTGGCTTCTACCCACTAGATGCCAGTAGCACCCCTTAACCCAGTTGTGACAACCAAAAATGCCCTCAGACATTGCCAAATATCTCCTGGGGGATGGAATAGTCCGTGGTTGAGAACCACTGCAATGCAGAGCCTGTGCTTTCAGTTCAACACGCAAAGATGCACTGTGATGCACTTACTCTTTGTAGAGCTGTTCAGGTATTAGTCTGTGAGTTTTTTGAGGGCACCGACAGGGTCCGATTCCCCTTTATGTTTCCTGTGCCTTGCAAAGTATCTGGCAGGTGACAGATATGCAATAAAGGGTTTTGAATGAACAAATGAACCAACTCCCTGGGAGACACTGAAATTTAAACTTCCACTCCCTGGAAACCTGTATTATATTAAACATCACCTGGGCAGTGGCTGGTGGAGGGGCAGGAGACTGACCTTCATGACCTTCTATCAGAGGGAAGGCGGGGGGGTCTCCTCTTCACCTGCTTTGTCATCCACTGTCCTGGCTCCACAGAGGCATCTTCTCCTTGAGCTCCTTTCCTCATGCTCCAGGCTTAATTATGTGGCTTCTTTTCCTTCTTGCAAAACAATAGAAATAGACACTACACCAAAGAGATTTTTCTCACCAGGGGTTAAGCCAGCATTCTGGAATGTTAAGCCCGAGATTCTCATAGTTAGAAGCCAGAAGCCCCTAAATACTGCCATTAGCAGCCATGAGAGCCACGGGAGGATTTTTGTGATGGAGTCATAAAATTTTGGCATTGGGAAAAGTCATACGTAAAGTATGAAAGGAAACATTTCTACCACAAAATCCTATCTTACTGTTTTTCTTAATCCCAGAAATTTTCACAAATGTTGTCTTTGGGCAGGTGACTAGACTCTTGTGTATCTGTTTTCCAAACAATTAAGTGCATGAGAAGGTAGAGTTCTTTTTGGTAAGACCCCCCAAAAAAAGAAAAAAAAAGATTTCCGAGGACCTTATATGTAAAGTTATAAAATATAAGTTCCAATGAATTTTAAGATTCTGGATTCTTGAAATTCACTGGAACTTTATGGTTTACTTTGGGCAGAATAAAAATGGAAGGAACAGAGAGAAAACATAAGCTGTTGGTTACATGGATCTTATAGGGGAATTAATTTAAAAAAAAAGATGGACAGACCTTTCCAAAGACCTTACTGGCCAATTAATTCAAATGGACAAATTGACTTGAATGTAAATGGTGAAAGAGGACACAAACAGAAATAAGGACAGAAAGGGGAATAAAGAAATGGCAGTGAGAGGGAAGAATGATTGGCTACTATTGGCCTAATGTGATTTTTTATAGGTGAGTTTTGCTAAGCTGCTGAAGTGCATCCAGGACCCTATCATAGAGCCCTCATGTCTGGCCTCACAGTGTTGGAATTTATATGATTGCTCTTCAGCCTAAATTTTAGTAGGTCACTATCAGGGATAATGACTGTTTTTTAAAAATTTTATTGAAGTATAGTTGATTTACAATCTTGTGTTTAATTTCTGCTGTAGAGCAAAATGATTCAGTTATATATATATTATATATATATATATATTATATATATGTATTTCTTTTCCATTATGGTTTATCATAGGATATTGAATAGAGTTCCCTGTGCTATACAGTAGGACCTTATTGTTTATCCATCCTATATGCAATAGTTTGCATCTGCTAATCCCAAATTTCCAATCCATCCCTCCCCCATCCGCCTCCCCCTTGGCAATTACAAGTCTGTTATCTATGTCTGTGAGTCTGTTATTGTCTTGTAGATATGATCATTTGTGTCATATTTTAGATTCCACATATAAGTGATATCATATGATACTTGTCTTTCTCTTTCTGACTTGCTTTGCTTAGTATGATAATCTCTAGGTCCATCCATGTTGCTGCAAATGGCATTATTTCATTCTTTTTAATGGCTGAGTAATATTCCATTGTATATATGTTCCACATCTTCTTTAAGGGATAATGACTGTTGCTTATTTTTGACCAGTTGCTCTTGGGGACGCAGGAGATAAACCTGTGAGATAGACCTGTGAGAGAGCCAGAAGGCTTGAGGTCCCAACTCAAAAGAGGACCTCTGAATGGGACCCATAACTGAGATGGGAGGGAGAGGTTGGGAAGGTGGAGAAGTGTCAGAGGTTTCAGGAAGAGCTGGGGAGCAATTTGTTCTGGGACTGCCATTGAGAGAGGAGTTGGGGCAGGAGCTGGCCCCCTGGGTGTCCTGGGACTTGAGCAGGTCTGAGCAGCACATCAGGGAGGGAGACAGGGCTTTCCAGCCCACCAGGGGTGCACAGACTCACAGAATTTCGAATTGGAAAAGTCTTAGGAATCTAGCTGAAACCTCACAATTTTTAGATTGGGCGCAGGGAGATTGACATATGCAAGCAGGAGTCCTCCCTCAAAAATTTCACCATTTCCTCTAGAGAAATGGTCCCTGTTTTCTCTGAGAGCATAGAACATATTTATTGGTTTTTTAGATGACCTTAGGCAAGCAAGTGTGAAGCAGCCAGACATGAAACATCTCCCAGTGAGATTTACCTCCGATGCTCCTCAATGCTGAACCTGCATGCATATCATTTTATATGCTTTTGGTGTGTACGCACATAAATCCTCATCTGCGGTGACCAGTCCAGGACTGTGTGGAGACCAGAGCCAGCTGTGGGGGAGGCTACAGGAGATGGGGGTGGGGAGGGATGTTGTGATCAGTTTGCCAGATTTAGCACACAAAAATACAGGACGCCCAGTTAAATTTGAATTTTAGATGAAGAATGAATGATTTTTTTTTTTGGTATAAGTTTGTCCCCCGTATTGCATGGGATATACTTACATACTAAAAAAATTATTCTCTGTTTATTTGAAATTCAAATCTAACCAGGCTTCCTGTGTTTTATCTAGCATCCTTTCTTGGGACCCTCAGCAGCAAAGAAGTCTGGATCTTTGTTAATGGTAGTGATGCTGAGGGCATCGTGCTGCTCCTGTATCAGATGGAAGATGGCTGCCCCGGTCCTCTTCTCTCGTAACTTCTCTCATTCGCCTGGGGTTTCTAGAAGAGACAGGAAATCCTATTGCCTTGTAGATGTCCAGGCAGTAAAGGAAGGATAGAACAGCGTTTGTAGGTCATTGCTACCACAAATTTCTTTCTCCAGTTCCCTTTTGTCTTGCTCTAGCAAGAGGAACAACTCGGTCTTTAAGGATTTGGGGACAGGAGGAAACGTGGCTGGATAAAGCTAGCACACACTGACTGGAGCATGTGTCCTGGGGAGATAATGGCTCTGAACCTACTAAAATAAATGGTCTGCTTTGTTCTTGAATAATAATCATTTGGCAGCTTTGTTCTCTCTTCCCGGCAGCTGGATGAGGGGATTCTGATTTCAGAGGAAATTGGGTGACCTAGGGCTGGCCATTTTGGACAGAGGGGGAGTGGAGATTTACCACACCAGGGAGTCCCATGTGGTGATACAGCCCCTGCTGCGAAATATTTCCCCAATGCCTGTCTTAATGCCCAAACGTCTGCCATAAGTCTTAAGGTTGATGACCATCACCTTAAAAAAATGCATATTTCCCTGAGAACCAAAACATATTAAGTGATTATCTTTTTGGAATGAATTGGTTCCTTTTTTTAAAAAAAATAAACTTATAAACAATGGAAACTTATTTCTCATTGAATTAGTTCCTTAGAGTCTTCCTAACCGCACATTTGGCTGAGAGCAGGGTCTTAGGGTTGTTGGATCCTAGGCCAGACAATTCTTTGGGGGACAGAGAGATAGAGAGGTTGACCCACAGAGGAAGAATAGGACAAAAGCCTAGAAATTAAGGGTCTGGGCAGTTCAGGAGGACAAGGGAAGGGGGAGAGGGGGAGGAACAAGGGGAGAGGAGAGACAGAGGGGAGGGGAGGGGGTGAAACTACCTACCTTATTTGCTACCATCCCTGCCGGGGCTCTGTGGACAGAAGCATCCTCCACTTTCCAGACAAATTTGGGCTGGGCATTGCTGAGGTCAGGGCACTGAGTTCCTGGCCTGCTCCTCTGTGTGAGTCGGGGAGCCACTCAGCTCCACTTAGTTTTCTTGACTCTCCTCCCAAGTGCCAGGAGACAAATGAGAGCACAGAGAAGGAAGGCTCTGCCTGGCTATAGCTGGGAGGAGTGTATTAGGCTGCAGGGAAGGGAAAACTCACACCCAGTGGCTTGAACCTTATGGGGTTTCTTTTCCTCACGTGACAGCAAGTCCAGAGTAGTCAGTATGGGCTGACTTAGTGCTTGAGCGTGTCATCTGGGATATGGGCAATGTCTGTTAGCCTGCAGTAGAGGAGGTCAAGGGGCTTGGTGTTCAGTAAGCTGCAGTGGCCCAGAAGAAAATCACTGGAACATATTCAAGATAGCTCTGGCATTCTGGGCCTTTCTCTTTGCCACCTGGAGAAAAGTCCACCATCCTGACATTGTGCTTTCCAGCACCATTCCTCTTGAAGTGGTTGAATGTTTCATTTCCTCCACAGATATCTGAGCCCATCTAGGTGCCACTTCTGTCTTCCCCTCTATTGGGCAGGGTACCAAGAACACTGCAGGGTCCAGTTTGGTGCCTGGATCTCAGTAGACTCTCTGGACACAGGATTACTTTTTCCTGAGCCCTCCATCCAAAACCTACTTTCCAGGAGAGCAGTGGTCACAACCCTTGCTTCCCCTACCCAAAGAATTCTTTCGCCACAGTCAATTCAGTACCATTTTTTTTCCTGAAGACTAAAGCCTGAGAAAAGATACAGTGGATGACTTGAAGGTCAGAGAGGTGGGCTAGCTGGAGCAATGCCTGCAACTTTCCATTGAGAGTGAACTTTTCTGCTCCCCCTAAAATGTCTGTAAGTCCCCGAGGTTGCCTTCTGCCCAGTCTTGGCCAGCTGACTGAATACCATTTCTAATTCTGACAACAGCAGAATTCGGAGTGTGATGAAGCTGGTTGCAAACTTCTCTCCATGGATGGATAGATCATGACACAAATGGGGGTTAGTGGTTCCAGGAGCACAGCCTGCACTCTGACTGGAGCCAGCTGTCCTAGAAATGTGTCCTCTAGGTTCCAAAGGATAAAGAATGTGTAGCATGTCCTCTCCATGCGGCAAAAGCTGCCTGATTTAGCAACAATAAGAGCTTTGGAATCAGGAGGTCAGGAGGGAAGCCCTGGTTTCTTCCCCTCTCTAGTTGAATGGAGCCGTACAAGTACTTCAGCTCTCAGACAGATTGTTTCCTCCTCTGTAAAATAGGGATAAAAATCCTGGATTGCTGCTCTCATGGGAAGGTCATGGATATCAATGTGAATTTCAAATGCTGAGCTAGTACACAGCTTTAAGTAAGTACAGTTTGATGACTGTGATCACAATTGTGGATGGAGAGTGTTAATTTCATAATCAAGGGACAGTCTGTTTGGCCCCTGATTGTCTCTGACCAAGACAGTGATTTCTAAAGCAGTGCCTTGAATGAAGTAGCTGCTAATCAAAGTAAAAGTGACATGAATTAGTTCAGATGAACAAATGTCAGAGGCCCTTTCTTCTCCGTTTCATCTCACCCCAGGACTAGGACCACTGTGGATTCAAAGGGATTGTCCATTCTGAGACACCACACATCACTAAATGTGCCCGTGAGCCAGGGCTGACCACCAGTAAGGCAAAGTACCATTGAATGAATCCCTTCTGCCTGAAAGGACATGAGAACTTCTTCCTGATGGACGCCCTTGTTTGTTCTAGCTCTGGTCTTCCCCAGGAACTCTTCTTTGCTACTAGAAAGTATTTTTTTCATTTTCTGGTTACAAAAAAATACACCAGTGTAAAAAATCATTGGCTATCTCCAAAATGATTAAATGAAGGCAATCATCCAGATGATTCCAGTAAAAACCTTAGTGGATCCAGGCATCCTGTGCATGGACATGGGGAATGCAAATGGACAGAAGAAACAATGGCTAATATTTATTGAGTAGCTACTATGTGCCAGACACTGCATGACATGTTTACATGTATTATTTACATGTAAACATTTAATTCTCACATCAACCCACTGGGGTAACTACTACTGTACCACTTTACAGATGAGGAAACTGAGGTGCAGGGAGATCAGGGAATGTACCCATACAGCTAGGAAGTAGCAGGGCTGGGGCCTAAACCCAGAACTGTCTGATTGCCAAGCCCATCTCTTAACCACCATGCAGTTATTTACCTCTTTGCCTTTTATCCCCAACTTGTGATTTCCAATCAACCTAAGAGAAAACACATCTCTTTTGCCCTCTAACTACCCATGTCTCCTTTCTTCTGTCGGGCAGCTCTGGGTTGAATTCCACAGTGAGCCTCTGCTGAAAGGAGAATGGCCTTTGGTGTTGAGCTCTGGCCCAGGCAGGCTTTGAAGCTATAAGCAGTCTGGCCCCCTCTTTGGCAATGACCATGCCCCTTGCACTAAGGGTGCTGCAGAGGCCCCTGGCAATGCTTGGTGGGGGGGCAGGGCTTAAAGTTTCAGGGACAGGATATTCTGCCACCAGGGGGCGCACTACCTGAAGCAGGCGGGTGTCCTGCCGGCACTGTCCTAACCCCAACACCACAGGCAATCCGAGGACAGAGCTGAAGTCTCTCTTTTCACTTTCTCCTTTGAAATGAGCATAGTGATGGGATACCAAGGGATGAAATGTTGAGAACATGTGTTTTGCCAATTGTTTTAAAAGGCTCAGAATCAACCCCATACCTCCCTCCTGTGCAAGTCTTGCAGAGGTGCTCCTGGCTGCTACTTCTCATCTGAAATCAGTGCTGGAGTCACACGTCCAGGAAGTCTCCCCTGAAGACCCAGGCTGGGTTAGGGCGCCCTCTCTCTGTGCATCCTGCTATCATTGTGCATCATTAGCGCATTAACGCTATGAGTGCATTTATTACCAGTTTCCTTATCAGTCTCCTCGGCTCCTTGAGGACCAGACTACGTTTCCTGGCATGTAGTAGATTCTTCTGCATGTTTGTTGATCTGAACCTAAACTGAGTTGAAGAAAAGATCAATATCCATTTCAAAGGTTTTTGTTGTTGTTGTCTTTCATTTGTTTTTAATATCTGATGCTTCCACCTTTTAGGCAGAGCTGTTCCTCAGAATTTTAGACACCTTTGGGAGTTTCCTTGCCTCATTCAGATCTCTGGGTCATGACTTCGTGTTCCAGGGAACTCCAGGGGGAAAAAGAATAATTTGCTTCTGCAAACCCTAATGTCCACTGTTCTGATAAAGGATCCCAGCTGTGACAAGGAGATTATTTACTTGAAACTAATGAGTAAAGCTAATTACTGCAGTAGATTTGGGCAGGAACAGAGTGTACCAGAGCAGGCTGCTGACAGATATCCCCAACCGTCCAACTTGGCAACTGAGCCAGCAAGCCCACTAGATGTGCCAGTGCCTTTTGGTCCTTGAATTGCATGTTCAATAGCAAACAGACTTTAGGATTGTAGTTTGCGGCTCAATTTTCTGAGAAGAGCCAAGAATGAATTTCTGTGGCTTGTTCTTTTTCTCCCTGGTTCCAATTTTGGTAAAATATATAATAAAACAAAATCTGACTTTTTGGAGGGTGTGGGATTAGAGGTCCACTGACCACTTCCACAACTTCATTCTTCACAACTCCTCCATGACTCCTGTCTTCCAGAACAGTAAACCCACTTCTTACCTGCTGCTCACAAATGCTTGCTTCCTATGGCTCAGGCTTTTCTGTTTCCTTCGCTGCCTGCAGTCAGAGCCATGTCTCTCCTAATGCAGCTGCAGCTTACCTGCCAGGAAATCACTGCCGTTGACCCCAGCTGATGATGATCATGCCCTTATCTGGCATCCTGAGCCGTGCTTGTCCCAGATGCCAAATCCCATTCTACTGAACTATGTGGGGCATCCAAATTCTTTCCTTTTGGTGGAATTTTGTTAAAATTAGACCTGAGAGGGAGTAATAGTGGTATAGGATGAGAATTAAATGTATGAATTAGATAACGTATAGTGCTTAGTCCAGTGCCTGGCACAATTTATATACATTTAAAATATGTATAAACGGAATCACTGCTCTACAGCAGAAACTAACACAATATTGTATAAATCAGATACTTCAGTAAAAAATAAAATATGTACATTTTTAGACATTTAATTTTAATATGCATCTTTAGAGTATATATTGTGAAACCCAACTCTGTTCTCTACACTGAATAACAGGAATTACTACCCACCCCCCGCCCATAAACCATAGTCTCTGCTCTCAGTGTGTTTGCATTTTGGAGGGAATGACAAGAGACGTGTCACAAGCTAGAAGCAGTCTGCATGTGATGCACAGGCCACAGGGAGAGAGGTGGTGTGGAGCACAGGCCGAAGGGTTGTTGGGATTTAAAGTGAGGCAAGGACAGCCATGGGTGAGGTTAACTGGAAAAGGCTTAATGGGGAAGGATAGTCTGAAAGTGTAGGTACTGTTTTGCCAGAGACTATTGTAGGAGGCACCCTAGGTGTGGGGAGATGTGCGGGGAAGCCCAGAGATCGTTAAGAGGATGAGAGGGCAAAAAAGGATGAGAGGACTCTGAGGTGTGCAGGGTCTGATGGGCCACTGATTGGGTCTGTAGGAGCTGAGGATGTGATGGCCCCTGGGGTTGGATTGTTAGTGAAACTGAGCAGCAATAACTTCAGAGAGGGGTTGGTAGATGGTGGGTATTTCAAAATCGGAGTTAGGAAAACATTGGTTTTCGTTGGAATTCTGGAGGGAGGAGCGTTACCCAGCTTAAGTTAGAAGCAGTCAGAGGAAGAGAGTCTATGTGTTTGAGAGGAATGGGGTTGAGATGTGCTCTGGAAAATGGCAAGTTCAGCCAAGATGAAGTGGAAAGGCGTGCAGATGGCCAACAACAAAGGCAGTTTAGCTCTAGGAAATGGAGCCTCACAATATGAACCACGGAGGCTATAGCAGGAAGCTCTGCGGCAAAAAACAGTGGCCACCCATTGTTTTGTTTTTGCACTGAATTAGCAAGCACACACTGTACTTGGTGCTTTCAATCCTTAAGGACAAATAAGAAATTTTGATGGATCTAAGTTCTTGAATTTTTAAAAACTTACAATAGAGAGATTCTTATTCCATACAATTGGTCAAAATAAAGAAAAAAAAGTTGACAAATCAATATAAAAATAGGACCTATGTATCTTAAGCATTTTAATTTAAAACATAAAATGTACATTCCCTAACATTTTGATATTCAGCCTAGGCTTTTTCTCTGACCATGGGGATGCTGATTGTAGTTCTCTATTTTCTTTCTTATATAAACAGCATTCTTAATGAATCAATAATGGCCCCAAATCCTTTGCTACTCCTTCCATTGAGGGGTGGAATCCAGTACTCCTCTACTTGTTTTGAGCTTACCTTCGTGATTTTCTTGTCCTACAGAATGCAGTGGAAGTGACGTTCTGGGAATTCCATGTCTAGACTTTAAACTCCCTGCTGGGCTCCTTGGAATGCTCTTCTGGGAGCCCTGAGCTTTGGGAAGCTCATGGGAGCTGCCATCTAAGAATTCACTACCTTGAGTTCCCCTGGTTTGGAAGGCCACATATGGGTGCTCCAGAGGACAGTCCCAGCTGGGCTCAGCTTTCCAGGCATCCCCATGAAGCCACAAGACGTGTGAGTGCAGCTGTCTTGGGTCTCCTTCACTGATACCATGTGGAACAGAAAAACTGAATGGCTGAGCCCTCTCTGAATTTCTAGCCCACAAAATTGTGAGATAGTAAAATGGTGGTTGTTTTAAGCCACCAATTTTGGGGGCAGTTTGGTATGTAATAGATATCTGGAACTTTTTTTAAAGAAGGCTGGGCATGTAGTCATAGAGCTGGGAGAGACTAGAGATCAGGTAGTTCAGCTCTCTGATGTGCACATGAGAATTCTGAATACTGACAGAGGCTTCCAGAAACTGACATCAAAATGCCTTGATCATACAGAAGTGCCTGAGCCTCCTAATTTCAGCTTTACCTTTCCTGCCCTTGAAAGTGAGGGGTCTCCTGTGTTTACCTTTCCTGGATAAACTTGCTGGAAAAGCACCAGCAAGCCGAGTTAGATATATACAGTCAGCCACATCATCTTGGCCATGGGAAGTTGTTCCAAGAATCTGTTCTTCAGCAGTTGGTGTCTGCCTTCCCAGGGCCCCAGAGAGTCTCTGAGGTCAGGGACTCCATTTCCTGTTTGTCTGACTTCCTTCCTATTCCTTCCACAGGATAGGCTCCCTCCAGCTCAGTGTGGGCAGCAGCCACACTTAGGGAGAGTTTAGAGCTTCTTACCTGAATGCTAAGTCTTCCATAGATGATCCATGACCAGGTCCAGCCCCATGGACATGCGACCAGCATGGTTGCTCAGAGCCCAATACAGAGAGGAGCCCCAAGCTTGCTTTAATGCTCTGTGGGCGCCATCTTGAAATTCTTAATACTTTTGAAAAAGGGGCTCTGCACTTTCATTTTACACTGACCATGAAAATTATGCAGGTAGTCCTGCCATGACTCATACCACCTGTGGTTGAGATCAGGCGCCATGGCTGTTTCCTTAGTACAGCCTGTTCTATCTCACTGAGAACTGGTGGAGGGGTGGTCAGTGAGGAAGGGAAAACCATGTGGAAAAATGAATGCTGTATTCCTGTTTCCCATATGAAAAGATAAACTGAGGCATATTAAAAATTTTAAGAGTTTATTTGAGAAAAAAATCGATTGGAATCAGGCAGCACCAAACTGGAAGTATGGTTAGGAGCTCTCTGAAAGGCAGGAGCTGGGGAGAGACTCATAGAGAGAAAGTGGGGAAGCAAAGTAAGGAAATTATTGGATTGGCTATAGCGTAAAGCCTGGCTGGGTGTTTGTGATTGGTTGTCCTTAGCATCTTGATTTTGTGACTTTGAGGCATTTATAGGATTAGACTTTGGTTTGAGCAGGCTGCCGTGGCATTAGAGCCTTGTCAAATGGCCTCCTTGTTTGATTACTTTAACACCCTCTGTAAGACAGAGCCCCTTCCCCGCGCCCACAGCTGACAAAATGATCCACCCCGGGCAGGACTGACTGCATGTGAGGGGTGCTTGGCTGGGAATGAGTCTGGAGGCAGACAGTGCCCTGCAGCTCAGGCCCAAACCCGGCTGCTTTCTCAGTCCTCCTTCACGAGGAGTCAAGGGGAGGAAGGGCCTTTCTCACCAGCCCAGTTTTCCTACAAAGGGAGACACAGGCAGTGAGGGGCAAGAGGCGTGGCAATAACTGGGGCAGGGCTGGGCCTGGGGGGCCCGGACACCCACAGTGTCTAAGAGAGGGAAGAAATGAAGAGCTAGGTCCCACCCAAGGCCTTGACAGAGGCCTAGGAAGCTGGGGCAGGGGTTAAGAAGACCCACACCCCCTCCTGCCGTAAACGTAAATCCCACTCACCCTCTGGCTAAGTTCCCCCTCCTCATGCAAACTGTTCCACACTTGGCAATCATTAAAAAACTCTCTTCTGCCTGCTGTCAGCGTGCCCTTTCACATACCTGCTCGGATCCAAACACAGCTGTCTTTTCTTTGTCTACCACCTGTGTCTCGAAAAATCAATCAGGCTGGGCCTGAGCTTCCACAGTGGGTGATTCTTCGCCTTTTCACTTTCTCTTTGCTCTCCTAGGACAGTGATTCTCCAGGTGGTGTTCCTGAACTGGCAGCATCAGCCTTACCTGGTAAACTGTTAGAAATGCAAATTCTTGGACACCACCTCAGACCTACTGAATCAAAAACTCTGGGGGCGAGGCTGGTGATCTGTTGTTTGACAAGCTGTCCAGGTGATTCTAACGATCACTAAACTTTGAGAACCCCTCTCCTTGAGACCCATGGCTGAAATAAGGTCCTCTACCGGAACCTACAATTTCAGCGCTGACACCTGTGTGACAGATGCGGCATCTTTTTGCAAAGGAAAGCAGTAGTAATTCTTTCACGTATAAAACCCCTCCTCCACACACACAGGCACACAAAAATACACATAAAAAGGAAAAATGCTTTGCTTCTCATTCCTCCTCTATTTAACATCTGTTACCCAGCTTTGAGTCCTTGGAACAAGAGCATCGGCGTTAGAGTAATTGCTTGCAGGGTGTCCGGAAGGCAGGTGAGGCCTGCCACTTTTAATGCAAGCTGAGAACAAACACAGCATACTGAGCCCCAGCCAGCTTTCTGCTGCTAGAGACAGAGGTGGAATTTATGTTTTGCTGGGATGATACCCCCTAAAGGGCTGCCTTACCTTGAGGCCTTAATTAGAAGCAGCAGTAGCCCTTGGGCCTGCTGAGTTTCTATCTGATGTGATTGCACAAAAGAGCTGGACCTTTTGTTATTTAACATATTCTGAAAAGCTTTTTCATAAAATCCCTTTTCCAGTTTCTTATTTCCTGTCACACACACCGGGGTAAATTTAAAAAGGTTTATACAGGGCAAACAATTAGTGATATCTGGTTTTCCCATGTTTGCCATAGATGATCAGATTTAATTTATGTCATTTCGGCCCTATTTTCTCTCTCTCACAGGGTCCTGTCCTGCTCCAGCTACCTTCCCATGCATTCATCACTGTCCTTCCCTCCCTCCTCCCCGTGGCTCTCTTTCCTTTTTCTTTGCGTCTTTCTAGAGAGGGCCTAGTGTCTAGTATTAGCTTGGAAGCTTGAACATATAAAAACAAAATTCAATATAAAAGAGAATTTCCACTGGAGATGTCGGTATTTTAATTTCATAATTGCACCCCCCTGATAAATCAAACTAAAGAGCTGCAGAGATTTTCTTATGCTTTTCTTTATACCAATTTGGCAAGACAGGACATGCCACATGCTGTGAGATGTCAGCTGTAAGCTATCTGAATGGCCAGTAAGGAGCTGGAAAGAACAGAGATGTGACTGTCTTCCTTGATCTGCCACATACGTCATGTAAATGAGTTCATGGGCTTAGCCCATTGCAGCTCTTGGCTCATGATAAGTCCTAGCTAATTGTCTGCTATGTGGTACTTAGCTGCATAGCAGAGAACTCTTACCTTGGGTTAACAGGAAACACATAAGAACAATGTCTTCTGACACAGGAAGGGGGTCTTGCCCCAGGATCTGTGGATCTGCATTGACTGGACAAAGTCTCTCATTGCTCTCTGTCCTGATTCTCTGGGTTTTCAAATCATGGATTACTCTTTTGTTGTTGTTCTTGTTTTTAAAGTCACTTAACTCTCCTTAAGCACAAAAGGGAATTTATTGGATGAATACTGGAGTATCTCAAGAATCAAGGCCAAGAACTATAGCCTGAGCTTCATGAAAGCCTGGAACTAGGAACTGAGCGGAAAGCCATCAAGAACCTAGTAGTTATTTCACTCTCACTTTTCTCTCTCTCACTTGGGGCCAACTGGACTCTTTGCTTCTTTCTCAAGGATGATCCATGCTTCTTTTTGTCTGTAGACCAGCTTTTACTTCTTTGGCATGAGCATGGATAAACATGGCTGCCACAAAATGGCACACTTTGCTCCCTAGTTCAAAAGGGAGTCTTGAGGATGGTGTTCCAACTCCCAACACCTGGTAGAGAAGCTGAGCAGTGCAGGTTGGGTCAGTTGTGACCTAGGCTGTGAGTCATGTGATACCAGCATTACTGCCATTGTTTAGTTCATTAGGTGGGGATTTATTCTGTTAAGAAAAATTATCTCAAATTTGGAAATAAGACAAAAGAAAGACAGCTTGTCCTTTCAATGTCATACTGGAGTGTTGCTTAACCACCTTAGGGTTCTTTAATTATCTAGAGGAATGTATCTTTATATGACTCACTTTCTCCTACTGATTAAAGGCCAAGACTCTGAAATTACATGATAACTTATAGATTTTGCCCAGTAGACATTCAAATGATTTCTATCTGGTAGAAAATATAACCAAAGTTTTTGGTTTTATTGCCCATAAGCATGTTAACTAGTTTTGTACCTAACCTAGCAATCTTATTCCAACATTTTCTTTCTTTAATGACTGTATATTCTTTTAACTTGTACTTCTCCTTTGAACAAGGCTCACTATCCTGCTGATTTCCTCAGAAATGAAGTGGGCAAATCTTGACATATGTTTATTTTGTATTTGTATGAGAAGCATGTTGTTAACTTTTTGAACATTATTTTTTTTTTTAGTTTTCAGAAAAAAAGGGGAGGAGGATTGAATTGATACCTCAAAGTTATCTACTATAGCTTCTATTTTGGTTCCTATGAATTTCCTGTTTTTTAATGGCTTCCACAACATTTAGCCAATGATCTGGTCTTTTGCTTTAGTGAGAGTCTGCTGTTAGTATACTTTTTCACTCTTTGCTGGTCTGAAATATATTTATTTTATCCTTGTTCCTAAAAGGAACTATCATTGGATGTACATTCTAAGTCAACATTCTAAGACTCTCTCTTAGGTTTTTGAAAATATTATTCTACTGCCTTCTGGCTTTATTTGTTGCTTTCAGAAGTCAGAAGTAAATCTAATTGTTATTCTATCATAGGTAATTTTTCTTTTCTCTCTGGTTGCTTTTAAGATCTTTTTTCTTTGGTATTCTTTGACTAAAAAAAGTGTGGATTTTTAAACTTTACATCTCTTGAAATTCATAGAGCTTCCTGATTCTAAGGATTTGTGATTTTCATCAATTCTTTGAAAAATTCATTTAATAGCTCCTCAAATATTGAGGAGATATTCACATTATTTATATTATTTCAGAATTCCAAGTAATTATATGTTAAATATTCTTACCTTAAGGTAAATTTTCTTACCTTATCTTTCATGTCATTTAACTTCTATTTAATCATCTTTTCCCCCTATTCTGTGCTGTATTCTGGATAGTTTCTCCAAATCTATCTTCCAGTTTACTAATTCTTTCTTTAACAGTGGCTAATATTCTCTTCTTCTTGAGAATAACACATGAAAAGGTATTCAACAGCATTATAAGCAGGAAAATGCAGATTGGAATTATTACCGTCTCATCAGAATGGCTAAAATTGAAAAGAAAAACAGTTCCAAATGTTGATAAGAATGTAGAGCAGTAGTTACACTGCTGGTAGAGTGTGATTGGGTACAACCCTTTTAGAAAACAATTGTCATTATTTACTCATGTTGACGCTCCTCATACCCTTTGAGCTAGTAATTCTACTGATAAGTGTATAATTAACAGAAATACAGGCACATATTCACTAAGAGACTTACAAGATTATTCATAGCAACATTATTCATAATGGCCCCAAACTGGCGTTAACTCAGATGTCCATTAAGAGTAGAATGGTGGGCTTCCCTGGTGGCGCAGTGGTTGAGAGTCCGCCTGCCGATGCAGGGGACATGGGTTCGTGCCCCGGTCCAGGAAGATCCCACATGCCGCGGAGTGGCTGGGCCCATGAGCCATGGCCGCGGAGCCTGCGCGTCCGGAGCCTGTGCTTCGCAACGGGAGAGGCCACAACAGTGAGAGGCCCGCGTACAGCAAAAAAAAAAAAAAAAAAAAAAAAGAGTAGAATGGTAATTAATCATGATATATTTATACAATGGAGAATTATAAGCAATTATAACAAACTCTAGTTATAAACAATAATGTGGATGCATTGCACAAGCCTAATGTTGAGTGAAAGAAACTAAATTCAAAAGAATGTACTCTGTATGAACCCATTTATAAACAAACAGAAAACAAACAGAAAAGCAAAACAGTTTGGCAAAACTAAACTGCTGTAGGGCTTCTCTGGTGGCTCAGTGGTTGAGAGTCTGCCTGCCGATGCAGGGGACATGGATTTGTGCCCCAGTCCGGGAAGATCCCACATGCCGCAGAGCGGCTAGGCCCATGAGCCATGGCCGCTGAGCCTACACGTCCAGAGCCTGTGCTCTGCAACGGGAGAGGCCACAACAGTGAGAGGCCCATGTACTGCAAAAAAAAAAAAAAAAAGCAAAACTAAACTGTTGTATTTAGGGGCAAACACTTTGGAGTTAAAACTATGAAAAAAGGAAAAGATAACCATAAAAGTCAGGATAATGGTTAGCTTTGGGGAGGGGGGATAGTATAGAGATGGGAAGGGATGCTCAGGGGTTTTCTGGGGTACATGTAATATTCTATTTTTTGACCTAGTTGGTGGTTACTTGAGTGCTCATTTGGTAAAAAAATCATTGAACTATATGCTTCTTTGTGAAAAATAAAATACACACTTTGACTTGTAAACAATGAAAATATTATATATCTAAATTTGTGAGATGCAGCTAAGGTGGTATTTGGAGGGAAATTTATAGCTTTAAATGCATATGTTATGAAATAAGAGTGGCTAAAAATCAAGGAATTGAGCATTCAATTTAAGAAGTTAGTAAAAGGACATTAAAATAGTTAAAAGAAAGTAGAATAAAGAAAATAATAAATATTTGAGAAGAAATTAATGAAGTAGTAAACAAATAGAGTAAAATATAGAATAAAATGATGATCAATACAAAGATTTTGTTCTTTTTTTTTTTTTTTTAATTTTTTTTTTTTTTGCGGTACGCGGGCCTCTCACTGCTGTGGCCTCTCCTGTTGCGGAGCACAGGCTCTGGACGCGCAGGCTCAGCGGCCATGGCTCACGGGCCCAGCCGCTCCGCAGCATGTGGGATCTTCCCGGACCGGGGCACGAACCCGTGTCCGCTGCATCGGCAGGCGGACTCTTAACCACTGCGCCACCGGGGAAGCCCCAAGATTTTGTTCTTTGATATGACTAATTAAATTGACAAACTTCCAGAAAAATTGATGAGACAAAGAAGGACGACAGAAACAGATATGAGGAATAAAAAAGGGACCACACAGCAGATACAGCAGAGATTAAACATAATAAGAGAACTTAGGTGAAATGGACAAATTAGTGGGAAAATATAACTCAGTATTGAAGTCAGTATTATAAGTCAGTATTGAAATTGAATTAAAAGTAATAGAAAAATTAAATAGTTCTATAATCATTGAATCAAATAAATTGAATTATTAATAGGGACTCTTCCCATTAGGAAAATGCCAGCCCTATAAGTAGGTTTCACTAGACTTAAAGAAACAGATTATTAAAATATTACACAAACTCTTAGAATAGAAAAAGAAAGAACACTCTATTTGACGCTAGTAAAAATCCTTCATACCCAAAGCAGATGAGGACAATATGAGAAAGGAAAATTGTAGGCTGATTTTACTCAATGAATATAGATACAAATATTCTAAACAAAATATCAGCAAACTGAATGAACAATATATAAGGCGACAACAAATCATGACTAAATTGGAATAAGGGCTTAACCCAGAAATCCAAGACTGGTTCAACATTTGAAATGGACTGATATAATTTACCATGTTCACAGATCCAGTGAGAATATTCACATGGCATTCTCTCAGTAAAGGCAGAAAAACTGTTTCATAAAATCCAACATTAACTTAATGATCAAGACTCTTAACAAATCAGGAATAGAATGGAATATTTTAAACTGGATAAAGAACATCAGTGTACAAAGAAAACTTACAGCAAATGCCACACTTAATGATGAAATTGAGAAAGCAGATCCTTTAGCAAGCAGGAACAAGACAAGAATCCCTGCTTTTCCCACTTCCTAGCCAGTACAGTAAGGAAAAAGAGAAAGATTTATAAGGTATAAGGATTAGAAGGAAGACACCACACTATCATTATTCACAGATGATAAGATTGTTTGCATAGAGTCATAGACAATTTGTTAGAATAATAAGAGTTTGGCAAGGTTGCCAATTATAAACACGCTTTAAACAAGGCAATTGCATTTTTACACACCAGTAACATTTGGAAAATTTAATTTGATAAAGTTATCATTTACAATAGCAATAAAAATGTAAGGAAAGTATGTCCATTTTTCCAAATTTGAGCTCGAGATTTAATGCATTTCCAGTAAAAATACCAACATGGTTTTTCATGGAAGTTGGCAAGCTGGCTCTAATATTTATGTGGCAGGGCAAAAGTCCGAGACGAGACTAGCCAACACAGTCTACAAGAAAAAAGAACAGAGAGGAGGGATTTGCCTTCTTAGCTATCAAGCCTCATTATAAAATAATAATAAAGAGAGTGAGATATTAGTGCAGGGATAGACAGAAAGACCCCTGGCACGAAACAGCCTAGACACAGACCTAAGCATATTTGGAAATTTGATAAATGGAAAAAGTGGCATTACAGAAAAGTGGGGAAGTGCTACACTATTCAGTAATTATTCATATGGAAAATAAATGAAATTGGAACTCTGTATCACTCCACGTACAAAAATCAGTTCAGAATGATTAAGGGCTCAAAGGTAAAAGACAAAATTCTAAGCCCTTTTAGAAAAAACACAGAACATCTTTAAGGCTTCAGGGTAGGGGAGGATTTCTTAAATGTTACACAAAAGTGCAAGGCAGCGAGGAAAAGACTGATAATTCTACCACCTTAAGAACTGCTATAAGACTATAAAAAGAGTGAAAATAAAAGCTCCAAGCAGGGAGAAAGTATTTGTAACACATATAAACAAAAGAGATTATTATCCAGAATATATAAATAACTCCTAAAAATCACTAAGAAACAGGTAAACCACACTATACAAATAGAGAAAATATGAGAGCAGGAACATTATAGGAAAGGAAACACGGATAACAACATATGAAAAAATGCTCAATTTCATGATTAAACATGGACTGTAAATTAGAACAAGGAGGAAATACTATTTTATGCCACCAGACTGGCAAAAATTAATAACTCAGACAATACCATGGATGTGAGCAAAACACTACTGGCGGATGTGTAAATTAGTACTTTGGGGAAGAAATTGGCTTTATCTAGAAAAGCTCAAGATGCCACATGGCCCAGAAATTCCACTATGTACCCCTTAGAGAAATTCTTCCATATGAACTCCAGGAGAGGAACACAAGAATCTTTGTAACAGAACTGTTGTTAAAAACAAAAGAAAAAAACTGGAAACAACACAAATATCCACCCAGGAGAAAATGAATGCATAAATTTTGCTATATACACTGAAAAATGAATGCAAGACAGCTCATGCATTAACTTGGGGAAGGAATCTCAGCAACAATGTTGAGTGAAAGGAACCATTCATGAATGAACACATGACTCCATTTCTATAACGTTTCCAAAAATGCGAAAACCAAACAAACACTCATTCAGGGATGTATTTATGTGCTGAGATATTTTGCAGGCGAGCCTCACAATAGACACATTCTATAGCCTAGGCTCCTGGCTGCCTACCATTTTTGGCAAGAGGACTCTTACCTGCTTTTCTGAGAGATGAGGGGACCCTGAGTCAGGAGCACAGGTATCCTCAGGCCTGCCCACGTCCTGGATAGTCATCACAAAGAACTCCTGACCATCCGAATTCTGCTCACTCTTTGAACTCAGTGTCATCAAGTTCAATGAACATCAGATTTACAAGCCCTGAATGAGCTGCCATCCCAACAGAGGGGGCCAGTTGATAGGCTCCATCTCCATTCTCAATCTGCTGCTGGGCTCTGGAGTTGAGCCAGACCCTATTTGAGGCAAGGAAGTGTGGGACTTCAAAATCTCAAATTAGATGGCTTGATATGAATTTAGTCTTGTTCAAATCAATCCCCCTGTTTCCAGGTTTGTTTTGTTTCTTTTGTAATTTTGCAACTACATCATACCAACATACTACTTTTTATTCCAAAAACTAGGACGTGATCTGAGAGGTGTACCAGGTCACATTAGGTTCAAGCAGCGTGAAAGGCAGTAAACTTGGTCCTGCCTGTCCTGAAAGACCCAGTTTCCGGCCACGTGTCCGGCCAGGGATGCTGTGACTTGTGGGCTGCAGCTGCTCCTGACTCCTGTTGAAGGGCTCCTGTCTCTGTCCCCACTTCCGTCCTTGCCAAGGCAGCTGTCTGGTGGGATGAGGAAGGGAGGAGGGCAGGTGACAATGGAAGGCAAAGGAGGACAGGGAAGAAGGGAGGAGAGGGAAATGTGGGGGGAGGAGGCCCAGGCGGGCCTGGAAGTGAAGCTCTTCAGTTTTGATTCACTGAAGCCAGGATTGCTTTTGAAATACACCAAGACCTTTCAGCAAGTCCTCAGACAGACCCACCATTCATCTGGACAGTGTGTTTTTCCTTGCAGAAAATAACCTTCCTCAGCCAGCAGCTCCTGGAATGTCGGCCAAGGAACACAGTCCAATAGGCCGGACCTCCTTTGTCCACTGACGCCAGTGGCCATCAGGCGGCGACATCAGGGCCTAAAAATAGCCTCCGCCTCACGCACTCCCACTCTGGGCCCTACTCTTTCCAGGGACTCCGTCTCCATATTGACTTCGTTTGGGGGGGGGGGCAGTAGATTTCTCTGCAAGAAGGAGATTTCTATTCTGAGCTGCTTTTTCCTTCCAAGTAAGGCACCCTGAAAACACTTATCTTCAATGAGACATTCAGTAGGAAAAGATTTGTGAGTTCTACCAAGTTTGAGCTCACAAACTCAATCAAAGGCTAGGGTCCCGTCAGTGGTGTGAAGTGAGCCAGGCAAACACACACACGTAATTACGGGAAAGCCAAAATGTAAAATGGGCCCATCAGCAGATTGGTGAGCAGAGCCGCCTGAGAGCAGCCCATTCAGGACTTGTAAATCTGATGTTCATTGAACTTGATGACACTGAGTGCAAAAAGAGTGAGCCCCCAAATGACAACCTTTATGCCTTTTCTGAGCTTATAGGCAATGGACTTAAAAATCATATATCATAGTTGTCCCTGAGTTGAAATATGAAAACACGTTCTGATGTGGGAAAGTCCAGTACCATGGAGCATAAGGACAGGCCGGGGTCTTTCCTCCAGATGAAGATCCACATGAGGGTATTTAGTACAGACGATTCTGCCATCACCTCAATGGGCTACTGCCCACAATCTTACTCATCTCGTTAGTTACCCTCATTAATCGTCCTCGCATCCCAAATCCCAGCTTCCTTTCCCAATTACCCAGTTCCTACCAGGGGAACTCATTGTCTGTTTCTCAGAATCTTCTATGATAACTTCCCTGCGCTTCACACCTGGTCCTTAATCGGTCCTCCAGGCAGCAATTATTTTCTTCCTTAGAAATGAAATAGTTGCCTTGACTCTCACTCCAACTCCCATCATTCTAACAGCACTTCACCGAGCGCCCTTGATCGGTCTAGCAACTCCCCAATAGGTCTTGCACATCTCTGACAGATTGATCTTATCAACACATTGCTTTTGCATCTCCTTACCCAAGAACTCACAAAAGCTCCCGATTACCACCTCCACCTGCTCTTCTTTGGTTGGCTCTTGCTCTACCTGTTCAAATTAATTTTTTTGTGGTTACCCATTGTGTGGGCTTTATTCTTCAACTTTAGGTTCCCCCTCTAGGTCATAGCCCAGCTTTTCAAGGGAGGAGTAGGGGAAAGAGAAGGAAGGTGGCAGGGAAAGAGAGGCTCATGTCCACCTCTGTGACTGGCCGTCCTACCCACCCTGCCGTTTGCCTCTGTCCACCCTTTCCCCGTCTTCTCCAACAATCCAGGTCTTGAACTTCCTTTCTTTGAGACTCAGCTTCCCATCGGGGCCTTTGCTATTAGTAACACCTTCCTCCCCAGTCTTCTGAGCTTCTTCAACCCCTGTGGGTACAGCTTCTATGACTCAGGAGCTCTATGGGGAAACATGCTGGTGCCATTGTTCTCCTACTGGTCATGTCCACTGTCCATGGAAAGCTAATGATCCACTTAAAGATTTGCCACCAGAGATTGAATTGTATGGACCACCCATGTCCCTGGGCAGTTCTCAGGCTTCCTAAATAATCCTCCTGTATTTGCTGTCTGATGGTAGAAGAAAAATCAGACTCTGCTGTTTCCTAACCATTGGTAGGTCAGTTTCCTCTCTCTGATCTCATCATTCATTTATCAAACCTTTGCTGAGCACTACTGTGTGCCAGGTGATACATTTCAGTCTTTGAGGATTCAGAAGAAGAAGGCACAGCTTCTGGCCCCAGAGAACTTCCAAACATGTTCTTGCTTTGCGCACAAGTCAAGGGAATAGATATGTCAACAGTGGGCTGTCATGAAGGGCCTCCACTTCCCCCATTTTAACTCAGAGAGTGACATTGTTGCTTAAATAGCCACAGTTCTAATGGAAAGAAAATAATTCAAAAATCTGCCTATGTTGTGGTATCTAAGAGATAAGAACTGACCTTTGAGACTTCCCTGATGGCACAGTGGTTAAGAATCCGCTTACCAATGCAGGGGACATGGGTTCGAGCCCTGGTCCAGGAAGATCCCACGTGCCATGGAGTAACTAAGCCTGTGTGCCACAACTACTGAGCCTGCGTGCCACAACTACTGAAGCCCACGCGCCTAGAGCCTGTGCTCCGCAACAAGAGAAGCAATGAGAAGCCTGCGCTACTCTTCTCTTGTTGCAACAAGAGCAGTAACAAGAGAAGCCATTGCAACGAGAAGCCCGCGCACCACAAAGAGTAGCCCCCGCTCGCCACAACTAGAGAAAGCGTGCACGCAGCAACGAAGACCCAATGCAGCCAAAAATTAATTAATTAATTAATTAATTTTAAAAAGAAAAAAAAAAGAACTGACCGTAACACATCAAATAGTAAGTGCACAAGTGGAGCATGAAATGTTGCTTCTGAGAGAATTGTAGACCACCACCGTCATGTATAAAAGTACAATTATAGGGCTTCCCTGGTGGCGCAGTGGTTGAGAGTCTGCCTGCCGATGCAGGGGACACGGGTTTGTGCCCCAGTCCGGGAAGATCCCACATGCTGCGGAGTGGCTGGGCCCGTGAGCCATGGCCGCTGAGCCTGCGCGTCCGGAGCCTGTGCTCCGCAACAGGAGAGGCCACAACAGTGAGAGGCCCGCGTACCACACACACAAAAAAAGTACAATTATGGAGAACCAGTGGGAAGTATCAGGTGCATTTAGGCTTTTTATTCTTTTGTGTTCTTGCCTAAAAGCAATTTCTATCTTAAAATATAATTGCAGATTATTTAGTTGTAGCTCCATAATGAGTATTGAGTTTGCATAAACTCATTAAAAATTTACTGTATGGTTTGGGAAATAAGCTTTAGTTTCTCAAAGAAAGACTTTCTTGGGCCAGGCTATCTATTTTTGCATTTCCCCCCCCACTAATCCAGGGATGGTTAGGGTTTGGCTCCAAAACAGGGAATGTGAGCTGACAGTTCATTGTCCCCACCTTGGGGGCTGAGACCCACGGGCTGGGAGTGGAATGCCAGCACAGTGGCCCCCTAGGCAATATGTAGAGAGTAGCCTAATTTTATGTTTGTGAGAGTGGCTTTAACAACCTGTGTTAATCAAAGGAAATACCATTTAATCCCCCTTGTTCAGCATATTCTTTAAAAAATTACCATTTTCTTTTTTTAAATAGGTGGTACATTTGCATAGTTCAAAAATGAAAACTATAAACAGATATGGTAAAATGGCTCCTTTGCAATTCTCTCCCTTGTCCTGCCAGCTTCTCTTCCTCCAGCAGCTATCTCATATTATTTGTTTCTTGGGGCATCCTTTAAGAGGTATTATTAAAGCAGGTACAAACAAATATGAATATACAGCCTTTCCTCTCCCAACTTTTAAAAATCAACTAACAGTGTTCCCTACATTTTGTACCTTACTTTTTCCTCTTACCATCTTATCTTGGAGACTTTTCCATATCAGTTCCTTAAGAGTTTTCCTATTCCTTGTTAGAGTTGCATAATATTCCATTTTGTGGCTGTGTTACTGACTTGGGTCCTTGGACTCTTTAATTAGTAGAAATTGATAAGAGGCAAAGTGAGAAATTCAGGCAAAGCTTTATTGGGACTCATGCTCTAGCACAAAAGAGCTAAAACAAGTAACAGGTGCCCTTGCTCACTCTCTGAGGAGGAGGGCAGCCTCGTTCCTTAAATGTGGTGAGGGTAGGGGTGGGTCAGGCTGGAGGGGCGGCTTAGGTGGTCTGCCCACTGCCTTGGTGGTGCTGTGTGCAGGGATCTTGGGCAGTACCCTACTTTTGCTCCCAGCACCTCTGAAATGGCAATTGGTTTGTGGCCTTTTTGTCTCTTATTGTTCATGATTGCCCCAACTGCGCATGTGTGTATTTTTAGTTCCTATAGTTTCTTTGTATTCTGTTGCCCATGGAGACAGGCACAAGTGCAAGCATTCCAGTAAAGGGTCCCAGGTCCCAGCCTATCTAAGCTGTGCCATAATTTATTTAATCAGGTTCTTATTGATGTACATCTAAGTTGATTCTAATCTTTTGCTATTGCATACAATGCCTCAGTGAGTAACTTTGTACACAGGTCATTTTGCATGTGTAAAAGAACGACTGTGGGATGAATCCCTGAAGGTGGAATTGTTGGGTCAAAGGGAACATACCTTTGTGATTTAATAGATATTGCCAAATTGCTTCCAAACGGATTGTATCCATTTATACTCCCACCAGCCATAAGTGAGCGGACCTGTTTCCTCTGCAGGCTTCTGCCTTATTAAACATTTGGATTCTTGCCAATTTGTTAATTAAGAAAATGGTATCTCAGTGGCTTTAATGTACATCTTTTACTATGAGTGTGGTAGAGCATTTGTATTTCCTTTTTATGGGTTATCCTTCACCCATGTGACTTGAAGCCATTGATCTTTTTACTTGTCATTTTGTGAGAGCCTTTTGTATTTATGGAATGTGAGTTGCAAATATTTTTCTGTTTGTCATTGGACTTTGCTTTTAATAGTTCATTTGGCTATTTGTTTTTATTCATGCAGAAGTTTCAATTTTTATAAAGTAAAAAATTTTAATCTTTTCTTTCATGACATCTGGATTTTGAATCATTTTAGAAATGTCTTAACCATTCTAAGGTTATAACCTTAAAAGAATTCTCTGTTTTCTGATTTTTTTATCATTAGATTTAAATTCTTGATCCATTTGAAAATTTTCTTCGTTTATGGCATAAGGTATGGCTTACAAACTATTTCCAGATGGCCTAACTAGTTGTAATACTACCGTTTATTGAAAAGTCCTTGTTTTCCCCACAGATTTTCCAGATTTATTATATACCAAATTCCTTCATGTATTTGAGACTATTTCTGGATTTTCTACTGTTACATTAGTCTGTCTGCTTATTTATACACTAGTAATACTAAATTAAAATTTTGGTAATACTACTGTGATCATTAATAATACTAATGTGAATACTTCTCATTGTTCTTTTCAGAATTTTCCTACTTTATTTTTCTCTGAGGATTTTAGCATCATCTTGTCTAGCTCCAGGAAAAAAAACTTTGTTGGTATTTATATTGATATATTAAATGTATTAATTCCTTTATAAAATATTGACATATCATGACATAGTATGCCTTTCTGTTTCTTCAAATCCTTTTTTGTTTCTTTTCAGAACCGTTTTCAAACTTTTTTCCTATAGGCCTTGAACTTTTTTGGTTAATTTTTTCTTTTTTCTCTCTAGTTCCTCTTGTAAATGGCACCTGTTTTCCCCATTATTTCTTCAGAGGGTTATTGTTTGTTTATTGGTTCTGGAGCCTGCTACCTTACTAAATATTCTTATTGTTTGAGATAGTTTTTCTGTCAATTTTTTTGGGTTGTCTAGTGTATCATCATAGAATCTGTAAATAGTGATGTTTTACTTCTTCCTTTCCAATTTTTTTAATATCTCTAACTACTTTCTTTTGTCTTGTGCTAGGAAAGTTAATGGAATTGTTCTTCAGTAATACATGTGCAGAGCAAGTTCACTGTAATGGAGAGAGTTTGGGCATAGTTACATATGGAGCACAGGTGTCTCCAGAGAGGGAATCGTTTGAGACCCTTATTCCCTCTTTAGGAAATTTAATGTTGTTATAACAAGTTGTAAATTGAATTGCTCAACAGGTTAGATGGCAAGAAAGGATAACAGAAGGCTCTGAGAGAAAGCTCACCAGAGGGCTGGGGAGTCTGGCCTAGGACTCGGAGAGGGCTAATTTTGGCCACAGTATTTGGCCTTTTCAGGAACTACTCTAGATCTAACTATCTTGGAACCATGAATATGATTTTAGGGAAAAAATAACTCTGTGTGTGTGTGTGTGTGTGTGTGTGTGTGTGTGTGTGTGTGTGTGTGTATGTGTGTGTCTTCCTGCATGGACAGATGGGAAGAGTGGGTTATTGGACCTGTAACATTTGAAGTCCAGGTTCCCACCCCCTTTCATAGGAGGCACCATGGGATGCTGGGTGCAATGCTGGGGGATGAGGAGCCCTTGCATGGTTGCAGTTGCAGGGAGCACTGTGCCTTGGGGCGGCTTTATCCCTGTGGATTGCAGGCTCGGCTACGTTGCCCTCATGACTCCTTAGGTGAATGGGCTGGTCCTGGGCTGTTGGGCCTCTTGTATTGGAGATGATATCAGGTTTTAGGAGCAGAAGCATCAAGGATGGAGAATGGAACTCTGGGGGTACTGAGTAGAGCACGGAAGCTTCTCCACCTTCAAATCTCCACCTGCAGAACCCTGCTTTAGAGCTGAAGTGCACCAGCTCCGCCTGCCCCCAACAGATGGCAGGAGGGGAGGTCACACCATGTCCTTTCATAGCAGCCATACTGTTTTTTAGTTTAGTGTGTTTTGCATATGTATAGTGAATTATTACGAGACAGTAGGCATGGTTAGAAGAGCAAAGCGTAGATCAAGCAACACGTGAGGTATTTGTCAAGTCACAGGAGAGCAAGAAGAGCAACTGATGAGATCAGAGACATTTGCCTCTGTGATGAGAGGCCGAACACCATTGTCGGAAGTCTTGGCTTAATGTTGGTTCAGATGAGAGCTAGGAGTTTGTTCAGAACCTTAAAGCCAATAGGTGGTAAAATGCTTCTCCTGAACCATCACAAGCCACACGTGGCCCAAAGGTTCAAGGTCTGTTCAAATCTGCTCCACGTCAAAGAGTGAATTTGAGGGGCTGACTGCAGACACACTGGCCTGGAGATCACAGATACTAAGGACTTTCTTAGGATACTTGCAGAGATCATCCGGGGGCGGGGGGTGGGGAAGGGATTACCTGCCGCAACAGGTGTTCAGTGTAGGTGATATTGGCCTATTTATTTATTTATTTTCTAGATTTATTGAGATGTAATTGACATATAACATTGTGTAAGTTTAACACGCACAACGGCTCTTTCTCTCTCTACCTGCAACCTTGCTGTGTGGCCCCTCTGTGTGCCGTGTAATTTCCAGGACCTGTAAGTGATAAACTTTGTTTCTTTCAAAGTTTAAAAAAATAAAATGCACACCGTATTCATTTGGTATACATAGATATTGCAAAATCATTACCATGATAGTATTACCTAACACTTCCATCCCACAAAATTAATATTTCTTTTTAGTGATGAGAACATTTAAATCTACTCTTGGGCTTACCTGGTGGCGCAGTGGTTAAGAATCTGCCTGCCAATGCAGGGGACACAGGTTCAAGCCCTGGTCTGGGAAGATCCCACATGCTGCAGAGCAACTAAGCCCGTGCACCACAACTACTGAGCCTGTGCTCTAGAGCCCGTGAGCCACAACTACTGAACCCGCATGCCACAACTACTGAACCCCACGCACCTAGAGCCTGTGTTCTGCAACAAGAGAAGCCACTGCAATGAGAAGCCTGTGCACCGCAACGAAGAGTAGCCCCTGCTCGCCACAACTAGAGAAAGCCCTCATGCAGCAATGAAGACCCAATGCAGCCAATAATAATAATAAGAAGAAGTTAAATCTACTCTCTCAGCAATATTCAATATATGTTACAGTATTATTAGTATAATCACCATGCTGTGCATTAGATCCCTAGAATTTGTTACTTATATAACTGGAAGTTTGTGCTCTTTGACCAATACCTTCCCATTTCCCCCAAATACCCCAACCTCTGGTAACCACCATTCCTCTTTCTGTTTCTCTAAGTTCAACTTTTTTAGATTCTACAGATAAGTGAGATCATATAGTATTTGTCTTTCTCTGCCTGACTTATTTCACTTAGCATAATGCCCTCAAGTTTCATCCAAGTTGTAGCATACAGCAGGATTTCTTTGTTTCCATGGCCTAACAATATTCCATTATGTATATGTACCACATCTTCTTTATCTATTCATCTGCTGATGGACATTTAGGTTGATTTCATGTATTGGTTATTGTACATAATGCTGTAGTGAACATAGGAGTACAGATCTCTTTGAGATCCTATTTTCACTCCCTTTAGATATATACCCAGAAGTGAGATTGCTGGATTGTATGGTAGTTCTATTTTTAATTTTTTGAGGAAACTCCATACTGTTTTCCATGGTGGCTGCACCATTTACATTCCTACCAGAGGTGCACGAGGGTTCCCTTTTCTCCACAGTCTCCCCAACACTTGTTACCTCTTGTCTTTTTGATGATGACCACATTGGCTTCTTCTAGAGAAGACTGCCCCAAAGGACACATAACATCCACAAGTGGTGTGAAAGCTTCACGTGGTTGAATCACAGTCCTATTGATGGCAGTGAATCCAGAGGTGGCTTCTTAACTTTAGACTAATAACCCTTTGGAACCAGATCTGCTTTAAGTAGGAAAGCTGTGTCCTTAGCTGCTATGTGCTGAGAGTAGGGGGGACTGCCCTTTGGTGTGCATAGGCAAGCCTGGGATGTTTTGGAATGGTTTTTGGAAGGAAGTTCTGGAAGTATGTCTTGATTTCTTACTAAATTAGGCAGCTAGGGGCTTAGAGGCTTTATAAGAAATGTGGGAGTTGGGGGTCAAGATGGCCGTGTAGAGTTAGCATCTCCCCACAACTAGGGCATCTGCCAGCAGCTGGTGGAGGACTCTGATGCCCAAGGAGACGGAAGGAACCCCAAAGTGAACCAGTAGGACATAGTGGGGGCTGAGGGGGCAGGAAAAGTGGAGGTCAGACAGGATCAGTGGCCCTGAGGCTGGGGAGATCAGGAGAGGCAGGTGGGAGGGACTCTCCAGGAGGAGCGGGAGAGGAGTGGAGGGCGATTGCCTTGCCCACTCGGGCCTGGGGAGCCTGCTGAGCTCCCAGGCCAGTCCCCTGCCCTCCAAAGCCCCCTCCAGGCCACATGGGTCCTTGGGGGCATAGGAGGGAAGCTGGGAGATCAGGAGAGAGGGGCGGGAGGGGTCCTCCTGGGAGGGGCCCTCCCAGACTGGAGGAGCAGGAGAGGACAGGAGGGTATTTGCCCCACCCACTTGAGTCCAGGAAGGCTGCTGGGCTCCCAGGTGAGGTCCCCTGCCCTCTGAGACCAGGGGTGGGGGGGACGCCTGGGCCCCTTCTGTTCCTTGAGCCTAAGCTCCACCCCCGACAGCCCCCAGGGCCTTTTCCAGCCCTGTGGGTCCCAAGCATTGGCCCCACCCACCACCCAAACCTTGCTTAGGCCCCACCCTCCACAGCCAAGGCCTTTTCCCACCCTTTGTTTTTTCTTTTCCCTCCCCCTCTTTTTACTATTGTGATACTGATGTACCTTCTGGTTGTTGATTCATCTATATTTTTATTTTTATATTCTTCCTAACATATCTGTTAGTTTCCTAGTCTAATTTTATTTTTTACTTTGTTATTGTTGTATTTTGTTTTGTTTTTGCCACTCCAGGTGGCTTACAGGATCTTGGTTCACGAGCCCAGGCAGACCCCAGGGAATATTCATCAGAGTGAGGTATCATGGAGTTCCTTATCTCAGCACCAAGACCCAACTCTACCCAATAACCTACAAACCCCAGTGTTAGAAGCCTCAGGCCAAACAACCAGTAAGACAGGAACACAATCCCATTCATTAAAAAAAAAAAAAAGAAAAAAATGAGATGGCAGAAAAATATGTCACAGATGAAGGAGCAAGGTAAAAACCTACAAGACCAAATAAATGAAGAGGAAGTAGGCAATCTACCTGAAAAACAATTCAGAGTAATGATACTAAAGATGATCCAGAATCTCGGAACTAGAACGGAGGCACGGATTGAGAAAATACAAGAAATGTTTAACAAAGATCTAGAAGAACCAAAGAACAAACAAACAGAGATGAACAACACAATAACTGAAATGAAAAATACACTGGAAGGAATCAATAAGAGAATAACTGAGGCAGAAGAATGAGTAAGTGAGCTGGAAGACAAAATGGTGAAAATAACTGCCGAGGAGCAGAATTAAGAAAAAAGAATGAAAAGAATTGAAGACAATCTCAGAGACCTCTGGGACAACACTAAATGCACCAACATTCGAATTATAGGGGTCCCAGAAGAAGGAGAGAAAAAGAAAGGGTCTGAGAAAATATTTGAAGATATTATAGTTGAAAACTTCCCTAACATGGGAAAGGAAATAGCCACCCAAGTCCAGGAAGCACAGAGAGTCCCATACAGGATAAACCCTAGGAAGAACACACCAAGACACATATTAATCAAACTAACAAAAATTATATTCAAAGAAAATATATTAAAAGCAGCAAGGGAAAAAAATAACATACAAAGAAATCCCCATAAGTTTATTAGCTGATTTTTCAGCAGAAAATGCAGGCCAGAAGGGAGTGGCAGGTTATACTTAAAGTGATGAAAGAGAAAAACCTACAACCAAGATTACTCTACCCAGCAAGGATCTCATTCAGATTCAACGGAGAAGTCAAAAGCTTTTCAGGGAAGCAAAGGCTAAGAGAATTCAGCACCACCAAACCAGCTTTACAACAAATGCCAAGGAAACTTCTCTAAGTGGGAAACACAAGAGAAGAAAAAGACCCACAAAAACAAACCCAAAACAATTAAGAAAACGGTAATAGGAACATATATATCGATAATAACTTGAATGTAAATGGATTAAATGCCCCAACCAAAAGACACAGACTGGCTGAATGGATACAAAAACAAGACCCATATATATGCTGTCTATAAGAGACCCACTTCAGACCTAGGGACATGTACAGACTGAAAGTGAAGGCATGGAAAAAGATATTCCATGCAAATGGAAATCAAAAGAAAGCTGGAGTAGCAATACTCGTATCAGATAAAATAGACTTTAAAATAAAGGCTGTTACAAGAGATAAGGTGGGATACTACATAATGATCAAAGGATCAATCCAAGAAGAAGATATAACAATTATAAATGTCTATGCACCCAATATAGGAGCAACTCAAAACATAAGGCAAATGCTAACAACCATGAAAGGAGAAATTGACAGTAACACAATAATAATAAGGGACTTTAACACCCCACTTACACCAATGGACAGATCATCCAAACAGAAAATAAATAAGGAAACACAAGCTTTAAATAACAAAATAGACCAGATAGATCTAATTGATATTTATAGAACATTCCACCCAAAAGTGGCAGAATACGCTTTCTTCTCAAGTGCACATGGAACATTTTCCAGGATAGATCACATTTTGGGTCACAAATCAAGGCTTGGAAAATTTAAGAAAATTGAAATCGTATCAAACATCTTTTCTGACCCCAACGCTATGAGATTGGAAATCAATTACAGGAAAAAACTGTAAACACACAAATACATGGAGGCTAAACAGTATGCTACTAAATAACCAAGAGATCACTGAAGAACTCAAAGAAGAAATTAAAAAATACATAAAACAAATGACAATGAAAACAATGATCCAAAACTTATGAGACGCAGCAAAAGCAGTTCTAAGAGGGAAGTTTATAGCAATACAATCCTACCTCAAGAAACAAGAAAAATCTCAAATGAAAAATCTAACCCTACACTTAAAACAACTAGAGAAAGAAGAACAAAGAAAACCCAAAGTCAGTAGAAGGAAAGAAATCATAAAGATCAGAGCAGAAATAAATGAAATAGAAATGAAGAAAACAATAGCAAAGATCAATAAAACTAAAAGCTGGCTCTTTGAGAAGATAAACAAAATTGATAAACCCTTAGCCAGACTCATCAAGAAAAAAAGCGAGAAGACGCAAATCAATAAAATTAGAAATGAAAAAGGAGAAATCACAACAGATACTGCAGAAATACAAAGGGTTATAAGAGACTATTACAAACAACTATATGCCAATAACATGGACAACCATGAAGAAATGGACAAATTCTTGGAAAGGTACAATTTTCCAAGACTGAACTATGAAGAATTAGAAAATATAAACAGACATATCACAAATAATGAAATTGAAACCGTAATAAAAAATCTTCCAACAAACGAAAGTCCAAGACCAGCTGGCTTCACAGGTGAATTCTATCAAACATTTAGAGAAGAGCTAACACTGATCCTTCTCAAACTCTTCCAAAAAATTACAGAGGGAGAAACACCCCCAAATTCATTCTATGAAGCCACCATCACCCTGATACCAAAACCAGAAAAAGATATCACAAAGAAAATTATAGACCGATATCACTGATGAACATAGATGCAAAAATCCTGAACAAAATACTAGCAAATGGAATCCAACAGCACATTAAAAGGATCATATAGCATGATCAAGTGGGGTTTATCCCAGGGATGGAAGAATTCTTCAATATATGCAAATCAATCAATGTGATACACCACATTAACAAATTAAGGAATAAAACCATATGATCATCTCAATAGATGCAGAAAAATCTTTTGACAAAATTCAACACCCATTTATGATAAAAACTCTCCAGAAAATGGTCAAAGAGGGAACCTACCTCAATGTAATAAAGGTCATATATGACAAAACCACAGAAAGCATCATACTGAATGGTGAAAATCTGAAAGCATTTCCACTAAGATCAGGAACAAGACAAGGATGCCCACTCTCACCACTCTTATCAACATAGTTTTGGAAGTCCTAGCCATGGCAATCAGAGAAGAAAAAGAAATAAAAGGAATACAAATTGGAAAAGAAGAAGTAAAACTGTCACTGGTTGCAGATGACATGATACTATACATAGAAAATCCTAAAGACACCACCAGAAAACTACTAGAACTAATCAATGAATTTGGTAAGGTTGCAGGATACAAAATTAACGCACAGAAATATCTGGCATTCCTATACACCAGCAACAAAAAATCACAAAGAGAAATTAAGGAAACACTCCCATTTACCATTGCAACAAAAAGAATAAAATGCCTAGGAATAAACCTGCCTAAGGAGGTGAAAGACTTGTACTCAGAATACTATAAAACACTGATGAAAGAAATCAAAGATGACATAAACAGATGGAGAAATATACCATGTTCTTAGATTGGAAGAATGAATATTGTGAAAATGACTATACTACCCAAAGCAATCTACAGATTCAGTGCAATCCCTATCAAACTACCAATGGCATTCTTCACAGAATTAGAACCCCAAATTATACAATTCATATGGGAACACAGAAGACCCCGAATAGCCAAAACAATCTTGAGAAAGAAAAACGGAGTTGGAGGAATCAGGCTCCCTGACTTCAAACTATACCACAAAGCTACAGTAATCAAGACAGTATGGTACTGGCACAAAAACAGAAATATAGATCAATGGTACAAGATAGAATGCCCAGAGATAAACCCACACACATATGGGCACCTAATTTACAACAAAGGAGGCAAGAAAATACAATAGAGAAAAGACAGCCTCTTAAATAAGTGGTGCTGGGAAAACTGGACAACTACATGTAAAAGAATGAAATTAGAACACTACGTAACACCATACACAAAAATAAACTCAAAATGGATGAAAGATTTAAATGTAAGACCAGACACTATAAAACTCTTAGAGGAAAACATAGCAAAAACACTCTTTGACATAAACCACAGCAAGATCTTTTTTGACCCACCTCCTAGAGTAACGAAAATAAAAACAAAAATAAACAAATGGGACTTAATTAAACTTAAAAGCTTTTGCAGAGCAAAGGAAATCATTAAAAAGACAAAAAGACAACCCTCAGAATGGGAGAAAATATTTGCAAATGAAACAACAGACAAAGGATTAATCTCCAAAATATACAAACAGCTCATGCAGCTCAATATCAAAAAAATAAACAATCCAGTTAAAAAATGGGTGGAGATCTAAATAGACATTTCACCAAGGAAGACATACAAATGGCAAAGAGGCACATGAAAAAATGCTCAACATCACTAATTATTAGAGAAATGCAAATCAAAACTACAATGAATTATCACCTCACACTGGTCAGAATGGCCATTATCAAAAAACCTAGAAACAATAAATGCTGAAAAGGGTGTAGTGAAAAGGGAACCCTCCTGTACTGTTGGTGAGAATGTAAATTGATACAACCACTATGGAGAACAGTATGGAGTTTCCTTAAAAAACTAAAAATAGAACTACCATATGACCCAGCAATCACACTACTGGGCATGTACCTGAGAAAAGCCATAATTCAAAAAGAGACATATACCACAGTGTTCAATTGCAGCTCTATTTACAATAGCCAGGACATGGAAGCAACCTAAATGTCTATCGACAGATGAATGGATAAAGAAGATGTGGTGCATATACCCAGTGGAATATTACCCAGCCATAAAATGAAATGAAATTGAGTTATTTGTAGTGAGGTGGATGGACCTAGAGCCTGTCATACAGAGTGAAGTAAGTCAGAAAGAGAAAAACAAATACCATATGCTAATGCATGGAATCTAAAAAAATTTTTAATTTTTTTTAATTTTAAAAATTATTTTTTTTAAAATTATTTTTTTAATTTTAAAAATTAATCTAATGGAATCTAAAAACAATTTTAAATGGTACTGATGAACCTAGTTGCAGGGCAGGAATAAAGAAGTAGACATAGAGAATGGACTTGAGGACACGGGGTGGGAGGGGGAAGCTGGGGCAAAGTGAGAGTGGCATGGACATATATACACCACCGAATGTAAAATAGTTGGATGGTGGGAAGCAGCAGCATAGCACAGGGAGATCGGCTCAGTGCTTTGCAATGACCTAGAGGGGTGGGATAGGGAGGATGAGAGGGAAGCTCAAGAGGGAGGGGATATGGGGACATATGTATGCATATAGCTGATTCGCTTTGTTGTTCAACAGAAACTAACACAGTATTGTGAAGCAATTATACTCCAGTAAGGATCTATTAAAAAAAAAAAGTATGTACTGCCTGGCTCCATTTCTATACTCTCTGAGAATAAATACAATTTTACTGTTTCCTTAAAAAAAAAAAAAAAAAAGAAATGTGATTTTCTTTTGCATCCCTGGCTAGTGAAGTGGAGCATAGTGGTTACATTGTGCCCTTTCTTCAATGTGCATTTCTCCGAGGGCTGTTTTCTCCTTTGCACTGAGGAAACAGAGGCAGTGTACTAGACCCTGAAATATGCAAAATATGCAGTAGTAAGGAACTACTGTTGCTAAACCACCAAATTTGGCTGGAAGCTCTGCTGGTAACAGCCCACTCAAACAGCAGACACATGATCCCAACTTCCCAGCCAAAATCTGGTATCCAGCATTTAAGAGTGAAAAGAACCAGAAGACTTGGTTAGGAGTCTTCAATTCTGGCCACACATCAGACTTCTAAGAGTTCAAGGAGTGTTTACAAATTCAAGTTGCTCAGGCCTCTTCTCCCAGAAATCCTCATTCAGTGGGTCTGGGTTAGGGCCCAGTGAGTGACTCGGATGTCCAGCCAGGGTTAGAAACCACCAGTCTAGGCTTGTCCAAATGCAGTCACTAGGGAGCTGAGTGACCTTTGACAAATCACTTTACTTCCCTGGACTTTAGTTTCCTTCTCTCTAAACTAAGTACTTGGATTGGAAGTGTCCAAACTGGCTGCAAATCAGCAACTCCCAGGAAGCTTTAGAAACACAGATTCCAGAGTCCTGCACCAGACCTACTGAGTCTGAATCTTTGGGACCAGGGCCCAGGAACCTGTATTTTAAAAAATTGTGTTAAACCACCTCCTAGAGAAATGGAAATAAAAACAAAAATAAACAAGTAGGACCTACTGAAACTTAAAAGCTTTTGCACAGCAAAGGAAAACATAAACAAGACAAAAAGACAACCCTCAAAATGGGAGAAAATATTTACAAATGAAGAAACTGACAAAGGATTAATTTCCAAAATTTACAAGCAGCTCATGCAGCTCAATATCAAAAAAACAAACAACCCAATCCAAAAATGGGCAGAAGATCTAAACAGACATCTCTCCAAAGAAGTTACACAGATTGCCAACAAACATATGAAAGAATGCTCAACATCACTAATCATTAGGGAAATGCAAATCAAAACTACAATGAGGTATCATCACCTCATAGCAGTCAGGATGGCCATCATCAAAAAATCTACAAACAATAAATGCTGGAGAAGGTGTGGAGAAAAGGGAACCCTCTAGCCCTGTTGGTGGGAATGTAAATGGATACAGCCACTATGGAGAACAGTATGGAGGTTCCTTAAAAAACTAAAAGTAGAACTACAATACGACCCAGCAATGCCACTACTGGGCATATACCCTGAGAAAACCATAATTCAAAAAGAGTCATGTACCATAATGTCCATTGCAGCTCTATTTACAATAGCCAGGACATGGAAGCCACCTAAGTGTCCATCAACAGATGAATGGATAAAGAAGATGTGGCACATATACACAATGGAACGTTACTCAGCCATAAAAAGGAATGAAACTGAGTTATTTGTAGTGAGGTGGATGGACCTAGAATCTGTCATACAGAGTGAAGTAAGTCAGAAAGAGAAAAACAAGGACTGTATGCTAACACTTATACATGGAATCTAAAAAAAAATCGTGCTGAAGAACCTAAGGGCAGGACAGGGATAAAGACGTAGACATAGAGAATGAACTTGAGGACATGGGGAGGAGGAAGGGTAAGCTGGGATGAAGTGAGAGAGTGTCATGGACATATATACACTACCAAATGTCAAATAGATAGCTAGTGGGAAGCAGCCACATAGCACAGGGAGATCAGCTCGGTGCTTTGTGACCGCCTGGAGGGGTGGGATAGGGAGGGTAGGAGGGAGACGCAAGAGGGAGGAGATATGGGGATATATGTATATGTATAGCTGATTCACTTTGTTATACAGCAGAAACTAACACACCATTGTAAAGCAATTATACTCCAATAGAGAGGTTAAAAAAAATTGTGGTAAAATACACACAACACATTTTACCATCTTGACTATTTTTAATAGCTCAGTTCAGTCATGTTAAGTATATTCATATTGTTGTGCAACCAATCCCCAGAACTTTTTCATCTTGCAAAACTGAAACTCTGTATCTGTTAAACAACAGTTCCCCATTCTTTCCTCCCCAGCGCCTGACAACCACCATTCTGCTTCCTGTCTCTGTGAATTTGACTACTCTCATAATAACTGGAATCATACAGTATTTGTCATTTTGTGATGGGCTTATTTCACTTGGCATAATGTCTTCAAGGTTTTTCCATGTTGTAGCAGGTATCAGAATTTCCTTCCTTTTTAAGGCTCAGTAATATTCCTCTATGTGTATAGAACACATTTTGTTTATTCATTCATCTGTTGGTGGGTACTTGGGTTGCTTCTACCTTTTGGTTATTGTGAATAGTGCTGCTATGAAGATGGGTGTACACATATCTCTGAGACCCTACTTTCAATTCTTTTGGACATACACTCAGAAGTGAAACTGCTGGATCATATGTAATTTATTTTAATTTTCTGAGGAACCATCATACGGTTTTCTCCAGCAGCTGCAGTGTTTTACATTCCCACCAACAGTGCCTTAGGGTCCCAGATTCTCCACATCCTTGCCAATCCTGATGGGTGTGACACTCTGTATGCTTAAGAAGCTGTCCAGGAGGTCCTGTTGTAGTCAGTCCCTGGGTAGGCACCATTCCATTGGACTCAGGGATGACTTGGGCTCCTTCTAGCTCGTAAGTGCCTGAATACATATATAACGATAAATTCAAATGGCTAAACTTATAGTGTCAGCAGTTGTCATGGTTTTCCTCCATACTATGTCTGTTTCAGATTATTCTCTAGCTGTTTTAGGTGTGAGGACTTTTCCTCCCTGTTGACTTTGAACTGCTGGCATCAGTGTCTGGCACATGATAGATGGCTCAAAAACAGAATGAATCAAGGAATGAACAAATTAAGTCCCTAAGGCAGAGAACAGGCCTTCTGTTTACTATGAACCTCTCACTGTGCCAAGCAGAAGTGTGCTAACACAGTTGATACTAATAAGTGTTTGAGTGTGAAATAGACACGTGTGGATCATTTTTGTTAGTATAGGAGTTGGCATATTGAGAAGGCTGAATGAATTGTGGACCCCAGGCGACAATGCTTGAGTTTTTTTCCTTATAGGAGAGTTTTGTGGTCAAGGCAAAGCCTGTGTAGGCAGCATCAGAATGCAGCGCGTCTAGGAGAATACACCTAGATGAATCTGTGCATTTCTCTTCCCTGTGCACAGAGGTCCCAGAGCTAGTCAGCTGTTGGCAGGCAAGAGAGGGTGAAACCCTGGAGCAGAATCCGTCATTGCAGGGGAGCCTCGCATTCAGTGATGGTCTGCCCTACCCTGAAGGATTGCTGACTCCAGCGTTGCTCAGGGCAGCTGGAGTCCTTCCTTGCTGGGTGGTCCAGAGAAGCAGGAGGGGAGACTGGTGCTTTGTTCTCTGGAAGGTGGAGCAGGGTGTGACGCCACCGCTCTAGATGCCCTGGAGATTACAGCCTTGCAGATGTGTCTGGGGCTGCGTCCTGTGGGGCCCCCCACTGCCTGCAGCCCTTCTTGTCTGGACAGCAGCCATGGAGAAAACAGCCCCACAGCCTTCTGGCCAGCGTGGCCGTCACCTTGGGTGCACCCAGTAAGGGTGGGGCACCGGACGGCCAATGTGCTCAGCCGTGATGCTCCCCTGGTTACAAGTCAGATCTTCCCTTGGCATAGACAGCCTCCGAGTTTACATACAGTGTCATATTAAATCACACACAGTGGGTTGTTTATTAGCTTTGCAGGGTGGTGAAGTGAAAACGCATATTTCTTTGACAGCCTTGGCCAGAAGCACTGATGTCATCCGCTCCCTTAACTCGCTACTTGCAGGTTCTGCTCTGCCTTTCACTTCCCCTTGTTCAACACAGACTATTTATCAGAACAGCAGGCTCTTCTGGCTTCCTGAATACTGAGTTTTCTCTTGGAAGTTGGCGAAGATTGAACTAGTGAACTGATTTAAAAACCAGGATGCATCCAGAAGGTCGTTAGAGAAGAACGTATGTATCTATAAAATTAACAACAATACATTTGCAACCACAGCTGACATCGACACAATATGTACTCAGAGCTGGCTGTTCTGAGTCTCTTCCATCTCACAGAGGAGAGAATGGAGGCCCTGAGAGGGTGGGTGATTCACCTGCTGTCACACAGCTCGTAGCAGAGTTACATCCTCTGTATCTTGGTCTCTTGCTCCTCTCACCACTGTGCTGCTTCCTCAGATGCCTTCTGCCCATTTATTCTTTATTCCCTACTCCATGCTCCCAGCACTTAGAAGAAAAATTGAGGCAAAATGCACATAACATAAAATTAACCATTTTGACGGGACTTCCCGTCACCACCACCACTGGTGGTCTAGTGGTTAAGAATCCGCCTTCCAATGCAGGCGACGCAGGTTTGGCCCCTGGTCGGGGAACTAAGATCCCACATGCCACGGGGCAACTAAACCCATGCGCTGCAACTACTAAGCCTGCACGCCACAACTAGAGAGACTGAGTGCTGCAACTACAAAGCCCACGCTCTCTGGAGCGTGTGCGCCACAATGAAAGATCCCACGTGCAGCAACTAAGACCCGACTCAGCCAAAAATAAATAGATAACCATTTTAATGTGTACAATTCAGTGGCACTTGGTATATTCACAGTGTTGTGCAACCATCACCTCTATTTAGTCCCAGAACATTTTCATCACCCCCAAAAGACACCCTGTATTTATTAAGCAATCACTTCCCTTTCCCTGGCCCCCCAGTCCCTGGCAGCCACTGATCTGCTTTCTGTCTCTATAGATTTGCCTATTTTGGACATCTCATATAAATCAGATCATACAATACATGGCCTTTTGTGTCTGGCTTCTGTCACTTAGCCTGTTTTCAAAGCTCATCTATGTTGTAGCACGTATCAGCACTTCATTCCTTTTTATGGCTGAATCATATTCCATTGTGTGGAGACACCATATTTTCTTTATGCATTCCTTTGCTAGTGGCTACTTGGCTGTTGTGAATAGTGCTGCTATGGACGTTTGTGTACAAGTATTTGTTTGTATACCAGTTTTCAATTCTTTTGGGTATATACGTAGGTATGGAATTGCTGGGTGACATGGTAATTCTATGTTTAGCTTTTTGAGGAAACTTCTAGCACTTTTGAGTGGAGCAGTTCCCTTCTTACACTAAGAAGACTGGAACACGCTTAACTGTCTTTCCACGATGCCAAATATCTGAATGAAAAGCCAACTGTGTGTATGCCCTCAGTGGTTTACGATCCAAATGTTTGGCCCTAAGGGAACCCTAGCACCTGTGTGCATTAAACATACAGAGGTGCAGACAGTTAGACGAAGATGAAAAACTCAGCAAATACAGAGACCACAGGCATCTGCAGATAGAAAGTGGACTGGCTGACTTCTTCAAGCTGTTTTAGGCTTGGTAGAGTACAGACCCTCTTTATTTCTTGTATCAATGCAGACTCTGACTAAAGACCAATCCAGGTTGAATGAAATGAGAATGGGGTGGGTGGGGAACGGGGCAGAGTCCAACACCTGCTTGTCGGGCGCACTTCTCTGGCCACTGCTTCCAGCTTCTGGACTCAGGGGCATGTCCTGACTTGCACAGCCTCGGTAACCGGCTTTCTCAGCTCTGGCGTTAAGAGGGTAAAATAATTCCCTTATCCCGACATACCACAGCTACTTAGATGTGGAAATTTAACTTCTTAAAAACAAAATCCCGTGACTCACCCCGTCCATCACTAAACTGGAAAGAATATAGCCTGATAGATTGATAGAAGTAGCTAGCTGAAAATATCTCATCCATACCGCATCTTCTAAAAAACTGAGACCCCTATTGCGCTGGTGATTTCCAGGAGTAAGTACTTTTGGAATAGACAAAGGGCTTCCACACGCAGCAGTGCTCTTTGTAATTTTCAGAGTCCTCCTTGTCTTTGGGAGGCGGTGGAAAGAGAAGGGACTTTGGCATTAGACCGAATTGATCCCCAAGTCTTGAGCCTAACACTTCCCAGTTGTGTGACTTTTCTTCATGAGCCTGTTTTGGTATGTTTTGTTTTTATTTGCTTATATACCAGTTACCTTTGGGCTGTTGTGAGGATTAAATGAGATAGGGTGTGTAGATAGTTCTTTTCTGTGTCAAGCACGTTAGTTCCCCATGCGCCCACCACTCATCCCGACCCCATGTAAAAGTTAGTCTTCACACCAGTTGTATCTTGTTGTCCATGGTTTAGGGGTAAAAGATGGAGAACACAGCACAGCAGCATGACCTGTCTCTGTTCACAGAACATAAACTGTTCTGTGTTCACAGTATATAAAAAATTCATTCATCTCAGTACAATGTTTTCATTCTATTGAGATATTCCTTGAGTCTTGCTTCCTTCTGCCCTTTTGTTTCCTTTTCATTCTTCTGCAAGATGAATTAGATCACCCAGAAGGCACACTCTTTATCCAAAACATCAACACATCCTATTTCCTTTGAAGAGCAGAATCAAAAGGAAGCAAACAAGGGATCCAAAGAAACCCATTGTGCGGGCTGGGAAGATCTGGGTTGCCTAGGAAGGCTTGGGTCTGAGCCCTTTAGTCCTGCTTTGGCAGTTTCAGCAAAGTAGAGATGCTCTCTGTTCAAGTGTCATCTTCCATCTCCTAGGGTACAGTGACCTCTGCATTCAAAACCCTTGACTTTTCTTTCACGGTTCCAAGTTCATGATTGCTGTCTACCTCAGCTCACGGGGACTCCCTCCTTCTTTCCACAAATATTTGGTGTGTGCCAACCATGTGCTATCCTTGCACACAGCCAACTGGTTGGAGTTGCATTTCCGAATGAATGGATCCAGTGTTAGTTATACCACAATGATTTTATTAGCCTTAGGCAGAGGGGTGTCTTAAAGTACTTACATGTGGACATTGCCAAAATCGTCAGATTTCCAATAGCATGGGGATACATTCTCAATTCCCGAGCCTTCAAAATTTAAATAAAGAAAATGTCCAATTATTTGCAAATGGTAAAATAAACAGCCCTCTAGCCCTCTGCATATGTAGAAGTCATTTGATTAAGGGCAAACATACCCTGCCAGGCTTCCTTTTAGAGCGGGGGACAATCTCTCTCAACTGTCCACCCCATGTTTCCCCCTGAGCTCTTCCACACTTTCTGAAGGACCAGAGAGGAGCCTGCCTTTCTCTCCCTCTCGCACCTGACCTTCTCCACAGGAATGGGGCAGGGTGACATCCAGCTGGTGAGGTGGGGAGAAGGGTCTCTGAGTATATGTCCTGAAGTGGCTTCTTGGCTAACGAAGGTCAAATGCTGTGTCAATGCTTGCTCCAGGACACGACCTTGCAGCTTCCCACATGGAATTTACATTTTCCCTTCCAACACAGAACCCTCTATAAGCCGGATGCCAGCTGGCCCCCCCGGTGTCACACCCTAGAGCTACACTTGGCTGGAATCCCCTGTTCAAATTCCAGGGTGGAGAGAGGCTGATGTAGTCGGGCTCACTGCAGCCTCCAGGGCCCCAATTCTTTGGATGTGCTCAGCTGCCCAGATGTAACAACAGCTGCTGCTTTAGCGGCCAGAAAGGCCCATTCAGATCAGTTGAATATGTTTCCTAGAGCCGGGTGCTTGCAGAGAGGGGGCGTCGTCCCTCTCCACGCAGCCGTCCGTCATCTTCTGACCTCTCGCTGTCTCCTTTCTTGTCTTTCCTTTGACCTCTCCCTCCTCCCCTCCATCCCCACACCCCGCCTGCCTCCTCCCCAGCAGACGCCCCGGCTCCCCTCCTTGGAAGCCCTTGTACCCACTGTAACCACAACCCTCAAGGGCTCACCTTGCAGCCCTAGACCTCCCCAGCTTACTCTTCCAGACAAGGAGTTTCTGCTTGAAGCGAGATGTGGTGACAGCTCTTTAAGATGATAACTTTACCCCCAGCATCGATTATACTGTTTGTATGGTGTAACTCCTGTCCACAGCGGTGGGGTCTGTGGCCCTTCAGGAGGTAGCTGGGGGTTCCATGCTGCCCCTGCTCACAGGGAAATGCCCCGACTGATTCTGTTCCGAGAGCCCTTGGTCAGGGACCCGGTTGTCCCTCTCTGACCCCACAGAAAGGGTCCCTTACCCCAGTTCCCCACCTGCAGTTCCGGGGGACTTACCTATGTCTAGGATGTTATTCCAGGAGAGCTTAGCCGGGTCCTTCTGCTTGGGGCAGCTCGTCTTCCCCTCTGGACCTCTCTCACAGAAAGGCCTCCTTTCTCCCCTTTGGAGTGCTCCTCATCCCTCTGGAGTCCAGACCACCCTCCACGCCTGTTTTCAGTGCCCACCGTCTATTCTGTCCCCTTCCTCAGGCCTCGGAGAAGGAAATCATTGTCTTTCACTTAAGTGGAAGTCCGTTTTCTTTGGACTTTTGTTTCCGCTTTGGTGTAACCTGGGGAAGAGAAAATGGCCCTGTGGTACGAGTAAAAAAGAGGAGGAAAGGGAAATACACACACAGCCACATCAGGGTGCACAGGCTGTGCACTGCACAAATCCAGGGTCCCATTCATACGGACTGTGATGTGATATGCAAAATGGGGTTTGCAACCTTATGAAAACGCTTTCTTTGAGCTCTGCCTTCTCTCATTCATGGGCAGTATGGACGCATGGAGAGGGTGATGTGCTTTGAGCCCAAAAGATCCCAATTTGAATAACCCCATTTCTGTCACCACCTCATTAAATGGCCCTGGACAGCTCTCGTAACGTCAGACTCCAGTTTCCTTATTTGTGAAAGGAAAATGATTGCACCTCCTTTACAGAGATGCTGCGAGAAAGAAATGAGACCTGATATTAATCGGATGGCATGTATTAGGTGCTCAATAGATGCTATTTCCTCAGGAGGGTTGTCTGGCTGAAGGAGTGTTTGCCAGCCTCACTACCGGCCCTTTGTAAGTGAAAATAAATAGTGCCTTCCAGAGATGCTGGGGGTATATCTGTTGGAGGCTGAAAAAGATACACTTATTCCCCTTGGAGCTCAATTGAAGAAAATAAGAAATTAAGATATGAGGGTTCTTGGGACGTTCCAGAACGTTGCAGTCTTAACAAAAGACACGACAATGTATTGAGCACATCCCGTATGTTAGGTACTCTTTGAAGCACCTCCACGGGTTATTGCTCTGGTGAAAATCGATGCTTCTGGGACACAGCATCCCAGACCCTGTCCCCAGAATTCTGTGTCTTTGTAAAAGGGTGAGAAAAAACTTTTCTTTGCTTCCCAAGCCCCTTCTGGCCTTGCCTGGTGCTTTTGCAGATCTTTGGGTCCCAAACCTGGTCTTTTTACATCAGCCCTTCTGTCCTTTTGACAGTTAATCACCTTTGAGCAGTGAATGGGACTCCATAGATGAGCACAAACCCCAGGTCTGCGAGCCGGTGGTGTGCTGGAGCCAGATTGTGCCCCCTGCTGGAGCCCATGGTCTGCATCTCCTCCCAGCTGGGCACCAGTGACGTCAGTCTGGTCCTTGAGATCAGCCGTTGCAGAAGTATTCGCAGCAGGGAAAACAGCAGATGCTATAAATCGGGACCAGCCCCACCACTGGCTTGCTCACAGCAACACTGTGGCTGGAGAAAACTCAACAGAATGTTCCAGACTTGAATGGAGGTGTTCGTAGGAAACCTTTAATTCACAGACATGTGCTAAATGGAGAATTTCAGGTAGGCAGATTTTCCACTTCTATTAAGCTCCAAATTGAGGAAGACAAGTAACAACAGGTCTCCGCTTGAAAACTACACTTGAAAGGTACCCTACGGGGACCAGGTACATCTTTAGCGTTTTAGTGTTTAGCCTTTTGTACCTGGAAACAGCTTAACATGCTCAGGGACACCTTTCATTTCTTATAACGCGACCTCTCAGTGGACTCTGGAAATGAAACAGGAGGGCGCAGACCTGGTAGAAAGTTAGTGAAGTAGAAGGAAAGAATGGGTCGGCACATCCTGAACTTCAGTGTTTCTACACAAGATGGCGCTCTCTTCTTAGGAGAAGGGGACTGTCAGAAAAATGCTGACTGCCGACCAGTCGGGGGGAATTGGGCTCGTCTGCTCGTTGTCATCTATCACATTAGGGCGATTGGCTTGAGCTGAGCAACATTCAGGTCAAAGTCACTGGCCTGCTGCCTTATAAATCCATCTCTGTGATCATGTGAGTCAGCATTAATTCTTTCTGCTCCTGGGGGAAGGGAAGTAGAAAACCCCCAGCCCTGCTGCAGGCCCGGTAGCTTGTGAGTCTTATGTTCATAGACAAAGGAGAGGAAATTATAACTGATCCTTTACTTCCCATAAGTAACCAAAGGGTTCCTCTGTCTCCAAATGGAAGGTAAAGAGGTGTCAGAGATCTCTCTGTAGACTGTGCTTCTGAATTCATGGTTCTCTCCTGTTCCTCTGGTCTCTGCTGTCCATTCTCCCACCCTTTGCACATCACCAATTCACAGCCACAATGAAATCCTGCTGTAAGTTGCAGGGATTCGCAGGAAGCAATGCTGCTCAGATGAGATAAATTATGGTGCAGATCTAGCTCAGCGCAGATGCGGGCACTGACCCATCCACTTGAGGTCTCCCGTCAGCGGTTCCCTCGCTGTAACTAACTTGCAGGCCCTGGAATTGCCCCTCTCTCTGGCAGCCCACTGTGCCTGAACCCCCAGCCTGAGGCCAGGCTTTTACCTTTGGCCCATTCTGCTCACAGACGCTTGCCCTCGCTCCCTGACCCAGGCTGCACCAGCCCTGCTGGAGGCCGCTTGTCCCACTGGCCTGGCTGTGTTCCCTCCGGCCGTCACCTCCAGCATCGTCTGCTGACTATGGCCCCTCAGTCTCTTCCTCGCTTCTCTGAGCCGAGCCCCGCTCCTGCCGTCCTTCCCAGAGGCCATGTCCATCTCTTGGCTCCCACTTTCCTCGTCTGCCCATTGGGCATGCCTTGTCCTGCTCCCCAAGCCCTTTGCTTCAGATCAACCCCTCTCAGGTTGTTCCTCTGCCTCACCCGGAGACGAAGAGCCTTCCGAAACGTCACGCTCTGCTCTCAGCATCGCCCGTTCAGCAGGAATCAGCCTGCGGAAGCAGAGTCTTGGGAATTTCATGAAATGAATCTCTCATCTCCATGTTAAGTTGTGGGGAGGCTGCAGACATCCTGTGCGTGTCGGATTATGCCACATGTCAGAGTCAAGAGTGAAAAACACACAACAGCCTCATATTTCAACCCTTGCAGCCTTTGCCAATGACGTAGGTAGACCAAGATCTCACCCTGCCTCTCCCTGCCTGGTCATGACGAAGTCCTTCCGTTCCCAAGTTAAGTCTCACTGTGCTGGTTTGAAGGGAACCACCGTGTAAGGTCGCCAGTATTCCTTGCTTCCCATCTATTCCTTCCATTTCAAGACTGCCAGTAGCTGGAGAGGCATAGGAAGTCAAGTGAGAGTTTATTTAAGGTGGAGAGATCATATCTGAAGGCTGAAGGGAAGGAGCCAGTTGGTAGGGAAAGCAAAAGTATTTGTGATTGCCCGCAGTGAAGAGCAAAACAGCCATCCATCACCCAAGCTCTCACGGTTCACAGGTGTAGAGAAGGCAAGAATGAACTCTGGGGTCAGTCTGAGGATCTTCAGCCTTCCTAACATGAAAGGCTCCTGTCCCCTGGTGCCCAGTCCTGTCATTCCCTTCCTAACATGAAAGGCTCCTGTCCCCTGGTGCCCAGTCCTGTCATTCCCTTCCTAACATGACTGTGGAGATTGCCTTCCTCAATCCAGATCTCAGTCTGCCCTTGATTCCAATCTCTTTTGGCCTTTTTCCTTTCAGGCACTGGGACAGACTGATGTCATTACTAGCCCCCATGAGTGATCTCTCTGTATCTATGCCCTTTGCTGTGTAGCTGTGTAGTCTCCACCCACTCTGATTCTGGGACACAGAGCTTGCTGTGGCCAACGGGACAGGAACAAACTAGATGAAAGTACAGACCTGCAGAACACTTGTCTGCTTTCTTCTCCATCTTCAGCATCTGCCACCTTCTGTGAGCAAACCTGGACTAGCCTCCTGGGGGATGAGAGGCTATGGAGCTGAGTCATGCCAGCCGAGGCCCTCTTAAACCAGCTGGCCCTCAGCTGACCTGCCAGACACGAGTGAGCCTGCTCAGATCTGCAGGATGGCCCAGCGATCCATTGGCTCAGGAGCAAAAAGAAAAGTCTGATTTTGTACTCCACTGAGGTTTTGTGGTTGTTTTTATGCAACAACACTGTGGCAATAGAAAGCTGTACTGGAGTGGAATGTGAGTATCATCAGAGGTATTCTCGCCTGGAGATTCTGGGAGTGATGGGGCTGCATCTTCCCTCATCTCTCTGTCACTCTCGGCTACTGGGAGTAGACTGGGAAAGGGCTGAGAGATTCTGGTGACATATTTTCATAAAAAAGAACACAGAAGATCATGGCTCTTTGAGCCAGATGTATGTAGGAGTGGTATGTATCTGAATACAGGGAGGGACATTTGTAATCCTCTCCTGGACTCCATTATTGACACCTCCTGGTAACTAGACTTTATTTAGCCTCTTTAGTTGAAGAAGTGAGCAACTCCTGCATGTGAGGTGCACTCGTAGACTTTGGGTTTATCACATGTGCTGCAGCACTTTGTGCATATGGAACTAAAGTCTAACAATCACGCTTCATCACCTGGATTATTGCAATAACTTCTTAACTTGTGTCCAGACCGACACATCCTGCCCACCATTGCCAGATTTATCTGTCCCAAACACCATTTCGCTTATGAATTTTCTATTCTCTACTCAAGGAAATACAGTGGTTCTCCATAACCTGCCCCATCCTAGTTATTTACTCCCATCTCCCACTATTTCCTCCTGCCCCCATGTCCCCACATACGCTCTGGCCCCTACCAGGCTCTGGGCCTTTCCCCATTCCTTCCCCTCACTCCTGCTTCCCTACCCACCTGCACCACTCCTCATCTCCACTCCACCTATGCTGAGCCTACCTACCTTGCAAGGTTCCGCTCAGCCCTCAGCTCACCACGAAGCCTCCTTGGTATCTCTAGAAAATGTGGATGTTTGACTGTCGTGAGAAACTGTAATACTTATAAGTGGAAGTGAGTCTCACAACCTTCCCTTCCCTCAGTGACCAGTCTCCAGAGGACAAAGCCAGTAGCAGAGAGTTTAGATGAGTCCTCATTAGAATGGTCAGTTCAAAGCTTCTCCTGTACCTGAGGGAACAGGTGCTAAGGAACATGTAATCTGTTTTCCATTCTGTAAGCCTGCAGAGGAAGACATGCTGGAAGTATAATCATAGGATGTTCTAAACTTATGGATGGAGACAGTACCGTGGAGATTATGAAACAGGAAATATTTCCTTCCTAGTAGAAGCTACTGTGTCTGAGAATTAATGTTTGTGCCGTGTGTGTGTGTGTGCGTGCGTGCGTGCGCACGCGTCAGTGGGCCTGTTTCAACAGGTGCAACAGTTAAAGAAACACTCATGCCTATAACCCGTTCAGGTGAGAGATGCAAAGGCAATCTGACCCAGAAGACCCTTCTGGCCCCACAAGGAAAGCAGGCATTCCAAAGCTGTAACCACTGGATGCTCTGTGGGATCTGGGGTGTTAGTGGACATCAGTGATAATTAGAAGCCTCAGTACCCTCCTTCAGACTAAGTGATTTAGACCTGGGAAATGTACTAGCAGGGAGAAAGCAGATGGTGGTGGCATCATGGTCCCTTTTGGTGCACAAGGATCTGGTTTTCCCCAAAGGTCATTGGAGATTCCAGCTCGGGAGGTTTGATGAAAGAAGATGCTTTGAGGAGAGGTATGGGAATTCTGTCTGGGAGCCAGGTTAGGGACTAAGGGTGCACCCCTGAGGGGCACCTATGTGGAGGCATTAACACTTTAGATGCTGTCCCTTTGGAGTCTGGGAAAGTCCCACTTACTTAGTGATAGGCTTTATCCCTTCCCCTCCAACACTGAGTTCATCTTTTTAATTGACCTAATTCTTCTGAGCACACCCTGTGCAGCCCTGCACGAAGTCGTAGGGGAGAGGGAAGGTCAGAATGGAGGGTTACGGGTACACCTCAGCCCTCTCAAGGGTTTATGGCTTCTTTACAATCATTTTTTAACTTCAGGATTTTAATTCAGTGAAAATCTGAAAATGCTAATCTAAGATCTTCTGAATGACCATTTTTAAATCAAAACTGTCATAATATTTTCATGCTTGCATTTACACTTTTGTACCCAATCTCCATTTGCACCAAGTGAAAGCCAAATGAAATTGCAGCGGTGGTAGGAATGAAGCTTTGTAGCTTCAAATAAGGAAGTGAGGTGGGAGGCCTGAATCATCTCCTGGCTCACAGTGGTGCAGGCCGATGCCAGAGAACTGCGCCTGCACCGTTGCAGCTTCATGTGCACATTAACCAGGCTTCTCCAGAGAGACAGAACCACTAGGATGTATGTGCAGTTACACAGAAAGAGATTTATTATGAGGGAGTGGCTCATGGATGATGGCAGCTGAGGAGTCCCATGACCTGCCAACTGCAAGCTTGTGGCCCAAGGAAACCAGTGCTGTTGTTCCAGTCCAAACCCAAAGGCCTGAGAACCATGGGAGCCAATGTGTAGGTCCCAATCTTGAGTCCCAGTGCCTGAGAGCCAGGAGCACAGATACTGGAGGGCAGGAGGAGATAGAAGTCCCAGCTCAAGCAGAGAGCAAATTCATCCTTCTTCCACATTTTTGGTCTATTCAGGCCCTTAATGGATAGGATGATACCTGCCTGCATTAGTGAGAGTGATTATTTTTACTCAGTCTATTGATTCAAATGCTAATCTCTTCTGGAAACATCCTCACAGACACACCCAGAAATAATGTTTTACCAGCTATCTGGGCATCCCTTAGCCCAGTCAAGCTGACACATAAAATTGAACACCACAGCATATAAGCAGATATATTGTGTGGCTCAGTTGAGTTGAGTACTTTGCAACTTGTAGTTTATTATAAGTAAGTATAGTAGTAAATTTACAATACAGAATTCTTCTTCTAATACAGTCAATAATCGGATTAAATTTAATGTAGACTCAAGAGTGTCACAATGTTAATCTTATCTTCAACTGAATTTTAACTTCACAGTGTTATCAGATGAGATATCGATAAAACAGGCATTTGAAAATTGCATGCAAGTTTTGGCTAAGTATGAGGTCTGATTATTCTGAATGAGCAGACAAAGCCTTGAAGCCATGAATATAGTTTTTTTTTTTTTTTTTACATCTTTATTGGAGTATAATTGCTTTACAATGGTGTGTTAGTTCCTGCCCCACAACAAAGTGAATCAGTTATACATATACACACGTTCCCATATCTCTTCCCTCTTGCTGTCTCCCTCCCTCCCACCCTCCCTATCCCTTTTGACTAGCACTCTTATGTAAACAGGCCCTCTCTGAATTAGTGTTATGGAAGTCAAGCTACAAAGCCAAGCCAATTAAATAAAGAACCAGACCCGAGGCTCTCTCTTTCTATTATTAAACCCAACACCGCTAACTTGGTTTCAACAAAACAGTATCATTAAATTGGTGTTAATTTGAATATTATTGGTTTTTCAGGAATTTTTTTTGGTGGGGTGGCATTTTAAATTTGCTTTGGTACTTATAAATTTAAAAAATTTACACCCAGTTTTATGTTTATACATATCGAAGTAACATTATAAAAATGTTTAGGTCAAATTGGAAGGTCCCTGAAAAGGTTTCCTTTTAGGGGACTATTCATTCCTCTAGTTTGAGGAAAAACTGTGATTTGGGAGAAAGATCTCTGGGTTATGTATGCGTTGCTGGCATTATAGATTTGTCTCATATTCTTCTCCAATTAGTCTTTTGCACAATAAACTTGGCTCCCCAGTTACTTTATTATGCTTCTTTGTTTACCCCACAGCACTAGGCCCAATACTGGGCACGTAACAGGGATGGGTAAATACTGGCTGCATGAGAGTGGCCTGGGCTCCACGAGTGGAGTGTTTTTTTCACTAAACATTAAAGAGGGTTTTACCATATAAAGAAAAGCAAACTGAGGTTGCTATGAAAGAGGTTAAAAATTATGCAAGACATCACTGAAAAATTAGTATCCTCTGAAGTTCACATATTCAGAGTAAATATATTTGAATTTTTTTCAACTTCCCTTTTGTCAGCAAACATTACTTAATAACATTACTGACATCTTAGATGTTTGTGGGGACCAAGATAATAGAAATCATTGTCCCTCAAAGAGCTCGAAATCCCATAGATTGTATGGCAGCATCAGAGGTATAAAATTCAAAAGGACATTATTTCTCCTCCATTTATTATTCAACAGTTAATGTCCTGGGAAAATTCTTTAGCTAGGCTGTAAGTTCTGATAATACAAGGACCGGTGGATCTCCCATGGTGCTTAATACAGAGGAGGGGCTCAGTCAATACGTCTGAAGTACAAAGGTCTTAAACTTGACAAAAGGAAGAAAAAAATAAACAATGATCTCCAAGAGTCCTGTCCACGTACATCCAGGGAGTCCACATCTGCTGTATGTCCTAGTATACGCCTCTACTCCTAAGTATACACATTCACACACGTAGACACACACACGCACTCTTTCTTTTTTTGCAGGGCAGTGTGATGGTCCGAAGTAGAACATTATGATGAGGGAGGCCATTTGAAGCCTTGTCCCCAGAAGACCTTCCCTGCATCTGGAAATCTGACCTGACCAGCTCAAAGGGGATAATCTAACCCTGGTCACATTTTCAGTGAGTTCTCAAGTATCAGCAGCCTTCCTGATACATACCCAGGGCTGACTTTCCCCATGGGCTAGCCCAGTCTGGCTGACCATTTCAGAGCAAGAATGGAGCTCCTGTGGGTGGGGCTTGACTGCAACCTATTGAATACATTGTGGGCAGCTGGGGCAGCTGGGCCCTGCCAGGGGTCCACTACATCACTGTTAGTTAGGGACCAAGCGAGCCCTGGTGGGTATGCCTGTGAGGGTCCCAAGAAGTGGGCTCAGTGCCATTTTCTAGGATGTGTAAACAGAGTAAAAGGAAGAGTCCAGCTTCCACCCACTGGAACTCCAGGGCTTTGGGTCAAGACTGGTGGTTAAGGTAAAACCCTCGGAGGCTGGGACCCAGGAATCTAACGTTTAAACAAGATCCCCTGGTGATTCTGAAGTGCTCTCAAGTTGGAGAACTACTGAGTGTGTTAAGGCCATCCATGCTGTTGGCCCTGCCCACCTGGCTGAAGTGCAGAGTTTCTCCCCTCCCCTGGTGAAGGGCTGCCCCGAGATGGCCCAGGGCCACCCTAGCGGGCTGGGAGTCAAGCTGTCACCCGCTAACCTCCCTCTACTACTAAACCAATTCCTGCCAGCTGTTGCTGCTGCTGCTGCTGTGGCTGTCAAGATGGGAGCTGCTCTGACATTTGTATCCCACTCTCCTGATCTAAAATGTCTTAATCACCATTGGAACCTCTCCCTTCCCTCCTGGCCTCCTCCCTGCCTCTGCAGCTGGCGGCTGCATCTCCCTTTTCTTTTGCAGCCATCACATGCCTGTCATGGAGAGAGACAAGGGTGAAAGTGGTCACGATATCATATCTCTTGCCCTATCTCTTGCCCGTGTCTTGAGCTGTGAGTCTTGTCTAGATCAAGGGCTCTATTATCAATATAAGCAGGCCGAGGGCCAAGGGCCAAGTGTCAAGCATGACTCCTTTCTCCAGTATGGGCTCAGGAAGAAGGAGATTAGAAAAAGGAACCTAAGAATTCTCTCTGTCCTGTCCTCTTTCCTTCCCGCCTCTGCCTTCCTTCTGATCCTCCCCTCCCCATCACATCACTGCATTCTGGACCCGACGTGAATCTAGACACATGTATGATAAAAGTTCCACTGGTCAAGGACACAAATAGCTTTATCTTCCTATTCCTAGGCTGGTCTTGTACCCTTAAGAGCCAAGCCCCCTTCCTTGTCCCTTAAAGCTGGTGGAGGGATTTGTCACTATCGGGTTCTTAATTAAGTATGCTTGACACTCCATAAATAATACTTATTATCCTGAAGGGCAAATATAGCCATTCCAGAAAAAACTAACCTGATAATGAGGAAGACAGGAATCAGCCAGATGAGGCTTTCCTCCCATGGACCTGGACAGCTAGATGTGTCTTACTTTTAGCACACTATTTCTTTTTCTGATCGGGTCTACTAGGCAGCTGGATTTCATTGTGCTTTCAACAAATTGAGTACCTACTGCATACTGTGCCCCACCAGTGGTTTCTAATGCTGGCTTCACTCAGTGATTAGGATCATCTGGGGAGCTTTAATAAAGGACAGTTTCTTCCTCGTTGAGACTGTAGTTCAGTCAGTCTGGGATGGGGTCCTGGTATCTGCATTTTTCATTGTGATGAGTTTGGGAACCACAACCCTACACCATGGTAAGTGCAGTGGGGATACAAAAGGATTATGACCCCACTATTGCCTTTGAGGAGCTTACAGTCCAGTTGGGGATGGACATTTTAGTCATTCTGCAGCATTACGTTCTATCAAGTTAATAAGAATTATGTAGAGCCCGTGTTGGAAAAAAGATGGAGGGAGTAGGATCTAGGTGGGTCTTTCTACTGTGTGTGTGTGGGTGTGCGTGCGTGCGTGCGTGTGTGCGTGCGTGTGTGTTTAGCTGCAAATTTCACTTATTTTCCTGCACCTTAATCCGTCCATTGTTTTGTTGAGGATTGGATGTAAGCACGCAGGCTCAGAAGTTCATTGAGCTATAGGAGACTTATCTAATCCAAATCCCTGGGTTTACAGTCAAATACACTGAATTCCAGAGAGATGACATGACCTGCCAGAGGTCACACAGTGAGCTCCTGGCAGAGCTGGAGGAGGACCTTGGGCTTAAGCTAGATTCACAGCATCCGGTGTCTAGGGAGAGACAAGCGCCACCCACCACAAGCAACTTCCTCTCAGGAAGGAGAAGAGTAGAGAGCTTTGTCACAGAACCTGCTTCTGAAAATCTCACCAACTCTGATCAGCGGGTTCCACAGCATTCCCATACTTGGGGCTTCATTTCTGTCCACCTCTGCCTCGTGTAGCTATCGAGTTGACGAACTTCACAGGAAGGGCTTTTGGACTTGGGCAGTTAGAGCCAGATTTGCCACCTGCAGTGATTGCTAAGTACATCTCACACTGGGGTTCTAGAGCCATCTCAAGGGCACTGGTGGGTCCAGGACCTACCAGACTGGAAGAGTATCCCTCTCTGACCTGTAGTCCTCCTGTTCTGGGAAAATCTAGTTAAATACTCACAGCAACATCGAAACAGTGAGAGCCCATATTTGGATCAACCATCAGTAGAATTTCTGGGGGACAAGAGAGAAGCTAGGAGGAAAAGCAGTCTCAAGAATGAGGAAGGGAGTGGGAGTGGAGACTATGGAAAAGAACAAGCCCAGTTGTTTCTGGAAGCCAAAACCACTGTTGTCCTTCTGTCTTTGGTGACAGGGGAGATAGTGCTAGGAGATGGGCTTTTTCTATGTAGGCTGGGGGTTCCCTTCATCACCTCCTCCACCAACCTGCTGTGGTCTGAGTGATGTGACCCAAAACAGTTACACCAAGGTGATATACTCTAGGGAGGGCTCTGCTGCCCCTTATATTTCTGTTGGATTGTGGACTTTACATTTTTCACCTTTGTAACATATAGTACTGTAATTAACATCTCATCAGGTCCAGGGGATAAAAGGAACTGGTCCAGCTGTAAAAATCAAGGACACACATAGACACACACAAATCAAAGACAAAGAAAGCAGATGGGCATCTCCATGAATTAACTAGAGGATTCTTCCACCTTTTGGCATTTGAATGTATGCAGAGGGGAAATATTGCTAAGACAAGGCTATCTGTGAGTTATGCCCCCCTCTTCCTGCCAAATTTTCTGCCTTGAGCTTGCAGAAAGAGGTCTGTGAGGACTTACCTAGCTCTTTCTCTTCCAATCAAACATTTCCCAGCTGGAGACACTGGAACACACCCAATTCTCAGTCAAGAAATGCGAAGGACCCCAATTCAGGAACCCAGAAGACTCAACATCTAGCCAACCTTGCTCCAGACTGCTCTGACTTTGTGGGTAGAGTAACTGGGTTTCTGCCTTATACCAGGAACTATGTATCCACTCAGTGCCCCTTCTGGGAGCTGGTTTCTGTCTCGTTGTTTCAGTCTAGAATTTCTGCCCAGTTCACTTACCTGCTAGTCCTGTCTCAGGGACTCCGAGGTGTTCTTGTCAGTGCTTCTCAGGGTCTAGGGTCCTGTCCCTGAACCCAAACCCTCTGGCTAGTTCTCTTGGCTTTTATACCCTGTTGACGATCTAGGTGGTTCTATCACGGTTCAGGGAAGCCATTTAGCATCTGTGGTAGGCTGCATCATGGCCCCCAAAGATGTCCATGGCCGGGCTTCCCTGGTGGCGCAGTGGTTGAGAGTCCGCCTGCCGATGCAGGGGACACGGGTTCGTGCCCCAGTCCGGGAAGATCCCACATGCCGTGGAGCGGCTGGGCCCGTGAGCCATGGCTGCTGAGCCTGCGCGTCCGGAGCCTGTGCTTCGCAACGGGAGAGACCACTACAATGAGAGGCCCACATACCGCAAAAAAAAAAAAAAAAAAAGATGTCCATGGCCTCATCCCTGCAATTCTGAATGAATAGGTTGAATTACAAACAAAGATGTAATGAAGGATTACAGATTTTAAAATATAGTCTTTTAAATGTGGATAATTGGATCCAGATGAGCCCAATCTTACTAATCAAATTCCCAATTATCTGGGTTCATCACCCCCTCCCAAGTGTATCAATATGTCTCCTAGTGCCTCATGTTCTTCTAACCCAGTAACTTTCTATTGTTAAAGATGGGCAAGGATTACTGTGAGTGAACCTCTTGTGATAATAACTACTATTTCATGAGTGCTTATTATGGTCCATTAGCTTTACAACCATCACTTCATTTTCTATACACAATAACCACATGAGGGCGTTGTTATTGTCATCATTTTACAGATGAGGACACTGACATTAAAGCTCAGAGCGGTTAAGGGACTTGCCCCAGGTTGTACGTTTGTTAAGTAACTGGGAACTGGGATTCAAACCCAAGGTTGTTTGATTCAAGGCCTATGCTATTAACCACTAGATCTACTTCCTCTCATAGTTAGGAATGTTTTGTCCCTTGGATTTACCTTTGTGCATCGTCTTCTTTTTGGAAAGGGGAGTGTTCTGTTTTTAAACAGATGACCACAATTTCTTTGATCTCCTTCCTTGAAGAGGTGAAGCTTAATTTCCCTCCTTCTGCCTGGGGCTGGGCCTGGTGACTTGCTTATAATGAACAGAATAAGGTGCAAGTGATCATGTGTGACTCAGGAACTAGGTCATAAAAGACATCGGGCGTCTCGCCTTCTCTCTTTTCTTGGATCGCTCACTCACTCTGAGGGAAGCAGGCTGCTGGCTTGTGAGCCTCTGTCTGGAGAACTCCACGTGGCGAGGAACTGAGGCCTCCAGCCAACAGCCAGGGGGAAACGAAGGCCGGCCAACAACCATGTGACCGAGCTTAGAGGGGTTCCTCCAGATCAGATTGTGTAGCCTCAGTCTGCAGTGGCAGCAACCTCCCAAGAGACATGCTGAGCCAGAACCACCAGCTAAGCCGCTCCCAGATTCCTGACCCATGGAAACTGCGAGATAATTAATGTTTATTGCTTTAAGCTGCAAAGTTGTGGAGTAACTTGTTATGCAGCTAGAGATAAACAGAGGGAGCATGCTTGTCCTCCCTCTGCTGTGGAGCCTCAGAATTAAACTCTTTCATGAGTCACCGATATTAGAACTGAAAGCACCTTTGGAGATCAAGTAGTTCAACCCACTCGTGTCTGCAGTAAGACAGACACAGTCATGTTTACTTCACCGGGCACTGTGAGAATTAAGTGGAGAGACAGGAGCAGTATGTCCAGTGTTTGAACTGAGTGAGCCTTCAGGGAAAGCCACACCCCTCCCACTCTGGGTGAGGACGTTTGGGGCCTGAGAGGTGAGGTGACCTGCCAAGGCCCCAGTGCTCAGCAGCTGCGGAGCTGAGTCCTAAAAGCAATGTCCCAGGTGCCCAGCTTAGTGTCCCCCTTCCTCCTACCCCTTTCCCCACCACTTCTCTACCTCGTCCTTGTCCATCAGATGGAGTCAAGGCACCAATGAGTGATGTCGGTGATATTTGAGGGGTGTGAGCAAAACATGTGAGGAGGTGTGGAGGGGGCAGCCGACCAGGGGCTGTGCTGTGCTGAGGACATTGCATATGGTCCCCAAAAGCCAAAGGAGTTGCAGGAAATTCTCAAGGCAGTTGTGATGGGTTGAAGCCTGAAGTTAACGAAGGTGATGCTGGCAGTTGGGATGGAGTGGAGAGGGAGGGACCGGTGTCCAGGACACTGACGACAAGGACAGGGAGGTTGTTAGCAGCCTAGGTCCAGCCCAGCCCTGTGCCGGTTTGTCACCCCAGCATCTGGCACGGTCACCTTGCGTAACGCAGGCGCTTAATAAATGTGTGCTGTCCTGGCTGTGAGTCACCCTGCTGCCCTGCCTCCAATATGCTTCCCCTCTCAGGTCCCAGGTGCTAATGCTACCCAGTCTTCAAAATGCAGCTCAGATACGCCATCTGCACACACAGTATTGGCGGCATGGATTTCCCAGAGCCGCGGGGTAGTTCACCTTGGACTTCCTCTGCACCAGCTTGTTTCTCATCCATCTCCCTCTCCCAAGAGCGGCAGGAGCTCTGAGTCGTGAGCAGACCCAGCTTGCCCACCTGGGTCTTATACTTCACACTCTGATTCTTCCCTGTCCTTCATAGGTCATTGACCTTCACACTGGTGAGCACTTGGGTGTGGGGTGCTTGCGGGGAGGGGCAGGCAGAGGGACGGGGCTTTGATTCCTTGAAATGGCATCATTCTAACATTGTAAAAAGCCTTTCGTATCAAATGCCTGTGTGTGATGTCAGGTGTTTGCAATTGTCTTAAAGGTTGGAGCCGCCGAGAACACAGAGGGGTCAGTACATTACCCAAGCCTCACAGGGGTGGGCAGCTGGGCCGCAGTTAGCCTGGCTGGGAAGAGCTGTGCTTGAGGCGAGCCTTGGCCACGAATGGCTTTGGCTGTGCACAGCCCAGTCGGTGTCCCACAAAATGACATTCTTCTGTGCCTGTAGATTTTACTGTGGGCTGTAGGTGGCCCAGTCCCTCTGCAGTGGGCTTGCATCTTACATGTGCTTCAGAGTCATCAGATAAGGTAAGAGTCTCAGATTCAAAACTGTCTTTGAAAAATCTCTTATGTTACCATGAAACTATTATGTGTGTAAAATCCTGGGCCAAATTATTTGGCAAGAATGTCTAGTGGAGAAAGTAATGTCCAGCATATAGAATATAGGAATGAGTATAATGAATATAGGAATGAGTATAATTTACACCACATATGAGTATAATGAGTTTAATATATATGAAATTAAATTCATAGAATGAATTTAATTTCATGGTATGCTACATATAGCCTCCCCCAAAGAGAATGATTTTTCAACACAGGAATCACGCTGTTAGGGAGACCAACTCTCCAGGTTGCCTAGAACTGTCCTGGTTTTCGTGCTGTAAGTTCTGTGCCTCAGGAAGCCCCCAAATCCCTGGCAAACGGTCACCCTACATCAGCACTGGGAGCCGCTCACATTGTGAGAGGTGGGAACTGAAGCTCGCGGTGGGCTTTGGGTGTCCCTGGTAGGCCAGAAAACGAATCAGCCTGCAATTCCTTCTCTTTCTCTCTCCCTCCTCCCACCCACAGTGCATGTAATTGAATTTGCACCACCTGTAGAAAATACCCTCAACTTCTTGCTTCTCCTGGAAAGCAGCAAAAACACAGGCTTTTCTAATGCTGAGTCCTTGATATCACTTGCATAGCAGAAAGTCAATGTGTATGTGCTTGTATGTGTGTGTCTGGGTCTGTGATAGGTGTGTGTATGTGTGATTGAGGGGGGAGGGGTGTAGATGTGTGTGAGTGTGTGTAGGGGTGTGTATGGGGTGTGTGGAGGTGTGTGTGTGTGTGTGTTTGTGTGTGCAGGGGCAGAGCAGGGTAAACCAGGAAGCAGCTTCTGGCAGGTGTCACGGATTCCCTTGCTTATGAGGTTCATTCTATCAATACCAATTGCTAATGAAAGAAGTTGACACTTCCTGGCTGGGGTTGCTCCTTGAGTCGGGATGTCTTACAGCAGCAGTCAGCCAGTGCCACGGGGCATGTCTCCTTGTCAGATCTTGGGTGGGACAGGAAACAGCTGACTGACAGCCACTCCCTGTGTTTGGCTGGCACTTGTACCCTCAACTTGGCGGTGGTATCAGTGATCGCTCATCAAACATTTGTGTTGGAGTTGCCTGGACAGAAGCCCACTTGGAAAGGTTCCTTCTCCCTCCTTCCCTATCTGGAGTTGTCTAGAAAAAACTGGCAGATTGCAAGAGGCTTTTGACAGGGGAGTGACATCTAGTTCTGCCAAAGGGCTTTTGTTGGGGGGGACCAAGCCACTGCCATGTCTGCAGAGGGGGGCTGAAGCGAATAAACTCGCACACTGTTCCTTCTCTGATCTCCCAACGGCTAATGAAGGGGGTTTCAGCAATGCAAGGAATCAGGAGTCTCCCAGGGGCCTAACAGTGGGTGAGACAGGACCAGTGCAGTAGCCAGAGACTGGAACAGGGACAAGTGAGACAGGCAGCCCTGAGCATGCCCACCACACAGCTAATGTGTCCCCTGGAAGAAGATAGGAGAACACTGCAGCCTGGATTCTGCACCAGCCCAGAGACTGCACGCCAGCCCCTCTTCTCTTTCCTCTGAGAAATGGGCCCTGGGAAAGCCCCTGGGGTCTGCATTCTCATACCAGGTGTATTAGTGGCCTGGCAGTCTAATTACTGTGTGTGTCTTTGTTTTGGCTGGTTTATATGTAATTAGGCATTTTCTCATTATCTTGAGCAATACAGGAGAAGCATCTAAAAGCCTTCTTCTGTACATGGATATACTGGACTCTAAGACCAGGCGTGGGGTAGGGGGCATTCATGGAGGATGGGAGACAGGCTGTGGGCACCAGCCAAGGAACGGGGCTTCAGGGCCACATTTGTTTCTGGCATCAAGGGCAGAAGGAAACAGTGGGATTACTCCAGCTCTGTGCTATGTGTTATCTTTTGGGCCCACTCAAGCTTCAGCTGTGGTTAGATGGCCTCTGCAAAGCACTGCTCATACATTTCCAAGTTTTCCTGTGTCACTCCATTTCTCCACATCCTGCAAAACCTGCCTAAAGAGCTCCACGGGCCCAGCAGCTCCCTGGGAGCATCTCATCTCGGCACCTAACACGGATTCTAATTAGATGTATGTTTGTCAATTTATTTGCTGAATGCCTGTCTACTTTCTGCACTGAAGTCCAGTGAGAGAAGGACTCCAGCAGTTCTGCTCAGCATTGTAACTCCAGCACCCAGCACAACGCCTGGCTTAATGTATGTGGGGTTTAAACATTCACTGAATAAATAATTGTTCTTTCCCATGAGGTTCTGCTGGGGAGGCTGGCAGAGCTTGCTGAATGCTTGTGCCCATGTGTGAGTGAATATTAAGCAGAAGACACAAGAATACCTAATTTACTTTTAGAGAGTATGTATTGTATCCGGTGATGTTTTTGCAGTCCCTTTTGGTCTCCGTTAATGAGCTTAGAATACGAGATAGAAGAGTCTGGAAGCTGTCTGCCTTTCAGTCCTTTTAAATGAGATGCAACAGGAGGTGGTTCTGGGGACTGAGGGGGAGGGGAGCTCTCTGTGGCGGGGCTTTGGCATGTGGAGAGCAGGTTGGCCCCCACGAGATCCTTCCAGGCTCATTAAAGATAATTTGCTCCCAGGCCTTGCAGTCGTCCCTTCCAAAGGAGAAATGTGGCAGACTAACATCTGGAGAATTTCAGAGGCCTGCGAATTAAGCAGAAGAGCAGAGACTCTGCGTTGCAGGGGAAGGAGTGTGGTGGGCAGGGGTGACATCTGTGCCGTGCCTCCTCGCAGTTAACTTGCCAATGAAACCCTCCTCCGCCAGGCAGGAGACAGAGGCTATCTCACTGACCTCCTTGAATCCCGGCCACAAGTGGACCTCAGTCATTAGCGGTGCCCACAGGCCCTGCTGTGGGCACCTCGCTCTTTGCTGTCTCCCAAAGGGATCTCTCGGCCTCGTTGGCTGCCTGGCATCATGGGCCACCGTTTCTAGGCAACTTGTGCCAGAGAATGTCATCTAGCGCTGTCGGAGGTGCTCGCTGAAGGCCCATCTAACGGTGGAATAAGTTTAAATTTGAGGCTCTTAAGCCAAAACTTCCCTCTCATCCCTTAAATAGAAAACAGGCAAATCACCCATGGAGCACAGCCCTCCTCCTGCTCTTAGGCAGGGATTCCCGGGGATCGCCATGTCTATGCTGACAAGCGATTCACCAGATTGGTGCTTTTCCAGCGTGGCTTTGTCTTTGTGCTAAAAGTCTCAAACTGTACATTTTAGTAGTAATGAAGCACTGATGTGGTTTCTGAGCCCTCAGTGGGGATGGGTGATTAGACAAAACAATGATTTGGGATGTTTTCTCACGGGGGGAAGTTGTGCCCTGTCAGGGCTGGATTAGGTACTCACGGAGGGTCTGCGATTCACATGTACATCAGAAGAATTGGATCAGGATGTGCTGAGCTCAGGAGAGATGTGAGAAGCAAGAAGGAACGGGAGCCCATGGTTCTGAGGCCTGTGAAGGTCCAGACATCATCCAAGCACTTAATGAAGATTGGCTTCATTTAGCCTGTGATCGTCCTTGATCCTTTCGGGAGCCCGGCCTCCATCCACCCAGCACGGGAGCAGGAGGAAGAATCTGACCAGAAAATGACTTTTAAGATGTTTGGAGTGTCAGCGACTGGGGAAGCAGCACACTAGCTCCAGGACGACTCCAGAAGTCAGAATTCAAAGTGCCAGCTTGGCCAAGACGCTCACCAGTCACACAGGCTCTCCTTGGCTTGGGGTCACGGGCTCCGCGGCTGGGTTGCGGCTCCAGGGGGAGGAAAGACACCTGGTGTTTCTCTTCCTCCAGAGCAGCGGTTCTCAGGCTAGCCGGTGTCAGAGTCACTGATGGCCGGGCCCAGCACCCCAAGTTTCTGGTCAGTAGGGCTGGGGGTGGGGCTGAGAATCTGCCTTTCTAACAAGCTCCCAGGTGATGCTGACGCTGCCGGTCCAGGGACCGCACTCAGAGCCTCTGCTCTGGAGCACCCGCGAGAAGGAGGCCCAGCTCAACACTTGCAAAGGGCCGGGTGTTCCGGAGAGGGGTTGCTCCTTGCCAGAGCTGGATGGTAGAGTCCTTCAGGCTGTCCTTCCTTGCCACTCCCCCTCTACTGTCCCTTTTTACTGAACAGGCTGCCGAGGGCAGGGACAACAGTGGATAATCTTCTCTTTCTGATTTTTTTTTTTTTTTTTTATTGCGGTACGCGGGCCTCTCACTGTTGTGGCCTCTCCCGTTGCGGAGCACAGGCTCCGGACGCGCAGGCCCAGCGGCCATGGCTCACGGGCCCAGCCGCTCCGCGGCATGTGGGATCTTCCCGGACTGGGGCACGAACCCGTGTCCCCTGCATCGGCAGGCGGACTCTCAACCACTGTGCCAACAGAGAAGCCCCTCTTTCTGATGTTTTATAATTCAATCCTCTCAGCACTTTGCAAAGCTTTTTTATGTCTTTTGTTAAAATAAAAAGGATCCTGGGGTCCTTGAAGACAGATGCCCTTTGAGCTTTGCTTGGGGGGTGCTTTTAGCTGCCGATAAAGCCAACATCTTCGGGAGCCTGGCTTCTTATGTGTCTGGCAGGGGAGCCAGTGAACAGTCACTCTGCTCCCAAAGGTCAGGCCAGGAGCCCCCGTGTCAGGAGCACTGGGCCCCCTGGCCACTATTATCCTGATACCAAATGTTCTACATCAGCACCCAGGGAGAGGCTAATGAAGGTCAGTGCCAGACTCCAGGAGGCTCTTGGCAAACGTTTATTTAATAGATAGATGGACTAAGGGATGCAGCGGGAGGTTGTGTGTGTGTGTCTCCTATTCTCATGTCTGGGTAAATGTCTCATGTCTCATTCTCATCTATAGCAACAAACTTATTTCCAAGTCCTAGTTTCACAAACTGACCCTACTGGACAGAGGGGTGAAGGTCACTGTTAAGGGCATGAGCTCCACCCTTCCAAGCCTCCTTTATAAACAGGGCATAATGAAAGCCCCTACTTGGAAGGGAGGGGACCCCTTGAATATTTAGCCCCAGGCCCCACAGGAGGCCAGTGCGTCATGACTAGTGGCGGCTCTGCTTGTGGATTTATGGCTCTAAATAGGCTTCTTCTGTTGGGACGTCAGATGCACTTGGGGACGGGGTCTTGCTGTTCTCAACTCTGAACATGACCTGGGCAGATGCGGCGGCAGCAGCAGGTTTTGATTATTAACTGGAACCAGCGCAGCCACGCTGGGCTGCCAAGACTCCAAGTGAGGCTTGCGTCTGTGCAAGTCACCGCTGGTCCCTCCGGAAAAACCGGCCAGGCATGGAGCCCTGAGATGCTGTGGGAATCTGAAGCCACGCCCACTCCTCCCCTCCCCCTCCTGCCTCACCTCAGGCTGTGCAATGCCTTGGGGGCCAGCGCCCACAACTCTGTTGGTTTTTCCCTGGTGGCAGGTGGGAGAAAGGACCGTGTGAGGTCGTGATGGACCATCTCCAGCCGGGCAGGCCAGCCGCTACACATATCCTCCTCCCGGCACCCACTGAAGAACTGAGGGGCCCTGGAGGTCTCAGAGGCCGGTGGGTGCTGCGGTCCTGATTTGCCCTTTGACAACTCTCTGCTCTAGGTATTCCCTGTCTCAGGTGGCCCCTTCTCAGTCCACCACTCTGCACTCGGGTCCTTCTCTCAGATTCCATGTCAATGAGCTTCATTTATGGGCCCTCTTTTGTTTCAGTCCTTCAGGTCCTATTCCACAGTCTCCTTCATTCCTTCATCCATTCATCCATTCACCCACCCATCCATTCATTCCTTCATTCATTCATCCCTCCATCCATCCATCCATCCATTCCTTCATCCATCCATCCATTCATTCATTCCTTCATCCATCCATCGACTCATTCCTTCATTCATTCATCCACCCATTCATCAATCTATCCATCCATCCATCCATTCATTCATTCCTTCCTTCATTCATTCAGCAGTAATTACTGAGTGCTTCCTCTCTGGGCAACAGCCTGCTGACCAGCCTGTGTGAGGAATGAAGCCGGGACCTAAGTGTTGGGCCCGCCAAGCACATAGGTGGTGGTGACAAAGTGGGTCTCTGGCTCTTGGTTTGCCATGTGCCTCAGGCCCAGATGGCAGTGGCCTGGGGGCTTGGCCTGGCTGCCCACAGCATGGAGGTGTAAGGCAAAGCATAGGTGGAGGAACAGACTCTGACTATCTCTGTCAAGAAGGAAATGCATCTCTACATTGAAGCCCAACGGTGAGCTCTCATGCTACCTGGCTTCTCTCTGGGTATCACCTATTTGACTGGGAGCCTTGCTTCTCTGAAACCAAAATTACCTTAATCATTTTCTGTGCAGGGAATGGCAACACCAGCCCTGGGAGTGAGTCTCCCAGCCGGTGTGTGTGGGCAGATGTGAAGGAGGACCAGAGCCTTGGAGAGCCAAGTCTCTACTGCCCCTCAGGGCTCTGCCTGGCTTTGTCCAATGTTGGCCAGATGCCCAGCCAGAGGAAGTCAGCAAGTGCTTTCTTTAGTCTTCTTTCCGAAGGGTCAGCATGGACATTTGAGGACCTCCTGGGGGGCGTGTGGAGGCACTATCAAACCTAAGGCCTCAGATATTTTGATGCAGAGCTGAGTCCGCCTCCCCATCCCACGGTAGAGAGAATCACTTTGTGTAAAGAGATGTTCCTAACGGGGGTGTGACGTGCTTGTGAATGACGTGGGGCTACAGGAAAGGGAGAGAAACACTGCCTGTGTTCTTTCATTCATTCACCTCCAGAACACTCATCGAGCCCTTGCTAGGTGTCTGGCACTCTCTTGGGCAATGGAATATTCATATGAAGAGCAGGCTGAGAGGAAGTACGTGCTGGCATCCTTGGGAAGCTTGCCATCAAGGTGAGCCTGTAAGAACCTGGTTGGAGAGAAAAAGAGGCCGACAACCCCTCTGTTAACTTTGGAAGTTGTCGCTATCTCTCTGGGGACTCCACCCCACATAAGATGCTTGGAAGTCAGGAATGTTCAAGGTGCTTCCACCAGAGTTTTTTCACTCAGTTGGCCAGAGCTAGGTGCCCAGAAACTGGGGTTGTGAGTTTAATTCCCAGAGATAACAGGTAACTGACCAAAGAGGGAAAACCATTCACAGGCAGGCATCTTGCAGATTATGTCCTTGGTTCTGGACTCAAGTAGCCCTACACACTCCAGGAAACAAACAACTCGAGTGCAAGTTATAGAAGTGAACTGAAGGTCTAGAGTCAGGCATATCCAGGGAAGCTGGAGGACTGACAGAGGCCTCCCCAAATGGTATTGATACTGATGACCTCAGGGTGTAGGGTCTGCCCCTAGCCTTATGCTCTCAAAACCTGATTCAGTCAGCACCATGAGAGCAGATCCAATGCCTGGGAAAGATTTGCTCTAACCAAACGCATAGGCTTGTGAATCAAATCAGAATGTCAGCTTCTTGATTTATACCGAAAAACACGACTGTCACGCAGGTAAAATACATTGTGATGGTCTGTATCTCTTTCTATAGAACAAACTTCAAGCCAGTTGTCAACAGTAGATTGTTTGGTGAGTTTGAAATCAGAACAAAGGGATTTAGTTAGATGGTTTTGCTACTTCATAGCCTTAAATTGTGAGAGCCTGCTCAATCAGTTATATGTAAAATATATGGTCACTGGCTCTGATGAATTTGAAATGGGCAGAGCATCACTCTTGAACACACCTTGGGTTGGGGCTGCCAACTCCATTTCTGATGGCATGTTCCTGTTTCATCTCTGTTATGCCTTCAGTCCAGGCTTATAGGTTTGGGAGTCATTCTATCACTCCACTGTGGTCCTTCTTGCATAGAACTTACGGTTCAACAGGACAACCTTATATCCTTGGGACTTTTTTGTTGTCCCCATGTACTGCCAAACAAGAAAAAGTTACGTGCCATCCTCAAGCACAAAGACCAGCCCATTGATCGCTGATTTTAAATTGGCCCAGACTTGGGTCAGAAATTCCTTTTCCTCTTGTAGATGGTAGAAATTTGTCAGTAAAGTGAAGAAGTCTGACTTACCCTAATGCATTTGACTGGTGAGTTTTATATTACCATGTCACTGGAGAGATTTCTTTTGGGGTGCTGAATAAAATGAAGTTATTGCTCTTTGTAAAGTAAGAAAATTCTGGGATAATGCTCTTGGAAGGGGAAAGGCGTGGTGGTAAGGAGACATGGTTTCTCCGAGGAACTGGAATAGAAATGGACGGACACCTATTGGTATGGAGGGTGTATTAAGAAATTCACAGGGACCAGGTCATGAAGCTACTTGCAAGCCATGTAATAGAATCTGAACTTTACCTTGAGAGCAATGGGAGGCCCTTTGTAGGTTTACAGGTAGGGCTTTAGCATTATCTGATTGATTTCCTTCAATTAGCACATGGAGAGCAGATTGGAGAGAATGACGGCAAGACCAGAGGGAAGGAGCCCAGCTAAGAGACCTGCTGTCACTGGGCTGGGTGACTCTCAATCTTGAGAAACAAGAGAAGCACCTGGCCCTACCCTGGTCCCAGCTGGGACCAATGACATCAGAATCTTTGGGGGTGGATTTCCCAGGTGATCCCAGGGTGCAGCCAAGATTGAGAACCATTGATCCACGCGCTACCAAATGGCAGCCTGAATCAGGAAGGTAGCAGCGGGACTGAAGAGGAGAGAGAGATTTAGGAGGCAGAATGAGCTGGATTTGTGGGAGGTTAGGAAAGAAGCCTTCCCTCTTGGTTACTGCTTTCCTTCCCTCTTGGTTACTGCTTTGACCCTCCGAGTAGATGGTGGTGCAATTCATTCATTCACTGAGAGGCCTTTAACAGGAGGGTTAGCTCCAACCCTGCAGGAGAGCAGTAAGCACTTTCTCCCAAAAGCTGCCTGTTGTTCAAGCAGGCTTTGCTCTGGCGTCTTGTGTCTGCTTTCCAGGTTTCTGACCTCCCTTCCCCCTGCACTGTCCTCTGGCACCGCTTCCTCTTCTGCCTCTTGAATACTTGCCTGGCTTCTGACTTTTGCTTCCATCATCTCCCCAAATCTAGCCAATACCTTGGCTGGCTCACCCGTTCTGGTTGCCACGTTATACCCACAGTTCAGTGATGGCCACAGACGTGATGAACCAAAGGAGAAAGCCTTGGTTGCTGTGACATCTCCTGGGGTAGAGGCATGGGGTCTCCCTCTCCCACAAAGACCATTCAGTCATTCAGTCTGCCAAGAATGGAAGCTTCACTCTTGCTATTTGTAGGCTTACATGGAACAAGGCTGGATACGCTATCAAATACAGACTCTTCATTAAAAAAGAAGCTCGCTGCTTTTTAGTTAAGGTGTGGAAGGATGCTCAAGACCCCAGCCCCAGTGAAGGAGGGCAGAGGGCTCCTTCTTGGCCTCAGACCTATTCCCCTAATCCTGTTCAGGCCCTGCCTGAACGTAATTTTTCTCAGTCCTGCTTTAGTCTCTAAGGAACAGGACACCTGACCAGTGCCCTCTGTTCCTCTTACCTTTTAGGCAGACCTAAGTTCCCACCTAGGGATTCTCTTCAGTCCAGTAAGTTATTTCAGTTAAGTCCAAGTGTTCCGGAGAGGAAATTAGCCTGTACGTACAGAGCTTCTAGCACATGCTCAGCACTGAGTGAGAATCTGGAAAATGCACAGGTCAAGAAAACATCTACACCTGCTGGGACCCTATCTGTCTGGCTCGGCAGTCAATGGCCACCTGCGAAAGGCAGAGAGTTGATAATGCTCGGGGTTTATACGGAACTTTGCCGAGCCGGCTGGCATTTCTTTTTCTCGTCTTGGTTGTGACATCTCAGCCTTTACCTTCCCACGTGCACAGGTCCCTGAGCTTTTTCTCCCTGGGCGGTTGATAGGCGTTTCTTGGCTAGAGTAGCTCACTTGGTCTAAACGGAACCTTACTACAGAGGTTGCAGTTCCCATCGGTGCCACACCAGGGTGCCCTTGGGGGAGGGCGGCTGTCAGTCAGGCAGCCACCCACTCAGGGGGTCAGATGCACACTGAGTCTCTGTGGAGCCCGGGCTGCTTTGGCCACAGGGACCTGCGGGGATGGGGCAGGAGCGTAGGAACCAAGCTGCGATGGCTGGTGAGCTCAACGGTGCCAGGGTGGCCTCAACAGCACACAGTGAGGGTTCCAGGGACCCAGCGCAGCCGAGGTGGTGATGTGGGAGGCGCTAGGAAGGCTCATGGCAGTGGTTATTTACCAAAGGGTGACTGACAGCCATCCTTTCCTTCCCTCGTTGTAGCATTCCCTTTCCCAGCTGTTTTTTATTTTTATTTTTTTATTTTTTTTATTTTGGGCTGTGTTGGGTCTTCATTTCTGTGCGAGGGCTTTCTCTAGTTGTGGCAAGTGGGGGCCACTCTTCATTGCGGCGCGCAGGCCTCTCACTATCGCGGCCTCTCTCGTTGCGGAGCACAGGCTCCAGATGCACAGGCTGAGTAGTTGTGGCGCACGGGCTTAGTTGCTCCACGGCATGTGGGATCCTCCCAGACCAGGGCTCGAACCCGTGTCCCCTGCATTAGCAGGCAGATTCTCAACCACTGCGCCACCAGGGAAGCCCTCCCAGCTGTTTTTGAACAGATTCTCTACCTGAACCTCAAAATGCAGGTACTGGAGAGCTACCCTCATTCCTGTTCCCATATCCTTGGAGTTTTCCTGCGTATGGAAAACACGAGGACAAGGAACTGACCAGTTGCCTCTGATTGACATCATATCTGGGGAAGAAAATGTTTTTAACCAACTAACTATAAGCTATTTAGTTAGATCCCAAATCCTCACAACCATCCCCAGCATTGATCTTAATGGGACTAGGCCTCATGGGACACAGACTGATCCAAGTTCCCAAAGCCTGACATTTGTTTCCCTTCCTTCTCTGGCTCCCAACCCTGCATGGCAGCCCTTCTCCCGTCTGCTCCCAACAAGCCTGTTGGGAGTCTCCAGGGACCAGTGATATCTTTATTGGGAGCAGCTGCAGGAATCATTCTGTCTAGATGCTCCCTGAGCTTGGAGCTCCACCCATTTCCAATCTAGGCTGATGTGATCGAGCCCCAATTTGTAGTCTTCTCAGATGGGGAATGGTAGTGATGCTGTTAGGCAATGGGCTGGCACAGACACAGGCGACCCGTCGGGCCACAGTCGGCACGTGTCTGCTTATTCCTGTCTTCACCTGTACCAGAGGACTGGGCTGGCCAGTGCTGTGGTCACAATACCAAACTCATAATATCAAGGACGTGGGGTTCTATTATGGCCAGTGCTAATTAGTTTCAGTAGAAGAAAACCCTCCATCTTGCGGACACAGATGTACTTCTAATGTCACAGATGTTCCTTGGTCCCAAAGGAGATTAGAATAGAGAGGGGGTGCTGGTTGGTGGAACCCATCCTGATACCCAGAAAAACATCCTGGAAAGTGTTCTTTTGGTGGTGATCATTTTCCATAGTCTGGATGATACTTCACAGCAGAGAGAGAATGTGGGCTGCTAATTAGTAGGAGAACAAAACACTTTGCCCTTGTTTATTCTGATCTCTTGATTTTGCATTCTTCCCTAGATCAGGGATTGTAAACTGGAGGCCAGGATGTTGACTCTGGTCTTCAGCTGGATTTTGTTTGGCCAGCACATTTTTTAAACTTGCATTTGAAGGCCTGCAGGTGGCATGTGTCTCTAGTTAGGCCCTGACTCATATAATGTTACCTTCCTGGCCTTTATCACATGATTTTGTCCTATAAACTTTATGCCAGGTGTGGAAACATCTGCCTCATAAATCTGTTCGTTTATGACTGGTCCTCATGAACCCTTTCAGGATACATTTTAAGATCATAGAAAACATCTCTTCATCTGGAGGGGCTTCCCTGACATTTAGGGCTTTCGTGGTGTGACCCAACTTCAGGGCACCGCTCACCTAGAGCGTGATGCGCCTGGAGGCCCTGGTGCTCTGTTAGGATGCTTTCAGCTCTAGCCTGTTGGGCCGTTGTTACTCTGCCCTGGTTATGTCGGAAGCTTCTCTCCCCTTAGGGGAGTGGGCACCCACACTCAAAACTATAATCTGAACAGATGAGCATGAAGCTGCTCACCCAAGACTCACTTTGGACTTGAGCTGTGGAAGGTAGGATAGACGCCTCGTGCCTGAGGAGGAGGGACTGAGGTGGCCGCGGCCCAGGAATGGGTTCAGAGTGCCAGGAGAGCCCCGGTCCTAAGCCCGGACCCACTGCCCGCCTCGCCCACACTGAGCGAGGGCCTGTGCTGAGCTCTGTCTTTTCCTCATTTTGTCTGTCTTTCAAATCTTTTCCTGTGTGAGTGGGGAGATGCACCTTAACTCCTCCCAGGCCTCTTATCCTCAATTTTCCTCAGGAAAGAAAGGGTTAGGGGAGGCTTAGCCAGGGAAAGCAATTCATTTCAAAAACTCAAGCTAACCTGTGCTCTCCTTCCCGACCTCCAGACTATTTTAATCTTGTGAACGGTAATGATGTGTGTGGGGAACAGTTTTGCTGTTTACTGAAGCAGCTGAGTGATAATTGCAGAGAAAGGAGAAAGCAGAAGGCTTCTCCCACATCCTGCATTTCTCTCTGTCGTTCTCCATGCTAATACAGGCCCCGATGTTGTATCCTGTGAATCAAGATGACAGACCAGGAAAGGGAGCACAGCAGTGGGTGAGGGGAGGAGGGAGGCAAGCCTGAGGCCTGGACCCCCTCCCAGCGAGGGAGTAAATGGGATTGGACAGTTGCGGGGTTGGCTGACTCCTCAGGGTGGCACGGTAAGAAAGGGTGGCTGTGCAAACAGCTCTTGGTCCACCAGATGGGGTGCTGGGTCTTCTGAAATAAATCCATGATGGAAAGTGCCTTCTGGTGTCAGATCAAAGTGCATTCTGCTACAACATAAAAAGGAGGAAGGTAGACCAAGTGGAACAAATATAAAATTATTTTATTTAACCTTCTTAGGTTAATCTGCCCATTTCTGTGTGACTACTGTTCATTAAAAATTCATCATGCTTGAAATTATCAACACCATATCCCTCTTTAACAATGTACATCCCTTAGATGAGCTTCTTGTCACTGCCAGATATAGAATGTATTGAATGCCCAATGTATGTAGAAGCCTGTGTATACACTGGGCTGGGAAGCCAGGGTGCAATTTACAGTCATGTTGGGTTGAGAGAGAATTTGTGTCTCATAACTGCAGCCTGCTTTACATGCAATAGAACACATGTTAAAATGTTATCGATGTCATGCCTTGAGTGACGTGACTGCAAAGCAGCCTGGGATATGAAGAGGTAGGGTCAGTGGGGAACAGGGGAGGCATCCAGAGCCGTACAGGACTTGTCTGGGGGATGGCTCACCCATAGTAGGGTTGACCGAGATGGGGTTCACGAGCTCTTCCACTAGAGTCACCCAGGACTGGGCGGAACGGATGGACTGGGCACCTGGAGGAGAATCTCCAGTGGTGGGCACAGGACTTCCCTCTTAACAAGCTTGCAGGAATTCTTGTGCACACTGAAGCCCGAGAAGCTTTAAGCCGTAGGGTGCTTAGGTGTATCAGGGGTGGCTGTCTGCAGGCTTGTGGAGGACAGGCGTGACAGTAGGCAACCCTGGCAACAGGCCATGGTTTTAGACTCTGGATGATTTGTCCAATGAAAAAGCAAGCCCCGCCCCTGATGGCAGATACAGGGTCCACTCCATCCCCCAGAGAGGGGAACTGACAAAAGCAGACCAGGGACTGGGGCCTTGGTGCACTGGGGGAAACCCAGCTGTGTGGCAGGGCTTGGCCGAAGGTCATGACCAGGGGGGCATGAGAAGGTTTGGGCCTCCCAGGGTAGGTACACGTTTCCACATCGCATCTGCTGGTGGGCCTGAGGCTCTGAATCTCTTTCCTTCCTTGGGCAGGACTGGCTCCAGGGCTGGGTAAGGCTAGGCCTGCAGGTGAGGGGCACCTGCAGGTAGGACTGAGCAGCGGGGACAGAAGCGGGGAGCCAGGTCAGCAGGGCAAGAGTGACCTTGGAATTGAAGACTAGAGATTTTAAGGAAAAGCTTTCTGGTGGAGCACCTAAGTTCCCCAACAAACCCACAGAAAAAGCAGGAAAACTCTCAAATGCTAAGACAGAAGTGTTGTTACAAGACATAATGTTCTTCCTTGGACCTGCTTGGGTGGAAAAGGAGTCCATAAGCGTAAGATTTCCTAGCAGGCCTGACCATGCCCAGGCAAACTTGACTTTGCTGGAGTCGCCGACAGGAGCAGGGTCATGTCAGACAGAGGAGGGTCCAGTGGGCTTCTTTTCCTGACCTTGGTGGAGGAGGCATCTCTCAGCCCTTTACTCCATTCTTAATCTGAAATCAGGCCCAGCTTTAAGAAAAGATGCTCAGTTTCGGATCGCTATCATTTTACATCAAAAACCCCAGGCTTTTTCTTGTTTAAACTTCTTTTGGTTAAACCTTCCCTTTCGACTAATCCTGTGATGAAATTCCTACAGCAAGCCTGTCCAGTTATAGGGTATTTGACTCTCAGGATTCTTGTCTAAGAGAGACCAAATCCTCTCTCACCTAAAAGCCTGGACTCTGTTACCCGCAGCCTCTTGTTTGTTCTGTCTTTTCAAACAATCCCTGAGTCAGAATACAGGGAAATTTTCTGGGACAAAACAAACAGTGCCTGAGAAAGACTCCCTTCTCTTTTATATTGCTTACAAAGCATCCACAGACACTTCCCTGAAGGTAAAACTTCTCCTTTAATTGTACCCAGCACCCTTAGCCAAGGCAGACTCTGGATCCAGACAGCCCCGCCCTTCTAGGTCAGCACCAAGCCATTATCCTCTGGAGCAAAAGTGCAAGGAACGGGCAGGACTTTGTATTGCGGCTCCTTTTTGGACTTAAAAGTTGGTTTACGAAACACAATTTCTTTTGGCTACTGCATCTACGAACTTGCTCGTTTACTGATTTTTTTCCCCAGTAGTTTTCCTTATCTCCCACTCTTTTATAATCTGGAGATCTGTGCCTTCAGTGGCTTTTGCTTCTGGGGCATTTGCTGTGGGAGGAGGTGGGGGAGACCTTAGGCCCAGCTAAACTTCAAGTCAAGCCTGCTACTTCTCCTGTTCCCATCCTTTGTCTCCTCTGAGGAAGAGCTCAGGTTTCTCTTGAATGCGAAGAAAAGAAGGATGTGGTAGGCGGCTCTCTTCTGGACTGTTTCTCTGAGCCCCCAGTTCAATCAATCTGAAATGACCTAAGTAACACACCTTCACACACCCACCCCCTTTTCGCAAGCAGGGAAGGAAGAGAGAGGCAAAGGGAGCTGGTTCTGAGGTTTTGAAGAGGGTGATAATTCCTGGAGGGTCTGACCCAGCGGACCTGACTGGGGGCGGGGCAAGGGGACTCCATGGAAGATAATGAAAACATTACGCTGTTAGACGGGGAGGTTTTGGCTCCCAGGCTCCCCGGGGAGCACCTGGAAAGTGCTGAAGCAAGCGACTCCCCTACCTCACTCTCCTGCCAGCAAAACACCTTGAATTATCAGGACATTCACATTGCTCTTCATAACAAACCGATCACCCTTCCCCTCTTAATCCTATTTTATCCTTCTACAAGTATTAGCTGAATACATTGTCATTTTTCAAAGTTCAGAGAACATAGAAATAGATTGTCTGAGTTCAAATTCCCTAGAAAAATGGGCCGGAGGCAAAGTTTACTGTGCTAATACTTGGGATGGAGGTGGGGGAATCCCAGGGAAGTGAGATTGAGAGAAATGGGGATGTGAAGCCAAGGAAGGAAGAAGGTAAGGTGGGAGTTACCAAGTAGGCCACAGGTTCACAAGAAAACAAGAGAACTCAGATGGTCTTGGTTGTGCGGGACATCGCCAAGGAACCGGTTACACCCAAGGAAGCCTCCTGTTATTTCCTGTCTTTCATTGGTCAAAGGTTGTACCCTGGATGTATTCCTCGGGCTGCTGTAGAGGCCCAGAACCTCTATGGGCTGGGCCGAGCCCAGCACTTTCCACTATGGCAGGAGCCAAAGGCAGAATCTTGTTGGTATGGGAAACTGAGATAAACCTTCTCCCATTTGCCCTCCTCTCCTCAAAACAACTACTCTTAAGAGCTTAGCGTATATCATTCCAGGCCCTTTTTTTAATGCATTTGTACGCATATCTTTGTGGGTCTTAAAAAACATGAGCTAGATAATTTAGTATGTATTGTTTTGCAATTTCCTTTTTTTCCTCTAATTATACCTTGTAGATTTTTCATGTTTGTACATTCTTTTAAATCCCTGTGTAGCATTATTTATTATAGTATGGATATGCCATAATTTATTCCCCTTTTGCTGGCCCTTTAGATTTTTCCAACTTTGGCTATTATAGTCAGTAATTGCAACGAACATGATTCTTTGTGTACATGTGAGGCTATTTCTCAATAACAAATACCTTGAGCTTGTACTTTTGGGTTAAATGATCACCCACAAAGATCAAATAACTCCCTTCTTGTCAGGATCCTTTAGATCCTGGAAGAATTTAAAAGTGGAGGCCACTTGATCCCGTTGGTCGGAGCATGAAGCCAATGAGCCTGGGAGATACTGGACTTGATCCTCAATAAATAATGAGGGGACCATTACACCCCATGGTCACAGACTGCACCCTGAACCTTGGCTAGCTGCTCCTCAGACGTTTATCGTTGATCATGAGGGGGAGAGAGAGTGCCTGACTCTACAGAGTGGTTCTCAAGGGGTGGCCCACAGCCCAGCGCCACCCAGAAACTTATTAGAAAGGCAAAGGCTTGGGTCCTGCCTCAGAGCTACTGAATCAGACATGCTGGGGGTGGGTCCAGAAAAAAAAAAATATATATATATATATATATTTGTGTGTGTGTGTGTGTGTGTGTGTGTGTGGTACGCGGGCCTCTCCTGTTGCGGAGCACAGGCTCCGGATGCACAGGCTCAGCGACCATGGCTTACTGGCCCAGCCGCTCTGCGGCATGTGGGATCTTCCCAGACCGGGGCACGAGCCCGTGTCACCTGCATCGGCAGGCGGACTCTCAACCACTGCGCCACCAGGGAAGCCCAGAAAATCTATGTTTGAATGGGTCCCTTCAGTGGTTCCAATGCATATAAGGTCTGAGAACGGCTGCCCTTCGAAGCCCATCTCTATTACTAGGAGAAGAAAACACAAAAGTCGATAGAGCTCCATCCCCCTGTTTTTGGGTGAGGGGCCGCAGAACCATGTCAGGCACATATGAGGCTACTGCAGGTGGAACCTTCCTTTTTCTGGATGATTTGGCCCTTAGGATCTTCGAACCCACATCACAGTCTCTCCCTCTGCACGCACTGCCCCTGCTGTCAGACCAGAGTCACCAGAGGTGTCCAGCAGCTTAGGGTGTGTCTTGCTGATAACCTCACCTTCATGATGTCATCCTTTGGCTTCTTAACTTCTGTGGCCTTTGATCTTGACCCTGGAAACCCCCAAGCAAGCTTGACCCCATGAGCCACAGTCCACTGACCAGTGTTGGAGCCCAGCGCCTACCTATGGAATCTTCTATTTCCTTTTCTGTTCAACCCTGTGGGGCCTGCTGATACCTCTGCTAGGCTGTGACAGTTATTTCTGCATACAAAGGATGGCATTTTTGCTTTTTCACATTACACCACGGACTACAAATCCCAACTCTGTACATGGATACATTTAAATCAACTGTCATTGCTGTGATGCAAGAAAAACTGAATTAAAAAAGGATTTTGGGGCTTCCCTGGTGGCGCAGTGGTTAAGAGTCTGCCTGCTGATGCAGGGGACACGGGTTCGTGCCCCGGTCCAGGAAGATCCCACATGCTGCAGAGCAGCTGGGCCCGTGAGCTCTGGCCGCTGGGCCTGCACATCCGGAGCCTGTGCTCCGCAACGGGAGAGGCCACAACAGTGAAAGGCCAACGTACCACAAAAAAAAAAAAAAAAAAAAAAAAAGGATTTTGGCCAGCTTTCCCTGCCAAGGAAAGTCCCCTTTAGTTTCATATTTATTGCATCTGCCTCCAGTAAAATGAGATCTTCACCAACCTCAGAATATGAGTGGCGATCCCATCCAGCTGACTTCAGTTGCCTTTACTGTGACATAGCAAAACTGATCTTGCATAGATTTTTTCCTTTGATGCGTCTTATTGGTTGAACTTGTGCCCCCCCCCACCCATTCACCTGTTGAAGTCCTAAACGCCAGTACCTCAGAATGTGGCTGTATTTGGAGATAGGGTCTTACAGAAGTAATGAAGTTAAATTGAGGTGATTAGGATGGGCCCTAATCCAACGTCCTTATGAAAAGGGGAGATCTGGACACAGACATGTGTGCAGGGAGAACGCCATGGAACATGCAGCCAGAGATTGGGGTGATGCTTCTGTAAGTCAAGGAACCCCAAAGATTGCCAACAAACCACCAGAAGCGAGGGGAGAGTCATGGGCCAGATTCTCCCTCACAGCTCTCCGAAGGAACCAGCCCTGCCGACACCTTGATCTTGGACTTCTTGTCGACAGAACGATGTAAAGATAAATTTCTGTTAAGTTGCCCAGTTTGTGATGCTTTTACAGCAGCCCTGGCAAATGAATCCAACAGGCCTGCCATCTTTTACTTTTCTTCTCAGAGTCCTCTTGCCTTTCTGATCTCATCAGCTTTTACATGGGCTCCTGTGAACAGCTGTTCTCCCTGACTCAGGCTCCCCACACTCCATCCTGTCCAGCAAATCTTCGGCAGAGCAAGCTTTTCTAAGAGCTGTTTTCATCTCCTCCAGCACTCTATTCTTACTACTCCAAGTCTGAATCCCGTGACCATAGCCTGCTCCCCAGACTGTTATCCTCAACCCCACCCCCTACACGGCCTCTGCTCTCTCTTCAGATGGGCCTTCTCACTACCCCATGAACATATGTCACGTCCCCCTGTGTACAACTGCCATGCCTTCCTTCCCAAGTTCTTCAGAGGCCCTGAATCACTTAGTCAAGGGGTTTGCAAACTTTGCTGCATGTTAGAATCACTTTGGGGGCTTTTTTTTTTTTTTTACGGTACGCGTGCCTCTAACTGTTGTGGCCTCTCCCGTTGCGGAGCACAGGCTCCGGACGCGCAGGCTCAGCGGCCATGGCTCACGGGCCCAGCCGCTCCACGGCACGTGGGATCTTCCCAGACCGGGGCATGAACCTGTGTCCCCTGCATCGGCAGGCGGACTCTCAACCACTGCGCCACCAGGGAAGCCCACTTTGGGAGCTTTTAAACATCCCAAACTCACAGGCTGCTCCCTATACCAGTTATCTAAGAGTCTCTGGCATGGGATCCATGCGTCAGTAGTTTTTAAAGTTCTTGGTGATTCACCGTAGGGCCAAATTTGACAGTCTTAGTGACTTCCTCTTCCGAATCACCCTGGCGCCTCTCAAACCTCCATGTACACACAAGTCCACAAGGCATCTGCAGGGCCTGAGTTCTGCCTTTCTAGCTGGGTCCCAGGTGGCGCCAGTGCTGCTGGTCCAGGGACCATACTTTGAATGGTGAAGTACTACACAGCTTATCACTCAGTGTTTATACTCAGCTCGGCTCATAGAAGATTTAAGATGGTTTACGGTAAATACATAGACAAAAATGGGCAGTTAATTTTATTTCCTTCATCCAGACATGCTTACAAAGGTCCTTGGAGAGCATCTAAGAGAAACTGGCAAAGACATGCCAAACAGTGATGCTAGAGAGAGGAGAAAGCCTGGAATAAGCAGGATATCCACCTGCACTCCCCTCCCCCAGGCAGCTGTAGACACGGGCACCCCATGTAGCAGTGACGGGAGCAGCCACAAGGAGCCCTTTTGTCCTGTGATCTGAGGTATGGGGTACTTCAAGGAAAACTTGGGCTTTTAGGTTTAGGGAGCCTTGGGCCCATTTCTGTGCACTCTCTCTTGTTTGGGCTGGGGTGTGATTTTGCTTGGGACAGTTCTGTAATTTTAGAGACAGTGGAGTGAAGATGCAACACACATGGGTGAGCCTGGCCAGTGTACTGTCATATCATGTGATCCCTGGGGGCATCAGTATCGGGAATATAACACGGACAGCATCCCCTGCATTTGTCAATGTAGAGCCTGTGGTCAGGGTTTTTTTTTTTTTTTTTTTTTTTTTTTGTGATACGCGGGCCTCTCACTGTTGTGGCCTCTCCCCTTGCGGGGCACAGGCTCCGGACGCGCAGGCTCAATGGCCATGGCTCATGGGCCCAGCCGCTCCATGGCATGTGGGATCTTCCTGGACCGGGGCATGAACCCGTGTCCCCTGCATCAGCAGGCGGACTCTCAACCACTGAGCCACCAGGGAAGCCCAGGGCTTGTTACTTAAATTCTTTGAGCTGTGGTTTCTTCATCTCTAAAATGTAGGTAATAATACCTATCTTCCAAGGTCATAGAGGTGATTAAATGAGATCAAGCATGTAAAGCCTCTAGCACTGAATCTGATGCATACTGGAAGTACTCATTAAACGGTTGCAGTGATTATCACTATAATCACTTCTATCAATGTTTCATTTCTAGGGCCAGGGCAGTGCCCACATGCCTGGGAGCAGAATGGTTACTCAGGACGTGCTCCAGGGCTCTTGAGGTTTGCATGTTTCTTGCTCAGCTGCACGTGCAAGGGCAGAATGGTAACTGGGCATTTCTGCAGCTGCTCGTTTGGTTTCCCTTCTGTTCAGTCAGGGCTACATTATAATTTCTGGAGTTCTTGGAAATTTTTGCCTTTCTTGGGCCTCCTTTTGTATAAAAAAAATTAAAACATATTTTGCGATTGCATCGATATAAATGTGAATGCAATTCAGATTGGATTATATTCACTTTTTTCTTCTGATTTTACAAGTTAAAACATTTTCATGGGCCCCTAACCTATCACAGGCTCTGGGCACTATGCTCACTCTGGACCCCAGATGGTCCGTCAGGCCTGCCTGTGCTGACCCTCTCAGCAGCTGAGCGCACACGGCTCAGGGGGCAGGAGGGCCAAGAGCCCCAGCATAAGGTATCATTTTACAAGCAAAGTTCTTTCTTCTTAATTAGGTCACAGCTACGTCCAGAGCAGGGATTTTCCTTGTTAAATTCCCTCCCAGCGCTGGGTGCGGAGCCAAGCACTCGGGCCGGTTCGCTTATTTGAAACGCATTGCAACATAAATACATTTTGCCGCCAATAATTGTTAGGAGGCTCCTTCCCAAGCCTTGGGAGCCAGTTGCTCTGCAGGTTCCATGGTCATTTTCAGACTCAGGTGGGCCTCTCCAGGCCTTTCTGTGGCACGGCCTTGAGAACTGGGTCACAGTAGGCTCCCACCACTGGTGGAGTCCATTGTCACACAGGCCAGAGGAATGAGGTGATGTGGAGGTGCCTGGCCCTGCGTCCTCAAAACTGCAATTCAGAGTCACGTGGAAGCTCCCTGTGGGGGGGCCGAGCTTCACCCCCACGTGCTTCCTGTGAGCAGCAGCGGCCAGTCACCTACAAGGTGGATTTCCCGCTCTCTCCCTCTGAGCGGAGGTAGCCTGGCAAGGACACTGTCTGGGATTGTCACACAATCATCACTCACTGCTGCTCTTCCCTAGATCTATTCAGTTGGGGAAAACAGCACAAACCACAGGCAACATCCACCAGTACCTGTAGGCTCCCAGGGTCACCGTCCACCCCAATAGTAACATTTGGGGGAAGGTAACAGGGGCATGATCCTTGGAAGGATGTGTCATTTGAAAGTGCCCCTGGACGGTGACGGTGGAGCTGGGGACAGATTACAGAGGCTGAACAGTGACAGCTCTGGAGCAGACAGCAGTTTTGCTGTTCCTTTTGGATGCTTGTTTTTTTGTTTGGTTGTTTGGTTGTTTTGGGGTAACACTGTTTTTGCAGAGCACAGGCTCCAGACGCGCAGGCTCAGTGGCCATGGCTCACGGGCCCAGCCACTCCGCGGCATGTGGGATCTTCCCAGACTGGGGCACGAACCCATGTCCCCTGCATCGGCAGGCGGACTCTCAACCACTGCACCACCAGGGAAGCCCCGAATGCTTGTTTTGATATGAAACTTATTATTTCACATCTTATTTATAATAAATTGCTTGTTCATTAGTTTTTCTTGATGATCTATTACGTTATCTCTGAATTTCTTTTGTACAATTTGAGAGCTGCCGAGACGCTTAGTCACTGTTACTGAATGTACCCAGTGGCAGCAAAATGTAAATACTGAGCTAAATTCTTAGTTTGGAGATGCAAATTAGTTAGTTACTAATTAACCCAAGTCCTCCAAAAGTTGTTAGGATGTTGGCTTGTGGTGCGGCATTGAGGGAGGGATATAAAAATTAGGATTAGGGCCTGGGAAATAAGATGGGTAGGATATAAAAACTCCACTGATGGTTTCAAAGAGGAATCTCAAGTTGCATTGGAAGCAAAGACTGTTTGAGGACTGGTGATGGACTATTTTATTTTATTTTATTTATTTATTTATTTTTTTGCGGTATGCGGGCCTCTCACTGTTGTGGCCTCTCCCGTTGCGGAGCACAGGCTCCGGATGCGCAGGCCCAGCGGCCATGGCTCACGGGCCCAGCCGCTCCGCGGCATATGGGATCCTCCCAGACCGGGGCACGAACCCGTATCCCCTGCATCGGCAGGCGGACTCTCAACCACTGCACCACCAGGGAGGCCCCATGATGGACTATTTTAAAAGAAGGTTCAAAGCGTTATAAGACTCAGACCAAAGAAACAGTCTGACTCAAGAGCAAGGGTAATGGAGGGACTTCCCCGGTGGTCCAGTGGTAAAGAATCTGCCTTCCAATGCAGGGGATGCAGGTTCGATCCCTGGTTGGGGAACTAAGATCCCACATGCCGCGGGGCAACTAAGCCCACATGCCACAACTACTGAGCCCACGCACCTCAACAAGAGAGTCCGTGTGCCGCAAACTACAGAGCCCACGTGCTCTGGAGCCCACACACCACAACTAGAGAAGAGAAAAACCAGCACACCACAACTAGAGAGAAGCCCATGCGCCACAACTAGAGAGGAGCCCGCGCAGCACAACGAAAGATCCCGTGTACTGCAACGAAGATCCCGTGTGCCGCAACTAAGACCTGACACAGCCAAAAAAACAAAAAAAAAGAACAAGGGTAATGGAAACACCAAGAAATTTCCTCCATCCATCTGTTGATTTTATAAATATTGTTTGAATCCTGGCACAGAGAGGGGGAGGCAAGTGTGGTTACGACACAGAAGCGCATCTGTGTTCCCACAGGTGAGGGGAGGCATACTTTGGACGGTTGATTTGGTGAAACAGACAGGTCATGAAGGTCTTGGAAGGCATGGAGAGGCATTTGGATCTTGGACTTAGGGCAGTGGGGAGCCACTGAGAGCTTCAAGCAGAAGACTGAGGAGCGTGTGTTATTTGGGAGTGGGGCCAGGGTCGTGGAGCCCACTGGAGGGTACAGTGATCCAATGCTACAATAATCCAGAAGAATAATTCCATCATAGGAACTAGGGGCTTCAGCAGCAGGAGGCTTAGCTGTGTCTCATGAGAAGGGTTGTTGAGGATGTGGCTTGGGGTTGGTGGAACTGATAAGTTTAGTTTGGAAATATTGAAATTGAGGGGCCTGTGGGACTTCCCAGTGTCTGCTTGCATCTGGGGTAGAGGTATAGATTTGGGAGTCACAAGACGGTCATTGATGAAGTATAGGAGTGGCTGAGGTCACCTCGCTAGATGATATGGAATTGGGTCACCAACACCAAGGGATGTGATGACTTAAAAAAAGAGCAGGTCATCATGAGTGTCAAATGTTGGAGAGAATTCATATAAGAACTTTATCTATTAGATTTGGAACAAATAGATCTTTAGTCTCTACATATGGGAGTTTATTTTTTTCAATCAACGAATATTTCCTGAACATCTATCTGCTCACTCACACCGGGCACTGCTCTTGGCTTGAAACTTACATTCTGGTAGGAGAGACAAGCAACCAAGAAGTAAACCAATAACCAGGCAAGGTTATTTCAGACAATGATAAGAGCTATTGAGAAAACAAAACAGGGTGATTGGTAGTGGCAGTGGGTGACTGGTGATGAGTGGGGAGCTTATTTAGATTGGATGGGCAGGGAAGACTGTTTGAGGAGATGACATTTGATCTGAATCCTGAATAAGAAACATCTGCATAAAGATCCAGGAGGCAGAACATTCCAGGTAGATGGAACAGCTTATGCAAAGGCCCTAAATCAGTGGTTCTCAAGCAGGGGTAATTTTGCCCCTAGGCAAAATTTTGTCCCCTAGGTAATTTTGTCCCCTAGGGGACATTTGGCTACCTCTGGAGACAAAACACAACTGGTGGTGGGGGGAGTGTTACAGACATATAGGGGGTAGAGGCCAGGGATGCTGGTAAACATCTTACAATGCACAGGACAGGCCCCACAGCAGAGAATTATCCAGCCCCAAATGTCGTTAGTGCCAAGGATGAGAAATCCTGCCTTAAATTAGGAACAAGTTCGGTTCATTTAAGGAGTAGAAAAGAGGTCAACATCTGGGAAACAGGGGACTTGAGTTAGAGGGGTGAGTAAGGCCAGGTGTCAGAGGCCTTGGAAGGAGGGCTTGGTAAGGGATATTTACTATTTCACTTCTGGAAGTGCAATGGAAAACCATTTGAGGGTTGTCAGCAGAGAAATGATTTGATCTGATTTACATTCTGAAATGATACTCTGGCTGCTGTAGAGACAGGATTGCAGTGGGCAAGAGTGGGAACAGAGAGGCCAAGCAGCCATCCAGATGAGAAGAGCGGGATATAAGTGGACAACTAGGTAGAGCTGATGGAATTTTTCTGATGGACAGTTTGAAGGTTGAGGGAAAGTGAGGAATCAAAAATTACTTCTTAGATTTTGGTTTGGACAATAGGATGGGTATATGTACAGCTCACTGTGATGAGAAGATGGGGCAAGGTTTATATAGAGAAGATAAAAACAGTTTGAAATGCATACTAAGGGGATTGTCAAGGTAATGGATGAGGGTTTAACACTCATCATGTTTATCACACAGCTGTTTGAAATAGCTGCAATCAGCCTAATTATCCAATTATAGGAGATTAATTAAATAAATTATGGAGCCAGTATAAATTAATATTACAGAGTATATCAATTAACATGGAAATATGGTCACAATGCAATAAATTATTATAAAATAGTATGTAGAGTATGATACCATTGGATTCTCATTTCACTTTTTATACCAGAATATGTACTCCATGAGGTCACAATTTAAGTATAGAAGTAAAATTATAAAAATAATAGAAGAAAATAAGGATGAATATCTTTATAACCATGGAGTGGTGAAACCTTGTATAATATATTATTAAAACCAGAAACCATGAGGAAAAGGTGGATATACTTGACTATATGAAAAGTTAAAACTTTTGTGGGAGGAAACCCATAGACGAAGTAAAAAAAAAAGAAAAGAAAGAAAAACTAGGAAAAATTATTTGTGATAAGCATGACAGAGTTAATATCTCTATTAGCTAAAGAAATTTTATAAATTGATAGAAAAGACAAATGGCCCAGCCACAAAATGGACAAAGATGGATAGGCAATTCCTAGAAGAATAAATGGCCAATCAGCATATGAGGAGTTCAGTCTCCCTATGAAAAAAATGCTAACTGAAACAATGAGTTCATTTTTTACCTATAAGATTGGCAAAAATTAAAAGATTGATAATATTCATTTTTGGAGAAGGTGAGGGAGAGCACCTAATACAATCTTTTTAGAGTATAATCCGGTACCATCAAAATGTAAATGTGCTTATTCTTTGACCAAGCAAATCTATATTTGGTTATTTAGCCTACATGAATAATTAGACAACTATTAAAAGATATAGGTATAAGATGTTTGAATCTCACTAGTGATAATAAAAACTTTGAAATAGGGCCTCCCTGGTGGCGCAGTGGTTGAGAGTCCGCCTGCCGATGCAGGGGATACGGGTTCGTGCCCCGGTCTGGGAGGATCCCATATGCCGCGGAGCGGCTGGGCCCGTGAGCCATGGCCGCTGGGCCTGCGCGTCCGGAGCCTGTGCTCCGCAACGGGAGAGGCCACGGCAGTGAGAGGCCCGCATACCGCAAAAAAAAAACACAAAAAACAAACAAACAAACAAACAAAACTTTGAAATAACTCAAATGTTTCTCAGCAAGGAGATGCTTAAACAAATTTTGGGCCATAATAAGTGATAAAGCAATATTCATCTGTTCAAAGGAGGGAGATCGATCTGTACGTCCTGATTTGGAAAATCGCTCATGACACTGTTAAATGAAAAAAGCAAGTTCCAGAGCAGTCAGCGTGATATGGTCTCCTTTTGTAAAAATAACTAAATAAAATTATGTTTTGATAGATATGGTTCTAAATGTTTAGGAAAAGGTCTGAAAGGCTTACACAAATTTATTCAGTGTTGTCTTTTTCCAGGGAGTTAAATTTTTAGTTCCTATTTTTTTTACTTTTCTCTATTGTTTATTTATTTTTAACATAGTGGCATGTGTCTAAAAATGCTCTGTGGTAAAAATTTTATATTGGCATATTGGTAAAGATGGACTTAACACAATTATGAGGGTAAAATATGTTCCCTTTGTCAAAATCATCTGCACATGCGAATGTGCGTTTTATATTGGCATATTGGTAAAGATGGACTTAACACAATTATGAGGGTAAAATATGTTCCCTTTGTCAAAATCATCTGCACATGCGAATGTGCGTTCTCATGTCCAATTACGTGAGTTAGTTCACGTGTCTGGCGTACATTGTCACGTGCAGCCTGCCCTCCATATCCTGTTGCTGACAACCCTTCAGCTCTGCCATCTCCCCACTCCTCTCCCTCCTCCAGCCAGTAGCTCTTCTTGCCTGTTCACTCGATGTCAGCCCCTGTACACCAGCTGTTGTACTGTACTACTGTATTTTTCAAGGTACTGTACTGTAAAATTTTAAATGTTTCCTTTATTTTTTGTGTTTTTTTAATGTGTTATTTGTGTGAAAAGTATTATAAACCTATTACAGTACAGTACTATATAGCTGACTGTGTTATTTGGATACCTAGGCTAACTTTGTTGGACTTATGAACAAGTTGGACTTACGAAGCACTCTAGGAATGGAATTCATTTGTATGTAGGCGACTTACTGTAATGACAGGGCAGAAGCTAGCTGGCTATGGGAGATGATGAAGTAGAGGCAGGGAGTGTGAAAAACTCCTTTAATAATCTCGAGTGAGGGAAAGGAGATAAGGTCAAGAGGGAGAAGCTGAAGATACAGGAGAGAGGCTGGAGGTTGATGTAGAGTCAAGGGGAGGTTTCTGCTTCCTCTGTCTAAGCATGTCCATCTGTCTGTCCATGGAACATCAGTGCTCATGCTGAAGTTTTCTTAAAAGCAGTCTTACTCTCGTTTTCCATTGTCCCTTTAAATCTGTTCAGGTTCTGGCCATTTCTTTGGTTCCTCTTTCTTAAAGTTCTTAATCATGTGAGGTTACAATCTCAGTCTCAGTTAATTTAGAATGTCTGCTCCAAGATAATAGTCAACACTCTGCAGCTGGTTTAATGTTCAATCTTCTCACGTGCTCACCACCCCCCTCCTCGCCCCCTGCCCCGCCCCAGATGGCCCCTTGATATGATGGTGGGGGCTGGCATGGCCCTCCTCTCTCCCCCCATCACCCCACACTTTCTCCTCGTTCTCTGCTTGCCAGCTGTGCTTCTCCCCCCAGGGTCAGAGCTAGGAGGAGGGATAAGCGGTGAGGCTGGCTCTCTGGTAGGATGGTGTTGCCTTCTCTGGGGCAGCAGGTGTGTACAGCAGACTCTCGCTGGGCATTTCCATGGGTTCCTTGAAAGTTCACCTGGTGGGGCCTTCCAACTGCAACTCCTCAGCTGGCCTTGTCCTATCCACCCTCAGTTCTTCGCCCAAACCCACGCCTACCTCCCAGTACTGCTCACAGCTTCCTGCTCCTGGAGTCCTCTTTTCTGGGAGCCTCTCCCTGAGCAAAATTCTTACAATTTGATCCCCAGGAGTGAAGTTACTTCCCAGACCCAGCCTTCTACCCTGCTGCCTGCCTTGACCTTCTCAGGCATGAGTAGGTCCCAGTCTTCCTAGCACCCAACTGCAGGGGACATGCATTCATCTCTCCAAGCTGTCCCATTAAAGCGTCCTCACTAGGCTTGAGAAGAAGGCAGAGATCCCCTTCATCCTTCCATCCTTGGGGTCTGAGACCCACAGCATCCTAATGGCTCTACTCAAGAATCCTCTTCAAACCCCACTCCTTTGACTCTTTAGCTTCCTGCTGAATGAGGGAATTTAAAAGTCATAATACTGGTTCTTGGTTATTCTACTTTGAAATTGCGCATATGGTCTAGCACATCCTTTGAAATGTAGCTTTTACTATATCTTGGTGCTTCACAGTCCCAACTTCTAACATAACATTTTGTTATATACCAATGGCGATGAGCCACAGCTAATACAGAGGGAGACTCTGAAGATGCAGGAGAGGGGCCGATGGAGTTGGGGTCCCAAGCCTTGGTGGGGAACTGACCTAGAGGGAAGAGGGCCTCTTTCCCATTGCGACAGGAGGGAAGGGAGAAGGCAAGTCGTAGATTAGCAGAGACAAGCAAGGAATTGATGGAGCTTCCATCTGATGAGTTGATGATTTCTATTGTCTCCACGAAACAGGAGGTCAGAGGTTTACTGGAGCACAGCAAAGAGGAAAAGTCCTGATTGAATCAGTCTGAATAATTTGCATGATGGAATTCCGAGGGAATTTCTAGTCCAACTTAAAGTTGTGAAACTTGCTACAATGGTGTGGGCTGCTGAAAGGGCTGCTGAGTTCCTCCTGCATAAGGAGAAGTTAAGGTTAACACCTCCCCAGCTGGGCTGTGGCTGTGGCTACCAGGAGAGGAACGATGAGAGAGTACAAATACTAAAGAAAGAAGGGTATTACATGACGAAGGAAGACCAGAAAAGCCTAAAGGTAGCCAGCCTCCCTGGATTAGAGAGGAAACTTTTATCTTTGCAAATAGACTCAGAGTTCAGGTTTGAATGTCCTGAGTCACAAAAGCCCCAACTATACACTAATCAGCACCCCCGCTGAATCCTACAGCTCAAAAGAGGAAGGTGGTATGAAAGAGAAGTCATGATGTGGTCTGCAATTACTGACTGGTGGAAGGGAAGGATGAAGTCCTTTGGGCTTATTCAACCTTAGAACCCAGTCTCAGAACCCCTGATTTGTTCAGACCAGGTAGACTCTCTTGATTTTGTTTCAGAGGAGTATGTGGATATCCACGATTGACAGTGAAACTTTCTGATGTCTCAAACACTTTTATCTCATTGAAGTAAGGGTGATTGGGGCTTTATTATTAAGTTGGTATCACATATGACCAAATGCTCTAACAGCGCCTTTAACTGTAGGAGATACAATTATAAGAACTGAAACTAATATTTTGGTGGTAATCCAAGGTCAGGGGAAGAGGGAAGAGAAATGAAAGTGAAGCATATTTTCTGAAAGCAAAATGGCTACTCGCAATCAAGGGGAATTAAGAGAAATTAACAAGCTACAATTTTAAGTAGGGACCCCTTTGCTGCACTCCCTAAAATAAATCACATGGGCAAGTGCTATTAAGCCTAAGTGATGGGCTAGTCTTATTAATAGTGGGTCTTAAAAAGGGTGCTTCTACTGAGGATGGTCACCTTAAATTGTCCCAAAACCTTTCAGGGATTTTCATGGGGCAATTATGTCATCAAGAAGTCATTTGAAATGTGTACAAAGCCAAAAATTAATTGCTAAAGTGGAACTTTGCTTTTTCTTTGGAACTCCCCATTCTAGACTTGTCACATAGGGGAGGAAGTTGGGATGGGTCCCTGGCACTGTTGCACTGAATGTATGCCTGTGATCTGCATGTGATCTTCTCTAAAGGGATCAAAATCTTCAATCTGAACACGGTGCAGTACGTTCTAGGGATTCTTAAAAGCATTGCCACCCATGAGGGCAACTCCTTAAAGGTAGTGGAAATAAAGGAAAGGAAACAGATTTCCTCAATAAGGATCAAAGCTTTTTTATTGCAATCCCGTTAAACTCTCCAGTGCTAATTATTGCCTGGATTTATTCAGCCTCGAAGCCCCGGAAGTCTACTGGCTTGAGCGTGAGGTACTCCATTTTAATGTTTCAAAACCCCTTAAATAACCACAAAAGCAACTGTTGATCTCAATCTTCCCTTCAAACACCTGCTTACTGATACTCGATTATGTGTTTTGAGGCTTGTGATTGAGAGTCTTAACACCTGGCTGATTAGGCTGATGTTTGATCATGTTTTGAAATGCAATCTTACTGTTTCGTGTGTAGTTCCAGGCTGCAGTGCATTAAGTGGATTTGATGCCTCAAAACTCTTATTGTTGGTTTTAAAAAATAACCGTTACAGAATAATAGCTTGTTTTCATTAAAGAGGAAATGAACTGTAAAATGCTTACCCTCTGATGTGGCCTTGGTCTTTAAGACAGTGGGTTTCAAAGTGTGGGACTGGGACGGGGTGGGGCTGGAGGGCCGGGGACCTACCTTGATTTCCTAGGCCTACTGCATCTGAATCTCTGTAGCGGGGCCCAGGATTGACATTCTGAACTCATTCGCTTTGTTGAGAAATGCTGCTTTAAGAGAAGGCACCTTTCAATTGGATCCTGAATAGGAGCTTTCTGGGTAGAACCTTCTGGTTCCTACCTGTGAAATGCACCTGAACTAGAGCTGAGGGGTTTTGGCTGTTCCCTGGGAGAGTACGGAACATGCGCGTGAGCTGGGGAGTGGGCCGCTGTGCTCAAGAGTCTGAGAGGTGAGGGAGGAGATGTGCCCTTAGGACTGTGATAGGCGCCCACTTTCCCCCTTCACTTTACAAATGAGAAAACTGAGGCCCAGAAAAGTATAAGGACCGACTGAAGGTCACTCAATGGCAAGCCGAGGCTAGAACCCAGGATCAGAGTCCCTGCCCACTGCTCTTGTTCCCGGGTCAATGAAGTGAGGCCTCTGTAAGAAGCCAGGCCCCTCCGGGACCCCGCCCTATCCTTTTGCCCAGCTCGGTACCCAGGAGGCTGACCTGCTTAGCTTGCAGCCCAAGCGTCCTGCCCTCCATCTTCTGGCTGGGTTTGGGAGACAGGGGGAAGGAGCCCATGGGTGGCCTGAGGGCACCACTTCAATCTGGAGAGGGGAGTAGCCTGTCCAACCCTCCTAGTCTGTCCGGACTGTAGGGTTTCCCAGGACACGGGACTTCCAGTGCTAAAGCCCGGACAGTTCCAGGCGAATGGGAGTGGACGAACGCCTTTAAAATTTGACTAGAGAAAAGTTTGAGCAGGCTCAGGACTGTGGTTAATAATCATGGAAATGTAGTTGTTGTTGCCATTTAAAAAATAGCCACATACTTTATTATCTTTTGATTAAAAAATGAGCGTTTGTGGTAGAAAATTAAAACGTTTTAAAGGGGTACGTTGCTAAGTAAGTCCTTCCCACTTTTGGCCTCTCTCAGCTTTCTCCTGCAGAGGCAACTGTGGCCAAGTTTCTTTGTGTATCTTTCCAAGGGTATTTTATGCACATTTAAGTGTAAAAATATATCATGCAAAGCATCCAAATGGCAGCATACATTGTTCATTACCTTGCTTTTTTCACTTAACAGATTTGAGAGCGTTCTACAATAGGTAATAACTGCCATATTGTTTTTAGTGGTTATATAGTGTTCCTTCTTCTGGATTTATTGTCTTTTATAAACGTATCAAGCCACCTATTAATAGGCTTTCTGTTTGCTTCTAATTCAGTGCCATCATTATTTTTTAAAATTTATTATTATTTTTAAAAATGTATTTATTTATTTTTGGCTGCGTCGGGTCTTTGTTGCTGCGCACGGGCTTTCTCTAGTTGCGGTGAGCGGGGGCTATTCTTTGTTGTGGTGCGCGGGCTTCTCATTGCAGTGGCCTATCTTTATTGTGGAGCACGGGCTCTAGGTGCATGGGCTTCAGTAGTTGTGGCACACAGGCTCAGTAGTTGTGGCTCGTGGGCTCTAGAGCACAGGCTCAGTAGTTGTGGTGCACAGACTTAGTTGCGCTGGGGCATGTGGGATCTTCCCAGACCAGGGCTTGAACCCGTGTCCCCCACATTGGCAGGCAGATTCTTTATTTTTATTTATTTATTTTTTTTGCGGTACGCGGGCTTCTCACTGCTGTGGCCTCTCCCGTTGCGGAGCACAGGCTCCGGACGCCCAGGCCCAGCGGCCATGGCTCACGGGCCCAGCCGCTCCGGCATGTGGGATCTTCCCTGACCGGGGCACAAACCTGCGTCCCCTGCATCGGCAGGCGGACTCCCAACCACTGCGCCAGGGAAGCCCAGGCAGGCAGATTCTTAATCACTACGCCACTAAGGAAGTCCCTCAGTACCATTATTAATACAAATAATGCTGCAATGAATATCCTCGAGTATCCGGGTAAAAGGGAATGTGCATTTAAAACAGTGAGAGCCAGGGTCAAATTGGCTTCCATAGAGGCTGTACCAGTTTACACTGCTCCGCTCTGTACAGAAAAGTGCCTGGTTCCCGCAGCCCTTCCAGAAGTACACCCTCCAATTCAGCTATGGTCAAGGCCTGGGTAAGCAAATACTAATTTTTGCTAGTAAGTCAGATCCTCTCCCATTTTACTTCCTTACTGGTCTCTTTCCGGCTACCAAGGCAAAACTATCCTCTAGCCAGAGCCATTTCCTGCCTTTTCTGCTGCTTTTGCTGTGTCAGCTCAGGAGCTTTAATTGTCTTCAAAATGATCTCCAGCTGTGTTATTCTCTCCAGACCTGCAGAGCTTTGGGAAATGCTGTCAAAGCTAGGGTGTGTCTATAGGGGTAGACCGAGGTCTGTGCAACCAGTAGCCGAAGTTGGCAACTGGAGAGTAAATCAGCATTTTTTTGCTCTGAAAATAGGTCACATGGACAAAGGCAGTGAGGAGCTGGAGAGCTTCATGCCAGGGCAGCCATACCAGAGTTTAGGCTTCCTTTCAACATCTAGAACTATGTATGAACGCACAGGACATGTTTGTGGGAAAGCTGGATTTCCTGACCCCGATATCTACCATCCCCACCTCCCATCTCCACATATTTTGTACAGGTGGAGAACTAATGTGACCTTCTCCAGATCTCCTCCAGCCAGTAGTGGGTGGGGTGGGGGGGCGGGGACAGGGATCAGATCGTATCAGCATTTGAGAGCCGGTTGGTAAGTTTTTAGGGATTTTGTGGGCTGCTTGTTAAATATAGCCATTATTAAAAATTACATAAGTGTACAAGTAAACGTATTTATTAAAAACAAAGGTAATGCTCAAACACATCACTGCCTAATTATTACACACATTTTATTTATACTTTTGAGTTTTTACATCGGTTGTATCTGTCGATGAGAAACTAATCAACAGTTGATCTAAGAAAGAAATGAAAATTTTTATTCAAGCCAAACTGAGGATTATAACTGGGAACAGCCTCTCAGAAAGCTCCGGGAACAGTTTCACCCATTAGAGAACTAAAGCACAGTTATATAATTTTTTGAGACAGAGGCCTCTACATTAAATGACATATTATTGACAGTTCACACAACCCAGATCTACGGGACAAAGCAAGTAGTGGGTCATGGGTCATCGTGGCTCTTTACAAGATTAAGAAGGAAGGCTATCTCCTAAGTAGTTGTGACCCTTTATGAGATTAAGAAAGGAAGTTATCTCCTAAAGAGGTCTGGTTAATGCATTGTACAACACACAATAAAGTGGAAGGAGGAGGCCTAAAATTTTATGTTTTTCTTGTCTTGCTATAAAATATGAATTTTATTTCAATCTATACACTGGAAGTACTATGTACTAGTGCTGTGTGTCTCTTCTCTACTTGGTGGTTGGTGATGTCATGTTGGTAGCTTGAAATTGTCCACAACGGGAATATGTACACCAAGGAAATTGGCAAATGCTATAAACCAGGGCTTGATTTATTGCTTTGTTGCTTGTCTAGATTTAAGAAAGTTAAGGAGAAAATATTAATAATGCAGATTAAACTTAAAAGTCTGAAATGACTATAGCCGAAGGTGAAAGAGGATTTAGTTCAATGAACAGTTTGTACAAGAGTGAATCTATCAGTAGATCTTATCATATGTAATGACAATAAATTTATTGGGAAAAGAGCAGACTGAGATGCAACTCTATATGTCAAATCATGGTTGAATTGCAACCATGGTTTGACTATGGATTCAAGAGCATCCTGGGAGGAAAATCAACTATATGGGATCTGCAGTAAAGACAATTGTGTATTTTATTACTATCTGTAAATTGTGTATTGTAAATATACATGATTTATATCAGTGAAACTTACAATAGCCTTATGTCTATATATACATACATTCACTTTTTTGGTTTTTTGAGAGCTGGTTGTTAAGTATTTACCTGCCTACCACCATCTCCAGCTTCAGAATTCTGTGACTATATCTTGAGTTATGCTGTTATCTCAGAAGAAATCCTACCATTTTTATTAGTCTGCATTCTGTGCAGTGGGGATAAGACACCATTTGGCTCCTTTCCTAAGGAGTGAAGCTGGGCCTGAAGAGCATCTTCACCCGGACCTCAATGTGTTGCTAATGATTAAGATGGGGATTAGGCCTGGAGCTGGGGAGCTTGCCTGGCTTGGAGCCAGGCCCTTTTTGCTGAACCTTCTTTCTGTTCAGTGGCCAGAAGTTTTCTGCATTTTCCTACCTCAGGGGTTGGCAACCCTTCTGAATTAGCAAGCCAAGTCCTCATTTATTCACTCTAAGGTGGCGTGTGCCAGGAATACATTCTAACTTTTAAAAGTTCTCTCTGTTAATCCAGGTTCTGGCCAAAGTCACTATATAGAAGAATTCTTTTATTATGAGAAAACCCACTGAAACATAAGATCCAAAATACACCATTTCTTTAAACTTTTGACAAGAACTGAATAGTTATCATTTTGTTCCTCACCTGAGGGAGATTTTCATCTTGCCCCACGTGACTTGAGCAGTAGGGCACGTTTCTTGCTCTCACGCCCCCAGTCAATGCTTCAGGGCCCCTCAGAAGCCGTGTTGGCAACTCAAGGGCCAGGGAGAATGGGTCGGTGCCAGGGTTGCTCCTGGGAACGTATCAGGGATTAGGGGGTGGGGGCCTGTGATAGTTCTTTTACTTGGTATATCATCCAGAATTCATCAAGGCAATCAAGAGATACTACTACTTATGAAAGGGGTAAAGAGACTTACTAAAGGAATATTAGATAGGTCAAGTCCCTTCAGAAGGCTATAGAACCAGGTTTGGAGGGCAGGCTTGAACAAGAGGCTAGGTATCAGCTAGGACCACAGCCGCAGTCACATTCTAAACAACAGCCTGGTGAAGACCCTGCAAATGCTTTTTGCCACCGTTGAACACTGGGCACCTCTGCTTAGACCAGCTCTGCTGCTGGCCCAGGGCACTGGATGTTCTTGCCCCTAGAAACTCTTTTTGTTGTGTTGTACTAAGGCTTGACTCAAAGTTCAACACGTGTGAGTCTAGGCCCCTTGCCTTTGCTGAACTGCAAGGGAGCCTGGGAAAAAGGCTATTTGGCTTTTTTCAGGATCTCTAGTGGGAAGAAGGCTCTGCTTTCTACTGAAAAGCACAAGGGGGATGTGCTACACACAAAGGGCAGGGATTGGCTGCTGGGTAGCCAAAAAAGGAAAATCAGATGTCCATGACACTCAGCCACATGCTCTGCAGATTTATAGGCTCTCATTTTTCATCTGGAACGTGCTCATCTTTTGCTTCACGGGACCACTACGCACTGTGCCTCCTCTTCTCTAAGCAGGATACTCTGGGACCCCTACTCCTCGTCTGTAGGCTCAGGGGTGGCTCTGGAAGAGATGCTGGTGCAATGCTGTCCTGCTGTGTGCTCTCTTGTCCATCTCAGGACAGCACAACCTGCTCCTCCATGATGTTCTGGGTCATGACGCTTCCCCTGCCCGATCGCCCAGGTCTCCCCCTCCTCAGCCTATAACGCGTCTGTAGTCTCATGAAGCAAAAGGGTGTGAGAAACAAGGGGTTGGGTCCTGACACCCTCGTGCTTCCTGGGGAGTCCCCACTGCTCCTGCAGTAGTCCTCTCAAAACCCATGGCCCACATTGCCTTGTGTATCACAAGGGGACAATCCCTTGTCCTGGTGTTTCATTTTGAAAAGTGCCTCATCCTTACTTTTGGTTAGATAACTATCAAAACAATATATTACATTGGTTTAGTGCTGCAGAGTTTTCAAACAAACATTTTCATGACGATGAACTCCTTTTATTGGCTGGGCTCCCCCTTGAAATATCAATAGCTCTTATTATTCCCATCATGGAGTCAAGCCTCTGAGGCCCAAAGGGCCCAAGGTTGCACAGCTGCTAAGGGACAGGGTTGGACTTGACACCAGTTTTCCTTACGCCTCACTTGCTGCTCCGTGGACAGTATCACGGTGCTGTGGTCATATGTGATGACAATGGCATGTGCTGCTATGATGAAGCAATGACCCAAGAATCAGTGTCCTTGCTGGACAGTCCTGCCTCCGTGGAGTTTGCAGGCCCCTGCTGAGGTCTGTCTTGCCTTTTGGGCCAGATCCGGTGAGCTAGGCTCCCCTGAAAGTGATGAGGAGCTCTCAGCAAGAAGAGTCCTGGATTGATTTCCAGCCCCACCTGGCCTGTAACTCTCCCTCACTCTCTACCCAGGATTTTTCTCCTTCCCCACTAGTCATGAACCCTCTCAGAGGCAAGCCAAAAGCAGCTGATGCAGTGGTCACAGCCCTCTAAGAGGAGGCCAGTGGGTGGAATTCTCAACAATCCCAACCCTGAGGTTTGGAAGACAAACGACTTCTGTTTCAGACAAATGGGAGTGTCAAGTTATTCCAGCCTGATGAGATTACAGCTCGGAGGATCACGAGGAATCAATTCCTCCAGAAGAGGAAAAAAACAGCTGGCATGGGAGCTCTGCAGGGCTTTCTGCTAAGGGTAACGTGGGGTCACAGGCTGGAAGGTTCCAGTTGATGACGGGGTTAGGGCGAGAGGGGACTGGCACGTGAAACAAGCCCAAAATATAGTAAATGATGAACCCAGGGCACGTCAGGAAGGTACGCAAACAGCATGACTGACGATCAGAGGCACCAGCTTCTGGGTCCCTTCTCTCTGTCCAGAAGCAGCAAAGGAGAGACAGGAGGAGTTTGGACTCTCACAGGAGAGCAGTAGAAAGATAGAGGAGACCAGGAAGAGGCAAGAGAGGAGAGCGAGGCACTTCCCTTGGTCACAAAATTTAAGGGGGAGCCCCAAATCTCAGAAATCAAGATGAATAATATTTCAAGGCCATATTTACAAAAATCAAAATTAATGCAAAAACAATCTGTGATGACAAAATACCAAGATTTTAAAGCAAGACTGGACAGCAGCAGTGCTGTATGGAGCATATTGGAGCCTTAGGCAAAGGGAAAAATCAATAATATTGATCCTGTCTTTACTCAAAATTTTGGCATTTTGTTCATCATGAATTTTTTGCTTTCGGTGAAGTACACATAACACAAAATGTACCATTTTAACCATTTTCAAGTGCACAGTTCAGTGGTATTGAATGCATTCACACTGTTATGCAGCCACCACCAACATCCATCTCCAGAACTTTCTTCATTTTCTCAAACTGAAATTCTGTATCATTAAACATTAATTCCCCACTCTTTCCTCTCCTGGAAACCACAGTTGTGCTTTCTGTCTTTATGCACTGGACCGCTCCTGAACTCCTTCTACAAGTGGAATCACACAGTATTTGTCTTTTATGACTAGCTTACTTCATTTCGCATAATGTCCTCAAGCTTCATCCATGTTGTAGCAGGTGTCAGACTTTCCTTCCTTTTTAAGGCTCAATAATATTCCATTTTGTGTACATACCACATTTTGCTTATTCATTCATCCAGAGATGGACATTTGGGTTGTTTCTACCTTGGCTGTTGTGAACAATGCTGTGATGAATATGGGGATACAAATAACTGTTCAAGTCTCTGTTTCAATTCCTTTTGGGTATATATCCAGAAGTGGAATTACTGAATCATATGGTAATTTTATGTTTAATTTTTTGAAGGACCACCAAACCATTTTCTATAGAGACTTTTGCATTAATTTTGATTTTTAAAAATATTGTGTTAGAATTTTATTTATCTGAAGTACTGAATTTTTCAGGACTTGCTTCAGCCTAGTCCTGGCCCTGGAAATACAATCCTTAATGCCTGGTGATTCATCCACGGCACTGAATGGAGCCACTAAGCTCTTTTCCAGAACCATGGAAGGACCTCTTGGCTGGCCTGTTATTTAGTGCTTTGCCCTTATTTGGGAAGATGATGCTTTGGGTTGTTTTTCTGGTTGTGAGACCAGGTAACATAGACCCACCTGCTACCTTGTGACACTGGCATAGATCTGTGGAGGAGTGGCCAGTGTTGGGGTGCAGTCTGTGACAGATACCATTCTGGTAGATGGGATGCTAATTGTTCTGAGCAGGAATTGTACCTGCTGGCACTCTTGATCCTAAATTTCATTAGCAGCAATTAATTCTACATTGTCCCCACGGTTTTCTTAAAAACCATGAGTTTTTAAGTGAGTTTCTCTTCCATTAAACAAACCAACAATATTTTGATCCTTTCTTCAATCTTTTTTTTTTTTTTTGTAATTGGTAAAAAGAAGAGCAGCCTCCCTACTGGAATAAAACATGACCTGTGTTCTGACACAACACCCTTGGACAGCCCGAGCACATTCTGGAATTACAGAAACAAAAGTTCATCTGAGAAGCAAAATGGCTCTTTTCTATTTGTTTTTCCTGAGAGGAAAGTGGTAGTGCTCACTGATGCCATGGTCCCCAAGTCCTCTGGGAGCAGATAGTGCCTTGGGAGGCTCCAGACATGTGCTCACCATTTGCTTCTTGGTAATTCTCCCCAAAAGGGCAACTCACTCTCTGGCTTTTTGGGTTAAATATGGGGTTTCCAGGTAGTAATTTCCATCCCCATTTTGGAAGGTCTCTTATTCTCTCGATGAGGCTCTGTGCTCCATGAAGTTTGGTGGATGGTCTCCTTTGTCTTTATGCTCATTCCAGGGTGTGTTTACTCTTCATCTCACACCCTGGGGCTTTCTCTTCTCTCACTTGGCTGGAAACTGGGTAGGGAATGGTTATGGGTGCATAGAATGACATTTTCCCATTGACTTGAGGGTCAGTGACTATGAGCCACTCAATAGCTTCGTGCCTCAGTTTCTCCAATGGTTCAACATTAACATCTGACTTCCCACGACCTTTTGTCTCTATTGGGAAGAGTACCTTTGATATGAGAGGAGGAGATGGTGATTAAATATAAGGGTGTATGGCTGGCTGGTTGCATGTATTAATTCTACATATAATTATGGGAGTCCCACTTTGTACCTGGCACCCTTCTAGGCACAAAAGGTAGAGGACTGCTTAAACGTGGCTAGGGTACAGCTGGGGATGTAGACAAGTAAAGGGATTTAATGAGAGTATATGTTTAGAACAGTGGCTAATACAGCTCAACAAATGGTGGTCCATATTTCTCTATTGCCCCCCGCCACTGTCATCACCATGCTAGGCTTTGGGGATATAAAGATGAAAAAGCCTTAATTCCTTCCCTTAATTTGCTAATGATCTAGAGAACAAGGTAGACATGTGAACTACAATTTATGTGTGTATGAGATTAAAGCTGTCCTACCCATGTGCCTCCTCAGTTACAATAACCCTTTTAACAGATTGGAAAACAAAAGCTCATAACAGTCATGTGATTTCTTTCAAACATGCAAATAGGAAAAGCAAAGTCAAACTTCAAACCCAGGACATTACTGTTATTTTTTTTAACATCTTTATTGGAGTGTAATTGCTTTACAATGGTGTGTTAGTTTCTGCTGTATAGCAAATTGAATCAGCTATACATATACATACATCCCCATATCTCCTCCCTCTTGTGTCTCCCTCCCACCCTCCCTATCCCACCCCTCTAGGTGGACACAAAGCACTGAGCTGATCTCCCTGTGCTACGTGGCTGCTTCCCACTAGCTATCTATTTGACATTTGGTAGTGTATATATGTCCATGCCACTCTCTCACTTTGTCCCAGCTTACCCTTCCCCCTCCCTGTGTCCTCAAGTCCATTCTCTACGTCTGAGTCTTTATTCCTGTCCTGCCCCAAGTTTCTTCAGAACCATTTTTTTTTTTAGATTCCATGTATATGTGTTAGCATACGGTATTTGTTTTTCTCTTTCTGACTTACTTCACTCTGTATGACAGTCTCTAGGCTCATCCACCTCGCTACAAATAACTCAACTTCACTTCTTTTTATGGCTGAGTAATATTTCATTGTATATGTGTGCCATATGTTCGTTATCAATTCCTCTGTGTTGATGGACACGTAGGTGGCTTCCATGTCCTGGCTATTGTAAATAGAGCTGCAATGAACATTGTGGTACATGACTCTTTTTGAATTATGGTTTTCTCAGGGTATGTGCCCAGTAGTGGGATTGCTGGGTTGTATGGTAGTTCTATTTTTAGTTTTTTAAGGAACCTCCATAATATTCTCCATAGTGGCGGTATCAATTTACATTCCCACCAACAGTGCAAGAGGGTTCCCTTTTCTCTACACCCTCTCCAACATTTATTGTTTGTAGATTTTTTGATGATGGCCACTCTGACCGGTGTGAGTGATACCTCATTTTAGTTTCTATTTGCATTTCTCTAATGATTAGTGATGTTGAGCATGCTTTCATGTGTTTGTTGGCAGTCTGTATATCTTCTTTGGAGAAATGTCTATTTAGGTCTTCTGCCCATTTTTGGATTGGGTTGTTTGTTTCTTTGATATTGAGCTGCATGAGTTGCTTGTATGTTTTAGAAATTAATCCTCTGTCAGTTGCTTCATTTGTAAATATTTTCTCCCATTCTGAAGGTTGTCTTTTGGTCTTGTTTATGGTTTCCTTTGCTGTGCAAAAGCTTTTAAGTTTCATTAGGTCCCATGTGTTTATTTTTGTTTTTATCCATTTCTCTAGGAGGTGGGTCAAAAAGGATCTTGCTGTGATTTATGTCATAGAGTGTTCTGCCTATGTTTTCCTCTAAGAGTTTGATAGTGTCTGGCCTTACATTTAGGTCTTTAATCCATTTTGAGTTTATTTTTTTGTATGGTGTTAGGGAGTGTTCTAATTTCATTCTTTTACATGCAGCTGTCCAGTTTTCCCAGCACCACTTATTGAAGAGGCTGTCTTTTCTCCATTGTATATTCTTGCCTCTTTTATCAAAGGTAAGGTGACCATAGGCACATGGGTTTATCTCTGGGCTTTCTATCCTGTTCCATTGATCTATATCTCTGCTTTTGTGCCAGTACCATACTGTCTTGATTACTGTAGCTTTGTAGTATAGTCTGAAGTCAGGGAGCTTGATTCCTCCAGCTCCATTTTTCTTTCTCAAGATTGCTTTGGCTATTCAGGGTCTTCTGTGTTTCCATACAAATTGTGAAATTTTTTGTTCTAGTTCTGTGAAAAATGCCATTGGTAGTTTGATAGGGATTGCATTGAATCTGTAGATTGCTTTGGGTAGTATAGTCCTTTTCACAATATTGATTCTTCTAATCCAAGAACATGGTATACCTCTCCATCTGTTTGTATCATCTTTAATTTCTTTCATCATGTCTTATAGTTTTCTGCATACAGATCTTTTGTCTCCTTAGGTATGTCAAACCCAGGACATTCTGATGCCAAAGCCTGAGCTGGTCTGTCTTATGGAGATGATGGCCAATGTTTGTCAAATGAATATTCATTCATGAGATGTATGTGAAAAGTCCCAACACAGGCAGAGCAGAGGGCACAAGAGGTGCTTAAAAGATTTTAAAAGAATATCTGAATTTTTTCCCCTCCTGCAATGTGTACATATAAAGAAAAAGGAGTGGAAACAGCAACTAAAAACCATCTTCTGTGAATCAGGAGCAGAGAAAGACATAGACTCAAAGACTCCAGATTTCTCAGAGGATTAGGTTACCAGGTGATGATTTCAGAACTGACAGCTGAAAACTGTTTCCTTCTTTCAGGATGATTTGGATCTATTGTCCTTACTTTTACCCTATACTCTACAGGATAATCTCCTCGTGTTTGTTTTGTATCAAGGACTTGTATCTGGGTGAGTGACAGGGAAGCAGAGGTGGGCAGACAGCGGAGAGAAGAGGAAAAGAGCTGGTGGTTCCTTTCCTTTCTTAAGAGTATTTGAGAAAAGCTTTGCACCCTCTGGCTGTCAGGTCTGTCTAGTGACTCATAAAATAGGTTAGCATATTCTGAAGTGACAGTTTTTCCCCCAAAGGAAAATTGATTTTTTTAAATTATAAAAATAATCCATGTGCCTTGAAAAAAAGAAAAAGACACAGAAAAATATAAAAGAAGATGAACATCATTCATTTTTCTATCACCACGAAATGCACATATACACATACCCACACATATTATATTACAAAAATGGGATCACACTGGTAATAGGTACCACTTGGGTACATGCACAGTAATTTTTCTTACTCTGGGAACATCCCAATAATGAGAGTTGGGTGGGTCTTATATAAACATAAAATAACATGTTTATGTTATTTGATGAACCAAAGCTGATTGGTTTTAGTGCAGACATCTGAGCCAATCTAGACCAACCTAAAAATTTTGTAAATTTTTTTTCTGCTGAGGTCCCTGAAACTATGTGGGTTCATATCCTTTCTTTGTTTTTAGTTGTTTTAGGCTTTCTTCATCCATGAAATAGCTCAGCATATTTCCAGTAAATTCCCCCCTCTCTCCTCTCCCCTCCTCCCATCTTCTTCCCTTCCCTTTGTTTCATCACCTTCCTTCTTCTGTCTCTCTGCTTATGCTGGTCAGAATCAGGTCCTCTTGCTTACAACCTGAAGAAACTTAATTAATACAATATTATATTTACTGTTTTCTAAGCTTTTCCACTTAATAATGTGTTTGGGGCATTTTCCCATGTCTATAAATATAGAGTCAAATGTTTGTGTGTAATGGCGGCCTGGTATTCCACTGTATAGACGTACCACCACTTATGTAACTAAAAGGAAACAGTTTTCAGCTGTCAATTTTGAATCTAAAAATCAACAACAAAAACAGCAAAAAAGGACTCAAAATCCTGTATATTTGGAAATTGAGAATATTCTCCTAAATAATTCATACATCAAGTAAGAAAAATCACAATAAAAATTTTAAAATATTTTGAACTGGATCATAATGAAAATACAACAGATCAAAACGTGTGGATGCAGTTGAATCCTTGCTTAAAGGAAAATTTATAGCACTAAAATGTACATTTTTAAAAAGAAGCCTAAAAAGCAATAAGCTGAGCACTCACCTCAAGACGTTGGAAGCAGCAGCGGTGGCAACAAACACAAATATTCACTAAAGATACCTGTAGGGTCACCTTCAATGAAGATTTTGTGTTTGTTTATTTTCTTGCTGTCTTCTATCTAGAGTTTTATAATTATTGTTGATGCTTCCACTTGGCCTTTCAAGCTCTCAGTCCAGAATCAAGCCTCATGATGGTATTTTAGGGTTCCTACTCCATGGAAATACTGGGGATGATACAGATGATACAACTTAATTCCTGATCATGAGGTTCTGGCTTTGTCCCAGGCAGCAGGTCCATGGCCTTTTTTCTCAGCTTCTTTTCACAAAGCAGGAAATTCTCATCTCCTCCTTCCCCAAGTCCCCTCCCCAAACCGGCTTCCAACAGTGAATGTGAGGCCAATCCCCTCTGCTATGGCCTGAATGTTTGTGTCCCCCCTCCAAAGTCCTGTGTTGAAGCTTAGCCCCCAGTGTGGCTTACTTAGTGACGGGGCCTCCAAGTAGCAGGTTAAATGAGGCCATAATGGTGGAACCCTTATAAGAAGAGATGCTAGGGAGCTCTCTCTTGTCTCTTTCCCTCTCTCTTCATGCACAGAGGAAGGACCCTGTGAGGACTCAGTGAAAAGGTGGCTGAATACAAGTCAGGAAGAGACTTCTCACCAGAAACTGAACCCTGTTGGACTTTGATGTGGGACATTCAGCCTCTCGAAATGTGGGGAAATAGCCTTCTGTTGTTCAAGACACCCAGTCTATGGTACTTTGTAATGGCAGCCCGAGCAGGCTGCCACAACTTCCTTCAGAGTGACTGAACCATTTGTGGCCCCTGCCTGCTTTGTGGCTCAGTGGTCTGTATCCGTTCTTTAGGCCTGATCGCTTTGCTTTGCAACTGCTCCACAGAGGTGTTTATCTTCTTTTTGAGTCCAACTATGACATTCAGTTTTTTTGTTTGTTTGTTTCACATATTTTATCTGCTGTGAGGTGAGTTCACAAAGTGTGGGCATACTGTTTAAGATCCTTTATGTATTGTAATAAGGAAAAATCACAAGGAGACAGACGTGCCATTTAATTTTGCCCTAAAAATTAGTAAGAGTCAATGGCCTTACTACATTACTTTTTTTCTCTTATGGGCACAAGTGTTTGGAATCAACCAGTTACTCCTTCATAGTGACTAAATAGTCTGAGGTTCACTATGAGCCAGTATTTTCCAGATCATTCTTGGGGGGAGGGCTGTCAGCCATTCCTTCCCATCTCCTCACCTCCCAGTCCGCTGATCCCGGCATCTCTCCAACCACAGCTCACTCCAGCTCTTTGTGTTTCTCTTCCCACGTTACCACCAACTCCAAGCTCCACCCTCCCAAGCAAAAGTGGCAAAGTTGCATCTTTATGTACCTAAATGAGATGCAAGTTGGGAAACAAAGCTACAGTGAAGTATTGCTTGTGATGAATGTCTGTGTGTACATGTGTGTTTTCTTAACATCACTGCTTTCATGGTGTGAGGGGATGTTACGGATTCTGCCCACGTAGGGCAGATTCACCTGGACAGGATATGTAAATGTTGGTCTCCTCCCTCTGCTTACCCATTGGTTACTTGCAGGCCCTGTAGTCATTTGTGATTCTGCCTTTCAGACTTAAAGCAGAACTGGAGCCTTTTCTTAACATTACCTTCTTTCTCAGTGCCGCAGGATTACATAGATGTGTCTGTGGTTTTCAGCATGTGGTGTTAAAAGTTTGACAACCAAGAATCAAATGGAACAAATGGCTTCAGATGCGATTCCTTTGAGTCCCAGGGGGCTATGTAAGAAGGTGGAAATATGATGGACTTTTGTGTTGCTCAAATCTTATTCATCCATCCATTAGCTGTGTGGCCTTGGACAAGTTCTGTGAGTTTAACCTCTGTGAGTTCGCTTGTAACAGGGCCCTTATACTGCAAACCCCACAAGGTTAGTGTGAGCGTTAAATGTATGTCAAGCGCCCAGCCTGTGCCTGGAGATGCTCGAAGTGTATTACTTTTCTTTCCTCCCTCTCCTGGTCTTTCAATAGCTAGATGCCAGCCCTCAGCACAGTCATCCCATCCCCCACACCTCGTCTTTCTAGGCGTCAGTGTAAGACATGTGAACCCACAGCTTGACTACAATGATGTCCTTCTGTTTCCATAATGCTGCGGCTGCCATCCAACAGCTGTTGATCAGGCTATGTAGGCGGTTTGTCTGGTTTGTCCCCCTCCTCCCGGGGGAGCTAAGGAGCCATGTTAAGGAGCCATGCTAAGGAGCCATGCTAAGGAGCCATGCAGTTGTTTATGACTGTACTGATTAGGAGAAGAGAAGAGATCATTTTAAAAAGGCTTAAAGGGAAAGGGGGTTGGGTTAGAACCTGTCAGGAGAGGGTGTGAAACTTGAAATTGCTGAACACAGCAACGGGGACATCCCTTCTCCACGCTCGAAAGCTGACTGAGCAAGTGAATCTCTGCTCTTGGGGATCTGGCTGAGAGGACGGGCGGGAGAGCCGGCTTGCTATGCTGGCACATTTTCCCAGGTATAAACCCTGGGAAAACGACAGAAAACTTGGATTCTGTCCTTGACACAATGCCCCCTCCTCGCTTTGTGTCCTTCCTCCCTCCCCCTTCATTCCGTACTCTGTGGTACCCCCATAGGCCTGGCTTCCTCAGTTCTCACAAAATGTACCTCTTCTTCCCTCAGATTAAGTATTCTCTCAGTACCCAGTTGTCAGGCTTCCCACAGAGGAAGGAGATCTGAGAAATCAATTCCCAACTAGCTTCCTCTCTATAGTGTTATTTATAAACTCTTCCAGAGGCATTTACGTATTTAAAGAACTGCTTCTTAATGGAATGTTATATTTCACTGGGCTAGTCCATACTAATTGTGAAAGGAATTAATAGTATGATGTGATTTACCTTAAGAAGCCTACATTAGGGCTTCCCTGGTGGCGCAGTGGTTGAGAGTCCGCCTGCCAATGCAGGGGACACGGGTTCGTGCCCCAGTCCGGGAGGATCCCACGTGCCGCGGAGCGGCTGGGCCCGTGAGCCATGGCCGTTGAGCCTGCGCGTCCGGAGGCTGTGCTCCGCAACGGGAGAGGCCAGAGCAGTAAGAGGCCCGCGTACTGCAAAAAAAAAAAAAAAAAAAAAAAAAAAAGAAGGCTACATTAATATAAGCACAATGTGAAGCAGGAAAGAGGAGTAAATCCCAACCTAACTCCATGGGGATCAGACTTCTCTTGGAGTTGTTACATATGGTCTTGGACTCCTTGCTGTAAGAAACACCTAGACATAATGGGATACGTTGGATCCCATTGGATCAGTGAAGAGTAGAGAGATTCAGCAAGGCCTGAAGAACTGCCTTCCACTCTCCTGAAGGATGGACATGTTCAATCGCATGTTGCCAAGAGGTAGAACAAGGACCATTGGGTGAAACATACAGGGAGATGTGTTCCCCCACCCCCCAGTGTGAGGTTGGCTGTTTTTTGCATCAGAACTGCCCAAAGAGGCAATGGGCTGTGAGAAGGGTCAGGGAGATCCCAGCCCAGATGTGTGATCTGACCCATTCTCATTCCCGGCTCTTCCAACCCAAATCATCAAGGATCTCTTTGAGTGAGATCCTGGAGATCAGTCTGTGGATGGCGTAAAGTTTTGGACTGGGGAAGATTCCTTCCCAGGGATATATGTCATTTTCTCCAGCCAAGTGCAAGGCTGAGCCTTGAACAGGGCTGGTGTTATCTAGAAGAGAAGAAAGAAGTGACTGCAAGGGGCAAGGATTTTATTTCCTGCATTCATATAACAACCCAGCTGTGGGAAAAGGACATTTCATTTATTTGCATTGGTGGCAACTCTCTGTAGGCTGCTGAATGTTTATGAGTATGAATCATTTTTATTTCATCTCTGTGGACTGAGTCCCTAGCAAGATAAGAAGACATCTTGACAAATCTAGATGTGCTGTTTAGGTGATGGAATAAATTTAAATTTTTTGAGGATTGAGTTATTTTTACTTTTGACCCCAGACAAACTCTCTCTTCCAAAGAAAATTAATCTGAAAGATTTATATAAGGTATTCAAGGTTCTTTGGATCTTATGCAAGCCTGAGTCAGTCTTACCCAGGTGAGTTTGTAGGTATAGTAGAACTTTGAGAATAACATTTTCTGTGAATTAGCAAGAAATGAGAGAAAGCAGTACTTGATATGCACTTGGGGCTCTCACATTCCAGAAACTTAAAGCCAGTGTCGTTTTATGGGCAATATCTCAAGCTCTGTATGTACAATTGTGTTCTTTTCCTTTTTTCTCTCTTATTAGAACTCTTTCTTTCAAGAATTTAAATTAGTATTTAATAAACCATTATTTATCGGAATGAAGCTTTCTGAAGTGCTTATGACTCAAATTAACCAGGCAATACATTACTTAAAATCACATAAAATCAAACACATAGATGTCGTTACAATTTAAAATTCCTACTTGACGTTTTTGCTATCCCTAAGTCCTATAAATAATACTGACAATACTGAAAATTAAATATCTTTTATGAGTAACAGAAGTTCTTCCTAATAAAAATTTTTTATGATTTACTGATGGAAGTTAAGAATATATAAGGATAAAACAATAGACGCATGAAATCAATATCCATCATAATGAAAACTCTTAGCAAACCAGGAACAGAAAGGAACTTCTTCAACCTATTAAAAACCTATATATACATCTATCAAAAAACTTATAACTGGGCTTCCCTGGTGGTGCAGTGGTTGGGAGTCTGCCTGCCGATGCAGGGGACATGGGTTCGTGCCCCGGTCCGGGAAGATCCCACGTGCCGCGGAGCGGCTAGGCCTGTGAGCCATGGCCGCTGAGCCTGCGCGTCCGGAGCCTGTGCTCTTCAACGGGAGAGGCCACAACAGTGAGAGGTCCGTGTACCGCAAAAAAAACCAAAAAACAAAAAAAACAAAAAAAAGCCCTTATAGCTAACATCATACTTAGTGATGAAAGACTGAACACTTTCTCCTTAAGATAGGGAACCAGGCTGATGTCTGCTCTCACCATTCCTATTTAACAACGTACTAGAGGTTCTAGCTGGTACGGTATGGAAAGTAAAAGAAATAAAAGGCAGACAGATTAGTTGAAGAAGTAAAATAGTCTTTACTCACAGGTAAAGTCACCTTTTATGTAGGAAACCCCAAGAATCTCCAAAAAAAAGCTACTAGAACTAATATCTTGTATTTGCAGGATAGAAGACTGATAAAAAAAGGTAATTGTATTTCTATATTCTAGCAATTGGACATTGAAAAATTTAAAAATGTCATTAATAATAGCATCAGAAGTATAAAGTATTTAGGAGCAATTTTGCCACAAGATGTAAAAGACGGACATGCTGAAAACTATAAAACATTGCTGTGAAAAATTAAAGAACCCCTAAGTAAATGGAGAGAGATGTCATGTTTATGAATTAGAAGTATCAATATAGTTAAGATGTCTATTCTCCCAAATTGACTTTTAGATCCAAAGCAAACCTAATTAAAATCCCAGCAGCCTTCTTTTTTGGGTAGAAATTGACAAGGTAATTCTAAAAATTATAAGGAAATTCAAAGAATATAGAATAGTCAAAACAACTTTCACAAAGAAGAACAAAGTTGGAGGACTAACACTAGCTGATTTCAAGACTTATAAAGTATAATAATAAAGACAGTATGGAATTGGCATAAAATAGCCATGTAGATCAATGCAACAGAACTGAGTCCAGAAATAGACCCACACATTTGTCAATACCATATGGTCAACCGATTTTCAACAAAGATGCCAAGACAATTCAATTGGGAAACAATAATCTTTTCAACAAATGGTGCTGGAAAAATTGGATAGCCATATGCAGAAAACCAAACCAAACAATCAAAAAGACACATTAACCCCTGCCTTACACAATCTGCAAAAAGTAACTTGACAGTCATCATAAACCCTAATATAAGAACTGAAACTATAACATTTCCAGAAGAAAACATATGTGAAAATCTTAGTGACTTTGAGTTTGGCAACGATTTCTCAAATAGGACACACATAAAAAAAATCAATTAATTGGACATACTCAAGATATGCTTATTTTTCAAAAGACACTGTTGTGAAAATAAAAAGGCTCATCATATATAGGGAGATATTTTCAAAACATATACAAAGAATATATATCTTATAAATCAATTATAAAGAGGCAAGTGACCCAATTTAAAAATAGAAAGTTTAAACAGACTCTTCACGAAAGAAGATGTACAGATGGCAAATAAGCACAAGAAAAGACACTGAACATCATTAGTTGCTATGGAAGTGCAAATTAAAATCACAAGGAGATTCCCTTATATACCCACTAGCATGGTTAAAATTAAGATTGAATATGCCTTGTGCTGGTGAGGATGTGGAACAACTGAAACTCTCGTACATTGCTGGAGGCAATGGAAAATAGAAGAGCTACTTTGGAAAACAGTTTAGCTGTTTCTTAAAAAGTTAAATATGTCTACCAAAATACATAGCCATATATTTCTTTTTACTCCTAGATGTTTATTCAAGAGAAATGAAGACATATGTCCACCCAAAGAATTGTACACAAATGTTCATAATAGCTTTATTTGTTTTTTTAATTGAAGTATAGTTGATTTACATGTTAATTACTTCTGTACAGCAAAGAGACTCAGTTATACATATATATATGCATTCTTTTTTTATATTATTTTCCATTATGGTTTATCATAGGGTATTGAATATAATTCTCTGTGCTATACAGTAGGACCTTGTTGTTTATCTCTTCTATATATAAAAGCTTACATCTGCTAACCTCAACCTCCCGCTCCATCCCGCCCCCAATCCCCTCCCCCTTGGCAACCACCAGTCTGTTCTCTATGTCCCTGATTCTGTTTCTGTTTCATAGATAGGTTCATTTGTGCCATCTTTTAGATTCCACATATAAGTGATATCCTTTGGTATTTGTCTTTCTCTTTTTGACTTATTTCACTTAGTATGATAATCTCTAGGTCCAACCACGTTGCTGCACATGGTGTTATTTCATTCTTTTCATTATTTCATTTATTTCATTCTTTTTTATTTTCTCACAGATTTGGAGCCTAGACGTCCAGTATCAGGGTGTCAGCATAGTTGGGTTCTAATGAGGATTATTTTCCTGTCTTTCAGATGGCTGCCTTCTCTCTGTGTGCTCACATGACCTCTTCATCGTGTATGCGTAGAGAGAGAGAGAACAAGCCCTCTGTAGTCTCTTCTTAGAAGGACACTAATCCCGTCAGACCAGGACCCCACCCTCATGACCTTGTCTAACCCTAATTATCTCCCAAAGACCTTGTCTCCAAAGATTGTCACTTTGTGGGTTAGGGCCTCAACATACGAGTTTGGGGGAGGCACATTTAGTCTGTAGCACTTGGTGTTCAGTAGCACTTTTAAATTGAATATATACTGAGTAATCAAAACAGACTAAACATACCTTTAGGAAGACCTGTGTATAAGACAACTTATTCCATCTAAAGATATTGTTTGGTGCAAAAATGGATTTTGAATAACTCCTTGGACCTAAGTCAAGCCCAGACACTGGGAGCCACTACGGTCTTTGCCCCATTCCATCAGTGGAGCAGCACCCAGCTACTATGCACCTACTCATTGTGGGTGCACTGAGAATTATGTACAAGAGACACAAGGGTGAATAGGCCATGGCTGTTGCCCTTAAAGAGTTCACATCCTGCACAGGGAGCCCCTGGAAGGCAGGTGTTGCACCTGGTTTATCTCTGTGCCTCAGTAGAGCCTCAGCACAGAGCCTCACACAGCATCACTGCTTTGTTGACATTTATTGAATGAATACCTCTAAAATATGGCAGTTCCTACTGTTTGACCAAGACCTCTTTCTCAAGCAAAGGAAAAACCTTCTCCCAATCTTTTGTGATTCCCTCACTGGCTTAAGGTTATATTTTGTGAGTCAAATAATCCAGAAAATTTGGGAATAAGGCTCAGAATCCAGGCAAGCACATAAATGGGGAAATTTCCCTAACTTCCATTCTCTTTTTCTGTGTCTTATCCTGCAGACCTTTATTCATCTAAGGTGAGAGTCAGCAAGTATTTTTTGTAAACCGTTAGGTAGTAAGTAAATTAGACTTTCTGGGCAATTGGGTCTCCTTTGAAACTACTCTGCCCTACTGCTATAGTGCCAAAGCAGCCATTGACACTACAGAAACAAAGGAACATGTCTGTGTGCCAGTAAACTCTATAAGAACTAGCGTTGGGCTGAATTTGGCCTACAAGCCATAGCTTGCTGACTTCTGCCCTAGGGTTTGAATCTATTAGCTAGCATTTTTTGAAGTCATGGAAGCTACACTTTAGCCTTTAGCTAATAGAACTGATATTCAGTAAAGGCCATCTGGTTTTCTGAAGAAATTTCTTGAGACATATCTTGAATCATACATGAAAGTACATGATCCAGATGGTTGGAAAGCCATGCTGGGACTGACCACACTGATACTCAGGACATACGTATGATACCCAACTCCCACAACTCATGTGTGTTGTTTGATACAGATGTCCACGGTAAGCACTGTTTCAGTGGAGTGGTATGGCTGGAAGCTGGGTTGTATTTGGTAGCAGAATAAATGGGAGGTGACACCAAAATGGGAGGCAGGTATAGACCATGTGTCTGGGGTCCCCAAGTCTCCCATGTTCAGAGGTATGTTAGAAGCACAGGCTGCCCAGAAGTGACTTCTAGGCTCCTATTGTTCTTATGTTGCTGCTTGTATTAAAAAATCTAAACATCTGTCTACTTCCTATTTTACTGAGAAGGTCAAGGCCATGTTATTTTCTTTATCTCATTCCACCATTCTCTTCATCTCTCTTGACTCAGAATAGAGCGTCCCTCTTTCTGTGGAAGGTCGATGCCACTGCCTGTGTCCTAGATCCCATCATCTAACCCTCCCCTCCGTCTCTAGGCTCTTGCTCCATCACGTAGCTCCCCTCTCCTATATTCAACCTCCCCTTCCTTACTGGCTTTTTTACCCTTAGCACACACACATACTGTATTTCAGTCTTTCCCGTCACTAAAAACATGCTCAAACAAAACCTCCCTGCGACCTCTTTAGCTGCTGTTCTTTCTCCTTCCATTCTCACTCAAACTTCTTGAAAGACTTATTTTTTAATCAACTCCTCCTCATTATACCATTTTTTAATCATCTCTTCCCCGATTCGATCTTCATTATACCACAATTTGACTTCTACCTACACAGTTCTATTGAATGTTAGGAGCCTATGAGCACCTAATTGCTAAATCCAGCGGGTACTTTCCATTCATTATCTTCCTTGACCTCTCTGCTAAATCTAACACCATTAATCACTCCTGCTTCCTGGAAACTTTTATGTTCCCTTGGCTTCCCTGACATAGGGGAAAATGTCCTGATTCTCATCATCTCTATTTGACTATCCCATTGTGGGCTCCACTTTCCTTACCTACCATCTAATTGGTGTACCCTAAGATTTTACCTGTTGTGCATTCATCTTCTTCTTATATGTATTCTCTCTGATCAGTCTAACCACTATCTGGATACCGACAAATCCCCAATTTATATCCTCAGTACAGACATCTCTCCCAAGTTCCAGACCCATATATTCATCTCCATCTGGATATTCCAGAAGAACCTCAAATTCATCTTATCCATAACTGAACTCATCATTCTCTAGTTCTGGGATTTTCTACCTCATTTAGTGGCACTGCCACTCACTAATGCATAAGATTGAAGTCATCAAGTCATCTTTATTTTTTCCTTTATTCACATGTTCCATCTCTCTTCAATCACCAAGTCCTATTGATTCTGCTTCTTAAATGTTTCTCAACCTATTATCTCTTCATCTCTGTTACCAATACCTTAGTTTAGGCTTCCTCTATTCTTGTCTGGATGATTCCAAAAGCTTTCTAATAGGTCTCCTTGGCACCCATCTTACCTCCAGCAAATCCATTTAGTCAGAATATTTATAGAGCACCTACCATATGTATGTACTACTGGGGTTGGGGATTTACTGATAAACAGAATAGAGCATGTGTTGGAGTGATATGTAAATTACTATATAATTAAATCTATTATACACTAAATAAATCTACATTAAATAAGATAATTCCAGATACTAGTAAGTGCTCCAAAGACAAAATAATAGAATAGAAGCCAGCTGATGGGTTGAACGAAATTTGGATATTCAGAGTAGCCTTGTCTGGGTGGGTAACATCTGAGCAGAGACCTGAATGATGAAAAAGAACCTGTCTCTGGAATACCTGAAGAATGAGGATTCTGGGTAGAGAGAACAGCAAGTAGAAGGGCTCTGAGGCAGGTCCATGTTTGGTGTGGCTGGAGGATGTCAGATGAAGGGAAGAATAGTCTCGGATGAGGTAGGATTGTGTTGAGCCATATAGGCCATGGATAGGTTTGGGGATTTAGGATGTAAGGGGGAGCCACTGGAGGATTTTCATCAGGAGAGTAACCTGATCTGATTTACCTTCAAAGCAGATTACTCTAGCTGCTGCATGGAAATAGGTTATAGGAGCACAGTTAGAAGTAGTTAGGAGGTGATTGCATTATTCCAGATAAGAAATGATGGCTGCCCTAAGGGACTAGCAGAGGAGATGGGAAGAAGTGGATGCAATTGAAATATAATTCAGATGCAGAATCAATAGGACTTGAAAAGGAAAGAATCAAGGATGTCTCCTCCAACCTCCATCAGTGGCTCCAGAGTGACTTTCTAAACACAGCTTAAGCCATATGGCTTCCACATGCAATAACCCTTAGGGTTTCCTTGCTGCTTATCAAAAAAATTCTAAACACTGTAACCAGAGATATTGATACAAAGCCATCCCTGGTTTTTTCCTCCTTTTCTCTCCAGAAGACTTCCTTGGCATCCCTCCCTCCCTAGCTATTAGATCTCTCTTCTTGGTGCCCCAGAGTCTGGGTATTTGGTGTCTCTATTGTAGCACCAACATTGTATTGAAATTTCCCATGTGCCTGTTTATAATCCTAAGGTACAAAGACTTTGTCTTTGTTGATCATTTTATTTCTGTTGTCAGCTCTTTGCTGCTTGAAGTTTGGTCCTTGGACCAGTAGCATTGACATCACCTGGGAGCTTGTCTGAGTCTGCATTTTAGCAAGGAGATGCCCAGGGGACTCATATGTACCTTACAGTTTGAGAAGCTGGCTGTTTCCTGGAAACAGTAGGCACTCACTGAATGTTGAAATTAATGGAACCAGCGATGCAACGCAGACTCCTCAGAGCACAGCAATGATTTCCTTTCGCTGAAATAGATCCAAGTCACACAGTTAACGTCAATGAGGTGGATTAAGTCCTACTAGGTGCTATGGATGTATTGAAAATGTCTGTCACCACATGGCGGATAACATCTGTTTAAAGTAGCATAGGACCCGTGGTTACATTTACTTCAAGCAGAGGAACTAGAGTATCAGCCATTTTAGACTGCATTGACTTAAATGTACTTTTCTTATAAAATATTCTGTAATTTTTTGTAAAGTCACCCATATAATCTAACACCTAACATTTTCCTTTGAATAGTTAATACTCTATTTAATTAAGTGTCAAGAACAAACTTCTAAGTACCAAAGGCAGGTACTCCGGTCCCATATGAACTATGAACAAACAATGCACAAGTGCTAATTAGCTCGTTAACACTTCACTGTTATTCTTTGAGATGCTCTCAATTATTTTCCAGCCTGAATAAATCCAGAAGGTCAGAAGTTTCAGTTTTGCCTTGTCTTTCTTGTAAACTTGGAAAAGTTGTTGAACCTCCTCTGCCACAAACCACAAAATGGGAGTCACAGTCCATTCCCTACTCAGCTCCGCAAGCCCTCAGGGTGATGAAGATTTAGGGCCCTTACAGGCAGGGATTCTGATGTGCTTCCCAGGCCGCCAACGTGGGTGGCCCGAGGATAGTTGTGCCAGTAGTAGAAGAAGGGGCAGGGACCTTATCTCCTCAGCATTATAGGGGCTCAGGGAATTCAGTACTGCTTGAACTCAGAGGTGTCTCTTAGAGATTAACTCTTAAGACTCCAGCAACCTGAACTAGCCCTGCAGTGGACTGAATGCTTCTGCTTCTGCAATGTTCATACGTTGAAATCCCAACCCCCAGTGTGATGTATTTAGAGGCTGGGCCTTTGGGAGGTAATATGGTCATGACGGTGGAGTCCTCTTGAATGGGATTAGTGCCCTTATAAAAAGGACCCCAGAGAGCCCTCTTGTCCCATTTCCACCATGTGAGGACACAATGGGAAGTCAGCAGTCTGCAATATGGAAGAGGGTTCTCTCCAGAGCCTGATTGTGCTGACACCCTGATGTCAGATTTCCAGCCTCCAGAACCATAGCAAAGAAATGCCTGCTGTTTATAAGCCACCCTGTCTGTGGTGCTGTGTCACAGCAGCACGACTGACTAAGACCATTGCCTGGAGGCCAATGCTTCACCGGCTCAGAACAGCTCTCGCTCCCCATCTGGAAATCTCAAGTGAAGCAGGAAGTGGCTCTTTTCCATGACACGCTTGAGAAATTCTTGACCCGCCTGCTTCCTAGCTTGAGGAAATTCATGGTGAAAATCAAGTGTTTCATTTTTAAGATGGGAAAATTTACTTCCTTAACAATGGAGTGAAAGCAATGATTGTCTTTTGCTTGTTTTTTTGGAGTCTGTTTGGGACTTTGCAAAGAATGGTGACCTGGATATGAGGGATCTGGGTCTTGTCCTCTTTGTAACTGGCAGTGTGACATTCCCGTCACCTCTCTTGGCCACAATATTTTCACTAGGTGACCTCTAGCATTCCTTCCAATCCCAACATTTTAGGGCTCTCTGGTGCTATCTTTGCTGGTCTTTTCTGGAGAGAATTTAAAAATAAAATAGCTCAAGCTTTGACCCTTTCTGAATGTCTATAAAATCCCAAGAGTTCAATAACAAGCTTGATGTGCTGGTGAATGTTTAAAAACTGGCACTGATCTGTCGTATCTGCCAGTTTCTGTGGTGTAAATCATCTCATCATGGCTGATTTCCAGCTATCACGGTGATATCAACCTGCTCACAAAATTATTGAAAATTTAACAGTCAGCTCTTACAAGCTGCACACCATTGTGAACAAGCCTCCTTGTCCATTATTCTGAGAGGAGCACGACTTACACAGTAAGGGGCAGAGATGCTCACTCAATCTTGGCTGTATGCCTGGCTATTGGGAAAAGTCAGTGTGGACATCAGAAAATTATAGAAGGTTGGCATTGAAATGTGTGGTCGAACACTGAAAATGGGAAAGATTCCTATTTATCAGGATGTCTGACAATTCTCCTGGGGCCTTCTGCCAGAAAGTCATTGTGTCTTTAAGCTTGTAGAAGGGCACACAATGACACTCAGAAATTGGATTGCCAGTAAGAATTGTTCCAAGTTGAGAGATGACATCTTTTCCCAAGTGCCGGTGGAAGAAATGTTGGGAGTCAGGTGGGGCTCAATATTATGCTCTGTGGAGTCTCACTTATTTAGTCTTATGCTCATGAACTGAAATCAACTTTTTATTCTGGGCTGGCATTTATTTTCCTATATATATGCATTCCTTTCTTGTTGCTATTTCTGAGGGCTGGTGCTCTAATTTTACTGTCTTTGTTAAAAAAAAAAATTAGTTCCCAGGATATGCTCAGGGAAGGCCTTATATTTCCCTCTTATTTAACTGTAACCAGAAGCATAATGCAGGTCTTATTTCCAATTCAGCAGCCAGTGAGTTATACTGAGAACAACCTTGTCCCCTGGCCATGGATGTGATGTTTAACTGAAAGAACTTGAAGTGGAAAGGGTGTTCCATACATACTCTGTCTCCTAATGGGGACACAAGTGTCAGGTGGGGCCCTGTCCTCAGCAAACCAGAGCTTAGCAGACCTGTAATGTCAAGAAAGAGCTCAGTTTGCAGATACTAAACACTGACGTGAATGTTTATGTGACAACTAGGGAGGATGTCTTGTTTAATGCAGAGCCCTGCAGTTCTTTGTTCCCTTCCCAGGGTAGCATGGAGCAACCATTAAGGTTCATGGTCAAGGCATACTGAAAACTAAGCAGGTGAATTACGAGTCCATATCTAGGTTGATTAGGAGGCAAGGAACAGGGACCCTAATCTGACAACAAGAAAGCTTTGACATAACCTCGACCATCCATCTTATACATAAATGTTGTTGGTTTCAAGGAAGATATGGCAAGATGAGGTAAACTGGCTCAGGGAGTCCCACCTTCTTACTGGGCAGACAAACACACCCCTCAAACAAAAGTACTCTTTCTCTCTTTTCCAGACTATGGATGAGGACTCCAGGAATAATCTGTGTAGGAAGGATAGTACACTACTGAGGATTTGCCTAAAAGATAGAGATGAAAATTAGCTTGTGTGTGAAGAAGTGTTTCAATGAGAAGGGGAGTTTACAAAATGGTGCCTGTGTTAGGATTATAATAATTGCAAATATTTACACACATGGATAAAATTTGGAAGAGGATGCACAGAAATGAAAGTGAAGGTGGGCTGGTAAGATTGAATATTTTTCAACATTTTCTTTCCTGATTTTGTCATGTTATTTGAATATATTTAAATCTTTTGTGAGAAGGATTTTCTATCTTCAGAGAGAAAAAATGAGCTGGAATTTCCCTGGAGAATTTGAAATCAGATGTAAGAAAAAATTTCTTTGTGGGATGTTTAGACCCTGGGAAGTACTTATAGGAGAGCTGAGAAACACCTTCAAGAATGGAATTCCTCCTTCACCTTGTGGAAAGCGTGGTGGTCCCTGGCGTGGGGGATAAACCAGATTGCTGCTGGAAGATTCTCCCATCTGGAGAGTCTTACATTATTCCCATTTCACAGATGGGGGTCCTGATATGTAGCGTTAACTGAGATGCAGATGTGACTCGGTGAATTGATGGCAGAGCTATTAACAAGCAAATTTATGAGCTAGAGAAAGACCGACTCTGATAACTGCTCTAGAGTTGCTGAAGCTGCATCCCCCATTCCTGTAAATGATCTAGATCCTCCCAGCAGCCACAGCAGTGAGGAACCAGATTAAGCAATCCCTCCCCACTAGGTCAGTCTAACATGAGAAATTTGCAGAGACTCTTGCAGTTATAAATATTTTAAACAACCTAAAGGGACACCCCTTGGGTGCAGGGAAAGACATTAGGAGCAGCTTTCTAGGGTGGGAAAGTTTTTTTTTTCCACCACAGGAGGTGGGGGGCTACCGCCTCTGTACCCTCCCACTCAGGCCATTCATCTGCTCCAAGTTCAGTGCTCCCCAGTATAAATAAACTCCTTTTTTTTCCAGATAGGAAAGTTGTTTTGTTGTTGTTGTTTTGGTAACTTGGATAGTACTATGGACATATCTGGTTAGAAATATGTTACTTTCCTGAGATATAGATTTCCCTTGGAGTTAAAGGGCGCTTGTCTTCCCATAAGGCACATTTGTGTAACAAAAGTTCATGTCTGAGCTTCGGATATGACAGACTCGATTTGAAGCTGAGCCTCACCACTTGCAATCTCTCAGAGCCTCAGTTTTCTCATTTGCAAAGAAAGGATATCAATACCTACCACACAGTGTTATGGAGGTGAAGTGTGCGAATAAAGTGCCTGGCATGTAATAGGCTCTCACAAAATGTTAGTTTCTTGAATGCTGTAAGCATCAACAGAGAGGAGATACACATTTGGTGCCCCTGCACTGCTTCCTGTACTCAATCATGACTCATTCTTAATATCCAGAAGGTGTCAAACAACAGACCTCACCAGCTCTAGAAAGTAACACATGTTTTGGGTGACTGGCACCCTTCACCATGACCCTTGGGTTTAACCACAGATATCACCAAAGACTGTTTCAAATTAACTGTGGGGCCTCCTCCCCAAGATCCCCTGTGAAATCCTGTGAATGCATCTGTTCCTGGTCCTCAGTCAGTCTCCACCAGGGCCTGGTGTTGGCTCTGAGCGCTTGGCACACCCTTGGGACAAGATGGCTACTTTAGACTTTCAGGGCCAGAGCTCACCAGCCCTTGCCTGCTGGTGGATGAGGACTGGCAGCCTCAATGCTGCTTAACCCTGCCCAGGAGCCCAGGGTACGGATGCCGGTGAGTGGGAGAGAATGGAAGGCTGCATTTCTGAAGCTGAGGCTCACCTGGATCTTCTCTTTGTTGGGTTGGGAAGGACAAACCAGTCCATCAGAGCAGAATAGGCAAGGACAGCCCAAGAGGTTGACTATCCCAGATTGATGTAAGACCCCAAAATAGTCATCTTTCAGGAATAGTGGTTAAAACACAGGCTTTGACACCAAATGGACCCCAGTTGAATACTTGGCCATTTCCTACGTATGGGACCTTGAGCAAGCTACTTAACCGTTTAAACCATGAGACTGGATGATCTGACAAGGGAGAGAGGGTGAATGGAAAAGATGAGAGATTGTCTAACAGTGAACTGAAGGGTTCGCCAATGTTTATAGAAAAACATCCAGATGAAGGAGGCCTTTAGATGCCACGCTCCTTTGGGGCCTCCACGTTACATGCTTTAGCTGAGCAGTTATTGTTGTTAGGCCAAGAGTAATTTTTAAAAAGTTTCTTGTTGACTTAACATAACCACAACTCCTAGAATCTCTCCTTGGTGTCTTGACTACCAGACTGCTTGTACCTGTCTCATGGCTGGAGTGGGTCATGGGGGGCAGACAGTGCAGGCCACATAGAGTCTTGCAGTCTGAGACCTGGCTTAGCTTTGCCAGAGAGGGTACTGAACACTCATAGTTATGAAGCCACCTGTCTCCGTCAGGGACCAGTGAGTCTTCAAGTCTCTGGAGACCAGCCTAAGTGGTTGTGTTAACGCAGAGGGAAACTACAAGTGTTGCTAGAGGCCCCAAGAGGCCCCTGAAGCTACCATTTACATGTGGCCCAAACCTGCAGAGAGAGGCCTGCAGAGGCCACTCTGTGAAGTGGTAAACTGAGATGACTAAAGTCAACTTGGAGATGCAGGCGGGGGTTGGTTGCAGCAAGCTCTGGTTTTGGTCCCCAAGAGGAAACCTGCCCTTTTGCAGGAAGGGCCTCCTTTGGTTTCAGAGCTTTGAAGAACAGAGATAAACAGTTTGAAACCAAAACAGGGTTTAGTGTTCTTGTCCAGTCTTAGGCCTGGTGGGATCTAAAGGCGCTTAGTGCTTTTCTTTACATAGACACGGGCCAACTGATCGTGCCGAAGACTTGCTGGCAAGTGGGATGCGGTCTCTGTGTCCTTTCGGTGTGGCCTTTTTAAGAGGAAGCTGGTAGAATGGTTGGGCGTGACGTGGAGGGGGTGCACTGAGGTGGCATCATATAACCTCAACTCATAGAGAAAATTAATCCCTGCAGATCTCTTTCAGTCTTCTTGGTTATATCAAAAGAGTTATCAGGGCGCTGGTCTTTAACACCTCTCTAACTTTGCTAGTCTTACTTCTTCATGCAGAGGAAGGCTCCAGGATTAGAGCCTTGGGAAGCCAACAGGAGCCATTCAGAACTTGAAATCATTGCTTTTGTTTTTTAAAATTATTTTATTTTCATATTTGCCTTTTACTTTATCACAAAAGATAAAAGTAAGAAAAAATGACTTAATTTAAGGAAGAAATGGATAAAAAACAGTACAAGCCGTTTGTGGTTGTGGAAAACCCATGGCGGTAGAAGGTGGGTGACTGAACCCGGGTGGAGGAGACAAACACCGCAGTAAAATCTTACATCTGGGTGTGTGAGGTACAAGTGCCTTTAATAACAGAAAATATTTCTAGGGCAGAAACTGTTGTCCCGAACTAGTCTGAAGACATTACTCCATTGTCCACCGGCTTCCAGAGTTGCTAGGGAAAAGTCAGAAGTCACCCGGACTCCAGACCCTTTGTATGTGATTTTGTGTTCCTCTCTTTGGAAGCTTGTAGGATCTTCTGTCAGTCTGCAGTGCTCTGAAGGTTCCATGATGAAGTGCCTTGGTATGAGCCCAGCTCACCTGTGTCAGTTCTGGGATATTTTCTTTACTTTTTTAAAATTTGAGATTTATTTGCCATACAACATTGTGTAAGTTTAAGGCATACGACATACTGATTTGACACATTTATATTGCAATGTGATTGCCATTGTAACATTAGTTAACACCTCTGTTGCATCACATAATTATCATTTCCTCTAGTGCTGGGAACAAATCAGATCCAGCCTCTTAGCAAGTTTAATGATTATAGTACAGTTTTATTCTCTCTAATCACTGTACTGTGTACAGATATTCCTTGACTTACAATGGGGTTGCCTCCTGATAAACCCATGGTAAATTGAAAATATCATTAGTCGAAAATTACTTTAATATATCTAACCTACTAAACAGCATAGTTTAGCCCAGCCTACCTTAGACGTGCTCAGACTTACGTAAGCTGACAGTTGGGCAAAATGATCCAACACAAAGCCTATTTTATAATAAAGTGTTGAAAATCTCAGGTAATTTATCAAATACTGGGCTGAAAGTGAAAAGCAGAATGGTTGTCTGCATACAGAATGGTTGTAATTGTATTGATTGTTTACCTTTGTGTTCACATGGCTGACTGGGAGCTGCAGCTACTGAACGCATATTGCTTTTGCACCATCATTAAGTCAAAAAATTGTAAGTCAAATCATCGTAAGTTGGGGACTATCTGTATAAGTTCTCCAGGATTTATTTATCTATTAGTTGCAAGTACGTACCCTAAACAACAGCTCTCCCATTTCCAGCTACCCCCCTCACCCTCCAGCCCCTGGTAACCACCACTTTACTCTCTGCTTTTACAATTTTAGGCTTTTTTAGATTTCACGTGTAAAAAAATATCATAGAGAAGTTGTCTTTCTCTGACTTATCTCACTTAGCCTAAGTCCTCTAGGTCCATAGATGTTCTTGCAAATGGCAGGATTTTCTTCTTTCTTATGACTGAACAATATTCCATTATATATATATACCATGTCATCTTTATCCATTCATCCACTGATAGACACTTAGGTTGTTTCCATATCTTGGATGTTGGGAATAATGCTGCAACAACATGGGAGTGCATACCTGTCTTCTCTTGGGTAACCTGTTTTCATTTCCTTTGGATATATACCCAGAGGTGGGATTGCTGGATCATATGGCAATTTTATTTTTAAGTTTTTGAGGAACCTCCATATGGTGCTTCATGGTGGCTGACCCAGTTTATAATCTCACCAACAGTGTGCAAGTGTTCTGGGAAATTTTCTTGATTGTAATAACAATTTATTTTCTGTTATTGTTTATGTTATTTTATTAATATTTTTGTTATTTTATTTTCTGTTTCCTCTCTCATCTGTAGAGCTTCTATTTGCTCAGATGCTACCTCTCCTCTTTAGGGTTTCTATTTTTATTCTCTTTCCCCCCTATTTTCATCTCTTTGTCTTTCTATTTTCTGGGTGATTTCCTCAACTTTTAAAATGTTTATTCATTGAGCATTTTATATCTGCCCTTAGACATTTATTTCCTAAGAACTACTTTTTTGTTCTCTCTGAAAGTTCCATTTTTAGAGCATACTATTCATATTTTATAGATGCAGTGTCTTCTTATTATCTTTCTTAGGATATTCACAATTTTTTTGCTTTGTTCTCTCTGGATAGTCTTTGTTTCCTCCAAGTTTCTTTTTTTTTCTGTTTGTGTTTTGTCCTTCATTATAAATTCTTTCCTCAAATGTCTGGTGATCCTTGGTTGTCACTTCATGACTATGAAGAATTAAAAATTGATTGGAATACCCAAAAGAATTGAAAAGAGGGACTCAGAGGATTGTATACCAGTGTTCACTGCAGCATTATTCATAAGAGCCAAAAAGTGGAAACAGCCTAAGTGTCCATCAACAGATTAATGGATAAACAAAATGGGGTATGTACATACAATGGAATATTATTCAGCCATAAAAGGAATGAAATTCTGATACATGCTACAACATGGATGAAACTTGAAAACATTATACTAAGGGAAATAAGCCAGAAACAAAAGGACAAATATTGTATGATTCCATTTATATGAAATATTGAGAATAGGCAAATTCATAGAGACAGAAAGTAGAATAGAGGTTACTAGGGGCTGAGGGGGAGTGGGGAGTGGGAATTATTGCTTAATGAGTACAGTGTTTCTGTCTGGGGTGATGAAAATTGTGGAAATAGATAGTGGTGGTGATTGCATAACATTGTGAATGTACATAATGCCTGTAAACTTAAAGTTTACTGAACTGTAAACTTAAAACTGGTTAAAATGGCATATTTTATGTAATATATAATTTACCACGATAAGGAAAAAAAAGGGTGATTGGCAGCCGTGAGCCCATTAGTGGGGCTTATTGACTGTCAGGGTCACTGTAACGGGTTCTGGCTGGGTCAGTTCCTGGGGGAGCCTGAATTTCAGAATCCTTAGGGTGAGATTTGCCAGTGAATCCTCTTTCAGGGTCTTGCCTGAAGCATACAAACCTGGCTACTGGCATTTTGAGAGTCCAGGAAGACCGCTAGGGCTGAGAGGAGAGAGTGTCAATATTCAGTATCAGTTTGACTGAATCCACTGTTTTCAGTATTAAAACTTTCAGCCATGCCTAGTGTTCCCTGGGCCAGAGACCCACTGCTTTACTGTCTCTAGCAAATGCACATCCTTCCGGGCTGTTGGACAGGAGGAGATGGGAGGGCCAGTCACTGGCTGAGCAGAGGGAAGGTACCCTGAGGGCTACATGCTCCCTAAACCCACCTTCAGTCAATCCTCCTATTTGCAGACCTTTCTCCATCCTTGCTTCCTGGTTCCCATAATATCTAGATCTCTGGGGAGTCCTGAAGTCAAAAATAGGCTGTTTCTCACTTTTTCCCCACTGCAGCTTAGGAATTAGATTTTGTGGATAAGTATATAATCAGTTTGTTGTTTAAATGAGACTTAACTTTCTTTAACCCATGACTTATTTATGAGCACATTAGTTTAAAATAAGTTTCAACTATCTTTTTATGTTTTTTGGACTGATTTTGGATTTAATTGCGTTATGGTCAACGATGTGGTCTCTTTATAGAGTCCCTGAAATTTTAGGGAATTTCTTTGTGATCTACCATGTGTTCACCTTTTATAAATGTTCTCTTAGGTAATAGACCCTTTGATGTAGGCAAGATGGAATTATTATCCCCTTCTTATAAGCAGGTAATCAGGGCCCAGAGAATTATTATTTTTTTTTTTTTTTGCGGTACGCAGGCCTCTCACTGTTGTGGCCTCTCCCGTTGTGGAGCACAGGCTCCTGACACGCAGGCTCAGTGGCCATGGCTCACAGGCCCAGTCGCTCCGCGGCGTGTGGGATCTTCCCGGACCAGGGCACAAACCCATGTCCCCTGCATCGGCAGGCGGACTCTCAACCACTGCGCCACCAGGGAAGCCCCCAAGGGCCCAGAGAATTTTAAAGACTTGCCCAAAGTTCCTCAGTCAGGTTGGACCAGAACTGGGGAATGTGAAGGAAGGGGAGCCTAATGGTTAAGCACATGGACTCCATTCCATTTACCTGGGTTGCATCCAGGCTCTGCTAGTCACTAGCCATCTGCCAACCGGGGATTATAATTGTTCTCGCTTCATAGGGTTCTTGGGAGGTTTACATACATGGCACATGGTAAACACTCAATAAAAGCTATTATTATTATTACTGTTTTTTACTTTTTATCTAGGGTTCATGGTGCATCTTGTACAGAAGAGTCATTCCATTAAGGATCACATCTTTAGAAATGTTTACAGCTATTCCTCAGCGCAGCAATTTATTTTATAGTCTGGCCACTGTGCCTTAGAGATTATGGCCAGAAATACCACAATGTCAGTAGAAAAGCTTTCTGGACATTATGCACTAAGGGCACGCAAGTCCTTTTTTGAGAGCCTACTATGTGTTAGTGCTCCATTCCTAGCCGAGAGGTATTTTCTATCTTCTGGGACTTCTTTATGCCTTAATCAAGGTAGGTACTCAAAAAAGGCTTTGTAAAATGAACAACACCAACGACAGAAATGCTTAGAAGCACAGAGTTGAAAGATGGCGGGGAGAGTTGGGTGTGGGAGGGGGGTTGGCCACCCACTTTACGACGGATTGTCCTAAATAAGCAGAATTATCTGGGCCTCCCAGACCGTCAGGTGCTAATCCCCACGATAATCAGGCTCGAAGCCCTCAGAGCCACAGAACCAACCAGCTGGGAGGGAGAGCGACCACAGGGCTGTTCACGTGGAAGCAGCGTCCCCTCTTTCTCTTTTGTGGACACAACAGCTGACAGTCTTAAAATAAAGGCGACTGGCCCGCCTCTGAGCTGGACACCTGGAAATAGGCCAGCACTCAGCTCCCTTATTGCGGATTCTGTGTTCCACATCAGTCTCCATGAAATTAGCTTTTAAATCTGTCTTTCGTTTTGAGTCTTTCCGTTTCCTGGCTCCCTCTCTCCTCCTGTTGGGTGGAAGAACTGTGCAGTTACTCCCTTCTGCACCATCGCCCCACCCCGCCCCCCAGAGGAAACATGGTCGATGATTTAGTTCTCTATTCCCACCACTATTGCAAGGTATGGGATGTGAAGGGACATTTAGAGAAACTTTTTATTTTGAAATTGTATTAGACTTAGAGAAAAGTTGCAAAAAGAGCACAGAGCATTTCAGATATGCTTTACCCAGCTGCCCTAATGTTGACATCTTATCCAACCATAGGACAATGATCCAAACCAAGAAATTAACATGATACAACACAAATAACATAACTATAGACTTTATTTAGATTTAACCCGTTTCTCCGTTACTGTCTTTTTCCTGTTACAGGATTCAATCCCAGATCCCATGTTGCACTGAAAGGTCCTCAAATCCTTCAACCTATGACAGTTCCTCAGTCTTTCTTTGTCTTTCATGACCTTGATGTGTTTGAAGAGTACTGGTCAGTTGTTTCACAGACAATGTGCGTTTGCCTAATGTTTTTTCATGGATAGATTGTGGTTATATATTTCTGGAAAATGCTGTGGATGGAATTGTCTCCCCACCAAATTCATATGTTGAAGCCATACCCACTGTGACTGTGTTTGGAGATAGGGCTTTTAGGAGGTAATTAAGGTTAAATGAGGTCAGAAGTGTGGGGCCCTGATCTGATGCCACGGTGACATGACCTCAATAAATTTTATGACTAGTGCTTTTTCCTCAATCCCTGATTTAAGGTATGTCTGAAGGGTGTTTCCACTGTAAAGTTACTGTATTTCCTTTTGTAATTAATTAATGTCTTGGGGGGATACTTTTAGACTATGCAAATATTGTTTATCTTAAACTTTTGCCCAATAATTTTAGCATCCATTGGTGATTTTTTGCCTGCAGTAATTATTACTAATGGTGATTTTATATTTCCTTCTATGTTTATTAATTGGAATTTCTTTTTGTAAGAGCTATACCTTATTGCCAATTTACTTATTTGTTCAATTATTTTAAAATATGAGAATAGACTCATGTATGTTTACTTTAGTCTATGGATTACAATTAAATATTGTTATTTATTTTATTGTTCAGAATGTGCCGGCTTTGGCCATTGGGAACACTTTCATGTTGGTTTCTATGCTCTTTCATCTTTTCTGAGCACATTCTTACCTTCTGGCACCACAGGAGGCTCCAGGATCCTCTCGTGATTTTCTTGCCTAGACCTGGAATCAACTACTTCTTCAAGGAGCCCTGGTTCCTTTTGTTGGAGAATCGTATTTAGTAGAAACCAAGATCTGGGTGCTGGGTATGCTTGCTGCTACTGGGGTGCCAATGATAAAGAGACATTTTTTTCTTCTAAAAATGTTTGTCTTTGTTCCCATTTGCCATAGTGCCTAGAATTCTGAGTCTTCTAGAAACCTGTGTGATTGAAAATAAGGTATCCTGCTATATTCCAGCTACCTTAGGGATGAACTGTTGAGTCTGGAAGGTTCTTCAGTCCCCAGTTAAAATGCAGACATCCCTGGATTACAGGATGGTATGATGATGTAACACTAGGTGAAAGCAGATTCCTTGTGAAGGAGGCCCAGGAGTAGCCCATGGCTGAGGGTACCTGTGACACCAGGAGCAGGAGATGGATGTTGAAGAGGAAGTGTGTGTTCACCTTGGGCCATTACAGTTTATGCACTTCCGGAAGGCCAAATCTACTCTTCATCCCAGCTTTTCACATTCCCAAAACAGAGAGTAGGTCTCCTTCACTCTTTCTTGGGAACGTGCAAAGTATTTTGAGTATCTGTGGTCAGAAAGTTGCTGAGAACTAGCAAAAATATCTAGGGAACCCTTCGATAACGCTTTGAACTTATCTTTGTTCCTCTATAGATAAGGTATTTTTTTCCTCTGGTTTCTTTCAGAATTTTTTCTTTATCTTTGATTTTCTGCAATTTGAAAATGATATGCCTAGGTGGAGTTTTTTCTTTTTCTTTTTTTTTTTTTGCATTTATCCTGCTTGGTGTTCGTCCTCTGTGCTTCCTAAATTAGTGGTTTGATGTCTGATATTTGGGGAAATTCTCAGTCATTATTGTTTCAAATATGTCTTCTGTGCCTTTCTCTTTCTTCTTCTTCTAATATTCCCATTATGTGTGTATTACGCCTTCTGTGGTTGTCCCCTAGTCCTTGGATATTCTGTTTTTGTTTTTTTTTTTCTTTCAGTCTTTGTTTTTTTCCTTTCTGGTTTGAAGATTCTATTGATATAGGCACTAGCTCCAAGATTATTTTCTCAGCTGTGTCCAATCTACTAACGAGCCTATCAAAGGCATTCTTCATTTCTGTTACAGTGGTTTTTTACCTCTTGCATTTCTTGTCTGGTTCTTCCTTAGGATTTCCATCTCTCTGCTTACATTGACCACCTGTTCTTGCATGCTGTCTGCTTGAACCATTAGGGCCCTTAGTGTAATAATTAGAGCTGTTTTAATTGCTAATTAAAACACTGCCTGATAATTCCAGCACTCCTGCCATATCTGGTTCTGTCACTTCAAATTGTGTTTTGTGCCTTTTGGTACGCCTTGTAATTTTTTCTTGATAGCTGGACATGATATACCAGGTAAAAGGAAGTACTGGAAATAGGCCTTCAGTAACGTGGTGGTGAGGTGTGAGGGGAGGGCAAGCATTCTCTAGTCCTATAAGTAGGTCTCCGTGTTTTAGGGAGCCTGTGCCTCTGAATTGCGAACTTCACAAGTGTTTCTCAGTTTTACCCTCTCTTCTTAGGGGGGTCATGAAGGCTAGAGTGGGCCGGAGCTGGGCATTTCTGTTCTTCCCCGTGGAAGCTAGAGCCAGCTGGAGCTGGGTATTTCCCTTCCCCAGGTCAGTTAAGCTCTGATAATAATACCCCAGCGGGTCAGCCTCTGGTTAACTGGCTTCACCTGAGGGCAGGCCTTGTTGAGACGAACAGCAGCTCCGGTCAATTTAAAAATGATTCCTTGGCCCCTCCCTCTGCAGGAAGCTCGCGGGAATTTTTCTCGTATATTTGCTGCGCGAACCTGGTTGAGCTCCTGGCGGGAAGTCTCCCCGTATGTTGTGGGCCCACCGTGACTTGGTCACCCTGAAGCTTTTAACTGTCAGAGTCGTCCACACTGAGCCTCCAGCAACTCGCTCATTACACGCTTCCTACCTGGGCACTAGCTCCTGCTGTTTCTTCTCCTGAGTCTCGCTCTGGTAAGTTGTGACTCCTGTATTCACCCGTCTGTCTCTCTAATCTTGGTTTGCCCTGTGTTCCCCGCTCTTGTACCGATTCAAGAAGTATTGTTGATTTTTTTCAGTCTGTTCAGCGTTTTACTTGCTGTTAGGATTGCCGACTTGCAAAATATTCACAACCTAAATGTTGAGAGTTACGTTTTATTCAGCGGGAACTTTTCGGACTTCAAGCCTGGGAGTCAGTATCTCAGTAACCCTGAGAAAACTGCTCCGGAGGCGAGGGGGGAGCCAGGTTATAGAGAAGGTTTGCAACAAAGGGCAGGCGGTCTGACCTCAAAAGATGGTTGTTAATTAACGAAAACCGGATATCTCAAGTTAAGGAATTTAGCGCTTTTCTGTGTATGGGAAGATGCAAGAGTCTGGGCTCACTGAAATCATACCTTTGACAAGCACCTCGGCTACCTGGGGCCAGTGTCCCTGTGTTTTCACATCCTGAGTTTCCTCAGGGCTCACTGGCTCACGTTAGAGGGCAGCAATCACTGTTGACCATGACATCCTTTGTTTACTGATATGGCAGGTCATATTCCGTTTCTCAGAATGGAGTGGCGACTTCTAAGCTCCTTATATATGGACCTGGAAACTGGAAGTTCCCCTCTTTCTTCTTTGGCTTCTAATTGCTTTCCAAGGTTGGATTCCCCACACTGCACCTCCCCCCCCCCTCCCCCGTCCTAACCCTCTAAACATCCAGTGGATGATCAGAGGATTTGTAACCTGAGGGTACGGCCCAGGAAATAGCTATCTCGCTGTCAGAGGGGCTCATTCACATGCTTTGGAGAATGTGGGTAGAAGCGGTGGTGGAAGAGGGGCAATGGGAGGCTGACAGTTGGAACAGCAGTGATGTTCCTCTGGGCGCCTTCCCTTGCTCTGACCCTCAGAGTCACATGGTGGTCCCTGCAGGCTCTCTGGGTGTAGCATCTTGGAGGTCTGGACAACTTCCTTGCTGAGCAAAGGTCTCCCACCTGCAAAGGCTTGCTCTGTTTGAAAAGCCCACGGCACAGCTCTATCACCTGAAGATTTGTGACAGCACGTTAGTCTGCCTGACTCTGTTGGAAGGAGTTGGCACTTTGAATTATCAAGCACCACTATGAATAGGAGAGGACAGGAACTCCCCCACTTGGCATTTGTAGTGGCAAATCATGTCTTGGAAAGCTTTCAAGATTCTCAGCACTGGCAAAATCCTGGGGAAAGGGGATCAGTTAACTATCATTTATTTATGCTTTCAAAGGGCTCTGGAAACACAGGTGACAATGGGGTGGAAGAACAAGCCTTATCATGTATTATTAAACACGAAGTCTGGTAACAGGGAGGAAGACTCCCCTCTTGGATGGGTCATGGGGGACTAATAAGGCTCCCTGAGGCTCCAGGCTGGGGCCCTTCTAATGACTTCTTAGGCTACTGGAGAAAGAGAATGGCATTTCCCCCTCTTCAACCACTTTTGTCTGAAGAACTTTAAGGTATTTCATTAGTAATTTCTTTAAAAGGAGGCAGACACTGCTTTACTTAGGATGAACCCAGAACAGATATACCTGGAGGCTGGATTTTTAAAATGAATTAAGTAAAATATTTGTTGAAAGTTTATGAAATGCTAGACATGGTGTGAGGCATTGATTAACACAATGGTCCCCGGCATGTTGCTCACCGCCTACCTGGGTCTCCCAGGTCAAGGGCAAAGCATGTGTAAAGGCTACTAGATCAATTAATCTATGAGTACTTTTAGAGTATCTGTATGCTCAGGGGAGGTAAAGAAAATTTCATAGCCCATTTCCCCAGGTGCTTCTGAATTGCTAGGGAAAACAGAATGAAATCTACTTGGTAGAGTAAACGGATACTTGAGTGGAATCACGGGCAGCAGGACTTTGAAGAAGGGAGAAGTCAGTGTAGATTGGAGTTTAGAAAAGGTGAGGAAGAAATAGTGGGAGATACATTTGTAAAGGGAGGATGATGTGGGAAAGGGCCTCAGGAGCCAGGCCAAAGCATTGCCCTTGATATAATGAGGCAATAGGAAGCCACCGCAGGTTTTAGAGGGAAGGGGTTGTATTAGTCTCCTAGGGCTGCTGTCACAAAGTAGAACAAACTGGTTCCCTTAACAACAGACGTTTATTGTCTCATAGCTCTGGCGGCTAGGAAGCAAGGTGTTAGCAGGGCCACGCTCCCTCCGAGGCTCTGGGTAGAATCCTTCCTCGTCCCTTCCTGGCTTCAGGTGGCGGCCATCCATCCTGGGCTTGTGGCTGCCTCACTCCAATCTCTGCCTCCATCTTCACGTGGTGTCCTCCCCTCATAGCTAAGCACCTTGTAAGGGCACCAGTCATATTGGATTAAGGGGCCATCCTACTCCAGTATGACCTCATCTTAATTAATTACATCTGCAACCCTTTTGCCCAAGAAAGTGATATTCTGAGGTACTGGGGATTAGGACGTCAGCATTTACCTTTTTTGGGGAACACAATTCAACCCGTAAGAGGGATGAATGGGTGGAAGTGGGATAATGATAAAGTTAGTCTAAATGTAGTGTGTGAATTGATTGGAGAGGGAGGGCCTTTCTGCTGGGGGTTGTGACAGTATCCGGACCTTCAAGGGGAGGGGGCGGGGGCACTAATGTGAATGGAGAGCTAAGCTTGGCCATGGAGCGTTTTTAGGGAAGAAATGACTACAAGAGAAGCTGAAACTAAGGGTGTGTAATCAAGCAGTTTTAATGAGGTTTTGAATCACCATGATTAAAAAAATGATATTGATATATATTCAATTAATTGATTTTCATAAACGTATTTAGCAGGAATGAAATGTTTTCTTTTTGTGGGTGGGTGGGCAGTGAGGATCATAGGTTTAGTTGTGGATGTAGGAAGTAGTTGGAGGTCAGGGCCCAGAGCCTGGGTGAGATTTCAAGAAAGATGTGGATTTGGGAGTCATTCTCCTGGTGAGGGCACTCCTGGAGCTCTTGAGTTATTGTCTGTACCCCTGAGCTGGCTTTGGGGTTGCTGTTTCTTGTTTTGATATTAAACATCTGTGTAAGGAACTCTTCTAGTTGTGTACAGCTTCTCTCTGCAACAGGGTGGAGAGTCCTGGCATAACAAATGAACGCTAGGTACCTGGGTTGATGGTGTGCCGGGCTTTTTGTGGAGGTGTCTCCTTGAGAATGAGATGAGATGTTAGGCCTGAAACTTATTTCCAGGGTATTCTTGTTCATGCCTCCATGCTCCTGGAACCCTCCCTGTTGGGATTGGAACCAGGATGTTTTCAGATCTCCTAAAACCTCACACAACTGCTTTCTCAGAATACATTGTCTGTCTTTAAACATCTTGAATCATTTCATAACCATCTTGTACTGCTCTCAGGGCTCTCAGTGCCGCCTTCTTGCTTGATCATCCACACGTTTGACTTCATTAGTCAATCCAGTTTAAATCTGGTGGTACTGCTCATCAGCTGTTTAGTCCTTGGAGGCCTGGGGGGGTCTTTTTTTTTCTTTTTTAAATTTTTTAAAAAATTTATTTTATTTTTGGCTGCGTTGGGTCTTTGTTGCTGCCCATGGGCTTTCTCTAGTTGCGGCGAGCGGGGGCTACACTTCGTTGTGGTGCATGGGCTTCTCATTGCGGTGGCTTCTCTTGTTGCGGAGCACGGGCTCTAGGCGCATGGGCTTCAATAGTTGTGGCTCACGGGCTCTAGAGCACAGGCTCAGTAGTTGTGGTGCATGGACTTAGTTGCTCCGCGGCATGTGGGATCTTCCCGGACCAGGGCTTGAACCCGTGTCCCCTGCATTGGCAGGAGGATTCTTAACCACTGTGCCACCAGGGAAGCCCCAGCCTGGGTGGTTTTAATGGATCCTTGTTAGACCCATTAAGCATCATCAAGGGAGGAAGCAGGACTGGGCAATGAGGACCTCTTAATTCAATTTTGGTTTGATGGATTTACTTATGGACACAAGGAACTTGGTTTGTCATTGGTGTGAGAACTGTGTCTGAGTTCCTGGTAACCACATTTCAGCTCAGCTGGGTGTGAGCTCCTGGTCAAGTTTATCTAGGATGCAAGTCATCTGTATGTTAAGTCTCAACCTGTGCAGGAAAGGACAAATCACAGTGTGAGCAAAGGAAGTGTTTCTCCACGGGGGTCTGCTTGAGTTCATCCTCAGGCAGCCCCTTATCCTATACCTGGAATCTGCTTCTCTTTGACATGTTAGCCAATAGGCTTGTGAAAGCACATTGCTTCCTTCTTAACAAGAAGGCAACAACATCAAAGCGAAAGACTGGGGCCAAAAGTATGGATGTGATTTTTGTCAAAAAAAGATTGTCAAGTTAATTCATGACATGGCAAAGCTCCAAACATAATTCTCTCCTAAAATGTCAGGAAGCACAAGGTAGTATAACTCAAATAACTGTGGCAGGAGAAAAATCATAATAAAGATATTTTCCCTTTGTTCAACACTCCACAATTTAGGAGGCATGTGAAGTCACTCTTATAATAGTGAATATCTCAGAAAAAAGGAAATTTAATCAAATGAAAACGTCCTGGGCAGCAGTTTTAGATTTTTTAAAAATCCCTAATATTTAATCAGTAAGACCTTTTTATTTATATATATATATTTTATTGAAGTATAGTTAAATACTATAGTTAATTTTTAATGTTTTAGTTTCTGCTGTATAGCAAAGTGATTCAGTTATACCTACATTCTTTTTTTATATTCTTTTCCATTATGGTTGATCATAGGATACTGAATATAGTTCTCTGTGCTATACGGTAGGACCTTGTTGTTTATTCCGTATGTAATAGCTTACAACTGCTAATGCCAACCTCCCACACCACCCCTCCCCCAACCCCCTCCCCCTTGGCAACTACAAGTCTGTTCTCTATAAGACCTCCTTTTAAAACACACACCTTTAATCTTAAATGAGGGAGTTTAAATTTTTAAAATAGAATCCACTGGGTCACACAACCAAAATATACGCAGTTGGTTTGCTTATCCTCAGGAAGAATTCCCTTTTTTGTTCCCCGTCGTCAAACCTCAGCCATACCTCCTGGGTGAGTGGTTCGGTTGTCTGTGGCAACTGGGTGGCAGATGTCCAGGTTTTAACTGGGGTTTGTGTTGATTCTTATCATCATGAAAAGAATTGCTGATAATGACATGAAACAAGACTTAAGCTCACAGCTACCGAAATGAGATGAACACAGGATTTATGGAATGGTTCATTCAAAATGAAAAGGGGGTACGAAAAAGAGGACAAGCAACTCTCTAGCGTTTTGTGCTTAGTGTGAGGAGTAGATATTAGAAAGCACATCCTCCTTGAGGTGACAAAGCCTGGGGACCTCATTCCTCTTTTGTAAAACAAGCCAAGCGCTGGTCGACCTCTCCCTGGACTTGGAAGCATTAGTAGCTCCCTACAGAGAGCGCTGAGCTTCCGTCTCCCACGTGGTCCCATTAGGGCAATCTAGTTAGAGAGCTTGGGCAGGGCCCTGCTGCTGATGCTGCTTGATCAGTGAGCACACACAGCGCAGAGAGATGGCCTTGGAGAACTGCCCTGCCTGCCCTTCAGGCAGGGTCATTAGTGGGGTGCCAGGCGCTCCCCCCCCGGAGGGCCTGCTCAACGTCTTGTCTGGTCTCAGCGCTGCTGCCATTCGCCACCTCCCTCCCATGTCTTAGCCTGCATCAATGTTACCTGACACAAACCGAAATGCGGAAAAAATCTAACCACGTGGAGCTTTACTTACCTGAGGCCAAAACATATCCCTCGAAGGTATAAACACCTTGAATGTCAGAAACCAGTAAGACGTAGGTGAGCCAGGAGGTCCTCCAGCACCCTACGGTGTGTACCCTAGCCCATCTTGTCCATTTCCTTCCAGCACATGTCAGCATCTGTACTGGTTTTATTTAGGAAGTAGCCGTTGTCTTTTCTCTCCTCCTAGGATGTAAGCCCTATCTGGGTAGGAGTCATGTCCGTAGTGTTGACTGTTATGGCTACAGTGCCCACAACGGGGCCTGACATATATAGATCCGCAATAAGTATTTGTTGAATGAACCAATGAACTCACAATTTAGAGAACTGACTATCCTCACTACCTCCCTATTTGCCCCTGTAACCCAAGGCATTTTTAGCTTCTGGAGCCACTGTGGCTGGTTTTTTAGGAAGGCTGCTTTGAAACGATTCCACAGGTCTTGACTGAGAGAGAGAGTGCTGGGAAGTGATAAACAATTAAGGGTGAGGGACCTTTTGCTGCTGTTGCCATTCTGGATGCAGCTCTCATGCCCACACCCTGCTGGCCATGGTTGAGGGCCCCCTTGCCCTCATGTCTGGCAGGAAGACCAGCACCGGCTCACCTGGCAGTTAGCGTGGGAATCACAGACGAGAGTCTTAGCCCTTGTGGCTCTTCTTTATTTCATGCCGTGCTGCCCCCTTTTTCCACCCCCTCCCCATACTATTTAAGCTGTTACTTTGCCATAAAGCCACTAGCTTGGCACGGGTGTTTGGCTCATACCAGCAAATCCCCATTAGCCTTTGACTCCTCCAAGAGGCAAAAGGAAAAACCTACCAGGATGCGAGCGACACTTTCTCTGTCTGGGCAGATAGAAAGGGATAAAAAGGATTCTGTAGAAACACAAGAGTTTGTTATTTATAGCACTTAACCTTTCCTAGACAGAAAGCCAAAGGTTTTTGCTTTTAACCTATTTTTCTTTTTTTCAAGAGTCTGAAAGAAAAGGAAATCCTGGGCCCTTAATTGTATTTGTTTGTATATCACAGGTGTGTATGTTTTAAAAATTCACTTTTTAAATTAGACATGTCTTCTTGCCCCCAGGTAATGCTCCTGATCCCTCATCAGTAGATCTCCTTCATCTAGGGTGTTGTATCAGTTGTCTCTTGCTGCATAACCCCAAAACCTAGTGGCTTAAAACAACCACTGTATATTTGTCCATGATTCTGCAGTTTGAGCTGGGTTCAGCTGGTGGTTCTTCGGATCTCACCTGGGGTCACTTGTGGCTGCAGTTATCTGGGGGCTCAGCTGGTGTTGGATAGTCCAAGATGGCTTCACGCACCTGTCTGGCGGGTAGCTGGGACTGTGGACTGGGACACATCAGTTCTTCATGTGGTCTCTCCTGAGGTATAACTCCAGACTTCTTTCCATGCTGAGACCTAAGGGGGCATGCCCCAACAAGGAAGCGCCTGTTCATGCTTCTGCTGGCTTCATGTTTGCTGTCCCATTTGGCCCTGGTAGGTCACATGGGCAAGCCCAAGAGTCAGTTTGGGAAGGGGTTGCACAAGGGCCTGGCTACCCAGGCATGATTCACTGGGGATCATGACTGTAACAATCTACCCTAGGTACGAAGAGAGGTGCATTATTTATAGGCTTGGCTTTTAATTTGCTTCAGTTAACAGTTTACATTCTCCCATGACTTGCTAATTGCTCTCTAATTAGGTCCTGGCCAATCCTACAGAGTTTTCCTCAACCTATCCCAACTAAACGTCTATATCAGGAGTTGGCAAGCTTTTTCTGTGAAGGGCCAGAGAATAAATATTTTAGGCTTTGTGAGCCATGAAGTCTCTGTTGCAACTACTCACCTCTGCTAATGAAGTGTAGAAGTAGCCATAGATCATATGTAAGAGAATGGGTATAAGCTGTGTTCCAATAAAACTTTATTTATAAAAAACAGGTGGTAGGGGCTTCCCTGGTGGTGCAGTGGTTGAGAGTCCGCCTGCTGATGCAGGGGACATGGGTTCGTGCCCCGGTCCGGGAGGATCCCACATGCCACAGAGTGGTTGGGCCCGTGAGCCATGGCCGCTGGGCCTGTGCATCTGGAGCCTGTGCTCCGCAACGGGAAAGGCCACAACAGTGAGAGGCCTGCGTACCGCAAAAAGAAAAACAAAAACAAAAAACAAGTGGTAGGGCAGGTTAGAGCTGTGGGCCATAGTTTGCTGATTCTTGATCTATATCATAATAATTCTAGACTCCCAAAAAAGTATATTACATTCAAGTATTTCTATTTCTCAAACTGAAAACTAAATTTCATCTCTGCAGAATTTGATTTCATCATAAGAAGTAACTGATCACGGCATGTTACATGATATTTTTCATCTAATTGCTTAAAATCATAAACTCATAAAATTTTTGCTAAGGATCTTTTTAAGAACTTAGAAAACACTGCGTTTACTGAATAAAATGTCATAGATTGGTTCAGTGAGAGTTGGAGAGGCACTATAAGGTGCAGAGAGCACAAACTTTAGAGTCAGACTGAGTTTAAATCCAGACTACCACTAACTGGCTGTGTGACGATATGCAAGTTACCTGACTTCTCTGAGCTTTTGTTTTCTCATTTGAAAATAGATAACAGTAGTCCTACCTCATAGGGTTTTTATGAAGATTAAATGAGTCAGTTCACATGAAATACTTAGCATGATGCCCAGACCACAATAGATGATCAGTTAAAATGGTGATCTAACTCCCTTAAATAGTAATTTTTGATAAGCCTGGGTATATGATAGGGTTTCCAGGTTCATAGTGTTACAGTTTAATTTCAAGAACTTAATTTTAATTTGTTAGAACTAATAGGCAATTTCAGTAAAGTCAAAGGACACGAAAATCAACCTACAAAAACTAGCTGCATTTCTATACACAAACAACTATCCAAAAAAGGAAATTAAGGGGAATTCCATGGCGGTCCGGGGGTTAGGAATCTGCACTCTCACTTCTGAAGGCCCAGGTTCAATCCCAAGGCAGGGAACTAGGATCCAACAAGCTACATGGGCGGCCACAAACAAACAAACAAACCAAAAGGAAATTAAGAAAATTCCATTTACAATAGTGTAAAAAAAGAATATAATACTTAGGAATAAAATTAACCAAAATGGTGATATACTTGTACACTAAAACCTCCAAAACACTGACAAAAGAAATAAAGACAGATGGAACGATGTCCTGTGTTCATGGATAGGAAGAATTAATATTGTTAAAATGTCTGTATTTACCAAAGTGATCTATAGATTCAGTGTAATCCTTACCAAAATCCCAACGACTTTTTTTTTTTTTTTTTGCGGTATGCGGGCCTCTCACTGTTGTGGCCTCTCTCCCGTTGTGGAGCACAGGCTCAGCGGCCATGGCTCACGGGCACAGCCGCTCTGCGGCATGTGGGATCCTCCCAGACCGGGGCACGAACCCGTGTCCCCTGCATCGGCAGGCAGACTCTCAACCACTACGCCACGAGGGAAGCCCCCAACGACATTTTTACAGGAATAGAAAAACAATCTTAAAAATTCATTTGGAACCATAAAAGACCCTGAATAGCCAAAGCAATTCTGAGCAAGAAGAACAAAGCTGAAATGCTCCCTCATTTAAAAATGTATTACAAGGCTACTGTAATCAAAAACAGTATAGTACTAGCATAAAAACAGACTATGAAACAGAATAAAAGAGACCAGAAATAAACCCTGGCATATACGTATGGTCAACTAACATTTGACAAGGGAGCCAAGAAGACTCAATGGGGAAAAGATAGTCTCTTCAATAAATGGTGTTGGGAAAACTGGATATCCACATGTAAAAGAATAAAGTTGGATTCTTATCTCACACCATATACAAAAATCAACTCAAAATGGATTAAAGACTTAAACACAAACCCTGAAACAATAAGACTCTTAGAAAACTTAGGGAAAAAGCTTCTGACATTGAACTGTACAATGATTTCTTTGATATGGCATCAAAAGCACAGGCAACAAAAGCAAAACAAGGCAAGTGGGACTACACCAAACTAAAAAGCTTCTGCACAGCAAAAGAAACCATCAACAAAATGAAAAGGCAACCTACGCAATAGGAGAAAATATTTGCAGACCATATATCTGACACGGGGTTAATATTCAAATATATAAGGAACACCTAAAACTCAATAGCAAAAAAAGTCCCCAAATAACTTGATTAAAAGATGGGCAGGGCTTCCCTGGTGGTGCAGTGGTTGAAAGTCCGCCTGCCAATGCAGGGCACGCGGGTTCGTGCCCTGGTCCGGGAGGATCCCGCATGCCGCGGAGCGGCTGGGCCCGTGGGCCATGGCCGCTGGGCCTGCGCGTCCGGAGCCTGTGCTCTGCAGCGGGAGAGGCCGTGGCAGTGAGAGGCCCGCGTACCGCAAGAAAAAAAAAAAAAGAAGATGGGCAAAGGACCTGAATAGATGTTTCTCCAGATAAGACATACAAATGGCCAACAGATGTATGAAAAGGAGCTCAATGTCACTAATCATCAGGGAAATGCAAATCAAAAGCATGAGATACCTCCTCATGCCTGTTAGGATGGCTATTATCAAAACAAAAATTCACAAAGGACAAATGTTGGCAAGGATGTGGAGAAAAGGGAACACTTGTACTTTGTGGGAATGTAAATTGGTGCAGCTACTATGGAAAACAATATGGAGGTTCCTCAAAATATTAAAAATAGAATTACCATTTGATCCAGTGATCCCTTTTCTGGGTATATAGCCAACAGAAGTGAAATCTAGATCTCAGAGATAGTTGATAGTTGAACGCACTCCCACGTTCCTTGCAGCATTATTCATGATCACCAAGGCATGGAAACAAATGTCCGTTGATATACAAATGGATAAAGAAAATGTGGTATGTACATAAGGTGTAATATTATTTAGCCTTGGAAAAAGAAGGGAATTCTGCCATTTGCAACAACATAGATGGACCTTGAGGGCATTATGCTAAGTGAAATAAGCCAGAAAAAGAAGTTATGTGTGGAACCTAGAATAGTCAAACTCATAGAAGCAGAGACAGAATGGGGATTGCCAAGGGCTGGGGGAGGGGAACATGGGAGGTGTTGGTTAAAGGTTACTGAGTTTCAGTTATGCAAAATAAGTTCTGGAGATCTATTGCTAAGAGGAAAAAAAAAAAAAAAAAGGGCACCAGGGCTGCAGAGCCTCTCTGAGCTTTCTGCAAGGCAGTAGGTATGAGCATTGGTTTTGGATATATGGGTGAGAAAGCTTTTACTCTTCATTTAATTTGAAGGAATGTGGGCTCTAAAATTGGACAGAACTAAATTGTACCATTCATGAGCTGTTCACTGCAAGTTTTTTTTTTTTTGCGGTACGCGGGCCTCTCACTGTTATGGCCTCTCCCGTTGCGGAGCACAGGCTCCGGACGCGCAGGCTCAGCGGCCATAGTTCACGGGCCCAGCCACTCCACAGCATGTGGGATCTTCCCGGACCGGGGCACGAACCCGTGTCCCCTGCATCGGCAGGCGGACTCTCAACCACTGCACCACCAGGGAAGCCCTACAGCAAGTTTTTTAACCTTAGTCTGTTTTGTTTTTTTTTAACATACGATTATTGTGAAAATTGAATAATGTAATGTGGTAAAAAGTTCTGAGCACAACTAGCTGTAATACAATAGCTAAAAAAATTTTAGTAGTAAAATTAATATAAATTAACTTAGATCTGAGTACTTTCAAGCCTACTGAAATTTGACTAGCAAATCACCAGCCGTGGCACATAGCTAGACTTGGTGGCCTGCCACAGGGGATGTGCATAAACACATGGGACATTACTAGATATCCGGAGAAGGATATACAGATACATTCTCAGATTTGTTAGTAAAACTTTAGTAAAACAGTTTCTTAAAAAAAAAAAAATTATCTAGTACTATCTTCAATATCAGCATCCAGTTGCTAGGAGTTGTCTATGCATTATTTTCCTTTGTGTGATAAGATGCTGTGGCTTGTCAATGTTGCCAGACATGTGACCCATCATTCTATCCAAATGGTGTGAATAAGACTACCCTTGCTGCTGCAGCTGCTGAATGCATAGAAGTTGCTGGGGTGACCAGACAGTCCTTTGTGTTGCTACTCTATTTACAGCTGTGCTTTAGTATATGCCACAAATAGCTCAGTGACCTGCATTTGACCCCATGGTCAGCGTTTCCTCAGTGAATCTTTGTGACTGTGATATTTGTCTCTACTTCATTGATTTGGGTTTGCAATTTCAGTAGTACTTTTGAGGCTGCTTGGCCAATATTTAAGTACAGTGACACTTAGGTGTAGCCCCATGGTCCCAAAAGCCAGTAATCCTTTAGCCAGGATTTACTAAAACAAAGCTTACCTCGCATTTGACTGTATAATGGTTTGACATTAGTTCAGGACAAATACAGTGAATGTCTGCCATGTATCAGGTGCCATTAAAGCTGCTGATAAATTCTATTTCAATGAAGTAAAATTATATTTTAATAATTATATTTTTATAATTATATTTCAATGAAGTAAAAGCCTTGAAGAAAGATATCCTATGGCTGATGTGTGATGACCCGGTTAGTGTCTGGGGAAGATGGTAAATTTATAACAGTTAATGGTTCGCTGGCACAAAGGTGGCTGTTTCTGAGCCCGTGGTGCACCCACTGCAGTGGAGAATCCATGGTCAAGGCACTAATGCCAGCCCAGGGAAGCAGAGTTGAAAGCAGCAACTGGTCTCCCAAAGGGCTCTCCTGCTGTAGCACTAGCTAGGCAGAAGCCGACAGGGGCACAGCTAAGTGATGAGAGCCCTGCCAGTGACCCACAATGTGCTCAGCATGAAATAAGGAGATTCATGACATTATCTCCCCAGCGTCCTTGCATGCTCCCCTCACTCCACTTTGGAACTCCAAGGACTTGGGCAAGGCTCAAGCCTCAGCAATTCAGCTATGGGGACTGTAACCCCATAGCTGGGGACTATGGAAATACTGTCCATAGCAATTGATGGGACATCCTTCAGGGAAAAATCCCTAATAATGAAGGGTCATTCTTACCAGTGTTACATTTTTGGAGCCACTGTTATATCTTAACCCGACTTCTTTTGCCCAGAACGTAGATTTGAAGCTCATCTTAAGATTTTCTTGGGTGTCCAGAGTTTTGCTGTCTCATGTGTTACAGCTTCCATTTACTCTCTAGAAAGCCACCCTTGATGACATCCTATTTAGAAGCTTTTTGACTATTTCTTTTTCTCTTAATTGTCTCGTACAAATTTGTGTGCATCAGAATCACCTGGAGGCCTTATTACACCAAGGATTGCTGGGCCTGGCCCAGGCTGGGCATTTCTATCAAGTTCCCTGGTCATGGTTGCTCGTCTAGAGACCACATTTTGAGAATCACTGGTCTTAACAGGAAGAGGAAAAAAAAATCTTAACAGTCTGATATACCGTGCTACGTGAAAGTTCTGCATTAGCTTAAATGAGCATATGAAAGGATTAAAGAGGTTTACTGTGACCCTGTTTTCTTTAACACCTATTAAGATCCTGACACTCTAGCATTTCCTAGCTACAGCTTGCTCCTAGTAACTACTCAACATTTATTACAGGCAAACAATTTGTATCAGGGAACTGCGAGAAGAGCAAAACTTCTAGATGAGATAAGTAATATAGTTTATTTCTATTGAATCTTTCCTATGTCCTATTTTCTTTCCACTTATTTTTTTCCAGAAGTGGGACAGAGGGGGAAAATTCAGATTAATTAAAAGTTTGAGTCAAAGCACTGATACAGTGGTAGAGAAGACTGGAGGAGGAAGGCGATAGTAACGGAGTGAGGGAAACGCTGACACGTTGGCTGTAGCACAATTCAAGTTTATTCCATTTGTTCTTGCAACACAAAACTTCAACACAATATTATTTAGCATTCTGATGTACATGAACTAGGATAATATGAGAAACCCAATTGTGTCAAACGCATTACATTGTGGAAAAAATGAACTCAAATATATCAAAATGCACAAAGCACTAGTCTTCCTCCATTACTGCTTAGAAAGATATGATTGTTTCTCCATTTACAAAATAGAATCAGGACAATTTAAATTTTTAAAAATTTGCATGCAAAACACTGCAGTTACTTATGCAGGAGGGCACTCTCACCAGCTTCTATACACAATCGAGTATACAGTATTGCATGGAAGAAAACAGCAGCTCAGTTGAAGATTTAGGAAAAAAAAATCAAATAAGTACATATAGATTTGAAATCCATTATTTGGGGAAAAGAAATCAATGAATGAAGGGCCTACTTGCTGGCAGCTTCCACTCACTGCACCCACCTACCTCTCCTTCATGCCCCACTGGGTTTAGAAGGTGAGCTGTGAACTACTGCATCGATTCTGGTGCCATAGCTCAACTGTAAGTCTACAGATACCAGTCTGAAGCTGCAAGGGGGAATCTGTTAGTATACTAATGTAGACAGGTAAACCACCTGTTTTCACTTGATACAGTGCATACAATATGACTGACTTAATACAAAACTACAGAACATGCAAGGTTTTTTCTGAGATGTTAAATATTACTTCAGTGGAGAACAAAACTTACTTAACCTTTTACTAATGCATGTAGTACCAAAAAGCAGACAAGGTTTTAGCTTCCTTTAGTCAAAATATGAACATTGTGTTGTGAATTTCTCTGCCAAGTGGTTCAGAAGTACATTATAAATAACCTAGTTAAAAAAAAGAAACTAAACCATCTTGGTCAGTCTATTCTGTTTATCTGTTATTTTCTCAAGCAACTGCTTCATAATTATGGGGTTTACAAAATGGCTGAGAAAGAAGAGGGAAGGCAAAGTAGCCTCTACTGCATTACAAGGAACATGAGGATAAACTGTACAAAGAATCACATGGTCTCTAGACCAGGTGACTGTGAAAGCAGACCAGGTTTAGGAATGACAGGACAATGCACTCTCTGCAGCAGCCAACTACAAAAAACACTTGGAGAGTAAAGGTAAAACTGCGTAGAGTAAAATCCAAGCCTTTTAAACAGCAGTATGCCAAGAAGTGGAAACAAAGATATCAAAACAGCTTGTCACTACGCTGACAGTTACAGTCTGATAGAGTGCCCTCCATCTTCAGTGAGGATAGCTCTGTGTTTCAGTTCAGTGATGTTATGAAGTACTGATTACTGACTTTTAATCCAACTCTAATAGGCTGCATTAGGATAGCAGAATTAGCCAAATGTATCAAAGTATTTAAACCAGCATTTTGTGATTGTTTTCTTGGATGCAGGAAAATTACAGGGTTAGGCTAGTTTTAAGTGAAAAAGCCACAGGATTAAAAAAAGGGTTCATGGGGAAAAATACACACACACAAACCCACACACCAACCAACCAATCAGCAAGTGGTCAATAAGACTTGTTGGCCAGGCTGACTGTTCTTGGTACTAGTTTAACCCTGCTGCAGAATGCTACATTGCCTTTAAAAACATCATTAATTCTTTGTTATCCACAATCTGAATACAAGTCCCTCACCCACCCTCCCCCGTTTTAAAAATTTGAGGTACATTCAATTATTGCATGACATGGCTAAGGAAAAACCCTTATATTTTTAGTAAGCTTATATGGATGGCAAGTCAAAGGAATCTTAATATTTTATATGCAGGACAGCAAATTTAAGGGTATATGTTTTAATTAGCTGTACTGCTCATGAAATAAACATTAGAAAATGTGTCTAAATATTTTCTGCAGGTCCTAAGAACACCATTTTAGGGCACTGTATTTTAAGAACACAATACAATTTGAAGTTCTCACATTTTATGCAATGCATAATATAGAAAGAAAAAAATATATATTATGCAGGTGGGTTGGCATACATTCAGCAGAAGCCTATCAACACCTCAGGGAAACTTGGTAACACGCATATTTTTAAGGGATGGGGTTAAATTTGTCCAAACAGTAAATCTCACCCCAGTGATAGCTTTGGTGCAATAAGTAATCAGCATCCAAGATGGGTCTGAGAGAGGCATTCCAAAGAATGTTCCTTGATTCTCCAAACATAACTGAGGCCAATCCATTCAAATAGCAAATGAAGAAAATCCATAGGTACTAAGACAACTGTTCTCTCTTTATGATACTAACAGGCTTATGGCTATGATTCTATTTTTAAATCCCCTTTTACTACCAGCAGGAGTTTGAAAGTGTTTTCAATGTTCTATAAATGTCTGAATCTAGAGGAAAAAAAATATGCATACTGGAATGATTTCTCCTTTAGACTTCCAAAATTTTGAGATTTTATAAATAAAACTAGTCAGTTTTATCTAAAGGTACATGAAATCCATGAGAAGGGGGAGAGGAAATCCAAAGCTCAGCCGCCAGCAGCTTAGGAGTGTGTCCCTCCTCGCCTTAACTGAGCTTTCACAAAAAGCTGGAAGTCACCGAGGGAAGATTTGGTCACCAACCACAGGCAGCGCTCTTAACTATGCCGGGAGATCCCCACTAGAGTGAATCTTAAGGCAGAAGGCTAGAGCTAATTGCTTATCTCAGCACCCTAAGTTACGTCACAGCAGCCAGTACTGCTCGCACAGATGGGGCTACCAAATGTATAGTTGGCCTTGGTATAGTCAGACCCTCAACGCAATCTAATTAATAAATTAGCTAGGGAGCTGAAAAGGTCAAACGTTAATGGTATATTTTGTCTTTGCTCTCCCATGGGTATAAGCTGTGTTTTTTTTTTTTTTTTTACTGGAAATGGAAAAGAGGCTGACCTGATCAGGAATCCTAGTAAAAGCCTGATCTTGTTTTTCTCCTCTCCTCCCAATCATTGTTTTTTTCTGGTAGTCTGATTTGTTACGAATTTCTCTCTCCCCTCACCCCTCTAAAAGTATTTTAGCTGAAGAAGCTGGCAGATAGAGAGTGACAGACAGACAGGCAGCAGTGTGAGGCCACAGGAGAGTCATTCTTCCAGAGCTGTTAGCCCATCCGTCCATCACTGAAGAAGGGCTTTGATTGCCTGGTTGTCAGTGGCTTCAAAGGCAGTCAGTCCATCTGGACCTTTCACAGTCTTATCAGCACCCTGGAAAAGAGGAAAGAGCCTTTATCATTAAACGAGGCCCACAACCAAGAGAAGAGAATGAAAGCCAGGTAGCTTGGCAAAGGCAAAACTCCTTTACTACCGGAGTCCATTCTATTGAAGGAAAAGCCCCGAACAGATGGCAAGGTTAGCGATTAAGCTGTAAAAACACCAGATTATTTTTCAGGCACTAGAAATGTAAACTAGAAACACAACTTGCCAATAACGTAGGCAATGACTGACTTTTATTTATACTATCATATATTTACTCAATTAAGCTTTAAAAAAAGAAGATCCCTATGTAGTATAAAACAGGGAGGGTTGGGAAGGAAATCACTTTTGCTAAAGAAGAAAGTATTACTGCGACAAAATTATCTTTTTTTCTTCTTTGCAACATGTTTTGGAGAGTGCATAAGTAATACACACATATTTGTAAAATCTAGAACTTACAAACCTTTTATTTTAGACAAATTCCTAAAGAACACGTACAATATTGGTCATTATACTTACAAAAACTTAGCAGTAAATGGCTGGGATGTGGGCTAGTAAAGGAGGCTCCCTGCTGTACTCTAGGGAAATTCTCTCCAGCTTGCTCTCAATGCTTCATGCAGAGAGTGCTGTCATGGAACATTTTACTTGCAACATGGCACTTTAGTTTCGAGAATGTGTACGCATACCTTTGTGTCTATTGTTTTTATCTGTTTTCCCTTATTAGAGTAAAAACTCAATGGGAGTAGAAATCTTGTTCATATTATCTACTATTGTGTCCCCAGTATCTAAAAAAGTACCTAGTGCATGGTGGGTGAATTTGCTCCCAAACCAAGTCTGGACCTCTCTAACTTCCACAGACAGCAACACTCCACCCTGGAAGGGTTCTCTGTGAGCTCCAGCCCAACCTGTATTTATTCACCAAATAACCTCTTGTGTCCTGTCCTCCTCCCACTGCCAAGTCTCACTCATTCGTCTGTTCCTGAGGCCAACGGAATTGTCTAAGCTTGGCGTACATGGTCCTGTAGAGACAAACTCTAGTCAAATTCACCAGTCTCTTTTCCCATTAATCTTTCAATACTCTAATCCTCTGTAATGTCACCATTCCTCAATGTACCAGGTGCCATGACTTTACACTTGCCAAACTATGGAATGCCTTACCTCCTTTCTGCTGGCAAATCCATTCACTCATTCAACAAATATTTACTGAATGTTTGATGCATAGACACTGTGTGTAAGGGGCTGGAGAATCAAAGAAAAACAAGATAGAGCCTGCCAGTTTGGCTGGTGTGAGAGACAGACAAATCAACCAGTATGACACAGTGGGATGAGAACAATAGCGTAATGCACAGTGATGAGTGGTCTGTAAACCATAATGGGATGTGGTTAGGAGAGTGTAAGCAAGTCCTTCTGGATGAGGTAATGCTTGAGCTGAGCCTTGAGTAAGTACAAGTTGATTAGGTAAACCAGGAAGGAGATGACAGACATTCTATCAAGTGTTAAATTATCACAAAGTCCTCCTCAATATGACCACAAAAGTCTGTTTTCTCTTTTTCTAATTGAATTTAACTGCATTATGGAACACATGGAACTTACAGTTAAGTGAGAGAGAAATCTGTGAGTGAGAACTTCAGTGTGGTGAGTACTCCAACATAGGTTAAGTGACAATAATTGGGACCATTGTATCCAAAACAATTTTAAAATTTATTTTTTATTGAATTACAATGTTGTGTTAATTACTGCTGTACAGCAAAAGTGACTCAGCTATATATATATACAGTATATATTCTTTTTCATATTCTTTTCCATTACGGTTTATCACAGGATATTGAATATAGTTCCCTGTGCTATACAGTAGGACCTTGTTGTTTACCCATTCTATACATAGTAGTTTACATCTGCTAATCCCACATTCCCACTCCTACCCTCTCCCACTGCCCCTGCCCCCACCCCTGCCCCAGGGCAACCACCAGTCTATTCTCTATGTCCCTGATTCTGTTTCATAGATAGGTTCATTTGTATCATATTTTAGATTCCACATATAAATCGTATGGTATTTGTCCTTCTCTATCATACTAAGTGAAGTAAGTCAGAAAATCTCTAGGTCCATCCATGTTGCTGCAAATGGCATTATTGCGTTCTTTTTTATGGCCGAGTAGTACTTCATTGTATATAGGTACATCTTTATTCATTCATCTGTTGATGGACATTTAGGTTGTTTCCATGTCTTGGCTCTTGTGAACAGGGCTGCTATGAGCATAGGGGTGCATGTAGTTTTTGAATTATAGTTTTGTCTGGATATATGCCCAGGAGTGGGACTGCTGGATCATATGGTAATTCTATTTTTAGCAAAACAAATTATTTCTTATTCAATATTGATAACTGTTTTTATGACTAGCATTGTAAACTGTAATTCTGCATTAACAAAAAGTTAAATATCATAGTGAATATCTGTTGCTTTTTAGCTGCCAGACTTCCCTTCTTTTGATAACAGCACCCTAATCTACTTCTGGGGAATCATTTGTCCCCATTGTGTGGACTCCTAGAACTGTAACTTAAGGTGCCATGTACTTTCCTTGCCAGGCATCAAAGCAGGACACTCGCTTCTGGATTTTGAATCTTGATCAGCGAGAACAAAAGAAAGACAACAAGAAGTCAGAGCTCATTTATTTCTGTGTTCTCACCCAGAAGAGACAGTTGAGAAGTTCCTGCTATCTAGAGTCTTACAGCTACCATAGCTCTGGCCTCTTCTGAGCCTGGTCCTCCAGCTTTCCTATTGATTCTATGACTAGTCCAACATCTTCAAAAACTCCTTTCTACTTGTTAGAGTCAACTTCTGCTATTTGCAACCCCCAAAATCTGATAAAAGTATTAAACATTTTATATAAATCATTTTTTTCTAATTGTAATATAAACTAATCACAGAACTCAGAATACACACCAAAAAACTCCCTGTAAAACTCATAATTCTATAAGCCAAATACAACTAATGTTAACATTTTAGTGTTTCTATCTATATTCTCTTGTTCTAGATATGTATGTGTATGTATCTCTTTTAAAAATAAATGAGTAACCATAAGAGAAATAGAGTGACTCTGTATCAGATAAAATAAACTTTAAGAGAAAGAAATATTACTAGAGACAAAGAGGGACATTTCATAGTAATAAAAGGCTTAATATTCAAAATTTAAAAATAAAGCCAAGAAAAGAATTCCATTGATAACAGCATCAAAAAGAATAAAATGTTAGGAATAAATTTAATGAACTCAAACCAGTTCTTCTAAAAAAGATAAACCAATTTTGTCAACATGGAAAAGGATATTAAAAGGAAATGATTTTTTGATACTTGATGCAGTTATTGCAGAACTTAAGTATATCTGGCCTCACCCCTTTCCTGAGGAAACCATTTTCAGTAGTTATTAGTTCTAGTGATTATTTCCATGGCTCTAAGTATTATACTCATGCCACTATTTGAGTTATTAACTTCAGAGATTACCTTCTGACTCCCTGCTGCATGGATGCTGCTCTAGCAGGGAGCACGTCCCTTCCCCACATCCTCCCAATGTCTTATACTTCAAATAGCAGTTTGTTTCTTTGTAAATTTTTTTGTATTTAAAACCTGTTTCTTGTTCCATCAATTTTGACAGTATCTTATTCCTCTACTTTATAAGATACTTTCTCTACCTTTCCATTACTCCCTCTACCTCTTAAAATGCCAGCTTTTCTATTTTATCAAGATTAACTTTTATATTCGGTTCTATAAAAACTGTTGTTTATTGGTTGATTTTTCCCCCTATAGTCACCATACTGTACATTATACCCCCAGGACTTACTTATCTTATAAATGGAAGTTTCTACCTTTTGACCACCTTTACCCATTCCTCGCCCCCCATCTGTTTTCTGTTACCTGTGAATTTTGAGACTCTTCATATAAGTGAGATAATACAGTATTTGTCTTTCTCTGATTTATCTCACTTAGCATAATGCCCTCAAGGTCATCCATGTTGTTGCAAATGGCAGGATTTTCTTTTTTTATTGGCTGAATAATAATCCATTGCATTATGTGTGCATATATGTGTGTGTATATACACACCCACACCCCACCCCATTTTCTTTATCCATGCATCTGTTGATAGACACTTAGGTTATTTTCCTGTCTTGGCTACAGTAAATAATGCTGCAATGAACACAAGGTGTAGATATCTTCTTGAGTTAGGATTTTTGTTTCCTTCAGATAAACCCCCAGAAGTAAAATTGCCGGATCACATGGCAGTCCTATTTTTAATTTCTTGAGGAACCTCCATACTGTCTTCCACAGAGACTGCACCAATTTACATCCCCGCCAACAGTGCACAAGGGTTCCCTTTATTCCACATCCTTGCCAACACTTACTATTTCTTATATCTTTGATAGCAGCCATTCTAATAGGTAAGAGGTGACAATTCATTGTGGTTTTGATTTGTATTTTGCCTGATGATTAGTGATGTTGAGGAAACTTTTTATGTATCTGTTGGCCATCTGTATATCTTCTTTGTATAAATAAATGTCTATTCAGATCCTCTGCCCATTTTAAAATCAGATTTTTTGTTTCTACTGAGTTTTTTTTTTCTATTGAGTTATATGAATTCATTTTATATTTTGGGTATTATCCCCTTATCAGATACATGATTTGCAAATATTTTTCTCCCACTCTATAGGCAGCCTTTTCATTTTGTTGATGGTTTCCTTTGCCTTTAGTGTCAAATTCAAAAACTCATCACCAAGACGAATGTCAAAGAGCTTACTATCTATGTTTTTTTCTAGGAGTTCCATGGTTTCAGGTCTTATTTTAAAGTCTTTAATTCATTTTGAGTCGATTTTTGTGTATGGTGTAAGATAGTGGTCCAGTTTCATTCTTTTGCATGTGCCTGTCCACTTTTCTCAACACTATTTCCCTATTATATATTCTTGGCTGCTTTGTGGTAAATTAATTGACTGTGTGTGTGTGTGTGGAGGGGGGGTTTATTTCTGGATTCTCTATTCTGTTCCATTGATCTATGTACATGTTTTCATGTCAATACTATACTGTTTTGATTCCTACATATTTGTAGTATCATTTGGAATCAGGAAATGTGATGCTGCTAGCTTTGTTCTCTTTTCTCAGGATTCCTTTGGCTATTCAGGATCTGCTGTGGTTCCATAAAAATTTTAGCATTGTTTAATCTAGTTCTGTGAAAAATGCCATTGGAATTTTGACGGAAGCTGCATTAAAGCTTGCTTTGGGCAGTGTGGACATTTTAGCAATATTAATGTTGCCAATCCATGAGCACAGAATATCTTTCCATTTATTAGTGTCTTCTTTAATATATTTCATCAATGTCGTACAGTTGTCAGCATAAGAGTCTTTTGCCTCCTTGGTTAAATTTCTTTCTAGGTATTTTATTCTTTTTGATGCAATTTTAAGTAGAATTTAAAAAAATTCTCTTCTAATTTGTTATTAGTATATAGAAATACAACTGATTTTTGTATATTGATTTTGTATCCTGCAAGTTTACTGAATTAGTTGAACAGTTGTAACAGTTTTTTAGTGGAGTCTTGAGGGTTTTCTATACGGAGTATCCTGTCATCTGCCAACAGAGAACACTTTACTTCTTCCCTTCCAACTTGGATGCCTTTTATTTCTTTTCTTGCCTAACTAACAGCTCTGGCTAGGGACTTCCAGTACTATGTTAAATAAGTGGTGAAAGTGGGCAACCTCATCTTGTTCATTATGTTAGAGGAAAAAATTTCAGTTTTTCACTGTTGATCATGATGTACAGCTTGTGGGCATAATATGGCCTTCATGATGCTGAGGCATGTTACCTCTATATCCACTTTGTTGAGTGTCCTTATTATGAATGAACATTAAATTATGTCAAATGCTTTTTCTGCATCTACTGAGATGATCATATGATTTTTATCCTTCATTTTGTTATTGTGGTGTTCACACTGATTGATCTGCAGATGCTGAATCATCCTTGTGTCCCCAGAATAAATCCCAGTTGATTATGGAGTATGATCCTTTTAATGTATTGCTGAATTTGATTTGCTAACATTTTGTTGAGGACTTTTGCATCTATATTCATCAGGGATATTGGTCTGCAATTTTCTTGTGGCATCCTTGTCTGGTTTTGGTATAGGGGTAATGCTGGCCTTGTAAAATGAGTTTGGAAGTGGTCCCATCTGTACTGATGTTTTGGGGAAGACTTTGAGAAGGAATGGTATTAATTCTTCATTAAATGTTTGGTAGAACTCACCAGTAAAGCGATCTGGTCCTGGATATTGATAGACTTTTACAGTTAAACTATATAAACAATGCTTAAATTACTTCTGGGTAAACACTGCTCACTGTGGCACCTAGCAGACAACTATGATCAGTTTTATTTCTATTGTTCCAATATCAAAACCCTGTGCAACTCTCCCAAGTGACAGAATCGGGAGATCCACACCCAAGTTTTCCCCAGTCCTGTTCATTCATTTACAAACAACAACTTTTGACCCTATTTGTTATGGTTTGGCTAAACTGCTATAACAAAGAGAGGCTAAGACACAATGTATTAAACTAAGTTAATTTATTTCTCTCTCATAAAACAGTCTACTGCTAAATGTGCTCACCTCCACATGTGCTTCCAGCCTGCTGGATGTGGGGGTGAAAGTCCCCAGCAAGTGGCTTCACATTTTAGGTGATGATCTAGAAGTGGCACACATCATTTGCGCACATCCCATCAGCCCAAACTTAGACACAAAGTCAAACTGAGATACAAGGACTAGCTAGGCTGTGATGTATGCACCCAGTTAAAACCTGGGGTTCCCCTTCTAAAAGAAAGAGTAAAAAATGGACACGGAAGGCAATTTATAGCCTAATCTATGCTGTCATGAAAATGCTTTAGAATATTATCTCCAAGTTCTGTCTGTCTAGCCTGCCTCTCCTTCCTGCACCCACTACTTCCACTCCACCCTCCTCCCCTTTACTTTCTCTCTGCTTTGTTTAAATGCTGGATTCTCCATGGTTCTGGTCTTTGGCACCCTTCACCACTTGCTCAATATGCTTTTTGCCTGATCTTATCCATGTTACGATTTAAGTTCCAACCTTTATACTCATTTTGAACATCTACCCTGATCTTTAAACCCATATTTATATAAACATATATACATGCCACTGAGACTTATCTACTTTCAGTCCCAGAAATACCGCAAACTCTATGATTCCTAAAGTGAACCCATGATCTTTTCCTACAAACTTGTTTCTTTTTCTGGAGTATTCACTATCATGGTAAGAACCACCTTCCAGGGCCTCCCTGGTGGCGCAGTGGTTAAGAGTCCGCCTGCCGATGCAGGGGATACGGGTTCGCGCCCCGGTCTGGGAGGATCCCATATGCCGCGGAGCGGCTGGGCCCGTGAGCCATGGCCGCTGGGCCTGCGCATCCGGAGCCTGTGCTCCGCAACGGGAGAGGCCACAACAGTGAGAGGCCCACATACCGCAAAAAGAAAAAAAAAAAAGAACCACCTTCCAGGAACTGTGGAGACACTATGCAGTTCTTCTTGTTTACTTCACATGTTATCAGTGACCAAATCTTCAGACCATAATGTTCCTCACATTTTCCACCTGTCCTTGCTACCACAACTTTCTTAGTTCAAGATTTTCATATGAAAATTCTAATGCAAGCTAGCCTCATCCACTAGAAGGCAGAGAGCAGAAGCAAGAAGAACTACAATTCTGCAGCCTGTAGAACGAAAACCACATTAACAGGAAGACAGACAAAATGAAAAGGCAGAGGACTATGTACCAGATGAAGGAACAAGATAAAACCCCAGAAAAGCAACTAAAAGAAGTGGAGATAGATAGGCAACCTTCCAGAAAAAGAATTCAGAATAATGGTAGTGAATATGATCCAGGACCTTGGAAAAAGAATAGAGGCAAAGACTGAGAAGATGCAAGAAATGTTTAACAAAGACCTAGAAGAATTAAAGAACAAACACCTAGAAGAACTAAAGAACAAACAAACAGAGATGAACAATACAATAACTGAAATGAAAAATACACTATAAGGAATCAATAGCAGAATAACTGAGGCAGAAGAACAGGTAAGTGACCTGGAAGACAGAATGGTGGAATTCACTTCAACAGAACAGAATAAAGAAAAAAGAGTGAAAAGAAGCGAAGACAGTCTAAGAGACCTCTGGGACAACATTAAATGCACCAACATTTGCATTATAGGGGTCCCAGAAGGAGAAGAAAGAGAGGAAGGACCAGAGAAAATAGCTGAAGAGATTATAGTTGAAAACTTCCCTAACATGGGAAAGGAAATAGCCACCCAAGTCCAGGAAGCACAGAGTCCCAGTCAGGATAAACCCAAGGAGAAACACACTGACACACAGAGTAATCAAATTGACGAAAATTAAAGACAAAGAAAAATTATTAAAAGCAACAAGGGGAAAATGACAAATAACATACAAGGGAACTCCCATAAGGTTAACAGCTGATTTCTCAGCAGAAACTCTACAAGCCAGAAGGGAATGGCAAGATATATTTAAAGTGATGAAAGGGAAGAACCTACAACCAAGATTAATCTACCCAGCAAGGATCTCATTCAGATTCGATGGAGAAATCAAAACCTTTACAGACAAGCAAAAGCTAAGAGAATTCAGCACCACCAAACCAGCTCTACAACAAATGCTAAAGGAACTTCTCTAAGTGGGAAACACAAGAGAAGGACCTACAAAAACAAACCCAAAACAATTAAGAAAATGGTCATAGCAACATACATATCGATAATTACCTTAAACGTGAATGGATTAAATGCTCCAACCAAAAGACAGGCTCACTGAATGGATACAAAATCAAGACCCATATATATGCTGTCTACATGAGACCCACTTCAGACCTAGGGACACATACAGACTGAAAGTGAGGGGCTGGAAAAAGATATTCCATGCAAATGGAAATCAAAAGAAAGCTGGAGTAGCAATACTCATATCAGATAAAACAGACTTTAAAATAATGTTACAAAAGACAAGGAAGGACACTACATAATGATCAAGGGATCAATCCAAGAAGAAGCTATAACAATTATAAATATATATGCACCCAACATAGGAGCACCTCAATACGTAAGGCAAATGCTAACAGCTATAAAAGAGGAAATCGACAGTAACACAATCATAGTGGGGGACTTTAACACCTCGCTTACACCAATGGACAGATCATCCAAACAGAAAATTAATAAGGAAACACAAGCTTTAAATAACACAATAGACCAGATTTAATTGATATTTATAGGACATTCCATTAGAAAACAGCAGATTACACTTTCTTCTCAAGTGCACATGGAACATTCTCTAGAATAGATCACATCTTGGGTCACAAATCAAGCCTCGGAAAATTTAAAAAATTGCAATCGTATCAAGCATCCTTTCTGACCACAATGCTATGAGACTGGAAAGCAATTACAGGGAAAAAAACCTGTAAAAAACACAAATACATGGAGGCTAAACGGTGTGCTACTAAAGAACCAAGAGATCACTGAAGAAATAAAAGAAGAAATAAAAAAAATACATAGAAACAAATGACAACAAAAACACAACGACCCAAAACCTCTGGGATGCAGCAAAAGCAGTTCTAAGAAGGAAGTTTATAGCTATACAATCCTACCTCAAGAAACAAGAAAAATCTCAAACAATCTAACGCTACACCTAAAGCAACTAGAGAAAGAAGAACAAAGAAAACCCAGTCGGTACAAGGAAAGAAATCATAAATATCAGAGCAGAAATAAATGAAATAGAAATGAAGAAAACAATAGCAAAAATCAGTAAAACTAAAAGCTGGTTCTTTGAAAGCTGGTTCTTTCTTGCCTGTGCAACCTTCTCACATTGCTGCTTCTGCGTGGAAAGGTACTCCAGTTCTCTATTAGATTCTTGGACACTAAGTTGCTAAGATTCAACTCAAGTGTCAACTGCTTTTTGAAGTTATATTTGTGGTACCTAAAGTTGTCATGACATCCTTATTTATAACACACTATGGCCCGTGACTCCCAGGACCACACGTGAACTCTTCTTCCTGTAGATCTCTGCTGGTACATGTAAACTCCTGTCACAGCAATCACAACGCTTTGTGCACTTGTTGTACGGTTTACTAAATATGGTGACGGCAGTAACCATGTTTATCGTCTCTCAAATCACAAGGCCTCGCACAGTGTCAATAACAGGCTATCAAATGATATTACAAAAATTACATGTGTTTTAAAATTGATAGAGACACGGACTGTACACATACAATAAAGGACTCGATCAGGGGCCTCCCTGGTGGCGCGGTGGTTGAGAGTCCGCCTGCCGAAGCAGGGGACACGGGTCCGTGCCCCGGTCCGGGAAGATCCCACATGCCACGGAGCGGCTGGGCCCGTGAGCCATGGCTGCTGAGCCTGCGCATCCGGAGCCTGTGCTTCGCAACGGGAGAGGCCACAACAGTGAGAGGCCCGCGTACCACAAAAAAAAAAAAAAAAAAAAAGGACTAGATCAGGACTAGGCTCACCTGCTTATAGTTACAGCATGATTCAGGTTGTGATAGTTTCCTGGAGGAGGAAAAGGTTGCTACAGCCAAGTTAAGTGGCCCAAGTAGAGAGACAGGCCATTTGTCATTCTAGGGAGTAAAAAGCTTTAAAGCCTCACCAGTAATTTCTTCATTTTCAGAAGTTACTGTTTTAGACAATCAAGTATTATTTGATAGTAAGTTGTAGAATATGGGGAATGTTTAAAAAAATTCATCATACTATCTCTGCCCTTGAATAGACTAGTTTACAATGTAGCTAGAAAGATAAGATATACTGGCATGAAACAAGAGTGCATCTTTATCTACTTCTTACTTCAGATAGCCCAATTCTGCTTTATACCACCAGTTTTTTTTTTTTGTGTGTGTGTGTGTGTTTTTTTTTTTTAATTACCACCAATTCTTAATCTGGACAAATAGGCCAGAAAACTGGATTAGTAACATTTTAAGAATGCAACTCTTAAACTTGTACTCAGGTTATCTGACATTATCTCGACAGAAGGCTTTTGTGGCAAAGATGATGACTATAATTATACTAATCAATTGTTAGAACCCTATGCAACTTTGTTTCAATGCAAAATTTATCAATTAAAAAATTAGCATTTAGATACACACATGACATCTTGGTGGACATTTCTGTATATGTTGCTAAATACTGTTTCACAACCTTAGAATATAACCACTATCTCAGAAATAAAAATTTAGCAAACATGGTTTGGTATATTCAACTCACTTTTGGAAAGAAAGTGGGTTAGAATCAAGTACAAAAGGAATGCCTGAATAAATATATCTGATATTAAATGTCCCACAAGGACTCTTAAAATGTAAAGGAACAAAGCAATTCTTTGTGCTCTCCCTTTAAGTATTTGATTAACTCTTATTCAGTTGTTTCCGTGAAGCCCTTCTGGAATTTCCAGGACAGCTGGCTCCCTCTCTTCCTGTATGCCCCCTGGCACGTTGCTGATCATACTTCAAGGTGTATATTGGGTTGGTCAAAAAGTTCGTTCGGTTTTAAGTAAAAATAAAAGACACATTTTTCATTTTCACCAAGAACTTTATTGAATAGATTCATTAACCAAGTGAACTTTTTGGCCAACCCAATACTACAGCTTGGCTCATCCAAAGTCTAGCGCAACCCCCTTTTTTCTGTGCTTTCCTCTCCTATAGAGGCTGAAAAGGCACTGAATCCCCAGACTCCCTTAAAGCTACAGGTGGCCAGGGCTTCCCTGGTGGCGCAGTGGTTGAGAGTCCGCCTGCCGATGCAGGGGACACGGGTTCGTGCCCCGGTTTGGGAAGATCCCACATGCCGCGGAGCGGCTGGGTCCGTGCGCCATGGCCGCTGAGCCTGCGCATCCGGAGTCTGTGCTCCGCAACGGGAGAGGCCACAGCAGTGAGAAGCCCGCCTACCACAAAAAAAAAAAAAAAGCTACAGGTGGCCATCTGGCACAAAGTTGGCATCTCGTGGATAGCTTTCCTTTTCCAATAAAGCCTCAGGGAGGAGAGTGTCCTTAACTGTTTCCCTTCTCCCTGCCCAAAACAGACACAATGCCTGGAGGTTCAGCAGTCATCTTTGCAACCGTAAGGAGCGGGGAAGACAGGGGAGAAGAGAGTGCGGGGTACTGAGGACAAGTGGAGCCAGCTACTCAGCCCTGGACTGCTTACCTTCAGGCATTTCATTAAGAGCCACTTGTTTTTTTTCTAAGTTGAGATATAATTGACATAGACCATTATATTAGTTTTAGTTGTACAACATGACGATTTGATATATGTATATATTGCAAAATTTACCACAATAAGGTTAGTTAACATCCATCACTGTAGAGTTATGAAGTTCTTTTCCTTATGATGAGAGCTTTTAAGCCTTACTGTCTTCACAGCTTTCAGATATATAATACAGTACTAAGGATAGCTACGGTGCTGTTGTTGCATCCCCAGGACTGACTTACCTGATAATTCTAAGTCTCTACCTTTTGACCCCACACACCCTCCACCCAGCCGCCTGCCTCTGGCAACCATCAATCTAATCTGTTCTCTGTATCTGAGTTTGTTTTGTTTTTGTTGTAGATTCCATATATAAGTGAGATCATAGGGTATTTTTCTCTGTCTGACTTATTTCATTTAGCATAATGCCTTCAAGGTCCATCCATGTTGTCACCTAGAGGTTATCATACTAACCGAAGTCAAAGACAAATTTATGGTTTCACTTTTATGTGGAATCTAAAAAACAGTACAAATGAACTTATTTACAAAGCAGAAACAGACTCACAGACATAGAAAACAAACTTATGGTTACCAAACAGGAAGGGTGAGGAGGGATAAATTGGGAGTATGGGATTAACAGATGCACCTACCATATATAAAATAGATAAATAACAAGGATGTATGTATACAACAGGGAACCATATTCAATATCTTGTAAGGGAAAAGAATTTTTTAAAGTATATAGATATACACACACATATATATGTATAACCAGATCACTTTGCTGTACACCTGAAACTAACACAATATTGTAAATCAACTATACTTCAATTTAAAAAAAATTGTGAATCACTATATTGTACGCCTGTAACTTATATAATATTGTACACATCAACTACACTTCAAAAAAAAGAAAAAGCAGGTGGTGTGGTTCAAGGACATACTGACCCTGGCCACCCAATTTTACCACAAATTAGCTGTGTAACTTTAGGCAAGTTCCTTAACCTCTCTGTGCTACTTTCTGCAAATAAAATGGTAAAACCTAACATGATTTCGGCAGAAACTCCTAGATCAAAAATTCTCTTAATCTTTCTTAAAAATAAGAACTAGTTATACAATGGAATATTATTCAGCCATGAAAAAGAAGAGCCACTTTCTTGTTTAAATCTCTGTAGTAGGAGTTTTTGTTACAGTTGAACCCTACTTCTCTTACAGCACTTGTCATAGTCCTTTATTATCTGTTAACCGTGCTTCACTGGCTATGAAACCATAGGACCAGGTGTTAAATCTTGCTTTTCTAACTTCAGTGCCATGCTCCTTATCTGGCACCCCCTCTGCCTCTCTAAACAACGTGCTAACCATGCAACAGGGAATGACATGTATTCTACATTTCTCTTCATTTTACTTCTCATTTGGAGACAGTGACTACAGTTCATTTTCAGTTGCATATATAATGGTCTTAGATTTGTTCTTATGTTACCCCTTGTGAAAATATGATTTTTAACATCTCCACTGCAGTCATATCTAGCAAAAATAGAAAGATCATTTCAAGGTTTCAGAGAGAAATTCATCATGGAAATATAGGGATGGGAGAAAGTATAAATGAGCCTTCAAATTACTTCTCTCCAAAGACATTCAGATAGTGAGCCAATATATTACCTATGATGTGGTACATTGTAAGTTTTGGATGAAAAGTTTGTTTATATTTGAAACAGTCATTTTCATAAAACTTGCTTTTCAGGGAACCCTCATCCTTGCAGCAAGTCTTCCCTTTTCTGAGAAATACATCAAAGTCATCTGCATCAATCCTAACTGGTCTTAGTATTTACTGAGAATTTATGATGAGCTCAGTATTGCCGCCAATGACTTGCATACAGTATCTCTTCTAACTACTTGGCTACACTGAGAGGCAGTGTAATGTAGTGGTTACAGACACAAACTCTGGAGCCAAAGTGATGGGGTTTGAATCCTAACTCTCCTCCTATCGAGCTGTGTGATCCTGGGAAAGCTTCCTAATGCCCTGGGCCTCAGATTCCCCAATGGTAAAATGGGGGATAAAAATCGTACCTACTTCATAGGATTACTGTGATGATTAAGTGAACTAATATATGTAAAGCACTTAAATGACATTTCCTACGTATAAGTACTATTTTAACTATGAGCTAATTTACCTGCTCATCAACTCTATGTGATGAGTACTGGCCCCATGTTGCAGAAGAGGATGCTTAGACTGAGATGATAAGGAATTTATTCAAAGCCCCAAAGCTATTAGGAAGGAGAACTCAGAACCAAACTTGGGGGTGTGTGATGTCACAACACACAGTTTATGTCACTAACAGAAACTATCTAAAATATTGATGCACTCCAGTCTAAAAGAGCTAAATAGGTAAAAAAAACAATGAGCTTACTACAATGGGCATACTTGTGGATGAGATTTGTGAGATGTATCAAAACAGCGTAACAACTGGTTTCTTCAGTTATTTAGGGGGGTAAGTTTTCTCGCTGTATCAATTCTGCTAGTCCTTTTCTAACACAGTTTCTTAAACTAAGGCAATTCAGAAAGGCATTGCTCAGTTCTTTGCAGGTCATCTGTCCTAAAATTTTTTTGAAACCAAACCTGCCCATGTTATATGGAACAGAACCCTGGGGATTCCAAGTAATCATAAAATGTGTGCTTGAGAATGTGTGAAACTGTTTAGATTTTACTGGGAGTGGAATAGTGAGTAATTTGAGTTAAAAAATGTTTCTACCTATCAGCGCACCTACTTATTTAGGTTGACTAAGAAAAGGGTTGACTTCTAAGCCCTTATATCTTACGCACTTGATTCTCAATTCAAGCAGCAAAATCTGTACCGTAGATACTTCTTGAGGATTTGACAATGCTGGTATTTGAGAGGGGTATTCAAATTTTGTTATTAACTGGCCGCTTGATTTTTTAAAATACAGCACAGAAAATACATTGGGCAAAACCATCAGTGTTATCAGATAAGGTGGTTTTCTGTATTTTCTCAACAGACTGATTTTTAGTACTTTTTATTCTCTACAGCAATTGTACGTAAGACGTTAATCATTTTGACCTTCTTTTTATAAAAGGAAGGTTGTTGAGTAAATCTTTGTTTCTCACTCATTTGTCCCACACAATGAATGTACAGAGTGGTCTGAAACAGCTGTGTGCCACTAACATCAGAGTTGCACAAGCATCAGTGGTTACATATTTCCGTTGTAAGGTTACAGCAGATATCCTAAGGAGGTAAATTCTTTGACACAGTATGAAGCAGAGAAGTGATGGAAAACAAAAAAGCAAAGTTTCTTTTGGACTTTTCTCTCTCAGATATAGCTTAGTATATCACTAACAACAAATGGGTTTATAATAACAAGTATATTGTCAGTTTGTTTCTGTAATCTAAGAATAAAACAGTAATTATAATGTTTTAAAAACTTCCATTAAATTTTCAGTTTGTGAGATTTGTGATTCTCTCATGCTGGGGTAATTTTTCTATTTATTTGTTTAAAAGAATTCTTGTTTTAATAGGAGGTTGATTGTTCATTTTTAATAGCAATATACAGTATATAAGGGAAAGAGTATAAACCACACTAGAGTAAATGACTGAAAGCTTACCTGTCTAAATTCTAAATGATAGCGAACTTAAAGGTTAACTTGTATTATCTTTTAAAGATGTTAAGTATTTCCCTTTTCCCCACAATATCCTTTAGTGGATTATTTAGAAACAGTTTTCCTTGGAAAATAAGGATACTTGACATCTTAAAATCCTTTATTATCAAAGGGATTACACAGATTATAAAGAATTTTAATAAGTATAAATATTATAGAAATTTGGTATATATTAAATACTATATACTATACTGTTAAAGGAAATGTCTAACATGATAGTGTATTAATGCTACAGGTAAACTATTATTTCTCTTAGAGAATTGTTTAACTACACAGAAACTAGATGATGTCAAATTATATGTACCTGTGAAAAATAAATGAATTTTGGACTTATGAACATCCATTGGCTATAATATTATATTCAAGAGTACCACTGCAAGATTAACTCTCCTAAATAATGTGCTCATGCAACACTGCTATTATTCAGGTATTTGAGATTCTAATCAGGAAGATGAGTTCAGTAATATTTTTATACATCTTTTAAATACCTCTTTTATTCCAAAAATTTCCTGTTAAGATTTTTTTTAGGGCAAAGAAGGAGGAACCTTATTCAACTGTGAATTAATTATGATTCAAAATGACAGGTGCTTACACGGTCTGTTTTTGCTTTCATAACATCAGGCTGCAGTCTGTTAGGCCTGGCCTTCTTAATGACTGCTGTGCAGCTGCCACTTCTTCTGTTTCATACTCTCACTTGGGCTTCTTACTCCCTGGGACCACTCAGTTACCCAGGATGCTTCTCGAGCCTGCACTTTTTACCTGCGTCATCAGTTTCCTTTCACCAGTTTTACTAATGTTTCTCATGTACTCTGGATTTGGTGAGAATACCAGGAGTTTTGTTCATTTCCCTTGCTTCTTTTTAAGTTATTATTTAACAGTTCTATAGTTTTAGCTTAATTAATTAATTAATCTATTTATTGGCTGCATTGGGTCTTCATTGCTGCACGTGGGCTTTTCTCTAGTTGCGGCGAGCGGGTGCTACTCTTTGTTTCAGTGCAAGGGCTTCTCGTTGTGGTGGTTTCTCGTTGCAGAGCATGGGCTTCAGTAGTTATGGCTCGCGGGCTTTAGAGCACAGGCTCAGTAGTTGTGGCGCGCGGGCTTAGTTGCTCTGTGGCATGTGGGATCCTCCCGGACCAGGGCTCGAACCCGTGTCCCTTGCATTGGCAGGCGGATTCTTAACTACTGCACCACCAGGGGAGCCTGTTTTAGCTTATTTTAAATGTTCATGTTTGTTTTGTATTTCAATATTTGTTTAGATTTATTCACATACTGACTTCTTGCGTACCTCCTTCAGTCTTCACCTCTGGGTCTCACTTGTTTCCTCCTGAAAGCTCATCCAACTCTTCACTCGTCTGTTCCTCAAGGGTACTGACCACTTCTGGGCTTCAAGCTGCCTTGGATCAACTCCTACCTTTCGCAACAGTCCTCTCTTGCTCGTGTTTGGGAATGTTTTCTTCAGCTTCATCCCGCCTGCTTTCTGTCTCTCAAGGCTTCATTATAATTTCTTGTCTAATGAACCCTGCTGTCTTATGGTCTAAAACAGATGTTCATTCATTCATTTTAAAAACATCTTTTCTGTCATCAGAGGGCAAAAAGGGGATACCATGGCATGTGCTCAGACCTCAGTCTTCAAGTGGAAGTCCCACAAGTGTTGATCGCTACATTTTTTTTCATTCATGAATGTATCAATTAAAAATCAGGCCAAATATCTTTTACCTGCAGAAATATACATAATCATTTCTCATAGCTATCCCTGACAGTAAGTCTGAAAGCCACTCTCAAGTAGTAGAAAGAACATGGGTTTTTGAGTCATATAACTTGGAGCAAATCTTGATTTCATTATATTCTGTTAGACTTCAGGTAGTTATTTAACCTCCTCAAGACAGATGGTCACCTCATCCATAAAATGGAGATGATTATACTTATGTATTTGGAGATTATATAAACAAAGATTATATTGAGTTTTAAAATTTATTATTTTGGCTTTTTTCCTATGCTAATGGTATACCAGTGGAATAATGTAGTCGACCCTTGAACAGTGTGGGCGGGGGTGTGTGTGTGTTAAGGGCACTGATCCTCTGTGCAGTTGAAAATTCACTTGTAACTTACAGTCGGCCTTTCATATCTGCAGTTCCTCCACATTTGTGGATTCAACCAACCATGCATCGTGCAGTATATGCAGCATTTACTACTGAATAAAATCTGTGTGTAAGTGGACTGGTTCAATACAAACCTTTGTTGTTCATGGGTCAGTTGTATATTAGAGATGTCAACGAATCTGGAAAACTTCTAAACTACATACTTTTAAAATGAATTAATAGTAACTGATAAAGATTCTACTTTATTCTACTAAAGACAGAATAAACCAGATTTCATAATACAAACATTGACTGCACTTTAAAAAAGTGCACTGGAATAGCCTTATTTTAGCAATTAAGAATTTTTTAAAGAGCACAATTTCCCCCTCAAAAATTTGGTTAACAGAACTATAGGGTACACATTAAAGGAGCTTATGCAAAAATAAAATCGAAGTAATTAATTTTGAAAAAAGAACTAAATTTTATGTTGCTTTCAAAAAGGTAAAAAAAACAAAACACCTTTCATCTAAAATCAATAACAGCTCTACAAATGATCTGCCATCAATACAGCCATCTCTGAATGTCACTTGTTTAGCTACAAAAATTAAGGATCAGACACAAATGAAAGAATATTATGGGCACAAGTAAAATTAAAAAACTACTTAAAAGTCAGGAAACTCAACTTATAACCAGTAATTCATCAACACAGCACATATTTATAAAGACCCTTCTGGGATAACATATCAGAGGCCTAATGTACATTCAAATCAAGCCAGCTTTTCAGGAACTTATTTAATGTAGAAGATTCTTTAACAGTGGAATCTTATAGCCACAAGGTCTCGGTCACCTAGAGCATCATGTTTTGGGAATAAGAAATATGGAACAATGGTTTTGGCTCTCTCTATCATAAGAATAATTACATCTTGTTCTGTCTGTCCTAGGAGGAAAGAGAGGCTTATCAGAAAGAAATACAGTTCTGATCTACAGTTTGAGATCTGGCTAGGAGGGAGGAGCTTGCTTAGGGGCATTTCATTTAGTAAATGACCAGAGCCCTAAGCTAAAAAGGATCCCATGGAGTTTTTTATTTTCAGAGAAGAAAACCCTTGGCTAGATAGAAAAGGTCAGGGAAAGAGGGAGAAAGAAGGGGAAGGAAGGAACCATTCATTTCTTGTTTGTTTTTATTCTGACTTATGAATTTATTAATTTGTAATTGAGATATAGCTGACATATAATACTATTAGTTTAAGGTATGCAACATAATGATTTGATATGTTTATATACTGTGAAATGATTACCACAATAAGTTTAATTAATATCACCTCACATAGTTTAAAAAATTTTTTCCTTTGATGAGAACTTTAAAGATCTACCCTATTAGCAACTTTCAAATATATCAATACAGTATTAACTGTTTCTTTTGCGCTACACTTAGCAGATAGATTGAGGCCAGGGGAATTAAATCAACACTGAGGAAGAGAGCTGAGAAATATCCAAAAGGCAGTCAGATGCTGGTCACTTGGCTTATGCCCATGGACAAGCTGTGCCTCGACCGTAGACCTATGTGAGTCAACACGATCTCTGTAATGCTTAAGCCTGTCTAAGCTGGGTTTAGTTACTTGCAATACAGAGTCCTAACCAATAAAATACTGAAATTATAAAACTCTTTCATGAAATGTAAATTAATATCTGTAGCCTGCGACAACCAGTTTTTAACATAATATGCAAAAATATTCCCCCAGGGATGAAATTATCCAGTAGTTTTCAAAGGTACTTTTTAATCTTTTCATGGGTGTTGTGGAGGAATAGACAATAAGGAGAAAGACAGTGGCTGGAAATCTTTGTGAATACATCCTACCACAGATTCGGATCCATTACAGTGGCAAAGAATAATATCCCCCTTTATTTTGGCTTTTCCTATCAGTACGGTGTATAATATGGAAAAACTCTTGTTGCCATATGCCAAAACCTCCCAACCCCTCCCCCGCCCCAAACTTTCAAAAACCACCACCACCACACATTTAAAGGAATCCAGTAGTTGTGTTTAACATGAAGGTATGGGTAAACCCCCAGTTTTAGAGGACCTGAATTAACTGCTTTCAGACAGTATCTTTGAAAAGTTGTCAATAAAGTGTTGAGACAAATGTGCTACTTTCTCAATGTTCTCCAAATCTTACTGAAGTTGAATCTATGAAGCATAAAATCCTCTTTAGTTTTAGAGGTAATAAAAGCTACTATTTATTGAGTACTTATTACGTGTCAGATACTGTGGCAAAACGCTTCATATACATTTACTCATTTTATTTCTAATTCTTTCTTGCTTCTTTTAGCAGGGCTTATTTTAAAATTCCAAATGAAATGTTATGAACAGCACTTTCCAGAGTATGGCCATGAAATGATAACCTTGGGATTGATACTGGTGCCTTATTTTATGAAGATTTCTTATCTTCCAAGATTTGCAGGTCCCATCTCATACACCTAGAATGGTTGCAACTGACTGGTTAATTTCTGAGGCTGGACATTGAACTTCATCTAACAGCTTGTAATAGCAAAGGTAAAACACTGGAAAACTCCAAATTTACCATGATCTCAATCACATCAAGAAACCAGATGACTTGGAAAGCCCTTACAGCAATCTGCCTCTAATAATCTTGCTCAGTACGTACTACAGAAAATGAAGTTTATACAAATTTCAAACAAGCGTTACTCAAAGCACGGTATGTGAATATGGTACCAGTCTGCAAACTGTTATTAGCATGGGACAACATTTTCTATATTACTAATTATTAACTACAATGCCTAGTTTGGCTAACTTTTTTTAAATAGCAAGATATTCTTGATGAAGGAGACTGTTGACTTATTTTCTAGCCCAACCTCTTTACCCACCATGAACTGGTAACAAACAGCTTGTAGACCAGCTGTTTTGAGCAACACTGCTCTAGACCTCAATTTTGGATATTACCTCTAATTGTTCTGTCCCTGATGCCACACAAAATTTAAGTAAATTAACAACCAAATACTTAGCTTAAACAGTTACATAGTAATGGAAAAAGCAATAAAAATCAGCAATTGACCTCACCTTTGACAGAAGCAATTTCACACAGGAAACATGACCTTCATAGACGGCAGACAGAAGAGGTGTAATATGATGTTTATCTGGAGCCTATGAAATAATAGAGATATACATCACCTCATCCATTTTTCATTTATTCCTTCTTTCTAGATCTAATTAGGGAATGCTCATAAATATTTCAAAATCATTGTTTACCCATTTTTAGCCTCTTAGGAGCTGCTAGAGGCCCAAGCCCACAAGCAGTTTCTCCTTGGGAGTCAGCCTAGTGAAACAGATGGAGCAGGGCTTTGACCCCATCTCAAATCTGGGCTCTGCCACTTACTGCATGACTAATTACTTAACCTCTCTGAGCCTCAACTCCACATTACTGTAGATGTGCCAATGAGGTGCAGGAAGGGAATCTCGAGAGGGGTGGAACATAGCCAATGAAGAGGTAAAAGATTGCCACCATTGGGCCACGTGACATGGTAACCCCTGAGATGTGAAAAGTTCATCTCACTTGCTGTCATGGTTACTTAAACATTTTTCTAAAACTCTGAAATGCAGTAGCTACAAAAGGGAAGAGTTAAGAGATGACTGCTGTCTGACTTTTGTCCAAAAATCCAGTTTAGATTTCTCATATGACTGCAGAGTCCTATGCTCCATTGGGTGATAGCTATTTGCCACCTACAGATAGCGCTAACTCTCACATTGCTTTAGAACTTGAAAAGGAAACATCTACCCCCCAGTTTTATCAGTTTAAAAAAAAAATCAATTTGTTCTGCTTATTTAAAAAATCACAACTATGTATTTCTAAGTTACAGAAATTTGGTATAATTTCAGACTATATTTTTACTTCATATGAGGTTTCCACCAGTAACTATTTTATAAATCTACAGAAAACAATTACCCAAAAGCATACAACAAGAATTTTTTCTAGAATGACAATGTTCTTTACATACATTAATATCTGCTCCTTTCAGCAGCAGAAATTCCAGGATTTCAAGCTGCCCACAATCTGCTGCATAATGAAGAGGCTTCCTTCCACCTTCTAGTGTCCGGTTGACGTCTTCTCCCTTATAAAAGAAGCCAAATGAAAACAATATTCATAAGGATGGTAGACTAAGAAGGGAAATGAGGCACCTGCTATTTTTACTTTCCTAAAGCTGCGAGGGTTTCATGAAAGAATTACATTTCTTGCAAAGTGAAATAAGTAGCCAAGAACTTTAATTTCTGTACAAATAGAACACAGTATGACAGCAATTCAAATCATGATCAGTCAAGATGAAAACAATAAAAAAATGCTAAATGTAATGAAATCTATTATTGTGCTCTATTTCTAAGGAGTTCAACCAGCACGATGTCGAGATGTGGCCACCAAAGACTGATGAGTTCAAATACTTAAGATTTTACACAGGTCATATGACATGTATTTTAATACTCCAGAGAAAGCATCACTACTTTGATGGAGGCAGACATCATCATCACAAGGTAATGAGTATGAGCTATTAAGAATTCATTTCATTCATTCAGCATTTAAGCGCTATTGTATGGCCGGCTCTGTGCATAGAGGGGACAAGAGTGAGCAAAATCAGAAATGGCTGCTGACTGCATGGAGCTTACCATCCAGTGTGGGAGGCAGATTTTAATCAAATAATCACATGACTAAACATAATGGAGATAACAATACCTACATCTAATGGAGTTGTGGTGAGGGTTAAACTAGATGATCCATGTAAAGCACTTAAGATATTATAGCTAATATTAATAGAAATATGATTAGCTATTAGTATAAGTTATCTATGTACATAGGAGATATACTCAAATTCTGAATGAAATCCATTACTCAGTCTTTTTAATGTTAAGGGTCACTATAAAGATAATGCATCAGCTTTTCAAACAATGAAGTTATTAAATTCAAACAATTTGAAATCTTTAAATATATATAGATATTTTTTTTTTCCATTAAGGAAAAAGTTTAACTCCAGGGTTTTACATCCTCCAGTAAGTATCAGAATGAGCTATATCATCTTACTTATTATTCAAGGGCTGGTACTTAAAAAAAAAAAAAAAAAAAAAGCATTCCAAGAGGTGAGATCCCGTGCCTGTTACAACAATCAGAGGAGGCATCAGAGCTTTAAGTCAGGAAATGAAATTACACATAGTGTTCCCGAGTTCCAGGCCAGATGTATATTTCAAATATATTGTCTCTGTGGAGGATCAAGAATTTCATCAAAAATAATTGTCCTCTTTTGAATTACTCAATGATAAAACAACCCTTTTCTGTTCAGAGTACTTGAGTAATTCACAGCAGTAACTTCTAATGGGTTGTTTATTCAAGTCAACATGTGATATTTACAGTAAAATAGAGCCTCTTATAAAGTATATGAATATAGAAGGAAGGTGTATAACATGCTTAAGATCAACGAAGGCTGGGTTAGAGCTCCAATTCTACCAGTCAGTTGTAGGACCTTAGACTAGTTACTTTCTAAATCTTTGTTTTCTTATCTGTAAAATGGGACTAAAAATAAACCTCACTGGGTTTTAGTGTATCATCAAATGAGATAATCCATGTAAAGTATCTAACACACTACCTCACAGGGTAATATGTTTAATAGAGGTTAAGTATTATTGCTGTGGATTCCTAATGTTGGTTTATATTGGTTCTAAAAGATTATCCAAAATTAGGTTAATGCAGGTTTCTGCATAATGGTTGAAATACAAAGATATGATTTATTATAATATACTTTATATTCAGAAACAAATTTAAACGTAAGGGCGACTTGGTGTACCACCTTAGTCTTTATTCACAACTGCAGAAATGTGAGGCTTTGAGGCAAAGAGATACTCCTTCAAATGATTTGGATGAAACTCGTTTTCCTTTCATTATTACTTCCTTTCCATTATTTCCATTAACTGGAGAGGATTAACTGGATAGGTCTTTTCAGTGAAACAAAGTAAAGAAATAACTGCAGTAAGTATTCAATAAGATAGCTCTGTCAAAAAGATATTTTCCTGAGTCAAAATATGCAATATCTTTCTTCCTTACTTAGTACAAGCATGCAAAATGCATATGAATAGGAACTGTTGTGGGTTTAAACTTTCTCCTTTATCCCTGCAGACGCTGCCTTACAATTCTTGTTTTAGCAGACAAAAATGACAATACTGGAAAGGCTTTGTGTGAATGACAGGAAAGAAAGGATTTTCTTCTGCAGGCCTTTGCAAAAGCAGTACTTACTGAGAAATTTATAGTACTAAATGCCTGTACTGGAAAAGTAGAAAGGCCTCAAATCAGCGATCTTTGTACTTCTACCTTAAGAAACTAGGGGGAGAAATGACATATGGAAATCTCTGTACCTTGTTCAGTTTTGTTGTGAACCTAAAAAATGCTCTAAAAAATAAAGTCTATTAAAAAATTCAAAATAAGCAGAAATCAATGAAATGAAAACAGGAAAATAATAGAAATCAAAAGCTGATTCTCTGAGATCAATACAACTGATAAATCTCTAGCCAGAATGATCGGGAAAAAAAAAAATGAAGATAGAAAGTGCTAATATCAGACTTTACAGACTATCTTCCCACAAAGAAACTCCCATGCCCCAGATGGCTACACTGGTAAATTTTTACCAAACATTTAAGGAAAAAAGAGTAATACCAATTCTACATACTCTTCCAGAAAATAGAAAGCACCCAAACTCATTCTATGGGGTGAGCATTACTCTGATTCTAAAACGAGACAAAGACTTACAAGAAAAGAACACCACAGGCTAATGTCCCTCACGAACACAAATTCTGAATAAAATTTGAGCAAACTGAATCCAACAATATATAGAAAGTATAATAGACCATGACCAAGTAGTGTTGACCCCAGGAATACAAGGTTGGTTGAATATTTGAAAAAGTCAGTCAACATAATTCACTATTTTAACATATAAACAAAGAAAAATCATATAATCATCTCAAAAAGTATCTGACAAAATCCAACATCCTTTACTGATAAAAATTCAGTAAACTAGGAAAAGGAGGACACTTCCCTGGCCTAATAAGGGGCTTCTACAAAAAAAGTACAATTAACATCATACTTAATTTGTGACAGATAGAATGCTTTTCTCCTAAGATCAGGAACAAGACAAGATGTCAGTTTCTACCTTCTATTCCACACTGTGCTGGAGGTTCTAACCAGTGCAACTAGGGAACAAACAAACAAACCCCATCTCTTTTGAAAAGGAAGCAGTATAACTGTCTTTATTTGCAGATGGTGTGATTGTCTCTGTAGAAAGTCCAATGGAATTTACCAAAGAGCTACTAGAACTAATAAGTAATTTTAGCAATGCCGAAGGACAAAAGATCAATATACCAAGTCAACTGCATTTTTATATAGCACTAGCAATTAATAATTTCAAATCAAAACTAAAACCAATATTATTTACAATAGCATACAAATTTATGAAATACTTAGTAAGTCTAACAAAAAATGTACAATATCTATATACTGAAAACTACCAAACACTGTTGAGAGAAATCAGAGGATCTAAATAAATAAATGGAGAGATACACAGCATGTTCATGGATTGGGAGACTCAATACTGTAAAGATGTCAATTTTCCACAGATTGATGTATAGATTCAATGCAATACCAGTTAAAACCTTAGCAGGCTTTTTAAAAAGAAATTGACAGGACTTCCCCGGTGGCGCAGGGGTTAAGAATCCACCTGCCAATGCAGGGGACAAGGGTTCGAGCCCTGGTCCAGGAAGATCCCACATGCCGTGGAGCAACTAAGCCCATGTGCCACAACTACTGAGCCTGCGCTCTAGAGCCTGCGAGCCACAACTACTGAGCTCGCGCGCCTAGAGTCTGTGCTCTGCAACAAGAGAAGCCATGGCAGTGAGAAGCCTGCGCACTGCAACAAAGAGTAGCCCTGCTCTCCGCAACTAGAGAAAGTCTGTGCACAGCAACAAAGACCCAACACAGCCAAAAATAATAAATAAAATAAAAAATTTAAAAAGAAATTGACAAACTGACCCCAAATTTCATATGGAAACACAATCTATAACAGCCAAAACAACTTTGAAAAGAAAGAACAATTTGGAGGGCCAACACTACCTGATTTCAAGAATTATTAAAAACTGCAGTAATCAAGAAAGCATGGTATTGGCATAAAATTATAAAATATTCAAACATATATACTGATAGAAAGCAGATTAGTGGTTGCTTATTTGAGGGTAACAGAAGGGAGGGACTACAAAGGGGCACTTGAGGGTAATGAAATCTACCAGTCATTATCTGGACTACGGTGATGGTTTCATGATTGTATATGTGTCAAAACTTATCAAATTGCACTCTTTAAATATCTGCAGTTTCTTGCATTTCAATTACACCTCAGTAACACAGATTTTACTAAATCAAATCTCTGTGGCTCTAATTCTTGTAAAATGAGATGCTAACAAATCAATATTTGAAGTAGAATAGGTGTAGGAATGACTAACAGTACCTTCATGGGAGACTTTAAAGAGCAAAAGCTATTTGAGGTCAAGTTCCTTCATTGTTAGTGCTGAATGAAAAGCTCTTGACCTCTGTAGCCAACAAACTACATGGAACAAGAAGTTTTAAAGTGGGATAAGAGTGGATCGATACTACTAGCTGGGTGGGCTTTAGAGATCAAAACAATTGTCTGGATTGCTGAAAAAATCCTCTTACTCGGCACCCCCAACTTCCAGCCCCATTATGCCTACCCCATCCTTTACTCTGCAGCTACAGGGATCTTGCTAAACACAAAATGTGGCCACATTATTCCCCTTTTAAAAGTACTCTGATGACCACCCATTGCTCCTAGAGAATAGGTCTGAACAACTAAACACGGTTTACAAGACTTGGAGTGATCTATATCCAGTGATTACCTTTCCAGCTTTAATTCTCACAGCATTCCTCCCCACTGTCCTTTGTTCAGTTAATTCCTACTAATTCTTTAGAATCAAGCTTTAATCAAACTTCCTCTGGAAAGTCATCTTTTAACTACTGCAACTTTGAGCCATACCACCTTCACAGGGGTGCCCAAAGCACCTTGTATTTCCCTGTCACATTCTACTTAACCTGCCTCTGTCTGAATCCTGTGAACACAGGTCAGGTATCATGTCACTATTATTTACTTTGGCAGCTCCAGTGCCTAGTATACTTTCTGACACATACTAAATTTTACATAATAGAAGCTTTTAGACTGAACAAATGGTGAAATTGCTCAAGCAACAGACTTGGAAGTAAGTCATCTTCTATTTCAAGCAAATACTGATAATACATTAGCTATCCAGTAACAGCAGCAGTTACTTGAGATCAGTGGTATATTTACTGATGTAGGGGTTTGAATGACAATTTCACCAGCTTTCCAGCAGTCTGGATGGGTGGTTACTTCAGTAGTGGTGGTGAAATAGGGAAGGAAGGTAGTGCTCTATCTAGTTCCTTTCTCCTCACCCTTGGCATTAGTGAGTTACATCAGAAGAGAGGATGTTAGACACCTATTCTGTAATCTTCATTCTAACTTCATAAAACATTACCAGCTACAGAGAAAAATTTAACCCTAATTTTGTCTCCCAGATTCTGCGGATAGAAGAGAGAGATGCACAATTTCAACAGGTCCCTTAGCATTACATGACAATCTTACCATGTTGCTTTTTATCTTGCTTTTCTTACCTTCCACAGCAGCTATTTTAAATCTCTTTCATTTTTTATAAGCCTCCTGCTTCCTTTTTATTCTCAGCAGATAACCTCATATCCTTCTTCTAACAGAAAACTGTCTTCAGACATTAATTTCCTCCCGAGCTTCTCTCTACCACGCCTTCCTGCAACTGACAAATCCTTTCCTATCTAAAGCCAATCCCTCACCTAAGTTTTGGATATCACCCTTTCTTGTTTTCTTAAACTTATTTCTTTATTTATCCCTTTTCTTGCCTGTGTTTTCAGCCTCTCCTGCTGTACTGGCTCCTTCTCATCAGAATATGCCATTCGCAACTCTTCGGCTAAAAGCGCAAACAGCAACACAAAAAACTATCCTTAGACCTAATATTCACCTTTTAGTTACTATTCTCTTTCCTCCCTTTCATGGCTGAACTTCCCAAAAGCATTGTCTATATTTGCTATCTCCAGTTTCTCACTTCTTGTTCTAATCTGGCTTCCACCCTCAATACTATACCATAGCCATTTTTGCTGAGGTCAAAGACCTCCACGTTGCGAAATGCAAAGGTTATCTCTTAGTCCTCACCTTAACTGACCTCCCAACAGTGACAAAGTTATTCACTCCTTCCTTTTTAAACACTCTCTCTTCCCTTGACTTCAGGGATACCACATTATTGTAGTTTTCCTCCTGCTCTCTGACTATTCCTTCGTTGTTTCCTCTTCTGACTTGTCCACTTCTACTAGATGTTTAAAACAAAATTTTGAAATCCTGGTTATGAATTCAGATTATCATCATATATTTATAATTCAAACAGTTGCTAAAAATTGGTTAGCCTTATAGTCTTGTAATAGTATCTTTATATGAATACCTTGATTACAGAATTTGGGGGGACTTCCTTAGTGACAAAGTTTATGTGTTTTTAAAGACATCATCATGCAGTAATATCACGTGTCACAGAGTTGGGCAGGAATAAATTCTCACCATGATATGGGTGTAAATAACCAGGCAGGTGACAAATAACTCTGCACACAGCTTCTATTTGCCATATACAGTTCAAGTAAAGCAGGCTGACAAATCTAACTTGTCATCACATCCAGGCTTGTCTAGCTTCACCTTTCCCTTTTTAGCAAGAATAATTTAACCAGTTTCATTTTAATCTCCTTCCTGTCATTGCAATATGAAGCCTGCTGGTTGTTAAATATGCAAAAGATTTTTATTACATTAAAATTGTACTTTTTACCATATTTTTCTTGTACCAAGAAAGTTGTTTTGACGCCATTTTTATTTTTTTCTAAATATGATATATTCCAGATATGTTATATATGTATATATATGTAATATTGGAGATATGAAATAATACTGTTTCATGATATTTTCTGGTGAGTAGTGTAAATTAATATACTCTATCCAGAACCACTACGGTGGCCATGAATGAATGAATGCTTTAGGATGTGTTGATTCCTGATGTGCCTCAATAATGACATTATTGGCATTGGAGAAAGCTGGTCATGTTTTTTTACTTCTCAAGTACCAGTGCTCTAAATAACCATAAGCCTCAGCTATACTGATAAATTCTCTTGTCTGACTAGAAATGTATTGGTACAGTGATCTAGTTCTATCTTTAATATCAATAAATCAACTAGCATTTACTGAGAAACCATGTTCCTAGCCTTGTGCTAGGCATGCTAAGGGTACAAGAAAGTGGAATTGTGGGTCTCTGCCCACAAGAACTTTACTCTTCACTATTAACTAATCTGACAAAATATGTATGAATTCCTATCTGTTATCTATCTATCTAATACACTCACAAAAATATAAAATAACCTACCCTAACTCTCTACCCAGTACTTCTCAAACTTTTTCACTGAAGTACTCCAAATAGCAAAGGATAGAAAATATATGCTTCTCTGAGTCTGAAAGTAGAATCCTAAACAAATTAAAAATTCATTCAAATATATCTGCACAAATATGCATGTATCACATATACATATGTATGTTTTGTTTGTTTTAATATAAAAGCCACAGCTCAAAACCCATAGTTAGGGCCTCCCTGGTGGCGCAGTGGTTGAGAGTCCGCCTGCCGATGCAGGGGATACGGGTTCGTGCCCCGGTCTGGGAGGATCCCATATGCCGCGGAGCGGCTGGGCCCGTGAGCCATGGCCGCTGGGCCTGCGCATCTGGAGCCTGTGCTCCGCAACGGGAGAGGCCACAACAGTGAGAGGCCCGCATACCGCAAAAAAAAAAAAAAAAAAAAAAAAAACCCATAGTTACTGCTATGGGTTTTGCCCAAGGATGCTTCAGGAATTGGGCCATGTGTACTCTATGGCTTAGAGTAACTCCTTGGAAGACCATAAGCTGACTATTGAAGAGCACAGTACAATTTAATTCAGTCTCATCTATTTCTGATGCCATGAACATAGTATGCTAATTTGTGTACCTTTCCTCTTGAGATCTACAGACCACCAGGCAATCAGTGAACAGACTTTCAAAAAGCTTACTAATTCTTTGTGTGTGCATAAAATTTTCTAGGTAAAGAGTCCATGCCACTTTTCATCAGATTCTCAAAGGGGGCCATGACCCCTGAGAGGTTAGGAGCCCCTTCCTCTAACGTTCACTGCCTAGTTTTCTACTTTATGAAGAGAAGTAGTATTAAACGGTGGAAAGAACACCAGACAGAAGCCCTCGGCTCTAAGTTACCTCTGCTACTGCCCACAATGGGGAAGGAAGAAGCTTGGAAAACCTTAGTTTCCTCACTGAAAAATCTGTGGCTGGAGGAGATGACCTCTAAAGTTTTTTACAGTTAGCTTACTTTTACGGTTAAATGCATCTGGGACCAATTGTTCCCCCCTGCCCCCTCTTATATTCTAGACCAGAGAAATAGGTGTTTCTGTACTTCTGGCCATGAAAACAAAGTAGTTCAAGAGACTGGATGCTGAAAATGGCTGCTACAGTAGGTACATTTAACTTTCCACAAAAGTTGGATCAAGCAAGAAGATTTAATACAACAACATGAACAATGTAAAAAATATATACATATATTTCAAAGTTAAAAATTTTTTTCTTTCAAATCTATTATTACTTTGAGTTGTTTTACTAACAAAAGTAGGCATGGATCTAAAAAAGATGAAATACGGTATTTGAAAAAGAGGCACTATTTACAATTAATTTAATTCAACAAATACTTACTGAGCCTACCGTAAGTTAGGCACTTTGCTACTTGCTTGGGATAAAATAGAAAGGCCCAGCTCTGACTCAAAGAATTTGCTGCCTTCTTGGGAAGCTAGCATGCAAATAAATGAATGCCATTTAGTTGAGTACTACAAAATACAGAAGAGCCTTAATGAACAGAATGTTCAATAACTTAGTGTGTGGGCAATTCATCTTTTACTGCCATTTCGTTTTCATGTATTTATATCTTGTGTTGTTAATTAGATTTTAAAGGTCCTTAGGGGTCAGAAACTACATCTTACACTTTTTCATTTCTACCATAATTCCAAATATGGTTATTTTTAAACCTCAATAAAAATTTGTTTTGATTGTTGATTATAATAGCATAGTATAAAATGCTAAATTAAGAAATAACAGTATTCAACAGGGTGTCTACTGATTTGGAGAGTGTGGAGGTATGCATATGCGAGAATGGTGCCTGGAGAAATTAATTGAAATATTATGGTGTATAGAATTCTCATAGGCCAACTGGAAATCCAAGAGGTGCTCATTTGGAAAGCATCTACTATACAGTGCTGTTTTGAGGTTTCAATGAAATAACATAATGTACCTGTACAGTAAGCACTCGATAAATGTCAACCAATATTATTATTATTAGAGGCCTCAATAGTTCTCATTTGAATAGTTTTCCACTCAATTTTTCCACCTTCGACAATTCAACAAATGTACATCAAGTAAATTAAAGTTCCTAAAGAGTAACACTGATCACACCTCTTCCTCATGCAAAAAAATTTCAACTGCTCCCTTTTGTTAAAGAGAAAATCCTCACCATGATACTTATCTTCAATTCAACACCAACTTACTACTCTGGCTTTTTTATTCTGAAACACTGCGCTCCCAACACACCAGTGCTTTCCCACATCTGGAAAACTTCATGATGTCGCTTTTCTTTGGCATGGTCACCCCACTTCCACTCATGTCTTGGTGTACTGAAATTCCACTTACCCTTCAAGATCGACTTTCTCTCTAAAACTTTCACCTGATACTCTCCCTGCCCCCTGCCCACTATACTCTTGATATATAATTCCCTCCTTTTAATCCTCATAGTTCTTATTTATATGTCTCTTACTACATTTACATTTATTTAATTAGGTATTTCAATGATATAACTCCATTAAAGAAAGGACAATGCCTTATTTATATATATTGTCTACAATGTCTGTGGGTGACTTGTGCATAAAAGTCCAATTTAAAGAACTAGTGTAATCATTTATACCATCTTTGTCATACTATGTAACCTGTTGTATACCAAAACATATAGGTATACAAAACAAGTATGAAGAGGTATTTAAAGAACATTGTTAAGAGTGTCTGAAAGCCACATAATCTCATTGCTGGAAAGGATTCTGTCATCTAATTCAACCACCCATACTGCATTTGAATCCCTGCCTGTGTATGCCCAACACATAACTGAATCTCTCTAATGAAAGGCAATTCAAGACCTTACAAATCAGTCTATTCCTTATTTAAATGCTGGAAAATTCACTGTTTACAGGTTCTGATCCTATCCTCTGGGGACACATGGAACAAGGAGTTCCTATTTTCATGTTAGATTATTAATTGTTTAGCAGTCAGATGACATAGTAACTAAAATGAAATCTTTTCCATATGACTTGCTGTTATCCTGAACTTGGATTACTGACTTTTTGAGTATACATGGAGGGCCATTACATTAACTGCTACTAAATTGTATCTTAAAATGGTCATCTTGGGCTTCCCTGGCGGCACAGTGGTTGAGAGTCTGCCTGCTGATGCAGGGGACACGGGTTCGTGCCCCGGCCCGGGAAGATCCCACGTGCCGTGGAGCGGCTGGGCCCGTGAGCCGTGGCTGCTGAGCCTGCGCGTCCGGAGCCTGTGCTCCGCAACGGGAGAGGCCACAACAGTGAGAGGCCCGCGTACCGCAAAAAAAAAAAAAAAAAAGGTCATCTTATTTTTCCAGGCTGCCAAATTCTTTCTAGAGTCTTATTAAAAGGAATTTGTTAGTCCTCATCTGCCCTTCCCTCCAGCTGCATCTCACCTATCTTCACTATGGTCACCCAAAGACATTAAAATTAAATAAGAAAAGACTAGGGAATGAGCCCCACCAGTGTCAGGAAACTTCCTTCAGTTTGCTACATAAAAAGGTAGTGTATTTGGGTACTACTGTTCAAACAGTCTTAAATCTAGTTCATCACACTCTCATCTAACTATCCTTTCCCATATGCCCCCAAGCATACCATTAAAACATCCAAATTTCAATGAAATGCTTGAGAGTTCCTTTATCTAACAGTCTAGGAACTGCAAAAATGGAAATTAGTATGGCAGGACTTAGGTCTAGGTGATCTCTTTGTAAGTGTTACAAACAACCCTACTGCTAACATACACACACACTTAAAAAGTAACATGATCAATAAATAAAATTTGAAAAATAAGAGATGTTTCTTCTAGTGAATCCTGCAATCCAAAATATGACCATTATTACTACCTTGCTGTACTTCTGTTTAATTTTTTTCTATGAAAGTAGTTGCTTGAAAAAGTTATAATCACACTATTTATTATTTAATATATGAAATATCTTGCTATCATTCTTGAAAGCCACATAATATTCTGTCAAATAGATGTGCCAGTTTACTTAAATATTCTCCTAATTCTGGACATGTAGGTTAATACCAAATACCCTATAATATTAAAGTTCTTATTTTACAGAACATAACAATATCATATTTCATCAATTCCAAAGCACACATTTTCCTGTATTTTTAACATGTCTGAAATCAGGTCACAAAATAGAAAATAAAGTCTTACTACTTTGCCTTGGTGAGTGGGGAAAGGGGTTACGGGTTGATTATAAGCTTTGTAAAAACACTAACAGTCATTGCCTATGCCTGGCTTTGCAATGGAAACTAATAAATGACTGGATCAAGATGCTAAAATGTGAAGTACAGAATTAAATTATGCTGAATGTGGAGAACATAAAATGGTGAAATTCATGGAAAGTAGGACCTGTTGATATTATTCTTAGGAAATTTGGGTGAGTGTGCCATCAACTAACTTTAGTTCAAAAATTAAATAGAATTTTCATACTTTAAATGTAATTTTATATGATTTTTATATAATGAAATATTAAATAAGTTAAACCCAATAGGAACACATTAAGCCCTAATGCTAATACTAAATGTTTGGAAGTTCTGACATCATCTGAATTTTATGTTCACAGACTTAAAAGGAAAGCAAACTGAACTCTAGTATAAGTAATATATTCTCAGGGAAACATTCCCTGATATGCCTGTCCTAACTTCTGTGAAAACAGACAGAAAAAGACTACCCTAAAAAGCTCAGGAAACCAAGCGTATTGGTCAACTACTTGCATATTCATTCTTAGCTGCAGGGTCTGCTCCTGTCGGAGGGAAAAAAAGTGACCCACTATTTCTCCACCCACAAAGGATCATCTTAAGCAGAGAGAGAGTCAGAGAGACACAGGCACATTCCTGCCTTAAGACAGAATTTTTTACATAGTGTATTAGAAGCAGGCAATACAGAGTATAAAAGATCTACATCAGGCCAACAAAGGCACCCCAAACTAGAATTCTTCTAGCACATACGCAGGTGATAAGCGTGGTCAGAAGCAATCCTCACATCCTATCTGTTCACAACCCTGAATCTGGATAGCTTTCCCTCTTTAATAGGTAACTGGGACTTCCCTGGCAGTCCAGTGGTTAATACTCTGCACTTCCACTGCGGTGGGGGGAAGGGTTCAATCCCTGGTCGAGGAACTACGATTCCACACGCTGCATGGCGTGGCCAAAAAAAAAAAGTAAGTATCAGAAGAAAAACAATATGGGGATGTAAGAAAACTAATTATATAGCAAAAGAAAAGGAATATCATACTGAAAACTCAAGAAACAATTTTAGAAAGCACTTACAGAGTTACCAAAATGGAATCCAAAAGACATGGTTTCTATGAAAAAGGTATTTTAAGAAGAAAACAGGCAAACATACAAAGTGAACAACTGAGATGCCAGCTGATAGGAAAAGGAAGCTGGCTGAGAAAGTAAAATATAGTAAGGAAACTGAAATTGCAATTGCAAAATTAAAATCTGCACCAAAGTCAGTAGAGTTGGGCAGCACTACTCAAATTAAGAAAATTTAATTAAATAAAGAATTGAGAACAAGCTTAAGAAAATTTCCCATAATACGGAGCTGATAAACAAAGAAAAAGAAATTTTAAAAAGAAAATGATTGGTATAACTAAAGTTCAAACCTATAAATAATACAGAACCAGAACAAAGGGAACCGAACTAGTTATAAAAGTAAATTTTTTTTGAGCTCAAGAAAGACCTGAGCCTACAGATCATAAAAGCTCATTAGATTACAGACAAAATTGAATAGATCCCCTCCATTAATATAGCTTTACAATTTCTGTTTTATAAGAATAAAATAAAAATAAAAAGTAAAAAATACATTAACAGGAAAGGAAATTAAATTAGCCTGATCTCTTATTTTTGACCTCCCTACAACACTGAATTCTAAAGAGGAGGGAGAAACTATCTACAATAATGATATCTGGAGGAGGCTTGGGTATCAGGTATAATCCCCTGAGGAGAGTTACTGACACTTATACTAATGGGAAATGTGTAAGGTGTTGGACGTAGGCAGAAGGTTGAGAATTTCTGATTTGCAGTTTGGAAAGAATAAATTATGCAAATCAATATTCATGTGTAAAGGTAGTCTTGGGTATCAGCAAATCAGCAGGTATGTCACCCGTGCTCCCTTGAGAGAGGGAGGCAAACGTGAGGCAAACCTTAGACTTCTAATGCAGTAATTCTCCAACATTTTAGTCTCAGGATCCCAGGGTTTTCTTTTTTTTTAAATATGTGTTATATCTATAAGTATTGATCCAATTTGAAATTAGAAAGCCTTTTAAGTGTTTATCAATTCGTTTAGAAATAACAAAAGACATTACATGTTAACAAATGAAATTTTAATAAAAAATAACTATACTCCCCCCCACCCCAAAATTGAGGGGGATGGCACTGTATTATATTGGGCTGGCCAAAAAGTTCGTTTGGTTAGCGAACACATTGTTCAATAAAGTTCTTTGAGAAAATGAAAAATATGTTTTTTATTTTTACTTAAAACTGAATGAATTTTTTGACCGACCCAATATTTTGTAAATTTTTAAAATGTTTGCTTCAATAGAAGACAACTGAATTCTCATATCTGCTTCCACATTCAATTTGTTTTGACATACTGTTTTGGCTGAAATATATGAAGAAAATTTGGCTTCCCACAGATACGTAGTTGAACAGGTAAAAAAAATTTTAAGTCTGGGGCTTCCCTGGTGGTGCAGTGGTTGGGAGTCCGCCTGCCGATGCAGGGGACACGCGTTCGTGCCCCGGTCCGGGAGGATCCCACGTGCCGCGGAGCGGCTGGGCCCGTGAGCCATGGCCGCTGGGCCTGCGTGTCCGGAGCCTGTGCTCCGCGACGGGAGAGGCCACAACAGTGAGAGGCCCGCGTATGGCAAAAAAAAAAAAAATTTTTTTAAAGTCTTTTAGGTCAGTTATGGATATTCTTTGACACTATATTAAAAACTCAACAAGTGGCAGTTTGTTAAAGGTTATTTACAATGTGGAATCTGAAATTGTATCAACAAACTTCATACTGTTACATTAAAATGTAACATATTCTGTATTTATTTATTTAATGTATTTATTCATACTCATAAATACCTTAAGTGTATTTAATGTAACATACTCTGTTACATTAAAATCCATCCATCTACTTACACTTTGAATAGCTCTTTTATCCATGCAGCATGATTCTGTAATCTCATGCCTTGGTAATTTAGAATATATTGGTTTACTGAGCTATGCAGATCTTCCAAATGTTGACAAATTTCTTTATACAATATCAAAACATCACATTCAATGATATCATTTCAGATCTCACTGGAAAAGCCTTTAAATACTGGGAAGCTGTCAAACTCAAAATGGCAGATATAAATGTTCCAAATTTGAATTTTCTCTTAAAGCTTGAATTTTGTCTTTGGCAATAAAAATTATCAGCTGTTTTCCTTGAACTGACAGTCTCACTAAATTCATTTTCAGGACAGTATCTGCCAAATACCCAAGTCTGAATAACTGAGTTTATAATTTGTCAGTTGATTTTTTTTAACGGTGTTTCATAAAAAAAGCAGCTAGTGCAAGCAAGCTGCAACCCCAACAAATGTAGAAGTACTTTATGAACACTTTCCATTTCTTCACACAGAATACTAAAGAAATGTACTCCACAATCAAGATTTAGTAGAAGTGAATTATTATTAATCTTCATCAAGGGGATATTTTTTAACTACACATGTGTGTAGGTAAAGTTCACAAAGACTAGCAGTTACACAGTTTGGTGCCACTGCTTTGATTCACACAGCAGTTTTACTCACTTTTGCTTTTGCACCATCAGTAAAATTATGATCACAATCAAAAGAGAAAATAAAGTCTTAATAGTATTATGAAAAGAGTTTTGACCTCATGGATCTCTTGAAAAGGTCTCTGGGGCCCCTGGAGATCTACAGTACTTTGAGAACTGCTGCTCCAGTGAAACAAAAGAGAGGAATTCAAAATTAGAACACAAGAATGGGGAGTTCTGGCATAAAAGAATTAATAATGAAAAGTAAAATTAAATGAGCCTTTACTTAAGCATATATGATTAAAAAATAAGTCTTGAGAGAGTAGATATACAATTTAACAAGTATAAACAATCACACATATAAAGTAGAAAGTAGGTGAGGAAATAAAAAGCCTACTAGATTGTCAGACACAAGGTCTTATTAAGTGACACACTGACAACTAAATGCTGTACATGGGAGGCTTTTAAATAAATGATGGCATAACCTCCATGAAATACTATGTGGAATTATTCAAAATGAAAATGAAGAGTGGCTTATACTCCTTGAATGCTTATCATGTGCCAGGCACTGTTACAAGTACTTTTCAGTTATTAATTCACTTAATTATCACAAAAGCCTTAGGAAGCTAGTACTACTGTTCTTGTACAAGGAAACTAAGGCACAGAGAAGGTAACTCATACAAGTTCTGTATTGTTGAAATGCGAGATGACCATGCTATTGAGTCAGTAAAGCAGGTATAATCCTGTTTATTTCAAAACTTAGAAAAATATGCTTATACATAATCATAAAATTTCAGAGAATACATACAACAAATTTATCAGTAGTTACCTTTAGAGAAGAGGGTTATGAGGATATTCATACTTTCTTATTTTAGTAGTATTACATTTTTTAAAAATGAGCATGCATTACTTTTTTAATAGATTAAAGCAAGATAGATATTATTGTTTTGAAAAACTAAAATCAAAGGCTACCGCTTAGCAAAATCTAGACCTAAACTTTTTTTTTTTTCCGATAAATTTAAGTTCTAGTAACTTTTTGGAAGAAAAAGAAGAAAATAAATTCCGACAGCTAAAAAATGCAAAATGAAAGCAAGTTTAAACAAAGTGAATTCAAAGTCTAAAAAGCAGAAAGTTTAAATTGATCAGTTATATCAATAAATGTGAATAGGTTTATCTATCAAAGATAAAGAATGAACCTTGAATTTTGTTAAAATGACAACAAAAAGAAAAGCAAACAAAAATCCAACTAGAAGCTGTTATTGAGCAACACACCTAAGAAACAAAGTAATATGAGAAAATGTGAAAAATATAAAAGAATGGGCAAAAATATATCAGGCACATATATCTAAAAAACTAAGAAGAGGGGCTTCCCTGGTGGCGCAGTGGTTGAGAGCCAGCCGGCCAGTGCAGGGGACACGGGTTTGTGCCCCGGTCCGGGAATATCCCACATGCCGCAGAGCGGCTGGGCCTGTGAGCCATGGCCGCTGAGCCTGTGCTCCGCAACGGGAGAGGCCACAACAGTGAGGCCCGCATACCGCAAAAAACAACAACAACAACAAAAACCCTAAGAAGAGTAATATTAATATATGACAAAGTAGAATTAAAGGCAAAGAAAATTAAAGGGGAAAAAGATGTTCATTTTACATTTTTTAAAATGTAGACGTTAGTCATGAATTTTTATCTGAAGAGTATCAAGAAAACGACTGACAAAAATAGTGTTGTACACAACTCAACATTAAAAAAAACCAAAACAAAGAAAAACCCCAACCCAATTAAAAAAGGGGCAGAAGAACCGAACAGACATTTTTCCGAAGAGGAAATGCAGACGGCCAACAGGCACATGAAAAGATGCTAAACATCACTAATCATTAGGGAGATGCAAATCAAAACCACTATGAGAGCACCTCACACCTGTCAGAATGGCTTTCATCAAAAAGAATGTAAATAACAAATGCTGGTGAGGATGTGGAAAAAAGGGAACCCTCGTACACTATTGGTGGGAATGTAAACTGGTGTAGCCACCACGGAAAACAGTATGGAGGTTTCTCAATAAAAACAGAACTACCATATGACCCAGCAATTCCATTCCCGGGTATATATCCAAAAAAACCCAAGTACACTAATTTGAAAAGACACATGTACCCCAATGTTCATAGCAGCACTATTTACAATAGCCAAGACATGTAAACAACCTAAATGTCCATTGACAGATGAATGGATAAAGAAGATGTGGTGTGTATGTATGTGTATACACACACACAATAGAATACTACACAGCCATAAAAAAGACTGAAATTTTGCCATCTGTAGCAACATGGATATACTTGGAGGGCATTATACTAAGTAAAATAAGTCAGACAGAAAAAGACAAATACTCTATGATATCACGTATATGTGGAATCTAAAAAATACAACAAACTAGTGAATATAACAAGAGAAGCACACTTACAGACATAGAGAACAAACTAATGGTTACCAGTGGGAAGACGGAAGGGGGGAGGGGCAATACAGGGGTAGGGAATTAAGAGGTACAAACTATTATGTATAAAATAAGCTATAAGGATAACTGTACAACATGCGGAATATAGCCAATATTTTATAATAACTATAAATAGAGTATAACCTTTAAAACTGTGACTCGCTATATTGTACATCTGTAACTTATATAACATTGTACAGCAACTATACTTCAAAAAAAAAAGTCTATCAATCTCCTATAACCATTGCTGAGGAAAGAGGAAGAAAGAATCAACAAAATGAAGTATACATTAAAAAAACAGCATTAGAGTGAGGGACTATCATAATAATCTCAGTCTTTGGCAGGTAAGAATATAGCCAGGCTTGATTAATAATTAATGAGATTGAATTAATATATATCAAACTCTCGACTCTATGGAAACTACAATTCTATTTCCACTGAATATTAACAAAACTCATTTATAATAGACCGAAGAAAACCTCAATACATTCCCAAGTTTAGGAGCTTATAGAATCCATTCTCTAATCCCAATGCAATAAAACTAAAAATTAGTACCAAAAGCTTTAGCACAAACACAAAACAGAACAAAAAAAACCAAGGGAACAAACAACAAAAATAACACACAAAACAACACACAAGCACACACACACAACCAAACCAATACTTAATGTCCTAAATTACTGATGGAGTAAATAGGAACGCAATACTAGAATTACAGACTATTTTGAAAATAAGGTAAAAATGTTAATTATATTAAAGAATATTACTTATAGACAGAACCAAAACTGTGAAAAACCAAGTGAGCTTTTGTGAGATGGTTAGTTAAATTAAAAGTATGGATTTTTAAAGTCTGCCACAATTCTTTTTTTTTTTTTTTTTTTTTTTTTGCGGTACGCGGGCCTCTCACTGCTGTGGCCTCTCCCATTGCGGAGCACAGGCTCCGGATGCACAGGCTCAGCGGTCATGGCTCACGGGCCCAGCCGCTCCGCAGCATGTGGGATCTTCCCGGACCAGGGCACGAACCCAAGTCCCCTGCATCGGCAGGCGGACGCTCAACCACTGCGCCACCAGGGAAGCCCTGCCACAATTCTTTTACTTCACATTAGATTTTGAAAACATTTATAATTCTGCTTAAGTCTCGAAACAACAACAAAAATTTTAAGTACACTAATCGTGATAACTTTTCATATTAGCTGAAAGGTAATGACAATCTTTACAAATTTAAAAGTCCATAAAAAAGTCTGTAATAGAAACACCATTCAATCCATCTTGCTTCCTAAAAAAATTAACCTCAGAACATCTGATTTCAAAGATCTATCCTTCTAGTTTTGTAAAAATCAATGTTAATAACAGTTCATTAGAGTTCCTAATGCTTGAGAAACCCCCAATATTTATATATATTTATAAATATATATATATGCATACATATATAATATATATCCATCAATATTTCCTTTAGAATAATTGTTCCCAAACCTGACACTGTTCAAAATATATATATCCTTATAAAAATGAACATTCAGACATAAGAAAAGAATTAAGAACAATATACAGCAATTTCAGCACTAACTGCAGAAAATCTCCAAGCTAATTAAAAAAAAAAAGTCTTAATATTTTGAATCAAAGTCTAGGAGCCAAAGTACTTGCTCAATTCACTTTTCATTTTAAACAAAACTGGCAAACTAATACCTGGCTTTGGTGGTCTTGTGTAGCAATGTGACTGTTTCCTCTTGAATAACAAATTAGGGGGAAAAAAATGAGCAACGTTCTGTGCCAAAGGTAAAGAAGTCTTACAAGGACTTAAATTATTATTTAATTATGAAGCTTGAAATGCTGAACCGCTTTTTTACATGATTAAGTCAAAGCGGCCTGGCTTCTTTATTTGATCTCCTCGTCCTTTGTCTTACTTACACCTTAGAAGTAGTTAAAAGTATCAAGAAACACAGAACCCCCCTAATGCACTGGGTGGCAAGATTTAAATCCTATAAGGATGTTACTCCCCCCGCCCCTCCCCATTCAGACACCCTATCTGCCACTTTGCTAACGTCAAGAAGGAGGTGAGGGCCTCCCTGGTGGCGCAGTGGTTGAGAGTCCGCCTGCCGATGCAGGGGATACGGGTTCGTGCCCCGATCTGGGAGGATCCCATATGCCGCGGAGCGGCTGAGCCCGTGAGCCATGGCCGCTGGGCCTGCGCATCCGGAGCCTGTGCTCCGCAACGGGAGAGGCCACAACAGTGAGAGGCCCGCATACCGCAAAAAGAAAAAAAAAAAAAAAGAAGGAGGTGAATTGGTTCACTTGGACTCTGCTAATGCCCTCTTTCCTATTCAGACTTTGGATGCTCTTCTTCTCCTGTCATTTAGACTCTAAATTTTACCAATGACTTTCACCTTGACCTGATACTCCTTAATCTGATCTTGATTTTGCCTTCTGGACAGAGAATAGCTTCAAGCTCTTTCTACATAAACTCCTCTTACCCTGGTATACACAGCTCTAGATCTTTCATAAGACCTTGAACCTTTAAAGAGTTTTTCATTCGCTAGTCATTTATTTAGTCATTCCTTCATTCATTCAACAAATATTTATGAGCTCCCACTATGAGCTATACATTATTCTAAGTGGTAGAAATACAGAAGTGAACAAAAAAGGCAAAGTTCATCAGGTCAAGTAATGGCCTGTAACCTGGTCAGCAAGAGCTGGACTATGGTCACTGTTCTAAGGTTCTAAGTTTCTCTTTTGACAATAGTTTGTGGTAAGTCAAACAAAACTTCAAACTCCATTCCTCCTCTCCCTCCTTAATTAAAAAAAATAATAATACTTATGTTCCTGTAATGGAACAAGAGTGCTCTCTGGAATATAATAGATCCAGAAATAAATTCTGGCTCTGCCATTTACTAGCTTGGTTACCCTGGGCAAGTTACTTGAATTTCTTCAAGTCTCATTTACCTCATCTGCAAAAACAGTCTTTTATGGTCTTTTTTAAAACAAAATTTTCTGACAAACAAAAAAATGTAGACCAAGCACTCAGTAAACAACCTCACATTAAACAGTGGCCACTGGGATATTGTGATTATTGTTATTTCATAGCACAGTGCAAAAATTAGGACTCTAGTCATAGAAAACAAACTTATGGTTACCAAAGGGGAAGGGGGGTTAGGGATAAATTAGGAGTATGGGATTAACATATTCACACTACCATATATAAAATAAACAACAAGGATTTACTGTATAGCACAAGGAACTATATTCAATATCTTATAATAACCTATAATGGAAAAGAATTGAAAAAAATTTATATATATAAACCGAATCACTTTGCTGTACACCTGAAACTAAAACAACATTGTAAATCAACTATACTTCAATAAAAAAGAAAAAAAATTAGGTCTCTGGTTTGCTTTATCCGTGTTCTAGGGATATTACTAGTCTAATCACTTATATGGTCCAGAGAGTAAACTTTCTTCTGGTAGGCTGCTGTTACTACTTCATTGCAAGTGCAGCTACTAGAAGTTTAAGGCAAACAAAGGGTAATAGGTTAGGTACACCAGTAAAGAAATTTCAAGGGGCTTTATGATAGGAAGTGTTCTATCTCTGACACCCACAATCCAAATACAGAGTAAATCTGTAAGAGTCTAGTTTACTTAGTATTTCTATATTTTTAGATGTCTAACTCTTCCTTTCACTAGATTTCCCCTAGTTTTTCTCAATCTTTGCCTTCCCCACTCTCCTACATGGCTTTAATATGGAATAAAAACATTTTTAATAGCTTCAGATTTCCTATCCTTAATAGCAACATTTTTAAAATGCATCTCAGAAGTATAGTTTGGTGGAGATAGTTACTATAGATCCAGTACTTCTTGTAGGCCTCTACTACACAGGATGAGGTTCATTTGAATAATAAACATTCAGATGGGATAGTGTTCTTTAAAATATTTCTAAATGAAATGGTTATCTGGCTCCTGCAGAGAACTACTATTTTAGGCTTTTCCTACTTTTTTAGGCTTTCCTTCAGGTGAAAAGAAACGAATAATTCTCTTCCTTTGGTCTCTAAGATATGCAGACGTTGCTGCAACTGAGCTCTAAGGCATAAGTACATACTCTACTGTCACAAGAAACCAGTGTCCTCAAAAGCTACTTAGCAAAGAGTAGATTAAATTAGCATATGTGTAACCATTTTGTAGTGCAGCACATAAATTAATACTGGACACCTGACTGATTGTAGAATGTAGCAAATTCTATACAATTGAGTCAATGTCCCCAGTAATTCAGTTACAGCTAAGTATTACCTGTCCCCACTTAGAATTCAAAGACTGTAAGACTCGGGTGTTTAGTATTTTTATGATGACAGATCCTTTTGGGAACTGGATGAATGCTATGGACCTTCCTTTCTTACAACCCTCCCTCTGTCCTCCTCCCTCCCCTGCCACTCAAGGTTAAAAGTCCTTACTTTAGGATATTACTTTGCCAAGAAAAATCATATATTACTGCATTGGTGACATTACTGGGTAAAACCAGTACCAGAGTTATAAATACCAGTACCAGAGTTGCAGATATTATATGAAACTTTATGATACAGAATATAGATAGATGGCACAACAGAAAGGTAGAAAGTCTGAGTATAAAATAAAATCAGCTTGCTCTTAGTCTACATAGTTTCTACAAAGTTAACAGTAAAGTTCTGTCACACCAAATGCATCGAACTCTCAATGTTATAAATATGAACTCATTTCAAAGTAATGAATAATGATACCCATAACAAATAATCATTTAATGAGCATCTCTTTAATAAATGTAATATATGAAGATAGAGCTTCATAAAGCACTTTAAATGCTTTAAACAATAGGTTCTTGTTACTAGTTAAAAATCCATACTAGGCTGATCCTGACCAAAGTGATCACTTTCTAATATCCAACAGATCAGTCACCTCAGGTATGTTCCCAACTGAGGGTTATTTTCACTGACAAAATTACTATGAGTGGTAGTAATTTTGACAAACTTCAATGGTTGTGATGGCTGAGAATCTGGCCAAAAAGAAAAAAAATGTTTGCAGTAAAAAACAAACAAAACACATATACCTTGTTTAAGGATGAGAACTACAAAATAAAACGAAGTCCTGTGTTTTTAACATTTTACAAATAATTATGTATCTCTGTCTCTGGGACTCTTAACCTAGGACTATTCAAGGTTCTGAAAGTATGTATTCAAATTATAGGTTCATTTTCATTAATTTACTTATTAGCAGCATCATACAGAACTAACAGAAGGCAAAGATATAAAATGTGCACCAGAAAACATATTAAGTGCAAATGTGTAAGTCGTTATAAGTATTTTTAATCCATAAAAGTGTTAAGCATCTATCTTTCTAACAAAAAAAGTTTTAAAATGGAAGCCTGCAATAATTAAAGTCCCAACTCTTTATGGTATGTTACCATATATACCATCTATACATCTATCTGGAACTTTCAAGTTTTTTTATTCTTTCAAAATGACTACTTCAGGCATTTAAATTAGTTTTATATAGTTGATTTACTTATTAAAAGCACACTTTTCTTCTTTGAAAGGTTTAAAAGCAATTAGACATTTTCTAATTGAAAATAGTGAAGTATTAAAATTTTTACTGGTGGTATAAAATTACAATTTTAACAAAATATATATTTCTATACGAAGAAAGACTACCAAAATTAAGAAAATCCATCCAAAACATTATAGTAGTATCTCAATGTGGAAAAAGATCAATATGATCAAAAAGTAGCTTCATTTTCAACAAAATAATTCATGGCTCCATAATTGGAATAAATTCCTAAAAATATTATGTAGCCTGGGAAATCCCTTGTACTCTGTTCCAATGGTTTATATTCTTAAAGGCTGTATCTGTAAATAATCCCATGATAAGGAGAGAGAGGGAGAAAGGGAGGAAAGGACGGGGCAAGAGAGAAGAAAGGGAAGAGAAAGAAAAATTCAGTCCCTAAAATTTTAGGCATGATCTCTGTAGAAATCTGCTGAGTGGGAAGGGGCTTATATATTTTCTTAAGATTGTTTTTTTGTCGCCATCATACGTGAATGACAACTTAAATATATTTCTTCATATCTTTTATTCCTGACAGAACTGCTTATTTCACTGTTTTCCAGTACCATCATAGAAAATAATCTAAAGGTAAGATGATTTTTTTCAACCCCTTGGAAATTAATGTTATTATTTTGCCCAGAAGCTTACAGACTAAAAAAAAAAAAAAATTTCATAGTTAATCATTTTAGCCAGCATGTATCTTGCTCTTCATTTGGATTTATTAATTTTGAATAGAAGTGTAGGGACCGTCTATTTCCAATCTGGGGTCTTTTTTCTGAAAACTTGTATTTCTATTTATCAATTCAAACTTGTATGTTCTTCCCTATCTTCTGCTGGTTTGATCTCAATGTTTTATCTACTGTAATACTTAATCTTGATTTTTTTTCCATCTAGTATTTCACATGTAGTTCTGAAACATTTCATTGCAAATGATGTGGAAAGAATACTCTTCTAGAACGAATCAGATCAAATCCAATCCTTCCACTCATTAGTTGTAGGATTGCAGGCAAGTTACTTAATTTCCATTTCCCTAACTATAAAATGGAGATAAGGCCTACCTGGGTAGATGTAAGGATTAAATTTCATACATATCTGTATGTATATTTATTTATTACGTGGGACCATACCTGGCATAGAGTGAGTACTCAAAGGGAAGGCATTCTGTTCTCGTTATCTTCCATTTTGAATGTGATGTTCTATAGCGTTCATTCTCCTCTATATTGCAACCAAATATGACTTCTTGGCTCTTACAGCAGTCTATTCTTTTTATACAGTTGTATGTTTTCTTTTTTTTTTTTTGAAGTAAAAAGAAATCATTTTAATATACATATTTTCACTCAGTTAATTCAACATGATTTCTACTAGGCATGCATACCCATTTAGTTTGATTTGCTTCATAGTTATTTATTTTTCAAAATGCAGCAACCCTCCCAATGAGACAGTTGAGTTGAACTCTTTATTCTTAAAAAGTACAATGTACCTTGTCCTCAAAGAGTTTTATCAACTTTAACATTTTCAGAGAGCCCTATGAGGCTGCTCAATATGGTGGGTTTTCGCTGAAACTTCTTATTTGGAAGATGGCAAAACAGACTAGGATCTTCCCAAGTCTACTGGTTGCTTGTACTCATATCACAGCTCAGGTGGGTAAGAGGTAGCTATTGAATAATAAGCAGATCACCTCCAAATGCAGCTGGGTGAGAAAGCTTCACTTTTAGAAAGGAAACCAAATCATGAAAACCTTCGTAATGGTGTGATTTGTTTCAGGGTTCTTTTGATACTGAAGAAGGGAATTAATCCTGGTGCACACTACTCTTCTTTACAGCCTTCTAGAGTTTTCTTCTCCAGACATCGTTCTTTAGCCAGGTGATTTATTGTATTTGCTGCAGAACTGAAAGCATGAAGACTGTCTACTTTCATTATCAGAGGTGGTGATAGCCTTTTCATTTCCTGCCAAATGGATCCGACCACACTTTTAACCCTGGTGGCTGCACGTCTTCTTGGACAATACCAGCTCGATTTATGGCTTGTTCCTTCTGGTATTCCTCCAGCCGCATTAGGGGCCAGAAGTAGATGGGGTAGAAGGCGGTGCTGATCAGGGAGATGAAGCCGCCGAAAATGAGCGTGGTGTGCAGGTTCGAGGTCATGGCTCCAGCTGGTGGCCACCCTGACCCGCCGAGCAGCCCTCACTCTTGGAAACCCGGATCCCGCCGGCGGTATCGTGGCCCCGCTCGGAAGAGCCAGTTATATGTTTTCTTAACACGTTTGTATAGTTGTTGCTTTCTAAGTTCTTTTCATATGTCACGTATTAAATAGGGAAATAATTTATTGAGAACCCATACAACTATCTATCTTATTTGTTGTTTGTCCTGTACACCCTTTTATCTGAACCTACCAAAGAAAACTCATCCTCAGAAGAGTTATTGAATACACTGGCCAGCACTGTAGGTCTCAAATGATATTTGATGAATGAACTGTGAATGAACCAGTGAGAACTGTGCTAACTAGCCTTCGCTTTCACTCCTAGAGTTGGAAATCAAGCCAGGTCACGCAACTGGCACTAGGGCTGGAAAGAGGAGAATTCTGGCACGTTTTTGGTGATGGATGACCTTTGATAGCTGAGAAGATTTTGTAAAATTCCCTTTCACAGTTTAAAGATCTAGTTTCTCTGTCCATGTTTATAAGTAATGATTCCTAATTTTCAGAATAATTTTAGGCCTCTTGCCTAAAGGTTCAAATTTACTGTAGAAACACTATACTTTTTCTTTTAAAGAATTTCATTCAGCCTGTCTTCTCTCTTCCCCCTATCTGTACATGGCTTTCCGTGCCTTGCTTTTCCTTACAGTTCAATACCTTTAAACCATAAAGATCATATTTTTGGAAAGGCTGATCCCCAAAATAAGTTTTATATTTGATCATATATTTTAATTATTTTAGATTTCAAAAACTCAAGGGGAAAGAAATGAAACTTAGTTTATCGGACAACCTGGTTTTTGTAACTTCAATGTTATGCAGGAGTGAGCAAACTATGACCAGTGGGGCCAAACCTCATCTGCTGCCTATTTTTGAAAATAAAGTTTTACTGGAACACAGACATGCTCATTTGTTTACATAACATCTATGGCTGCTTTTTAACAACAGCAGAGATGAACAGTTGTGATAGAGACTGTATGGCTTACAGAGTCCAAGCCGTAAGAGAGCCTTGATGTCTCTAAGCCTCCTCTTAGGAAAGGGTCTAAATAAAAACAACACAAATAGCAAATATTTACTACACAGTTACAGTATCTTAGGCACTGCTTTGTTAAATTTTACTCTTTTAAATCTCTTTTAAAAATTGGGTAAAATTTTTGCATAAAATTTATGGCTAAAACATGTGCACTGGGTACTACTGTAATCCCTATTTCCAGATGAGAAAGCTGAGGGTTTTTTTTTTTTAATTTATTTATTTTTGGCTGCATTGGGTCTTCATTGCTGTGCGCGGGCTTTCTCTAGTTGCGGCGAGCGGGGGCTCCTCTTCGTTGCAGGGCATGGGCTTCTCATTGTGGTGGCTTCTCCTGTTGTGGAGCACAGGCTCTAGGCACGCGGGCTTCAGTAGTTGTGGCACACAGGCTCAGTAGCTGTGGCTCACGGGCTCTAGAGCGCAGGCTCAGCAGTTGTGGCTCGCAGGCTCTAGACTGCAGGCTCAGTAGTTGTGCACACGGGCTTAGTTGCTCTGCAGCATATGGGATCTTCCCAGACCAGGGATCAAACCCATGTCCCCTGCATTGGCAGGTGGATTCCTAACTACTGCATCACCAGGGAAGTCCTCTTTTTTTTTTTTTTTTTTAACAATTTAAGTTATATTGGGATTAAATGACAATTTAAGGCAATTATTAATATATAGTAAATAAAATGGAAACATTTACATTTAAGACATTTATAGATTTTAGTATTTTCCTCAGTGAGTAACAGTATTTTCACATGTCTTTATTCAAAGCACTTTTCATATATGTAATCTTATTTTTTTTTAATTGAAGTATAAACGACCTACAACACTATGTTAATTCCAGGTGCACATCACAGTGATTTGATATTTCTATACATTTCAAAATGATCACCATAATAGTTACCATGTGTCACCATACAAAGTTATTACAATATTATTAACTATATTTCCCACACTGTACATTTTATTCCTGTGACTCATTTATTTTGTAACTGGAAGTTTATAACTCTTAATGTCCTATTTCACTCACCCCTCCCATTCTCCTCCCCTCTGGCAACCACCTGTTCATTCTCTGTATCTATGCATCCATTTCTGTTTTGTTATGTTTGTTCACTTATTTTGGTTTTTAGATTCCACATATACGTGAAAATCATACAGTATTTGTCTTTCTCTGACTTATTTCATTTATCATAATACCCTTGATGGCCATCCATGTAGCAAATGACAAGATTTCATTCTTTTTTATGGACGAGTAATATTCCACTGTATATGCATATACCACATCTTTATCCATTCATCTACTGATGGACATTTAGGTTGCTTCCATATCTTGGCTACTGTAAATACTGCTGCAATGAAATAAAGAATTAAAAAATTCTTAACTGAAATTCTAAAATGATGGCCACAAGAGGTTACAAGTGGAAGTTTGTGTTATATTTATACAACTGCTATCGCTATTACTGTATTTTACAACTATTACAGTAGTGTGGAAAAAGCGAACAGAGTAAGTTTGAAAACTGAGCTATTTTTAAGTGAGGAAATGCAGGAATATCATTTACATTAAGAACATCTGTTTTAAAGAGGTATGTGGTAAAACAACTTTGAAAACAACAAAGCAAGGAAGGGTTAATTCCTAGAGATATGGCTTCAACTCAAATTTAACTAAACTATATAGGTGGATAAGAGACAATGTGATAAAGATTGGGAATACAAAGATACCTTCTAAAAAATTCATAGCTCAACAGGGGACAGGCAGGTAAAAATTAATATGGGGTTCTTAACTGCAAGCAACAGAAACCAATTCATACTGATCAACAGAAATGTAATGCATTAAACAGGTATTAAAAGTAGCTCTCAGAATTGCTGGGAAATTTGAAGAACCACACTCAGTAAATGGGCAGGAACTGAGCGAGAAGGCTTAAAGGCAAGAAATAAAAATCAAAATCTGTGACATGAACCACCTGAGTACAGAAGAGATGTCATGATGGGCACATCACTACTTCTCCTTTTGGAAACTGGGTGCTTTATTGCTGCCACTACATCTTTTACTGTGCCCACACAGGCTCCAGATAAAAGCATCCAATTAGCCATGTTTGGGTTATGGGCCAATTTCCTAAAGTTTGGGAACGAGAAAGCAATTTATTTGTCCTTTTTTGCTTTTGTGTAGTGGGAGCCAGGGCTTGCACTTCACCAAGATTCATACTATATAGCAGGGAACTCCTCAAACACAGGAAGGGGCTTCAAAGGCTGGGAAGCCCCACCCCCAAGAAAACAATCCCCCCTCTACAAACACTGTATCTTAAATCAAGATTTGCAGAAATATTTTGAGGGGGAGTCTCTGTGTGCTCAAATACCTATTCAAATACTTAAATAATAACAAGTGATATACTCCTATACATTCACCTTTGTTTTTTTAACCAGTCACTAAGACAAAACTCTTTTTGAACATTCAAAACTTAAAGACATATTTCACAGAGCAAGATTTGAGTTTCTTAAGCCACTCAGTTTTTCAAACTCAAGTCCAGGGACTTGTCAGTCAAGTCAGGAGCCCATAGCTCTCAAGTTTAAGAAACTCTACACTAAAACGTAATATAATAAGAAAGCTCTATATTAGATACCATGTTGGCATAAACGAGGGATTAACTACAGTCAGGGAATGCTATGCAGAACAAAAACTTTAAAATAACCAGAAATTTACCAAGCAAATGGGGTGGGGCAAAAAAAGAATACTCCAATAGAGGTAACAGCTAGTATAAAGCACTTCATTAGAAAACACTGTAGTGTAGTGAAAAAGGCACCTGTTCAGGTCAGGAAAAGTGAATTAAACTCCTAATCCTAATTAGCAGTATAGTATAATCTGGGTCAAGCCCTTTAACATCTAATTTTTCCTCATCTACAAAATAAGGAAGATGGACTAGATGATCTTTAAGTAGTTTTGTTTCTAAACAAATTTCTGGTTACTATTATTAATCACAATGGTTAACATTTATTGGCACTCACCATATGGCAGGGAAAATAGTATACAGTTTACATATATTAGGTAGGTATCATTATCCCCATTTTTCCCAATTGAGGAAACTCAAGTTCTGAGCAGTTAGCTAACTCATTCGAAGTGATCCAGTTAGTAAGAGAGCCACAGCTGGAGGATTTAATTGCAAAGTCAATACATTCAATCATAGTTAAACCAATCACAAAATTCCAAATTCCCTAAGGACAGGGAATTTGCTACTATGGCTTTTATTATGCTATGGGTAATATGTTTATTATCTACCTTTTTCTGATATCTAAATATTTCAGAGAGCCAAGAATTTAGACCCAAGTGTCAAAATATTCATTACTTTATATGGTCAAATAGAAATCTTTCCAAAATATATCATACACATCTCTGTTTAAATAAGAGAAAAGGAGATCAAATTTTAACTTTTCTTGAAGCTCAAGGTTACATTTATACATATTATTGTATGGGTCTGTGGAACTTTAAGGTAATTTCATTTTCTTGGGTCAGCTTATGTTTTTGTTTCTTCTCTCACTGCTTTCATTAATCACAGGTCCTCTATACCCTTATAATGGTTTCTGGACTAAAAAAATAAATCAAGTTGCAAAAAAATTACTTTCAGCCGTACTTCTCATTACAAGATGGCTTTTGACGTAGTACCATAAAGTAATTCTTAATTATCAATTCGGCTGGGATTTGATGACCTAAGCACAACTTTACTGTTTCAAATACTGTGACACAGAATATTGCCATACTGTACCATATACTCCTATCTTAAGATACTTCATAAAGAATTAAAATCTAAAGCATCATGTCTTCACATGCTGCCAGCGAGCCAGAAAAAAAACAAAAAAGTTTAATGTTTATGAAGTCATATGGGTTAAATGTGAGGTAGGTTCCAAAAATGCTCCTTGTTTCCCTGAAATGATAGAGAAAAGGAAAAATCCTTATAGGAACCCTCCTGCAAAAATTCTAAAGAGAATATAAGAGAGAAAGTGGCACTATCCCATACTAAAACATATTATGAAATTACCGTTAAAACAGTTTATTAGTATGGATAGAAAAAGAGCAAGAAATCCAAACACATATTGGAATTTTCTTTATGATAAATAGTTCAGATTAGTAGGTAAAGAGGAATTACAATAAATGTAGAAACTGTTTAAAAAATACACAAACTATATTCTTATTTCATGCCTTACTTCAAAATAAGTAACAGAACGATCAAATGCCTAAAATGCAAAAAAATGAAAAACAGAAGTTCTGGAAGAAAAACCAAATTTATTCATAATCTGATAGAGGAGAATAAACAGGTCTCTTTAAATAGGACACAAAATCCAAGTCACAAAAGGGGGAAAAGGGGATATATTTAACCACATAAAGACTGTCGTAAAACAACAACCAAAAAAATGAAGCCAAGAAACAAACTGGAAAAAATATTTGCAAAACATATGATAAAAAAATTAACTGTCCGGACTTCCCCGGTGGCACAGTGGTTAAGAATCTGCCTGCCAATGCAGTGGACACAGATTTGAGCTCTGGTCAGGGAAGATATCACATGCCATGGGGCAACTAAGCCTGTGCGCCACAACTACTGAGCCTGCGCTCTAGAGCCCGCGAGCCAAACTACTGAGCCTACATGCCGCAACTACTGAAGCCCGTGCTCCTAGAGCCCATGCTCCGCAAGAAGAGAACCCACCACAATGAGAAGTATGCACACCGCAATGAAGAGTAGCCCCCGCTTCCCGCAACTAGAGAAAGCCCACACACAGCAACGAAGACCCAAAGCAGCCATAAATAAATAAACAAACAAACCCAAAAAACTAACTTCCTTAATTTATAAAGGGCTCATACAAATCAATAAAAAACAGACCAATTACCTACTAGAAAAATGAACAAAAGATATAAACAAGGAATCTGAGGAAATGAATACAAACGCTAATAAAGTTCTGATGTTTGATTTCCTCATTAAAGAAAGGCAAATCACCTATTCAAATGGCAAAAATGCAATGTCTTAGGGAATGATCAGTCTCAAGTGCTACTGATGTGTGTCTAAGTTGATAAAATTCATCAGGAGGGTCATCCAGATATGGCCTGAGAAGCTGTCAAGGATATGTACAAAGGTAATCATGATAACATACGCTGGAAAAAGATGTTTATCATGGAGCATTAGTTAAATAAATTATGGTATATCCATTAAGTGGAGGTATGCACCATTTAAAAAGGCAGGGGGATGAATAAAATTTCAATGTAGAATCTAAAATAAACTACTAAGGAATTTAAAAAAGCGAAGTGCAGAAGTATGTATAGAATTTTTTTTAAGTGGGGAAATGGATGAGTAAGCAGGTTTTCCGATGTTTCTCTGGAATTAATTATGTGAACCTGTTAAGAATCGCTAACTTTGTTCACAGGGACTGGGGCAGAGAGCCACAGGTCTTGCATTTCCTAATCTGTTCCCGAGTTAATGTCACTTTTTAAAGTTAATAGGAATTATCTACAGAGTAGAATTGTGGGCCAATTTTTGCCTTTTTAAAATAATTTTCTGTCTTAAAAATACCTAATAAAATCTATATTTTAAATTAAAAAAACCACCTGGGTAGGGATAATGGGCAATGGGACCCTTTGTTGCACTTTATCAAAACAGCTTTATCTCTTAAATAATGAGCATATATCATTTTAAAATTTAAATCAGCTTTAATTTATTACACTTTAAATTGTTTGCCCTAGTTTGATAATGTTTAAAATCTCAAAGCAAAACACTACATATGGACATCTGAGTGAAAACTTGTCTTCCAATGTTAAAAAGATCTTGCATTATTTTAAATTCAAAGTAAAAGACTAATAGAAAAGTATCTATACTAAACTTTCTGTATCTACTGAGGGCACCTTCTTATACAAGCTGACCTATTGGCTTTCTGACTGGGTCACAAGCCCTGCTGCAGAAAGGACATAAGACAGTGGCAAATTTTTATAAAAAAGAACCTGATAATTTAAAAAAGAAGCAAACAAACAAAAAGAAACAACAAAAAAGGAAAATGCATAAAACTGATACATGCAAGATAGTGTGAATCAGGACCTCTTTTCAATTGCCTATTTTATTAGGAAAGTGAAAAGTGATCCCAATAAGTTATGCAATTTCTAAAGATTAGAGCTGATACTTTTCTCTCAGGTTCAAGAGATCATTTTCTCTCACAAGGTGAACAATTGTTGCTTTTCAAACGTACCAGAGTGTCAAAGGCAGGTGTAATTAGATTGGGGGCTGGAGAGGGAAAGGAAACCACAGAGAAAGGGAAGTTAGAGGCCTGATGTATAGTATTTCACAGTAAGTGAAACAGAAGCACATGTAAACAAGAGAGTATATATATCAGACCTACTGTAGGTTCTAAGGTACTACTTATCAATATAACTCACAAGCATTCACCTCTAAGAGAGTTGGATCCTCAAAACTAATCACAAAGCTCACCTCTAAGTAGTCCCAATAGATAATTACCATCCCGCTGTGATTATTTTTAATACTTACTCAGTAATACAGTACTCCCTGAGTTACCTAGCATTATTGAGAAATGAAAGTCAATGGTATGCTGACATAAATAGCAAGGAGCTTTGAAGTCAGAGAGACTAAGTTCAAATCTCAGCTTCATTACTCAAGAGCTTTATGACCTTGGGCAAGTTATTTAATCTTTGCCTCTATTTCTTCATCTCTAAAATCTCTAAAATTGGGTTAACAATATTAACTATGTTCATGGGTGGATGTGATAAATAAATGAAATTATACCTGTACATGGCATCACAGTACTCAAATATATAAAATTTTAAGAACATACCTTTTGAAAAAAGTGCCATTTGTTTAATTTAAACCATTCTGAATAGAAGCCTCAATACTTCAGTTAACTTTTGTTTCTTCTTAAGGCAAACAGACACAATTTAACTTTTCCTGTACTGTACAGGATCGTAATTATTAATACAAATTATAAGATTACGCATGCCTACACGTACAAAAAAGTTTCCACAAGCTTTCCATCAATCAATTAATCAGTTTCATTACAGACACTTTGAGAAAGACAGCACCTGACAAGACTTAAAGTTTATAGAGATGTCTCCATGCTAATTATTTCCAAATGTAACAATTTTACAATTAAACAGTTAAAAATTTTAAAAACTGTAGCCCTTTTACTATGTCCTTATTCACAGAGGTAACTTGTGTTGCCTCTTGCAAGTCCCTTTCTCATTTTCTTAATGTGCTCATACTAAGCAACTGTGAGCTAAGAAGCCAGATAACCATTTCAAGGCAGACTGATCTGGTGAAGAATATATGGGCTGTAGATTCAGACAGCTCTGGGTTTAAATCCCAGTTGTGCTACTTATTTTGTGACCTTGTTAAATTACTTAACTTCTCTAAGCTTCAATTTCCTCATCTTCAAAATGGGAATACTATTACCTATATTGAAAGGCTGTGGTAAAAGGCAAATGAAAATTTACGTAAAAATCTTACAGAATGCTTTCTAGTACCTGGCAATATAAGTCATCCTGTCAATGGTAATTATTATTGTATAACTAATGCAAGATGTTGAAACTATAGTGAAGTTAAGAATAAAAAGAATTTCTTACTTGGAACATATGCTTTTAATGTGTGAAATTCCTTGGCACTATACTGGAGACACAAAGATGAAAAAGGATATAGCATCTATCCTCCAGAGGCTCACAGCCTTTAATTAAAGACAGACATGTAAACAAAATCACAGCAATTTGATAAGTGAAACAGTAAAAGCAGCAGCACTCCATTTGAAGTCAAAATGCTTCTCTGGAAGAGATGATATTTAAGCTAAGAGGAAAAATAGCTCGCCAGGTTGGGAGTTAGGGACTGAGGTGAGCTGACTTGGTCAAGGAGGATGCAAGAGCACATGTGAAGATACACAAATAAGAAAAAGCCTAGCAAGGTCTGGAGCAGAGAGCGTGTAGAGAGAGTTTAAAAAGGCAAGCACAGGCCAGATTTTCACGATCTAGTACGCCAAACCAAGGAGGAGTTGGCCCTTTTTAAAAATAAATAATGGGGAATCACAGAAGTATAAGGGCAGTGAAGAAGATTGGCTGAAAAAGATAAGATGCTCAGATTCGTATTAGAGACAGATCCCTCCAGCTGAGATGTTTAAGTTGACCAGGAAAGAGGGGGAAACTACAGTCAAGGAAAATACAGTCCAGAAGGTTAAGCAGCAGCAACTAATCTAAAGTGATGATAAGAATGTAGAGTAAGGAATGGATGAGAGAGACTAAGAAAGGGAGTCTTGATAACACTCAGAAATTTGGGAAAATCCCCCAATTTCTAGTTTGGGCAAATGATTGGGTCATGATGTCATTAGTCAAAATGGGGACAAGAGAAATAGAAACAATTTTTGAAATGTGGGCTCAATTTGGAATTTATCTGAATGGCACTATCCATTAGGCAGTCCAGAGCTCAAGTGAGGGACGAATTAACTCCCATGGGAGAAGTTAACATAAAGGCAGAAATGGAAGGCAAAAATAAGGCACCAAGAGGAATCATACAGATTGAAAATGGGTGAATATCTACTATTACTGCTCATGAATATCTTACTTTGTGTCTTTCTCTTGTTTTCCAATTGGACAAACTGCTTACGAAAGTGAGATGTTACTTTTACTTTGCATGCTACTTTAAAAGCATGAACGCTTTTCCACATAGGTCTGCTGAATATAAACATTTGAGTTTTCTGAGCATTGCGTCCAAATTCTTCACTATTATGCCAGGCTTAGCAAAGTGCTGGGGGCCTGAAAGGTGCCCAAGAAAAATGGATGAATTAAGTAAATATGGTCTTTTGGTCAGTCAAGAAACCAATTTGTTTCAGATATTGTTTTAATGATACAGATGAACATTTAATATGGAGTAATCTAAGTTTTTCTTTATATGCTTCTTTTTCCATTTAGGAACATACAATTTTCAATGGTTTTGGAACTCTGAACTTATTTTTCAGAATTCAAGAAGTTACCCCAAACCAACAATTTATGCCTATCCATACTCCAGATTTCTGTATAGAAGTCAGAAGCAGATAGGAAAATACGACTATTGTTTTTTAAAATATTAATTTTAAAAAAGGGAAATACTGGGCCTCCCTGGTGGCGCAAGTGGTTGAGAGTCCGCCTGCCGATGCAGGGGATACGGGTTCGTGCCCCGGTCTGGGAGGATCCCATATGCCGCGGAGCGGCTGGGCCCGTGAGCCATGGCCGCTGAGCCTGCGCGTCCGGAGCCTGCGCGTCCGGAGCCTGTGCTCCGCAACGGGGGAGGCCACAACAGTGAGAGGCCCGCATACTGCAAAAAAAAAAAAAAAAAAAAAAGGGAAATACTAAAATGCTTCACCCACAGGTCCATTCTTAAATGTTAGCAATGTGAGAGATATTCACAGGAGTACTCAGAAGAGTATTTTAAAGATTCTCACCCCTTAGAAGGAAAACTAGACAAGCCCAAATGTTTCTTTACGTACTTTCTTTGTACACACTCAGATAAATGCACATTACATAAACTTAGAGAATAATAATGTGTGCATAAATTGCTGGATGAAAAAGGTAAATCAGTGAATAAGCAGGGAAGATAGAGGCTGAGCAGAAGAAACCATGTTAGGAGGAGGTGAAATGTGAAAAGGCACAATGAGGGAGCTCAGTCAGAAAAAAAATGGAGTGCTAGTTTTTGGTTGTTTTGTTTTTTATTATTTTTCATTAACAAGGCAAAAGATATTTGAGGAGACTCAAGTTACCCAATAAAAACTAAGAAAGGAAAAAGCTCAATGGTCTGTTCATAGAATTACTTTAGAGTCAAACCTTTTTGGATAAACCAGTTCTTAATACTTTCTTTTACTTTGCTTTGACTGTCTATCCTTCCCTCTCATGCACATCTTTTTTGTTAATGAGAGTAAGCAGTATGGTAGTAATAGGGAAAAAATCAAAATCAAACTGAATAAAATGACCCAATTTAAAAACTAACTGAAAATAAATTAATCCATTGGTATTGGCACATATTTTTACAAAAATGTTTTAGTGTGATTGAAAACTATGCATAATCTGCCGGGATGTGGACCTTGGGAATGTCCTGCTAGAAATCTTGATATCATAAATTTTCACAATTACAGTTTAGATTGTGAGAGACTGCATGGAGAAGTTAAGGAGTCTAAGTTTGGGAGTCAGCAGTTTAGTTCTGCCTTCGTTTGTTCTCTCTATAACTTTGGATTTTTTTTTCTCTTAAGTACCCTGCATCTCAGTAATCTTATCTGTAAAATGGGACTAATAAAAGGACTTACTTTACAAGACTCACAAGGATGATACTAAATAATATAACAGGAAGACACTACATAAACTTATTTTTATAGCTGCAAGCTCAGTACTTAAGAACTTTTCATATCTCAAGAATATCAAATAACCTAGGTTCCACCATTAACAGAAAAACAAAAGCCCACTCACTTCCAGAGTACTTCAGTGTCCCACCACTGGAACCATACCATGGATTGAAGTGTTCCAAGTAATTTCCTTCCTTTAATCTTAAGGGAAACATCCGAAAAGTCCGATTTCAGACTATGCAAAAAGTCTAAATTGTAATGGTACTAAACAGAGTAAAAACTATCAGTAGCTTGCCTTGCACAATCCTCTAAGTTTTAAGAAACTCTGCTTCTGGTTACTTGTTTCTAACAGAACTCTGAAGCAAAAACATAGCAACATACCAGTGGTCATATCCTTTGAAGAACTAAAATCTGGATTGGCTTCTTACACTTTTAGAAGGTGAGCAAGATGCCCTCCCTAATCATGTCATAAAGCTATACTTTTTAGAAGCAAGATGTGCTCCATGCTTAGGTAATAAAGTCATACTTTTGTTTTGGAAGATTTCTTTTTAGATCATCACCATATTAAAATCACATGTAAGTTCTCTCCTAATTACACAAGGCACAATTTCAGGGTCCAAAGGCAGGCCAGCTTGGAATTTTAAGTTTACCACTTGATCACAACGTGGATTCACATCTGGGTTTAGGTTTGAGATTAGCTTTCTTCATCATGATTTTACCCCCAAGAGTACTGTGACTAAACTGCCTTACTATTTATTACACATGTAAGCATTTCTGATGGAATCAAGGGAAAAGAGTAACCAAAGTTCACACGCTTGTTTGAAAACTGCTCAGATAACTTAAAGCCGCCCAGATGCTAAATGACAACCTCACCACTGGAAGCAAAGAAGTTATTTGTTTTAGCGGGGCAGAGGGAAAAGGCCACACCCAAAGCTAAGACTTCAAAGTGAAGTGATACCAAGTTTCAGAATTTTAACTATTGCTATTTTCGGTACTCTTTTTCACGGTCAATGAATACTTTAAATTCATAACAGGCCCAAAGTTAAAGAAAACATTCCTCTGATCCTAATCACTTGTTACTTCATTCAGTAGTGGGCAGGTCCAAGATGGAGAATTACCTCGTCCAGAAAAAGATTTAAGTGTAACTCTGGCGTAGAAGAGGGCCGAACTCAAGTCATCAGGGCCCATTAAGTGACTCTAAAAGAGCGGGTCACCACTCTCCCCTCCCCCAAGAGGTCGGGAAGGCAAGAGCCTGACTGTGTCACCACGGCAGTTACCTGACACACAACGCGACCGCGTTGTGTGGACCCATCTTTCAGTTTGGACGCTCCCTGCCTCCCGGCTCTCTCGGTGCCGCCTCCATCCGGGAGGTCTCCCCCACCCCCGCCCCCGCCCCCGCCAGCCCAGCTCCCAGCAGCTTCCTCAGCCTCCCCTCCATCCCACCTCCGTGCTCTCGCGACTCCACTCATCCCCACGTACCTTGGCCACATAGTCTTTCACCTCATCCAGGTCTCCGTTTTTCAGGGCCCACATGAACTCCTTGTCGCACATCACTGCAGCGGGGCGGGCCGGCTAGCCGGGTAGAAAACGAGGAGGCGGTGGCAGCAGCAAGCGGATACCGCCGGGCGAGCTGGAGACAGGGCCGCGCGGAGCCGGGGAGAAGAGAAGGCGGGGTAGGCTGGCAGGCGAGCGAGGGAGTTGGCCGCGGCGACCGTTGGGGCGGGAGAAAGAAAGTTTTTTGCGGCCACCGGGCCCAGCAGAGAAGGTTCCGCCTGACCGAAGAGAAGCTGGAGCGCTTGCACTTCCGGTTCACTCCCCGCTAGGGCCCTCCCCCAACTTCCTCTTCCTCTTCCCCTCGGCGGAACGCCCCGCTCGGGACCCGCCCCGACGGCCCGCGGCCGAGCGCCCCGCGTGCGCAGGCGCAGTGGCTGGGACGGCTGGCGAAGATTGGTGGGGGAGGAGTGGGCGGGTCAGGGAGGCCAAACTAGGGGGTCGGAGGTCAGGAAGGGCAGAAAGCGTGTGGCGGGAGATTTAGGGTATTCCAGAGGGGATCAGGACGTTTCTGCGCCCCATAAACGGGAAAAACTTAAAAGAAACCCACATCCTTGGAGGGCATGTTGCTCACCTTCGTAGTGTTCAGTAGGAATGTTTGATTTGAATTCCTTGCCTTCCCTTTTCTTTCCCTCCTTTTCTTTCTCCTTCCCTCGCTTCCTTGCTCCTTCCCTTCCTTCTTCTACTGTCAAGCATCCTTTAGGCTCCTACTGCATGTCAGACTCTGCTAGGCACAGAGGCTATAGTGAAAAAGATGGCATAAACCAATTCTGACCCTCAAGGAACGCTTCCATACTTACGACAACAATGTGAATTCAGTGTGCCAATACTACGTGTAATGTTCTGTGGAGGGAAAAACTCTACTCATCTCCCCGACCAGCAAATAATGTCCAGAGACTAGGAATTCAGTTTGATGCCGTAGGGCAGAGCAAACTTAACTGACCGGTACAATTTGTGTTTTTTAAATTGTTTTGTTCGTTTGTTTTTAATGCTTTGAAGCTTCAGGACCGTTCTAGTGAAACCGGTTCTACTCTTCCTAGAGTTTGGCTGTAATACCCTGGGGCACAGCCACCAAGTGAATTGTGCCTCAACCCAAATGACCCAGGCGTGCACACATGAACATAGAGAGAGCCAATAAAAATGCTTATTGGAAGTATTATATATATATGTATAGTCCATTATTTATGACCCACTAAACGGATAAATGATAAACCAAACTACTAGGCTTGCCGTATAGACTAGGGGTTCAGAACACAGACTGGAACCAGAATGCTTAGTTTTGAATACAGGACCCAACCTTTATTAATTCTGTGTCACCTCAAGCAAGTTACTTAACCCTGCCCTGTTCCGTTTTCCATATTTGTTAAGGGGATATGACAGTAGTGTTCAATAAACGCATATATATATATTTACGCCTGTGACTTAGAACTAGCAAATAGAGATAGGATTCACATCAAAAGAAAAATCTCCAAATATTTAATAGCTACCTTGATTGTTATTCTGTTAATTTTACTTTCGGACAGAAATACAACTTCACGTACCTAATGATGATACATTTCTGGGAACAAATCTCAAGGATGAATTTGATAGGTATATCCTGGAGTTCCTATCTCTTTTCTAATTCCCACCTGTGTGATCTTTGAGTTACATCCTGCTGACAGCTCTTGGTTTATGTTTCTAGCCCAGACTTCTCTTATGTGATCCATTCTGATATTTAACTTCTTACCCATTTGAATGTCTCAACCTTAACATGTCCAAAATAGGATTTGGTCTCTTCTAGATTCTAAACGTAGTTGTCCCCTGGACCACGCCTTCTCTGTGAATGACATCACCAACCACCCTGTCACTAAAACCAAACTCTAGCCAGGACTCTGTGAGCCCTCTTGACTAGGCCTCAACCTTTGTCTATAAATACTTCAACAAACATGAACATAGGCCCTATCAGCTCAAGGCCACATCCTAAAATAATGCCAGTCCCCCTTAAAGTGCCTGCACGAGAAAATTCAAGGCTGCCAAGGCCCCTGTTTGTTCCAGTCAACACCTGATGATGGGACTTCTCTCTCCCAGTCTGTGTAGGAGGGTAGAACCCTAACTTCAATGATTGCCACTAGCAGACACAGCTAGCCTAATCGCATTTACACTGACTAATCTTTTGTAATTTTTTACTTCCCTGACTCTACAGAGCCCCCACTCCACCACCACCCCCATTCTCCCTTCAAAACACCTATTCATCTCTATACAAATGGAAGTTTTGTTCAGTTCACACTGGACTCTTTTTCCCTATAGCAATATTTCTTACTGATAAAAATCTGTCCTTACCACTTTAACGAGTGTCCTGCTTTGTTCATCCTTGACAATGGGAGTCATATATAACCCCTGCCGCTCCCAACCTTTCTCTTATTCCATCCATCAGTAAGTCCTTCAAAATATATCTTAAATTGTTCACTTGTCACCATCTTCCCGGCTTGCTGGCCCCCCAAGGCCCTTCCCAGCCCTGTCATCTCTGCACTGATACAGTCGCCTCCAGCTGGTCTCCCCATTTTCACTCTCACCCTTTTCCAATTAATTCACCACATAGCCAGTTACCTTTTTTTTTTTTTTTTTTTTTTTGCGGTATGCGGGCCTCTCCCGTTGTGGCCTCTCCCGTTGCGGAACACAGGCTCTGGACGCGCAGGCTCAGCGGCCATGGCTCACGGGCCTAGCCACTCAGCGGCATGTGGGATCTTCCCAGACCAGGGCATGAACCCGTGTCCCCTGCATCGGCAGGCGGACTCTCAACCACTCCGCCACCAGGGAAGCCCCAAACATGCATTTCTTATCTTTAGACCTTTCAATGGCTTCCTATTGCATTTTAGGATAAAATTCTAAATTATTTGCTATGGCCTTCAGGGCCCTCTGTGATCTGACCCCGATGGTCTCTCCCATTTCATGACACTCCCCTCCCACCCCACAGCTTCTTTGTTTCCCATAGATCTCATCTTCTGTCAGTTTCAGAAAAAACCAAGCTTATTCCACCCTAGGGCTGTTATGCTTGTTGCTTCTTGTCTGGAATGTTCTTTTAATTCTTGCTCACTCTTGAGGTCTCAGTGCAGATGTTACCTCTTCAGAGAGGCCTCTCAGACCATCCACTTTAAGCAGGTCCCTCAATCATGTCTACCATATAGTCCACTTTTTTTGTTTTTAACCTCTTTAAGTTCACTTATAAATATTTTCACTATTGTTTTTTGTTGTTGTTACCTATTTTGGCAGGTATCCAACAAATATTTCCCTTTGTCTGCCATCCTAGGCATAAGAGAGAATTGCTCTTCCTGGCTTCCTTGTGGTTGGATAATGTCATGTAACTAATTCTGGCCTATTAGTTATGAGCAGAAGTAACATGAGTCACTTCCAGGCTTGCCAATGCAAGATGTTTCAGAGTGCTTTATTCCCTGTCCCACAGCAGCCAGCAATATTCAATACAATGGCTGCAGTCAGCCTGGGTTCCTGAGCAACTTACAATGAGCAGAACTCCTCTTCCATCCCATAGTGGATATAGAGTAAAATAATAATTAAACTTTTGTTGTTTCAAGCCACTGAGATTGTGGTGTTTATTACTGCAGCAACACTGAGTCAATCTTGACTGACACAGAAATTATTGTCAGAAGTGAGCTGTTACTCGAACAAAAACCTTAAATACATGGCATTTGTTTAGGGCCTAGGTAGTACGCAACAAAGGAAGTGATATTGGAAACCATATGGATAGTGAGTCATTTTCACAAGAGTGAAACATTTGGCAAAACAATCTCCTGTGATAGCATGGTGATGCATGGAAGACAGATCATGTACCCTGTAAACTTGTAGCTCTAGTGGAAGAGGCTGGGAAATGGAAAGCTGGTGGCATGTGTTGGGAGCTATTTTTGTGTGTTGCCTGGGGTGGAGGGGAAGGGGAGGGGGAGGGTGGGCATGTTTTTATTTACTTTCTTTCCAGTTTTACTGTGATATAATTGACATATAACATTGTATAAGTGTAAGATATACCACATGGTGACTTGATATGTGTATGTATTGCAAAATTATTACCTCAACAAGGATAGTTATCACATGCATCACCTCATAGTTACTTTTTTTTTCTTTTGGTGAGAACTTTTAAGATTTACTCTTTTAGCGTCTTTCAAGTATACAATGCAGTATTGTTAAGTATAGTCACCATGCTGTACATTAGACTCCCCAGAACTTATTCATCTTGTAAATGGAATTTTGTACCCTTTGACCACCTTCACCCATTTCCCCCACCTTGCAGCCCCTAGTAACCACCTATCTACTCTCTGTTTCTATGAGTTTGGGTTTTTTTAGATTCCACATGTAAATGAGATCATACAGTGTTTGTCTTTATCTGACTTATTTCACTTAGAATAATGCCCTCAAGATTCATCCATGTTATCACAAATGACAGGATTTCCTTCTTTTTTTTATGGCCCACTGTATACATATATCACATTTTCTTAATCCATTCATCTGTCAGTGGACACTTAGGTTGATTCTATGTCTTGGCTATTGTAAATAATGCTGCAATGAACATGGGAATGCAGACATCTCTAATATCCTGTTTGAATTTTATCATGAAAGAATGTTAAATTTTTTCAAATGCTTCATCTGTGTCTATTGAGATGATCATATGATTTTTATCTTTCATTCTATTAATGTGATTTTTCACATTTTTAAAAATTTTTTTATAGTGTTTTTTATTTTTACTTGTTGACAGTTTGCTTTATTTATTTATTTATTTTTGGCTGTGTTGGGTCTTCGTTTCTGTGCGAGGGCTTTCTCTAGTTGTGGAGAGCGGGGGCCACTCTTCATCGCGGTGCGCGGGCCTCTCACTATCGCGGCCTCTCTTGTTGTGGAGCACAGGCTCCAGACGAGCAGGCTCAGTAATTTTGGCTCACAGGCCCAGTCGCTCCGTGGCATGTGGGATCCTCCCAGACCGGGGCACGAACCCGTGTCCCCTGCATCGGCAGGCAGACTCTCAACCACTGCGCCACCAGGGAAGCCCCCACATTTATTGATTTGTGTATGTTGAGCCATCCTTGCATCCCAGGGATAAATACCAAGGAGTACTTCCCAGAACTTCTGCTGCCAGTGTCCTTGTCCCCACGGTGAGCCGCAGCCACCCCCTGCCTCTGCAGGAGACCCCCCAACACTAGCAATTGGTCTGGTTCAGTCTCCCCTGGGGTCACTGCTCCTTCCCCTGGGTCCTGATGTGCACACTACTTTGTGTGTGCCTTCCAAGAATGGAGTCTCTATTTCCCCCAGTCCTGTCAAAGTCCTACAATCAAATCCCACTAGGTTTCAAAGTCGGATTCTCTAGGAATTCCTCCTCCCGTTGCCAGACCCCCAGGTTGGGAAGCCTGACGTGGGGCTCAGAACCTTCACTCCAGTGGGTGGACTTCTGTGGTATAAGTGTTCTCCACTCTGTGAATCACCCACCCAGCAGTCATGGGATTTTATTTTACTGTGATTGCACCCCTCCTACCTTCTCATTGTGGCTTCTGCTTTTTCTTTGGAAGGGGGTTATCTTTTTTGGTGAGTACCAGTGTCTTCCTGTTGATGATTGTCCAACAGCTAGTTGTGATTCTGGTGTTCTCACAAGAGGGAGTGAGAGGATGTCCTTCTACTCCGCCATCTTGGTTCAGGGCCGGTTCCCAGTAAGTTGGATAAAATTGTCCAGGTCTTCCCATTAACAAAGCCTGATGGGCTCAAGTTACCCACAGAGAGAAATAAAAGAAAAAATTTGTGTCTCAGAAAATATAATGGCTGTGACTATGGCACATGGGACTGACTTGAATCAAATATAGAAGATGACTAAATTTTTCGGGTAGTGCCAAAATATCTACCAGTAAGTGCTAAAGGCAACTGTGAATGAGACTTAAAATGACCCTTGGGCCTCAGCTTTCTGTGGTCAGGAAGTAGTCTGAGAAAGCTGCTCAAAATCTAAGGAGGACTTATTCTTCCTGCTCACTTAATATAAGGGCATGGGGAGATGATTGAAAAGAACTTCCCTAGAAGGTGGAAGGTCAGCCTAAGGATCAGAGAAAAACAGTGCAAGGGGGGAGGGGAGCCTACCATGGATCAGGACTGGGGCCTAATCAAGGAACATTCCCCACACTAGTGGAGAGGATCCTTGCAATGTCTGCCTGGTAGGATTCCACAATTGCCATAGACTAGTGATTGCTATCTCTATCCCATTCTTCACCATTTCAAATGGGAGCATTTATGTCAGTTATCCTGTTCCTACTCTGCCATTATCTATTAGGTATGGGGTGTGGCACAGATTTTTTTTTTACCTCGTATGTCTCCAGATCAAGAGACTATACAACTAGGCCTGACTACTGTGAGATCCTGGACTTTGAGCTTGATACTGTTATAGGATAAAACTTTTTGTGTTATTTCTCTAGAAGCGAGTATGCATATATTTTGCATGTGGGAAGAAAAGTAACCCTAATATCTGATGATCAGGGTGGACTGTTGTGGTCACTAGTCTTGCCTGCTCATGCTCCCTCTTTTGAAGCACTTTCTGGCCCCCTAGTGATTGGGTAGGGCTATGTGACTAGTTCTGGCAAATGAGTCATGAACATAAGTGATATATCACTTCTGTGCCAGAACATTTTTTTTGTTTTTTTTTTCACCGTGCAGTGCAGTGTGGCTTGTGGGATCTTAGTTCCCCGACCAGGGATTGAACCCAGGCAACAGTAGGGAAAGTGTGCTGAGTCCTAACCACTGGACAGCCAGGGAATTCCCAAGAACATTTAAACATTTAATTGGCATTGTGAGTTCCTCCAATATACTTTTTCAATAGGGTGGCAACCCTCAGCCTGAGTTCCTGAGTAACTATGAGAAGCAGATTCCCCTGCCAACCTGTGATAGACATGTAGTATCAATGAGAAATAAGTCTTTTGTTTTAAGTCACTACAATTTTGCTGGTTGTATATTACTGCAGAATAATCTAGCCTATCCTGAATAATATTTATTGTCTGCCATTTGCATTATAAAGTAGGCCTAATGAGGACAAGAATCTTGTCTATCTTGCTGTAAGTTATATACCAGATATTTATCACTACACTGGCTCATAGTAGGTGCTCAATAAATATTTCTTGAATTAATACATGGGTAAATTCTCTTAGCATAATTAGGGACCTTAATTTTAATTAACCAAGATTCGTGCCTGAAGAGTCACCTCACTTTTGCATGATCATGAGCCAAGATAATGCTGGCAAACAGGGCCTAAAGAGTTTTCAAAACGAATTTTGAGGTTGCTTCAAAATACACACAGTAAGAATAATCTTAAGTAGGACCATGACAATTTTACCTAAGGCCATGTTCTTTAATTTTCATTTAAAAAGTACTACATGAATGCATGTTTATTTTTTAAATTTTAAGAAAACATCACTGTACATAGAGTAAAAAAGTGAAAATACCCTTTCTTGCAGTCTCTGATCTCCCTCTTACATCATTCCACTTACTTTCCCATAGGTAAGCACTGACAGAGTTCAGCAGAACTGGTGAACTATGGTATGCACTTTAAATTTGAGATAGTAAAGCATATAAAAATGGATTTATAAGATTATTGTGATACTGTGATTTATAATTAGAAATATATATTTGGTCTTTGTCTTTGACACAGAGCTCCTGAAACCTTTGGAATATCCTGAGTGGTGAGATTTATAAAGGTGAATTATATTATGTTAATGAGATGACTTTGGGATCCCACCTAAGGATGGGGGCTGGTTGCCGGGAGAACCAACCATGTGATGAGAGGGCTGGAACTTTCATCCCCACTCCCTGACCTCAGAGGAGGAAAGTGGGAGCTGGGGGTTGAATCAATTGCCAATGGCCAATGATTTAATCAATCATGACTCTGTAATGAAGCCTCCATAAGAACCAAAAGGATTAGGTTCAGAGAGCTTCTGGGCTGGTAAATGTGTGGAGGTACTGGGAGAGTAACCTACCTGGAGTGGGCTTGGAAGCTTCATGCCCTTTCCCTATACCTTGCCATATGCATATCTTCCATCTGGCTGTTCCTGAGTTATATCTTTTTATAATAACCTGGTAATCAGGTAAGTAAAATGTTTCTCTGAGCTCTGTGAGCTGCTCTAGCAAAGTAACTGAATCTAAAGAGAGGGTCAAGTCACCCCTGATTTATAGCCAGTCAGTCAGAAGCACATATAACAACATGGGCTTTCGACTGGCTTCTGAAACTGAGGGGGCGGGGCAGTCCTGTAGGACTGAACGCTTAACCTCTGGAATGTGATGTTATCTCCTGGTAGATAGTGTCATAATTAGGTTGAACTGTAGGACACCCAGCCAGTATCTGAACATTTCTTGTTGGTGTGGAGAACCCCTCTCTCCCCCTCCCCCACCTCCTCCCCATATACAATGGAATTGGATACAGAACGCTTAACTGTGTGTGTAATTATGCCATTCTCTGAGTTATGGGAGTTTGGTTGATTTCTTCCCTATACTTTCCTGTATTTTCTAAGTTTTCTATCAGCAAATATTAATTTAAGAATCAGAAAAATAAAATTACTTTTATTAAGTCATATATCTAGGTAGAGCAGAACTTATGTCCAATTCAATTAAATGAGTTGCAGTCATTGTGATAAAACAAAAGTGTATAAAGTGAGGTGACAAGAAAGAGTAATGAGGTGGACATAACTTTATCAGATATTCAAACATAATATGAATTTACAACAAATAATTAATTCAATAAATATGCCCGACACTGTTTGGAGAATTGAGAAGAAAATGGTGACTAAAACAGATAAGATACCTGTTCTCAGGGAGATAAGTAGTCTAGTGGAGGATAATAAACAAGTAAATTAGTAAGATAATTTAGGTATTATTTACTGCTATGAAGAAACTAGAGAAAGGTGTTATAATAGTGAATGCTGTTGGAGGGGACGACATTAGCTAGATAAGGTGGTGAAAGGTAGTTTCTTTGAGAGCAGAATATTTGAGCTGAGACTTGGGTGAGAAGGAGTGAACCACTCAAGCTTCTGCAGGGAGAGATTTCTAGGCAGAAGGAACAGCAATTGCAAAGGCCAAGACAGGTGTAGGCTTGGCAGAATCAGGGATTGGGTGTGCTCAGCTAGTAGGTATGTGTAAGTGAACAGTCAGGGCAAGTCCTAACAGTAATGTGGACTTACTGTATGTGTTGTAGGGATTTTCTTGGAGGAGAAGAAAGTCTGACCTACAGAATATTACTGACAAACTTTTCCACTGTGGTAAGGACAGTGCAGTGCTAAAATGCCACTAACATCACCTAGAAAGTCTAATGAGTATAAAATTCAGTTTCCTATTTCTCTTGCTTCCCTCAAGTTCTTATTTAGGTTATATGCCTCAGGTAGATTCCACGTCATGAAGAGTTAAGATCCTTATAGTTAAACAGTTTCAAGATGAGGTTTCAAGGAGCCCTGTTCTTCACCATGCCCTGATTAAGTGCTCTAAGATTAACACATGGTATCAGCACTGAGTTCCAGGCAGCAGGTGCTGATGACTGATAGTCCAAGACCAAAGCTGGGCCGGGGGGCAGCATACCGACCATGTTGTGTGTGCTTATGTGTGGGCGAACGGGGATGGCCATGAATCTGGGAGGTCATAACATTTGGGCTGGGCACACAACTCGAGTTATCAGTATAGTGCTAGAGCCATCTAAGTGCCTCCACTTCAAAGGATCTAGATTCATTTTTAGAATGGGAGTCATCTGAACTTGAACAGCCTCAACCATTTTAGGAAGATGGTGAATTAACTTGACCAAACAGAGATGTTTAGTTTAGAGACAAGGGAAGATTCTGACTTACTGCAGATGTTTATTTGTGAGAATTTACTGAGATATTTAAAATTTTTCTTTGTTCTGAATTATGTTTCACTTTATATTTAATTATTAAAGGATAATTTATTGTTACTGCCTTGGTTTATAGAAACAAATCTATTGTTATAAACAAAATACAATCAGTTGGAAAGGATGCTGTTTTTCCTTTTATTAATCCATACCTATGTGGATCCTCGTGCCAGGCACTACTACTCGCCTTTGGCAGTACTTGAATTTTCAGGCACATCCCTGGGTTGAGAAGAATAGTCTCTGAGGTGTTAATTTTGAAATCCTGAACCTAAGATAGAAAAGGCAAATGTCATGCTGCCACAAGTGACAGCAATTGCTGAAATGGACCCTTAGGGAACTAAACGAGACAGGATGGATTAAGAAACAGAGATTTAGCTTGCAAAGTCTGCCACATTGAGTTGAGTTCATGACACAACTAATGCCCTCTTAAAGGAAGAGCTGAAATCTCACTGGACTATTAAACAACAATCTGCCTTCAAGAGCAGCATCAGTAAATGTCCAGTGCTGATTTTGGTAACAATATGGAGACACAGTATAAAGTCTGATCATAGGCATCAAGAATAATTTCCAGAAACAGGCTTGTAGCTGCAGGGAAGTGAATTTTCCATTCAAGACACACACATCAAAATATCTGCATTTATAACATTCCTGACTAAATAATCCTGAAATGTCTTCTTCATATATACTTACTAAAGAATACATATAGGGGAGAAGGAATCAAATTTTATAAAATTGAAAGTTGGTTTACTAGGAGATAGAGACAAATAGATACTAATATGTGTAACTGGATGGTTGACCCCCATGATTCACTTTGTTGTGAAAAGACTCACTCATTCTGTAGTCTCTGGAGTAGTGTTTCATGCTGCGGTCTCTGGGCAGTAACTCAGGGAGCAACATGATGAGGGGAGAGGATGGGTCTCCATGACCTGCTGCTCAAAAGGCTCTGTCATCAACAGTCGACTCATTAATACCTTCCAATGTTTACAGCCAAAGGACTGGGATTGTCCTTTATGGCACTCATTTCTTTATAGCTCTCCTTATGTGGCTGGTTTTCCCTTCCAATAGTGGAGGACAGAGGCAATGGGGAACTCAAGTTCTTTGGGAAAGCTTCAAATGCTTAGATACTGCAGTGACTCAAGGCCCTCCAAGGTAAATGGATTATTTCTGCTAAGTTTAGAGAAACTTACTAAGGGAAAAGGAAGACAGTAATTCAAACTTTCATGAGCTGTGTTTTCATAACATAAACTATCCAAGTCATCAATAAAAAAGTTTTATAAATGTTAAGACTAACACAAGTATTACGCATCAATCTGAATGACATTTATGTTTATCTTCTATTGGTTGGAGTAAATCTCTGTTTCAGAGGTTATAGAATTTTGTTTATTGTTTGTTCTTTCTTAGATTTATTTGATGCCATTTTTCCCCCCAAACCACAAATCATGATTGTTCCTAAGAGAAAATATAGTATTTTGTGGTGATTCATTTTATTTTCTATCCCTAGGTATCTTATAGTAAAAATCCTGAACCATCTATAATTTTTTTTTCTATTAGGTTTGGGGAGGGTCCAATTGCAGTGTCATCCATTCTCTGCTCTTCAAAACATAACTACGTAGATTCACTGCCGATATGGGTAGGAACAAGGGTAACAAAAAAGCATGTTACAGATATGCTGATTTTGTCGCTAAAAGCAAATGTTTAACTGGCATGCTGTGTGACATCCTTATCAAGGAGGCCTACCCAGATTAACCACAGGGGAGTAGGGTACGGAAAAGAGTTGGCAAGGAAAAGAATAATAATGGCAAAAACATTCTACTGTTTCATAGATTATTAAATGCTTTTACTTTATTTTATCTGAGCATCAAACTACCTTGGGAAGTTACTTTTATTATATTATCTTGCAGGTGTGGAAATGAAGTAGGGAGAGCTTGTATGACTTTCCAAGGCCACCTGAGCTTTAGGTGGAGAAGCAGGATGCCCAGAGAGGACTATACTGTTCAGAGAAACAGGGGGGCAGCTGTGCACCTTTGGTGAGAACAGGAGTTAAGTGTGTTAAATCTCAGGTTCAAATACACATAACTGAGTGTTTCAGAAAAGGCTCAAAACCAAGGAGTATTTACTGAGGTAAATTTGTTCAAAGAATTTTCAGAATGGAAGAGCAGGGTGTAGCATCATTTACTACAGTTCAAGCTTGAGGATGAGCTCTGGGCTGACCACTCAGAAAGAATCTTGCTTCTTCAAAGACCTGAGGGCCAGAAGAGATCTCTAGCCAGGAAGAGAAAGGACTAGGGAGTGAAGAAGGAAAACTGGAAGTGCCTATGAAAGTCACTGTGTTCACATTAGGATTTCTCAACCTGGGTGTTATTGACATCTTGGGTGGAATGAGTTTTTGTCTGTCGCAGGGAGCTGTCTTGTTCATTGTAGGGTGTTAAGCAACATCCCCGGTCCCTACCCACTAGATGTCAGTAGCATTGCCCCTCCCTGTCCCCAGCTGTGACAAACAGAATACCTCCAGACATTACCAAATGTCCCCCAAGGGGCAAAGTCACCCTGGTTGAACCATTATTTAAGATGAGCCAAGCCGGGACTTCCCTGGTGGCACAATGGTTAAGAATCCGCCTGTCAATGAAGGGGACACGGGTTCGAGCCGTGGTCTGGGAGGATCCCACATGCCACGGAGCAACTAAGCTCATGCACCACAGCTACTGAGCCTGCGCTCTACAGCCTGCAAGCCACAGCTACTGAGCCCGCGTGCCACAACTACTCAAGCCCGTGCACCTAGAGCCCATGCTCTGCAACAAGAGAAGCCACTGCAATGAGAAGCCCGCGCACTGCAACAAAGAGTAGCCCCTGCTTGCCGCAACTAGAGAAAGCCCGCGAGCAGCAACGAAGACCCAACAGAGCCAAAAATATAAATAAATAAATAAATAGATTTATTAAAAAAAAGATGAGTCAAGCTGAATTAGATAATGAAGATTTAAACTTCAATTTTACCAACCTGCACATGAGTCGTATCTCAGCATTTTTTTCACACTATTGTAAAGTGTTTTTTTAAAAAATAAATCTATTTATTTAATTATTTATTTTTGGCTGTGTTGGGTCTTTGTTGCTGTGCGCGGGCTTTCTCTAGTTGCGGTGAGTGGGGGCTACTCTTTGTTGTGGTGCACAGGTTTCTCATTGCGGTGGCTTCTCTTGTTGCGGAGCACGGGCTCTAGGTGCGTGGGCTTCAGTAGTTGTGGCGCGTGGGCTTCAGTAGTTGTGGTGTGCAGGCTCAGTAGTTGTGGCTCATCGTCTCTAGAGTGCAAGCTCAGTAGTTGTGGCGCACGGGCTTAGCTGCTCCGTGGCATGTGGGATCTTCCAGAACCAGACGTTGAACCCGGGTCCCCTGCATTGGCAGACAGATTCCCAACTACTGTGTCACCAGGGCAGTCCCTAGATGTACTGTTGATAGAACTTGATGGATTAGATGGGGGAGGGCATGAGAAAGGGTCAAGGACTTTATCTGCAATTTTGATTTGAATAAAAGGTTGGATGGTGGTAAAGATAGGGAAGATGGGGAAGAAGAGGTTTGGAGGGCAAAGATGAATGTCTCTCCTCTGGTCACATTAAATTTGAGATGCCTGTTGAACACCCAAGTAGTGAGGTAGAGCGGACCCTTTGTTTGATATGCATCTGGAGCTCTGGGAGGTCAGAGCTGGCTATATAAACTGGAGTCACTGCCGTATCAATGCTACAGAAAGCCACGGAATTGAAGGAGATTACGAGGGAAAGCATGGATGTAGGACTGAACCCTCAGGGCACACCACCATTTGAAGAGAAGGAAGAAAACAGAAGAACGTTATGTATATCACACTGTCCAGCTCTCCTTTTCCCTTCTTTATTCCATAAGGAACTGGATTAGTAGTAACAAGATTAATTCCTAAAATGGAGATCGACTAGACTTTTGTGTAACAATACCTAGCTGTTATTTAGAGAACAAAACTGGGGCCTAGAAGTGGTAGTAGGAGGGGAAGAAATTAACTTACAAGAAAGAGCCAAACCATTTCTCATGTAGGTCTAGAAGGTCTACTCTCCAATCTCACTTTGTGCCACACCACCCGTGGCTCACCAAGCTCTAGCTGCTGTGGTCTTTCAGACCCTCAAACTTGCTAATCTTTCCCACCTCTGGGATATTTGCTCCTTCCTCCTTCCTCTGGCTACCTCTGGTTTCTTGACCACTCTATCTATAGTAAGGTCCCTATGTTTTTCTATCTCACCAATAGTACTTATTAGAATTGACATTACTGTACTTTTTAATTGCCTCTTCTGATAGAATATCATCTTCACAAACGAAGAGACCAATTGATGTCTTTTTTTTTTTTTTTACCTTTGTATCCTCAGTGCTTGGGGATAAATATTTGTATGAACAAATTTAGTTATTGAATGTTAGACCCTAAAAGTTGTTTAAGAGGTCAAGCTGCTCAGGTCTATGGTGTAGATATTTTTATTCTTGTTTTACAGATGAGACTACAAAACCTGAGAAAAGCTGAGTAACTTGGTAAAACTCACACAGTAACAAATGGTAGAGGCAGCATTTGAAGCCAGATCCAGTTATCCTAAAACGTGTGCAGTAGCAGGTTGCAGGAAGATGGGCGACGTGGAGCAGTGCACAAAGAGTGAGGCTGCACTGCCCTCTGAGAGGCAGAACCCAGGAGGGCTGCTGGTTTAAACAGAGTCAGGGCCTGGGCTGAGTTTCAAAGGGGCAGCTCTGATCCTTAGGAAGCATGAGATACGGATTCTACTGCTGGATAGGGCTGTTCCAAAACAAGATGGGGAAGAGTGGGAACCAGGCCTTTTCTTGGAAGTAAAGCACAAAGGAATCAGATAAGCAAGTCATTACTAGTTCACTAGTCAGTAACCAAGCAGACTCCTTCTTGTCACCTGGAAAAAATAGAGGCACTGCAGGTATTAAGAACTGTGGTAAATAGACTCATGATTTTTAGGGGGGTAGTCATCCCTCATGCATGTATATCATGTTTATTATTATATATTTGTGAGATTATTTGATTTGTGTTTGCCTCTCTGCAGGTTCCATGAGGGCTGTTTCTTGTTTGCTTTGCTCAGGGTTGTATTATAATGCCTAGAGTAACAGCACTAGCAGAGACCAGTAAATATTTAATGAGTGAATAAAAACAAAAAAAATGATAGTAATTCTAATAGGAATACATTGGGCATATGCTATGCACCAGGCACTCTTCAAGTATTTCACGCATAGTAACTCAATTACATCTTGCAACAACTCTATGAGATAGGTACAGTTACTTCCCACATTTTATAGGTGAGGAAACTGAGGCACAGAGAGGTTAAGTCACCCAAGGTCACAGCTAATAAGTGGCAGAGTTGGGAATGGAAGTTGTTCTAGAGATGGTGCTTTTGCCACTTGGTTACATTATCGCTAAAGGAATGAACTTATGCACAAATGATTGTTCTAAGGACCACCTGGCATCCCTACTTTTGGGCAGGGAGCATGCTAAGGCTATTTTTGAAGTCGGATTTTTCTTTTGAGGATGAAGATATCCTGTCTACCTGGTCTTTCATTAGTTCCATGAAGGGAGCAGTTTGGCCTGCAAATAACTAGATGCACAAAGCAAACAGCTGGATGCAGCTAGAATAGGATAGGGCCTGGCAGGGGGGGCATGCTGCAAATAACAGCAGACGTTGAGTAAGGAAATTCTGAGAATTTAGTTCAGGAATAGTGTAAAGTCAGAGGAAATGGGGGTGGGTCACCCAAACATGTGGGTCAGAAGGACCCTACAGGTATACATTGAACAGCGTTTCCTAAATATGATTTTTTTTTAAAAAGCATGAAGATAAGATACAGGATGAAAGAAATTATAAGTTAGCATCAAGATGAACACATATATATTTATTTCTTGGTTATAAAAAAGAAAACCTTGGATTAAAATCTATACTTAAAAATGTTATAATAACAGAGTACAACTAACTGTAGGTAGGAATACTATATAATCACTGTGTGGTCTTCTTGTGCTTTATGGAATAATGGTAGAGCTTAAGAGCCAATGCTTTTAAAGTTTATCTTTCTTTTTTCTATGACTATGCTTCTATTTCCTAATCTATTACTGATCCTGAAAGTTTCACCTGGCAAACAACCATTTAAAATAATATAATTTAGTCTTCCACATTACTCTGAAACCAAATAAAATGGAAACAATTATTCCTTAAAAAGCAATTGCATATTTCTGTGCTTATTACTTGCTCCACATATATTATAAAAGTTGAGTGCTTTATGTTAGAGAAGTTAAATATGAAATCATTCTTAGCTAAATTCATTGTTCTCTGTACTTGTTAGAACACGTAAAATAAAATGGTAGGAACATTAAAGTTAGAGCATTTTTTTTGTATGCTTGACAAACTATGAAAATTAACATTTGAAAATTACTTCACTATGTTGACATTTTTTTATTGTTTAGCCATAATAAAGGTGGAAATATGAAAATATTCCAGATGGTTATAGCTTATGAATAAAGGAGAAAATCATATAAACACAAAGCATAATAATAATAATGTTCATGTAGGATTTTGAGAAATATTTTTCACATATATTATTCTTATTGAATACTTATAACAAGTCTAGAAAGTTGATAACATTATTATTTTCATTTTAGGTTTGAGGGAATAGATTCCAAGGAATAACTTACCCACAGTAGTAGATGGGGAAGGTGGAATTAGAATGCAGTTTTCTTTTTCTTTTTCTTTTTCTTTTTTTGCGGGCCTCTCAGTGTCGTGGCCTCTCCCGTTGCAGAGCACAGGCCCCGGACGCGCAGGCTCAGCGGCCATGAGTCACGGGCCCAGCCGCTCCGCGGCATGTGGGATCTTCCCGGACCGGGGCACGAACCCGCGTCCCCTGCATCAGCAGGCGGACTCTCAACCACTGCGCCACCAGGGAAGCCCAGAATGCAGTCTTCTGACTTCCAATTCTGTATAATTTTCATTCCACAAAGCTGCCTCTTTGTGGAAGAGCAAACAGATTTGGATCTCAACAATGAGTTTAAGGTGATTTTAGGATTTTGAAAACTAAGTGTTTTGTAAGCGGGTATAGATATTTGGTTTGCTGTCTAGGGAAACTGTCAAAAGTGGAAGTGAGTCCTTCCCAGCCCAGGTACTTTTTACTCTTTCCAGGTAGAAGACACAGAGCCACAGCCAGATGCTCTCTTCCTTAATGAGAAGCATACTTTGTGAAGTGTGGTACTTTGCATAAACTCTGGAGGCAGACCTGGGATCCAATTCTCAGTTCTGTCACCTCCTAGCTAAGCGACCTTGGACAAGTGAATTCACTCTTCTAGAACTCAGTTTTCTCATCTGCAGAATGTGGATGAATAAAGTACCTATATGAAAATATTTTTTATGAAGGAAAAATGAAATAGTTTAAGTAAGGGACCCAACAAATCACATTAGGTATATTATTAGCTACTATCTTAATGTTCCACGTTTGGGGGTTAAAATGCTCCCAAAGAAAGTAAATTGAGTGCATGCAATATTTTGATAGTTTACCCATTAAGACATGATCTCAGCAAATTGAACAAGTCCAAGTCCAAATGTGGATGAGCATTGGTCATGTGACTTCCAAATTTTCTGAGGATACTAATTCAAATATTTTGTCCCATTGTTCCCATAAGTCAACTTTTTTTTGACTCAGTGGATATGGTCACTATAAGTCTCTGAAAGGAAACTCTCCCCTGACACACAGACAAGAAGGTGAACACGTGGCTGGCTTCTGGCTGAAAAGGTGCAGAGAACAAAACATGTAAGTAGTTGGGGGCTGGTGTGAAATTTGAGCAACTTCCAATATTGACTTTCTGGCCTTAAGCTGGGACTATTTTGAGTAACTTCTGATTTGCTCAAAGTATCATCAGGAGTTTCAGCAAGATTGAGGACAATGGATTTGTTTTTACTGTGGTTAATTAGCTAAAACAAGTTTTAGGAACTGGATATTATTTGGAAAATGTTGCAATGGGTATTTTTTACTCATTGATTTGCATATATGTATCAATATATTATTTATTAATGGAAGCAATTTGCACTGTTGACTCCTTGGTGGTGTTTTTTTTTTAGTATGCTTATTATTTGAATCAAAAGACCCCCTTACAGTTATATCCCTAGATACTGGAGAATATGTGCTTCAGGACAATGAAATGTCCCCAAAAGAGCACTGAATCTCTAGCACTCATTGATCCATTTGGACACAGTTAACCCTGAGCTCAGGTCCTGGGATTTTGGGGTGGAGAGAGCGGCATTTGGAATTCCTGGGTTGATTTGTATTGCTATCATATTGATGAAATGTCTTGATTTTTCTTTTCCAACTAAACTCATTCTTTAGATTGGAGAACTGGCTAAACTGAAAAAGCCTTCCATAGATTGAAATGGCATGAAAGGCAGTTTTTCTTTTAGTTGTTCAGAGTGATTATTCTTTATTCTCTCATCTACAGATAAAATGTTTTCTGGGAAATGGACATATTTTGTATCTGCATACATCCCACTCACTGCTTTGTACTCATTGCTTGTCAGATTCATCTGAAATACCTTCACATTAGACACCACATTTTAGGATCTGGGTGGGATTGGAGGAGAAACTATGACATATGGAAAATGGCTGAAAAATTGAGGGTGTTTAACTTGGAAAAGAGAACTGAAGTTATGATCGTTGTTCTTAAATAATTGCAGTGCAACCCTTTATACAGAAGCAGAAAACAAAACTAGAAACAATGAGAAGTTGTCTTTGGGCCCAATGTGTGATTTTATATGATGGGAATTCTCAGGCTGGAGTGGGTCCCTTTGAGGGGTGGAATCTGGACAGTTAGCATTCTGTCACTGCTTAAATGATGTCTTTTCAGAGGCGCTCCTGAACTGGCTTTCGCTTTGGGCAGGACGGATTGGTTTTAAGATGTGTTTTAACTCGTAGAATCTCTGATTTCACAATCTTTAAGAACTAATCTTGAAAAAAGATGCCCTGAGAACTCACTGTGTGACGTGGACAAGTCCTGACTCCTCGCTGGCCTCTAGATCCCTAATCTGCAAAATGAGATGGTTGGACACAGGATCAAGGTACATTCTGTGGCCCTGAAGCTGTGCCCAGCCTGAAATGTTAAGTAGAAAGATTAGAAGCTGCCACCATGTTTTAGCCTTCACGTATGTTCTCATGTTAATGTTTTACTGGTTCATAAAACAGTACCAATCTTCTCATTCACATGTAAAAAAATGTATTAAAGTGGATAACCCAAGTTGTAGGAATGGTTTCCTCCCGTAAGAAGCAATGATGTCATTATCATTTGTAAGGAAGACAAAAATGTAATCTCAAAAATCTTGATTTTTCTTGATTTGGTCCTTGTATAAAACCATTTGACGACCGTTGTACTAGATGATGTTTATGATCTCTGCATCTTGAATATTGTTTCTAATTCCCTCACTGCTCTTAGAATAATAGATTCTAAGACTAGAAATTTGAAATTGTTGGCACAGGAAGCTTCTACCTCTAGGTCAGTCATTTCCTCTCAGAATCCAGCATTGGCTGGATCTCAGGGGAGGCTATCGAAGGAACAGAGGCAATTTCTCTCCTAGTTGCAGGAGGGAATACATCTCTCAGAGCACAGAGGAGACGAAATCAAATTGAATGTGTACTCCAAGTCTTTTCAAAGTACTTACTTTCTCAGTAACCAGAATCATTCCCTCCCCAAATGAATGTCCTAGTAATAAAAGCTTTTACATAGGAAACAGGGATTATTTCCAGTAGAGGTAGCTAAAAATTAGAAATCAGATTCTAAGTTCCCTGAGAACAAAGGCTTCCCTACTCTATTCCTGGAAAGTAACACAATTTGGCAGTTAGTAGGAGCTCAATGATATTTTGGTGAATGAGCAAATTAATGAATGAATGAACAACGGAGTGAATAATTTTAAATAACGTTTCCCATCTATACTTCTAATGATGAGAGAGCCCCCTGCTGGAAGAATGGATATTCTATATACTATCTATAGCTCTGTGCAGTGTACTGAAAATATTTCAGTTAATCAGTCCTGTTTCTAGACCAGGTCACAGAGAAAGGGTGGCACCTTATCAGACCGAATATTGTAAAAAGCTCTGTGAAGAATCACTGGATAGGATAGGACTCAGTTTGCACTAACTGGATATGTTGTAGGTCAAACAACGGATTTCAAAACTGAACCTCATATACCAAAACTTTTGATATGATGTTACAAACCTATAACCTGTAATATGCATAATACAAGGAGCTGTAAGCATCATTGTCAAATGAAATTTATAATCTGATATATACACACATATTTATTCAGCACAAAATTATATATAATATATATAAAATATTCATGCTGCATAATGATTATGCAAATAATAAACAATTCATGAAAATCACTTGGTATTACTTTTTATGGAATCAAGACGAGATGTTACAGTTTTTCTTCCCATTAGTTATTCAAAATGAAAACCGCTAGTACTTTTTACACATGCGGTTTAAAACACACACACACGCACACACACTCCATCTGGAACCAACCTCTCGATTCTTTTGGGGCTTCGGCAGCTGTCTTCTTCCCGTGTTTCATTCCATGTCCTCACTTCCACCCTCTGAGTGTTTCTGGTGCTGCTCTGCTCTGGGCGTCTTGGATGTTGGAAGCCTAAAACAGAGACTGTGCCGAGGAAGTGGGAATGACCTTTCCAGAAAGCAAAGCATTGTCGCCGCACTTTGGGAGGGGGCTAGGATGGGGTAGAAGAGATTTAGGCAGCAGCTTCTATCATGAAGCAGGGGGAGGGGGAGAGCTCAGTGAGATGGTGGACTGGATCCTGGTAGCTTGGAGGCTCGGGTCCAAAGGAGGACACAGAAGCCCTTGGAGACAGTGACGAGGACAGGGTGCCATTCACCCGAGAATGGAGGAAAAGTATCTGGAAGTAGGTGGCAGCCAACTGGGAGAGCTGCAGATCCCTTAGCCTACTGGGAACACGTCTTTAATCAAAAACCCACAGGAAGAGGCCTTCACTAATCACCAAGTACCTACACCATGAGTTTTCAAACTTGGCTGCATATTGGAGTCACCTGAGGAACATTAAAGACTCCTGATGTTTCCCATGTTCAGAGATTCTGATTTAATTGGCATAGGGTGTGAACTGGTTATTGGGAGGTTTTAAAACTTCTTAGGTGATTGTAATGTGTAGCTAAGTCTGAGAATCACTGGTTTGTCCTCTGGTGAAACAAGGAGTTTCTAACCTCAGATGCATGGAGTTAACAGACACATTGTTATCTCTATTGTTAATTTATCTTTCTCTTGCTCTATTTTATTCTTTCCCCCTTCATCACTATGGTAGGCAATCTAATCGCACCTTCCTCCTCAAAGATGTCCATGCCCTAATCCTTGGAACCAGAGAATATGTTACCTTATATGGCAAAAGGAATTTTGCAGATGTGATTAAAGGTTTTGAGATGAAGAGGTTATCCTGGATTATCCAGGTAGCCCCAAGTGTAATCTCGAGGGTCCTTATAAATGAAAGGAGGAGGGAGGAGAGTCAGAATCAGAGAAGGGGATGTGATGACAGAAGCAGAGGTCAGGGGTAATGAAACTCCTGGCTTTGGAGATGGAAGGTGAACATGAGCCAAGGAACGCTGACGGATTCTAGAAGCAGGAAAAGACAATGAACGACTTCTCCCTAGAACCTCCAGAAAGAACACAGCCTGGCCAACACCTGGATTTCAGCCAAGAGACCCATTTTGGCCTTCTGACCTCCAGAACTAGAAGAAAATAAACTTGTGCTGTTTTAAGCTACTAAATTTTTGTTAATTTGTTGCAGCAGCAATAGGAAACGAATACAGTCACCAATCCCATTTCTCTGTACTTACTTCTTCCACCACCTTAAGCAATCACTGTAAGGAATTTACGATATATGCTTGGATATGCATGTGTCCTTAAAGAACGTATACATTTTACCTAAAGGGAACGACCTAGTGTGACTATGGAGGGTTTCCCTAAGCTTCCCAAAGCCCTTACTAGGAAACAAAGACCTTCTCTTCTTTATTTTTATAAAAGTTTAAATGACAAATGCTTGCAATGAGCCTTGGATCATTTTTACTAGTACATACCAGACAGGTGTGAGTGAATGATGCTGAGTGACTTATGGTTTGAGGCGGAGGGAGTGGGATGGAGGAAGCATGAAGGGCTGTGAGGCAGGGAGTAAGAAAAGGAATAAGAAAAGGGGGCCAGGGAACCCTCAAACAAACTTCCACTGCTTCACAGTTAACTATCTTCAGTTGGATGCTGAAGATAAAGATGCAGTTCCATAATCAGAAGTTGTGTCCAAAAGTCTTCCCCCGAGCACACTTGCACATGCACAGAATTTAGCAGGAATATTGGTTTGTACAGCATAATTACCCTCCTATTCAACATTTCATTTTTCTTTGGTCTGCCTGTTTCACTAAATATAAGATCATTTCAATAAAAACTTTTTGTGCACTTAATGGAGTGGGAAAGTGTTGACTATCTGTGGTAAAAAGGAGTTTAGATTTAGTGCAAAGGACAAGAATTGTTTAAATATAATACTAGTGGGCTTCCCTGGTGGTGCAGTGGTTGAGAGTCCGTCTGCTAATGCAGGGGACACGGGTTCGTGCCCCGGTCTGGGAAGATCCCACGTGCCGCAGAGCGGCTGGGCCCGTGAGCCGTGGCTGCTGAGCCTGCGCATCCGGAGCCTGTGCTCCACAACGGGAGAGGCGACAACAGTGAGAGGCCCGCGTACCGCAAAAAAAAAAAAAAAAAAAAAATCATAAATATAATACTAGCTATAAATCAATAAATGACAACAGATTGGGTAAAATAGAGGACTCCTATAAAATGTCATTTTTTACATTGAAAAAATTGTATATATAAACACCAGAATCAAAAGAAAATTACTGATTTAGAAATTAAAATTAGGGACTTCTCTGGTGGCGCAGTAGTTAAGAATCCGCTTGCCAAGGCAGGGGACACAGGTTCGAGCCCTGGTCTGGGAAGATCACACATGCAGCAGAGCAACTAAGCCCGTGCGCCACAACTACTGAACCTGCACCCTAGAGTCTGTGAGCCACAACTACTGAGCCTACACACCACAACTACTGAAGCCCATGTGCCTAGAGCCCATGCTCCGCAACAAGAGAAGCCACCGCAATGAGAAGCCCACGTACTGCAACGAAGAGTAGCCCCCGCTCACCACAACTAGAGCAAGCACACACACAGCAACGAAGACCCAACACAGCCAAAACTAAAATAAGTAAATAAAATTTTAAAAAACGAAATTAAAAGTTAATCAGATCCCTGTCCCTCTCTGCCCTTTCTTTCTTTTAATAAATGTAAATACAATAGCCATCTGAAAAAGTTTTGGTGTAAAGAGTTATATAATCTTGGAACCCTCTCTCATTGACATTTTTATTGACATTACTGTAGATTCACAGGCAGTTGTAATAAATAATATAGACATTCCTTGCTCACTTCACCCATTTCCCCCCAATGGTAACATTTTGAAAGCCTACAGTATGACACTACAACCAGGATATTGATACTCATACAATCCATCAATCTTAATCAGATTTCTGCAGTTTTGCTTACATTTGTGTGTGTGTGTGTGTGCTTATTTTTAAATGACTAGTCAATTGACTCAACACCCTGGTTCTTCTTTTACTGAGGGATTTGCAATGTCTTTTCATCAGACGATAAATTCCTTTGTATATTTTGAACTCTGTTTTCCCTCCACTGACCTGTTTTTCCCAATATTTTGTGATACATTTTAATAGCTGGTATATTAGAACTCTGCTCATTACATTCTTCTTTAAGAAATTTACTGACTGTTTATTCTTCCGGATTAGCTTTAAAATAATTTTGTCAAGTTCCATTTTGAATGAGACTACTTAGAATTTAGAGGAAAAATTGGGAAGAATTTATATTTCTCCAGTGTTGTCTTCCTACCAAATATCTAAGTATGTCTCTTTATTTATTTAATGTTACGTTTCTACATGTGTTGTTTTTATATGTTAATACTTAGAATCAATTTTTAAAATATAGATTCTTATGTTTATTTTCCATATTTATTTTGTAATTTTACTAAACCCTCATTTTAAAAAATAGACTTTACTTTTTAGAGCAGTTTTAGGTTCACAGCAAAATTGAGTGGAAGGTACAGATTTTCTATTTACTTCCCTGCTCCCACCATAGTCTCCCCCATTATCAACATCCCCACCAGAATGGTACATTTGTTACAACTGATGAACCTACATTGACACATCACTGTCAGCCAAAGTTCATAATTTACATTAGGATTCACTCTTGGTGTTGTACATTCTATGAGTTTTGACAAATGTAAATAGTTTTACTGCCCTAAAATTCCCCCATGCTCTATTCATTATCCCCTTTCCCCTAACTCCCAGAAACCACGGAATTTTTATTCTCTCCATAGTTTCATCTTTTCTGGAATGTCATATAGTTGGGATCTTATAGTATGTAGCCTTTTCAAATTGGCTTTTCCCAGTTAGTAATATGCATTTAGGTTTCTTCCATGTCGTTTCATGGCTTAATCATCTCTTTTTAGCAGTGAATAATATTTCATTGTCTGGATGTGCTATAATTTATTTATCCATTCACCTACTGAAGGACATCTTGATTGCTTCCAAGGTTTGGCAATTATGAATAAAGCTGCTATAAACATCTATGTGCAGAGTTTTGCATGGACATAAATTTTCAACTCATTTGGATAAATACCAAGGAGTGCAATGGCTGGATTGTTAGGTAAGAGTATGTTTAGTTTTGTAAGGAAATGCCAAACTGTCTTCCAAAGTGGCTGCAGCATTTTGCATTCCCACCAGCAGTGAATGAGAGTTCCTGTTGCTCCACATCGTTGCCAGCATTTCGTGTTGTCCGTGTTCTGGATTTTGGCTGTTCTAATAGGTGTGTAGTGGTATCTCGTTGTTGTTTCAATTTGCATTTCCCTAATGACCTGTGATGTAGAGCATCTTTTCATATGCTTATTTGTCATCAGTATATCTTCTTTAGTGAGGTGTCTGTTCAGGTCTCTGGCCCATTTTTAAATGGGGTTGTTCATTTTCTTATTGGAGAGTTTTGAGTTTGCTGTATATTTCGGATAACAGTCCTTTATCAGATGTGTCTTTTGCATATATTGTCTCCCAGTCTGTGGCTTGTCTTCTCATTCTCTTGACAGTGTCTTTTGCTGAGCAGTTTTAAATTTTAATGAAGTCTAGCTTATCAATTATTTCTTTCATACATCATGCTTTTGGAGTCATCACCAAACCCAATGTCATCTAAATTTTCTCCTATATTATTTTCTAGGAGTTTTACAGTTTTGTATTTTGCATTAGGGTCTACAATCCATTTTGAGTTAATTTTTGTGAAGGGTGTAATGTCTGTATTTAAATTCTTTTTTTCCTCACATATGAATGTCCAGTTATTACAGTACCATTTGTTGAGAAAACTGTCTTTTCTCCATTGTATTGCCCTGGCTCCTTTGTCAAAGATCAGTTGACTATTTTGTATTCGTCTATTTCCAGGCTCTTTATTCTGTTCCAATGATCTATTTACCTAATCATTCACTCTTACCACATTGTCATGTTTACTGTATCTTTATAGTAAGCCTTGAAGCTGGGTTTAGTGTCAGTTCTCCAACTAAATTCCCATTTCTAAAAAGCTTTTAATCTCATTTTTGGGGGCTCTGTAAGTATACAATCATGTCATTTGCAAATATTTTTCCCTTACTTTTCTAAATTTATAGCTCTTATTTAATGTTTTTAGTTATTGTAGCTCTGTGATATGTTTTAACATCTAATAAAGCTGTTTTCTTTCAATTACTCTAGTTTCAAAATTATCTTAGCTGTTCTAACTCATTACCACCCTTTCACACCCACCATTCCTTTGGGATTTCTACAGAAACTAGAGGTGAGTTATTATTATTATTTTCAGTATTCCACAGCAAGATAATTGTCTTGTATTTTTAAAAAATTTTACTGCATGAATATATTTTAAAGACCTTTTTATATATTAAGGTAATGAGACTTCTGTGTGTTCCAAATGGTTTTTTCAGTTTCTTTTGACTTATAAAAATTTTTAGATTTTATATTGGACCATAGTTGATTTACAATGTTGTATAAGTTTCAGATGTACAGCAAAGTGATTTAGTTATACATATACATATATCTATTCTTTTTCAGATTCCTTTCCCATATAGGTTGTTACAGAGTATTGAGTAGAGTTCCCTGTGCTATACAGTAAGACCTTGTTGATTTTATAGCAGTTTTTTCATGTAAATGGGGGATGGAAAGGGGCAGGGAGGATATCTTAGTCCAAGGGAGAAACAAAGGCAAAGGCCTCAGGGCCAGAGGACTGGAAACCTGTGATGGAAAATAGAGTCTGGTGTGAGTTGAGGTTTGATGAGTGAGTGGGAGTCCTACCAGGGAGGGATTTGTTGGCTGTGGTGAAGAGAAGGGCTTAGACTTTATGCTACTTTCAAAAGGAAGCCATTGGAGGACTTTAAGTAGAGGAGTGACAAGACGTGGTTAATGCTTAAAATAATCATTCTGGCCGCTGAGTGGAGAATGGGCTGTGGGGTGGGGGATACAAGTAGAGTGAAAGCAGGGAGGCCTGCCAGGAGGCACCTACAATGGTCCAGGTTAGAAATGATGGTGGCTTGCACTAGGACAGTGGGAGTAGAGATAGGAAGGAACAAATTTCAAAGATATTTTGTGGGTACAATCAAAAGGACTATATGAGAGAAAGGGAAGAATCAAGAATAATTCAGCTTTTGACTTAAACAACTGAGTGGGTTGTTGTTGGTATTTACTGAGACAAAGAGTGTGAGGTGAGTAACAGGTTTGGGGGCAGAGAGAATAAAGAGTTCTATTTTGGACATGGTAGTTTTGAGATGCCTATTTGACAAGCAAGTGGAGATGTCATTAAGGTAGTTGGATATGAGGAAGGAGCTTGGGAAAGAGGACCAGGTTGGCTCTTTTAATTTAGGATTTTTTAGATGGACCAGATGAGTTTACATGAACAAGGGTTTAGATAAAGAGAAACTCTGAGGCATCTCAAATTTGTAGATGTCAGATTAAAGAGGTATAAACAGCAAAGGACCATAGTGAAGGAGAGGCAGGAGTGTATGGTAGTATTAGAAGCCCCAGGAAAAAAGTGGAAAGAGAGATAAGCTGCATTGACTGCATTTAATAAGTTCAGTAAAATGAGAATATAGAAGTGTTAAGTTTATTTCATGTAACTAAAAAATTACAGTTTGTGTGTGTTGTATCAACCAATGCTGGCCTAACTCCTAATGATGAAAAGTATTTCAAGTAAAAATAAAAAAGGAGACAATGATGAAACCTCACCATTATTATTTAATTTTTTTCTGAAAGAATTAGCCAATAAAATTATACAAATGGAAAAAAATTGCAATTACACGAGGTTAAAAGCCTTTCCAGTATTTTTACTTGGATCTTACTAAATTTATAGACTAATCTAAATGGAATTGAAATCTTTACAAGTTGAAGCTTTTTATCCCAAGAACAAGGTATGTGATTTATTTAAATCTTCTTTTATGGATCTCAGTAGAGATATAACATTTTCTTCAGGAATGTTCTACTCATTTCTAGTTAAATTTATTCCGAGGTATTTTTAAAAATTTTATTTTGTATTGGAGTAGAGTTGTGTTAGTTTCAGGTGTACAGCAAAGTGATTCACTTATACATATGCATGTATCCATTCTCTTTCAAATTCTTTTCCCATTTAGGTTAGTACAGAGTATTGAGCAGAGTTCCTGTGCTATACAGTAGGTCCTTGTTTGTTATCTATTTTAAATATAGCAGTGTGTACATGTACAAAGTATTTTAAAAAAACTTTCTGTTGCTACTGTTAACATATCTGTATCTATATATTTATCAATATCTATATTGATATCAATATACAGATGATCTTTAAAATATATAATATATATTTAAAAGATTATGCACAAAAAGGCTAAACTAGAAATGAGCAGAATCTTCCTGAAGAAAGCACAGGCTCTCTCTCTCCACATGTATATATAAGGTATAATTATCCATATACATTATATAGATATATGGATTATGGTATATATATGCATATACATATACATACTATATATGTGTATACATATCTACACACACACACACACCCTTTCTGGGCAATATTTAAACCTATCTCTGGGTGAGTTTTTTTTTCCTCTGTCTGGTACTAGAATCTTTGTCTTTTTCCCTTTTCTAACTGTAACATGTTATATCTTAATTTCTTGAGATGCCCACACTCTTAAAGAAGGGGTGAAGACAGTCCTCTCTCATAGTCTCTCCAAATGAAGGGCCTGAGCAGGAGGGAAGCTTGCGATAGGTTGCCGAGGGGAGAAGACTGTGGTCATCAGAATACTCCTATCATATTTTCAGTCATGACTAAAACTTGAGCTGAAGTCTTAAGAATCCTATGAACTGAGACATTAAATTACATTTTAATTTTAACTCAAAGTTCCTTTGAAATTCCATTTCTTCAGTAACATCTTGTTTTCTCCTCTCTCTTTAATAAAACCTCATTTCCAGAACAACTAAACTGCTATAGCCCTTCAAATGATTCCCTTCAAAAGCCTTGTGGGGAATATTTTTAATAAATACTAAAAAGTATTTTTCTATTTTTAAGCTTTTACCTCAGGTGTCTGAACAGTTACTATGAGCTTTCTACTGCTCTGTTTAGTCTAATTCAATACAAAACAGGAAATCAATTATATAAACCCTTTCCTAAAAAAGTATAAAACAGATGCTTGATTTAAAGTACAGGCAAACATTAACATATTTGATAATATTTGGATAATTTATTAAATAGTCAACATATTAAAATAGCATTTGACATATACATTTTGATAGTGTTATATATTAATATAGTTGGCTGCTTCTTTTCTGTACAAAACCAATTACTGCATGTATTTTGAGTTACAAACAGTGATGGGATTAAATATTGTCCTCTTCTGGAAATTTGACGTAATAAGTTAATTCTCTGAAAGAATAAACACATAGATAGGAGGCAGGGTGAACACAGTATGCCAAAACAGGATCAATAGTGAGATTTGATGTCTTCAGAATATTGCTATAAGCGAGTTTGTTAAACTACAGGATTAAAATTATATTGAGAAACTCAATAGCAAATAAATTTATGAATTATGCTTGTTGGAAGACTTAAAAGTTCAAATGATTTATGGAATAACAAATGAGAGAAGAACCCAACTTAACTTGACTAGAGGTGCAGTCATTAGGGCTTAATTTCCAAGTGATCACATGCTTGTCAAGAGTTCCATAAAGGAAGAGGGAGAAGTAGAAATGGGACTAGAGGTTGTAGATTTGATAAACTTCAATGAGGGAGAGCAAAATGAATGTGTCCAGAGACTTTATCCTTCACCTTTGTACTACTTGGTTTGGTTCTTGTGTCTGATATAATTCTCATTAAGTTTCTTAGGCAAATTCAATGTTGGTGTCATAAAGGGGGACTGGGACTGCTTGATTCCATAAGGAAACTCAAGGGAATATTTTCAGTCCTCGAGTAAGGATGGAGTATTTTAGAATATTCCCTTCCTATATTCCAGGTGAATCTTAAATTTTGATAATGTCAGATTTTGCACAAGTAGTTTAAGGCTAAGAAAAATTCTATACCAAGGGATTCTCCCATCAACCTCTAGGAGAACCAAGTGAGAAAATGTGACTCAGTACAACTCATGACTGCAGAGGGAAAGTCAGCCCAAAGTGCATTTTCTAATATTGATGAGTGAGTAACGTCCTCCTCATTCAGGCTTCCTCATACCCAAATGTTCGGGATGCTACTTAGGTAATAGTCACTGTAGTACTACAGAAACTTATTTTTACCAGGCTGCACCCTCTTAGGTAGTTCTTTCCATGGGAAAACAAAAATGTGCTAGTCACAGCTCATACAACTCAATAACAACAAAAAAACAACCCAATCAAAAAATGGGCAGAAGACCTAGATACGCATTTCTACAAAGAAGACATACAGATGGCCAACAGGCACACGAAAAGCTGCTCAGCATCGCTAATTATTAGAGAAATGCAAATCAAAACTACAATGAGGTACCACCTCACTCAGGTCAGAATGCTCATCATTTAAAAGTTTACAAATAACAAACACTGGAGAGGGTATGGAGAAAAGGGAACCCTCCTACACTGTTGGTGGGAATGTAGGTTGGTACAGCCACTATGGAAAACAGTAAGCAGGTTCCTCAAAAAACTAAACACAGTGTTGCCATATGATCCAGCAATCCCTCTCCTGGGCATATATTCAGACAAAACTACAATTCAAAAAGATACATGCACCCCTATGTTCATAGCAGCACTATTCACAGTAGCCAAGACATGGAAGCAACCTAAATGTCCATTGACAGATGAATGAATAAAGAAGATGTGGTATGTGTATATATATGTATATACACATATACATACAATGCAATACTACTCAGCCATAAAAAGGAATGAAATAATGCCATTTGTAGCAACATGGATGGGCCTAGAGATTACCATACTAAGTGAAGTAAGTCAGAGAAAGACAAATACCATATGATATCAGTTATATGTGGAATCTAAACTATGACACAAGTGAACTTATGAAACAGAAAGACACACAGACATAAAAAACAGACTTGTGGTTGCCAAGGGGGAGGGGGTGTGGGGAGGGGTGTGTTGGGAAAGTGGGATTAGCAGATGCAAGCTAGTATATATAGAATGGATAAACAATGAGGTTGTTTGTATATATAGAATGGATATATACAGAATAGATAAACAACAAGGTCCTACTGTATAGCACAGGGAAGTATATTCAATAACCTGTGATAAACCATAATGGAAAAGAATATGAAAAATAATATATATATGTATAACTGAATCACTTTGCTAGAAACTAACACAACATTGTAAATCAACTATACTTCAATAAAAAATACATTTAAAAAATGTGCTTGTCAAAGTCTTGGAGTTACTGACCTGAGCCTGAGCAGACCCCAGAACTCACAAACATAACAATGTCTTCCAACCTCAAGTGTGATTTAAATTATTTTGTTAAAATATTGATTAAATACAGGCATACCTCAGAGATATTTCAGGTTTGGTTCCAGACTACTGCAATAAAGCGAATATCACAATAAAGAGAGTCACATGAATTTGGGGGTTTCCCAGTGCATATAAAGGTTATGTTTACACTATACTGTAGTCTACTAAGTGTGCAATAGCATTACATCTAAAAAATGTATATACCTTATTAAAAAACACTTTATTACTATGTTATCATCTGAGACTTCAGTGAGTGTAACCTTTTTGCTGGTGGGGTCTCTTGCCTCCATGTTGATGGCTACTGACTGGTGAGGGCGGTGGTCGCTGAAGGTTGGGGTTAGCTGCAGCAATTTCTTAAAATCAGACATGTGTCACTTTGAAATTGACACCTCACCATCAAGATGGGAAAACTTTAGCAAGTTTGGCCAAGAAAATTCCTCTAATTTTATCAGTCAAGTTTCTTGGGCCAACCTGCCTACTTATATGGGCACAATTTGCAATGACCCCAATCAATTACAATAGTAACATCAAAGATCACTGATCACAGATCACTGTAAGAAATACAATAATAATGAAAATGTTGGAAGTTTGAGAATTCCAAAATGTGACACAGAGACATGAAGTGAGCAAATGCTGTTGGGAAAATGGTGCTGATAGACTCTGTCGACCCAGGGTTGTCACAAACCTTTAATTTGTAAACAAAACAAAACAAAAACATGCAGTATCTGCAAAGCGCAATAAAATGAGGTATGCCCATATGAATAAATCTAGAACCATATAGCAAGACTTTATGCTTATAGCTCTTATATAACTATAATAAAAATCAAATTTACAAACTAGTTATATACAACCTATAAGACCAATAGAACCCAAATCTACAACACTGATTTAATGATGGTTTGTTAAATACTAAATTACCTTTCATTATGTGAATGGGTACTTTGCAGCTCTCACCTTTTATTGAAGATAGGTCATTTCATGATCACTATCTGTCTTGCGGTAGGGCTCAGAAATAATCTCACAATGCTAGCCAGAATGAACAGGGAATAGGTCTTATTAGGGGTAACTTCCAACGCAAGAGTGCTTGTCCATGAAGAAAAGGTGTCGGAGTTAGCAAGCCTTGCTGGACACGCTGTGGATGTATGTTTGAGTGAAGGTTCTTTGCCCCCTACTGCTTTACCTTTTTATAAGTACAACAAAGTAGCCATGTTAGAAGTGAGACAGATAGACTACTCAACCCCTTGGGATATCTGAATTTTGGATTCCAGTGTTAAAAAAGTTGTCTGGGAAAACCAGCTACTTAGAGGCATTAGGGTCCCACGTGGAGTTGGGTTTGGGTACAGACTTTCCTGCTGGGGGAAGGTAGCCACCTGTCTTGTAATTCAGGTGACCCAGAGTGAGTTCTTAGGACCATTTTCAGAAAATTCTTCTCGTTGTGTCTTAGTGCTAGATGCTATGATACAGGCTCATTTGAATTCGGTATATTTAAATCATCATAAGTCAAGTGATGATTCAATTCTCCCACCATTTTTTCCATTTGAACTATTGTAAAATTTTATTTCCTATATTGTGTCATCACTTAATTGTGACACTTATTGTGTCATCACTTAATATTCACATGGAAAAAAGCCTCCTTTGTATATTTGCTTAGATGGTATTAACTTCATGGCAAATCCGAAAGCAGGCCCTAAAATTTTGGAGCAGTATTCATTTATAAAGTGATAAGATGACATGCTATATCATTCTGAACATGGTTTCTTTTAGATTATCAGAAAAACAGAACCACAGAACTAGAAAAACAAACTACTGTACAGAGGATTCCAACCCCTGTGAATTTGGGAAACACTGGAAAGATCACGGATGTTGGGGCTTGGCAACATTGGACTTGAGTCTTAGCTCTAGTACTTTAGAATGTGGCCTTGGGGTGTCATCAGACCTCTCTGGACCTCAAGTTCTGTATTTGTAAAGTGGATGACCTTCACTCATTCACCATATAGTAACTAAGCTGGCACTGTCCTAAGTGCTAAGGAAGTAGCTGTGAGCAAACTAAGTACCTGCCTTTATAGAGCTCATAGTGCAGTCAAGGTGGAGAGTGGAGGGAGAAAACAATACACATAAAGTAATTTCATGTAGTGATAAGTGGTGTGAAGAATACAGGGCAATGGGATAGAAAGGGACTGTGGGTGAAAGGCAGAGTTGGTACTTTAGCCAGGGAAGACTCTCAGATGATAATGTGGCATTTGAGCAGACACCCAAATGATGAGAAGAAATTAGGCATGTGATGAGCCAGCAGATGTGGGAGTGAGCTCGTTGTATCTGAGGGACTCAGAAAACTGGTGTGATTGGAGCACAGAGAGGAAGGAAATGATGGAGTCTATTCTGCAGGTTCTTTAAGGATTACATGAGCTAAAGACAAAAAGTGCCCAGCACAGAGTATCAAACCAACAAATGGCAAGTATTATTTGTACTATAGATTATAAATTCATACTTTACGATGTGAAGAGTTAATCTGCTCTAAATGGAAAAGTTTTCCTGATCTCGCTTAAGTTCATTTCCTTTAGAAATAAAGAGAGAAGCTAGCAGGAAGACTATTTTAGTAAGCTGCTTTGTTTACATGCATTCGTTGCAAAGTTTTTCTCAGTGATGTCTACAGTATGTTCTCAACAATCTCAGGATATACATTATTCATAGAGTCATAGAATCTTTACTTATTTATTAAAGCTGGTGATACTTAAGAGATCATCCTGCTTCACTCATTTTTCTGGTAAGCAAGGTACAGCCCAAGGAAATGATGCAATTTAAGTAAACAGAATTAGTGGCAGAGCTTGTATAAGATCCAGGTCCCTGGACTCTTCATTGTCTCTTCTTTTTATTATCCTAACTTATTTCCTTCTTCTACTCTCCCTTCCTAGTCGTACCTTGGCTTTTTGTTGCTATTAAAATTCCTATGTTAAAGCCCTAACCCCCCATGTGATGGTATCTGGAGGTAGGGACTTTGGGAAGTGATTAGGTTTAGATGATGTCATGAGGGTAGATCCTTCATGATGGAATTAATGCCCTATAAGAAGAGACCAAGGGCTTCCCTGGTGGCGCAGTGGTTGAGAGTCTGCCTGCTGATGCAGGAGACGCAGGTTTGTGCCCCGGTCCGGGAGGATCCCACATGCCGCGGAGCGGCTGGGCCCGTGAGCCACGGCCACTGAGCCTGCGCGTCCGGAGCCTGTGCTCCGCAACGGGAGAGGTCACAACAGTGAGAGGCCCGCATACCGCAAAAAAAAAAAAAAAAAAAAAAGAAGAGACCAAAGAGCTTGCATGCTCTCTCTCTGCCATGTGAGGACATGGCAAGAAGGTAGCCATCTGTAAGCCAAGAAGAGAGCTCTCACCAGAACCTGACCATACCAGCACCTGATCTTAGACTTCCCAATGTCCGTTTCAGCTACCCAGTCTATAGTATTTTGTTATAGCAGCCCAAGCAGACTAAGGCACACCTTTATATTGCAACATTTAGGATATGCTATATTGTTGGACATTTACTAGGGTGGGTGAGAATAAAGCAGTAAGCTGGTTGCCCCAGGAAACTTGACTGGTAAAATTAGAGGAATTTTCTTGGCCAAATTTGCCAAAGTTTTCCCACCTTGATGGTGAAGTGTGAGAGTTACACATGCCTTGAAAAATCTGCTTGAGAACTGGTCACTGTTGATTTTATGATGTGAAGGCAAAAGCTGAAGATCTAAAAGAAAAATACAACCTAATAATATCATATTAGGGGAACTTGCAAGGTCTTCTAATGACTTGTCCCGTACTGATGAAATACATCAATGTCAGAGAACAGTTGTTGAACTAGATGGGCTTGATATATGCTAAAACGTAGGGCTCTTTTGTGCTTGTAATTGAGAATTGGATCTTTGCTAGTAATTTTGTTAGTGATATATGAGCCAGAGGAGAACACAATTCTCTTCTAAAGCTATTTTAAAGATATAGTGCTCACACTAGGAAAAAAGGCTTTGTCAGTAAATAAATACAATACAGACACAAGTAATTGATGTGTATGGTAATAATTGTACTCTCTTACTTTCATAAAGTCCTCTGGCCTACAGATGCTTAAGAAAATATACTACTGAATAGCCCCTTAAAAGGGATTAATTAGTTGAGATATTGCTTCTCAAAATTTAGACTCAGGTGCTCTCTTCAGAATAGAAGATGCCTGAGTGCTTAGGACCAAATATCTAACAAATGAAAAAATAAAGGCAATTTCAGTGTATGCATCAGTTGGCAATTGCTCGTATTGTTTTTGTATCCTATTATTCTTGTGAACTTGTTTGCAGAATATTTGTAGTAATTCTTCAATATTGAGGTAATGGGAAGAGCATATGGAGCTGAAGACTCCTACATGCTCCTCTAAGAGTTGATTTTTTAAATCTTCAAAATAGGAGGAGTAATAACACCTACATCTTATCCTAAGAGTTAAATGAGATAATGTATGTGAAATATGGCCTAAAAAACCACTAAACAAGCATTATATACACATAAAATTATTTCACTTCCAAATCAGAAAATTCAAGCACAAAGGAAATGAAAAATTTCCTTTAAATTTTATTTTTAATAAAAAATAAAAAAGGTTTTATCACCAATAATAAATGAAGAATGGGTGGCTTATAAATGATGGGCTTGTGAGTAGAAGAAAAAGAATCCAGTGACTAAGCTCGTTGAAGGAAGCTGGCTTAAGAGGTCTCATCATCCAGAGCCAGGGCAGGATAGCTTAACCAGCAGAGAAGTTAGTTACCTTCCTGGAAGCCAGTTTGGAAGGAGAGCTGGGGACTCTGGACAAGGATGTGGGAAGCAGTGGAATCTTCTTTTCACCTGATTTGTAAGTGAGGGCAGCCTGAAACACTGCCATGCACGGGTCAGGCCTGCAGTAGCTGAGACCATTCAGGTCTAAGCAGAAGGAGGTATTCCCTGTGGGGAGGTTGGCTGGTGCAGTGAGGGTGGGAATCAGCATTCCCAGTCCCAGTCCCATGTGCAGAGATCTTAGGAAGAAGCTAGCTTGCTCTGCACAAAAAGCCTTAAGGCAAGTCTCCGTTCCATCCAGAGCGCCTGTAAGCCCTTCCTATTTAGAACTTCTGGAGCTGTCATTCTTTTCTGCCCTGTTTTAGAAGACAAATGTCTAACTCTCTTTATATTTATTTAGAGTTTATCTTTTTCACCAGACAGTAAGCTCCATGGGACGTGCTTCCTGTCAGTTTTCTTTCCCACTGAGTCCTCAAAGCCCGGCCAAGTGCCTGGCACATAACAGGTACTCATTAAATAGATAAAGAATGAACACTTAACACAATGTAAATAGGAGGAATAAGTAAATAAAAAAGGGAGAGGGGCTTGGAGAAGTACCATTTACTGTCTCGTCTGCATTACTTTACTTACAATAACATGTTTGATTCTTTGAACTACCCTGTAGATGGATGTGAATGATGTTTAGTAAATGAGGAAATGGAGACTTGGAGAATTTAGAAAACTTACTTCTGGTTTCACACCTGGTAAGTGATATAGAATTTGGACGAGACTTGACCAATGCCCAAATCCACAATCCTCCAACTGCCGAGGTTCCCCTAGCACAGCAGGGATGATGCCTTAAGGACAGGCAGATCTAGGTTCTATTCTAAAGGTGCCCCAAGGCAACTTAGAAGCTAGTTGCAGTTCTAGGGAAGAGTAGAACTGAATTTTCTGTTTGTTATTAAACAAAGTGTTTGTTTGAACTGATTGCAATGTTCGAAGTGAATTAGTACCATAGATATACATACTTAGCAGGACGGGAGATGTGGTAGAGACATGATAAATGTTTGTAGCACAAATACATGAAAATATAAATGAAAGAAAGAAAAGGATAAATCAACCAGAAGGTGGCCAGTTTTAACCTAAAAGCCACACAGATGAGCATGGCTAGCAGCAGGGAAATGGAAACATCAAAGGGGAAGAAACCAGAAAGATGGGGAATAGAGCAAACCCTGAGCCTGAAAGTAATAGAAGGAAATGAAAAACAAGGCAAACACATTTAAAGCCCGCACATAAAGGTTTCTGTGTCTTCTATTTAGTTCTCTAAACAATAATAATGTATTTCTTCAGTTCATTAGATAATCTATTAAAAAAAGAAAAATCACAGCCTTTGCACCATCTTTGGAAAGTCATTGAGGCTTTCCAGGGTGGGGAAGGAAATCTTATGAACCCTCTGGTGCCCTGAATGAGTTACCATTCTTGGACCGCAAATGTTCCTTGTGCTGTAATTATAACATCAATTGTAAACTTTATTGACTCACTTTTACTCACTAGGCAAGCTGTTTGCTATTGGCTGTGGCTAGAATAAGGCCCTCCTCACCCAACCCTGGCAGGTCAGGATGAGGAAACATCACAGTTTCCTGATAAAGGATACAGGCCCCTAAATGATATTAATGTTCCTAAAAAAGGCTGTTGTGCTTGGGTTGTCCTCTGACACTTTGAGGTGGATGACCTCTTGCTGTCCCACGCTCCACCCCTTGGTACCATTCCCAGAGGCAGAATCCTTACGTGAAAGGGGAAGGAGCCTTTTCACACTCATCTGCCCTGTCTCCCTTCCTGTGAAAGTGATGGTGAGGATGGTGCTGTCCTGCTTTGGCCACCTGGACCAGAGGAGGTGAGGAAAGAGCTGAGCGCCTCACAAAACCTTAACTGCAAGTTATTTTCCACTTATTATTATTGTCATTTGAAATGGTTATACGAATTTTAGATGAGAGAACTAAGTACATGTGACTTGTGATTTATCCAACTTGGTACCAGGACTGATATTTACATATACCATAGCTGCTTAGGAGCTCTGTCCACATTTCTCAGAAAAACAGCAATAGCTCAGTTAATTGAATAATATCAAGATAGATTGATTCTTATTATTAATTAATCTTATCTTAATGACTTTTGCTGGCTACTATGCAATTAATTAGGAAGCATTTTGATACACTGATTAAGTTGGATAGGCTGGCCTCAAATCCCAGCTTGATTATTATCTAGCTCAGTGGTCTTTGGGAAATTAATTAATCTTATAACCTCAGTTTCTTCATTTATAAAATGGGCATAAGAGCTATAGCTTTCTAGATTGTTGTGCAGATTAAATGAATTAAACCATGTGAAGCACTTACTTAAAAAGGTCTATCATGTATTAAGTCTCAATAAAGAATACTAGATATTTGCTTGATAGCAAGACGTACATTTTTCACATTTTGACATTTCTGAAATTGGGACGTGTCTTAAAACCTTTTCAAAGAGACTCTCCAGTTCCCGACAAGTTACCATTGCTTGCCTGTGTTCATGTACCAACTTTACCAGATACAGAAGGTAGGTGTTGGCCTCAGTTGAGTTAGAAACATTGGTAGTCCCACGGGTGCTATATCATTTAAATCAAATTTAGAAGTGTAATTTTAAGACTCAACAAAAATATTTTAAAACAAGCTTGTACCATAGTGCAGCATAGAAACAAAAAGTTATTGTCTCAATAGAAGACTGCCTTTTACATGTCAGGCAATGCAGTTAAAGGCATCAGAGAAGGCCAAGTTTTTCAGAATACATCATGGAATTTTCAAAGCTAGGAAAAAGGTGTGTATAACCAATTTTGTGAAGGTCTATCACTCAAGCTCAGAACATCAGATAAAAGCTTTTAGCTGACTTTCAAGGAAAGCAGTTTAAATTCCAGTGACATGTAAGTCCATTAAAAAATCCTATAAGGGGACTTCCCTGGTGGTCCAGGGGTTAAGACTCCGTGCTTCCCATACAGGGGGCCCAGGTTCAATCCCTCTTGGGGAGCTAAGATCCCACATGCCGCGTGGCCAAAAAAAAAAAAAATTCCTATAAGTATAATCAAAGCAGAAATGTTGACAAAATTCCAGATTCTTTGATATGCTTTTAAATTATATTACCAGTCCAAAAACTGTTACAGCTGTCAAGACAATGGACCTGGGTAATGAAAATTAGAATATCTTTATGACCCCAAAGTGACTCAGAATTATTTTTATATTTTGTAAGTGAAGCTTAGAGCCAAATCAGTATGATGGTCATACTGATTCTGGAGAAGAAAGTGGAATGTGATGATATGAACAAATACAAACTTTTATAGACTCTTAAAATATATATATGTGTATATATATTTAATATGCTGTTTGATTTTTCTGGAAAAGTTGTCAGTAATTGATGCTTTTAGCAATGGCTGATGTCTTAGAATCAAGGGACTATAATATAATCAAGGTGACTAAAAGCTTCATGTTGTATATGGTCATATCTTTTTAGAGTGTGTGTCCAGCTCACAGCAATTCCCTGGCAGCTGTTTTACACAAGGGAACATCATTCCTCTGGCCTCGGTTGATCAGACGAGGCATGAACCCCTGGTTCAAGTTGAGCCAGCATCCCTTCCCCAGGAATCTGGAATTGGGACATAGAACAGGAGTCTCTGAACTTGGGAGGGATGACAGCATGCCTTACACTGTTGGCGGGAATGTAAATTGGTGCAGCCACTATGGAAAACAGTATGAAGTTTCCTTAAAAAACTAAAAATAGAGTTACCATGTGATCCAGCAATCCCACTCCTGGGCATATACATGGAGAAAACTCTAATTCAAAGAGATACATGCACCCCAATGTTCACAGCAGCATTATTTACAATAGCCAACACATGGAACTAACCTAAATGGCCACTGACAGATAAATGTGTAAAGAAGATGTGGTAAATATATACAATGGAATACTACTCAGCCGTAAAAAAGAATGAAATAATGCTATTTGTGGCAACATGGATGGACCTAGAGATTATCATACTAAATGAAGCCAGACAGAGAAAGACAAATATCATATGATATCACTTATTTGTGGAACCTAAAAAAATGATACAAATGAACTAATTTACAAAACAGAAATAGACCCACAGACATAGAAAAAAAACAACTTATGGTTACCAAAGGGGAAAGTGGGGGAAGGAGGGATAAATTAGGAGTTTGGGATTAACATATACACACTATTATATATAAAGTAGATAAACAACAAGGACCTAATGTATAGCACAGGGAACAATATTCAATATCTTGTAATAACCTATAACCCATAATGGCAAAGAATCTAAAAAAGAATATATATATATATATATATATATACATGTATATATACACGAATCATTTGCTGTACACCTGAAACATTGTAAATCAACTATGCTCTAATAAATATGAACAATTCAACAGATGCAGAAAAAAGCATTCAATAAAATCAACACTCATTAATGATAATAAACAGCAAACTAGGAAAAAAAAGCACTTAAAAAAAAGCAGTGGTAAAATTTTAGTTAAGGAAATAATTGGATACTTTTAAGTAGTAAAGCTAACAGAAGAATATCTGTTAATGTGGTGTTTTAGGGGCCTCTCAAGTCTGAGATGGTTAAAATCAAACTTACGGAGCTGGCCCCATGAAACAATATTTTTATATTGCCACAAAATTTCCCTTATATTATCTTTTGGCTGCTGGTGGCTTATTTCATTAAAAAAAAAAAAAACGTTTTCCTTGGAATGTCTTGTGGAACTAACAAAAATCTCTGCTCTTTGATTTTTGCAATTGCTCAGCTTCTTTTTTCCCAATGAATATGGAGAGGAAATAGAAGCTTATTAATTGCTATGACATTTCTTTCTAACGTATTTCAAGCCCAGGTGTTGAAGTGAGCATGTGTCAGGTTTTAATCGTTGGTACTTGTTTCTTCATAGGGCATATTTCTATTTTGTTCCTCTGGGTATCAGATCTTCCTCTTCTTTCTCAGTTCTCTGTCTTTTAAAATTATTAATTCTTTGATTTTATGAAGTATGATATTCACCCTAGGTGCAAGGATCTTCCTGGACACTTCAATTCCTGAAGAAAATTCTCTTCAATGATTTTTAGGGAAAAGCAGAACTTACCCTAAGTTTATTCAATAACAGGAGTTCTTAATTCTATTATGAGCCCCTGATTCTTTTGAGCATCTAATCAAAGTTGTGTAATCATTGCATAGAAAAATGCATCTACATGCCTAGACGTATGTTTTGGATGCATTTATGAATTAATGAACTAGCTGAAGCCCATTCATGACCCCTAAGCTAAAACCCACTGTTTGCCATACTCTTATACAGACCCTGGGAAGTTCCTTTAGTTTCCATCTATAAATCTGACAAATCAAGCATTTTTGAGGGCAAAGACACATTTAAGGCCAGAGCATGGGGGGTTCAATTTCTCTCACCCCCTCAAAGTAAGAGTTAGGGGTCTTCCTTCGTCCTGAGATTAATCCTCTAGTCTTGAGAGTTACATTATACAACATCTACCATTACTGGGGCACTCTGAGTGCCAAGAACTGATAGAGCATTTCAAAGTATTTCATTTTTATAATACACTTTGAGATACATAAAACCATTCTTAGAGGAATAAACAAAATAGCAGAACAAAATTCCAGAACCAGAAGAGAATGGGATTAGGCTAGCAGACAGAAGTGCTTCTGCTCTGGGTAGTTCATTTTCCTATTAGTTCATTCAACAAATATTTCCTAAGAGTGTTCAATGGAATTTGTGCTATGCTGGAGTATTTGGCTATCATCAAAAAAATCAGACATAGTTCAGCCTTCAAAGAACTCATGGTGCCATTAGGAAGATAAGTCAAAACAGTTTATTAGTCTAGGCACTGGGATCCTTGCTCTGGATCATACCAAAACAAGTAAGACCTATTTTTGTGCTCAAAACACCTATGATCTTCTTAGAGGATATTGCAAGTAAACACATGGCATTGACACAGAGGCAAATAACGTAGGTGTTGGAAGAGTGGAATAAACCCAACAAGATATGCTTGATGGGAAAGTGAGAGATGGAGGGTGGCAGACTGGACCTCTAAGCTCACTCTCTGTTAACTTCCCTGGGGAAACTCTGGGGACCATGCTGGTAGAAGACATAATGTCTGTAACAACCCACTGTCCCTGAGATCCTTGAATATAGGGCCTGAGCCTTATCTGTTTTTTAAAACATGTTTTCAGGTCTTAGCACAGTATTGCCAAAGAGAATGTGCTCAGTAAATGTTGGTTGCATGGAGTTGGAAATGAAACATAAAAAAACAGCACCCCTAAGACAAAACTCCTGCTACCACCAAGATAAAAACATAAAAGCCAATTTACATGCTTTTGTCCTAAATGCTAACCAAGGAAGTACTTTGGTCCTTGACCACTAGAACTTGACAGCCTAGTATAGACACACTAAGGTAGACATTGGAAACGCTTTGTATATATTATGGGCCTCCTTACTCTCTGGAGGAATAATCCAACTCATTGGAGGAAACAGTGTAAAAATGAGGACCTCTAATTAATTATTTCTATTTATGTGGCTATGTTTTGTTCTGTGTTTTTCTTCTTTGGTACATGATGATTTGGCTGATCATCATCTAAAAAATGTTGATTTGCTTGCTAGCTGTTATAAACTACTTTATACCCAGATCATCTTTTATTATAATAGGGAGATACACTTCGTTAGATATTGCTGCTTTTATTTGTCCTTTGTCATAATTTCTAGTAATTTTTAAAATTATTGGGAATGCTTACATAATCACATACTTACACCTACAGGAGTGAATCACAGTTCATCTTGCAGATTTATTGCATACCTACCGAAAAAGTGCCTTAGGATGCAAACATTAAAGTTTAAGTTATCTCCTGAAAGTCCCACAGACAGGCCATGCGGTTTAGAGGTCAAAATTAAACAGAAATCCATTTAAACTCTTTTTCTTCTTCATTTAAATAATGAGACAAGTTAAAGCAGGATTGGGAAATGCTCTTAGCAAGCAGATAAGTCATTTATTCACAGCGCAGTTGAAATAGAAAGCTTCCATGCGTGGGAGGATTCACGAATACTTGCAGCAAGCAAACTCTCTCTTCCCTCTAAACTTTGACTAGCAGAAGAACAAAGTCTGCAGGTCTGCGTAGATTCCAGGTAGTTTTTCAAAGCAGCCACTTTGCTTCCTAGCCGTTTCCATGTACCCTTGTACCTGGTTTGCTGTCTAGTTTTCTTCCATTGATAGCTATCTTCAAAATTCAGCAAGAACTTAGCAAATATTTTTGTAGGAGTCGGGGGGCTATGTAGTTATCTTTATGACTTAATTTTTCTTTTCTTCCTTTTTTTTCCTCTTCATGGCTTCTCCTCCCTTTTCTGGTTTCTCTTTCTGTGTCTTTATTCCTATCTCTCTCCTTCTCTCTCCTGACTCTGTATGTGTGTGTGTCTCTCTCTGTCTCCTGTCTCTCTTCTTTCTTCCATCTGCCTCTCTTCACATATTTATTAAATGTTACCACATACCAGGCACTGGTTTAGGGGTGGGAGATTATAAAGATTATAAAGAAGGCAGTTTATGCTTTCCAGAATTCTCAGTCTAACAGGGTAGGGGTTGAGAGGAGGGGAATAGCACCGACGGAGTAATGATAGCAATTTATAAAGATAGAAGCGAGATGTTTTCGCAGCACAAAGAAGTGTTTAACTCTGTCTGAAAAGGCCAGGATGAAGTGAAATTTGAATTAAGTCTTGAAGCATAGGCAGGAGTTTTTAAAGTGGGGGGCGGGTAGGAGAGAGGCCATTCCAGACGGGATAGCACGTGCAAAAGTGTGCAGGTGAGACAATATCAAACATCGTGGAAATGGCAAACGGGGCATACACTTAGTCCACTCGGAACCAGAAACTGAGGGCAGATCACAGAGCAATGACACCTACAGTCCAATAGCAATCCTTACCTGCATACCTACGTAAGTCCTGTGCAACCAGTGCTTTCGGTTTGTTTTTGGTTTTCTCCCAACAGTCGCTCTGAGACATATGTAATGAGCCATAGTGGGAAGCTGTTCTAACCCACAGTCTGAATCAGTGGTGTCGGGCTGAGGGGGGCTCTCTATGGCTCTGACCAGAGGGGTTTATGCTCTTTCCTAAACTGAAAGTAGAAGCCAAATGTTGGAGATTTGAAGGCAGCCAAGACACTATTCCACTTTCCTTTCTATGGAATTTTGAGCCGACTGAGAACTAGAGAAAGAATATGCCAGATGGAATTCCAAGTATCCCCTTTGTTAGTAATAATGGCTAGTTTGGAGAATGTGGCTTAAACCTCTGGCAATACTGAGCTTCTTGGCTTCTTACCCCAGAATTAGGGAGGTTCACCTACTCAGTTGTAAACCACGGGCTTCCTTGCCACCCTGAGGAGATGGAGGATCAGACCGGAATTCTGTGCAGGCAGGCAGAGGAATGGGAAAATGAGGCTGAAGACCTCAACAGTCCCAGAGATCATTCCACCCACCGTGGCATAAAATGAGTGAGTGTGTGGGGAGAGGTCATGAGCTACACTGATGTTCTACGGAAACCTGAAGCCAGGTAATAGAAGATGGTCCCTACCAAGTCCAAGTCTGATATTTGTCATTCCACTTCCTCATCATAAGAAATTGACACGGGTGAGAAGTGTATGTGAAAGGTGGTCCTGTGACTATTTTTATTTGAATGCTTATCATGAACTGGTGTGGCAAGCAGAGATATCTTTTGTAAACAATGTTTGTAGCTGCCTTCTTCTTTAGAGTAGAGGGGTAACATGTTGACCTCCCAGGAATCTCCTAGATCAGGGACTCTAGACTTCTGTGTTCTATTAAAATCAGTGGATTTGAGAAACACTAGCATTAAGGTTCAAAAAGCGTGAGAGGGTTTCCCTGGTGGCGCAGTGGTTGAGAGTCTGCCTGCCGATGCAGGGGACACAGGTTCGTTCCCCGGTCTGGGAAGATCCCACATGCCACGGAGCGGCTGGGCCCGTGAGCCATGACCACTGAGCCTGTGCGTCCAGAGCCTGTGCTCCGCAACGGGAGAGGCCACAACAGTGAGAGGCCCGTGTACCGAAGGAAAAAAAAAAAAGTGTGAGAGACCCAGGTCTTTAGAAGAAATCTAGAATTGAGCACAAGATTGAGGGTGTGTGGCAGTGCGACCTTTTGAGTAGGCTAGAAATATGGAAAGAAGATTCTCAGGTTGTTGCCAAGACTTCAAGGGCCTGTGCAGGACATTTTGTCCTAGTAACATTTAACTGAACTCTGTCAAGCTAACAAACAACTCCCCTCTCCAGCTCTCAAGGACTCATTGCTTTCCCTCTGATGTAGATTTTGTTGGGGTGCTGTGTTCTTTCAAGATTAAGACAGTGACTCTATGTTAGATTCAAGATGCCTGCATGTTAGTGTCCTTCGGTTTTTTAGACAGTTGAAACAAGATTTACAATTTAATTGGTAAGGAGCTGTAATCTGTTAGTGCACCATGCCTTTAATAGCTGCAGAGGCATGCCTGGAGGGGAAGGCAGACTGGTTTTCCAAAGACATGCTGCTGGGATCCAGAAAATGTATTGAGACCCTAACTTTACCTTTCTGGATCTCTGACGTTGACTCCTGTGACCCTGCTTTTGCTGCTGGATTTGCCCACAGTCTCTGCTTTACATCCTTGCTCCTACCCAGAGTAGGCATTTTTGGCTTATTGACTCCAATTTTCCCTGATCCCACTTTCCCTTGAAGTCAGTAAATCTCTAGTGTTAGTGAACATACCAGTCACTTGGTGCTTGTTCAGAGTGCAGAACTCCTGGGCTGTACCTTAGAGATTCTGATGTGTTAGGTCTGTGATGTGCCCCAGGAATCTCACCTTGAACTAGCATCCCCAGATATTCTGGGAAAGGGGGTCCACAGGCCTTACCTTGGAACACCCTGCCAAGTATGACGCTCCGTGCCCTGCTTATGCTTATTCCAGTATGCGGCCTCGGTCCACCTCCAATTTCTGTCCTCACAGCTCTCATTCAGCTGCTGAAATCCTGAAGGGACTGGGCTTCTCTAGCTTGAGATGAGGTGCATTCCATGATGTACCTTGAGGAAGAGAATGAAGTTGGTGAAGTGTTTTGAGATTAAAGGGGTAGACTAAGTATGTCATTAACATGCACTTTCCCTAAGGTTAGTAGTTTACGGAATGGGTCAGCTCTGTCCAGTTCAGCTGAGAGCTCCTCTCAGACTCTGTGCTTCATGATGGGGTCCCCACTCTGAGAACTTAGAATTTTAGAGGGGACTCTGTGAGAGCCTTGTTATTCCTCTCTAGGCAGTCTGCCAAGAAGTTGGTTGGCTTCTGTGGTTGTGTTGTTCATGATGTGATTTTTTTTTTTTTTTTGCGGTACGCGGGCCTCTTACTGTTGTGGCCTCTCCCGTTGCGGAGCATAGGCTCCAGATGCGCAGGCTCCGCGGCATGTGGGATCTTCCCAGACCAGGGCACAAACCCGCGTCCCCTGCATCGTCAGGCGGACTCTCAACCACTGCGCCACCGGGGAAGCCCCATGATGTGATTTTTTTGGGTTTGATTAGTAGTTGGAAATGTGATCTACAGACCTTGCTTTGAGACACTCTCTGGACCACCTGCATCTATCTAGGGATATTTTCCCAGAGGTATCAGGCCTCATGAAACTGCAGCAGTGACTTGCATTTCAGGGAAAACTACCATGGTAGTCAAGGGACCCTATTTACTTCTCAATAGGGTATTAATCACAGGACTTCTGAATTTCTAGAAATGTTTGTAATTTTATTTTCTTGTTTTCTGATACTCTTTTAATTGATATTTATTTTTTAACTATTCTTATGCTACTTACATCTTCTAGAATACTTTTACCTAACATTGTTGTTTTTAAAACAATTTACCATTTTATCTTTTTAATACATCTATCTATTTAATCATGCCTCATTTATACCATTCTTTCTTATTCACTTTTTAAGTTTTAATTTTATCTGTCCAATTTGATCATTTCATAACTATGACTTGTTTTTTGCTATGATTTTTTGTAAACAGTGAAATTGAATTTGGGGTGAATTCTTTGCATTTTTGTTTAGTATAGGAAATTAATTTGAAGTTAGACGGATTTGTACCAGTTTTTATGACTTGCTTTGTCATCATCTCAGTTCCCTATTTATACTTTCTTTATAAGAAGCGTGTTTCACTCAATAGTTGTTTGAAATTCAAACTGTTCAACGTGTGCTGCCCTCAGGGCAATTTTATGAGAAGCGAGTCCTTTTAGCAGGTGTTGGCATGGTGCCAGCATATCAGCTATTTTCAGTATAGACTGGACTGCAAGGTGGTGTGACCAGAGGCCAGTAACTTAAAATTCCTGAAATTGTCATTTTTATTTAAAAAACTTGTGTGCCTCAGTAAAAGGCATGCTGTACGTAGTATTAAAAATTATTATTGTTATTGTTTATTGTGGGTGAGCAATGTTTATTAACTTCCTCACTATCTTCTGGAGGAAGCTGTATAGCAAGCTTCATTGTGCAACACCGTGGCACAGACTGAAATGGCCTGGATTAATTTTTAAGGTTGTTTTCCTTAGAACAATTTGGGGCCGTGTCCAAAGACCTAGAAAAAAAATCTGTTTCCACGATCCCTAAAATGTTGACACCAATTCTCTCACTTGCAAGGATGCTGGCCATGGTTTAGTAAAAGGATCCTGTTTTCAAGCAAAAGAAACCCAAACAATAATTAGACTTTAAATAGTACAGAGACCAGAACAGTTGAAAGTTCCATGAAGTCTCTGTACAGCCATCCCTGGAAGTCCAGGGTACTTAGGTTCCCGAAAAGCCCTCGGCCTGGTTGGAATCTATCAGCTTCATTGGCTTCTGTAGTACCAGCTCTTGCTCTTTGTTGTTTACAGGTCTCTGGTCAACCACAAAGCACTTTTTGGACCCACTTCTGTTCACTTCCTCGTCTGGCAAAGTCTCTAAACTGACTTTATCTTCCATATTTGAAAAAAATTGGAAGCTGGATTTTAAAGACAAATACTTAATTCACTTTGCATAAATCATGTCTTTAGCTTTGCATGGGCATTTGTTACTGAGGATTTATGGACACTCATGTGTTTTGTCCTCCCACTTAAGGTAGAAATGATTGCCTTACTTAAAAAATCTGCCAATCTGCCTTCTGTAACAATCATTAACCTATCAACGAGTAGATATGTTTTTTTGTTTGTTTTTTTTTGTCTACCCAGCGTCTTTATTTCCTCCTTTAGGTGAAAGTTTCTATGTTAGGTTCTCCAGAGAAACAGAACAAATAGGATATGTCTATCTCTCTCATCTCTATCTTTATCTCGAAAGAAATTTTAAGGAACTGTAATAGTTGTAAGCTCTTGTAGTAGTTGGAGGCTGGCAAGTCCAAAAACTGTAAGGTAGGCAGACCCTGGGAAAAATAGATGTTTCAGCTCGAGTCTGAATATGGTCTGCAGGCAGAATTCCCTCTTTCTCAGGAGTGGGGAAAGGAGTGGGTAGAGACAATGTCAGTTTTTTTTTTCCTCTTAAGGCCTTCAACTGATTGGATGAGGCTCACCCATATTATGGAGGATAACTTGCTTTACTCAAAGTATACTGATTAAAACGTTAATCTTATCTAAAATAATATCTTAATAGCAACATCTAGACTAGTGTTTGACCAAATATCTGGGTACCATGGCCTAGCGAAGTTGACACATAAAATTAACCATCACGGGACTTCCCTGGTGGTCCAGTGGTTAAGAATCCACCTTCCAGTGCAAGGGATGAGGGTTCGATCCCCAGTCCAGGAACTAAGATCCCACATGCATGGGGCAACTAAGCCCACATGCCATAACTACTAAACACATGAGCCACAAGTACTGAGCACATGAGCCACAATTACAGAGCCCACATACTCTGGAGCTTGCACACCATAACTACAGAGCCCACATGCTCTGGAGCCCATGCGCCACAACTAGAGAGAAGACTGTGTGCCTCAAAGAAGAGCCCTGCATGCTTCAACTAAGACCTGCCACAGCCAAAAATAAAATAAATAAATAAATAAATATTAGAAAAAAATGTTAACCCATGGCAAGTTGGGTCATCCTCTTAAAAAAAAAAAATTAACTGTCACATACCCCACCTTACTTTCGGAGAACTGCTCTCCTGACCCTTAGTCCATGTGCCTCAGACGGCGCTGCCTTCATTTTTGGTTCCAAGGGTGAGCATGTGACAGAGGCTCATACAATCATAGCATAAAATTACCCTGGCCAAAGGGACTGCTTCAAGGATGGACAACAACCAAACCCAGGTCAATGAGAGCCCTTCCTAGGATTTCTGCTAGAACCACCAGGAACAAGTCATTGTCTCGTTCTCAGAGTCTGGGTGCTAAGGCCTAGTAAGCTTAGAGCTGCAGGGGCCATCTTTGCTCCCACATGGGGAAAAGTTGCTTGAAAATTAAGCCAACCTAGGGGAAAGAAGGCACGGCTGAGAGATGGAGAACAGAGATTATTTCTTATAGACATTATATGGACATTATTTGAAAATCTGACTTCAGCTACCTTGATCCATGGATTTATTATTTTTAAGTTATATAAGCTAACATATCCCTCTTCTTGCTAAAGCTAGTTTAATCTGAGTTTCTGTCACTTGCAACTGCAATAGTTCTGATTAATACACAGTCTGCTGGGCAATGTTCTAGGTGCTTCCCAGAGACAGCCACTTTCAACAAACTTAGCTGTTTTTTTTTCATATTTATCTCTACATAGCTAAACAATATGCCTTTACCACTACTTCTTGATTGGTTGATTTTAGTCAGTAGTGATTGATTTCCTGTTACAGTGATGAATTCCCTCCTCCCTCTCCATTTCTCCCTCCCTACTCCCAACCCCTCTACAGTTACAATGTTTAGTTAAGTCACTAGTTAGGAGTTACATTATTCTGACTTTGGCCAAAATCAATTTACTCTGTATAATATAAAGAATCAAAATTTTCTCACAAGGCAAAGGATTAATAAATAATTTATGAAGAATTTTGCATAGATTCTTTACAACGTTTCAGGTAAACTTGAAGAGAACAGAGAATGTATGTAAAATTCTAATTGTTAAATTTTCTGTAGGCCAGGAAGTAAGGAAATATTTACTGGTGCCTGCTCTGTGCCAAACCTCTGGTAATTTTATTGGTTATCTTTTTGATGCTTACAATAACCTATGAATTTGTGTTACTTTCTCCTTTTCATAGATGAGAAAACTGAGGGTCAGAGAAGATCATTATCCATGTGAAGAAGAAAAAAGTTGTCATCATCCTTTTGAATAATATGGGAGTAATCCATGTACTCATGGAAGAAAGGCAAATCCTTTTTGGGAAAATTTATTTACTTATGGAATAAAGGCAAAGGGACTCAGTTTAACAGGGGCTCAACTTGCTCAGCTCTGTGCCTTTATTCTGAATAAGCATAGCTGATGACTCTGGTGGATATTATGGGATTTGGGCTGGTAGATCCCATTTTAGAAGCCGTAAGAATTCAGCCTTGGAGCATCAGTGACTGTTATGAGGGGCAGAACTGCGGGTTTGACAATTGGTTCTGTAAAAACCAAAGTGAAAACTAAAACTTTCATTTAGAAATCAGTAGAACTTCAAGAGATTCAAGATGTTTCAAGTGTGGGGAAGAGTTGGGGAAGCAGCTAGATGCAGAGATGGTAGAGGGACCTTGATATATTAGAAAGAGCTCTAGAGCTGTTGTCTAGAGGCCTGAATTGAAATCCAGCTCCAGCAGTAACTTGACTGTGTGATCTTAGGCAATTCATTTGATCATTTTTCTATTTCCTTATATACAGAATAGTTGTAGAAATTGCCATCTTGCTTCTACTTCACTATTGCTATGAGAAGCAAATGAAATATACGTGAGTAATTTGGAAGTTGCCATGTCAACATAAGCATACGCTGTGTTCATCTCAGAGTAACCAAGGACTAGTAGGGCATATCTATCAATGATTTATTTGTACGCTTGGCCACCCAGCACCCTGAAAAATGGCTTATTTAAAAAAAGAGAAAGCTAAAATACATAAGTTTGGTTCAAGAGTAATGGCCACAGGGAGGGTAACCTGATTCAGAGCAAAAGATAACTTGTCTATTCTGGGGAGGGATGGGTTGAGGGTAGTTTCCAATACATAAGCAAGCCAATACTAAAAACCATGGCTTCTCTCAAATGTCTGGCAAATGTTGAGACCACAAAGACGTTCTCAGCACGTTGGTGGCAGCAGTTTCAGCAGTGACGGGAAATGACCTTTGGTGTCATTCAGAGCACCTGAATGCCCCCTTCGGCATGTGAGATCTGGCAGCTGCATCACAGAGGAGATGAGAGCTACTGAGAAGGAGCCACCCCATGGGGCCTCACCAGCGGTAGCTTTGGTGGGCTCTTGTTAGCAGCAGCAACTGGAGATTTTACCAGAGTGAAGAAAAGTGGGAAAGGAGGGAAATGTTTCCATGTGACTGAAAAGGAGGTTAGTTCATGTAGCATGTGGAGCACAACCCCAGGGAATAACTTCTGTGACAGATATGAACGTGGGTGGGAAGTTTGGTCAGACAGCCCTCGCAGAGAAATTGGGAGCAGAGTCCTCCACATGTCTACCATTTTACAGCTTTTACTGTAAATCCTAATTTCACCCCAGCAGGAATGACCAGAAACTTGAGTGTTATTTGTTAGGTAGTTATGCAAATGTAAGGGATCATTTTGAAGGCATTTTACAAGTTTCTTTGTGCTTCTATCTGCTAGGTAGACCTCAGAATGTGTAGAAAGTCGGGACCCAGAGCCAGCAAGCTTTTATTTTATTGCTCAAAGTGAAGCTGCATTGCATACTCTTGGATCTTAGATTTGTATCTTAACGTTTTGCTAGGTTTTCATTTATGTATGTCAGATTAATGCTTTGAAATCAGAATGTTCAAATACTGAAGATACCTGTGTCATCAAACTGAATAGAAAAGGCAGAAAGTTGTAATTTAAAAACAAATTACTGTGCATTCATTCCACAAATATTTGCTGAAAGCACACCAGGCAAAGTGCCAGGAAGTCACTCATTCATACGTTTATTTAATGAACATTTAGTGAGCACCTTGTTCTTGTCATTGGGACACAGTGGAGACAAGAAAAACAATGTCACTGCTCTCATGAAGCTTAATTTAAATGAAAAAAAGTAGTCAATCAACAAAGAAGCAAATAAATATCATATAGCAGGGGTAATTAGGTGGTTGCTGTAGATAGAACATCAGAGGAGGTGACTTTGCCAATATTTGAATGCTGAGAAGGAATCAGCCATGTGAAGGAAGATTGGGGGCAGTGCACTTGAGGCAGAGAACATGAGGGCAAAGGCCCTAAGGCTGGGATGAACTTGACCTATTGCGTGAGCAGAAAGGCCTTAAAATGAGGTTGGCATGGCATGAGGTAGGAAAAGAAGGCGTGGGTCAGATTTTGCAGCACTTTGGAAATCAGGTTAAAGGGTCTGGGTTTTATTGTAATTGTGATCAGTTGCTGTTGTGCAGAGAAGCACTTTGGCTTGCAGAAGGAGCAGCAGGGTGTTGTGGCAATAACCCAGACGAGAGGTGATGAAGGGTTGGCCACTGATGATAGCAAAAAGATGGTGTAGCAGAGGGATTCAGGATATAAGTTAGTAGCTAGAGTTGATTGGATTTGCTGATTAAGGTCCTCTGTGGGGGGTTTAGGAGAGACAGAACTCAAGGATGACTCCTTGAGGATACAATGTGAACCAAGATAGACATGATCCCTAACTTCATGGAGGCTGGGGAGACATTTATTTAAATAACCCCCAAAATACAATGAAAAGTGTAACAGTCACAATGTTTCAAAGGAGGGACTTTCCAAGCTGTGAGATGGTTGAAAGACAGGTGTGATTGGGGGAGGGGGATCTGGGAAGGCCTGTTTGGACTAAAAATCTAAATGTGAAGTGACTCAGAGGGAACGTCCCATTTCCTCCAGCCCGGGATCCTCTCCTGTATCTGGGGGAGGCTGTTTAGCAAAGGAAAGGGTCAGACTTGTACCCAGAGCAACCTCACTCCCATACTCCCCTCCCCTTATTCCCACAGCCTACAAAAAGATGTTGTTTTGTTTTTAAGAAGATGCAAGAAGAAAAGGGAAAAACTGTGTGTGAGAGAGTTCCCAGAAGTTGCCTGCTTGCCAGGCTCCAGCAAAGAGGCTGTTCTTTTTATTGGTTAGGAGGTCCACTAAAAAGGGCAACAGCCTTTCTTTCCCAGGAGTCTGCCAGCCCGGGGGTGGCAATGCCATTTCTTTTTCTCTTCCTATCATTATTACCTTGTGAGCCTGCCTTCACCCACAGCTGAGAAAGGTTTGAAGTGATTATTGCATGGGATTTGGCGTGAGCATCCTGAGTTTGATACCTGGCTCCACCACTTAGCAGCTGTGTGTGAGTGACCTTAGGTAACTTTCCTAGGGCTCAGTTTCTTTACCTATAAAATGGGGTTAATACCAACTGGTGTCCCCCTGCCCCTGGTCCCCTGGAGTGATCAACATCCTGACTTCTAACACCATCGTCTAGTGCTGCCTGTTCTAGAACCTCATAAAAATGGACTCTGTGTCCGGCTTCTTTCATTTAACTTTATGGTACATGGAGCTGTGGTTTATTCATTCCTTTGTATGAATTCATCACAATTTCTTTCTTTATTCTTTTGTCAGTGGGCGTTTGGCTTGGTTCCAGTTACAAATAATGCTTCCAACACACAGCTTTTGGCTTTTGGTGACCACGTTTGTGTCTTTCTGTGGAGTATGTATCCCAGAGTCCTGGGTCATAAGACCTCCATAGCTTCCGGTTTAGTAGATTCTTTGAATCGGTTTTCCAAAGCTGTTGTACCAATTTAGGCTCCCATCAGCAAAGTATGAGCGCTCCAACTGCACCACATACTGACTTCGTCTTGTCAGTACTTTTTATGTTAGCCACTCTAATGATATTTATTGTGATATTTATTGCAGTTTTAATTGCATTTCTATGATGACTGATGATGTTGAATATCTTTTCATGGGCTTATTAATCGTTTATCTACTTTTTGTACTTTAAATATCTTGCCTCATAAATAAAAAAATAACATGGGGTAACAGTAGTCACTACCCCATAGAGCTGTGGGGTGACAGAGTGAAGTGGTGAGAGTTCAGCTTTTAGTGTAGCGTCTGCCTCATTGTAAGTGATGAGGATGTGCTGCTATAACAAATTACCACAAACTGGGGGATTAAAACACTACATTAGGGCTTCCCGGGTGGCGCAGTGGTTGAGAGTCCGCCTGCTGATGCAGGGGACACGGGTTCGTGTCCCGGTCCGGGAAGATCCCACGTGCCTCAGAGCGGCTGGGCCCGTGAGCCATGGCCGCTGAGTCTGCGCATCCGGAGCCTGTGCTCCGCAACGGGAGAAGCCACAGCACGGAGAGGCCCACGTACCGCAAAAAAAAAAAAAAAAAAAAAGTAAAAAAAAAACCAACACTACATTATTATCCATGTTCTGGAGGCCAGAGTCTGAAATGGGTCAAGGTGTCAACAGAGCTTCCTTCCGGAGGCTCTAGGGGAGATTCCATCTCCTCGCCTTTCCAGCTCCTAGAGGCTGCCTGGATTCCCTGGCTTGTGGGCCCCTTTCATCTTCAAAACCAGCAATTGCACCACTTTGACCTCTAACCTGGACAATGGGAGAAGCATCAGGAAAGTTGGGGCTCACTCCTGGAGGGAAGCAGTCCAGACCTACAGTGGGATTGTAGGGGTCTCTGGCCCGTTTGGGGAGTGAATAGTAAGGGATACAATGGTAATTGGATTGACATTAGATTTTGGCAGATCTGAAGCATTTGGACATTCTCTCCAAGGTAAGAAAGAACTAATACAGACTTGAAACAGATTGATGGCATGTTTCGAGAGATAGTGTTTTGAGAAGGTTAATTTGACTAAAGGGCAGGACTGATAATAAAGGTGGATGAGACTGAGAACTAGGAGTTCAGTGGGAAGGCTGTTGCTCTAGTGATGGTGTGAGGTCAACAGATCAGTAGCTGGGGTGAGGGAAGTGGGCATAACAGGAAGGGGCTGATCCTTAAAAATTGACCGTGGATGTGGGTGGTGGAGAGAGAGAGAGGATTAAGGAAGGCACTGTTTCAGATGGCAGGTGTTAATATGAGGGGCAGGATCCAACACTTGGTGTTGGCAGTGATGGAGTGAGTGTTAGCTGTAAAGATTTCATGGCAATTTGCATTGTGTCAGCAAACCTGTTTTTATACAGTAATATTTGGTAACTTTGCAATAGAAAAGAAACTTGGCATGTAGACGGCATGAGTCCATTCTTTCAAATGAGATAAAACTCTAATATTTTAATACTTATTGAGCCCCTATAAGATCTTCCCACTGTCCTCTGTGGTGTAAGCGTTCACTTAGGGCAGGAGAGGGCATTTTCTCCTCCCATGAAGTGCCTAGATGAAGTTCTACAATAATCAAAAGGGGGCTTCCCTGGTGGCGCAGTGGTTAAGAATCCGCCTGCCAATGCAGGGAACATGGGTTCGAGCCCTGGTCTGGGAAGATCCCACATGCCGCAGAGCAACTAAGCCCGTGCGCCACAACTACTGAGACTGCGTGCCACAACTACTGAAGCCCGTGTGCCTAGAGCCCGAGCTCCGCAGTAAGAGAAGCCACACAATGAGAAGCCTGCGCACTGCAATGAAAGATTAGCCCCTGCACGCCGCAACTAGAGAAAGCCCTCGCACAGCAACGAAGATCCAACGCAGCCAAAAATAAATAAATAAATTTACCAAAAAAATAAGAAATAAAAATAATCAAAAGGAAGACTAAAATTCGAATCTCTCTTGTCTTGAAAGGGAGAGAGGTGTAAAACCACAGTGCAGCCTTCTCTGTTGTCTGAACCCCTGAGGCCAACGCACAAGGGCTGAGGGTAGGCTATGGAGATAATTAACAGAGCTACTTCTGGGCCTGTGACGTCAAGAGCTGACCCCAGGAAGACACAGATGAATGTGGCCAGATCATTCCAAAGGTGCATGGAAGGAATCCCTGGTATGAACAGGGAGATAAAAATACTGGAAAGACCCCCACGTCTGACATGGGGAGGGTGGTCAGGATTCTTGAGAATTCCCAGAGGACATTTTAGTGTTTGAGCACTTTTGCCAAACCACCAGTTCGGCCCCACTGAACATTTGTGTTAGATGTGAACATGCATCCTTCTTTCTCCCCTAGTGGCTGACGTTGTGAGTAGAGTAGAAGGACCACGGCTAGAAGAACCTCCCATATATTTTCCTGACTCTCCCCAAAGTCACAGGAATAGGCCCTGAGTGGCCCCGGGGGCTGGTGTCACCTACTTGAAGCTGAGTCTATATTTTGTGTGGCTTATGACAGTCCTGCTGGGATGCTGGGTGCTGAAAGAGGCCCTGTGACAGAGCTGCTCTGTAATTGCTTGGTCTGATCAGCATGTCTCACAAGGCTAGAAAAAAAATTCCCCCTAAGTCATCAGATAAATTATTAGCTCTCTCATATAGACATTTCTCAAACTGGGGGCAGCTCTAGTTTATGCCTCTGGTTTATTTCCTGACATAATTAAACATATCCTGGTTTGGATGATAAATGATACACTCTCCAGCGAGTGCCATCCTATCTCACTGTGCAGTTAATGTGTTTGGCTGAACCCAGAGTTCCCTTATGCCTGGAACTTCCCTTTCGCTCTGCCTGCAAAAGAGTCATCCTCATGGATTCCATATTTAGAGAGGATGACTCAAACCTCAGTCCTGCCTTGGAGAGGTGTTCCTCCAGAGGGGCCCAGAGAGAGCTGCACTGTGACTGGCAAGAAACTGACTTGTTCTTCTGTTTAGACACGCAGGAGAGGGAGACTTATTCATTTGTCTCAGCTGTTGCCCTGAGTCCTGAGGGTCTGGTTGCATTACTTAGAGGAAGTGTGTGAGTCTTGCTCAAGCTGATTGTGGTTACTCTTACGTGTGCTGGGGAGAGGACTGTCCCCACCATCCTAGTCCTCTCAGGAGCCTCCAAGAAGGCTGACTCTCAAGCCTTGATTCTTTCATCCTAATTATACACAGAGTCTAACAAGATATCAGAAGTACGTAGCAAATGAATAAGAAATAAATGCAATTACAAGAGCCTAAGAATTATTTCAATCTCGCAGCTATGCCCCAAGCATTTCTGGATTTTATTGAGCAGACCAAATTTTGTTCAGCAGCCAGAAATGCTGCTTGCAATTTACCAAATCCAAGACATTGTTTTCCTCTCTGAGGTTATTTGTAATTTTTTTGTCCCTTTATTAGGAAAGTTTTTTTTTTTATAAAGCAGAGTCTTATAAAGGCATGTTTATAAGGAACTTTATAAAGGTAATGATTACCGAAATTAAGATGAGTAATTATGACCTATAATCAACTTAGAAAAATGGTTTGCTTTCATGACGCAGCAGCAGTTATTGTTATCTTCCTTCTCTAGTCTTCAGGCTTGCAATTAATTGGCCTTTGGTGGAAGGAAGAGGCAACTTAGCTTAAAACAATTCCCTGGATTGATTATACTTAACATTTCTAGACAGAATCTTGAAGAATGTGTTTGTGTGAATATCTGTATTTAGGAGTATAGGCATCCATTTCAGTGATCAGTATGACTACAACAACAATGGTAAAAAATGGTGTTAACACACCTAAATAATTTAGTATAACAAATATATTTTTGGATTTTTAAAAACCTCTTCTTTATCTTCTTCCAACAAAAGTTTCTAGGTTTGATCAAAGATAAAAGCTATACTTTTTGCCTCCTCAGCTTACTTAGTAAGTGAAACTTAGGGATTACCTTGTGTCCTGTGAGAGTCAGCCCGTCTTTCAATCACCTAGCAAGCTACCCAGCCAGGCAAATCCCACCACTCACTTCGGTGGTCCGCAGACAACTTTTTTTTAACATCTTTATTGGAGTATAATTTCTTTACAATGGTGTATTAATTTCTGCTGTGTCACAAAGTGAATCAGCTATATGTATACACATATCCCCATATTCCCTCCCCCTTGCTTCTCCCCCCCACCCTCCCTATCCCACCCCTCTAGGTGGTCACAAAGCACGGAGCTGATCTCCCTCTCGGCTGCTTCCCACTAGCTATTTTACATTTGGTAGTGTATATATGTCAGTGTTACTCTCTCACTTAGTCCCACCTTACCCTTCCCCCTCCCCATGTCCTCAGGTCCGTTCTCCACGTCTGTGTCTTTATTCTGTCCTGCCCCTAGGTTCCTCAGAACCATTTTTTTTTTTAAGATTCCATATATATGTGTTAGCATAAAGTATTTGTTTTTTCTCTTTCTGACTTACTTCACTCTGTATGATAGACTCTAGGTCCATCCACCTCACTAAAAATAACAGAATTTTGTCTCTCTTTATGGCTGAGTAATATTCCATTGTACATATTTGCCACATCTTCTTTATCCATTCATCTATCGATGGACACTTAGGTTGCTTCCCCATCCTGGCTATTGTAAATAGAGCTGCAATGAACACTGTGGTACATGACTCTTTTTGAATTATGGTTTTCTCAGGGTATATGCCCAGTAGTGGGATTGCTGGGTCATATGGTAATTCTATTTTTAGTTTTTTAAGGAACCTCCATACTGTTCTCCAGAGTGGTTGTATCCATTTACATTCCCACCAACAGTGCAAGAGGGTTCCCTTTTCTCCACACCCTCTCCCGCATTTATTGTCTGTAGATTTTTTGATGATGGCCATTCAGACCGGTGTGAGATGATATCTCATTGTAGTTTTGATTTGCATTTCTCTAATGATTAATGATGTTGAGCATGCTTCCATGTGTTTGTTGGCAATCTGTATATCTTTGGAGAAATGTTTATTTAGGTCTTCTGCCCATTTTTGGATTGGGTTGTTTGTTTTTTTGTTATTGAGCTTCATGAGCTGCTTGTATATTTTGGAGATTAATCCTTTGTCCGTTGATTCGTATGCAAATATTTTCTCCCCTTCTGAGGGTTGTCTTTTCATCTTGTTTATGGTTCCCTTTGCTGTGCAAAAGCTTTTAAGTTTCATTAGGTCCCATTTGTTTATTTTTGTTTTTATTTCCCTTTCTCTAGGAGGTGGGTCAAAAAGGGTCTTGCTGTGATTTATGTCATAGAGTGTTCTGCCTATGTTTTCCTCTAAGAGTTTGATAGTGTCTGGCCTTACATTTAGGTCTTTAATCCATTTTGAGTTGATTTTTGTGTATGGTGTTAGGGAGTGTTCTAATTTCATTCTTTTACATGTAGCTGTCCAGTTTTCCCAGCACCACTTATTGAAGAGGCTGTCTTTTCTCCACTGTATATTCTTGCCTCTCTAATCAAAGATAAGGTGACCATAGGTGCTTGGGTTTATCTCTGGGCTTTCTATCCTGTTCCATTGATCTCTATTTCTGTTTTTGTGCCAGTACCATACTGTCTTGATTACTGTAGCTTTGTAGTAGAGTCTGAAGTCAGGGAGCCTGATTCCTCCAGCTCCATTTTTCTTTCTCAAGATTGCTTTGGCTATTTAGGGTCTTTTGTGTTTCCATACAAATTGTGAAATTTTTTGCTCTAGTTCTGTGAAAAATGCCAGTGGTAGTTTGATAGGGATTGCATTGAATCTGTAGATTGCTTTGGGTAGTAGAGTCATTTTCACAATGTTGATTCTTCCAGTCCAGGAACATGGTATATCTCTCCATCTGTTGGTATCATCTTTAATTCTTTCATCAGTGTCTTATAGTTTTTTGCACACAGGTGTTTTGTCTCCTTAGGTAGGTTTATTCCTAGGTATTTTATTCTTTTTGTTGCAATGGTAAATGGGAGTGTTTCCTTAATTTCTCTTTCAGATTTTTCATCATTAGTATATAGGAATGCAAGAGATTTCTGTGCATTAATTTTGTATCCTGCTACTTTACCAAATTCATTGATTAGCTCTATTAGTTTTCTGGTAGCATCTTTAGGATTCTCTGTGTATAGTATCATGTCATCTGCAAACAGTGACAGTTTTACTTCTTTTCCAATTTGGATTCCTTTTATTTCTTTTTCTTCTCTGATGGCTGTGGCTAAAACTTCCAAAACTTTGTTGAACAGTAGTGGTGAGGGTGAGCAACCTTGTCTTGTTCTTGGTCTTAGTGGAAACGGTTTCAGTTTTTCACCATTGAGAATGATGTTGGCTGTGGGTTTGTCATATATGGCCTTTATTATGTTGAGGAAAGTTCCCTCTATGTCTACTTTCTGGAGGGTTTTTATCATAAATGAGGGTTGAATTTTGTCAAAAGCTTTTTCTGCATCTATTGAGATGATCGTAGGGTTTTTCTCCTTCAATTTGTTAATATGGTGTATCACATTGATTGATTTGCATATATTGAAGAATCCTTGCATTCCTGGGATAAACCCCACTTGATCATGGGGTATGATCCTTTTAATGTGCTGTTGAATTCTGTTTGCTAGTATTTTATTGAGGATTTTTGCATCTATGTTCATCAGTGATATTGGCCTGTAGTTTTCTTTTTTTGTGACATCTTTGTCTGGTTTTGGTATCAGGGTGATGATAGCCTCGTAGAATGAGTTTGGGAGTGTTTCTTCCTCTGCTATATTTTGGAAGAGTTTGAAAAGGATAGGCTTTAGCTCTTCTCTAAATGTTTGATAGAATTCGCCTGTGAAGCCACCTGGTCCTGCACTTTGGTTTGTTGGAAGATTTTTAATCACAGTTTCAATTTCAGTGCTTGTGATTGGTCTGTTTTTATTTTCTATTTTTTCCTGGTTCAGTCTCCGAAGGTTGTGTTTTTCTAAGAATTTGTCCATTTCTTCCAGGTTGTCCATTTTATTGGCATAGAGTTGCTTGTAGTAATCTCTCATGATCCTTTGTATTTCTTCAGTGTCAGCTGTTACTTCTCCTTTTTCACTTCTAGTTCTATTGATTTGAGTCTTTGCCCTTTTTTCTTGATGAGTCTGGCTAATGGTTTATCAATTTTGTTTATCTTTTCAAAGAACCAGCTTTTAGTTTTATTGATCTCTGCTATCATTTCCTTCATTTCTTTTTCATTTATTTCTGATCTGATCATTATGATTTCTTTCCTTCTGCTAACTTTGGGGTTTTTTTTGTTCTTCTTTCTCTTATTGCTTTAGGTGTTAGGTTAGGTTGTTTATTTGAGATTTTTCTTGTTTCTTGAGGTAGGATTGTATTGCTATAAACTTCCCTGTTAGAAATGCTTTTGCTGCATCCAATAAGTTTTGGGTTGTCGTGTTTTTGTTGTCATTTGTTTCTAGGTATTTTTTGATTTCCTCTTTGATTTCTTCAGGGATCTCTTGGTTATTTAGTAGTGTATTGTTTAACCTCCATGTGTTTTTTTACAGTTTTTTTTCCCTGTAATTGATATCTAGTCTCATAGCGTTGTGGTCAGAAAAGATACTTGATACAATTTCAGTTTTCTTAAATTTGCCAAGGCTTGATTTGTGACCCAAGATATGATCTATCCTGGAGAATGTTCCATGAGCACTTGAGAAGAAAGTGTATTCTGTTGTTTTTGGATGGAATGTCCTATAATTATCAATTAAGTCCATCTTGTTTAATGTGTTATTTAAAGCTTGTGTTTCCTTATTTTCATTTTGGAAGATCTGTCCATTGGTGAAAGTGGGGTGTTAAAGTTCTCTACTATTATTGTGTTACTATCCATTTCCCCTTTTATGGCTGTTAGCATTTGCCTTATGTATTGAGGTGCTCCTATGTTGGGTGCATAAATATTTATAATTGTTATATCTTCTTCTTGGATTGATCCCTTGATCATTATGTAGTGCCCTTTGTCTCTTGTAACATTATTTTAAATTCTATTTTGTCTGATATGAGAATTGCTGCTCCAGCTTTCTTTTGATTTCCATTTGCATGGAATATCTTTTTCCATCCCCTCATTTTCAGTCTGTATGTGTCCCTAGGTCTGAAGTGGGTCCCTTGTAGGCAGCATATATATGGGTCTTGTTTTTGTATCCATTCAGCCAGTCTATGTCTTTTGGTTGGAGCATTTAATCCATTTACATTTAAGGTAATTATTGATGTGTATGTTCCTATTCCCATTTTCTTAATTGTTTTTGGTTTGTTATTGTAGGTCTTTTCCTTCTCTTATGTTTCCTGCCTAGAGAAGTTCCTTTAGCATTTGTTGTAAAGCTGGTTTGGTGGTGCTGAATTCTCTTAGCTTTTGCTTGTCTGTAAAGGTTTTAATTCCTCTGTCAAATTTGAACGAGATCCTTGCTGGGTAGAGTAATTTTGATTATAAGTTTTTCCCTTTCATCACTTTAAATATGTCCTGCCACACGCTTCTGGCTTGCAGAGTTTCTGCTGAAAGATTAGCTGTTAACCTTATGGGGATTCCCTTGTATATTATTTGTTGCTTTTCCCTTGCTGCTTTTAATATTTTTTTCTTTGTATTTAATTTTTGATAGCTTAATTAATAGGTTTCTTGGTGTGTTTCTCCTTGCATTTATCCTGTATGGGACTTTCTGTGCCTCCTGGACTTGATTGACTGTTTCCTTTACCATATTAGGGAAGTTTTCAACTATAATCTCTTCAAATATTTTCTCAGTCCCTCTCTTTTTCTCTTCTTCTTCTGGGACCCTTATAATTCGAATGTTGGTGCATTTAGTGTTGTCCTAGAGGTCTCTGAGACTGTCCTCAATTCTTTCCATTCTTTTTTCTTTATTCTGCTCTGTGGTAGTTATTTCCACTGTTTTATCTTTCAGGTCACTTATCCTTTCTCCTGCCTCAGTTATTCTGCTATTGATTCCTTCTAGAGAATTTTTAATTTCATGTATTGTGCTGTTCATCATTGTTTGTTTGCTCTTTAGTTCTTTTACATCCTTGTTAAACATTTCTTGTATTTTCTCCATTCCATTTCCAAGATTTTGGATCATCTTTACTGTCGTTATTCTGAATTCTTTTTCAGGTAAACTGCCTATTTCCTCTTCATTTGTTCCATCTGGTGGGTTTTTACCTTGCTCTTTCATCTGCTGTGTATTTCTGTCTTCTCATTTTGCTTAACTTACTGTGTTTCTGGTCTCATTTCATGGGCCGCAGGTTCATAGTTCCCATTGTTTTTGGTGTCTGCCCCCAGTGGGTAAGGTTGGTGCAGTGTTTGTATAGGCTTCCTGGTGGAGGGGACTGGTGCCTGTGGTCTGATGGATGAGGCTGGATCTTGTCTTTCTGGTGGGCAGGACTGCATCTGGTGGTGTGTTTTAGGGTGTCTGTGAACTTATTATGATTTTAGGCAGCTTCTCTGCTAATGGGTGTGGTTGTGTTCCTGTCTTGCTAGTTGTTTGGCATGGAGTGTCCAGCACTGAAGCTTGCTGGTCATTGAGTGGAATTCGGTCTTAGCGTTGAGATGGAGATCTCTGGGAGCGCTCTCGCCGATTGACATTATGAGGGGCCCGGAGGTCTCTTGTGGACCAATGTCCTGAACTCAGCTCCCCAACCTCAGAGGCTCAGGCCTGACACCTGGCCAGAGCACCAAGACCCTGTCAGCAACACAGCCAGGTATGTGGGGAGTTTCTTTCCTTTTGGGAAGTCTGAGGTCTTCTGCCAGTATTCAGTAGGTGTTCTGTAGGAGTTGTTCCACATGTAGATGTATTTTTTATGTATTTGTGGGGAGAAAGGTGATCTCCACGTCTTACTCTCTGCCATCTTCAGATGGATGAATCTCATTCAAAGATTCAAGGCTTACATCTTTACATCCTCCAAATCCAGCAAAAGTCACTTTCAATGGAAACCTACTGCACAGTTGCTTAGGATTATTTTCTGTTGTCTGAAACTCTTCTTGTGCAAGTCTTCTGGGACTGCTGCACAGAGCCTACTTCCATCTCAGCAGAAAGCCCATTCTAGACTCTCTCGTGACTCACATCTCAGGCCTCTGACTTCTCAACCATCTCTGCCCTCCAAGTCCTTCTCTACAGACCTCACGTCGGCCAGGCACTCCCCAGAACTAAATAAGGGACAAGGCTCAGCTTGAGGGCCAACAGCCTAGTTGACCAGCTGCCTGGACCGTGGGGAGGAGGGAAGAGGCAGTATCCACAGCAGCTCCACTCCATGCCACTCCCCCAGACATCTTATGGAAGCCTCTCATTTATTTAAGGCAGAGTCTCTGGTAGATTGCAAAAATGGCCACAAATTCCTGCACTGCCTATATCCACAAGCTTGCAATATCACTTCATAGCTCCTCCCATTAAGAACTAGAATCTTTCCCTACTCCTAGCATCTGGGCTAGACTATGGGACTTGCTTTGCCCAAAGACACAGTAGCATAGCAAAAATGACACAAGCAGAGACTTGCAAGACACCTGTGCATTAGGCCTTGCCATCTTGCTGCTCTTGGGGATTTGAGCTGCCATGTGGAGCCTGGGCTACCCTTCTAGGAGATAGGAGACAAATAGCTCAGTCAATCTGGTCATCCCAGCAGCTAGTTGACTCCCAGGAGCACAAGCACCCAGTTGACTGGCTGTTGCTTATGTTTGTGTGAGTGAACCCCACTCAGATCAACAGATGAACCATCCAACTGAGCTCAACCCCTATTGCTGACCCTCACGATTGTGAGCTAAATAACATTGGTGTTCTAGGCCACTCAGTTGCGGGTGGTTTGTTACACAGCAAATCCAAATGATACAGCTCTTAGCTGGTTTGAAATCTCTTGCAGGGAGAGCCAAACTAAAGAGGGAGAAGTTCACTTATTAGGCAAATGCTATGTGTCAGACTCAATGTTTCATATATAGTATTTCATTTAAACCTACAACATAGGTATTAACAATTTCCATTTAAAAATAGATAAACTGTGACTGAGGGAGATGATTAACTTGCCTAACCTTGTAAGTGGTAGAACAAGGATTCCAAACCAGGTCTGTTTGTCCTGTCTAATTTGGCTTTGCCTAGAAACAGACCTTGAATTAAGGATTCAAGTACAATTAGTTTATTTAGGATGTGAAAAACAAGTGAGAAAATGAGAGGAAGATAGACAATACAGGGAACTTAATTAGTACGTTACTAGTGTGGGCAACTGGCCTTTCTTCATTCTGTGTAGTACATGTCTCAGCTATTCCCACCGAAAGGGCAAGGGAGCTGGACTATTTATGCACCAACTCCTGTAGTCATTGGTTGAAGGTAGCCAGGGGGTGGTGTGCCTGTGTGGGGCATTAGTTATCCAGCACTGCATAGACATGGGGACCTTGCTGTGGCAGTCATAAGAATCACCTGAGCAGTGAGTTACACGTGCTGCTAGCTGGAATTCTTGATGTGTGCTGAAGTGCTGGGCCCAAAGGTATATGGACTGGTCACTGAAAGGATCTGCTACAGCCTCCCAAGATTAGCCTCTTTTTGTTTCACTTGTTACCATTTCTTCATCTGCCATAAAATTATTCTGCTATAAGAGTAGAGACAGGTAAAGAAAAGAGGTACAGAGAGAGACACAGAGAAAGATAATTGCTACCTAAAATATCTAGTGGTTTAAGGTCAGCAAATTGCTTTTTGGTAAAAGTTGGAATCTTTGTGCTCTGAGTAAGGTGGCTGAAAGCTAGTCAACCATGTGAGGGGGAGATGAGCCCCCAAAATATGCCTCCTTGGCATAAGGATTATCTTGAGCTGATTATTTCAAGAAACTTCAGACACAGGAGAAATTCTGAAAACCCGAGTAAAAGTTACCCTTTTGTAAAAGACATTTACATTATAAGGGAAACCTCCATTTGTAAGGGTGCCCTCTCTGTACAAAAAGAGAAGGATGACTAAAACATGAAACTTTTCAATGGAGAAGGTATCTATTGAAGACAAATCTGCATGACCACCTTACCCTTATCTCCTGTGCTTTTCCTGGTCACCTCCCATAACTGTGCCTCTCTTTGTCTTTAGCTGGACATGGTATTTAAGATGGTAGCTTGGGCCATTTCAGGGAGTTACTCAGTTTTGCTGGATCTCTCCTATGTGTACAGGAGGAATACATATTAAACTTTTTCCTCCTGTTATTCTGTATTACAGGGGTGTCTCAGCCAAGAACCTAGAAGGCAGAGGGAAAATTATGTTTCCTCCCCTACATTTATAACATTAATAATGAGGAATAGCAAACAACCAGCAAAAGAAAAACTTGTATTTCCTGCTCTCCTTCACTACTTAACTTTCAGGCAGGCAACACTTTAAATATGCTTGATACCAGTAGCTTGTTTACTTCTTTGTTCCTCTATCATATCATTTAGGCAACTAGAGGCTCACTATGAGTTAGCACTACCGGGTACTGAGTTACTCCCCTGAACCCAACACACACGGTTATCTGTAATTTCGGAAGAAGGCAAATGCAGTATCATTTCACATATAAGTGGGATCCTTGTTGGATTAGTCTGCTCGGGCTGCCATAACAAGATACCATACTAGGTAGCTTAAATGACAGAGATTTATTTTCTCACATTTCTGGAGGCTGGCAGTCCATGATCCATGTGTTGGCAGGTTCGGTTTCTCCCGAGGCCTCTCTCCTTGCCTTGCTGACAGCAGCATTCTCGCTGTGTCCTTATACAGCCTTTTCTCTTATTTACATGCATCCCTGGTGTTTCTTCCTCTTCTTGAAAGGGCCCAATCCGATTGGCCTCACTGTACCTTTATCACTTCTTTGAAAGGCCCTCTCTCCAAATACAGTCACATGGATTAGAAGCCACCCATATGACCTCACTTAATGACCTGTTTAAAGATCCTATTTCCAAAGACAGTTACATCCTAAGTTAATAGGGGTTGGGACTCCAATATATGCATATTGTGGGGGACACAATTTAGCCCATCCTACTTGTACATAAATCCACTTTTATTGGGAAGTCTCCAATACATCAGTTTAAGTACTTACTTCATTTACTCATTTATTCAATAGATCTTCCATATCAGAATACTATGCTCCTCTTTTCATTCCATCTTCCGTAGCAATAAAAAAGTGCTAATGATAGATATTGTGTTAAAGTGCTACCACTTCTGTGGTACTCAGAGAATTTTAGAGAGATTCAGCCTTAGGGGGAAAAGTGAATAAAAATTTCAGCTTCTGTGACAGTTGGGAAAGGAAAATATTTTGTCAGGAGAATAAGTCAAAGCCCCCCAGATGACATCATATATGAGAGAATTCACGCCACTCGTCTGGACCAGACACCACACCTTGGTTTTCCATACTCTGGAAAACTGAATAAAGGAAAAGGAGTTTATATTACAACCCAAATAACCAGCTGTATTCCAGAGGCATTTTCTGATTAAAGTTTGTTGATTACTGGTTGCTGCATGTTAACCAGCGATGTTATTGTTGAAGTTCCCATGGATAACCTTGAACTTCAGAGCTTCTAGACAATTCCTTATTCATTAACCTTTGGTTTTCGTAGTCTTGGTCAGGGCCTGTCTAGGCTTATTGAGGAAGGAGGTAGGAGTCTTGTCCCTGGAGTACTCAGGGCTGTTATGGTTGGCATTGATTTTCTTAAACAAGGAGCATTAGAAGGGCAGTAGGCAGTCACGAAGTGTCAACTTGAGCCGTTAAACATGTTTCTTTTTTGTAAAATTAAAATTCCAAGCTAAAGATGCCTTATCTTTAAGCAGTCATTAAATGCAAAGTAAGATCAGAATTTTGTGAAAATCTTGCCATAGAAAGAGACTATTGCCCTCAATTCTACCTTAACTAATTACAATGGAAAACTATAGAGTGTGTTTTGGGGTACAACACGCACACTCTTAATTAAGGATTTCCTCTATGTGCCTGTTATTCTACCTGAAATCTGTTATGTTTGAGATACGCCTTCAGGTTAAGGCACTACAGGGATACGAATGGAAGGTGTCACATGGTGACCAAAATCCATCAGCTCTTGGTGCAACTTACTCTATTAGATTTGCTTCGGAATGAAGTTCTGAGGAAATGAGACATGGAACAGGTAAGTTTTGATGAGAGAGGAGTCAGAAGAATGGGTTACTATATAGGAAGACAGACTTACAACGATCATCAGGGTGGGTTTAGCTGGCATCTAATGTCTGAGACCAGGTTATAACAGGAGAGGGAGTTAGCAATGGAAGGAAATTATAAATTAATCTCTGGTCACTTCACAATTGTGTTTGGCTGGGTATGTCTAAGACTCCTTTCCCAGGTAAAGATGAAGGTCAAAGTGGAGGTGTTCTTCACTCATCCTGAGCTTCATCCTCAATCATCTCGAGGCATTGCCTGCCTCCAGAAATTCACCCTAATAAATGGGTGGTTGGTGGCAGCTTCTATTCCGTCCAAATGAGCTCTTCAGACTTTTCCTTGCATCTCTACTCAAGTGTAAGATATGTCTTCATCTGTTTGCAACTTTCCAACATAATCAGCATCAGAACATATTAGATAGCCAGTGATGAATGTGTGTCTCAAAGTAAGAATTTTCAGAGAGAGCATCCAGCCAAATTAGTTCTCCATGGAGCAGGCAGTTATCCTCACAGTGATTTGCAAGATGCCATTGAAACGACCCTGTACCCAAACTCTCCCTTCCCCTCCCACATAGCCTCAAATCCCAGTCATTAGAGATTAGTTCCCCTAGATTAAAGATAAGGTTTCTAGGAGCTCTTTTTGAAAATTAAATCCCTGTGGGTAGGACATGAGGTAAGATGGGGAGGTGGCATTTCAGCACAAATCAATTCATCAGCCACCAACAACTCAGTTCCATAAAAGGACAAAGGCAGTGATAGATACAGAGTGCAGGTTGATGAGAAAGAAGGGATGAGTCCAGAGCATGTGGTACGCTGTTAGAGAGGAAAGGGAGAGTGCACCACAGTGGGGGCCCAGTTAGCTCAGGAGGGAGGCATCCAATCTGTGTTTTGACGAGCCTAGAAAAAAGTCAAAGAAATTGAAGAACAATCTCACTTAGTTCACAGTTTGGCTTAGGGTTTTTCCTGCCCATACTAATTTAAGTAAGCTCTGACATCTACAGGCCCAAGTACTATGTTAGAAGTTTTCATGATTTTTAATAACACGCAGTGGGCACCATTCTAAATGCTTTACATGTATTAACAAACTTGATTTTCAAACAGCCCTTTGTGGTTGGTACGATTAGTTTCCCGTTTTACAGATGAGGAGACTGCAGCACAGAGAAGTAACCCAAGGTCAAGTTCACATAGATGCTAAGTGGCAGAGCTTGGAGCTGAACCCAGGCTATCTAGCTCCACAGTCATGTTCTTAACAACAACCCCATTCTATCTTTCATACATGTTATTTCTTTTAGGCATGACATTTGCTACTCCTATGGCTGTTCCCTCATTCAAAAACTGTTTATTGAAGTGGGTGCTAGAGGGTGGGGATCAACTATCCTGGTTTGCCTGCACCCTAGGCATTTCCTGGGATGCAGGACCTTTAGTGCTAAAACTGGGACAGTCCCAAGCAACCTGGAATTATACATCACCCTAAGCTAGGAGTATGATGTGATAAAAATAAACATAGGACCTGCTCTCATAAAGCTTACAGTCTAGTGGCAAATAATTACATGTGTGGTTATAAATTTAGTTGTGTCTGAAAGAAAAGACAATGTTCTCTGAGTGCAGGTAATGGAGGAATCATGGAGATAATGAAGATGGTGACTATTGTAACAGAAGCAGAAGGGTTCCTCAAGTTTGTTAACTGTCTCTATCTCTGGGCTCAAGAAGAGAAAGATATGGGTTAATTTTTCCCATTGGAGTGATTTTTATTATTACTACATTATAAAACCAGAGAAGAGCAACCAATAATCAAGAGTTATACCTCTAATGCCTCATTTATCCCAAGGATACATTCTTATTACATACTTTTTAAACCTGATGTGTTGCATTTTAAATAATTATTCACCACACATGTGTATTTTTTAATCCTGCTTTTGTTTTTATAATTTACAGCTGCAGAGAGCCCCAGGAACTGTTTTTAAAGAGGATTAAGATACTGCATCAAGAAGCCTCCAATTCTAATCAGCAAAATCCATTGTAGCGTGGAATTAAAATTAAATATCATTACATGTTTCACAAGAAGTTTAGGAGAATGTGAAGTTTAAAAAAACAGAAAGGTTAAAGGTAGCAGGAATGTCATATGTGGGTAAGAACTCCAAGGGCAAATCTCTTCTGGCTTTCTGTGATTAGAAACAAGGATGTGGATCTTCCAGAGCCTGGAGACCTACTGGGGAAGGATGGCCACTCTACCACGACATAGTCCTCTATCAGCTTATTCATTTTCAGGACAGCACTGGTTAGTCATGTGTTACTGAGAAAAACTGAACCAGAAGGCACCTTAACTTCAGGTCAAGTGAAATTGGAGAATTAATTTTTTAAAAAGTTATGTGCTCATGTGTTAGGCCGCTCAGGCTGCCATAACAAAATGTCACAGACTAGGTGTCTTAAACAACAAGAAATTATATCTTACTGGGCTTCCCTGGTGGCACAGTGGTTGAGAATCTGCCTGCCAAGGCAGGGGACACGGGTTCGAGCCCTGGTCTGGGAAGATCCCACATGCCGCGGAGCAACTAGGCCCGTGAGCCACAACTACTGAGCCTGCACGTCTGGAGCCTGTACTCCGCAACAAGAGAGGCCGCGATAGTGAAAGGCCCGCGTACCGTGATGAAGAGTGGCCCCCGCCGCAACTAGAGAAAGCCCCCGCACAGAAACAAAGACCCAACACAGCCAAAAAATAAATAAATAAATAATTAATTAAGACCACATATTTAAAAAAGAATTATATCTTACTGTTCTGGCGACTAGAAGTCCAAGGTCAGGGAGCCAGGCTTCCCCTTTGTGTTGCAGATGGTCTTTCTTCACTGCAGGCGAGTGAGGAATGAGGGGAGAGAGAGGAAGCATGCTCTATGCTATCTTTTATAGAGGCACTAATCCCATCGTGAAATCCCCACCCTCACGCCCTCATTTGAAACTAATTATCTCCCAAAGGCCCAGCCTCCAAATTGAGGGTTTGGGCTTCAACATATGAATTTGGGGGAACACAATTCAGCCCATAGCAGCTCGTATTTTCGTTTAGAGGCAAAATTAGAAGGAAAAGTCTTAGTTTCAAGAAATCAATAAAGAGGCAAGAGGTCTTTTCAGCTGGTTTGGAGAAGACGGTTTAAGCTCTGAATTGAAGATACAGTATATCCCTCACCTGGAGAGGGTTCTGTCACAGACGCAGTGAAGTGTGGTGGGTGGGAGGCTGGATTCTGAGCTGGCCCACCTTGGTTTCAGCCTCTGTGCTGCCACTTAGCAGCCAGATTAATGGGAATCACCTTGTTTCAGGTTAATGGCAATAGTGATAGTATTTAACACCCAGTGTTGCTGGATGATTAAACGGTCAATGGAAAGTAAGGGATTCAGAGAGCCTTTACAGCAAACTCGAGTGAAGGGGTCCCTAGGGGGAGACTGGGAGATCCACAAGCTAAGGATCTAACCAGCTGTTGAGGCTGCACTGGACAGGGCACAGGCTCTACATTCAATCTGCTGCGATTGTGTTTTAATCAATATACAGGAAGAAAATCTGGCCTCACACTGATATGTCGTTGAAAACGAGAGAGGTATGTTCAGAGTTTTTTCAGATGATTGTGGATATTTTTCTCTGATACGATGCCAAAACTTGACAAGTTGTACTTCCTTAAAGGTTATTTGCTATGTGGAATCTGAAACCACATTAATAAACTTTCCTACTCTATTACATTAAAATCTATTGGTCTGTCTTGCACTTTGAATGGATCTTTTACACATGCATGATTTTATAACACTGTGCATTCGTGATTTGGAAAAAATTGATTCACAGAATTATATTGATCTTCCAAACATCTGGACATTTAATTATATAATATAAAAGAAACATATTCATTAATATCACCACTGATCTTACCAAAATAGTCTTAAGAATTGGGAGACATGTCCAGCTCAGGTAGTGGATTCAAGTCTTCCAAAATTCTAATTTTTGCCTGAGAGCTCAAATGTTATTATTGGCAACAAACACTGTCAATCGTTTTCCTTGAAGTGATAGATTCCCTTTGTTCATTTTTAAGAAAATATCTGCCATGTCTGAGTAACTATAGTTTATCTCTCAGTTGTTCCAAGTCAAAATGATGTTCCATGGAAAAAGCAGCTATTTCAGCTCACAACTCAAACATTTCTACAAGTGCCTTTCCTTGAGACAACATGGCACTCCTGGATGTAACAGAAGGGCTTTATGTGTACTTGGCACCATGGCCTTGGTTTGTATTATACTAAGCAGCAGTCTCATCCACTATTGCTTTTGCAAATATCAACAGTGAAAAAGTCCTTAATATTATTAGGAATCTAGCTTTGACCTTGCCGACTCTCTGAAACAGTGCCCTAATGTGTTAATGCCAAGCCTCTCCATGTGGTGAAGTGCAGTCTGCTGAAAATCCTTCAGCTCCAGTCCTACCAGAGGGAGAACTGTGGAAAGCCTGGTTCTGCAGGGGGAGGACCATAGCAGGATCAGCTTGAGGTCAGAGGCGGGATTGCAGACGCGAGTTTCACTGCAAAGAATTCAAGCTCACAAATGGCAAAAGACAAAACCAGAAGCAGCAGGCGGCATGCGAATCATACCTAAAACTAAAACAAAACAAAACACCATTGACAAATCCACTTAGTAAAGAGAGGTATGAAAATGTCAGCAGGAGGCAGAGAAAGATTATTACAAAGTATCTAGCAAGTAGTATTGCCAGAATGTAATTTTTGGGATTTTTTTCAAGCAACCAAGTTCATATCGTTTTTTGGCTTAAGATCTCAAAGCCCATTATCAACATGGTTTTTCCTAGTGGGGTTAAAGGTAAGAGTACCTTCTGCTTCCTCTGGTTAATTGGCATTAGTATGATTGTTATACTTGAGTTCAGTATAACCAACATGTTCCTTTATTAATTGTCTGTAACAGAGTGATGAAATGCCAGGAATGGCTGGTGAACGTTCTTTTTCTTTATTTTTTCTTTTTGTGGAGAGCTGTGTTTTTATTTATTTATTTTTAATATTTTTTTACACCTTTATTGGAGTATAATTGCTTTACAATGGTGTGTTAGTTTCTGCTTTATAACAAAGTGAATCAGTTATACATATACATATGTTCCCATATCTCTTTCTCTTGCATCTCCCTCCCTCCCACCCTCCCTATCCCACCCCTCTAGGTGAACTTTCTTGAGGAATAACCCCATGTCTTTTGCTCCCGGTGGTTGAAGCTTGACTCTTGCTGAATTCCCAAGAACACTGCTGTGCATAGTGAAGTAAGACCTACTGCTTCCTAAGGAGTGGGGATGGATGGTCCTTGTGATTTAAAACATTTTTCACTAATGGTCTCCTTTTGGCAGCTGGGGAACACAACTGACATTCATTCTCTTGGTCTACTAGATTGCCTAGTCATTGTCAACAAGATCTAAGAGAATTAGAACTGCATTTGAGAGTTGTTTGTACTCAAATCCCGAGGTGGTCTTCATGACTATAAGAGCTTCAAGTGTGAAAGAGAAGGGAAGATGTTCACCTTTTGGGACGGCTATTAAGAGGGTCTGCTGTCTCTAATATAGAATTTTTGTATATCTTCTGCTTTATATGGTATATCTTATATGGTATTTAAGTTATATATTGTATATCTTCTGTTTTAATCCCTTCTTGACTTTTTCTGTTTATCACCATCTCCCCCATGACATCCTCCTTTCTTTTCCTTGAAGTGATGGCCTATGTGCAGCTAGGAGAAGAAAATAAGGAATAGATAATTTCTGCTTTCTTTCCCCCCCTCTTTCACACTTCTCATACTATTTGTTATATACATATTTTCTCATATACTGAACCACTTATCACTGCTTGCCTACCACTTACAGTGTTTGTATCCTTATTGGTTAGTTGTTGTGATGCTTAGAGTCAGTCATTCTTTTTAGAACTAGAAGCGGCCTAGGAGATCACCTAATCTAAACTTTCTTATTTTTATAAGAGAGGAAATTGAGGACCAGAGTGATGAAGTGATTTACACAAGTTCATAAAGTAAGTGGCAAACCAGGTGCCCTCGGTGCAGGAGTGAGGCACTAATGTCTACTGTGTGACGTCTGTGTTTCAGGTGCCGTCCAATTGCTGTCTCATTTCATCATGGTAACCACTCCCCCCTTTATAAATGATGAAATTGAGGCTCAAAATACTTAAGACATCTTCCCACCCCAAACTGTAGAATGCCAGTCAGCCTGACTGCTCATTCTACATTTCATCTCCCGTCTCTTAGCTTTTTCCCTTGTCCCCCCAACTAGACCAAGTAGTAATATGTCCCATCAGTTTACGGGCTTACACTGGTAAGAGATGTGGTTAAAAATAGTGTTGAAAAACTAGCAGGCCTCTGTTCCTTTAAGACTTAGAAAACTGATCTATGAAAACAAACTTTCTTGGAGACCTCAATCATGTCCCACAAGTTCATTAAAAACATCTCTTCAATACCACCCCACTGTAGAAAGAAACCATTAAGTATAAAATGTATGCATCGGTATTTTAATCAAGTCAGAAACCTCCTTCTTGGCTGCCCAACATGGGAGTTAAAAATCTGCATTTAAATTATGGTTCTAAAATATAAATCCCAAGGACCCAAGAGGCTCTTCCCCAGAGGGATGGTATACAGAGAGTATGGACTTTTTGCTTATCTTTGATTCTGCCAGCTCTCAGAAAGTTCAGGGATGAGCCGGAAGGAGGAACAGCTTTAGGAAATAACAAGAAAGTGCTTAGGGATTTGGTATAGAACTTCATTTAATGATAAGATTTTCCCACTCATTCATAAGGGCTGAATCTGCATAATCTGACATGAATTATGGTGTGGGACTGCTAATAGGCAATTTATTCAACAGCTGAGGAAGGGTTATTGCTTTCTGTCAACAGTCACACTTATTTGTTTTGTGGTGATGCCTGGCAGCTGCTGGAAAAAGAGTAGGGTCCCTTAAGAGATGTACGCATGCGCTTCTCAAACGCTCAGGCTTTGCTTAGCCTCTGCATGTAGGAGCATCCAAAAGTAAAGGAAACCTCATCTTAGGAATTGCTTTGGTCATAAAGGAAACCATGGGTATATAGTGTGTAACAGAGAAACTTTTATTTGTTATCCCATAAACTTTTCCCCAAAGTGTCTTCCTGGTCTCAGGCTTTTCTACTTGTGTACAACTCACACATCATATTCCCATTAGTTCCCCTAAAGCCAGTTCTAAAGGCCTGCGATTAGCCTGCACATATATACTCATCATTGACTTCAATTGACCATGGAATCAAAACACAGGTCTCTGACTGGCCTTTGAGGTCCACAATCTGGACCTCAATACCTTTCCATCCTGACCTCCTCCTTCTCTAGGTAATGGATCCACATCCAAACCAAACACCTCTTCTCAAGTGTACCTTGTACTCTTTGGCTTCTGCCACTGCTCACGAAGGCTCCTCTCTCCCTCTCTCCCTCCCTTCCTTCCCTCTTCCTTTCCATCGGCACCTCCAGCACTGCCTAGAGCAGACCTGCAAAACTATGAATCATTCAATAGTGGTTGTGAATGAAGTGAAACTCTTTGGGACTCAGTTCCTCGCTGGAATTGTTATTAGCATCAAAAGTTATATGTGGAAATGCTTTTAAACTGTAGGGACTTCCCTGGTGGTGCAGGGGTTAAGAATCTGCCTGCCAATACAGGGGACACGAGTTCGAGCCCTGGTCCGGGGAGATCCCATATGCCGTGGATCAACTAGGCCCGAGCGCCACAACTGCTGAGCCTGTGCTCCAGAGCCCATGAACCACAAGTACTGAGCCCACGTGCCACAACTACTGAAGCCTAGAGCCCGTGCTCCGCAACAAAAGAAGCCTGTGCACCGCAAGGGAGAGTAGCCCCTGCTCGCCGCAGCTAGAGAAAGCCCGCACGCAGCAATGAAGACCCAATGCAGCCAAATAAATAAATAAACTGTAATAAAAGTATGGGTTTTGTCTTGAGCTTTCTGATGATGGAGGTAGTGGATGAGAAACCTCCACATTCCACATGGACTGAGTTGGCAATGTGCTCAGTCAGTAGGAGGGGGACTTTCCAAGTCACTGTCAAATGTTGACATAACTTCTGGGGCCACTCAGGTCTCTGGGGAAGGGGGCAGCTGGATGATTAATCAGACAGGATCAGCCAATCTCCTCTCTTTCTGGTTAATTACTGTCATCATGTAGCTCCTGTTCCTCATCAGCACCATCTTTCCCAAACTCCATTCCGTCTACTCCTGCGCACCCTGTGTTCCTTTTTAATACTACATGGAGCTCCTACCACAGAACCTTCCTTCCTGTACTTATTCAGAAGACTCCAGATTTTGCTTTGCAAATAAATATATGAATTTCATCTTGCTGCACAACTGTCCCCTTTAATCCAGGAGTCACATGATTTTGGTATTTATTATACCTGCTTAGGGATAACAAGCAGCTCTTTGCCTTGTCAGTTAAGTTTTAGTGGCACTCCTTCCCCTGTCCTTGCCGTCATCTCCTGCGGAAACTAAGAAGTCCTTTGAAGCTGACCTGGTTACAATGCCTTGATTAATTCCATGCTGCAGCCCTGCCTACTTGTAACTGTGGCATGCCAAAGCAAAAATCTTAATGATTTACACCAAAATCAGATGCTGGAAAATTGCTTTCGAGGTTGCTATTGAAGATGATTTCTCAGGGGCTAGGTTGGTGGTAAACATTACTTAAAGGTAGCAGAGCTGTGTCATCCGGGTTTAGGAAAGTCAAAAAGTTACAAGTGGAAAAATTGGCTGAACAATTCAAGGGAGTAGGGTTATATTTTTTGTTTTGTGTGGTTGTGTGTGTGTATGTTGTGCTTACATATATTTCTTTTAATATATCCGTTTGGATTAGGTTTTGCTTCACATAACATTAAAATCTGATATGAAAGTCTTGAGCATTATAGAAATTATTTCTTTTTTAAAACAAAACAAGTCGTAGGTAGTGCAGGCTTGGTATGTGGCCCTATGAACTCCTCAGGGACCAAGGCTTCTTCAAGGACTCACCAACCTTAGGTTATGTATTTCATCCTCATGGTCCAAGATGACTGCTAAGGTTTCAGTCTACACAAATGAGCGTTAGGTACGTAATGAAGAAGAGAAGGGTGTACCCCTGTAGGTTTTATAGAGCCATGTTGGAAGTCCCACACGACACTTCAGGTAACACTCCATCAGTCAAAACATAGTTGTATGGAGACACGTAACTTCTAGAAAGGATGGGAATGGAATCTCTTAGTGATGCAGCAAGAGGGGACCAGCTAAAATCAGAGTTCTGTTGTTAAGGTAGAAGGGGTTGATAGATATTGGGAAATATTGAACTCTTTCTTTCACACCAATCACTATTTCCCATAATCCTTCAGTTTCAACTCACTGTTTTAGTCACCTTGTCTCCTGAACACATTTGCTTTTCCCCACTTTCCTTTGTTACTGTGGGGTTTCTCTGCTTGAAATGCATGTCCTCTGCTGCCTCCAGCTAGTGACAATCACCTTTTCCCTCAGTCTTTCCCTGAGTGCTCCCCTAAAAGGAAGCTCTCCCCTCTTGGAACTCCTATAACACTTATTTTCTCTGCCACTTAAATCATACTTATCACACCTTACCTTATAGGACAATCATTTGCATATATATGTTTATATGTTGTATTAATATATGTTTATCACAGTCTAGAGACTAGACTCCAGAGAGCTGAGGGCCAGTTTTAGGCATGATTGTACCCTCAAATATATAACACTTTGCGTTGATCATATTCACACATTCAACAAAAATTTACTGTACAACTATCATGTGCCAGGATACTGTGGCAGGCGTGACGTGTCTTTTAGGGGAGATAGACTAATATGTAATTACAATGTCGTGTGGTAAGTGCTTAGTAGGGAACTTGCTACAGAAATAAATGAATTTTATCCCTTGCTTCACTTATTTTATAGTTCTAAACTGAGAAATGTAAGAATAGTCTTATTTGTCTTATTTACTAGAACAGATAAACACATTTTTAGAAAACCACAGCAATGAACTATGAATATCTTGAAGTAATATGATACCCATATTCTTAAGAATATCATCTGTAACAAGTAAATAATACAAAACGCTTAGTGAAGAGGGAGAATTTGGGCTCTAGCTGCCCTAGAGTACTCTCTCCCACTTTCTCCCCTTCCCTTCTAATTTTTTTCTTTCTCTTTCCTTGCTCCTCCAAAGGATGTGGGGCAACTTATAAAAATATATAGCATGTAACAAAATAAAATACAATTAAATATAAGAGAGTCAAGCAAGTGGATTAAAAGAAAAGTTGGGGGACTTCCCTGGTGGTACAGTGGTTAAGAATCTGGCTGCCAATTCAGGGGTAATGGGTTTGAGCCCTGGTCCGGGAAGATCCCACATGCTGCGGAGCAATTAAGCCCATGCACCACAACTACTGAGCCTGCGTACCACAACTACTGAGCTTGTGCGCCTAGAGCCCACGCTCTGCAACAAGAGAAGCCACCGCAATGAGAAGCCCGCACACCTCAACGAAGAGTAGCCCCTGCTCGCCGCAACTAGAGAAAACCTGTGTGTGGCAATGAAGACCCAATGCAGCCAAAAATAAATAAATAAATAAATAAATATTTTTTAAAAGGTGGAACGATAAGATGATGCTAGAAGTGAGGTTAGTAAACAGAACCAACTGATGAATGTTCTAAGCACTTTTAAAATTTCGCTAGGCATGCACTCAATTTAGATTTAAAATTTTTAGCAGCCAACACAGAGAGGGTGGCATGATCAGTTACTTGACGCAGTGTCCATTCTTAGGTGATAAGTAGGAGTAGAAGAAAAATCTGACAGATGCACGTCTAAAAGTCATTTCATAACTAATTATCTGTAGGGGTTGCGTGAGGGTCAGTGCTAGTTACAGGGGTTCTTCCGTCGCTCTGGCTTTGGTGTGTTAGATATGCAGGTGGCTACGAGCATTTGCTGGACCCGGACTCCTGTTCACTGTCCCCCACCGCAAGCTGTCTACACCAAGTTGCAGGGCTTCAGGCTGGCATTCAGGGCAACTCTGCCTCCTTGCAATTGCAGAAATTCCTATTATCGTTATTTCTAAGCCAGGGAATTTGTTTTTTAATGAGCCTTGCCTCAACGATAAGCATGACAGAAGGTGGAAGAGGATGGTCCTCTCTCCCAACCTGGCTTTTCAGAGAGAGGAAAAATCATAGTTCTTAAAAATGTGAAGAATTATGGCTATGAAATCTGAAAAACATTTATTAAAACGTGTAACTTAGCCTATTACTACCGTATCCAGTAAATCTCGAACCCCCCTCATTTGATAGTTGCTTTATGAGAGTAATTGATATGTTGAGTTCACTGTGCTCAAGAAAAGGGGTTTGCAGCCTTAAGTTTGCATCAGCAGTCCCTTTAGAGCTTTATAAAAAGTACATTTACCCAGGCTGCATACCTAGAGGTTCTAATTTAGTAGGTCTAGGACCAGGTCTGGGAATCTGAGTTTTAATAGGCCTGTGAATCTGAATTTTAATAACACTCAACAAAAGATTCCATAAACTTCCAGGGCAGAGATTTGCTATTTTAGACCTCACTGGATAACCCTGACATACCACTTAGGATGCCAAGGAGACTGATAAACCAAAGGTGATCCTTCAGTAGCCACATCTAGACAACGGGCTAATGGTGGTATTCTGGCTTCACTGAGTTCTTCCTGGTCTGTAGTGCTGTGTCATATCTGGTCTGCAAGCATCCCTGGTGGTATGTGCTGGGCTTCCAGATTTGATTTTCTTGTTTTCTGATATGACAGGCACTGTGGCACCTTGAAAAGCACACTCAACCTTGGAATCTGGAGTCTTGGGTTCAAGTTCTGGCTCTGTTACATATTAACCCTACAATTGTAAAAAGGTCGTTTAGCTTTTCTGAGTCTCTGTCTCCTTTTAAAATGGAGATAAAATTATCTTCCCATCTTATAAGATTATTGTGAGGATTCTGTCATATAATCTATGAAAATAATTTGTGGACTGTCCAGTGCTCCGTATATGTAAAGAATTATTTTTAAGGAGATCCCTTTCCATCAACCCATTGACAATCTCTTGTTGATAAAACAGCTGTAGCCATTTTTGAGTTTTCTGGCTTGTCACTTCACAACACTGTAGTGTTTGGGGTACCAGGACTGTACTAGGCATACCTAAGAGGCCATGAGGTGAGTGTCAGTGCCAGAACAGCTAGATGCACTGAGAAATCTCAAAGACTGAGGCAGACACTTACTGACTACTCCCAACTTATAACTCCTCCTTCTCTAAGCAAAGCAAGAGGGCACCTGTATACATACCCCTGTGGTCTACCTAGGGATAGACCATGACTCAACAGGACCAAGCAGATTCTTAGAGCAGAAACTAGTCCCAGGCCATTAAGAGCATTGAGCTGAGAATCTACATGGGATTCTTTGTGTTTGGAAGAAAAAGTTAGGGGTTCAATGTTGAGAATCATTCCTTGACAAAGGCTGCTCAAAGGACATATCTATTCAGAATCTTTTTTGGTGTAAACTGTGGGTAGGCGCACCTATTTGCAGTGGTTGGGAAATCTAAAATCTATTAGTATGTTTTCCAGCTGAGAGAAAAAAATTTGTACTTGTGTTTGCCATTTCCAGTAGTTTCTAGAAATGATGGTATTGAAAGAAAGGGATCGCTGATTTCTGTGGCTAGTTTTACTAAGTTCCAGGCTTTGTCACCTTAGGAAGGTATAGGTTGAACAAGTACCAGGGTTGAAAAGGGCCTAGAAGTAGATACTTGATAGCTGTTTCTTTCATTCCCTGCTACATGGAGGAGAATTTGCATCAATTATAATTCAGTTTGAAAAATGGAAAGAAAACCAAGTACAACTAAGTGTTTAACCTTGAGGATGAAGTTTGGTAAGTGGTGGTGGGGCTCTTCTCGTATTCTTCATATAAGCACTGCTAGGAAATAACTCTCAAATTAAACTTCAGGAAAGGGAGGCAGGTGGGTATGGAACAGTAGGAAGATCTGGGAACATTCCATGTAGAACCAGCCCCAGGAAGAGTTTTGGGGAAGCTAATCTTTACTACCTACCTTCTTCCTGACCCTCAGCACCCACTGTTCCCATGATGCCGTCTGGCTGCCAAGTCCTTCCTTTCCTGCCCCTTCCCCATTGTGACTGACCTCCCTTTCAACACTTAGAATCACCCCTGTCAAATCCCATTTCTACTGTGCCTTATTTCAGGTTGGTTTTGGGAAGGAATAAAGTAACCTGATGAAATTGATTTGAGGTCACCTTACATTTGGTCTAATAATCTATGCAGGATATTAAGACCTTCTCTATCCATTCCATTGTAATCAACTCAAATGTAAATGGAGACTGAACACAGGAAAATACCCAATGTCTCTGCTGATGTATGCCCTGTATAAAATTAGTGGATTCTAAATATCAGTTTGGTCTGACACTACTTCAAGGACTTCTCCCTCTCACATTGTTTTATTTTATAAATTGATTTGAAGTTATCCTCATTGTTTTGACTTGTTATGTAAGTTTCAATTTTGTTGCTTGCTGCAAAATGCCCTTCGTTATCTAATGAGATGGAATTTATTTCATTCTCTCAGTTAATGATTCCCCTTAAAATATAATTAAGATCTGAAAGAGATCATTTTATAACATCAAAGCTATTTGGTTTCAAAATCTTACTTCCGTTTTAGTCCAGGAAACAACGTCCAAGGATATCTGGACCACTGATTTAAATCCCTCAATCTTCTTGGAGAATCACTGCATCCAGTGGGACTTAGTACCTTCATTTATGGGAAGGCTTTGGCTTCATGACCCTGTGCAAAGTTGTGTATAGGAAAGAGGTAGATGAGCTTTCTGCTCAGGCAGAAAGTAGAACCCAAGGGACTTTAGTTTGGCAAAATAATTATTATTTGATATCTTTCATGATATTGTATTGAAAATATCTTGACTTTAGTCACTTTTCGCACTGGAAGAATTCACTGATTACTAATTTAGAGGAGTCAGCCTTATTGATTTATGTCTCCTTAAATTTGCATACTCAGATTCTGTGTTGACAAATTAGACTTGGAACTTGTGCTTTGCCACTAGTTGAACTTTTCAGCAGATTTAAAAATTAATGAACCAAAGCCTCTTCTTCTGGAATTTATTTAAAAAGAGCCATGTCCGTAGAATAAGAGCTTGTGTTCCTCCCCTGCATTTCCACCCTAAGAAAACCATATAATTCATTGAGTGTTTGTAATGTTTACTGGCTGATCAGTAAAAATGAGGCGGAATGGTGGGTCTGAGTGCTGCCACCCATCTGCTTGTCTGGTTGGCATTAAAAGCATTCTTTATTTAAAAAGGGATTTTACTAATGAGCTCACTTGATCGTATCTCAGGGACTGGTCAGAATGAAAGGAGGTTGGGCTTCCCTGGTGGCGCAGTGGTTGAGAGTCCACCTGCCGATGCAGGGGACACGGGTTCGTGCCCCGGTCTGGGAAGATCCCACATGCCGTGGAGCGGCTGGGCCCGTGAGCCATGGCCACTGAGCCTGCGCGTCCGGAGCCTGTGCTCCGCAACGGGAGAGGTCACAACAGTGAGAGGCCCGCGTACCGCAAAAAAAAAAAAAAGAATGAAAGGAGGTTGATCAACGTAGTAAGAATTCCTGAACATTGTTTACATTCATTTTTGTTTTCGGATCCTCAGGAAGCCTTGGGGTACAACATTAAAGAGGTTTTCTAGCTGCTATTAAAAACTGGATATTTGGGAAGTGGCTTACATAAACGTTTTCTTTTCTTGAATCTGGCCCTATAAATCAGTGGTCCCCAACCTTTTTGGCACCAGGGACTGGTTTTGTGGAAGACACTTTTTCCACGGAAGCAGGAGGGGGATGGTTCAGGCGGTAATGCGAGCGATGGGGAGCGGCAGATGAAGCTTTGCTCACTTGCCCGCTGCTCACCTCCTGGGAGTTGGGGACCTCTGCTCTAAATGGAATATGATTTTTTTTTCAGTCTGTTTATAAGGAACCTGCTATTTTGATGCCAGGGTTAAGTGAAAGAGAAGAGATTAGAGAAATATGTACAGCTTTTCCTTTTGTGTACAGCTGATAGAACTCAGGATCAGCAACGGAGAATGTTCTTGGGAAGGCTTTTCCAGGACTGACTTTGGTTTATGCCTAAATTCTTTCTCACAGTCAATGAGATAGGTAGCTACAACTAGAGTTCAGTGCCTGTTCATGGAACAGAGAGAAGGTAAATCTGCCTGGTACTCTTAACTTCATTATTAACATGCCCAAAACCCAGCTTAAGTATCTATTGGCAGGATAATTTCCACACCGAAAACAAAACTAAACAAAAACAAAAGAAAGACAAAAAAAAAAAAAAAGAAAAAAAAGAAAAGAAAAAAAACATGGGTCCATAATATACAACCTTTGAGAATATCAAAAAACAAAACAAAACAAAACAAAACAAAACAAAACAAAAACCTTTGAGAATATGAACTGAGGGGAGAGTGGTTTTCTATAGGTCCCTGTGCAGGCTGGTCACTAATCTTATTGCTGTTGGTGGTTCCACCACTGGCTGACCTTATGATCGGAGGAAGGTAGGGCTGGAGCTAGCAGTAGGATAGGGTCAGAGGTCACAGCCACAGAGAATGTAAGGGAAGACAGGCAAAACCCGACTCCTGGCCAAGGCCAAGGCCAGGGCACAGTGTCATAATAACTGCATCCCTTCTTGTGTTGTAGAAATTGTAGAATTTGGGTTTGAAGGAATCTTACAGATCAGAGTCTAATCCCCTCACTTTTCAGCTGAGGAATCTGAGATCCAGACATTTAAGTGACTTTCCCCAAATCAGACAACTAGTTGTTGCAGAGCTGTGACCAGAACAGAGGTCTCCAGCCACCCATTTGCCAACCCCTTTCCCACTGATATTCTCATCCCTGGATGCTGTCTTTGCGTGGCAGGTTGCTCATGGCTCTAGTGAAAAACTGTTCAGTAGATAACAAAGAGCACCCCCCCCATTCGACAAATATCTACTGAGTGTGGACTGCCTGCCAGGCCCTGCCCTAGGCACTGCTGTCTTCAGAGCAACCTATTTATGTTCTTCATTTTCCCCTGTGACTTTCCTTTCTTCTCTTTTATCAGCACCTCTCTGAGACTCAATTTCACTGTTTACATTAGCTTCCAGTTAGTTCTTGAAGGCATGATGGGGGTGGCAGTGCCACTGGCAGTTTCAGAGGAGAGGGTGTCTGATGTCTATTGGAAGTGATTATTCATAACTTTATATTAAAAATGTCTAAAAGGCCCACAAAGGTTTGTTTTCTGAGGTCTTTTAGAAAATCAGATGGGCACAATAGATTTTCACAGAGGAAGGAGAACCAATAAATCTTGGTTGCATTTAGTTTCAAAAGCTGCCTCCTGCATAAGAATTTGCATATAGATTTCTCAAGAAATTTGAAAAAGGCATAGAGTTTGGAAGTGAGCTTAGAACAATATCTTTTATATCATGAAAAGTAGATAGATGATTATTTTCCCCCATAAAGTAAATATGATGTTATTTATTTTTCTAGGACTCTCATGATATCCCAAGTGGAAGATTATCTTAACAATATGCAAATAATCAGAGGTAAGCATTCTTTGTTTCTATTTGCTGCAGAAGAAGGATGTACCTCTAGTACTTCCACTTAATGAGGAATATAAGTATTGCATTGATAGGACTATGACAGAAATTTATTTCATATAGAAATAAGTTACTTCCATAGTTCCGAGTTTGAAATTATAATTATCTCAAGAATTTTCTTATATATGAGACAATTACCTACCATTCAGATCAACACAGGACTCATTTCACAGTCCATGAACACTCTTTATTTTTCACCTTCAGGAAAATTCTACAAGTATTAAAATAATTTGTTAATTCTACATAGACTTAGCCTTCTTAGAAGAACTGTCAGGATGCAGAATTAGTTGTTGCATTGTTAGAAGTTGCATTAACTGACACAGAATTTGGGGGATGGGATTCTGCAAGGAGAGGTTATATCTTGGTCATCTAACCAACATCTTTTCATGGGGAATCCTGTAGAGAAGGGGGAGCTTGGTGTGGCTCACTGTAACTTTGTTTATTTTTTCCTATCTGATATACTTGTATTTAATTTATTTTTTAAAATCTCCAAATATTTTTGAGTCTGTTTTAATGACTTACCGTAGGATGAGGATGAGAATGAGAAAGTATATTTTGTTATGGGCAGATGTGATATATAGAAAAATTCCTCCTCCACCCCCTGCTCCCAATTCCCAGAGCCTGTGAATATATTACCATACTTGGCAAACAGGATTTTGTGGATGTCATTAAGTTAATGACCTTGAGATGAAGATATTATTCTGGGTTATCTGGGGTGGGGGATGCAATCTAATCACACAGGTCCTTAAAAGAACCTTCCTGGACTGTGATCAGAAAGAGATGTGATGATGGAACAAGTCAGAGAGTTGCTATGGAGGAAATGGGCCACTAACCAAGAGACGCGGGCATCCTCTAGATCTGGAAGAGGCAAGGAAATGAGCCCCTGGAAGGGAACGTCACGGTCCTGCTGACACCTTGATCCTAGCCCAGTGAGACCCATGTGGCAGTCCTGACCTCCAGAACTGCAAAGTCATCCAGGTGTGTTGTTTTAAAGTCACTACATTTGTGATAATTTGTTACAGCAGCAAAAGAAAAATGATGCAATAGAGATTTGATTTCACAAGAGAAAATGTGGGACGGGGATGAATGGGCTTTTCTTTAGATGGAGAAGTGGTAACATTTGAGACCTGAGAGCGTAAGTAATAAATCTGGAATTTTAAATGAAGATTTTTATAGATAATTTGGAATTAGGATTGTACAGTGAAATTCCAGTTTTCCACATAATCGTGCTCTTTTCTTCGTAGTGAAATGTCAAACTTCACAAACTTCTGTGTGGGCAAGTGGCAGACAGTACATTGAGGGGAAATTGACCCAAGTTATGGGGTAATAATACCACCCAATTATATGTTTTATGGGCTGTTTCAGCTTCTGATCTGATATCTTTAAACATAATTTTTGAATCTAGTTGCTAGGGCAACCTAGACAAAAGACATACGTTAACCTCAGGCACTGTGTGCCCATTAAACAAGTCTGGAGTTGGTGTAGAAAAGCAATGGTGAGTTAAGATGCCCTGTCATGGTACAATGTTTTCTTCTCATGAGCAGAAACTTTTAGCCAGGAGAAAGCTAGAGGGAGAAAGAGATCCTGAACTCAAGAGAGGCTGACATGTGGGCCCTAAACCAGTATGATTGGTGTCCTTATAAAAAGAGGGGATTCCGACACAGACATGCATGTGCACTGAGGAAAGACCGTGTGAGGATACAGAGAAAAGGTGGCCCTCTGCAAGCTGGGAAGTGAGCTGTCACCACAAACCAACCCTCCTAAAACCTTGATCTTCGACTACTAGCCTCCAGAACTGAGAAAATAAATGTCTGTTGTTTAAAAAAAAAAAAAAGAAGAAGAAGCTGATATGACTTTCCTTAGATTAAACCCTGAAGGCAAGAAGAGAAACAAATCCTTTAAAGGCTGTGCCACACAATCTGGGATACAAATGCCCTTAGGGGTGAGTGGCTGATTCTGTGAGGTGTGTGAAGCTACAGGACATAGGGGAACATCTTCTGGGAAGTCAATTAATGGAATAATTTCAGGAAAAACATTTTTAAAAATGCAAAGTAATGACTTATGAAACCAAAGTCATGATTTATACCAGTATTTGAAGGAAAGACCTCAAAGGAATTTCATGCCACCACAGACCATGGAGGTTTACCCTGTCCTGGTGGAAAGGTGTAGGAAACACTGATCAGAGACAAGTAAATAACCCTTCACCATTCTACCTTCTCTTCTTCAGCCTCTCCACGGGGAGTGACAAACTACTGGGATTTTCCAGATACTACTTCTAAATTATAACACTCAGTGTGTTTTATGAACTAGTCCGTCTTGTAACATTTAACTACAGTGTGTGTACGCTTCATAACTTGACCTCAATCTTTCTCTTCAGACCACCTCCCACCTCTCATATCATTCACCTTGTGATTCAGTCAAAAGGCTTTTTATCCATTCCTAGGCCCTGTCCCAAGTTGAGTTTTCAGGGAAGCAGACTCTAGGAGGGAGATTAGTGCACATGAAGTTTATTACGGAGTGCTCTTTGGGATTCATGACTGATGTAGACAAAGAAGTAGGACTGGGCAGAGGGAGAAGCTGGGCTGAGATACAGCCTCAATGAAAGACCTCCGTTGACCCCAGCGGGAGCTCTTAAGCTGGGGTGACTCCTCAGAATTATACCAAGTTGGGATAAGGGGCTGGGCCTTTATCCTTCTGTGTAGAATAGTTATGGAGTTCTGGCTGCCTGGGAATAAGGGTGCTAGATTTAGCAAATAAAAATACACAATGCTGGGCTTCCCTGGTGGCGCAGTGGTTGGGAGTCTGCCTGCCGATGCAGGGGACACGGGTTCGTGCCTCGGTCCGGGAGGATCCCACATGCCGCGGAGCGGCTGGGCCTGCGCGTCCGGAGCCTGTGCTCCGCAATGGGAGAGGCTGCAACAGTGACGGGCCCGCGTAGTGCAAAAAAAACAAAACAAAACAAAAAAACCCCACAATGCTTAGTTAAATTTGAATGTCAGATCATCACTGATTAGTTTCTCAGTACAAGTGTATCCCATACTATATTTGAGACATAACTACACTAAAAATTATTTGCTATTGATCTGACATTCACATTTAACTGGTGTCCTGTATTTTATCTGGCAACGCTACCTGGGAAGGGAGCATGGTTATTCAGAAAAGGAAAGAACATTCAGAAAAGGAAAGAATCTGGCAAGGCCTCTGGAAGAGGGTGGTATTTGAGCAGGACCCTGATGGGCAGGCTGGATTTGGACACACAGAGATGAACAGCCCAGGAGAGAACACCAGGGGAGCATGGGGGTCACTATGCATTTGGGCCAGGCGCAGATTGCCTCAGCAGATTCCCAAAGAGGCTGACAGGTGAGGCAGGAATGTGGGCAGCACTCCTGGCAGTTGGGGGCACAAATCCTAAAGGGGGACCTGGGGGAGCACCTCAGCATCCACTGTAGACACACATCACTTCCCATGGTGCACCACTGAGACTCAGCTGTCACTGAGAGGTTGGAGTGCATGGGCTTTTATGAATCAAATAATAATATTTGGTAGGAATAAAACAGGGAGGCTTTATGATTCCTCTCACTCACTTAAAAAAAAAAGGAACCTGTTCAAGTTGAGCTAGATGAATGACCTCCCCATCTCCAATCCCCAAGAGAAAAAAAAGATATTCTCCTGGACGCCCAATATGTGGTTTTATTATCAGCAACCAGGACTGACTTGAATTGACAACTGATTCTGTTATGTAATAGTTTCAGGAAGAATAGCTACAGAGCATTGGTTATCAAACCAATGTTCTCAGATATGTAAATGACTCTCCATAGTTAAATCCCTCGTGGAAAACATCCCTATTTAGCAAGTCAACTTATGTGCTTATTTAAGTTTATGTTTTGCAATCAAGATATACTGAAAGGATGTCACTTTATGGGGGTCTTACTAAGATGTCGTGTGGCTCAGATGAACATTTGGGAATCCTGCTTTAAATTTTTTCTAGGCTAAAATCTTTAGGGCTATTAATCTGTAGCATAAACATTTGGGGCCCATATCATCTAACTGTCTTTATGTTAACATGGACACCTAATCTCTTCCTGAGAAAAAACTTGGCTCTGGCTGGGGTTTATTTCTTGGTCTGTCTCTGCAGGTATTAAAACTTATTTTCAGGAATACCTCATTTTTAGACCACTTTTTCTATTCCTAACCCAGCTTAGCTGAACCAAACCGTATAGCTGTGCTCTTCACGGGAACATGGAATAGCTGTTTTCCAACTGCTTTCAGGAAATATAACCCTAACTTGTAGCTTCATCATAATTATCAAATCTTTATTTAAGAAGGATTGTCCAAAAATATGCAGTTTATCGATTCCCTTAGACATTTTGAAATTCGTATCTTGACTGCTGAAAGCTACATTCTTATGCCGCATCGTTTTGACTTTCACAGAATTGCTTTTGCAAAACTGTTTTAATTTTATCCTCTGTTTACCTTGAAGAATATAATACAAAAGAGTTCTATGAATCCTGCTAATAACACTGATATATTGATAATAATAATACTCATTATTAATTAAATGATGATAATTTATGAATTCACTCATTCAATAAATATATACTGAGCAACTTCTATGTGTCAGAAATTCTTTTGAACCCTGGGAATGCAGATGAATGAGATAGACAAAAATGTCTGCCCTCATTGAATTTATATTTAAGTTAGTTGAGGGAGAGGCAGATTAAAAAAAGGTAAAGTCTGAGTTGATGATAAGTGCTATGGGAACAAAAAAAGCTAGAAAGGGGGATGGGGAGTTGTGATTTTAAATAGGTGGTCACCGAAGGACTCTTCACTGATGCCCGGTATGATCCACATATTTTGCTGAGTATTTTACATAAGGATGTTGTTCATTACTTAACCCTGTGAAGATGCTGTTCATTATATTACACAGTGTCCTCTTTATGAGGCCCCGTGGGAGAACTTTCCCTTTGGTGGTAGAACTTGGAATAGTTGGACTTCTCCTGAGTAACTGGTTTCTTTTTATCTTCTGGGCACCAAGAATCATGTAACAGATCATGTTTACCTTTTGTTTAGACTACAAGGAAACTTGAAACTTTGGCATGAACTGGGAGTACTGACCTTGCTCTTGGCTTCATCTTACCTTTTCTACCTCATTTTAGCCTTTGTCCCAGTTGACTCGCCTACTTATTTTACATTTCATTCTATGTTATATTTATTTTGGTAAGCTTCCTTAAATATATTTTTTGAACAAAGGCATGAAAAAAAATAATATCCCAATACTTATGTGCACACACACATAAACATACATAAGTAAACAAATCAGCATGTGAAGGTGTCATCCATCTTCCTTATTTCACTGTACCTGGAGTTCTTATTTGAAAAACCTTTTCACGCTTCATGGGACCTTGCTTATATAGGTGCTCAATAAATATTTATGGAATTACAATTTTAGTAGCAGTTACAATTTAAATGAGAAAGATATTCATGAATACCTTGAGAGTTTTTCCACTTGCATAAAAGACAAGTACAATTTTTCTGGCTTAGTTTTTAAAATAATGATATTTAAAATATGATATTTAAAATATCAAAAACCTTTAATATAAATGAGTGGGAGCAAATCTGGAACATGGTCAATATGTAATAATGACCCTTCTAAACCACTTTCTAAAAGTTTTAAATCAGTGGGTTCTAATAATTCTGGCATGATGAAGCCCTTTGAAAACGATCACTCTCTCTCCAGGCAAATTCAGTAACACAAATAATTATATGCAGTCTTAGCTGAGTCATGGACATGCTGAAGTCCATCTATCCACCAACCCCAGGGTCTGAATGCTTATAATATTTTTCTTTTTAAGTAATACTGTATGTTCTTAAAATTTTAATATCAAAAAGCAGAATTAGGGCCTCCCTGGTGGCGCAAGTGGTTAAGAGTCCGCCTGCCGATGCAGGGGATACGGGTTCGTGCCCCGGTCTGGGAGGATCCCATATGCCGCGGAGCGGCTGGGCCCGTGAGCCATGGCCGCTGGGCCTGCGCATCCGGAGCCTGTGCTCCGCAACGGGAGAGGCCACAACAGTGAGAGGCCCACATACCGCAAAAAGGAAAAAAAAAAAAAAAAAAAAAAGCAGAATTAACTTTAACTTCAGCACCAAGACAGCTATTTTTCACAGTATATGGACATATTTATTTTTGATCCTTGTATTTTCGATTTTTTTTTTTGCGGTACACGGGCCTCTCACTGTTGTGGCCTCTCCCGTTGAGGAGCACAGGCTCCGGACCCACAGGCTCAGCGGCCATGGCTCACAGGCCACTCCGCAGCATGTGGGATCTTCCCGGACCGGGGCACGAACCCGTGTCCCCTGCATCGGCAGGTGGACTCTCAACCACTGCGCCACCAGGTAAGCCCTATTTTCATTTTTTAAAATGTTGGGCTTACGTTATTGATATGATTTTATATATTGATTTTTTGGCTTAACAGTATAATAAGCAGTTCCCAATGAAATGAAAAACTTTTTGTAGACATCATTTTTAATGATAAATATATACATATATTTATAAGTAGTATATAAACTGAAATATTACATAACCATTAAAAATTATGTGTAAAAATGTAATGTGCTTAAGCGTTTTTCTAATGTTTTAAATTTACGTCCCCACCTCCCTTTTTTTTTTTTCTTTTGGCTGCACCATTTGGCATTTGGGATCTTAGTTCTCCAACCAGGGATCAAAACTGAGCCCCCTGGGCTTCCCTGGTGGCGCAGTGGTTGAGAGTCCGCCTGCCGATGAGGGGGACACAGGTTCGTGCCCCTGTCTGGGAGGATCCCACATGCCGCGGAGCGGCTGGGCCCGTGAGCCATGGCCGCTGAGCCTGCGCATCCGGAGCCTGCGCTCCGCAACGGGAGAGGCCACAACGGTGAGAGGCCCGCGTACCGCAAAAAAAAAAAAAAAAACTGAGCCCCCTGCAGTGGAAGTCCTTGGAGTCTTATGGGCCTCCAGGGAAGTCCCCCACCTCCCTTTTATTTGCTATAATGTTGCTGTGAACATCTTAGAACAAATATTTGTTGATATATCCAAAAATTTCCCTAAGGATTCCTAGAAGGAGAATTACTAGGTGCAAATGTATATTATAACTAATATTAATGATTTACATGGATACATTTTTTTCAGAGAAATTGTTGCAGTTATATGGCACCAGCAGTATATGAAAACACCAAAGTATCTACCTTACCTCACTTTTGCCAGTATTGGGTGGTATCATTAAAAACAGAGATTTAATCAAATAAAGACCTCCTTTAATTTGCTAGGTGAAAAATAGTGTGGTTTTTGCTTTAATCTGCATTTCTTTGATTACTAATGAGGTTTACTTTTAAAAATATGTGTTCAGGAGTTTACCTTTCTCTTTAATGATCATGTGTTTGGTTGAGGGATGTTATTTTCTTTCTTATTTTTTTACATGATTTTTATACAACAAAGTCTTTTACTAAAGTTTAGTTCTTTTTCAGGGAAGTCCTACTTTTTAAAAGTTTATTCCCAGCAAAAAAATAAAATAAAATAGAGTAATACAAATTCTTTGGGCTTCCCTGGTGGCGCAGTGGTTGAGAGTCCACCTGCCGATGCAGGGGACACGGGTTCGTGCCCCGGTCCGAGAAGATCCCACGTGCCGCGGAGCGGCCCGTGAGCCATGGCTGCTGAACCTGCGCGTCCGGAGCCTGTGCTCCGCAACGGGAGAGACCACAACGGTGAGAGGCCCACGTACCGCAAAAAAAAAAAAAAAAAAGAAAAAAAAATAGAGTAATAAAAGTTTATTCCGAGGTATTACAATTTTTGCTTTTGGTGCTGTAATACAAAGGGAATTTTAAATTATATTTTCTAACTAGTTATTACTGCCATACATACAGGTGATAGATTTTTATATGTTTATGTTCCAATAAATTTTCAATTGATTCTCTTGGAAATTTTAGATATATTATTATTTCTTGTTTGCAAAGAAAGATTCCTTTTTTACTTCTCTTATTTCCTGTTCTGAGTTTTATACTGGCTAAAGCCTCCAGAATATTAAATAATGGTGATGATATGGAGTATCATATACTTTGCTTCTTATTTTAATGGGGATATCTCTAATATTTCATTGTTAAATATATTAGTTCTAGGCTTAAGATAGATTGTTAGGGACAAGCTTGGAATTTTATTAAATGCCTATTCTGCATATGCTATCATGATCGTATGGTTTATCTATTACTGGCTTATTGATTTGTTATTTTAAATTTCTTAATATTGAACCACTTTTGCATTTTTGGGATACATTTTACTTGATCATAGTGGGTTATGCTTTTAAAGTTCAACTGGATTGAATTTGCTAGTTTTTTATTTAGAATTAGCATGTTAAAAAAATGATACTAACATATAGCTTTCTTTTTTTTTTTTTTTTTTTTTTTGCAGTATGCGGGCCTCTCCCGTTGCGGAGCACAGGCTCCAGACACGCAGGCTCAGCGGCCATGGCTCACGGGCCCAGCCACACCGCGGCATGTGGGATCTTCTCGGACCAGGGCACGAACCCGTGTCTCCTGCATCGGCAGGCGGACTCTCAACCACTGCGCCACCAGGGAAGCCCTAGCTTTCTTGTTTAAAACATTTTTGTCAGGTTTTAGGGTCAGAGTTGGTTATGCTAGGTTCACAAAATGAATAGGGTCACTTTTTATCTTTTGCTTTGCCCTGAAAAAATTAGGTAGCCTGGGAATTATCTGTTCTTTTAACTATTTGGATATGTAGCTGTAAAATATTTTAACTTAGACCGGTTATGGAAAATGATTATTTGATAACTTTTTCAATTTCTCCTGTGGTTATTGACCCCTTCAGGCTAATATTTTTAGAATCAGTTATAGAAGATTAGACTTCCCCTACCTCCGTTTTCTTCCTCATATCTATGTTGTACTATTTAATTTATTAGGTTCCTGTCTGTTCTAATGTTACTGTGAGTTATAATTTAATTAATGTATAGTGATCCATAGTCCAGTTTAATGACTTTTTGCCTTGACTTCTTCCTACTTTGGTAATTATATTGCTTCAGCTGCTTACTTATGTCTTTGTTCCTTCCCTCTCTCTCCCTCCTTTTCTTCCTCTTTCCTTCCCCTACGTTTTTTCATTTTTCTGATCTAGCAATAACTGGCTTATTGAAATCTGTGAAACGTTTGGGACACAATTATGAACCGCATTATTTCTCTCAGGTCTCTGTCTTTAAATGTGCCCTGCCTATTTCTCTTCCTTCCTCTCTGATGATATGACCACAGTGTTAATTTCAGTCTAATGCAAAAGTCTAATTTTTCAACCATTTGCAGCTTTCCCCAGCTCCCCCTCCCCAAGAACCCTAAGCTCAGGACACTGATGGGACAGGCAGGGTCTATTTTCCCCCCCACTATTTTCTCCTTTTTTTCCTTCCTCTTGAAGCTCTTCTGGAGTCGGGGCCGCGGGTGTGTATATAGGAGAAGCAATAAGAAAATAAAGCAAAAATCTTAAAAATTAAAAAAAAAAAACTAACCTTGCGTCATGGTAATCTCTTGGGTAACACCATCTGGCCTTAGATACTTCCTGTGTTGTAGCACCCTGTACTAGTCAGGGTTCTCCAGAGAAACAGATCAATAAGATGTGTGTGTGTGTGCATGCGCAGACACACGTGTGTAGGGAGGGAAAGAGAGAGGGAGAAAATATGAGAGATTGATTGATTGATTTTAAAGAATTGGCTCACATGACTGTGGGAGAGGGCAAGTCCAGAATCTGCAGGGTAAACCAACAGTCCAGAGAGCTAGGGGAGAGCTGATGCTGCAGCTTGAGTGCCATAGCAGTCTGATGGCAGAATTCCTTCTTCCTGGGGGGAGGCCAGTCTTTTTCCTCTTAAGGCCTTCAACTGATTGGATGATGCCCACCTACATTATGAAGGCTCATCTGCTTTACTCAAAGTTTACTGCATTAAATGTTAATTTTGTTAAAAAAGACTTCACAGAAACATCCAGAATAATGTTTGGCCAAATATCTGGGTACTGTGGCCTCTCCAAGTTGATGCATAACATTAACGGTCACAGACCCACTGCATAATTCATCTCATGACCCCTGCCCACGACTCTTACCCCAGCAGCACTCTTCTTCCTGTTGAGTTTCCTCACCCTAGAAAGCCACTCTCCCTGGAGGACTATCTTCAACCATGCTCAAGCCTGCCTGCCTTCCCGGGGTCCTCCTGGCCCAGAGAAAACTCTCTCACCCTTGTTCCACTACACTGTTGCCTCTTTTCTTCTTTTCCCTTCCACGCTTCTCCAGCCAGGCTCCAGCTTTCAGAATTGTTCAAAGGAGTACTGGACACTTGTCTCTCTGTTCTTTAAGGCCCCAGTCTCCCTGGGATGCATGTCAAACTTCAAAGAATTTTCTTACCTGTTGCTGCTCTGCTCTGATAGCAACACCAGGAAGGGTTTACAAGTTTCCATAGTTTAGCATGTTGTGTACTTGACAGGAAACTGAGATGCAGGTCTCCTCTTCTTAAAGGCACCCCCAATCTTTCTAGATTGTTTTCATGGATCTGGGTGATCATACTCCTTAGCCTCCTCCACAAGGGGAGAGAAAAAACTCAGCACATTTTCCTAATGAAGCCTACTCTAAAACCTCTCCCAATTCAACCAAGCTTCCTTTGAATTGTTCGTTTTTCTTTATGTCAGCAGGGTGGGGCGTGGGCGTCTTGCAAGCCTTGGAGGCGTATGAGAGCTACTTAGTGCTTTCTTTAGAATTTGGTAATACTTGGCTTCTAATATACTCAGCCTTGGGGCTCTAAACAAATTCTGAAACAACAGGAGATGTCCCCTTCAACCGCAAAAATTTATCATTGCTATTTTTTGTATTTTTAATTTTTCTTTGTTGTTTTTGTTTCACTATAATTTTTATAAACATAGATTTGTGTTTTAAAATATTCTAATGACGGGACTTCGCCAGTGGTCAAGTGGTAAAGAATCCACCTTCCAGTGCAGGGGACACGGGTTCAATCCCTGATTGGGGAGCTAAGATCCCACATGCCGCAGGACAACTAAGCCCGCATGCCACAACTACTGAGCCCATGTGCCTCAACTAGAGAGAGAAAACTCGCATGCTGCAACTAGAGAGAAGTCCATGTGCCACAGTGAAAGATCCCACATGCTGCAGCTAAGACCTGAGGCAGCCAAAAAAAAAAAAAAAATTCTAATGACAAAAATTTCTTTTAATAAAATAACAAATTACCTTTATACATTTTTCATCTACCTATGTTTGGTTTTCCTTGACGTTTATCTTATTTTTTCTATTTTTGTGTCTCTTATGCTTTCCATTGTTTTTTGTCTTTGACTACATGTACTACGTAGTTTGTCTTCTGTTGTGCTTTTGAAATTAAACGTTTTCCTTTTACCTGTAGTAGTGATTGACTTCGATATTACCAAATATCTAATTAATTTATATTTCTCTCTTTATAGAAGTCAAGAACAGAATGATAACTTTAACTCATTATGCCCAGTGAGGGATTTTGTATGTCTATACCTGAAAGTCCCACCCTTTCTGTTCTCCACTTTCTTATTTTTTTTTAAATTAATTAATTAATTTATTTCGCTGCACTGTGTCTTAGCTGCAGCATGTGGGATCTTTTAGTTGTGACATGCGGGATCTTTAGTTGCAGCGTGTGGGATCTTTTAGTTGCAGCATGTGGAATCTTTAGTTGTGGCATGTGGGACCCAGTTCCCTGACCAGGGATTGAGCCTGGGCCCCCTGCATTGGGAACGTAAAAGTCCTAGCCTCTGGACTATCAGGGAAGTCCTCTGTTCTCCACTATCAATGCTTGTTAATTTAAATTGTTATAAAGGAGCCATATTTTTTATTAAATATCAATTATTGTTTTTTTTAATTTTTATTTATTTTTGGCTGTGTTGGGTCTTTGTTGCTGTGCACAGGCTTTCAGTTGTGGCGAGCAGGGGCTACTCTTTGTTGTGGTGTACGGGCTTCTCATTGTGGTGGCCTCTCTTGTTGTGGAGCACAGGCTCTAGGTGTGCAGGCTTCAGTAGTTGTGGCATACAGGCTCAGTAGTTGTGGCTTGCGGGTTCTAGAGCACAGGCTCAGTAGTTGTGGTGCATGGGCTTAGTTGCTCCGCGGCAAGTGGGATCTTCCGGACCAGGGCTCGAGCCTATGTCCCCTGAATTGGCAGGCAGATTCTTAACCACCACACCACCAGGGAAGCCCTATTTTTTTTTTTAACAAGAGAAATCAAATAAAAATTTAGTAAGATGTATATGTGGGAGAGACCCAGAAAAATCAAGTAACTTACCAAAATGGCTGAAGCCCTCACCTTAAATGCCATCATCAGCTAAAGACAAAAGAGCTCAATTATTGTTTTAACCATGGAAATTATCTTTTGAGACATAATGGTTACTTGGACTTTGAATTGAATTTTTCAAGCATTTTAAGAACAGCTGATTAATTTTTGTGCTCACTGTCAGTCTATTTATATTATAGTTTTTCCTTTCTTGCATTTATAATCTTGAGTCATCAACTGTTTACTTATATTGTGTTTCTGAGCAGTTTTTAGGAAAGCTACTGGTATACTTCCACAATCTTTGTATAGCTTGTGAGGTCTTTTTGTTTTTTTCACATCTAAATAAGGCTTTTCCTATTTTTGAATTCTTCAGTCAAGACAAGAATTCCCATAACATTTTATAGTCATTGTTTAACTGTACACCAGTATTTAGTATTTCCAAGAAGTCTAAGGTCAGCTTGATATTTAATTGTATCTTCTGTCTGAAAACGTCTAGTATTTTTTCTTTTCCACTGACGTTTAAGACTTTCACCAGGTTAGACCTAAGTGTAGGTCTTTTAAAAATTAATTTTCTTAGACATATTCTTAGTTTTTTCAGTTTTCAGATTGGGCCTTCTGATTTGAAGGAATTTTACTAATTGAGAAATTTTACTAATAGTATTCATTGAAATATTTTTTAATCTAAATAAAGAAAACTCCATCTCAAACTAGCTTAAATAATAAACAGTGTTTATTAGATCAAAAACTAAACAATCCAGAGATAGAAAAGTGTACAAGCAACATATATCCTGGATTCATGTTGTTTTTAGGTTGTCAGTTCTCTTGGCTCTGCCCTTCCCTAATCCTTTGTAAGCTGCATTCTCAGCAAACATTCTCACATTTAAGTGACATGTTGCCAGCAGTTTCTAGAGCTACCGGCTTCCTTATTCACATCTAGGAGGAGAGAGGGCATCTGTTCTCACATTTGCTGAATAAAAGTTCAGTGTTTGACTCTGATTGGATAATCATAGGTCACATGTCTGCTCTGAACCAGTCACTATGACGGTGGGTGGGGCTAGGGCTGCCTTGATTGCCATAGACCAGTCAACTTCTTTCTTTCATTTCTCTTATCACCTCTCTCAATGTTTAAATTTCTTACATCTTTCTTTTTTGTTCTGGGAGACTTTCTGAGGTTTGTCCTCCACACCGCTGAATGGGTTTTCTTCTTTAATCAGTTTTGCTTTTTACAGCCTTCAACGTGAATTTTAATGAAGTTTCATCAAAATTTGTACTCTAGTTTTTAGTCGCCTCTTTTTATTTCTGTCTTTATTTCAATCTGTTCTCTTCTATTGGCTTCCTGTACTTTTTTTTTTTTTTTTTTAACTCAGAAGCTATCTCTTTGTCTTTTTTTTTGGAAGCAGATATTGTAAAGGAATATAAAAAATATGTTCTGGGGGCTTCCCTGGTCGTGCAGTGGTTGGGAGTCTGCCTGCCGATGCAGGGGACATGGGTTCATGCCCTGGTCCAGGAGGATCCCATGTGCCGTGGAGTGGCTGGGCCCGTGAGCCATGGCCGCTGAGCCTGCGCGTCCGGAGCCTGTGCTCTGCAGTGGGAGGGGCCACGGCAGTGAGAGGCACGCGTACCACACAAAAAAAATGTTCTGTATAACAGTGTCAATGTACTTAATGCCACTGAACTGTACACTTAAAAATGATTAAAATGATAAATTTTATGTTATGTATATTATACCACAATAAAAATATATTATGTTTCCTAAAGAAAATAATTTTCAGTGTGTATTCTCCCTATGTGTATCCAGAGTAATATTTTCTTTGCCTTGCAAGAAAATATTTTATTATACCATATGTGTTGTTTATTTGCTTGTTCTTCTGTTAACTTATCTCCAACATTGTCAGGATTTATCCAGGTTTAGTTTTGTCAAAAGTCAGGGTTCATGCAGAATCCCCAGTATCTTTTTGAGTAAAAATGACTCTTCTTCTCTGATCTAGACCTGGAGTGGTTTACATGTTCAGAATCCCCAGTACCAATTCTAATTTTTGATAGGAATTGACTGGGATCTTCTATTCTTCCAGCTCTTTTTTTTTTAATTTAAATTTTGTAAAACATAAGAGATAGTATTTAATTCTTTTGTATGTATGGAATTATTTATATAGTCATCCCTCATTATCCACAGGTTCTGCATCCACAGATTCAATCACCCTCAGGTCAAAAATATTTTAAAAAATTCCAGGAACTTTCAAAAAATAAAACTTGAATTCGCTGTGTGCAGACAACTGTTTATATAACATTTACATTGTATTTACAACTATTTACATAGCATTTGCATTATAAGTTATCTAGAGATGACTTAAAATATTTGGGAGGTTGTGAGTAGGTTATATGCAAATACTACACCATTTAATATAAGGGACTTGAGCATCTGCTGATTTTGGTAGCCATAGCAGGTCCTGGAACCAATCAATGCCCTCTGGATACCAAGAGATGACTGTATGTGAGAGATTACACACTTTTCGTAAAATGCTCCCATAAATTCTAACTTTACTTTTGTTTACAGAGCATTTCTGAAGACATATACACATACAGAATAAAATATGCTGCAGCCAGACCCTCCACCTGTGCTGGGAACTGAGATCTGTAGTTTCTCAGTATGAGTGAAAGAAAAGTGACTGTTTAGAGGTGGAGAAGTATGAAAGTCATGAAGCCAGGTCAGACAATATTGGCACTGTGTGTGTGTGTATGTATGGGTGGGGGTAGTTGACTGCATGAGTTCTCGTCATTGTAGCTACTGCACGCTGGCATTGGGACAGACCTTAAGAGTGAGTAAAATTTTTTCCTAATTTATTTGATGTCATCCTGGGGGGTTCTGTTTCAGAGATCTAAATTTGTTTTAGTCAAGAATCAATTTTTTAAAAATTCCCATTGATTCTGCAACTAGTGTAAATGGTCCTGGCTTTTGTCAAGTTTTCTTCAAAGGCAGGAAACATCTTTCCTTTCGGATCCACAGCTAGAATGAATGAGAATGGTATAATTACTTAGAAGAAGATCAAGTTAGACGCTGGGATGCAGACTAAAGCTGGAAACAACGAGAAAGTCTGGTATCCAAACAGGAAAGTGGGGTGGTGTTCAAGCTGTGTGGCAAGAATGTGTAATCAGCATTGGTGTTGAGAGCTCTGACCTGAGCTGGCACCAGTATTGTTATGGACACTGAAGGAGATGCACATATGGGAGAACATGGAAATGAGTGAAAAACTCTAGAGATTGTTATTTATACTATTGTCATTATCGAAGAGCAACTTCACAGTCTCTTTTCCTTGTTTAGAAGAAAATGGGAACTTTTAGAAAATCTGCCAAGTTGTCCCTAATGAAGTTGGTCAGAATCCAAGCAGAGTTGTAAGTACAGCAGAGGCCAGAAGAGGCAGGTGCCGTGGAGATGATGTTAAGTGGTACATAAGAGGTGTGGGCTACGTTGGGGAATTGCAGTTTTGGCAAGAGGTGGACTAAGGCAGTGTCCAAAATCTCCCACTACAAATACATAGAAATACTAGATAAAACAATTTTGAATACATAGTTCTGGTCACAAGAAAGAAAATACCACATGTCAGAAATGAAGAAAAAAATGAAACCAGAGTGTTATGGATATTGATGTATCTGTCCTGATATGGGTATAGGTTGGGGTGAGAGTTTCTGTCTTGGTGACCTTAAGCCAAAGTGAAAAGATGTTTTGTAAATGCAACCCTTGCATAAAGCAAAAATCCTCAAGAACTGTACCCTCGATGTAAACAGTGTCTAGAAAACAGTCCACCATTGTAGGTAGATAAAGAGGATATTCTCTCTCTTGGTCTGAGCTCTGGATAAAAAAAATTCTCCCAAGAAGAACTTATAACTCAGGCCTGTATCTCACAAGTGTGGTTCCTAAAAACCATTTAGGTGTCCCCCAAATCCCTAAACTGAAAAATAATTAGAGTTAATCACTATGTATTGATATCCTGGGGCACCTGGCTGTAGCAAGGATACAGACACTTTGAAAATATACTCCCATAACTGGGCCTGCAGGCTTTTCATATAAAAGTCAAATCACTCTAATTATTATCTCATAATCAAAATATTAATTCATGTGAGAAAATAATCCATCATGAAAGAGAGGGAGACAGAGAAAGGGAGAGAGTAAGTCAACAAAATACACAGGGAGGTAAAGTCCTTGAACTAAATGAAATAATCTGAATGAAAATACAAAATAAATGTTTGTAAGGATTTAAAGAGATAAAAGAAAAAAAGTCTATATAAGTAAGTAGCATAACACTCTGGAAAAATTACAAAAACATTTGAAAAAGAGCCAAGTAGAATTTCTAGAAATGAAATTTTAGCCAGTGAAATTAAAACTCAGTGAATGGGTTAAACATTAGATTAGACACTCCTGAAATGATAAGTACTTACCCAGAAAGCAGAGCTGAAGAAATCATTCAGAATATAACACTGAGAATTGCAGAGATGGAAAAATCTGAAAGAGAGGTTAAGAAGCACAATGTATATAATGAGAACACAGAATGTATCTAACAGGAGTTCCAGAGGAAAGAATAAACAGAAGAGAAGAAATAGAAATATTTGAAGCGATAAAGGCTAAATATATTTTAGAATTAATGAAAGATATGAATCTTCATATTCAGTAAGTGTAACTAATCCTGAATAGGATGAATAAGAAATAAAACTATTTAACAATACTCTGGTAGACTGTCAAAGGAAAGAGGAAATCACAGAAGCAGCCAGAGAGAAATAAGTTATTCTCAAAGAAATAAAATTTATCACACAGAAGTTTTCTCAGAAGTATTGATAGACATCAGAAGACAATAGAATAATAGTTTTAATACTGCCAAGGGAAAAACAAATAGAATATAGAAGTAGAGTGACCAATCATTCCAGTTTGTCCAGGACTATCCTGGTTTTAGCACTGAATTCCTGTTTTGGGAAACCCCCCAGCCTAAGGCAAGACAGGACACTTGGTCACCCTACACTGCTCTATGCAATTAAACTGTCATTAGAGAGTAAGACTGAAAAAGCAACATCTGACAAAGTTTACCTCTTGCAGACCAATGGTCTGATAGGATCATTGAAGGATAGCCAATGAAGGATAGAGTTTGGCAAAAATGAAAACTGAATCCAGATAGAGGGAGTGGACTATAGGAAGCAATGGGGGACAACTAAGTAAAATATCGCTTAACATAAATAAGCATTGACTAAACAAAATAATAATTAAGGTGGCTATAAATTTTGGAGATATAAAAAAGGAGAAAAAACTCTGACAACAATAACATGTAAGAAGCTGTGGTGGGGAGTATAGTGAGGACAGAAGTTAAACTTTCTAGAGTCCATGAATTGATTAGGGACAAGATAGGATTATTGGCTAACTTTCCTCTTTGTTAAGTCTGCACATTAAAAATCTCCGGTACCTCTTCTCCTTCCCCTTTTCTTCCTGAACAATCCAGTTTTAAAGCTATCAGGGTAAGACAGGCATCCACGCTGGGGCAGGCAGGTACTAGTTCCAGTGGCCCAGAGTGGGGTGACAGAGCCCAAGCAGAGTAAGGTGAGCATCTACACCGTGGGCGGCCTGGTGCGTGGTGTGGAAGCTTGAGTGGGGTGAGGGGGGTGTCCCTGCAGCAGCCTGAGAAAGGCATCTGCACAGGGGCTACCTGGCCCAGGGTGTCAGAGCCCAGGGAAGGAGGAAGTCTCCCTATGTGGGAGGTGATGAAGTTAAGTAGGGTGACGAGGGTGTCCACATGGGAGTGGAGATTAGTTACATATGGGGTGTTGTTCAAATAAATACATATATTAAATATATATTTATATATATATTATATATATATTAAAATAATTGGGAGCCAGATACCCCACTATCAGAGAGAGGGAGAGAATTACTAAGTAGAAAGGGACAAAACCACAATCCTGTAGTTGTTGGATTGGAATTGGAGGCATCTGTGTGGAGTCAAGGTTCTCAGTATAGGTAGATGTAGGAACAAACGCAGATTTAAATGTACGTATGTATTACGTGCATACATATATTTCTAAGCTCACTCCACTGGGATGGCCTGGGATCGAAATAGGGGACACCTGGAGCATCACATTGAATGTCACTGTCACATCAAATAGCTATGGTAACAGTTTATAACACAACGTGTGTAAACCAATAGAGGTTACCAAATGAGTACAGTGAAATTTTGATGAGCAATGGAAACTTTACATAATTTCAAAATCCCCACAAAATACTGATTACTTATAGAACAAAAAAGAGGCACTTTCCAATAGACTGGGCTGGTAGACACAAACTCAATCAAGTGAATGTCATCAGTACTGAGACAAATCAAAATCATGTGCCAACTGAAAAAAGTGCAATAATAATAAAACAGCCTCACTTCCAAGATGTTTCTGCCAAAGATGCATAATCATCAGACAAACCACGATTCAGGGGACTTTGGCAGAATTACCAGGCTTCTTCATCGAGTTGTCAAGGTTGTGTAAGTCAGGGCAAGAGGGAAGAACTGTTCCATATTAAAAGAGAGTAAAGAGACACGACCAGTACAGGGAGAACTTGATTCTGAATTGGATCCTTTTGCTGAGCAGGACATTATTAGGACAAATGGCGGAATTTGAGCCGGGTCTGGGGGTCAGGATATTGGTGTTAATTTCTTCATTTTGATGGTTAAATGACGTTTCAGGAGAATTACTATAATTGTCATATATATATATATATATATGTTTTGCAGGAAACACATACTAAAGTATTTGGGGACTGGTGGATGACAGGCTCATGCTGGCACCTTATCTTAAATGTTTCTGGAAAAATCATACTGTACTTGCAACTTTTCTGTACATTCAAGATAGTTTCAGGGCTTCCCTGGTGGCGCAGTGGTTGAGAGTCCGCCTGCCGATGCAGGGGACACGGGTTCGTGCCCCGGTCTGGGAGGATCCCACATGCCGCGGAGCGGCTGGGCTCATGAGCCATGGCCGCTGAGCCTGCGCGTCCGGAGCCTGTGCTCCGCAGCGGGAGAGACCACAACAGTGAGAGGCCCGCGTACCGCAAAAAAAAAAAAAAAACGATAGTTTCAAAAAAAGAATGTTCTCCAAAAAAATTTTTTTTCTGGCAACATTGTGGACTAGATGTCTCAAGAAAACCCTTCCAGGACTGGGTAGTTAAAATGCCGAATTCGAAACGAAAAGAAACAACTTCTTAAAAGCATAAAGTAAAAGAGAAAAACACTCAGAGACCAGATATGCAGAAAGGCATGATTCCCCAGGAGTGAGTGAGCTCTGGACCTCTAATTTTCCCCAGATCACACTGTACCGGGAGCCTGAGCTTTATTTGGTCAGGAGCAGGAAAGAAAACAAAGATAGCTCAGTGCCGGAGAAAGGAGAGACCTCTGATTAACAACTTGAACCTGCTGAGGGTGAAAGAAATGTTCCCTGCAGAACGAGACTTACCTGTCTCTTCAGTCTTGGCAAAGCATAGCGTGGCATGGTAATTTAAAAAATCTTTTGAGAGGGCTTCCCTGGTGGCGCAGTGGTTGGGAGTCCACCTGCCGATGCAGGGGACATGGGTTCGTGCCCTGGTCCGGGAAGATCCCACATGCTGAGGAGCGGCTGGGCCGTGAGCCATGGCCGCTGAGCCTGCGTGTCCAGAGCCTGTGCTCTGCAATGGGAGAGGCCACAACAGTGAGAGGCCCGCATACTGCAAATAAAAAAATAAAAAATAAAAAAAATCTTTTGAGAATTCTCAATCTTAAGTGTGCATTCCATGGGGTTGGTGCTGGAATTCACATTACCTGTGTGATCTGAAACACCACCACCCCCTCCCCGCCCACAGGTGTGTTGAGTTTAGAGTGACCCTGGTTAAGTGTTATGCAGTTAGCCAGGTTTTCTAAAATACTGAACCTGGAGCAAGGATTTAAAGTGCTGAGGCTTTATTTGGGAAGTGCAAATCCAGGGCAGCTAGAATGAAGGAGAGGGAACTGAGGCAGAGGAGATGGGAGGTGATGTCATGAGGTCCTCCTGCCCTGGCCATCCTCATCCTCAACCACAGACGGACCTGGAGATGGATAACAGCCCACCCCCCACTGTGTAGCTTTGTGTGTTCCACACTGACTTTGAGTTGCCCAGCAGGACTGCATGCCTGTTGCCCGCAGTTGTAAATTCGTTGATAATACTGGTTTTTCTCTTCCTGTCCTGCTTCCCATTTCTCTACTGGTCTTTTCTGGGCTTAGTCCCAAAGAAACTACTCATACTCAGATCCTTTTCAGGGTTTGTTTCTGGGAATCTCACATTGAGACACATTTGCTGTAACTGCTCATTGACAGTTAATACTAGGCTTGGTAGTACTATGAGACACCCCAGTGAACCCCAAGCCCCAGTGTTCAGACATGCTCATTCCTGCCCCCATTGTGGAGTAGCAATCCTACTTCTTCAAGGGTACCAGTAAGCCACCAAGCTTACAGTTATTTCTTTGCCTGCTGGCTAAGTGGTACTGCACTCTTCAGCTTAGTGTAAGTCTTACTGATGTCCCCTCCTCCAAGAAAGCCAGTACCTCTAACCCTTCAGAGTCCAAATTTGGGGTATGAATTCCACAAGTGGGCCATTGGGTACGATTATGAGAGGGGCTGCTTTTAATTTCACTCCTTGGTTACTGGAGTGGACTGGTTTTCTTTTGATCAGAGACTAAAATACGTTGGCTGTTGGTTCACTTCCAGCCATTGGAAACTAGAGAATATAATTTGTTAATTCAGTGCATATGCTACATTCGTGCTCCCTAACTTCACATGTGTCGAACCCCAGTTGGCAGCTTAGCCAGCCTTCGACAAGCTGTCCCACCATTCCACCAGACTGGCAGCTTCTGGTTGATGGGTACATTGTAAGACCAAAGAATGCTGTGGCCACAAGCCTATAAATGCACCACTATTGCTATAAAATGAGTTCCTTATTCTGAGGTGAGGTTCTGTGGGGTTCCATATTGGTAGAGAGCATGGCGCTGGCAGAGGCGCTGTGGTCAAGAAGGGCAAACACATAATGCAAAGTAAAGAAATTGCTGCCCCTGGGAGTCAGAAGAGATGTTGTAAAACCGACCCACCACCAGGTGGCTGCCTGACTTCCTCAAGGAATGATGGTTTATAATAGGCCACTTTAGTCTCTTGCTGAGCGCTGGACATTCAGCAGAGGCTGTGGTTAGAAGAGGCTGCTGTAGGCTGAGCTAATGCAGCCTCCTGTTCTTTCACTTGCCCCTTATCAACAAGCTCTTTTTAGCCCTTCATATGGTCTGGATAGGAGCTGGCCTGTATACTGCATGAGTCACCGATTATGACTTTCAGGTTCTACTCATTGGATTGAGGTGAAAAGCAAGTAGTTCCACACCCGACTCTCTCCTTGGTGGGTGTTCACAGGGCAGGCTAGGACATATAGCGCCATTGCTCCAAGATATTCTCATCACAAATTCTCTCTCCTTCATCTGAAACAAGCTGGTCCTTTTTTACATTCAGTACAGATGGAGGGTGTAAGAGTAGTGAAGCCATGGTATGTTTTGTCTTGGTCTGACATCTCACTTTGATAACTGATATCTATCATCTTAGGATCTCAGGTGAAACTTCTGATTTTAATATTCTATAAAATGTGCATAATCTCAAATCTAGCAAGTCAGCTTAGAGAAATTTTCACATATATATAAGATGACGTGCAAGGAGCTTCACTACAACACTGTTTACAATAGAAAGAAACATGAGAAGAATACAATCTAAATAACCCTAAATAAAGGAAAGGGCTGGTAAACTCTAGTTATTCAAACAATGGAAGACTATATAGCAATTAAAATGAATGGATAAATATGAATAAAAATGAGTTCAAAAAGCAAGTTGGATCTATACAGTATAAGATCATTTATTAGAAACCCCACAGAAAACTGTGGTTTTCTGTGTATTCAAAACTGTGTATTCAAAACTATGGTGGTTTTGAATACACACATATAAAAATATTAATTACAAACATAAAAATATTAATTACAAACATAAAAATATTGCATATCAATCTCCAGGAAAGGAGAGGGGAGAAAAGAGTAGGTAACAAAAATCATACCCTTTAATGAAGACAGAAAGATATTTTAAAACAAAGATAAAATATTTACATTTAATTATTTAATTTACATTTAAATTTAATACAGTAATAATATAATGTGATTAGTATTTAACAAATTAATACATTTAAATTTAATATTAATTTAATCTTGACAATTTAAAAGAGGATTTTATAGAGCTTTTGAAATTATTCACAATTAAATCAAAAATTTTAGAAAAAATAATGGCTGGATGTTGTCAAAAGCCATAAACATTAGTTCCTAAATATTTTAGTATGAGGATGATTTTTAACATAAAGTTGCACTTCTTATTAATTATACCAGTATCCCTGCATATTTGAATAACAGTGGCACTGTGGTGTAAAGTAATACTTCTTCCATTTCTGAACAATGAATGATGTTAAATTAGGAGTCATTTGTCCTAGAGTTGTCAACCATTTAGCTTTTTCTCTATGTATTAGTGTTTTTTCTAAGTTGGACACATTTGGAGTTCTATTCAAAATATAAATCTTCTACTCAGTTTATTCTTATTCATTCTCTGCATAGAGATTCCCCTTCAGTGACTTTAGGAATCAAGCCCTGAGAAATGTCAGTTGTTGGATCCCACCTGCTCTTTCCTCACTCCTCCCTGCCACCATGGGCCTCAGCTCTCACCTGTGGACCTGTGGCTCCCACTGGGTCTCTGAGGTAGGATGTTCCTGTCTGTTCACATGCTTCTACTGGTCTTCACACCATCAGAGGCAACAGAGGGCAGATGTTAGCCCAAACTATGACTTTGGCAAAAATTATTTTCAGAGTCTCTGACTGTTCCCTGTTAATCACTTCAGACTGTTCATTTCAGCTTAACAAACATTTATTGAACATCTATTATGTGCCAGGAACTTTGCCAGATCCTGGCAGTAAAAAAGATAATTAAGATATAACTCTTGCCTTCAAGACTTGAGTCTGGGGACTAATGACCTCTCTAAGGACCTTTCCTGTTTTGAGAACAGGAAAGATCTGGTTTTGATTCATCTTGACTTGTCTGCTGAGGCCCATGCTCATATTTCTGGCTGACCAGTAAACCTTTTCTCTAGGTGTTTCACAGTAACCGCAAATAAAAGGTGAACATTGTTTTCTCCTATTTTCAAACTCTTTCTCTTCCTGGCATCCTGTTTGTCTCTGACCTGGCTTGAAGCCTCAACTTTCAGCCCTCCACCATCATTCCTTCAATGGTTACAGTTATTTTCCATTTCAGGGGCTGCCGCTCTTGGTACTCAGGCTCTGGCCACCTCAATTCTGGACTACCCTAATCGCCTCTTAATTGGTCTCCCTGACTCTATTTTCTCCCTCTCTGATCCATCCTACTATTGTTGGCAGACTGGTGTTCCTAAAATACCCCTTAATCATGTCACATCTCTGCACCCAAACTTTCAGTGATCCCCTAGTGACTGGCATGAAGCCCATTGTTCTATTCCTGCATTCACTGTCCTTCATTCTAGGGCGCTGACCTACCTTTCCAAACTTACTTCTGTGTATTCACTTTCTTGAACCTCACCTTCAGGTAAACTCAGTGCTACTACTGATACTTTTAAGCATAGGAAGTGGAAAGTTGACTTCTTTGCAAATTTTATTTGATTACCACTTTGAACTGTTCTCATTTAGTAGTCAACATTTTTTGCTTTTGTCTCACATTTCTCTGCACATATTCAGCATAGTTATCTTAACAGCCATGGATCCCTATCTATGGTGCACATTGAAATCATCTGGGGCCTTTAAAGACTACCCAGGCTTGGATCCACCTCCCAGAGATTCTGAATTACGTGGTCTGGGCATCAGGATTTTAAAAGGTCTCAGGTGACCCTAATGTGCTACCTAGACTGAGAACGTGGCTTCCTGGAAAGGCTGCTGTGAGCCAACTTTGCTGGTGCTGTAGGACAAACCACAACAATAACAGCAACAGCAGCAAAACAAGATGATGACATATTTGTTGGCCACTGTGCACTGTAATTTAGGGAGACACCTGGTATTGGGTCACTCTGGTATGGGCCCGGGAATCTTACTGATAACTGCCCTCATTAACACACAACTTGAAGAAAAGAAATCTAGGCTTCTAAGAGCATTCTTTGAGGGGGTGGGCTTATACACTAATTGGAATGCTACATTTTTCCATCTCCATAGGAGGTTGCTAAGAAAAACACAAATGGGCTCTCACATTACCGCCATGGGCAAATAAATCATGTTCTAAGTGCAGATTGTCAACAGAATAGCTACAGTGTGTCAGAAAAGCTAAGAAAATTATTTGCTAAGGCAGACAAATTCTTCTGATCTTTTATGTTTATTTTTAGATAAACAAGAAGCGTATTTTGTGTTTGACACTGACTTGGTGCCTGGAATATTTTAAGCACTCACACACTTTTCTATGTGTCAGATTATGCCAGACTATAATATTCCCTAAAATGATATATTTAAAATGAAAGAACTTTCCAGGGAAGAATGCTATACCCTGTGCGATGAGCTTCAACTTTACAAATGGACAGTTAGACTCATGTCCAAAATCTATCAGGCTTAACATAAAATTACATGAAATTTCATTCTGGTTTGTAGATTCTGAAGATCAGAATTCCTCCAATAAACTTTAGGTAAAATTAGCAAGAAATGTCATTGGGAAGGTATTTTAGGACTTTCATTTGGGAATACAAAAGCATTGTTCTTCACTGAGAAGCATTGTTCTTCACTGAGCTGTGGAGTAGTTTGAAATTATTGGAGGTCTCAAGTGATGATTTTGACCGTTCTATGCAATTTGGGAGTTTATGGGTCTCAATTTTTCAATCTGTGAAATAAAGTCATAAGAATAAGGGGTGGTATCGTAAGTCATGTTGTGGTTTGTTTACATGTTATTCTTATTGTCTCTAGATGTTAGGTTATTGTATAGAAGTATTGTTATATTCCTAAACAGCTGGAGGTCTCACTGTATTTATGCCAAGTGACTATGGATGAGGTTTATCCCTAAGTGGGAAGGTCCTTATAGGTGGAGGGTTGGGATGTGGCTGTTTGATGGTGTAGAGAGGACAGGCACCATGCCAGAGAATGATTCTGTCTTTTTGTGCTGAAATTACAGCAAAAGTATAAAACTGAGGACAAAACAGCTAAGTACCCCATACCCTGAAGATAGTTATCAAAGGGTCACCACCTTCGGGGCCCTTTGGGTTTGTTTACTAAGAGATGGTTAAATCTGCCTCATGACCATAATCCCCTGTCCCATCCCTGTCTGGATGGTGTCACTAGGGCCCAGATAAGAGGTTTCCAGCCTCCTTCCCCATGGGAGTTTCTTTCTTCTCCAAGAAGCCAAGGGAAGGGCTTTCAAGGGGCATCAGCCGTAGGGTTTGAAGGCATCGTATCTTCTCCCTGATGGAGGGACGCTGAACTCCAGAAGTTGCAGGCTCATTCTGTGCTGACCTGGGCATGGTACAGAGCAGGGCGGGAAAGTTTTAGGTGAGTTTGACACATGCCTCTGTCTGTGTGTGAGGCCTGGGGACCCGGCCGCTACTAGTCTGGAGATTCCTGAGCAGGAGGCTTGTTAGAAGAGCTGTCCCCAGCTGGGTAAGGAGCAGCCCGGGTGTGAGGAGAAGGTGCTGGAGGAGAACAGGATGGGGCCACACCCACCCTAGTCCTTCTGAGGGCACAGAAGGGACCACCCAGAGGTGAGGGGAAGGGCAGGAGCACAGGGATGCCCAGTGGCTGCTGGGTCAAGCGAGGGGCCACCCAACCCGAGAAAGGGCTGGAGGCGTGCGCTGTAGATGGAACAGATGAGAGACGGGGAGGCCTCTTTTCTGGGGGGCTCCTCAGGGCTTGCGGAGGGGTAAGGTGAAATTAGCATTGCCCCAAGAAGACCATGTGTTTAGGCAGAGACCGGGAGGCCAGGACATCTGCCCTCATGGACATGACCACCACTGCCTTCCCTTATTTCTCCTCCCTGCCCCTAAGGTGCTAGGAGAGCCAGATCTTGAAAGGAGAAGAAGAGAGAAGTTATTTCAGAGTCAAACCATGTTCATCCTTTACACCAAGAACCCAGGACCTATGGATCTAGCTATTTTGAAGAAGGGGAGATGAACAATTTTTAGTTAGCTAAGGTATTAGAATTTTTAATATAAGTAGTGCTAATAATCAGAAGGGACTGCTGAGTTATGGATGGTGCCAAGAGGTCATTGCTAGGAAGTAGGACAGGGTTATTGGAAAAAACATGATTGAGAGAAAGATTTGAAAAAAATAACAATTTCATATTACTAACCATTGAGTTGAAACTCCTTCACAGACTGTCTACATTTGAAATGTTGGAATGTTCTTAGTAATATTGAACCTGAGTTTGGGATTTCCAGGGACCAGGACAAAGGGAGATCAGGAGTTTCCTATATCTATTTTTCAGTGAAAGTAGCTGGAGTGAGGTTTGGAGTCACAAAAGATGAGCATAGCCTTTTCTTGGAAGCCTATGCTCTGGGATGCCCAGGGCAGGGAGATGAGGGGTAGTGGGGGAGGAGCCAGTCGGGGAAGAGGCCCCTTTATAAGAGGGAGGAGCATGAGTAGGAAGGCAGGCTGGGCAGGAGTCACACTCTGACCCTCCCAAGGAGGAGGGAAGGGTATCCTATTCAGCAGTGGTTGCTTTTGTTCCTGTCTTCTGGAGGCTTAACTTGCTGTTGGTGAGGACTGAAGGCAGAGGTTTGGGGCAGGGCGCAGCGGGCAATGTTTCTTTTCCCCACCATCAGCTACTTAGAATTATAAAATTGTTCAAACTCAGAGCTGGAAGGTATTAAGGAAGGACTTTCGATACCCTTTTTTTTATATAATCCTTGTTTTGCTGGTACCTAATATAGAATCACAGACCCCTGCTCTTTCCCCTCCCTCTACAGGTGTTTGGGGAGTCCCTGTACACTGAAAAACAAGTGTCTGATCAAGCTCCTTGTTGGTTGCCATAGGGTCCTTGCTATGCCACCCCTGGTACACTGCTCCAGACCCATTGCTTAGAGGTACCTTGAGGTGCCTTGAAAGTCCGCTGAGTACCACACCCCACTCTCTCACCAGGCACCTTTGCCCCCGCTGCTAGGGCATCACTTCTTAGAGCAGACATGGCCACTGCTGCCCAAGCTCATGACCCTTTGAAGAGCTAAGACTTTTTAAAAAACTGGATCAAGGTTGTTGTGGTTGGCTGCCTCATTCTCTTGGGATGTACTCTCTCCCCAGAAGTGCTTAGTCTTTCTTTCCTCAATTATTTTTTGGCAAGTCCCCCATTAGTTTACTGGACGTGTCCCCACATATCTGAACTTCAGTGGTGAGCATAGTTTAGGCTTAAGCTGAATGCCCTTCTTCAAACCATGAAGAAATGGAAATTGAATAGACAAGAAAGTAACTTACCCTGGAGCCTCATGATGTGTGTGCCTAGAACTAAAATGTCCAGTAAGCATGATCATTATCTATGCTTAGAGGAGCTGGGGGTGGAGAGAAGCAGTGAGAAGGAGGAAGAAGGAGATCCAAGTCAGCTTTCTGGAGCCACAAGGAGATGGTGTGTGGACTGACAGCTGAGCAGGGAACCCTCCAAATGAAATTTTGTCCATGTGAGGCCATGGACCATCCTGCCTGATATTAGGTGACAGCCAAGATTTAACATGACTACTTTGCTTTTACAATAATATTAAAATCTTGAATTGTTTTTATTTTATGACTATTATTCTTTTCCAAATGTGAACACTTTCCTTGGAAAATAATGAAAATTATTTTTCACATTGAGTGAATCTGGAGATTAATGATCTCAGTCTTGGCTTTGTATTTGATTAAAGTAATCTTATTTATGACCCAAGTCTGGATGCCTAATGATAGCTGGAGCTGCAAATAGTGGTCTTGTTTTAGATTTTTCATGAAGCATTGAATACTGTTTACAACTCTGAACACTTAATTTTGATTAGACAGATTTACTGTTTCAGAGAATAGTTTCCTGGAACTGTTGTGGGGTGATTATGATGTTTGCTATAGAGTGAATAGAGAAACTGTTCTTCAATATATTAGTGATGAAATCCTTCTCTTCCATTGCACTTCTTTTTTAAGGCTAAAGGACCTATTCTGTGAGGTGTGGATGTCACATGCTTAACATGTTGGAAAATTCTAAATCAAACTTCGAAGAAACATTGTTCTCTTATTTGGTTAACATCCATCTAGAATTGCTCCAGATTATATTTTCTTTTCAACCCAGCAGTGAGACGTAATCAGTGTTTCTGATTGTTGGCTTTTCAGCTGTGGTGAGGACAGCAGAAATACATATTTAAAGAATTCTTAGTCCTTGGTGAAGTGGGAGACGGGAGTAGTCAGAGGTCACTAACGCTTCACCCCTCTGTAGGAGTGGGCCTGGAAAAGGTGGACATTGAGCCCCTGGACCAAGCCATAATTGAAATACACAGCATGACTTACTTTATTCTCAGTTTTAATGGTAAAGGGATGGGTAGGATAGACAAATTAGAAAATAAAAATCAAGAGCTTGGGAAGTGAAGTTAGTCAGAATAGAATTTGATTCCTGGATCTCCCAGCAACTAGTCTTTGATGTTTTGTGTGTTTCTTGGCTTCTCTGAGCCTTAGTGTCTTCATTGGTAAGTTATTATTTGCCTGACAGAATTGTTATGAGAGTTAAATGAAGCGATCTGTGAGTAGTACCCAGCCCAGCGAATGACATACGGTAGGTGAATAATGAACATTTGCCCACTTGACCACCAAGCATCCGTTCTTTTGGTGACAGTATCTAATTTTCCCTTTTGAGAACCATCTTCTTCCTGTTGTCTGAGGAAGTGCTGCCAGTGGAGCTGATTCTACTACCAGCTTCAGGAGTATAATGTGTAACTCAGAACTGGTCAGGTAGCATCAATGCACCTGACCAATGCATCTTGGCTATATGACTCCTTCAGGGATCAACATAAATCAGGTCATTCAAAAGACAATCCTATGTGGGAGCTACTAGGGAGAGATACCTTTTCCCCCTCTGAACTTGAACATAGAGAAAGACTGAAGCCGTTGGCAGCCATTTTGCTCCCACAGAGCCTCAGAATTAAGCCGATATATGGTAGAGAGCAAAGCTGAGAGATATAATTTAAGACATAATTTGAGCCACTGATCCCCAAATGCTTCAGCTAAATTAATTAATATATACTAATTTTTTACTTAAGTTATTTACTTGCAATCAAGAGTCCTGACTGATATAAGGAACAGAATAAAGTTTTGTCATTCTGCACCTCCCCATCCCCCCAGTTCAGGCCAGAACCCTGCATAAAAGCATTAAAGTTCTCCCAGAATTCCTAACAGGAGGCAAAAAATGCAAGGAAGTGCTTTCCAGACTCTACAATTTCATATACATAAACAACTTTGAAAATATATTCTATTAAAAAATAAAATTTATAAAACACCAACAACTACCATGTACTCTCACTATTTTCTCATAAAAGAAAGGGCATTTTTAATATTCTAAAATAAGAAGTATGGAATATAATAAAGGATAGTATTTAAAATAGAATAAATCTAGCTTTAAGAAAAATGCACTGTGCCACCCTTATTTCTTTCATTTACCACAGAGCAGCGAAAATGTCAGTGGTTTTATAAGTTCTAGGTCTGAAATAAGACATCCTAGAATCAAATCCTCACTAGCTGTTCCTTAATTTTTCTGAGTTTCAGTTTCCTCATCCTTAAAATAGAAATAATACTGATCTCTGACTCCTAAGGTTTTGGAAGAGCTCAACAACAACAAAAATAAACAAGTGGGACTACATCGAAGTAAAGAGCTTTTGGTAAGGATGAAAGGAGTGAATGCATGTAAAGTTTTTAGAATAGTACCTGACACATGGTTAGTACTCAATAAACATTATTATTACCATTACTTATCAACACTCAGTGTACGTCTCTGGGACAGATATCAGATTCTAATTTCAGCCTTGACACTAATTCTGTGATCTTGGGCATGTCAGTTCAGCTGTCTGGGTTTCAGAGGGTTTTTCGGAAGAATGCAGAAATCTAATGCAGGAAACAACGCCCTTTCTCCGATTCGTCTCCTCTCACGGGGGAGTGAGCCACCATGACTGGTCTCTCAACGCTCACGCGGGACCAGATTGGCTCCCCAGAGGGGAGATGAATCATTCATCCTGCCCCACAGTGTTCCTGTCAGCAGATGGATGCTTTTCTCTCTGGATGGACGGGGAGACACGGGAGAGAAAAAACCTGATGGAGGAGTGAGTGGAGGAGAGATTCAGGGTAAGAAGTTTCCACGCATGACTTTGGGAAAATCCCAATGATACCAGCCGCGGTGGGCAACAGATTTAGGGATGACAGGTTACTACTTCCAACCAATCCACTGCCCTCTACTGGCAAAGCCTAGTGAGTGGTGAGGAAATCTTGTGTATCCTGCTTGTCTGAGAGGGCAAGTCCATCCTTGAAGGAAAGCCGAGCGTCCTCTTTCGGGCGAAAAGTAAAGACAATGCGGTAAAGCACTGTGACCGTTAATTTTTAAAAAGGAAAAAAATGGTTCAGGCAACTCATATAGAGTTTCAAGGCTCTGTTAGCTGATGCATATCAGGGAGCACCTCAGGGTTAGAAAACTTCCTCATCAGAAGCAGGGCTGGAGTTTCAACAGAGACAGGAGAAGAGTTGGGTATGTGATCCTGGTCTTGACTCAGGGAGCAGTTTTCTTCCACTGAAACTGCTATAAAACGTGTAGTTGGAACATTGGGAGAGGATTACATGTCCTCACACCTCTTTCTTGGAATCGTTGGCCTAAGTCTCATGTTAGCTGCTGTCAGAACTGTTCTTTGGAGAGCTCTCTGCCTCGTGGCTTGTCTCTTAACTGTCTCATGTCACTTAAGATTCAGGGGAAGGGGAGATAGGGGAGAAAAAAGAGGGAGAGAGGAAAAGAAGAAAGAACATAAAAAAGGGAAGTGGACAAAGTCTAAGCAGGCAACTGGGTCTGTTTTAATTCTTTTTCAACTGAAAAGGAAACTTTCCCCAGTCTTAAGATTTTTTCTTATGTCTCAGGAGGCTTTAATGTGTATTTTCTCCCTTAGAACTTACCATTTTCATTCTCATTTCCTAAGTAGCCCAGTAAGTGTTTAAAAAATTCAGTTAAGAGAGAAAGAGAGCTAAATCACACAGATGTGTGTCATATTCTTCTTTAAACTGTAGGTATGTGTGTAAACATTATATACATTTCCTTATGCGTGATATATTCCACAATAAAAATGTCAAAATAAAGAGAGAGAAAGAAGGAGAAATATTTAGTTTAAGGCTGGAAAGAAAAACAAAGTCAGTATCTTTCGACTCTCAACTCATCCTCATTTGGGTCAGTTATACGTCTTAGGCTTAGTGTCAGATGGGGGAGGAACAGATAGGAAGCAGTAAAGAAGTTCAAGAACGGCAAGTTCTGGGAATTGTTCCACTGAAGTGTGCTCCAAGATTTAGTTCATGTAATGAGAGTTTTTGTGGTATATGACACTAATGAACTGATGAGGAGCAATGTGGAGTACATCAAAGAGTAAAGAGGTTCCAGCGTTAGTGTTAAGATGGATGAAACATCTTGCTGATGATGGGCTTTATGTTTATGGGTCAAATCCACATTCACACACATGCACTGCTCCTTTCTCCTAACTGCTTTATGATTCTCTTTTAAGATGTGCACTCATTGTGTTGCTTACATAAGGAATGCATAGCTACTTTCTCGAGAAACCTGCTCCATGGGTATGTCTTAATGAAAAAGGGTTGAACTGGAAATTTTAAACCTGTATTCTTAAAGGCCAACTGATAGTAATCTAACTGAGACACCAAACTGGAGGCAGAGTACAGAGGAGAGGAGGGTATGGAAGTCCTGAGGAAACAGCCAGTAAGACTATCTTCTGCTTTAACCCAGGACTTCAACCTGAATAGGGATGTGTTATGGACTGAATGTTTGTGTCCCTCCCATATTCACGTGTTGAAATCCTAATCCACAAAGTGATGGTATTAGGAGGTGGGGTCTTTGGGAGGTGCTTAATGCACCAGAGTGGAGTCATGATGAGTGGGATTAACGCCCTTATAAAAGAGACCCTGGAGAGCTCCCTTACCCCTTCATTCATGTGAGGACACAAAGAGAAAACAGCCATTTGTGAACCGGGAAGGGGGCTCTTACCAGACACCAGATCTGTAGTGCCTTGGTCCTGGGCTCCCCAGCCTCCAGAATTGTGAGAAATCAACGCTTGTTGTTTAATCCACCCTGTCTATGGTATTTTTGTTATAGCAGGCCAAATGAACTGAGACAGAACGGAGGAGAGTCACATCTGGCACAAGTTCATTCCTGGTGGCACTTCTTCCAGTGTCCTTGAATCTCCCGATATTCTGATTTTTCTCTGCCCTGCTTCAGCCCTTCTCATGTTTATCACCCATTTGAGATTCCACAACCATCTCACCTCACCCTTATCATTCTCTCTCCCTCTCCTTCTCTCTCTCTCTCTCTTTCTCTAGTTGTACATGTCAAGCTTATCCAGAACTAGCAGTCATAACTGGACATATCTTGTAACCAGATTCAAGTTTGGCAGCATGAAGAACCTCATTTGTTTATTAGCTTTGGTGTTCACATTTCAGGTTAATTAAATCCAACCAAAAATTTTGGGAACTCAGTATATGTAGATATGGGGAATAGCAAGACAAAAGACATGGTACACAGCTGGTTGTGCTTTGGGGCCATTCTTATTACTATTGCCAAGTCCTCTGAATAGACTGACTTCTGGGTGTACTTCGGCTTGTTGGATAAATTGAATCCACCTTTAATAATATCATTGATGATAATCGTTGCTTAGTAAAATTTATTGAGAAACAGTAAAAGATCGATTGAATATTTCAATTACTTTTTTGCTCATAGAAAACTGGCCACAGAAAAAAGTAAGTCTCAAAGGAGTTGAGTGCGGGAACGGTGGAAATCAGGAGGGTCAGTGAGCTGCTGGCGGGATGGTATGGTGCTTGTGAACAGTGTGGCTGCTTAAAAACCCAGACTCTTCCCTGAAAGACCCCCAAGTGCTAATGGGAAACAAGAAGGAAGGGGAAAAAATGATGCTTTACCCTACACGATTTTAATTCTCAACAAGGAAATAAAAAATGAATTTTGTCCCAAAGACTTGATCTTTCACACTGTTATTCAATTGAACTTCAGTTATCTAGAAGTGAAAAGTTATTCAGTTTTCAAAATCTATTTAATTTTTATGTTTTGCCTTTTATGTAATGACTTTATTCATTATGATTAAGTTGCTTAGATGAAAGGAAAACAATTCAGTCACTTGAAGCAACTTCAAAATTCTGAAGAATCAACAATATCAAGGTGGTAGATTAAACTTTTAAACGTTTGATTTAGATGTTGGCATGTTGCTAATTGTAACGTCGGGGGTATCTGGGTTTGAAATCTGGCTCCTCCACTTACTACATTACCCCCAACAGATTTTTCAATCTCCCCATGCCTTATTTTAGGGGCTAATAAGAGCACTTAATTAATAGGGTTTTTGTGAGGATTAAATGAGTTCCTCAAATAAAGCATTTAGGAGAGTAGCTGGCATGGAGTATCCTCTGTAAGGTGTTTTAATTCCCATCATCATCATCATCATCATCATCATATCCTGGCAGGTTGAGTGACTCAGCATCAAACTTTTTTTTTTTTTTTTGATGATGAAGAGTGAATTTGCATTATTTATCTTTCAGAGAAGTTCAACCAAAATTGTCTGTGATGATAAAACTGAAGCCCGCGGTTATAATCATCGTACAAATGTTCAACTCATGCTGCTTGTCATTTTCTGGGTTCTCCTTACTATTTCACAACCGTTTAATTCACAGATGAGTCAGATGACTGAAAGGACATTAGTCCTCCTGTCTCCTTATTTGCTCAGGGTTGAAGCAAGTAGTATTTGTCTTTTGAGAAGAGAAATTGGCAAATGAGTTTATTTTATTTTATTTATTTTTACATCTTTATTGGAGTATAATTGCTTTACAATGGTGTGTTAGTTTCTGCTGTATAACAAAGTGAATCAATTATACATATACATATGTTCCCATATCTCTTCCCTCTTGCGTCTCCCTCCCTCCCACCCTCCCTATCCCACCCCTCCAGGCGGTCACAAAGCACTGAGCTGATCTCCCTGTGCTATGCGGCTGCTTCCCACTATCTACCTTACGTTTGGTAGTGTATATATGTCCATGCCTCTCTTTCGCTTTGTCACAGCTTACCCTTCCCCCTCCCCATATCCTCAAGTCCATTCTCTAGTAGGTCTGTGTCTTTATTCCTGTTTTACCCCTAGGTTCTTCATGACATTTTTTTCTTCTTAAATTCCATATATATGTGTTAGCATACGGTATTTGTCTTTCTCTTTCTGACTTACTTCACTCTGTATGACAGACTCTATTTTAGATGCATTCTGCTCTGTTCTTGCTTTCTCGCTTTGCAGGGTAAAACGATAAACTCCCTAGTGGGTGGGACGGAAGGAGGTCTCACTCTGACTCTCATCCAGGGCCTCTCCTTAGCCAGGCTCCAGAGCTAGGGATGTTTAAATTCATTCCAGAAGAAATGGCTTTGGGGTTGGCTTCAGAAGAGGCAAAAATAATTGGATTAATTTAATAGGGATTAAAGATCATTCATAGTCTTCAAGTATACACATAATGAATATGTAGAGAATGCTGCAACCATTTAATTTATCTACTAAAGACAGAAAAAGATATTTGTTGGCTTTTCAGAAATACAATTTTATGTAGGTGGTATAAGGTAAGCAAATTCTACAAAAGGGTTTTCTTGGGCCAAGGAATTTTCCCTTTTGTGGGTGTGGTCCATGTTTCTTATTTCCACCTGTTAATGCAGGACCTCTATCTAAAAAGCCTTCCCTACTCACTACCCTCACTGCTAATACCCATCCTCGGCTTATCTCACATTTGCTAATTAATAAGCTACTATGCATTGACTGTGATTTTTTTTTCACCTTTCCCAATCTGGCCCTGTGGGTGGAAACTATTGACAGGGTTTTCACTGTCTTTAAAACTGCCTTTAGTGAATAGCTACTGCCTTCAGTGCCCCCATCTGAGCTGTCATTAATTTAAGGTGACTCCACTAGGGGTGCTTTGGAGATCACTAGGGGCCAAAGTGCAGGAATGTTTTCTGGGACCTCAATGAACCAAAGCTGTGCTGGATTCTGTACAGAAGTGAATCTTGCCTCCTTTTCTCTTAGGTTTTTCACATGGCTCCAAAAGCAGAGCTACTTTTAACCCAATGTTTTATAGAAATATTAGTGAACAGTACTTTTATTTACTTTGACCTGTAGCCCTATCTGCTTCCTGGTTTGCTGAGCACAAATCCATAAGAAATTATCTAGAAGGCAAACCTGAGCCACAGACACCATGCTGAAGTCAGCATCTCCCCTCCAAAGGCTGAGGCTCTACTATTGGACCACGTTTCTGTGTCTGACATCTTGGGAAGAGTTTTCCTCTGACTTCTGATGGGTTGTCCATCGGCATCCATTGGCATTCCCTTGTGTCCAAGGGAAGGTACTGTCTAGGCTCAGGCTGGACTTAAGCTCCAAGGACTTTGATGAAACTAAATAGAGCTTCTTGCTCATCAGGATGGTTGTGAGTTGGGGAAAGATCAAGACTTTAAAATATCATGAAACACCAGCAGACAAGGAAATTTAAATTACAATGTCAATGGATCACTAATGTTAGACTCTAGTATACGCATTTAATGATAGAAAGGAAATGTACTAATTTATAACTGATTATCTCTGGGGTTGTGGAATCAGAGCTGATTTTTTTCCCTTTTTTATGTTATATTTTCACTTTTGTTTACAATTATTGTACATACTTTTAATCATCAGAAAAATATTAACTTTCTTTTTCATGAGAATAAATATCAGCAATTTAATGCTAGCTGGCAAACGATAGAGGTGGAACTGACAGATAATGATGATGATGTAATACAAAGAGCACATCCCAAATTCCTGAATACTTTCATATTAGTTCCTTGATCTGTTCTCAGTCACACTGAGAAAACCAAGGCAGCTTAGTGGGCCCAATAAGAACAGTTATGTCTTAATCTCTTTAGATGAATTCAGGTTGAGTTTGGTATTTTCAAGGCCTCAAGACATCTAGGCAAAAGGTGAAAAGTGGTCAGTCATAGCTAGGTGATTTCAGTTTTGGCTTTCTGTTCAGGTGCTTTGACATTGTATCGGCAGAGTGATAATGAGAGGAGTTTACAGGAAATAATCTAGCATAGGAACAAAATTCCATCTTCTTTTTCCCCCTTTATTAAATAGGGCCAAGGGGCTATCAGGAGGGAGATCTCTAGGAAAGAAAAAGGAACAAATATTCTCTTTCTCATAGAATTCTGTTGAAGAAATAAATTCTTAATTTAGGCCAAAGATGTTCAACTAAAATAGAGTTCCCTTGCATAGTACTAAGTGTTTATTGCATCTAAGTCTTTAAAGAAACACAGTATTAAAATAAACCTAGTAAGAGTTTGTCCTACTAGTCTTTTAGAAACAACGAAGACAGGTAGGAGATCAATTAAAAGCATCCAGAAATGAAAATGTTATGTTGTCTCAAAAGTAAACTCTTTTTCAGGGCAAAGGCCCCTCAGGCAGCTTCCTAGTTCTTGTCACTTCCTTTGTTCTGAAACCTTCAAGGACTCCTGTTAAATTATTCATTTTTTTTTTTCAGGAAGAAGAATATTTTATTTAAAAAAATCATAGTAGAATATGATAGATGTAGAAAGTACACAGAAAATCCAAATATTGTAGCAAAATGTTGACTGCAAGTGTTTTTACATTCTAAGAATTGTGTCAGAATTCATCTTAGAAGAAGGAATATCCTTTTGTTTGGGAAAACAGTTAATAGGTTATGTGAAGGCAAGGCTTAAGCATGACCTGAAAGGAGTGAGTAAGGGCAAAGAGAACCATGATAAAGCAAAAGGGTAGTTTTCTTCATCTGAGGGGTTCCCAAGATATTAACTAACTGAGTTTTCAGCCTCCTCTGGTGGCAGATGTGGAGTGGGACAGGCTGAGGCCTGGGAATGGGCTTTGAGGCTCAGAACCCCAAAAAACTCCTTCCGGTGGACTCTAAGAGCAGTAATATGGCTTTTGAGTTTTGTTTTCCTTTTCTGCTTTATCATTCTCTTAGGATATTCTCAGATTTCAGTAAAGCTAAAATGCCTGTCTTGTGTGCAAGCTGCCTTGGGGAATGCAGGCCGCTGGCTGCGTTTCCTCCTCCAGCTATGGAGAGGTTAACTCATGGAGAAGCAGAAGACATACATCCAGGAACGATCCGGGAGAAAGAGGAACAGCCATCTGGATTCCAAGAAGACAAGAATCAATTAAGACATGTAAGCACTCTCAGAAAATCCCCAGAAATATTTAGAAAGTGACTAGATTTTCTGTTTATAAATTTGGCCTATTTTATTTGGATATTAAGAAATGGGCACATTTAAAAGCCTGGATAATTTGGAAGCACTCAGATGCTATATGAAATGGATAAAAGTGGTGATGCTTTTGTCAAAGGGGGACTCCTGGCTTTCAGGAAGGGGTTGTCCGAGCCCACAGAATGTTAGTACTGTTCTTGATATATTGCAGATGATCAATAAAGGTGGGCTGAATGAATGATTAAACAAATAAAGGACCAGTAAACAAGAACATGAGGTTCGCTATTTAAAGATGATGAGTAAAAGAGGTTTTGTCAAAGTCAAAGTAACTTACTGAAAAAATGAAATATTTAGACAATTGTGCCATTAGACAAGTTGTTTAGGTAAAAGAAAAATCATTTTTCCAGATAATGATCCAAATAGGATAATAATCATCCTATTTCAAGATTAGGAAAATATAACAAGCTGGTTATGCTATCTAGAAAAATGATCAATTGAATCATTGAATTTTTTATTAATATGTTTCTTTATAACAAGTAAACAGGATTTTTAAAACTTATATTATCACCTCATTTTTGAATTGGCTGAGAAAATGAGTTGTCTGCTTTAGTATATATTACTGAATAAATACAATTTACTCATTTTACAAGAACATAGTTCTTATAAACACATTATCTATTGAATTCTCATGGTTTAGAAAATTATTTATGTATGTGTCAATTTATTATTGGAACAAAAGAGAAGGACTAGGAAGAATAAGTATAATGTACATATAAAAAATTCGAAGACAGATTTGTATAGGTGAACTAGAGCTGCTTTTTTTCACGTTAGAAGAAGCAAAGGAAGGGCTTGTTAGAATTAAAACTCATGAATTTTGGTTTTTCTAATGAAAATGATAAATAAGATACAGGACGGGCGGTGCCAGCTCAGGAGCCCCAATTGCAACACTGATTGGAAGGAAGGCCATAATGACAGAGTGGGTTCACCTGTGGGACTCTGGGCAGTGTTTCGATGGGTTTTGGCCATTGTCTCCATGGTATAAGCCTAGGGAAGAATAAAAGAAAGAATTGGTTCTTTGATTATAACATTTATCAAGACTCTAAATAGCCTTCTCTCCAGATCTAAGGTTAAAACTTCTATTTAATTCACTATTGTCAACCTACTATATGCCAGGCATTGTGGTGGAAAAGTATGTGGTATATAACAGTAAACAAAGTGTATAGTATCTGCCCTCATAAAGTTTAGACTAGAGGGATGCAATCAATACATAAATGCATGACTACAAACTATGTTGTGTGCTAGGAAGGAAACTATGTGATGTTCTATGAATGTATTATTGGGGGAAGCTGGGGTTGGTGTGGGACGAGGTGTGGATAAAAATGATAGTCAAGGAAGTCTTTTTTGAAAACATGACTACTGACCTGAGATCTTAAGGTCAATTGCTTTTATTTTAAAGAATTTACCATATGATCCAGCAATCCTACTTCGGGAGATATACCCAAAGGAAATGAAATCAGGATATCAAAGAGCTATCTGTACTATTATGTTCACTGCAGCATTATTTACAATAGTCAGGAAATAGAAATGACCTAAGTGCCCATCAATGGATGAGTGGATAAAGAAGATGAGGTATGTATGAATATTATTCAGCCATGAGAAAGAAGGTAATCCTGCCATTTTCGACAACATGGATGGACCCTGAGTGCTTATGCTAAGTAAGATAAGCCAGACAGAGAAGGAAAAATACTGTATGATTTCATTTATATGTGGAATCTAAAAAAAAAGAAGTCAAACTAATTGAAACCGAGAGTAGAAAAGTGTTTGCCAGGGGTGAGGTGGGCAGTGGGGATAGGGAGAGGTTGGTAAACTGGCACAAACTTTCAGCTATAAGATGAGTAAGGTCTGAGGCTCTAACGTAAATCACAATGACTATAGTTGATAACACTATAATATAATTGAAATTTGCTGAGAGAGTAGAACTTAAATGTTCTCGCCTATCCCCCCTCCAAAAAGAAGATAAATATGTGAGGTGTTGGATGTGTTAATTGACTAGATGTTGGGAATTTTCACAATTATATGTATATCAAATCAACCCAATGTACACCTTAAATATCTTACATTTTTATTGGTCCATCATACCTCAATAAAGTTGAAAAAAAACCTTAATTTTCTTGGTTAAAAAAAAGAGAATTTATTACCTCCTAAAATCCTCCCAGCAATCTAAGGGGTCAAATGCTTCCTTTATGGTTGGCAACATTGAAGTACCCATAGGATAACTGAATGAGTCAAGAGCTAACAACAAGTTAAGTGGCTTATGTGATGTGAAAATCCCACTTTCTTGATTCATAGTCTCATTTATCTCACCAGAGAAAACAGACTGTCTCAATACATAGCAATAGCTTGGTTACAGTAAAACCCCAGGTAGACACATTTCTGGGAATGTTGTAAGTCTACATCAGAATGTTTTCCAGCAAAAAAACAGAAGTGGATTTTAATTTTCATGTCAATAGCATTTGAATTTATAAAGATGAGGATAAGAATCTGCTGCATAAAAAATAAATAAAATAAAATTCAAAAATTCAAAAAAAATTAAAGATGAGGATAGATTTCTTCTTAAAGACTTTCTGGGTAAATAGAGCCTATAGTCAGGATGGTACAAGGTTATTTTCACATTTTGTTTTAGCAGCTCTTATTGTTTTTAAACTCCACGCTGACTTTTTTCTTTTCCCAAAGTCTATGGTTGACTAAAACCAGACTGACAGCAGCAGTAGTGACTCTGAGGTCTTTATTATTCCTTTCCAGTGTTCTCATTCCCCTCATGCATGCCACTCTCATTTTGTGCTGAGATATTTTAATGAGTTTCTGAATGATTGTTTCCCACTTTTCCTAATATCCCTGCTCAGGTCACTCAATTAGAGGAAAGTATTTTAGCAAATGGGAAAGGAAACAAAAAGTATCATTAGCAGGAGGACTGCTGAAGTCACAGCTATTACTAATGTGAAATGTCTGTTGCCTAGAAGTGTGGAAAAGATGCTGCCAGATGGAAGGGTTAATTACTAGATGTTGGCTTCAAAAGAAGAGAGGGCTACTTAGAAGATCCATTTGTCAACAGCGGTAAAGAACACATTTCTTCTCCTAGTGCATTCTGCGATCACAAATTGCCCTCTCCTGGAATGTATTGGGTGGGAGAAACAATTGCACAGATCTTGATTTTCTAACATTCCTATGGTGTTTCATCATCTGTAGACTAGGAATCTGGCTACTGGCAACAGAATGCCAGAGTTCTCATGTTTAAAACCAGAGGACTGGGCTTCCCTGGTGGCGCATGGTTGAGAGTCCGCCTGCTGATGCAGGGGACACGGGTTCGTGCCCCGGTCCGAGAAGATCCCACATGCAGCGGAGCGGCTGGGCCCGCTGAGCCTGCGCGTCCGGAGCCTGTGCTCCGCAACGGGAGAGGCCACAACAGTGAGAGGCCTGCATACTGCAAAAAAAAAAAAAAAAAAAAGAAATGAAGAAAGGGAATAGACAGCAGCTCTATGCTCCCGGACCAGGGTTCTTACGTAAGACCTGGTGAATCCTGGGATTCAAATCCCAGGATGTCCAGACTGTATTCTGAGGAACCAGGAAATTGGGAGCATCTGGTTGAAGTGATAAATGTGTGGGGAAGAGAAAATGAAGCTTCTGGATGGCAGGTTTTGAAGCACAGGTGCTACCAACTACATTATCACCCAAACCTGAAAACTTGAAGCTAAGTATGTACAGAGCATTGGTACATGACATATGGTGTTTCAGATATAAAACTTATAGACCATCTGTCAAATCTAGTGGGGCTTTACTCTGGAAGGATCACTGAAGATTGGAGAACTTGCTACATTTTCACACCCAGAAGTAACTAGACAATCAATACATATTAATTGAGTAGTCATCATGGATACAAGTCTAGTTGCTGTAAAGAGTTATAGGAAATGTAGAAAATATGGTCTTGCCCTTCAAAATGTAAGGGAAGACAATAAAAGAAGGTCAGGCAGAGTACATGGCTTTAGATTGCTTCTAGTTCTTAGGCTTCAATTTCATGGTCCATCATCACTACTGTTGTGCATTCTCCATAAATTCCCTTGCCTCCTCTGGCTTCTTCCTGCTTGGCAAAGCCACAACGCTGGATAAATAGAATCTCTCTGCCATGCAACTGAACATCTCTGGAGAAAAACACACAGTCACGTTGTCTTGTCTCACTTTAAATTCATGACCGTAAACCTTAGTGGGTTCTTGAAGTGGTTAGCCCCTTGAATTATCCATCCCCTGTACCCTCCCTCCCCTACTCATCTAGAGGGACTCTTTCCCACCTTCTCTGCTTTGCTTCCCTGTTCTCATTCTCGGGGATAAACATTTATTTTACTGAGAAGATTGAAGCAATCAGAAGAGAATGTCTAAAAGCCCACATCCTATTTACCTCACTACCAACACCTGCATCCATACACTCGGCTTTCTTGCTTGTTCCTATATAAAGCATCTTTGCTTCTATCCAAAGCTAGTTGCTTCACTTGTTTGGAAGATCTCATCTCCTTTTGCCACGCAAGGATATTGCTCTAGCAATTCTTTATTCTTTCCCTTATGCATCGTTCCCTCCTTCCTTTGCTGGACTATCCTCACCAGCATTTAAACATACTTTCCTCTTAAGTGAAACAAAATCTTCTCTCTCTCCACTCCATCAGCTACTACCTTTCTTTAATCACTTTTGTATAAAGCTCATTGCTTATAATTTCTCATTTTCCATTCATTCTTAAACCACTTCAAATCAAGCTTTCATTTTACGAATTCCACCCAAACTGCCCTCATTAAGGCCACCAGTGACCTATACCTGGTCAGTTCTAATGGTCAGTCCAGAACCTCCTCCCACTGGCAGCATTTGGCCCCTTCCTCCTCATTGATACACATCATTCACTAGACAAATCTTTCTTTGACTCTTACCTCACTGGTTGCTCATTCTTAGTTTCCTTTGTTGCTTTTTCCTCTTCTCCCCGACCTTTGATGTTGGAGAGCCCTAGGGCTCAGACCTTGGTCCTCTGCTTTTCTCTATGTTCGCTTACTCTTTTGGTGATTTTTATTTAGATCCATTTTATTTAGAACCGTGTAACATCCATATAGTTCTACATAACATCTATTTGCTGATGATCCTTAAATTTGTACTTCTAGTCCAGAATTCTTTCCTAAATTCTACATTTATCTACCCAACTGCTTACTCACCTACTTGGCATTTCTATTTGGAGGCCTAATAGGTATGTTCGTCTCTTGTGTGAAACCAAACTCTTTTTTTGGGCCTCTCACTGTTGTGGCCTCTCCCATTGCGGAGCACAGGCTCCGGACGCGCAGGCTCAACGGCCATGGCTCACGGGCCCAGCCGCTCTGCGGCATGTGGGATCTTCCCAGACCGGGGCACGAACCCATGTCCCCTACATCGGCAGGCGGACTCCCAACCACTGTGCCACCAGGGAAGCCCGAAACCAAACTCTTGATTGTTATGCAGCTGATCTCTCTACCTACTCATCTGTAGCCTTCCCAAACTCACTTGATGGGAATTGATGACTCCAATCACCCTTGCAGTCATCTTGGGCTTTATCTCTTTTTCTCACACTCCATATTCAACCTATTGGAAAACCTTCTAATTATATGCAGAATCAAAGCATTTCTTACCAATCCACTGTAATTAGTCTCACCTGAGCCATCATCTTCTCTTACCTGGGTTGTAGAGGGAGCCTCCTGAGTGATCTCTCCTCTACTTTTCTTATTCTCCTACAGACTATTTTCAACCCAGTGGCAGAGAGTGATCCTGTTAAATGCAAATCAGTTCATGACCCTCCCTACTCAAAACCCCATCTCACTAAGAGCAATAGCCAAGATCCACCATGATCTGGTTGCAGTTATCCCCCAGACTCCTCTTAATACTCCCCCACCGTGTCACTCCCCTGAGACACACCTGCCACCTAACTGCTCCTCAAGTGTATTCTGTACTCTCTCACTTATGAGCTCTTCCTGGAATGCTCTTCCCCCAGATGTGCTCTTGTTTCCATTCACATCTTTGCCTGTGTATCTACCTTTCTCACTAAGCCTACCTGACCACTCTCCAATCCTGCAAACTACTCTGACCCCCTACACTCCTCATGCCACTTAGCTTGCTTGACTTTTCCTTTTTGATAACATGTACCATCTTCTCACGTATGATATATAACCCATTTATCAGGTTTATTGTTTAATGTATGTCTCCCCCCAACCCCAGTAAGATTCCACGAGGGCAGGGATCATTTTTTTTTTTCTTTCACTGATTAGTCCCAAACTCCTAGAACTCTGCTTGGCACATAGTATGTATTCAATAAATATGTGTTGAATAAATGAATGAATAGTGGTAGCTCTGATGTCATCACCTATACTAAAATTTACACAAGTGCTTCTTTGCTTCTCTTTTGTCTTCTGGGCGTATGTCTCACATATTCTTGAAAATTACATAGCCGTAAATCCTAGATGATTTTTGAGGTAGAAAATTACAGGCTTCCTATTTCATATATAAAAATGTAAATAGAGTCGATAGTTTTACATGAAGTCTTAAATTTCTATGTCCCTGGACTTTTGATTTGGTTCTAGCAAATTATCTTGCCTGTAGGCCTTGGAACCATAGTCCTTCACAATGAGCAGTTCCAGTAAAGAAAGGAATTCTGCAAACTCAAATGCAAAGGGCCAATTGTAAGAGACATTTTGGGTAAATCTACATATTGAAAACATTTACAGGAATGAAATTCTGTTGTGGATTTAGTAATATGAACGTGTACTTCAAGACTTTCTGTAAAAAAAACAATCTTTTTGAGACATCTGGACATTAAATTTTAGTATATTTAGTACAGAATGTAGACTTCATTTTCTAAAAGCCACTCATACTAATTGATTATCATGGATGAGAGTATCCAAATTATTAATTGTAAGTTTGAAAAATATATTATTGGATTTATCTTTATAAGACATGAGTCTTGTCTTTTTTTCACTTTGTGCATGATGGTAAATGAAGTGATGATTTTATGTATGAGAAATTTGTTTTGGCAAGTATAAGAATGTAAGGGAAAAACCCTGTAAACTCATTCTCCTGTCTTTAGATAAGATCAGTCCTTCCTAGAGGAAGTGTGTTGGTATATTTATACTTGACGATTTATTTATTCTTTTTTAAATAATTAATTTATTTTTATTTATTTACTTTTGGCTGCATTGGGTCTTGGTTGCTGTGCGTGGGCTTTCTCTAGTTGTGGTGAGTGGGGGCTACTCTTCGTTGCAGTGTGCGGGCTTCTTATCACGGTGGCTTCTCTTGTTGCAGAGCACAGCCTCTAGGCACGTGGGCTTCAGTAGTTGTGGCTCGTGTGCTCTAGAGAACAGGCTCAGTAGTTGAGGTGCACGGGCTCAGTTGCTCCATGGCATGTGGGATCTTCCCCGACCAGGGCTTGAATCCGTGTCCCCTGCATTGGCAGGTGGATTCTTAACCACTGCACCACCAGGGAAGCCCTATACTTGGTGACTTATATTTGTATTTTTCCCTTAATTCTTATTTTCATTTAGTCTATTTTCAAAAACTAAAGTTGTTTTCATTACATCTAAAAAATTACATCGGAACTAGTTTTTCAATCTAATTCACTTCTTGGATTACCAAAATCCAATTACCAGAAACATTTCAGGATGCTTTGTCTTTGGTTTCTCTCTGACACCTTGCTAGTGTCTGGAACACAGGAAGTTGTTATTAACTAGATAACTGGAATAACTAGAATTAACACATTTGAGCATATTAGGTCGATCAGAGTTTCAAAGGAGTTTTCAGTGCTAATATGTGTATTTCAGAGACATTTACTTAAAATGTGCTTTGAAAAATGTTTTTTAAATTAGTTTTTATTAGAAAATTTAGAAAAATTAATACAAATATTCTATTCAATTGTTTAAACAACTCTAATCAGAGATATTGTTAAACTTCAAAAGTCTGAAAGACTTCTTTTAACTATATTGGTTTTATTATGACTCTGGTGATTTTATTGCTATTTATGTTACTCTTCTGATTCTATTTGTATTAGGAGGTAATGAAAAATTACTTTTATTTCATGTTTATGGGTATTGGATTTTTTTTCCTGTAATATCCTTCCAGCTTTTATTTTTTATTATGTTAAATCTAAAATTCCATAACTAAACACATTTTTCATAAGTATTATTGCTCATTGTAGTATATTTTTATGGTTATTAAAATATAGTTTATTAAATCATACGTGCTTTTACTGAAATTTTAGTTTTTTTAATTATTCTGTCTTACTTTCTTAGAGTATAATTCCCACAGGATTCACATATGAGAATAAAATAGTTTGTTTTTATCACTTTTATTATAAATGTCCATACTGTTCTTTAGAATATTTGTGCTATTTTACATTTTCACCAATTATGAGATTAAGGTCCTGTCTGGCTGTGTGGTGTTGAGCATTTATTACCATTTTAAAAATCCATTATTACAAAGAAGATTGATATGCAATGACATCATTTCCTTTAATTTCATTTTCATCTAAGTTTGAATATATTAATTCGATATACATTTTAATAGGTTATTTTATTTTTATTTCCTGTACATGTATTACTTTCATTTTCCTATTCTTTTTTCCTGGAGAGCCTTTCACTTTTGTGATTTACATCTTTCTTTTTTTATTATTTCATACAATAAGGCTTTTAGTCAGTGATAGAACCTTGGGTCTTAAGAAATACAATTATAAAAGTAATATATGTTCATGAGAAAAATTGAAGCAGTACCAGAAGATGAAAATCAAAGTTAAAAGTCTTTTTTGGGACTCTCCAACCCTCCTTTTCAGACTCCATTTTTGTTTGGGACTGAGGTTACCTCTATAATACTAAAGTATATGTTTATACTAGCATTTATTGATTTATCAGATTTAAATATTATTTACCAACTTCCCAATGTAAAAGAAAAGGAATTTAGATTATTTACAGATATATGTTTTTGCATGCAGCATTTAGTCCTTCAACAAATATTTACTGAGAACTTTCTATGCTGGAGATAGAGCACTGAACAGGATATAATTGCCTTCTACCCTCATGGGGCTTACAATCTAATAGGAGAGAGAAAGAGATTAAACAAGTAATTGCAGATGTGATGAGTGTTACCAAACAGGAAGCATGATGAGCAAGTGAGTTTATAAGAGAAGGCTTACCTTAGTGTGTGTTGGGGGAAACAACAAAGAAAGACTCTTCTAAGGAAATGTCATTTAAACAGGAAGGAAGCACAGGAATTAGCTAGCAAAAGAGCAGGAAATCTGACATGTGCGAGGATCACATATAATTTTTATACCATCCTTTTCTTCAGCCAAACTGTTAGTGATATAGTACATATGTATATATAATTTATCATCTCAAATAACAAACATAAACTTCTATTTCTTGATCCATCACTTTAGACAATATTGTTTCCCTCCCTGCTATTTAAGATGAAATTAACATTCTTAGCTCATGTCTACATTGTCCTTCTTAATCTTCCAACTTCTGTAGGTATACTCTTTACATTTTCAACAATAATAACATTTTTCATTCTTTTCTGTAACTTTAATTAAGGCTTCTGTGCTTTGTCTATTGACTTTGAAAATCAAAAACCAATAAATATTTACAATATAATAATTACCTAAACATTATTCACTGTAAAAACCAAGAACTGTGATCGAAACTGAGGGCTAAGCCTAAGTCTCTTCAGAAAAAATATCCTTATAATCCAGGGCAAATTAACTCCCATTTTTTAAAGTGCATCAAATGATCAAGATTATGGCATATGTTGGTTGATTTCCTTTTTGAACCATAGGTTTCTTATATACTTCTGTCTGCAAACAATTATTTTTTCCTGAATTAAATGTCCTACTCTTTTCTGAATTCTTATGTGTTTTGCTCAATAAATTTTTCCTTCCAAAAATAATACATGAGAGGTAGGCATTTGATGTCTTGGCTGGTCAGAGGTTTATGGGGAGGAGTATTATATCAAGGCTGTGGGGTGACATAAAGGATGGGAGGCAGAGAGCTGGGCATCTGAATGTGTTGGCTACAGTACTCAGCCTGCCTTATTGTTGATTCAGATCCTCTGCCTCGTTTTGACTTTAGGTCCTCTTTTTCTCTTCAAATCCCTACCACTCCCAGCCTCTGATTTATAGAGCATTAAGTTTGCCTGTTGTATGTTCCCTTTGTTGGTTGGAGAAAGGGCCCTTGAGTCTTCAGATTTTGAGCCATAAGCTACAATAATTAGATCTGAAAATGTAATTGAAGCAATGAGGTGAATTGAAAGAGCACCGAGGTTGACCACACACTCAGGTTTCATTCATTTAAGAAATGACTGTTGAGTCTCTGTGATGTATTACTGAGTATCCATGATCTATTGACATCTAGCCCCATTCTGGGTGCTGTGATATAGCAGAGAACTAGATAGACAAGGTGCCTACCATCAAGGAGCCTGCATTCTAGTGTGGGGTGAAAAACACTAGGGAAGCAAATAAGTATATAAGATAATTTCATCTCGGGTCAGTGCTATGAAGCAAATAATATGATAGACAGTGACTATCATAGCACAGTGACTAATTTATTTTTATTTATTTATTTTTTATTAGTTTCTGCTTTATAATAAAGTGAATCAGTCATACATATACATCTGTACCCCCATCCCTTCCCTCTTGCGCACAGTGACTAATTTAGATTGGGTGGTCTGGGAATAATAAAAATAGTGTAAGAGGTATTTTAAATAAGCATGACTCATAAAGTAATGAAAATGCAAATTTGTTTTTGTCACCTGCTATCCTTTAGAAATTTTATTTGTGGAAGTAATCTTTCCCTGACTCTGGATAAAATCTTGACTTTTCTCTTCTCTCTTAGAAGATGTCACAAACACAGGCTTAATTTAGTGATTAGGATGCCCACTCCTAGACATTAACCTATCCTTAAATATTCATTCAAACTCATCCTCAAGTATTTATTTCCCCCTTTCTGCATGCCAGGCCTTGGGGGGAAGTGGCAGAATGGTGGTGGTGGCTGACTTTTGCCCTCTTTCTCTTTATTCATCTTCACCGTGATATTGTTGCACCAGGCATATGCTCTCAGCCTGGATAAAGCAGGTGGGGGCTGGCTAATGAGAAGAGACAAATGTACAGGGTAGCTATTACTTGGCTGCTTGGCTTTTCCTATGTTGGTGTTGGTATTATAAATGATTAAAGCTCACATCTCCTGGGTGCTTTCATGGCTCTTCAGATATTCCTTCCTGGGCTCCTCTGACTACAACTCTGAGTGATGCACTCTGAGAAAGTGAGGTAAAGCTAACTCTGCATCTCAGTTCTGGTTTTGCCACCCAAAGAGTTAGTATAGTTCATCTCTTGCCTTTAGATTTCCCAGGTAGGAATCAGACCTTGTACACTGTGCACTCTCTAAAAGTTTGCAGATGAAGATTTTCTGGGGGACCTGAGGCTGACAGTGAAGGGCCATCTTTGCCCTCTGTCCCCAAATGGAGAATAATAGGTTCACAGCACAACTTTCTCCAAAGAGAATATCCTCACAAGCCCTCCTGCTTTCAAACATCTTCTGATTACTTTATACTTTAGGTAAAGTATTCCAGTGGGTAAAGTGTTCAAGAGTTATAAAACTATTTCTCAAGATAGCTTAAAATATTGATATTTTGGTCTGATACCTTACTTGGAATTTCATATCTTCTCCATCTTGTTGTCTTGTCAAAGCCTAATCATCATCCTACTAAAATAGTCAATGTTTATTGAGTGCTTACAATGACTTAGTCACTGTTCTATGTGCTTTACATACATTAGCTTACATAATTCTCACAGCTATCAAAGCTATTAATTACTATTAATACTCACATTTTATAGATGAGAGAAGTGAGATTCAGAAAGGTTAAATGACTTGCATACAATGCTGAGCTAGTAAATGGCAAAACTAGAATTCAAACCCAGAGAGTCTGATTCTGGAGCCCATGACACACACACAATCTTTTAAGCTGGGAAAGCCTATCCATCTAACCCTCATATATCTGAGACCTGAATGGTCAGTAAATGCCAGCAATGCATTCTGGGGGCAGAATGTTCTAGGTAGCAAACTGTAGACATGTACTGGCTTTCCTCTTGCAGTTCTGTAGCCCATCACCTTCTTGTTTTTGCTTTTAGTTAGTGCTTGATTCTTCCTTATAAGTAAGCCAAGTATCAGCAGACATTTCTGATCTTCCTAGTTTAGCCATCCAACTACAGCCATCTGTCACCTTGGATAGGGGTCTTTTCTGCATATATATCCAAAGGAAGTGAAATCAATATCTTGAAGAGATATCTGCACTCCCAAGTTCATGGCAGCATTATTCACAGTAGCCAAGACATGGAAACAAGCTAAATGATCATTGACAGATGAATGGATAAAGAAAATGTGGTATATATGTGCAATGGAATATTAATCAGCCTTTAAAAAGGAAGAAATTCTGCCATTTGCAGCAACATAGATGAACCTGGAGGACATTATGTTAAGTAAAGTAAGTCAGAGAAAGACAGATACTGTATGATCGCACTTATATGAGGAAGCTAAAATAGTCAAACTCATAGAAGCAGAGAGTAGGATGGTGGTTGCTAGGGGCTGGAGGGGTGGAGAAAGTGGGAGATGTTGGTCAAAGGGCACAAAGTTTCAGTTGTAAGACAGATAAGTTCTGGAGATCCAGTGTACAGTAATGTGATTATAGTTAATAATACTGTGCTGTATACTTGAAATTTGTGAGATCTTAAGTGTTCTCACAGAACACACAAAAAATGATAATTATATGAGGAGATGGATATATTAACTAGCTTGATTGTAGTGATCATTTCACAATGCATACATATATCAAAGCATCAAGTTGCACACCTCAAATACATACAATTTCTTTTGTCACTTATACTCCAATAAAGCTGAAAAAAATTTAAAAAAATTAAGTCTGAGATAACGATTGAGTGATAAAATCAATCTTTGGGTGACTAATTGCAGCTTTCTCCTAGAAGGAGGAGAAGAAGTCAACAAATTTAGATTGTTGAATTTTAACTCATTTGAAACAAAGTACTCATGTATATTTCAAATTTGCTTTGCATTTTTACTTGGTCTAGTTTCTCATTGTATTTTGAAGCAAAGAAGTTTATATTTGTTTAAAAAATCAAGCAAGGAGACCAAACTGCTTGGTCTAGGATACTCTAAATGAGCCCAGTTATTCACCAGTGGTTCTCAACTGGGGTCAGAATGCCCTCTGGGGCCAGAATGCCCTCTGGGGCATTCAGAAATGTCCAGGGCTTTTGGGTTGTCACTGTGCCTGAGAAATATACTAGCATTTAGTTGCTGGGTCCACAGATGTTAAATGACCTGAAACATACAGTCCCCCATAATGAAAAATTGTCCTACCTCATTGCTCCTATGGAGCCCTCCTACTGGTAAATATCATCATGGAGGCAGCTGACATAAGTGAAGACAGAGTGCTGAGTTGGGCTCATTCACCTGCACAGAACTAGTCCTTTATTTTCTTACCCTGTCAGTAACAAGAATGCCACTCATCCCTCTATCTGCAAACAATACCTTGGCAGCTGGAGTAAATAAACAGCTTGCTTCTTAAATATAATTAACTCTTTCCATGTTGATTAGAAGTGCAAGATCGTATACAATTAAGATTTTGTCAAAAGAGATGCTGATTAGGGATGTAGTTGAAGTGTACTCTCCTAATACTGTGGCTCTGGGAACAGGATCAAGAGCTGGAGCTGCAGTTTATTTGACTCTATTTCCTCAGACTCCACCAGAAGTGGTTGCTACAGGATGGAGAGCTTAGCACCAGAGGCTCTGAGAAAGGGTTTGGACCAGATTGCTTCCATTGGTCCTCAGCAGCATCACATTTCAGACAAGCAAGGATGAACTAGCTCCTTATTTTAAATGGGCTGTCTCAGGTGAGTGAATAGTTAAGTTTCTTTGCATGGGTTTGCAAGGATAAGAAGCTTATTTTTTTTTGCCTGTCTCTGATATCAAATGATGTTCTAGAAAAAAATAACATTCGTTTGTGACTTAAGGTTTATCACACAATCTTGTATATATTGGCAGCAATTTAATATCTAATTACATTTAATCTGTTCTACTAATACTCTTCCCTTCATCTGTCTTCCAAAATGGCCCTGGAACTTTACATAACAGATAATGGTTTGTCACTTTTGATTTCCCCTTACTCTGAGGAAAAGGCTTTCTGATAATGTCTGAAAGGCAAGTAAATATAACTTTAGCAAATACTTTATCACTGAAACTCATTATAAGCTAACATTTATCCATTTCTATAAACTTTTAAAGAACAGCATCATCTCGCCTCCACATTACCAACAATTTCTCTATCCATATATTCATTTTAGAACACTTTTACTCTGACCCTATTTCTTATCATGCAAAGTAATTATTAAGTAAGACTTTTACTTTCACATGTAAATCATCTTCCTTTAGCTCACATGAGTTTAATTATCTCCTAAAACTTTCTCTTGACTTGTGTTGCTCAAAGAGCCCAATAAAGGATCGTTTGAATTCTCCATATAATTGATGATACCTCATTTCTCTTAGAGACCTGCTGACTTGACATTAAACCTAAGTCCTGTCTCTTTGACATGCATGAGATTAATGAGAATCACAATCTATATTATTCTCAGAGCCATCTGATTGTTGCCAGGTAAAAAAAATTACGATAGAGGACTTATGATGAAGAGACAGATGAACTATCTTGGTCTTGCTGATATGGCTCTGCCCATATAGCTCTCGTGTCGTACGGGGAGATGAATATTGGCAGGAACCATTTGGGAACCTTAATAGAGGGGGTTAATGAGGAAATCAGGCTGGAGAAGAACTAGCCACAAAGGATGGCTCTGAGAGGGAAGCCAGTCTGTCCAGTACTGGGGTCAAAAGGATACAGGAGCTCAGGCTGGTTGAAGCAACTGTTGTGTCTAAGAGGACTAATCCAGTCAGTCAGGGCATAGCAGGGAGGAGATCCAGAAACTGGTCAGTGTCAGAACATTCATTTATTCCCATCTGTGGAGGTGGTGGATGGGAGGTGTGGAGAGCAAGGTCATTTTTCAAGAGAGGAATGGCTAAGAGGAACCAAGCAGGGTATTACAGCTTTCAGTTACCTGTGGTTTAGGTCCTGAGACAGGGCTGTCAGAACTGGAGTGTTAGGTAGGGAGTTAATGTGGAAGCCTGGCTTTTAGATCCAGCCCTAAGTGGTATGGGGGAAAGAAAGGGCTACACAGTTACGAGAGCATCCCACAACTGATGGTAAAGGAGCATCAAGGATCCGAGCCCTACCTACTAGATTTCAAGGTTTTAAAACGTTTTTACTAATTTTCTTTTTCTTTTTTGGCCATACCGTATGGCTTGTGGGATCTTAATTCCCTGACCAGGGATCAAACCTGGGCCCTCAGCAGTGAGAATGCAGAGTCCTAACCACTGGACTGCCAGGGTATTCCCCCCAAATTTTTTTTTTCCAATTTAAAAAAGTAATATAAAGCTTTTTTCAGGTAACTTGGAAGATGTGACAAAGTATCACAAGAAATCAAAATCCCTCATTACCTTACACCAAGGCATAGTTGCTCTTAATGACTTACTTTACTGCCTGTCCATTTGTCTACATGTCCATTCATTTATCTTTAGCATTTGGGGTTAGACAGAATTTAATAAACTGTTTTAAGTTGGGCATGTCCCCACGTCATTACGTATTGTCTAGAGGCAGATTTAAAGAGTTTGCTAATATTTTATTATAGAGCAACAAAATGATTTATCTTAATGTTACACATTTATTCATTCAGTTAATATTTATTGAGCATCTATTTTGTGCCAGGCACTGTTCTGGTTGCTGGAGATACTTTAGTGACCAAGACAAAGTCCCTGCCTTCCTAGAGCTCATGTTCTAGTTAACTGATGTTCCAATTGTTTTCATTTTCTTTTTGTCATTATAAATGCTGAACACAGATAATCTTTGTCACATCAATCTTGGACCCCATTTCTGATTATTTCTTTGGCCATAATTATTTCTACAATATTTTCAAATTTTATCCAACTTTTTAAAGTGAACAATTAAAAATATAAAAGTGTTAAGTGAATAATGCTATATTGATGCATATATGTGTATACATACACACACATATGAAAGGAAATTGCAGGCTCATGCCACTTCATCTCAAAATACTGAGCATCTGCCTTCTAAGAACTACAATACCATTATCACCTAAAAGAATTTAACAATCATTACCTAATATCAACTAACATCTTGTCCATATTCACATTTTTCCAATTTCTCCAAAGTTTCTTTTATAGTCTAAAATAAACCCAAACAAGGGAATGTGTTGCAATTTGTTGTTATATCTTTTTAGTCAGTCTCTTTCTCAATTCTTCTCTCTCATTGATGTAGCTGAAGATTCATGTGCAGTTGTAAAGTATAAAATAGAGATCCCTTGTACACTTTGTTCATTTTCCCCCAATTATAACATTTTGCAAAACCACAGTATAATATCATAACTAGAATGCTGACATCGATACAACCCACTGATCTTTTATCAGTTTTACTTGTACTTGTATTCGTGTGTGTGTAAGTGTGTGTATTAAGTTGTGTATAATTTTTACCACCTGTGTAGATTCACTTATCCACCACTACAGTCAAGATCCTGAACTGTTCTACACCATAGGATCCCTCTTGTGGCTCTTTGATAATCACACCTGCCTCTCTCCTGTTCCACACCTCTGCCCCATCTCTAACCCTTGGCAACCACTAATCCATAATTTTTGAAATTTTGTCATTTCGAAAGAGTTATATAATGTAATCATACAGAATGTCATCTTTGGGGATTGCTTTTTTCACTCAGCATAATTCCCTGGAGATTTATCTAAGTTGTATTTATCAAGGATTTGTTCCTTTTTATTGCTGAGTAGTATCCTATGGCATGTTTCCTTGATTTGTTTGACCCTTCACCTGTTGAAGGATGTCTGGGCTGATTCTAGTTTTTTGGCTACTATGAAGCTGCTATGAACGCTTGTGTGTGAGCTGTTGCGTGAATACAAGTTTTCATTTTTCCAGGATAAATGTCTAGGAGTGCAATTGTTGGGTCTTATGATAAAGGTGCATGTTTACTTTTTTCAGAAATTCCTGAACTCTCTTCCAGAATGACTGTATTCCCATCAGCAATGTATGAATAATCCAGTTTTTCTGCATCCTCACCAGCATTTAGTATCACTAGATTTTACTGTAGCCATTCTGTCAGGTGTGCAGGGAGAGTTCATTGCAGGAACCTCTAGACAATTATAGGTGTTGGTAGAAAGTAAGGAGAGCACAGGAGGGGAACATCTGCTCCAGACTATGTGTGCAGAGGCCTGTGAGTGAGTGTGTGTGTGTGTGTGTGTGTGTGTGTGTGTACGTGCTGTTATATTCATGTACCTGTTAGAAAGATTTCTGGAGGAGCTGAGGCCTGTCGCCTGAGGTTTTCAGTGTTTTGGGGAGTTAGAGTGAGCAGAGAAGCCTGGTTTATTCTTCAGGTCTTTAGGATGCATATTGGAAGGCAGGGTCATATACACTGGGCTGGTCTTTCCATGTCCCCCAAGAGTGGTATGGGGCCCTCTCCTTCCTTGAGCGTTTCTCCCTCTGCATCAGGGAGCAGGTCTTAGTATTTCATTTGTGTTTGTGCACAGTTAAGGCAGATAACACCATCATCACCCTGCAGAGATCTGCCTGCTTAGTTATGATTCCTTAAGCAGCACCTAGCACTGCACCTCTGTCTACAGCCAGCTGCTGGCTTCTGTGACTCGTGGCTTCCAGGGCTCCTTGTTTTCATGGTGGGTTACATTGTCCTTCTCGGTTCTTCATTACCTGCCCCAGTTTGCTCCATTTCAAGTCAACATTCACAGGCTGGTGATAAATTCCATTGTCACTCAGAATCGTGTCTCCTGGTACATGGTTGCTGCTGCAGCTCTTTAAGATCATCCATCACTAAATGGGAGATTCCCAAACCCTTTCCGTTTTCTCTCTCTCTAATGTGCACAGGGAGCCTGCCACCTTCAGTAACATCTCTCATGCAGTAGTTCTCAAAGGGGCTTTAGGAGGAGACGTGGGACATGGGGGGAGGCCTGTGGCCTTGTGGACCGCAGGAGATTGACAGCTCCATCCCTGCTCCTCTCACTCCCGCCCTAACACACACTGGGAATCAAGCGCTAAATCATCCAAGTTCTTCACACAGTAGCAGCTCCAACTGGACCAGGTTAAAGCTTTTTTTTTTTTTTTTTTTGCGGTACATGGGACCCTCACTGTTGTGGCCTCTCCCGTTGCAGAGCACAGGCTCCAGACACGCAGGCTCAGCGGCCATGGCTCACGGGCCCAGCCACTCCGCGGCATGTGGGATCCTCCCGGACTGGGGCACGAACCTGTGTCCCCTGCATCGGCAGGCAGACTCCCAACCACTGCGCCACCCCCCGCCTTTTTTAACACTTAAAATCTGAAGTGTTGTTTTCAGTTAAATTCAACCAACATTTCTTGAATTCTTAGTACAAGAAGGGCACTTCCCAATAACTACGGCTGAAAAGATATGGTGTCTGCCCTGAGAAAACTCTAATTTGAAGAGGAACAGATATATACATAATTGTACAGCCTGGCAAAAAATTGTGGTCATTTCCGTTAACTTTGGGGGTGAGAAATTCATGTTCCTTTAGGCAAGTCTTCAGCGTACAGGAGATGTGGCATTAACTCTCCAGGAGGGAGAGTGGTGTCCTCTGTGTTCATCTGGGCTCCTGTGGGGTGATTGATCATAGAGACCCAGACCTGGAAGAAAGACAAGATATCACTCCAGGTCCCCTGAGGTCACAGGTGGCTGGGATTGGATAAGCAGATTAGATCTTATGACACAGCAGATAAGACTCAATGTAAGAAAACATTCCTTGGAAGGTGGTTAGAGGTCATTGGTGGCTCAGAACTCTGACAGAGCCTGATAGACAGACCTCCAGGAGGAGCTATATTATGACATGGGCAGGAAGTTTTGACTTGGAGTCAGTGTCCTGGTCATAGCACAGGAGCCTCTGACTTGCTTTGGCTTCCCCATATTCCAGGGAATGAACAGTTTAATGTTACAGGCAAAATAGCAATGTGATGACATTTGACCAACAAGGGTGAATAAGCAACAGCAGCTGAGGGTGGAGTCTGGTCCTGCACTCTGCTGACCAGCACAGAGGACAGGACATCCCACCAATAAGTGCTTAGCTCAGCAGTAGCTCAAGAAAAATGGCCTCTTGGTGCCATGTTATTCTGTCAGGAGAGAAAACAAATCTGCCTGCCACGGCCTGCTGTCATGAATCTGTGTAAAAGTCTTAGAGGAAGATTCAGGGTCATCAAACCTCCATACAATTACTTTAAAGTATTGGCTAGAGTTTCACTACAAATGATATCTTCCTTAGATTTATAGGCTTTAGAGAACTAAGGTAACAGATATTGAACATTGGAAAAGATACTTGTCTTGGTGAGGATGTGCTGATGCAAGATGTTTTTTCCCTAAAGCCTCAACAGAGCTTTCCTTTTCCTCTGCATCATATAAGTGTTAATAATTCATTCATCTTGTCTTTCATTTCCTATTTCTATGAGACGTGTCTAGTTCTGGTTAGGGACATGTATGATGCACAGTCACAGCCCCAGTCTCTTTGGCTTGATGGTGAAGGACTATTCTAGCAACCTGACAAGGATCAGGGAGGATACCTAGTGACCAGGTGGAAGGTGAGATCTTCCTCTTACTGAGGCCAGGCAAGTGAGAGTGAGGTCAGGAAGAGACACTAAGGTCTAGCTCCAGCCACTCACATATTTTAAAGAGAAAATGGTAATGGATAGAACGCAGATAATTATGGGCATGTCACTTATAATCCTTTTCACTTAAAGCAGCAAACTGGATTCTCTCCAAAACGCTATTCCTGGTTAAAGAGTGAGGCAATTCTAGGAGTGGTTGCCAGGCAGTGGATATGTTGTTGTCACTCCAATGTGGTCAGACATTCTAATCCCCACTGTATTTTATGACAAACAACAGTATTTTAAAGAAAATACCATGCACAGGCTATATCTGTATTATAAATATTTCTCTAGGGATAGGACAGAGTCTTTTCTGTTTTTAAGTAGAATATTTGGAGTTTATAGGAGGGCATTGGGCATTACTCCCCCTTTGTTTCATGGCTTTGTCAGATTGTGAGTCCACAACCCCAAGTCAAACCATTTGAAATGTACAGGGGGCAATTAATTAAGTGATGTTTTGCTTATATGATGCTCCCCTCCACTGCCCCCAAATAAACAAATTACTTAAATAAAAGGAAAGAAAAAATCCTTAAGCCAACTATTTTTTAAAATTAATTAATTATTTTTGGCTACATTGGGTCTTTGTTGCTGCGCGCGGGCTTTCTCTAGTTGCGGTGAGCAGGGGCTACTCTTCGTTGTGGTGGGTGGGCTTCTCATTGCGGTGGCTTGTTGTGGAGCATGGGCTCTAGGCGCTCAGGCTTCAGTAGTTGTGGCTCATGGGCTCCATAGTTGTGGCTCACGGGCTCTAGAGCACAGGCTCAGTAGTTGTGGCGCACGGGCTTATTTGCTCCGCTGCATGTGGGATCTTCCCGGACCAGGGCTCGAACCCATGTCCCCTGCATTGGCAGGCAGATCCTTAACCACTGCGCCACCAGGGAAACCCCGAGCCAACTATTTTATTCTTGGAAGCAATCAGATTTCCCCCACTGAATTAACAAAGCTTTATTATTCAAAGATGCATTCCAACCAAACTGAAGGGCTTGGATGTTCTTGGCAAACTATGTACCTGCAAGGCTAGTTCACAGACATCACTATCTGTGAGGGTAGTTTAGAAGTATGGGGGCATCAGGGCCAAGCTAGGGGTGAGGGGTGTTACTACCCTAGGAGCCCATGTGAATACTTCATTGGGAATCAGGAATCAAGACATAAAATAGGGATTGATGTGGATAAGGCATTAATAGGTTGATGGGCCAGAATATTTTATTGGTATTTCAGACTCTAGCACTAGGAAAGAGAGAAATACTGAGGGATAAAGGGAATCAGAGAGGGATGGAGAGCCTTGGCGCTCTGTCCTTGTGGAGAGGCCCACAAGATGGTAATGAGGATCTATGAGTGATTTTTGATGTTTGTAAAAATCTAATAGAAATTATACATTTATTCATAATAACATTGTACAGACTAATTAAAATGTTAAGATTCTTTGCTTTGGGCTGGGATTATATAAATCCATCATTGTAATATGTTTATCTCAATCTATCCAGAGTTCTGACTATTGACAGCTGCATTTGTTAGATTAATGAAAAGGGAAAATAAATTATTCCTTAATATGTGCCTGTTTGTAGACAAAATTTTTTTTTTTTTTTGTGGTACGCGGGGCTCTCACTGTTGTGGCCTCTCCCGTGCGGAGCACAGGCTCCGGACGCGTAGGCTCAGCGGCCATGGCTCACGGGCCCAGCCACTCCGCGGCATGTGGGATCTTCCCAGACCGGGGCATGAACCCATGTCCCCCTCATCGACAGGCGGACTCTCAACCACTGCGCCACCAGGGAAGCCCCAAAGTTTTTCAAATCATGAGGTCTACAGGAGGAAATGATCAGAGGAGGCTTGGTGGTGAAATAGTTGATTATTACTACCCTAAAGAAGACTCTGTCTGGTGGATCTGATGAGTTTCTGCTGTACCTTGGGGCCTTGGGAATGCTCAGTGATTATATATATTTAGTCTTTATTCTAGTTACAAGACAAATATTTCTTGAGCTTTCTGAGCAGAGATACATCTGAGCTAAATAAATACATGAAAGGTCAGCTTAGTAGTGAGCTTAAGATAAGTGATAGTTGCCATCTCTCAATAGAATTAATTTTACAGGGGAAATTCTTTTTATAAGGTTCAGGGACTTACTTCTTACAGTTGGAAATACAAGATGAATGATTAGACACTGCCCTGGCCTTTAAGGAATGCCTGGGGTGGGAAGAGGCCCTCATGAGCCTCAGCTGGGCTATTGGGCAGCTTCACCTTATTAGGAGAACACCATATACCATTTAGAGGAGTGTCTCTTCTGGCTTCTTATCCAGGACAGAATCTAGTATCAGAACATACAGTAAGATTTCAGGGAAATCTCTTGGGCCCCTCAAACCAAAAGTTTTCAATGTGTATTTATGTATCAAAGACTTAAAAAAGTAGAAATGCCTAGAAGAGGCCACCTAGGATATTCATTTCCTTCTAAAGTAAAATCCGTTTAGTGAGTCAAAGTAAAGGATGATTGATGTCTAGTTCATTTTGAATTTGATTGCAGAGAAGATAGGCAGGATGTTCATTGGATACCCCAAACAGCTTAAGAAGAGAGGGGAAGGAATCAAAAAGCAAAAGCCCTGAATCCTGGTGGCCTCCCTCTTTCCCCAGAGAGGGCTCTGTGTGGTGGTTTTCATTGTTTCAAGGCCTGTGGAGGCTTGCGAGAAGGTAAGCTCTGTCACAGTATGTGTGTGGGGGGTGCAGCTTAGGTAGGCATGGTCCTCAGAAAGCTTTCTTAGTGAAAAGGCAAGCAACAAATAGTCAACTTTCCCTGAGGTGCCATTTCTCCTGTCACAAATCTGGCTTCCAGTCAGGAGAGCACCTTGGATATATCAGTCAGCTCCACAGACTGTCTTGTGCCTCAGAAGCTCAGAGAGAGTTCTTGGCAGGACACAGCCATGGATCACCTAATGATTAAATTCTGCAGTTTTAGAGCCTGAGTCCACTGAAGATTTCTAGCCATTTCTTTTTCTTTTAAAGGCCTAAGTTCTTTTTTTTTTAAATTCAGAATGATTTGAATATTGCAGAGGAGTCTTTAAAAACAGATATGAGGTGTTTTCTTCACTGGAGACATTGCTATCATCCTAAGATAAGGGAAACCTGCTACCTCTGAGATAATTCTGACATCCCTTAACTGCATTAAAGAGATGCAGGAAATGGTGATTTACTGTAACAGCGAAGGGTGTATTGGATACAATGCTATTCAATTACAAGAAAAAAAAAAACAGATTAAGCATTAAACAAAAGCCATCAGTCAAAGGAAGAGCATTTTTGGGAAAAAAAAATTTAATGAGAACTATGCGTACTAGAAACAAAGAGAGGAGAGGATATATAAAAACAACTTTTTTTTTTTTTTAGCCCCAGGTGTAAGATTGAGAGATTGAGAAAAGAAACAGATTTCAGATTTTATGAAAACTGCGCTCTTCTGTCCTTCACTCTGCTGCCTACCACCCCCCACCGCTAAAAAAAAATCAGATTAGCCTTTGAGAAAAAGTTTAATTAAGCTTGTTCTGAGAAACATCTGAATTTATTCCATTTTCTTTTAGTGGGCCTTTGGGTAGCACAGTTATTGAGTACTGTATATTCCTTTTGTTGTCTAACTGTACCTGAAAAAGATTTTATCCGTCCACTTAGAGCTCCTCTTTAACTGAAGTCTGTTCAGCCTTGCCCCAGGGTCCTGACCTCTTGTCAAGGTGACAGTGCTAAGTACCTCTGCCCTCACCCAGGGCGAACCTGCAGCCCAGCTCTCTCTTTTCCAGAGGTGGTAGCTGCCAACCAGCCGTTTAATATTTTCAGCTTCAGTTGTTTTGTTTTGTATTCAAGTCAGTGTTATTTCTTAAGGAACAGTAAAAATGAGGAGTTATTACAAAGTTCCCAGATTTAAAACAAGAATTTTATTTTAGCACTTACTCTTTATGCACTTGTTATGCCTTCCACGTTGCTTCAGTGTCTCAACGTTTTATCATGATTAGCATGTGAATAGCCTGAGGGAAACATTTACAAAGACATTGCCAAACATTTTCCATCTTTCTGCACGTAAGTAATTTAACAGTTAATTATTCAAAATTCAAGCTTCCCAGGGAGTGAAACCTCAGGGTTAAATCATTGTTTTGCTCTGTTTGGATAAGGTAGAGGAAAAATTCAACCAGTTCAATGGTAAGAAAGTCAGTTTTTCAAGGTAATAAAATAATTTTCATAGTTATCATCTTTTGTAATAAAAAATAGCTGTAGCAAAAGGGAAAAAACTTCAGGAAAGAATGAGAATGATGAACAATGAGCTGGAAAGTGATGCTATGGGGAAAATGGAAACAATGGAGATACGTTTGCTTTTGGAAGAGAAGACAGAGGTAGCTACCATCTAGGAAGAGTTTTAGTCACACACACAAAAAACAAAAAACAAAGTTTTCTATCAGCAAAGGACAGAATAAGATGAAAGGGGTTTACACTAAAGCAGGAGAGATTCCAGTTGGATCTAATGAAGATCTTCAGGACTGCAAAGGGATCAAATACTGAAATGGAATGTTCAGGAAGACTACTTATTTTCTTTCCCCGGTGACTTTAAAGAAGAGGGCTTCCCTGGTGGCGCAGTTGTTGAGGATCCGCCTGCCGATGCACGGGACACGGGTTCGTGCCCCGGTCCGGGAGGATCCCACATGCCGCGGAGTGGCTGGGCCCGTGAGCCATGGCCGCTGAGCCTGCGCGTCCGGAGTCTGGGCTCCGCAATGGGAGAGGCCACAGCAGTGAGAGGCCCGCGTAATGCAAAAAAAAAAAAAAAAAAAAGAAGAAAAGAGACAATTTTTGTTTCAAATTGTTTGCCTGCATAAAGGTAGAGACACAGGTGGATGGTTTCTGGAAGTCTCTTAAAGCTAAAAAATTTCTATTCTCTGATAGTTCCTTTAATGTTGTTTTTCTTTTGAAATATGTTATGCAAAGGAAATGAATGTTTCCTATCTTGATTAGCAGCATTCCCATCCCCACAGTCCTCCATCTGACAAATCTCAAGGTCAATCTTTCACTCCTTCCCTCTTACACGCCCACGTCTGTCCTCAGACTGACCCATTACAAATGGCTACAACATTTAAATGCTGGGCAAGTGTCAGGTACTATGCCAGGTGCTGCTGTACACAGCTACAATCTAATCCTCACAAAAAACTCTTAAGAGAGCCAATATCAATCTTCTGCTAGATAAAGTATAAATGAAGAAATAGGAACTAAGAGATTTGCTTAAGCTAATTATAGAGGGAAACTGTTTTTTTACAAAAAAACAGTTTTTTAAAAAAACTTTTTTAAAAAAATTGAAATATAGTTGATTTACAATATTATGTTAGTTTCAGGTGTACAGCAAAGCGATTCAGTTTTCAAAATCTGAAAAAGAATAGATATATATTCTTTGTTAGATTCTTTTCCATTATAGGTTATTACAAGATATTGAATATAGTTCCCTGTGCTATACAGTAGGTCCTTGTTGTTTATTTTATATGTAGTAGTGTGTATATGTTAATTCCAAACTCCTAATTTATCCCTCCCCCCTCTCTTCCCCTTTGGTAACCGTAAGTTTGTTTTCCATGTCTGTGAGTCTATTTTTGTTTTGTAAGTAAGTTCACTTGTATCATTTTTTAAGATTCCACATATAAGTCATATATGATTTTGTCTTCCTTTGACTGACTTAGTTCACTTAATATGATTATCTCTAGGTCCATCCATGTTGCTGCAAATGGCATTATTTCATTCTTTTTTATGGCTGGGTAATATTCCATTATATATATATATATATATATATATATATATATATATATATCACATCTTCTTTATCCATTCATTTGTCGATGGACATTTAGGTTGCTTCCATGTCTTGGCTATTGTAATAGTGCTGCTATGAACATTGGGGTACATGTATCTTTTCAAATTAGAGTTGTCTCCAGATATATGTCCTGGAGTAGGATTGCTGGATCATATAGTAATTCTATTTTTAGTGTTTTAAGGAACATCCATACTGTTCCCCATAGTGGCTGCACCAATCTACATTCCCACCAACAGCGTAGGAGGGTTCCCTTTTCTCCATACCTTCTGCAGCATTTATTATTTATAGAGGGAAACTTTAAACTCCAGTCTTCAAATCTAAACTTTGCACTCTTTGAACATGTCATGAAATGAGAAACAACTGGAAGCCATTGCTTAACTCCTATGCTGTGTAACTTTGGGGAAGTTACTTAACCTTTCTGACCTCAATGTCCCTGTTACCTTGGGGCTTAGTTCTTTTTTTGACTAGGATATACAGGAGCTCTACGGAGAAGTGGAATGATAGGTTAGTTTTATGTCATATGGGGTCTAGCCTGATCTAGTTGACAATATTTTACTGCATGTATCTCATTCATATTTCCCAAGAGAGAAAATCCAGTTGCCAAGAGAGAGGTCTCAGAGGTGGTTGTCTTCCTTGTGACCAAGTTTTATGTAATTACTTTTGATTTCTGCACTCTATCCTGATGATCAGTTGTGACCAGGGTGACTGGTTGACATCACTCCCTGAACATGACATGAGTCAAAGAAAGTTTATATAAGAATATAAGAGGTACTAAATATTGATACAACAGCAATCACATTACCATACATAAAATTTCAAACTAACATGTTGTATACCTTAAATTTATGCAATGTTATATGTCAAGTATATTCAATTAAAGAAAAAAACAAATACAGTTTGAATGGCTTTTCTTAGAAGGGCTATTTGTTTGTGACTCCTCTTCAGTATATTACTTATAAAATTTCGTTTGTAGAATACTTGAAGATCATCTGGTCCAGGTATAGCAAATATCGTATAACCTGTCCCCAGTTGATCGGATGTGGTTTCCTGGAAAACAGAGAGAATGGATCTGAGACTATTTGCAGGCTCATGCTTGCCATGGTCATGAGGGAGAGGGAAGCATTTATGTCTCATAATTGTCATCCCTAATATATTCAAGTTTTAATTTTATAGACGAGATAACTACAGTCTAGATAGATTTCTGTCTTGACCAATAATGGCTCCAGGGAGAATAAGCACAGGAAATCCTGCCATAATGCTATAAGTAAGGTCTAAAAATTTTCAAATGCATAATGTGCAGAACCTCATTACTGCAAGAATAATGAAAAACAATACTTTTTGGTCAGCTTTCTAGTTGCTATATGAAAAAAAGGAAAAAAACCTTTTTTTTCATCTATCAGCTATATAGATATAGACTGGTTATTACAAATAAGTATATACTGAACATTCATTTCTTTCTCTCCCATTGCTACTGTGGAAGCTAAGAACATTAGCCTGCTTCTTTTGAGAACAGGGGTTGGGAGCCAATAGTCAATCACTTTGTATTCTAGTTAGCATCATCATGGGCATGTTCTGACAGGATTTTACTGTAATTTAGTACTTTTTAATGAAAAGTATTCCAAATGGTAGTGAAGAGCAAATGCACACCTTTGGGGGCTTGGGAGTATAGACCCCAGTGGCTCTCTGCAAGCATAAAATTTCCAAGAAGATTAATGCTTGATTTTAAAATGTACTTGAACTGTAGATTCATTCAATAAAATATCCAAATTTGTTTTAATATAATTAGTTTCAAATGAGGCTGGTGCTCTAGAAATAATAATAATAATAATAACTGACATTTATTTATCCTGTGGCTTATGTACATACTAGCATATGACTACATGTGGTTTCCAGACTGAGAGTAATGGAAAGAAGGGATTACATAACTCAACTAGTAAATTTTTAAAAGATTTAAGCTAATGAAGGTCTGAAAGTGATTGGCTATTGCATACTTGCCCAGATTCCCTCTGTCCCTTTTTCAGGTTTACATATTTATACTAAACCTTTCCATTTCTCTTCTTGTTTCTCCTTTTATCATCATTTATTTAATTCTCTTCATCCTAGAAGATTGTCACCTGGCCATCTGTGACTTTAGTGCCTCCTTTGAAAACTGCCTTTGTTCTAAAACAGAACTCCATTTTCAGGTAAAGTGTTATGAAGGATCCCAATGCATCAAACTTAACTGTGGGATGGAGTGAAGCAAGAAGGGAGCCTTAGCCCTCAGTGTCTGCACCTCCCTCACCTGGGATGGTCCCTTCCTTACCTCCTTAGAAATCTGGGACTCTGATCATCACAGTTTGAAAACACCTTTCTTTTGTTATTTTTTTCTTTTTCGTGGCCAAACATAACTATTTATTATCTTTTAAAATAAACATTCAGTTTCTTCCTTTAAAGAAAAAACCCCCTAGAATTTAAATATTTCCAATCCCATCATATACAAGTCTGTATACATTATTTACATCTCTCAGTTAAAACATATTACAGATTTTCTGACATTCAGTATCCCCTTTTATTTAATTTTTTAATTTTTTAATTTTTTTGCCACACCACATGGCTTGTGGGATCTTAGTTCCCTGACCAGGGATAGAACTTGGGCCTCCAGCAGTGAAATCACCAAGTCTTAGCCACTGGACTGCCAGGGAATTCCCTCAGTATCCCCTTTTAAAACAAAAATGATGAAGCAGTTAAAGTTTGATCAATACTAACTACAATTTGAGTAATCTTGGCACAGTTTACAATATAGCGCCTGTTGCATTTCATGTTTTAGATTCAGCTACTTTAATAGAGAGAAATTGTGCATCTCCATTAGAGCAGGATCCTGTCTTACTCATTCTCTGCAACACTTGCACAGTGTGAAGGCTGCCTCATGCTTCCATTTATGGCACTGGCAGTATTCTTCTGGTTTTGTCCTCAGAAATGATTCTATTAAAATTTTAAGTATTCTCAGGTTTATTGTATTCTCTCTCAACCTAGATTTCATGATGCTGTTCCTAGATAATTTTTAGTAATAATGTATAGGGAAAGTTCAGATAAAACAAAAGTTAAGTTTCCCCCACAAGACTAGTGCCCTTACCACCCTAGTAATGCATGTACAAAAATAACAAATACAATTTAGTGGCTGTAAAAAACTATTTCCCCTAAAAATAGTTATCTCTGCAGAACAATTTAGAAGACAGCTTTTTAAAGGATTCCAGTTAGTTATTAAGACATGCTTTATTTTATTTTATTTTTGTATACAGAGAGACAAAATTTAACCCTTCCAATCTCCCAGAAACTTGAGAAAACAGATTATTTGAAATTCTTTAAAAGTTGCTCTAATTGTATGTTGTTGCTTCAATAATGAATAGAAATGTTAATTAACAGTGTGCTTATTTTATATTTCTAAAAGCACAGTGAGTGGAGAAGTAGATTAACACCCAGGGAACTCTGTCAGGAGGAGGTTAGCAATTTGGACAATGAGGCTGTCACACTACCATACTCCCTGAAACATCTTATCCTAATTATAGTCAAAATTGCTAAGAAAATATAATGAACTTTTTGAAAAGTGGCCTTTGAACCAGTTCTATAATGTTATTGGAAATATTCCAACACAAAAGCTGCTATAGCATGTTTCTAAAATATTTACTTATTTTCTTCTTTAAAACATCTCTGCTTTTTTCATTTCTACTATTTTGCTTCTTAATTATTTTTATTATCAGCTTATCAGGTTAAGCACTTTATAAGTACCTGAAGTAAGAATATGTTAATTGATTTGGGGATTCTCTAAAAATATTTTTAAAGTGTCTGTTTATCATTTGGTTTTTTCTTAGAAATTTAGCCTATGAAACAAACTGCTTCTAAGGTGGGAAAATGTACATCTGTAATGTACTGATATGTTTAGATTGAATTACTGTCAAAATATATTAAATGTTTTAAAAAGTACAGGAATTGAGTTCCTTTAAAATGAGGTGTCCTTGTATTGGATATTTCCTTTAATATATATTGTAGAAAAAAAGTTTCACCTAATAAAATTGCTTTAAATACTTTTCTTTGACTTTTAAAGATTCATATTTGAGTTGTAAACTTTAGGACTTTTATTACAAAATATACACTTTTTCCTTGATGGTTTGTTTACCCATTTGATAATAAGATTAAATATTTTTTATTTATGGCTAAACTTCTACTCTAGGAATTTTAGGATATTACATCAAGGTTGGGCAGACTTCCTTCTCTTTGCTAGGACACAGTTAATTACTTGGTCCTTTTTTTTTTTTTTAAAGCAATGAGCCTTATAAAATATGAAGTTCCAGGCGGAAGTGTTTTCCAAGGAAGTCCCTTTTATTTTATACTTACAACTATATTAACTAACAATCAGATAGTCCCATTGGTTGCTCAGCCCTCTGCTGGTGAGATCTCTTCTTTTAAAGTTTGAGCAGTGTCAAATCCTCTTGTCTTAGTATAAAAAGGTCAAAAGTGGTTTCTCATGGTCCAGATCTTTGTTTTTATCTTGACCACTGCTCACCTATGGTCGGGGTCACCCCTTACTTTTTTTAAAAAATGGAGATGATTGTCTATTATCATGTCTAGTTACAATGTTTCCTTCTCCTGAAAGACAAGGTTTATATTCTAATAGACCATTACAAAGTAGTAAGTATGATTAGTCAATCAGGACAAGAGCAATGTTTAAGAGTTTATAGAACTTTCATGTTTTTAATTCCCTTTCTCTGCTGTAATTTGAATGTATTGTTATCTTTGCAGGGAAGGGGCTGACCTTGTAGTCCTGTGGAAAAGGGAGGTATTTGACAGTTTATCAATCCCATCCCTTCCCAGATACAGAGAGTTTTGTCACATGGCCAATGATCAGGAATCTTGGTCTGCAGAATATTTAGTTTTTTTTTTTTTTTTTGGTATAGTTTATATGGCAGATACTAAATTGTTACAGATCTCATGAGACAAATCAGAGGATTTGAGAGAATAGACAGCAAATGAGGATCTTATGACATTTTGAACCAGAACCAGGACAAACAAATTGAATAAGTTCCTTCCTTAAAACCACTTATAAGGAAACAGGTATTATACTAGCTTAAGAGTGGTACCCTGGAGTTCACAACCAGGTATGCTGCCCTATGTAGAAATCACAGTAGGAATTCTATATAGGGATATAATAATTATTGCTATTTAAGAGAATTGCTCTTAGAAAGGTAAGAATCTTCTTTTTGTGACAACAAAGATTCTGTGAAAATGCAGTGTGATTAAATATATATTGAAAAACACCTACTGGCATTGTTTACCCTTGATCATGCAGTTGGCTGGTAGAAAGATGTTGAGTCACTGAAACGAACAATTTAAACATATGCAATTGATCATCCTCACAATAGAAAGAAAAGTCATGCTATTTACTGTTTGCTTGTAAAGATGCTATAGGTAGCCCCTGGTTGTTGGGAGGAGGTCATGCAGAGGACGTGACCAGAAGATGAACCCTGAGCTGGATCCGGGCAATGCGAAGCTCCTCAGCCCCTCCCCTATCCTTGGACTATACATGCCCACCGTTACGGAAGCGGGAGCCATTTTCAAGCAGACTTGAGAGAGTAAGGTGTTGTTGAGACCACCTGCGCTGAACAGGTGGCTGAACCCGGTTAGGGCCTCTTTGTAAACTTTTGAGATTCTGGCGGGCGGCCCAGAGATCTACTCTTCTTGCGGCACCTAAGACAAGCCTCGTAGGTAAGTTCCCCCCCCCTTTTTTTTTTTTTTTCCTCAGTACGCGGGCCTTTCACCGCTGCGGCCTCTCCCGCCGCGGAGCGCAGGCTCCGGACGCGCAGGCCCAGCGGCCATGGCTCACGGGCCCAGCCGCTCCGCGGCACGTGGGATCCTCCCGGACCAGGGCACAAACCCGCGCCCCCTGCATCGGCAGGCGACTCTCAACCACTGCGCCACCAGGTAAGTTCCCTTTTTTATGCAACCCGCCTCCTACCAATCTGGAATGCTTTACCTCTTTCTTCAGTGTCTCCTTGCCCTCTGACTATAGGGCCAGGTTGTGAACCAACAGTGGGCCAGACCATCAGAGATGATGTTATATATACTATTTTTATAGTTTCTTCATGGTAGGTTTTTGGGGAGAGGGTGGAGACAACAGCCCATGCTAGCTGTCAGAAAAGAGAAACTCAGCTCAAGGTTTTTCCCTCATTTTATGAGAAGAAAATTTTCTGATGCACTATAAGGAACTGTTTTCAAGATTTTTGTATATATGTGTTATGTCAATTTTTGTGGGAACAAGAGCCATAACTTTCACTAATTTTCACAGAAGGCTGTGGCTTAGATAAAGTTAATTTCCTGGTGTCTGTGGTGTTTGAAAAGGAGATATAAGGAGATGCCATCCTATTTCCTACACAAGGATTACTTGAAAACTGTATGGAAAGATTTCAGTATAACCAGAAACAGACAAGGCATTTTCCATGCATTAGGAAAGTCCTTAGGAAAGTGAAGTTGCTCAGGTTATTATGATAAAATCAAATGTTAGTCTGTAAATGACTTCTTTTTAGTATTAAAATAAATCATTTTATCCAGAAAAAGCAGAATGAGTGAAAAAAAAGTAATTGCTATTGGAGCCTTTCTGTCCCATGAGCTACCCCAAGATGAGTCAACAACAGTCACTGGTTGAGGTCTGATACAACCAAAGTTTATTTTATGTCCTCTGTCTGTTCAGGGAAGGGAAATCTGGTAATATGATTAATAAAAACATATTATTAATAGGCGGATTAAGCTTAAGTTTGTAAGCGCAGTCAAGAGTACATCCTTAAGTATTTTTTCCTGTTTAATTTGAAAGCTTTATAAATAGATAAGAATGATGGACTGATGGGAGTACAATAAAAAAAACTCGTTGCATTGGACCCATACTGGAATCAGAGTTATCTGTTCATTATACACATTGAGTTGCAGTAATCCCTGTAATTATAGTTAAAGATTTTTATGCTGTGGGTTTTTTTTGTGGGGGGGGGCAAGGATTTTTTTCTATTTTTTTGAAGAAGTGTTGTATTTTTTATCTTGGATACCTAATCTTAAAATTGAAGAATTTTAGAGCCGACAGGAATGCAAAGGACAGGACATCCTTGCAGCTATCTGAAATAGTGGGAAGACTTAGGATTTTAGAGTCTCAAAGATCTAGGTTTGAATGCTGGGCTTGCCACTTGTGTTTTCCATGTTCTTTTATGGATTTACTTACTATTGATTTAATGTCAACATTTGGCATTGACTAGAATTTACCTTCTGCTGTAGTTTAATCTCAGATACTCGATCTTGGTAAGACTGGTTTAGAAGAGCCAGGAGCTGTTTATGGTCCTCATATTTCTCAACGGTTTGATGATCTCTGAAATTCTGCAGACTTTCCTTATGGTTCTTGCGCTTTATGACTTGTGTAACTTGGCTAAACTTCTTAACCTCTGAGTCTCAGATTCTTAGCCATAAAGTGAGGATGATATCTACCTTTGTAAGAGCTGGATATGGTGTGTTTAAAGCCTGTAGCATAGTGTCTGGCTGCAGTGGTTAGCCATTTGATTCTGACATTTTACATCAAGCTTGTACTGGAAAATGTTTAGGAAAATGGAGGTCGTCACTTTGTAGGAAGATCTGTTACACTGTAGCTCAGTTCTCATCCAGATCAATGACTGGTCCTGGTTTGCATTCCCAGCAATAACAAGCTTAATTGCTCTTAGATAGGATGAGCTTCCAAATGTTTGAGGACAGACATTGCATCTCTTCTCCTCTAGATTTTACAGTCCAGTTCATTGAACTATTACTGTAAGGTATTATCTCAAGACCATCTATCCTTCTAGACACAATTTAGAATATCAATTTCTCTTTTCAGTGTGGAATCTAAAACAGGGTTCGATATTCTGGAATTGATATGAGCTCATAATAGGTATTCTATCATTGGCAAACTGAGCCACCTTAGTTAGAAAATTTTTCACTTCAAATCTTAAAGCCTCAGTTTTCTCATTTATAAAATGAGTTGTTGTAACTAAACAACACATAGGATTGCTTCTTACTCAGAGTTACACATTTCAATTCAAATGCATGGATATTATATTTCTTAAATGGTAGAGCTCTTGTTTAATTTCACTAACAGTGTTTCTTTTTAATTGAGCGTCTGCTTTGTGTTAGACTCAATTAGCTACACCACAAAAAAAAAAAAGCATAAAAATATCCCTCCTCGGGTTTCCCTGGTGGCGCAGTGGTTGAGAGTCCACCTGCCGATGCAGGGGACACGGGTTCGTGCCCAGGTCCTGGAAGATGGCCATGGCCGCTGAGCCTGTGCGTCCGGAGCGGGAGAGGCCACAGCAGTGAGAGGCCCGTGTACCGCAAAAAAAAAAAAAAAAAAAAAAAAACCCTCCTCAAGGGGTTTATGCCATCTTAGTGATAACATGAAGCAGAGAATTTTTAAAAAGAGTGAATAAGAAAAATGTCTAGTCTCCAGTAATTCAGCTTCCACATAGCGCATATTTTTTTAACAAAAGTTGAAGTATTGTCAACAGCAATACTCTACTCATTAACATAATAAAACTAACATTAGAAAATAAAATGTCTTATGAAAATCTATTTGAGGCTGTTACTGTAGAGACTGTGGAAGATGCTGAGTGGTGTATTGCCATTGGCATCTGCTGGCAGAGTTGGAATTAAGAATCACCATCACCAAGCACAGTCATTATTATTTACTCAAGTCTGAGAACTATTCCTCCTTTCTGAGGTAGTATTCACACCAGATCAAAGACACGGTGATTCTCTGTGGCCTGGGTGATTTAAGACATGGGTGCTGTCTGATGAACCTGTCCTCCTCTCTGACTGGGGAGCATGGAACATTTTTAGACACCTCTTACCCTGTGACCCTGAGGCCCTGCACTGCTGTGCTTGTTCCCTCTTTCCCCAACCGTTTGTGTTGGCCTGGTATTGATGGATATTAACCGGCAGAAATAGTTGATAGGAAATTACATTTCAACAGCAAATGAGACTGCTAGAAAAACAGTGAAAGAAAATCAATTGCCTTTCATGTTTTATTTTCAAAAATTGAGAGCCATGTCTTTTTTTAAGATGAAACTTGTTCCAGAGGTTTCTCTTCCTTAGTTGTTCCTTCCCTCTATGGCCTCAGTAGGCTCCTGGGGTCAAGAACCAAAGAGAATCCATCTTTTCCAGGGGACCCAGGCAGCTTTTTGCCTGGGGAGACTCTCATACACCCTGTGTCCCAGGCTGAGCTTGAAGAGAGGTTGCAAGTATCTTTCTCCCTCCAAAGGGGATCAGGGCAGAGTCCTGGCATTTTTGATGACAACACATTCTTTACTGTGTCTGGAATATTTTCCCCAAGGCTTGTTTCATCTTGAGCTCATTTTGCTGTAATTTATTCTGGGCTGTATGTTTCTGCATCTGTCCATTCAGATAAGAGGCAAGTGTGTGTGTGTGTTTTGAGTTCATCTTTTTGTCATTTGTGTAGCTGATTAAAAGCTGTAGATAAATAGACTATTCAGCACCAAGTGAGGCTAATCACAGATAACACGTGGCAACCTCAAAGGATTTAATTCTGCCTTTTGTTTGAAAGGCAGAAAACTTGAAAGAGTGAGTGTATCTCAGCATGGTATGTGAGGATCACAGTTCACGCTGGGAACAGTTCTTTCTCGGCAGGCGGATTTGTGTGCCTGACAGTGATTGCTGTTTTTTGGGATGGACCCTTCAAAGTCGCTTCTCGCTCTTGCATTGTGGTCTATTTGAGGCTGTTGTCCTCCAAATGGCATCCTGTCAGGAGCAGTTACACTTGCCCTACTGTGCCAGCAGACATGTTACTAGTCTGTAATTAAGAAACTCGGTTTTATGAGTCCTATATGATCTGTTTATTTGTCAACTCTGCAGATAAACCCTTCTACCCTGGAGGTAGCCCAGGGACAGGAGCCATCTGTCATCACCTCCAGATAAATGTCTAAAGCCACTTGGTTATTAGTTTTCTGCCTGCTTTAATACCCAGCTTTACCCTTACTATCACTTATGGGACGTGGTGTGCTAATTATGTGCAAGGCTTGAACAAAATGGAAATTGCCTTGGTTCCCGTCTGGTTTAAAATGATGAACTCTTATGATCTATTGTGGAGCTGAATAATGAGTTGAAATAAATGCCCAAATAATTCAACTGAAAAAGTTTTATTTAAGAAAAATAGTTTAATTTTTATAATATTTGATTTAATTGAAACAGATTAGCTTTGTGGAATAAATTCACTGGGTCATTGATCAATGCCTTAATTCACTTAGCACAGATGGTTAGGCCAAATATTGTCAGAGAGCTTATGGTGTTATACTGGGATATGGGAGTCCTGTGATAGATACAAACTTATCTATGAAATCTAGGATAGAAGTCCAGCTAAGTGGGAAGCATGTGGCAGATGTTATTAGTAGCTTCCTAACTAATCTGTTGCCACTCTACCCATGTGAGTAGGCTGAATAATACCCCCTCCCCCGACCCCAAGATAGCCAGGTCCTAATCCCTGGAACCTGTGAACATGACCTTATATGGTAATAGGGACTTGGCAAATTAAGTTGAGGATCTTCGAAGGGAGAGTTCATCTTGGATTATGCAAGTGGGCTCAATGTAATCACAAAGGTCCTTATAAGAAGGAGGCAGAGGGAGATTTTACCACACACAGAAGAGAGCAGGCAGTGTGCCGATCTCAGCAGAGAGAGATATTTGAAGATGCTACCCTGCAGGTTTTGAAGATGGAGAAAAGGACCCTGAGCGAAGGAATGTTAAGAAAGCATCTCCAGAAGCTGGAAAAGGAAGGAAAGAGTTCTCCTCTAGAGCCTCTGGTGGGAGCCTGACCTTGCTGGCACCTTGGTTTCAGCCCAGTGTAACTGACTTCATACTTCTGATTTCTAGAACTATAAAAGAATAAATCTGTGTTGCTTAGAGCCATCCAGCTTGTGGTAATTTGTTACAGCAGCAATGGGAAACTAATACACCACCTCATCCTGCACATTTTGGCTAGATTAACGTTCGTAAAACACAGCTTTGTTAAAGCCCCTTCATCATTAAGTTTAATAGTTCCATTCTGCTTCATAAGCACTATTGAATACCTCCTAAGTGGCAAGTTCTATGCTAGTTCTGGAGATGCAGATATCAAGAAGCAATAGTTCTTGTCTTCTAGTGGCTTATATTCTGTTGAAGAAAACACACAAACTGGCCAAAGGTGAAATAAAAATCAGTCAGAGATATTTTATGAGCATACACAGAACCCTTTGGGAGCTCAACAATAGTAAATTAGAACAATTATAACAATATACCATAATAAAGGTATGTGAATGTGGTCTCTGTCTTTCTCTCAATATCTTATTGTACAAATGGAATGCCTTTTCCATCTTAACTGAGCACTTATGCACCGTGGCCATAACTTTTGCAGCGGAGGTGTGTTGGGGGCGGATTTCTCCCTCTATCCCCCTTGAATTCTTGTGGCTGGACTAATAATAAAATTGACCCAAGACAGATTAACAGGAGAAAGAAAAACCACATTTTAATTCATGGGCATGAAGGTCCCATAGAAATGACCCAAATAGGCAGCTTTTACACTTTTTAGACAAAGCAACAATAAATTTGTGAGGAATTGACAGGGTAAAGAAATTTAGGTTTGGGTGCTTAATAAGTGAATAAACAGAGTTTGGGTTTGAAGTAGAAGATTAAAAGAAGTGACAAGGTTTGTTTATATACAGGTTTCTGGGCTCTGAATTCCCTATCCCTGATGATAAGGGTGCTTCTACCTCCAGATGCAGGGGGTACACTTTTCACATGAGAGATTTATTTCCCTCCTTTCAGGGAGATGGAAAGGAGAGTCAGTCAGATTTTCTTTCTTGCATCGGCTGCATCTCAAACAACTTCAATTCAAAATAATCAATATGCCATTGTGTCATATTTTAAGGCGGCCCACACTGAGCCCTTAACAGGTGTGACAACAAAACGAGCATGAATTTCTTTTTCCTTCTTCACAGTCTCATGGATGGAAGATTCGTTCTTACTGTAGGTCTTAACACCAGCATACCTTTTTTTTTTTTTTTTTTTTTTTTTTGCCGTGCACGGGCCTCTCACTGTTGTGGCCTCTCCCGTTGTGGAGCACAGGCTCCGGACGCGCAGGCTCAGCGGCCATGGCTCACGGGCCCAGCCGCTCCGCGGCATGTGGGATCCTCCCGGACCGGGGCACAAACCCGTGTCCCCTGCATTGGCAGGCGGACTCTCAACCACTGCGCCACCAGGGAAGCCCCAGCATACCAGTTTTTTCCTCTTATTAAGTTGAGAACTTTCGCCTTCCGACTTGAAGCAGTTTTTTGGTTGGAGGGTGTGCTCACCGTGCAGCTCGCGGGATCCTAGTTCCCCGACCAGGGATCAAACCTGAACCCCCTGCAGGGGAAGCACGGAGTCCTAACCACTGTTCCACAGGGGAAGTCCAAAGGAAGCACTTTATGGCTTCTCTTTGGCATATCTGAATTGCCAGCAGCACGACTTGCGCTTGGGAGCCCTTGTTAAGTAAAATAAGGGTGACTTGAACACCAGCTGTCGTGACAGTCAATCTGGTAACAGAGAAGGTGACTAAGTGACTAAAGGTCGGACATGGTGGACCAAGGGATCATTCACATCCTGGGAGGGATGGCACTGACATCGTGAGATTTCATCACAGTACTAGGAATGCTGGGCAATTTAAAACTTATGAGTTTCAGGGATGAGCCATGTGCCACAACTACTGAGCCCGCAAGCCTAGAGCCTGTGCTCTGCAACAAGAGAAGCCACCGCAATGAGAAGCCTGTGCACCACAACGAAGTGTAGCCCCCACTCACTGCAACTAGAGAAAGCCCGTGCGCAGCAACAAAAACCCAAAGCAGCCAAAATAAATAAATAAATACATAAATTTATTAAAAAAAATAAAATAAAACTTATGAGTTGTTTATTTCTGCAGTTTTCCATTTAATGTTTTCTGACTGTGGTTGATAGTGGGAAACTGAAACTATAGAAAGAGAATCTGAGGTTAAGGGGGGACTACTGTATACCTTTCCTTATGTCACATCTTAGTTCTCTTCCTCCTCAAATAGCATTCTGATTGCCCCAGTTTGGTGAGTTGTCTTTCTCTCCCTCTCACGCATGGCTGTGGCATTCATTTAGCACTTCTCATGAATACATCACTGTGAGTTATGTGTGTGTATAGAATGATAAAGTCCTTGAGAATGTAGATGTTTTCTTGTGTCTATACGTGTCTATGTCAATATCAGACCTTACTTTGGTCTGTTTGTAATGAGCAGTAAGTGTTTGTTGCTATGATAAAAATGAATAAATGAGTTTGGGAATTCTTTGAATTAGGTTGCATTTATACAACTAAAATTATCTGTGTAATTTGGCTTTTTATGCATATGAAATGGTGCTTCATCAATTCAGACTCAAAATATAATTGCTTTGAGAAAATATTCAGAAACGGGAGGCAGTAGAGTGCCAAGCAGTATTTTAGGAAGGAAAACTCACATTACTTTTGAAATCTATGGGCCAGATGCTACACACGTTATTTAATCCTCACAGTAATCTTGTGCACTAGGGATTAATATCCCCTTTTCAAGATGAGGGGCTTAGGGAAGTTCAGGGAGATTAGCATGAAGAAAAGCTGAAGTAGAGAGACTGAATAGTTTGTGTTGTGATGGTCTTGGGCAAAATGATCAAACGAAGAATTAGCCCAGGTTAGTGAGCATGGGGAGGTGGAGAATGGATTCTAGAAATGTTTACACGGTAAAATAAGCTTTTGTGTTTGCTTGGGAGGAATAAGGAGACAGGAATCTCAAGTTTCTGGTTACATCAGTAGAATTTGGTGCCATTCACTAATGAGGAGCAGAAAAAGGAGTACTTTCTGGGCCATAGAACTGAGGTTCCTATGGGATGGTCAGGGGAAGTCAGGGGACAGAAATACAGGCCTAGAATTTAGGAGAGGAGTCGAAGCTGAAGAAGCAGTCTTAGAATCATGTGATAAATGTATTCAGCCATTAGCAGATACTTATTGCCATATCAGCCTAACAACGGCCAGCTCAGGGTGTAGGCAATCAGATGGTGCAGTGTCTGCACAGAATAAAACTGAATTAAGAGTTGACCTTCTTTTTTTACTATCCTCAAGTGCCACAAGGCCAGTAATGAAATACTCTTCCCTGAAAAACTCTTTTGTTAATCTCAATTCTAAACAATTGCTGCAGTTACTATTGATTTTAGCAATATATCTGTAAGCTTCGAATTAGCACATTTTAATTCTTATCTTTCACAAACATTTTCTTCTACATGGGGGAATTAATTCAGAGACCTCCTTTTTATACATTCGTCCCCCGACACATGGGAACTCAGCTACATGCTTTTGTTTCAAGAATAAGTTATTTGTTTGGAATCACTTGAGCTACACTTGCGTATGGGTTCTTGTCTTCGTCCTCTCTGATGCTACATCTTTTTGCATTTAAACAGTAGATTAGATGTAAACAATGCTAGCACAGTGATTTGTAGAGGTGAAGAACAGAACTTGGGCTATACCAATTCTGCCATAGCATTTGACACTTGGAATTTTTACATTTTTGTTTCAATTTAAAACAGTGTGAAATTGTTAAGTCTGAATTTTAGCTCATATCTGTAATATTTTACTCAGTTTGAACAATTAAAAAAATTTTTAAATTTAAAAAAATGTTCAGCTTTATTGAGGTATATTTGACAAAATTGTAAGATATTTAAACTGTACATCACAGTGACCTGACACACATATACATTATGAAGGATTACTCTATCTCATTAGTTAACACATACATCACTTCATGTATCTCTCTTTCCCCTCTCCTATTTTTTTGGGTGAGAACATCTGAGTTCCACCCTGCCAGCAAACCTCAATCATACAATACAGTGTTACCAACTACAGTCACCATGTTATACATTAGATCCTCAGACCTTATTCATCTTATAGCTGAAAGTTTGTATGCTTTTACCAGTCTCTCCCTCTTTTCCCCACTCCCTGCCCCTGAATAATGTTTTTTTTTTTTTTTTTTTTTTTTTTTTCGGTATGCGGGCCTCTCACTGTTGTGGCCTCCCCCGTTGCGGAGCACAGGCTCCGGACGTGCAGGCTCCGGACGCACAGGCTCAGCGGCCATGGCTCACGGGCCCAGCCGCTCCGCGGCATATGGGATCCTCCCAGACCGGGGCACGAACCCGTATCCCCTGCATCGGCAGGCGGACTCTCAACCACTTGCGCCACCAGGGAGGCCCTGAATAATGTTTTAAAATGCAAATTTATTCTTCACTGTGCATTGTATTAAAATTAAAAGCAAATCAAGAAAATAATGATTACTACTCATTATTTTGAGATGATTACTGAAAATAATTTTGTTGCATCGAGGAGGAGAGTGTTAAAAAATGATCTGATCTGGGGGATTTCCCTAGCAGTCCAGTGGTTAGGACTCTGAGCCCTCACTGCTGAGGGCCCGGGTTTGATCCCTGGTTGGGGAGCTAAAATCCCACAAGACGTGTGGTGCGGCCAAAAATAAATAATAAAAAAGAAATCGGAACTGAGTGTCAAATAAGATAGGACCATACTTCCAACGTCTAAGGAACTGTTCTAGGCTCTGTAGACTTAGTAGTCAATGAAGCCATGAGAGTTTAGAGGTTGGTGTGGATGAAATGGCCCAGGGAGAATGTGTAAGAGAGGTGAAGAGTACTCAGTGTTGATCTCTGGAAAATGCCAGCTTCTGAGAAACAGACTTCAGAAGAGGAGGCACCCAAAGGCTGGACAAGGAGCAAATGCAGTAGAAGGAGGAACGCTAAGAGAGAGTAGAGTCAGGGACATCAGGCGAGAAGTTTCAGCAAAAAGGGGGTTGTCAGCAGCATCCAAAATGACTAAGAAGACCAAAAAAAAAAAAAAAAAAAAGAAAAAACAATGGCTGGGAAGTTCACGTTGGCTTTGAGCATTAGGAAGTGATGGGTGACCTTCCCTCCTGAGAACATGTCTGTGGTGAGGGGCATCCGACGTGAGGACAGAGGTGAGGTTCTTTAAATACTCTTTGCTCTCAGTAGGGAAAATAAGACGAGGTAGAGGGAGTGTTAAACTATCTTTCTGGATTCTAAAAGAAATAGATGTTCGTTGTGGAAAATGGGGTAGACTTGATCATTAAAGGAACTGTACACCAATGTTCCTTGGCTTTATTAGCCTTTGGCTATAAAATATTCATGTTTTGTATATATGTATGGCTGAGTCGCTTTGCTGTGCACCTGAAACTATCACAACATTGTTAATCGGCTATACTCCAATATAAAGTGAAAAGTTTAAAAAAAATTCATGTTTTGATCACAAAGCCTCGAGCCTCTCCTTGTTCGATAACAAAGTCTCAGGGTCACCTCAGAGTGCCCTCGTCCATTATTTTGTTACAGGTACCAGATGATATCCCCTCTGTTTTTAGCTTTCCTGCTTCAGGTCCCAACTACCCATGCCTATCGGCCACAAGGTACCTGGAAAGCCTCTACTGCCACTGCTTGTAAGAACACTGGTATCTGTGATGAGGGCATGGTTCAGAAATTGCCAGGCTCCATACAGAGGCGGGCCCTGCTCTGACTCTGAGCCATGTATATATGGCCACGGCCCTGGAGAGCCTCCAGGGAGCTCAGCCTGGCCCAGAATCCCTTCCTGTGTTAGTGAAAACCTGTCACCTTAAGGGTGCAACACAACCCCAGGAACTAATAAATATTCACTTCATTGTTTTCCAGTGCCCTGAGTTTCAACCCTTTCCTCTGTAGGAGAGAAAAATTTGCCACCCCAAATGTGTTTTGTTGGCATGAGGATTAATTTAGGCTGATTATTATTATTATTTTTTTAAGAAATGGAAGACTCAGGAAGCTTTTCTTGTTACTTCCCCCTTAACGGCTTAAAAGAATTTAGACAAAGGGCTTGGGTCTCTCTCAGGTATACATGTTTTTAAGCTTTTGTGTGATTTTCTCCTGTTAAGCTGTTTTATGTCAGTTTAATCCTTAGACCAGCCAGAAGAATGTAGAAGGGGAGAGGAAAGTTTCTTCCTCCTTCACACCTCTTAAAGCAATCTCCTCTTCTCCCCACAGTGCTGCCCTCTCCTCTCTTTTCCATTTAGTCTTTTCAGATTTTGAGCCACAGATTTTCCAAACTTCTTCACTTGTGCGGAGTCTTCTGTTTACCCATGCATAATTTAAAAGACTCACTATAGCCTTTCTTTTCCTCCAAAGGACCTGCCTGCCCTCACAGGTGAGTTCAAGTGTGAATTCAAATTCAAATTTCCACCTCTTGTTAAACAGAAGGTACTTGAGGCTGAAATTACACTTCTTTTTCTGACTTCTATTCTTTCATTATATCTTAGGACACATTTTTATTCATGACCAAAGCACAAAGCACTCTAGTATATGCTTGTTCTTCTGCAATTTCTGTGAAATGGAGAAACAATAATGGAAAAAAAATTAAGTTGACCTTCAGTTTTTTTTTTTTTTTTTTTTTCCTTTTTGCGGTATGCGGGCCTCTCACTGTTGTGGCCTCTCCCCTTGCGGAGCACAGGCTCCGGACGCGCAGGCCCAGCGGCCATGGCTCATGGGCCCAGCCGCTCCGCGGCATATGGGATCCTCCCAGATCGGGGCACGAACCCGTATCCCCTGCATCGGCAGGCGGACTCTCAACCACTGCGCCACCAGGGAGGCCCGACCTTCAGTTTTATTCACCCAGAGGTCTTACAGATTCTCTCTTTATAAGTCCTAGCACATATTCGATAGTAAGTAAGTATATGTTGACTGAATATAGATATACAGCAGAAGCTGGTATCATACTATAAATGCAGATTTTTATTATCCTTTTTTTCCATAAAATTACGCAAGTAGAATTTCTTTAGACTTTAGTTTTCAGATTTTTCTTTTATCATTTCCTATAATTTAAAATATAGACATAGCAGAAATTATTTAATCACCTCACTATTGTTAGCCAGTTTAGGCTGTTTTTACACTGCCATGGATTCCCTGTACATTAATGTCCACTAATTTTCTTTGGATGTATTTCCAAAAGTGGAATTACTAGAATAGAGGATTTAGAACAGTGCTCAGTGCTTAGTAAATATTCAATAAATATTTCTTGCATGATTTGAGTGATGGTTTTTTTTTTTGTTTGTTTGTTTTTTCCGGTACGCGGGCCTCTCACTGTTGTGGCCTCTCCCATTGCGGAGCACAGGCTCTGGACGCGCAGGCTCAGCGGCCACGGCTCACAGGCCCAGCCGCTCCGCGGCATGTGGGATCTTCCCGGACTGGGGCACAAACCCGCGTCCCCTGCATCGGCAGGCGGACTCCCAACCACTGCGCCACCAGGGAAGCCCTAATATTTTATTTTTTCTAAAACGTACCTAATCCATCACTGACTCTGTACCTGTGTTTGAGTTTAACAATGTACCCTCAATATTTCCTTGTTTGTTTGAGGCTTATTCATGGCTCTGAGACCCCTAGCAACCCATTCTCAATGTTAAAGTTCCTACAGTTTTCCTGTAACTGAAAGTCTCTACAGGCCATTCAGTCCCGCTGTCCTCTATTCAGCATGCTTACTCCATATTTATCTGAATCATGGGAAGATTGTTTTATGCTCTATTTAGCCCCTCAAAGGCCAGAAAGGAGAGATTACCACACAGGGTGCACACTGGTCACTATCCCGAATCCCGCCTTAATTTTTCTTTTCTAATCACTAGGGAAACCTCTCTCCTTCCATCAGGTATTTGTTTTTACTGATTAATTACTTCCATGTATTTAAAACTAATTTCCTTGGAAACTCCTCTAGGTGACTTCTTAATTATGTTTTCCCCAAGTCTGGCCATTGTCACAGGACTTACTTGGTATTAAAGAGATTATGTTTTTATTTCCATGAATATTTTAATACATTAAAACTGATCTTAATAGTGTTTAAAACAGAGATGATAGTTTGGGGCATGGAAAGCAAATTGCAGGGCAGTGGAGGTATGGTAGAAAAGAAAATTTAAAAGAGAGTGGGGAAAATTAGCAACAGCAAAGCATTTGGGAACAAATGAAGGTAAAGAATGCAAAATAATTAGCAAAGTTAAATAATATATTTGGGGTAATTCAAGCAAATTTTACATGTTAGTGTTACAATTTTTTCTGGGCACTATATACCCCTGAGATACTTCTGAATTTGGGGAGCAAAAAACCAATGAGTATAGTGAACAGATAGTGTCAGTGGTTTTATATATATATATATATATATATATATATATATATATAAAATATATATGTATATATATATTATATATATATATCCCTTCACATAAACTACCTGTGAACAAGGGAACTACCTCTGGCAATCATAGTGTGTGTACGATTAAGCACCCCAGAGGCCTGAGTTCCTCACTGAATTGGTCCTACAGCATCTATTTCCATAATAGCATTATGATAAAGTTTACCTGTAAAATTCTCAAAGGGAAGGTAAATAAATCAGAGGGAATTTTAGATGTGGGTTCATTTAGAATATAGGATTAGGATGGTTAAATGGTACAAATTTTTAGTTATAAGTTAAATAAGTCTGGAGACCTAACACACAGCATGGTGATCATAGTTAATAACAGTGTATTCTATACTTGAAATTTGCTGAGACAGAAGATCTCACATCTCAAGTATTCTCACCACACACACACACACACACACACACCCCACACACATATACACACAAAGGTAACCATGGGAGGTGATGGATATTTTAATTAGCTTGATTGTGGTAATCATTCTACAATTCTACAAAACACCACATTGTACACCTTAAATGTATACAATTTTTATTTGTCAGTCATACCTTAATAAAGCTGGAAAAATACTTCTCTTAAGCCTGATTTCAAAATACCAGCATGATGTCACTGAACACCGCGCTGGAAAAAAATCTACACAATAGGCTCTGACGGGCAGGTGTGAGCCAGCTTTAGCCCAACACTTAGTATTTTCTCTAAGTGGTGTGTTTTTATGCATGTCCATCTATACAGTTTCATCAACAATTCAGATTTGTTTATATGTGTAGAAAACCTAACTGTGATGTAGAGCTCTTCCTCTAAGATTCTTGTTTGTGTTGCTATTGTCATTATGTTGCCACCTTCAGCTCTATTCCTTTTGTGGAAACTGGACTAATAATACCTACCTTTCCTACCTCATGATGTAGTGAATATAATATGCTTTACAAATAATGATTAATTGCTCAGACTTATTATTCTCTTTTTTTCCTTTGGCATAATACTTCTATTCAGTAGCCTTAGGTCTTCAAATATAGTGAAAGTTATATTGTGAGATAATTTAGATTTCATGAGATTTATCTGATGAAGACAACTCACTTTTGATTAGCTGGAAAACCTTCTGTCTAGTTCTAAAAATGGCCAGGTTGCTGTCAGTTAACAATGCCCTAACCCTTAGCTTTGTGGCTGAATGCTTTAGTTGCTTTTCTTTCCAAATCAGTGGAGCCAGTTGGTCCACTGATCTTTTTGAAAATGAAAACTGCATTATTGTTTTTTCCTCTTAGCTATTTGAATATTTGTCATTTTTAGTGAGGCATCAACAGGAATGTGTGTGTGTGTGTGTGTGTGTTTGTGTCTTTGAATTTATGTGTTTGGGGTGAAGGTGGGGTATTAGACCGGGTTTTGTGCTAAAAAAATAAACTTTATGGAGGAAAATTCTAATATTTCTAGAAACAAATTCTTTATTTTGTGCTATGCTCAATGGAAATATTTAGACCTATCTCATCTTATTTACTGCATGTTTTTTATTTTGCAGTATTTGTTGCTATGGTTGACTGGCTGCTTGAAACACTCCTCTCTATGGTTTCCCAGACATTGTTCTCATAATTTTCCTCCCACTTCTTCAGTTTATCCATATCAAGTACTTTAATGGACTCCTCTTTCTTTGCCTGCCCTGAAAATATTGGAGTTTCTTGGACACTATTCTTCACCTGTTTTTTCCCTCCCTATTCGGTGTACTATTCTCATCCACACTATTCTCATGCTCATGGAACCCAACCTGATTTTCCAAGTCCCCCTGTTCACTTACTCTTTCTAATTGGTTGTTGCTCATTAGGTAGTAGATAAATAATGGAGACCTACTAGTTCTCTACTGTAACTTCTTTGGTCCATAATTAAAAATTAGAAATGAAACTACCTTGGGACTTCCCTTGTGGCTCAGTGGTTAAGAATCTGCCTGCCAATGCAGGGGGCACAGGTTCAAGCCCTGGTCCGGAAAGATCCCACATGCCGCAGAGCAACTAAGCCTGTGTGCCACAACTACTGAGCCTGCACTCTGGAGCCCACGAGCCACAACTACCGAAGCCTGCGTGCCTAGAGCCCGTGCTCCACAAGAGAGGCCACTGCAATGAGAAGCCCATGTACCACAATGAAGAGTAGCCCCTGCTTGCTGCAGCTAGAGAAAGCCCGTGTGCAGCAAGGAAGGCAAAAATAAATAAATAGATTTATTAAAAAAAAGAATGAAACTATCTTTGTCAAAAATTAAAACAGGGCCTCCCTGGTGGCGCAAGCGGTTGAGAGTCCGCCTGCCGATGCAGGGGATACGGGTTCGTGCCCCGGTCTGGGAGGATCCCATATGCCGCGGAGCAGCTGGGCCCGTGAGCCATGGCCGCTGAGCCTGCGCGTCCGGAGCCTGCGCGTCCGGAGCCTGTGCTCCGCAACGGGGGAGGCCACAACAGTGAGAGGCCCGCATACCGCAAAAAAAAAAAAAAAAAAAAATTAAAACAAATTTTACTAAGAAAGAAAGGTATTCCCAAATGTTTTTATCATGGCTGAGCTTTAGGTGTACTTAATTGCTCCCTAACTTGTTTTTTCTTTTCTAATGATTAGGACATGTAAAATAAAATAACCATGGGGTGGAAGGAGAAGTATTTTGGTGAAGGGTGGTGTGAAGGAAAGTACTTTGTAAATGCATTCTGTTATAATCCATCTTTTTTCACTTTAAAACCGTCTGTAATGATTAGTCAAATCCATTTCACCTGTTTTTACTAATCAAGGTCATTTTAAGACTTGCATGTCCTCCAAGCCGCATGTAGCCTGAACTATAAGATGTTGGCTGGAGTTGTTTCTAGGAACTTGGAGTCTCAGCTGCATCTAATCTAGTGCAGCTGAGCTGGTTAAGGCTGGATAGGACCACTGACCCTCCAGCTGGGCACGCGCGGGTGTCCACTGGGTGACTTTTCCAACCTGCAGAGAGCTGCATCTTAGTTACGCCTGTGCAGAACGACATTCCCGCACCTTTTTCCAATCACCTTGCCCCATCTGCCCCACGTGCCCCATGTGCCCCCAGGTGTTCCACGGGCCCCACGCCTCTTACCGCCCTGCTTCTTTATTCCTCATCCTGTGAATACTCTGAGCCCTCGCCTTTGCGGAGGTGGGTTTGAGATTTGTTCTCCCATATCCTTGCTTGGCTGCCTTTTGAATAAACCCTCTTTTTTTGTTTGTTTGTTTGTTTGTTTTTTGCGGTGTGTGGGCCTCTCACTGTTGTGGCCTCTCCCGTTGCGGGGCACAGGCTCCGGACGCGCAGGCTCAGCGGCCACAGCTCACGGGCACAGCCGCTCCGCGGCATGTGGGATCTTCCTGGCCCGGGGCACGAACCCATGTTCCCTGCATCGGCAGGCGGACTCTCAACCACTGCGCCACCACGGAAGCCCTGAATAAACCCTCTTTTTGCCTCAAACATCTGAGTCTCAGCGTTTTTGTTCGCTGTGCATTGGGCAAGACAAACCCGGTTTAGTGACAACTTGACCCCTCTCCTCTATTTCTTCTTCTTGCAGAGAGCCGGGTCAGGGTTTTAGTTTCTCTTTTCTCCCAAATTCAACATGGAATTCATGAAACTTCAAAATCAACCTTATATTTCCAGAAAGAATGGAAGCAGTTCAGAAATTTGCTCATCTTCCTAGGTAGTTAGTGTTAAGATTTTCCATAACAATTATGGAAAAAAATTGTGTACAAAGAACATTTTCTTAACATATAACATTAATTCACCAAAAATTCTGACTGCTTAAAAATTATGTAATATCCTACTGCTCTTCCTGGAGCTGTCGTTTTGGTGTTTGGGGTATTTTTTTTCAACCTTCATTTGTATGCTGAGTGTAGTCCAGAATGTATAAAGTCACCGCAGGTAAATTTTCTCGTCTGAGTTTTGACCTTGCTTTTTCAGTCTGCAGTCTATCAGAGGAAAATGTCTTCATTTCTTAATTCCTATCAGTTTCCTGTCTCCCTCTCTCAGATGCATCCTCAGGACTTAAAGATTCAGTGTGCATTACTCTTATTTTTAAAGCTATCATCTAGTTTCCAATCCCCAAATACCAGCCACTCACCTTCCCCTAAGACTGGAGGTAGTTCAGAATCCTCTCAGTTCATCCCACAGGTTTTCATTCAGTTTACACGTTGGATGCTTTTCTCATGCTAGCCACTTGCCGGGTGCTTAGAATACAAAGATGTCTAAGTCATAGTCCCTGTCCTCAAAAGGACCTTATCATCCAGCAGGCAGACAGGCACGAAAACAGGAAATTACATTACAGAATGATAAGTGCTGTTGGAAAGGAAAACACAAGGGACAGTGATCCAAGAAAGAGAAATTAATTCTGCCCATGGGGTAGGGAGAGCTTCATGGAACAGCAGTGCTTGAATTTTTCCTTGAGTGAAGAGTGGATTAGTAATCTCCATTCAAGAATCTTGTTCCAATTCTTCAGTGGGGAACATTGCAAATGATCCTGAGTTAGAACACAAAGTGTGGTCTAATACAGTTCCTCTGGAGACCTAGTCCCTAAACTTGTTTTAATTTGTAATACCTAATTTAAATCTTGAGCTACACTTGTGGGTTCCCATTTCCGCACTCCCCACATGTGGGTTTTCTTCTCTCACTGATCGTCATTCTCTTAATGCTTTTTTTTTTTACATCTTTATTGGAGTATAATTGCTTAACAATGGTGTGTTAGTTTCTGCTTTATAACAAAGTGAATCAGTTATACATATGCATATGTTCCCATATCTCTTCCCTCTTGCGTCTCCCTCCCTGTCTCCCTCCCTCCCACCCTCCCTATCCCACCCCTCTAGGTGGTCACAAAGCACCGAGCTGATCTCCCTGTGCTCTGCGGCTGCTTCCCACTGTCTATCTACCTTACGTTTGGTAGTGTATATATGTCCATGCCTCTCTTTCACTTTGTCCCAGCTTACCCTTTCCCCTCCCCATATCCTCAAGTCCATTCTCTAGTAGGTCTGTGTCTTTATTCCTGTCTTACCCCTAGGTTCTTCATGACATTTTTTTTCTTCTTAAATTCCATATATATGTGTTAGCATACGGTATTTGTCTTTCTCTTTCTGACTTACTTCACTCTGTATGACAGACTCTAGGTCCATCCACCTCACTACAAATAACTCAATTTCATTTCTTTTTATGGCTGAGTAATATTCCATTGTATATATGTGCCACGTCTTCTTTATCCATTCATCTTAATGCTTTTTAAAAGGGTTCTTGTGGTAGACAGAATAATGGCCCTCCAAAGACGTACATGTCCTGATTCCCAGATCCTATGAATATGTTACCTTACATGGAAAAGAGGAGTTTAGTAGATGGAATTAAGGTTGCTAATGATCTGACTTTAAGAAAACTGTCCTGAATTACCTGGGTGGGCCCAGCGTACTCACAAGGGTGCTTAACTGTGGAAGAGGGAGGCTGTCCGAGTGATAGGATGTGATGAAGCCTCAACTGGCTGTTTCTGGCCTTGAAGATAGAGGAAGGGACCACAGGTCAAAGAATGCTGGTGGCCTCTAGAAGCTGGAAAGGACAAGGAAATGAGTTCTTCCCTAGAACCTCCAGGAAGAGTGCAGCCCTACCCACACCTTGATTTTAGCCCAGTGAGACCCATTTTGACCTTCGGACCTCCAGGACTGTGAGAAAATAAATTTGTGTTTATTTGTGTTACCACAATCCATTTTGTGGTAATGTGTTACAGGAGCCCTAGGAAGCGAATGCAGCTGTTAAAGTTTATCTTCAATTACTCTCATTTTACACAGTATTCGCACTCTATTTTGTCCCCTGATTTCAAAGAGCTTTCCTACTTCATAGATTTGACTATCCAGTCAGGGCATCTAGTCTGTTAATCCAGCTCTCCAGATTCATTTGTTAATTAAGGAACCTTTGCCTAATTTCTATTTAGTGCTGTTTCAACACAAAACAATATTCAATGTTTCACATTTATACCTTTTGATATTTAGTTCCAAGTTTGACATGAGACCTCAATCTCTAATTTTTCTATACCATGGCTCTTGCCAATCTCCCTCTCCCCTCAAAATCACTAACCTTTTTTTACTACCTACCCAAATCCCATTTTTCTTAAAAAGGCTCTATTAGCTGAAATATAAGGGGTTACGTTGGAAGCCTTTGTTGATAGAGCTGGGTGATTAATTCAGGGTCCAAAATTACTCCTAGTCTACTGAAAAAGGAAAAAGTTCCTTATAAAATAGTGGTAGAGGTTGGGGAGAGTGGGCCAGGGCAAGTATTGGTCAAGTATAAACACACTTCCAAACTGAATAAAAGGGCATGGTTACCTGTTTTGGTGCACATTGGCCAGATTGCCATTCTACCGACAGTTTCCATCATTCCCCCGTTGTGGCCCATCGTGCTGTGGGACACCAAGGCACGGTGGGAGGGATGTGCTCATTGGGAGATGTGTGCCAGACTCATTGTAAGACCCTGAAAAACACTGAGAAACACTGCTGGGAGACCAGTGGGTAAAATTTCAAATGACAGGAAGCTGAAGGAGAAAAAAAGTTCTTTGGGGGCATTTTTTAGACCATAACTTGGCCATTCTGGGATCTAAAAGCTTTTCTGATAAGTCATTTGTGGGTAGCTCATTGCTTTGAAGAGCTGTTAGAAATAATGTGCTTTCTCCAACTTGCATCTTCTCCACCCAAAGGAACAAGTTACTTCAAGTTACAACGAAGCAGGAAATAACTTCTAAGAACACGCAGGCAGGAAAAACACAGAATCTGAGTCAGAGTGGGCCTTGGAGGTAACATTCATCGACATTTTTAACTTACTGTAGTCTGTGCCACCTTTCTGTTGCCATATCTTAGAGGGACTCTAAAGTACAGTCCTCTCTTTCCTGTCCTGATCTTGCAGTGTCCTGTTCAGTTTCTTTATTTCAGTATTTCACCTAAACTTTATCTCATTATTTCCAATTTAGGGAAATCTCTCACGTCCTAAGAAGTGATTTTAAATGTGGGAAGGACCTGGAGTCCTCTGTTAAAATATAGATGTATAGTTCCAAGAATTTTTTTAAAGTATGGTAATTTAAAAAAATTAATTAATTATTTAATATTTCCTTTTTTTTTTAACATCTTTATTGGAGTATAATTGCTTTACAATGTTGTGTTAGTTTCTGCTGTATAACAAAGTGAATCAGCTACATGCATACATATATGCCCTCCCTCTTGCATCTCCCTCCCGCCATCCTACCCCTCTAGGTGGTCACAAAGCACTGAGCTGCTCTCCCTGTGCTCTGTGGCTGCTTCCCACTAGCTATCTGTTTCACAATTGGTAGTTTGTACATGTCAGTGCTACTCTCTCACTTCGTCCCAGCTTACCCTTCCCCCTCCCCATGTCCTCAAGTCCATTCTCTACATCTGCATCTTTATTCCTTTCCTGCCCCTAGGTTCATCAGAACCACCCCTCACTTTAGATTCCATATATATGTATTAGCGTACGGTATTTGTTTTTCTCTTTCTGACATACTTCACTCTGTATGACAGACTCTAGGTCCATCCACCTCACTACAAATAACTCAATTTTGTTTCTTTTTATGGCTGAATAATATTCCATTGTATATATGTGCCACACTTCTTTATCCATTTATCTGTCGATGGACACTTAGGTTGCTTCTATGTCCTGGCTATTGTAAATAGTGCTGTAATGAACATTGTGGTACATGATTCTTTTTGAATTATGGTTTTCTAAAGTATGGTAATGATGGTTTTTTAAAAGTCAGTTTTCTATTTCAAAAGCATGAATAAAATGTTATAAAGGGAAATAATGATTTCCTGATTGTGGTAGGAGCTGAGAACTTGTGGCTGGAGTAGACGTGGGCAGGTTGTAACTGAAGAAAGTAGCCAATGAAAAAATAATGGAAGCTGAGAGGGTGAACTAGAAATCTGACAGAAGAGAAAATTTTCACAGTCCTAGGTCCACAGAGGGATACCGTTTTTACAATAGAAAGAAAGATAATATCTCAATTTTAAGTATATTTAATCAACAAGAGGGGGGGAAACTTGGCATTCTGGAAAAGAAAAGAGGTGGGGAAGGACTTTACCCATCTTGGGAGCTAAAGAGGGGTGACCAGATGCTCACTTGTGCTGTGGGTATAATTCTGGCTAAGTCAATCCCACCCCAAAACTCAGGTCTAGGAATAATACTGATATATCCATGTTAGGCACTGGTCTACAAAGTCAATAGCTAATCCTCATAACAATCTTATGAGGTGGATACTATTACTATCACCCACATATTATAGGTGAGAATATTGAAGCATGACCACTTGCCAAAGGTGTCAATGCTTATAAGTAGTGAATCTGAATTTGGAACCCAGACCACCCAGTGCCAAGGTTAGTAACCTCTATTGCTACACCATATTGACTTGAGAAGAGCCTTTGAACAATGGGAGTGATGATAGTTTGTCCTAAGCATGGATGGGTGCATTAAAGACTGAGCCATCCTCTCTCATGGCAGCAGTGGGATGAGGGCTGAGGCTCAAACCTTATTTCATCACAGCAAGGTAACAACAACCCAAAAGAATGAAGACAGCAATCGATATTTACAATGTAGAACTCCACCAAATTTTCCAGTGGTTTTAACAATGTCGGTGATGCTAGGTTAGAGCTTGGGGCTGAGAGGAGAGGGGAGCTTGGAACAGGACTTCAGAGCTAGAGGTTCTCAGAAATTGTCAATATTGTCTGAACGGAGAGGTGAGGTCTGGGAGTAAGAGCCAGGACTATGGTGTGAAAGTAGTAATCATTACCGTAAGTGATGTCTGGGAGTAAGAGCCAGGACTATGATGTGAAAGTAGTAATCATTACCGTAAGTGATTCTGATGGTTTTGAAGCCTATTTACAATGAAAGTAGCCTTGTATTACAGGTATTGGGAGTCTTCCAATCACAGGCAATTTGGGGCTGCTGAGTCATACAACTCCAGAGGGCGCCTTTCTGTAGAGTATTATTCCCCCTGGGGTTAGGGGGACTCTTCTGTGTCAGTGGAGAGAAGCCTGCAGAGTTTGTAGCAACAGCAGTTCCACTTCTTGACTTTGGACTGAGAACTGTGTGTAGTCCTTATGTTCTGCATATCTCATAACTCTCTTTAGTTGGTAAGGACTTTCCAATCAGCCTTTTTCATTATCTTCTGCCTGCTTTAACTTCAGCAGTCTTGTCTTATCTGAACAGTGAGTAGGGACCAGCATCACGGACAATGGAAGCGGTAATATGCAGAGGCTTTAATTATATTCACACTTGAGGAAAGAAAGAACACTTTGCAAGTTATAAACTGTCAGCTGCGCAGCCATGCACACATGTCTCTGACTTATTGCTGAGGGGCAGGTTCAGTGGGGGGTGCCTTGGGGGATCCTTCAAGTGCTCTGGGCAGCATCACAGTCCTGGCTTTCTGGAAAGAGTTGCTCTCGCCTGGTTACTTTGGTCACGGAAGTAGAAGGGATAAACCCTTTCAGTCTGATGTGACAAATGTTCACGGAGCTCCTGTGATGCACCAGCTTCTGTGAGGTGCTGGGAATGAGAGAAAAATGCTCCTTGCTTTCAGGGGCTCACAGTGAAGAATTAAGGAGGAACATAGAAGCAAATTAGTGCAAATCAGCATGAGAGGTGCTATAAAGGAGGTGCTTTTAGGGAATAGAGGGAGATGTGGACAACATGACTTTGGGGAACTCTAGGAGGCCTCCCAGAGGAGGGGGTCTTCGGTCCCAGCCTTCACATCTCTGCAGCCACACGAAATCCCTCTATCAGAGTTCATGAACCTTGGCTGCACTTTAGAATCATCTGGAAAGCTTTTAAAAAAAAATCCCAATATTCAGGCTGTAGCCCAGGCCGGGTAACTTACACTCTCTGGGGGTGGGACCCAGGCATATGTACCTTGTAAAGTTCTTCACGTGATTCCAACATGCATCCAAGTTTGAAAACCACTGTTCTAAAATAAGAATTCAGAAATTCAAAAATAAGAAGGACCATATTACAATTTGGAGACTCTGTTAACTGTATTCTGAGAGGGCTGGGGGAAAAGGGAAAGAAAGATACGGTTATGTAGTAGAGATCAGTGGTTATATTGGGCCAGGTTCAAATACAAGAGCATATTAGAATCTAATACAGTAAAATCCAGGAAAAGAGCATGAGCAGCAAGGCATGGAGTATTTGTTGAAGCAACTTTCCAGTAGGGATCCTTATATATATTGTGTATCTGCCTGCTTCATATGAGTCTTGGGGAAGCTTGCGTCTAAAAGTATTTGAGGAGAAACCAGAGAAGTTCATCCGAAAAGGCAGAGGAAGTGCATACATTCAGGCACCAACCTTAAAATTATGGAAATATTGTTGTCATGTTGTACTACCCTAAAAACCCATTTAGGATTTTTCAATTGTTTATTTATTTATTTTTTTACCAGAAATTCAGTGAAAATAGGCCATTCGGGGCTCATATATTCATGACTGCTTCAATTAAATTTTAATAATGATAATATCATTATCATTATATTTGACATAATTTATATTTATAGCATACCTACATATGCTGATACTTAACATATATTATTTTATTCCCATAATAGTCCTATAAAGTAGGTAACTGATTATTCCTATTACCTAGATGAGGATGTGAGTCACAGAGAAGTTCAGTAAGTTGTCTGGGGTCCCACACACCCTAAGTTCAGTCTGTCTGAGTGCTAACCATTTCCTATCCTACCTTGCTCCATTGTGTAAGGGAGAAGCTTGCTGTAGTTGGAAGAAAACCGGTTTGGGTATAAGAGATAAGGACTAACCTGTGTCCTGCAGAGGATGCCCCAGCTGGCTCCTGATCCCTGGTGATCTAGATGGGTCTTTTTAGCTCTTGACATGGAGTGGGATGGCTCTGAACCAAGCGGCTTAGTCTCCCTTGGAAATCCACTGGGCGGAGGAGGCAATTCTCTAAAAGGTAGGCACATTAAGGAGGGTTCTGAAGCTTGTCTAACTTAAAAGGAAATTGCCCGGGGGAGTCTGAGATGGAGGAAGAAATCCAGACAAGCTGGCATTAAAGTTTGGCGTTGCTTAGACTGTTTTATATTGTTACAACATAGAAAAATTCAATCCTGGAAGATGCGATCCGTTTGGCACACGGTATCGGTCATACTTCAGATAACGAAGTAGCTGGGCACTGGAAGGTCCCCAGTTTGGCACTACCCCTCTTGTAGAGTCCTTTATGTTCTTAGTCTTCTCTCTAAGCTGAACAGAACTTGTTAGGCAGGTGTGGGTATAAAGCTGGAGTAGAACCGTGGCCCCTGAGGACTGGTGAGAAGTGATAATCTCAGGAAGGTGGTAGGAGAATAGTGACCGAGTGCTTTCCTGGGGGGCTGGAGCTGGGACCAGAGGGGCATGGTACTGGCACTGCCCTCCCTCCTTGCAGCTCCAGGTCCTGTGATCATCATCACTGCCACTGCCCTTGATTGTGCCTCACCATCTCTCGCATGAACCAGTGCCACAGACTCCTGACTCTTCTGTAGCCTCAACTTGACCTTCCTTGTGCCAGTCCAACCTCCCCACCATGACCAGAGCTGTCTTGCCAAACCCCAAGCTCATCACAATCAGCCCGATGGGCTCTAGGATCAATCTAACCTCTCCAGCATAGCATCGAAATCCCTTAGACCCTGCCTTCAATCTTCCTGTCACCAAGGGGAGGCTGGGTCTTGTGAAAGTCCTGTCTCCCATCTGGATCCCATCTGCTCATTTGCCTGTAGGGATATGGGAAAGACAAAGGCAGGGAACTGGAACAGAGATTAAGTCAAGCTCTTCTCTCTCTCCATCCTACCTGTCCCTCATCCACACCTTCTTGAACCTTAAAGAAATTTATGTCTTTCAACTCCATAACTGCTATAATGCTTTCTCTCTCTATAGTGTGTGTCAAGAAGATTTTGTCAATCTAACCTTCTGTAGTTTGTATTTAAAAAAACAATAGAAGTATTGGATATGAGTTTTCAAACTAAAACACATACATCCCACTTACAAAGAACAATTTAAAACAATCCTTATTTCCTCCTTCCTTATGAGTCACTACTGTCAGGTAACATCAAACAGGTTTTAATGATAAGCTATCAAAAATATTTATTAAACTCCTAAAATGGAGCTAACATCAAGCTTGGATTCCACATGATCTCCTTCACACGTGTTCATGTTTGCCTCTGTCTTTACAATGTTGGCCACCACTCCTGACCCCATCCAGAGGAGGTTTACAGTGAGGCCAGTGGAGTTTAAGTTCCAGGGCCTTTCATTCAACAGGGTCCCTTCCACACCTCTGGGGAGAACCCTAGCAATGTGTTTCACAGGCATATGTGTTTGCAAAGTTGGTAAAGGTAAGATTTTTAACAGCAGTTGCGATGATTATCTCTCCATCCTGACTTCTCTCTGTCATGCTTCCTCTGGTGTCTGGCAGTGCTGACATGGGTATTGTGGGGACTCAGTTGAGGGGAGGTTGAAATGAGGACACGTTTAATGAGCTCAGTCAGATACACTCATGTGTTCCACAGTCACTCTGTACAGTTAAGTTAGTGTGCGTGGACTCAGAATATTCTGAAAGAGAGCCCACTGAATTTATACAAGTTTTGAGTTCCAGCGACCTGACAACGTGATTCCTTAATCTAATGCTCCTCAGTGTAGTCCTTGGATCATGTATATCAGGATTGCCTGGGCTACATCTTCAAATGCCAGTTTCTGGTCTACACCTAAGCTCTCCTGAATTGGAATCTCTTGGGACAGAGCTCGAGAAGGCAAGCTTCGTGGGACCAGGGACTTTGGCTTTGAGTCATGTGCATTTGTGTTTATTTGCTTACCACTGATTCCCTAGCACTGCCTTGGTGCAAAGGAGGTGCTTAATAAATACTCACTAAATTTAATTTTTATGTCCACAAAGACTTGAGAATCACTGCCTCTGCCTATTTAATGTCTTCTTATTTACCAAGAGTACAGATCAAGATTTTCCAATATGGGGCTGGTGTTTCTGGGAACGGAGAATGTGAGAAATAGAAATGTTCTTGGAGACCATCAGTTCAGTGGCCATGGAAGGAAGGGAGGGATGACAGAATGACATGGGGCGATTTTTCAGATGAAGTTTTCCCATCTGTCCCGTCTTCTGCTGTGCTTCCATGTGAAGGTATAGAGCAGGTGATGTCTGAATTTTCTAGACAATAAGGTGGATGGTGTGAGTTTGGAAATTCTTCATGGTGGTTCTCATCTCCCCTCCCCCAGTCAAGAACACTGATTTAATTCAACCTCTCTTTTAACAAACAGGGTCTCTGAGACACAGAGCAGTTTGGGTAAGGTCTCCTATTTATCTGGGGCGCAGAGTAAGGTTAGGACTTAATTTTCAAAAACTCCATGTACGGTGTTCTTTCTATTAGTTTATATGCAGGAAGTTTATATGCAGCTTCTACTTTTCTTCTTCTTCTTTTTTTAAAAAATTCTCCGATATTTGGAGGGCACACACAACTTTTACCCTTGTTCTACATTGTTTTACATTGCTTCTCATGGTTTCTTGTGCATAAATGTGGTATTTTTTTAATATTTTAAATTTACAAAGAACGGATGATATATCTTCAAATTCTTTTGTATTTCTGAAGGTAACTAGCCCAATGATGAGCTAAGGTGGCAAAAATAGTCAATGATTATTTTATTAATATTTCAAAATAATTTATTAGGTGTGATAAGATGCCATTGGGTACAACATGTCTAGTGCAAATGAAATTCTTGTTAGAAGTACTGTTCATCTTGTGAAATTCATGTTGATTAAAGGTGAACAAGGGCTGTGGGCAAGAAAGAGGGTACAGCATCAACAAATCATAGTCCAGAGAAATAGCTACCTTTAGGGGTCCAACGTAAAGAGGCAGGGTGTTCGAACAGGGGTCCTGGGAATTCTAGGGCAGCCAGTACTCAAGTCAAGGCTTGTTTGCAGATGACTTCAGGGAACTGCTGGTTGGTAAGCAGGGCCTACCTCACACCTGAAGGCTACACCCAAAGCACGTTCAGGACAAAGACAGAAGACGTGACCAGAACTAGGGTTTTGACCGTGAAACCTATGTCATTTATCAAGAGCTTAGTTAATTTGTTGTAAATTTTATGCACTTATATTTCTTCTTCTCTTTTATTTTCATACAATGATGTGTTTGTCATTTGTAGTCAGATTTTTAGATTAGTGACAAGCAAATGTAGTTAATTTAGTTAGACAAATTAAAATAAAAATTATGTTTTAGGGGCTGTTAAAATTTGAAAGATGTTAACATGTTCTTCAAATGTGCTTTCATTATTATTATAAATGTTGCTTAATCATTAGCTCTGTGCTAACTGTTAGTTTGGGGAATGATTTACATGTTTATAATTATGGTAGAAATCATTTTGGCTACAGATAAATTTTTTATTTACTTGAATTTTTTCCTCACACAGTGTTTGCCTTTTATAACCACATAAATTTTGATTTGAACCTGAAATAATTTAGTAAACTGGAGAGTTTTTTTTTGTCCAGGCCAATCTTTGTATCATAACCTTCATTTCTCAGGGCTTGGTCAAAGGACAAAGAAAAATGGATGTTATTATCTATTGCATTGAGATGTCCCTTGCATTGCTGTACTGTTATGTAACACTTGATACTTTCACATTTTATCTACACTTATACATTTTCCCAAAAATTATACTGTCAAGTACATGAGGGCAGGGACTATGTTTTATTAATTCTATATGTCCTGTAGCAGCAGTTTCAAAACTAGCTGTCTCTGAATCACCTGAGGTGCCCTTTAAAAACTCAGAGTATAGGGCCCCAGCTCAGAGATTCTGATTCAGAAGTTTTAAGGAGAGTTGCTAGAATCTGATTTTTGAAAGCTCACCCAGATAATTTTTATGGACAGTTAGATTTGAAAATCACTGGCTTACAGCATGGAACACTGCCTTGCATTCACTAAGTGCTCACAATGTTTCTTTGTTTATTTCGAAGCCTGAATCACTCAGGAAAGTGACATGAACTGGGTCCAGCTTGCTTACTTCATTTTTTCCTCTTTTCTGTGCTTTACCATGCCTCACCAACTACCTAACAAAACCTTATTCAGATGCATTCTTTTTGCTTTTGTGCATAATCATAATAATAGCCAACACTTTTCATTGCCCTTTCAAAACTACTTGACAAATCTAATAGTGCTTTGTAAAATCTGCATTAGTCCTTTGTGACAGAAGATGATCCTGTTGACTATGGTCACCAGCCAGAAGTGTTGGATATGGGAAGACGTATGTGTGACAAATGTCTGCTGCATACTGTGTGTATATTAAAACACTGTCCTTCAGATCTTGGCTGCTGCTGTTATTTTCAGAGTTTTCTGCTGTTTTAAACATGATGCAAATGATGTATTTGTTCCAGAAAGCCATCTAGTCTCTGATTACGCTCTCTGCTGTCTGGCCTTCCGATCACTTCTCTTTCTGATTGCCCTTTTTCAGATCGTCATATAGCAGTTATCCATTCTCAATTTGTGGCCGATCTAGTGAAACTGTGACAGAAAGCTCTGCAATTGTCTGCTGAATGAATGACTTGCTTCAGCATCAAGTAGTTCAGACTCATTCCTATATTTTTTTGGGGGGGTGACCTTGTCTTGCAATTTAAAGTTTAATAAGCATTGTTTGTGACATTGAGGAAACTCTTCAAGGAGCTTAACTTGTTGGTTGTTTGGTGTATTTAGGTTCCTGAAGCTGTAGAGAAATGTGTTTCTGGCTTATACTTCCTAGGGCAGGAGTAGACCCACTGAAAAAAAAAAGTGACAGAAATCGGCTGGTGGAGGACAAGGGAGAGAAACAACAAAGAGGAGACAGAGGAATACATAAGAGGGTAAAGAAGAGATGGAGAGGCTAAAAAAATAGTAACACATTGTAACCTAGGGTGGTTCTCTTAGTGGTGTTGCTGTGATGGGATAACTCACTGAGAGCATTTCAAAGATTATATCTGACGTGTGATAGCACTTGAGTTTACCTGCCTTTTGCAAATTTGGACTGTGGATTTTAGGACATCGTTCCCTATTCTTTATATCCTTTGAAGTGTTCACGAGCAGATTATTTCCTTTATATCCATCTTAAAAAAATTAGTCTAATGCAGGGTGTTTTAAACATATGATTTGTGGATTCACGAGTTGGACATTGGCTCACAAATCCTCTACAATTTGTTTGTAAAATTTGTACTTTATCTGCATTTTTCTCCTCCAGGGAGAAGCCCAAGAATTCAGATTCTCAAAGGCATTGTTCTTCCGAAAAAAAATTTTTTTTAATTAAAAATTTAAGAAGTTAGCTAGTAGTGGACCCCAGCCATAAAAAACTATCACTATGTAAATTGTTCTCTGGATAACAGTGAGCAGAGCTCTGAATTAGCCTGATTACTGTAGCTGGTCCTCAGGCTGATGCTTCTCCCCTCTTACCATTAATAGTTGGTTTGGTATGTGATCAACTCTCAACATCACCTTCTGTCTGTCATCTCATTTTTCCACTTTTCTATTAACAAAAACTCCAGTGCCTTTTTTCTTTTTTTTTTTTGCAGTATGCGGGCCTCTCACTGTTGTGGCCTCTCCAGTTGTGGAGCACAGGCTCCAGACGCGCAGGCTCAGCGGCCATGGCTCACGGGCCTAGCTGCTCCGTGGCACGTGGGATCTTCCCGGACTGGGGCACGAACCTGTGTCCCCTGCCTGCATCAGCAGGCGGACTCTCAACCACTGCGCCACCAGGGAAGCCATCTTTTTTTTTTTTTTTTTTTTTTTTTTTAAATATGGACAGTCTACATCAGAGGCTCTTTTCAGGTCTGAATTATAGGTGTTAAGTCACTTGTTGTTTTCAGGGTTTCTCTCCTGAAAGCTGGCAAATCTTTTTGCATTTGCTTTCTCACACTTTTTTTTTTTTTTAAGTCTGTTGCATTAGTCAATTTACAAAGTATTTTATAACCACTTGAATGTAGGTGTTTTCCCAGGGTCAGGTTCAAGAACACAACTTCTAGTGCATACCCACCTCTAGATGACCATGGTTATCATTAGGACTTTTGATAATGTTTAGAGTTGCCTGCCTGGAAGAGTTTACTGATGACAGGAAGTATATTCTGATGCAGCTTCCAGATCTCCTGATAGCTTTTTAAAAAATATATATTTATTTTATCTATTTATTTATTTTGGCTGCGTTGGGTCTTTGTTGCTGTGCACGGGCTTTCTTTAGTTGCGGCGAGCAGGGGCTACTCTTTGTTGTGGTGAATGGGCTTCTCATTGCGGCGGCTTCTCTTGTTGCGGAGCACGGGCTCTAGGCACATGGGCTTCAGTAGCTGTGGCATGTGGGCTCAGTAGTTGTGGCACACGGGCCCTAGAGGGAAGGCTCAGTAGTTGTGGCGCACGGGCTTTGTTGCTCCACAGCATGTGGGATTTTCCTGGACCAGGGCTCGAACCCATGTCCCCTGCATTGACAGACGGATTCTTAACCACTGCGCCACCAGGGAAGCCCCTCCTGATAGCTTTTTGAGCATAGCTACATAATCTCACCCTTATGTCAGTTTGTGACAGAAACAGGATTTCCATCAGTCTGGCAAAAACTTCTGAGCTGATGGGTCCTTGGCTTCAAGTTTATTAATGAGTAATAGCTGCCCATTCCTCTAAATCCTGAGTTCCTGGGAGGACCCAGTAGAGACTGAAAATAGGAAGAGAAAGGGTATGAGGTCAGTGATGAGGTGCAACAGAATCAAACCTCTTAACCATCAGTGGCCTTATGACAGTGGGATTGGGTGGTCGGTTAGAGAAGGAACAACCACAGCTTCCAATGATCCCAGCTGTGACTTGCCATATTGCCACGGGGGAAGCTGTTGTGTATCCTTTAAATGGATTTTATTCTAGAGTCATTGCCCCAAAGATTTGTATCTTGCATTTATATATTTACTCAATTTAGTTTAGTTGTTTTTTTTTTTTTGCAAAGCACTATTGAAGTCCTTATTTTGTGGAATATTTCATTGTTCGGAGTAAATTTTTTTAAAAATTGCAGCTCCTGCTCAATACTCATTAATTTTTTGTCCTCAGACTGCTTACAACCCATTTCCTACTTTGTATCTTAACTTATTTCGGTTATTATTCAGATTTGCTTACGGGTAATCATTTTCTCCCCTAATATAGTAGAGAACATCCATATGGATTTATGTTTATCTCTAGCTCTTAGCAAATATCCATAAACCCATAGTAGTAAATAATCCCCCTGTGACTCCTAAATCTTTTTCTTTATGCTATTAGTACAGGGACCGGGATAGCAGTAGAGTAGGGCCTGAAAATGGTCTAGAAGGTGGGCTCTGACAGCATTGAAGTCTACAGAAGTCAGGAAGTTCATGTATCAGGACAGCTCATCAAGTTTAGGACCTTAGCAGGGACACGGAGTAGCAAGGAAGAAGTAAAGGCCAAAGGAGACCAGCCACATCAGAGTCTGGAGGAGCAGCAGCAAGAACGCTGGAGCTTGGGAAACACATACATAGTCATGTTGAGTGACAAAGGCCAGAAAACTGGCCCAGCGGGTCAGATAGAAGTTATCAGTGCCCAGACCCAGTGTCTGGACCGAAGATTCAATTAGGAAATACGTGGCAAGAAAATGACCTTGCTGATATATATTTTGAGCCTTATAAGGACTCTTTACTACATGCTCTCTGCCCTGGACTGGGATGAGGTCAGCATGTGGACAGTAGTGAGCCCACAGACAGAGAAAATAGGGGAACAAGCAGACTGAGCAGGGAGCCAGGCAGTTCCTGACAGCACTTTTGGCTGTATTTCATCTGGACCTGGTCAAATTGCTTATGTTTGCATTTTCTAGATGTCCTTTATCTTTTTGATTTATTGGTCAATAACATCTGTAATGCACCATATAGCTCAAGCATTCAACCCTTTTGCACTTTTTTATTTAGAAAAAAGGAAAACTCTGTTGGGATGCTTTTACTGCCTGCTATTTTCTGATTCATTTCAACTTTATATAATCTATCCAAGACCAAATAAAATGCAACATCTTGTCCCATTTCTAGTAGATCTTGGATTGATGTGTTGCTGTCATTATCCCATGAATAAAAAAGAGTAAAAGGAGGTGCTGTGACAGGGTCTTGCGGCGTCAAAATGTTTACCTCTGGGTTCTTGTTGCTTTTGGGAACAGCCCCAACCTGACCCCTTCCTGTACAGATAAGCACATTTAAATGAGCCACATGCAAATCTAGGCATTGCTTTAGAGTCTAAAGTATAGACTCTCACGGCTGGATTAAGGATATATACTATAGAGAGTGGAGTTGGTAAGAAGCAGATGTTCACATTGCTAAATCCTCCTCCTCATTTGCCAGTTTGATTCATCTTCCACGAAAGTTCAAGTGAGGAGTAGCTAAGGCTACTGATTGCTCTCCCACAGTGATTGAAAATAGATTTCAAACACTTCCAGCAAGAGTGAAGGGATGAGAAGATTTCAGGAGTTAAATGGAGCCTATTGCAAGGCTCTTGAGGAGTAAAAGTCTATTATCATCCTGTTGGCCTCATCCATAGAAAAATCTGGTTTTCTATTAGGATGGTACAAAAACGAGATACACAGACAGAAAGATGCTCCATCGCATGAGTGACCGTGGATGTCACTCCAGGTATAGGAGGTGGGGTGGGCAGCCATGACAGCAGGAAGAGGAAGGAGTCTTGTGAGTGAGGTGCCTCCCTGGTGAGAAGGATGGAGTTCCATTAAACTCAAAAAATTCAAAGAAAATTTGAATTTCTTCAAATCATGTCTGGTTTTGAAATACTAAACGGTCCCTCTCAGCATCTCCCTGTCATCATTGCTATGTGTTTCCTCAGCCCCTTTTATTGTGGCATTGGCCTTCTTGCCACTAGGCAGCCTTCGTAACTTAGCTATTTCCATTGGCTTTTGGTCCGAGGACATGATGGCCACACAGAGGGTCCTCACAAATTGGCCACCATGCTCCTAGCAACCTTTTTGTTCTACTGCCTACGTCTTTGACTGTACCCCCCTCCACCCCCACCCCCAGACATGGCCCACTCCATTAGGTCATCCTGGACATTGTGAGGTCTTCTGTCACCCCCCAACCATGTCCTAATTTTCTATAAAAGTAGACTTTCATCTTCTATAACTCCGCTTCCTTGCTTTTATTCCGCTGCCCCATAGCGATCAACCCAGCTGAATGAAGCCAACCCAAAATCTTTGTAATTTTTCTCTTCAGTGAGTCACAAGATATGTTCTCGTTGGTTTGGCAGCAACTTAATTTTAAGAATTCTGAACTTAAAATTTTATATAGCATCATTGGCTCTGAGTTGGGAAATGGGTATTATGACAAAATACGTGTGGTTCCTATTTTGTGACTGGCAAGGTGGGACTTCTGATATAGGGCTATTTTATTTATTTATTTATTTATTTATTTATCTATCTATTTATTTATTTATTGCTTAGGATAGGGCAGTTTTTTTTAACACCTTTATTGGAGTATAATTGCTTTGCAATGATGTGTTAGTTTCTGCTTTATAACAAAGTGAATCAGTTATACATATACATATGTTCCCATATCTCTTCCTTCTTGCATCTCCCTCCCTCCCACCCTCCCTATCCCACCCCTCTAGCTGGTCACAAAGCACAGAGCTGATCTCCCTGTGCTATGCGGCTGCTTCCCACTAGCTATCTATTTTACATTTGGTAGTGTATATATGTCCATGCCACTCTCTCACTTTGTCCCAGCTTACCCTTCCCCCTCCCCGTATCCTCAAGTCCATTCTCTAGTAAGTCTGCATCTTTATTCCCATCTTGCCCCTAGGTTCTTCATGACCATTTTTTTTAGATTCCATATACATGTGTTAGCATACGGTATTTGTTTTTCTCTTTCTGACTTACTTCACTCTGTATGACAGTCTCTAGGTCCATCCACCTCACGACAAATAACTCAGTTTCGTTCCTTTTTATGGCTGAGTAATATTCCATTGTATATATGTGCCACATCGTCTTTATCTATTCATCTGTTGATGGACACTTAGGTTGCTTCCATGACATGGCTATTGTAAATAGAGCTGCAATGAACATTTTGGTACATGACTCTTTGAATTATGGTTTTCTCAGGGTATATGCCCAGTAGTGGGATTGCTGGGTCATATGGTAGTTCTATTTTTAGTTTTTTAAGGAACGTCCATACTGTTCTCCATAGTGGCTGTATCAATTTACATTCCCACCAACAGTGTAGGAGGGTTCCCTTTTTTCCACACCCTCTCCAGCACTTATTGTTTGTAGATTTTTTGATGATGGCCATTCTGACCGGTGTGAGATGATATCTCATTGTAGTTTTGATTTACATTTCTCTAATTTTTAATGATATTGGGCATTCTTTCATGTGTTTGTTGGCAATCTGTATATGTTCTTTGGAGAAATGTCTATTTAGGTCTTCTGCCCATTTTTGGACTGGGTTGTTTGTTTTTTTGATATTGAGCTGCATGAGTTGCTTGTATGTTTTGGAAATTAATCCTTTGTCAGTCGCTTCATTTGCAAATATTTTCTCCCATTCTGAGGGTTGTCTTTTCATCCTGTTTATGGTTTCCTTTGCTGTGCAAAAGCTTTTAAGTTTTATTAGGTCCCATTTTTAAATTTTTGCTTTTATTTCCATTTCTCCAGGAGGTAGGTCAAAAAGGATCTTCTGTGATTTATGTTATAGAGTGTTCTGCCTATGTTTTCCTTTAAGAGTTTGATGGTGTCTGGCCTTACATTTAGGTCTTTAATTCATTTTGAGTTGACTTTTGTGTATGGTGTTAGGGAGTGTTCTAATTTCATTCTTTCACATGTAGCTGTCCAGTTTTCCCAGCACCACTCATTGAAGAGGCTGTCTTTTCTCCACTGTATATTCTTACCTCCTTTATCAAAGATAAGGCGACCATATGTGTGTGGGTTTATATCTGGGCTTTCTGTCCTGCTCCATTCATCTATATTTCTGTTTCTGTGCCATGCTGTCTTGATTACTGTAGCTTTGTAGTATAGGGTGAAGTCAGGGAGCCCGATTCCTCCAGCTCCGTTTTTCTTTCTCAAGATTGCTTTGGCTATTCGGGGACTTTTGTATTTCCGTACAAATTGTGAAATTTTTTGTTCTAGTTCTGTGAAAAATGCACTGGTACCTTGATAGGGATTGCACTGAATCTGTAGATTACTTTGGGTAGTAGAGTCATTTTCACAATGTTGATTCTTCCAATCCAAGAACATGGTATATCTCTCCATGTATCTGTATCACCTTTAATTTCTTTCATCAATGTCTTATAATTTTCTGCATACAGATCTTTTGTCTCCTTAGGTAGTTTTATTCCTAGGTATTTTATTCTTTTTGTTGCAGTGGTAAATGGGAGTGTTTTCTTAATTTCACTTTCAGATTTTTCATCTTTAGTGTATAGGAATGCCAGAGATTTCTGTGCATTAATTTTGTATCCTGCAACTTTACCAAATTCATTGATTAGCTCTAGTAGTTTTCTGATAGCATCTTTAGGATTCTCTATATATAGTATCATGTCATCTGCAAACAGTGACAGCTTTACTTCTTCTTTCCCAATTTGGATTTCTTTTATTTCTTTTTCCTCTCTGATGGCTGTGGCTAAAACTTCCAAAGCTATGTTGAATGATAGTGGTGAGAGTGGGCAACCTTGTCTTGGTCCTGATCTTAGTGGAAATGGTTTCAGTTTTTCACCATTGAGGATGATGTTCGCTGTGGGTTTGTCATATATGGCCTTTATCATGTTGAGGAAAGTTCCCTCTATGCCTACTTTCTGGAGGGTTTTTATCATAAATGGGTGTTGAATTTTGTCGAAAGCTTTCTCTGCATGTATGAGATGATCATATGGTTTTTGTCCTTCAGTTTGTTAATATGGTGTATCACGTTGACTGATTTGCCTATTTTTTTTTTTTTTTTTTTTTTTTTTTTTTGCGGTATGCGGGCCTCTCACTGCTGTGGCCTCCCCCGTTGCGGAGCACAGGCTCCGGACGCGCAGGCTCCGGACGCGCAGGCTCAGCGGCCATGGCTCACGGGCCCAGCTGCTCCGTGGCATATGGGATCCTCCCAGACCGGGGCACGAACCCGTATCCCCTGCATCGGCAGGCGGACTCTCAACCACTTGCGCCACCAGGGAGGCCCTGATTTGCCTATATTGAAGAATCCTTGCATTCCTGGGATAAACCCCACTTGATCATAGTGTATGATTCTTTTATGTGCTGTTGGATTCTGTTTGCTAGTATTTTGTTGAGGATTTTTGCATCTATGTTCATCAGATATTGGCGTGTAGTTTTCTTTCTTTGTGACATCCTTGTCTGGTTTTGGTATCAGGATGATGGTGGCCTCGTAGAATGAGTTTGGGAGTGTTCCTCCCTCTGCTATATTTTGGAAGAGTTTGAGAAGGATAGGTGTTAGCTCTTCTCTAAATGTTTGATAAAATTCGCCTGTGAAGCCATCTGGGCCTGGGCTTTTGTTTGTTGGAAGATTTTTAATCACAGTTTCAATTTCAGTGCTTCTGATTGGTCTGTTCATATTTTCTATATCTTCCTGGTTCAGTCTTGGCAGCTTGTGCATTTCTAAGAATTTGTCTATTTCTTCAGTGTTGTCCATTTTATTGGCATACAGTTGCTTGTAGTAATCTCTCATGATCTTTTGTATTTCTGCAGTGTCAGTTGTTATTTCTCCTTTTTCATTTCTAAGTCTATTGATGTGAATCTTCTCCCTTTTTTATCTTGATGAGTCTGGCTAATGGTTTATCAATTTTGTTTATCTTCTCAAAGAACCAGCTTTTAGTTTTATTGATCTTTGCTATCATTTCCTTCATTTCTTTTTCATTTATTTCTGATCTGATCTTTATGATTTCTTTCCTTCTGCTAACTTTTGGGTTTTTTTGTTCTTCTTTCTCTAATTGCTTTAGGTTTAAGGTTAGGTTGTTTATTTGAGATGTTTCTTGTTTCTTAAGGTAGGATTGTATTGCTATAGAACTGCTTTTGCTGCATCCCAGAGGTTTTGGGTCATCGTGTTTTCACTGTCATTTGTTTCTAGGTATTTTTTGATTTCCTCTTTGATTTCTTCAGTGATCTCTTGGTTATTAAGTAGTGTGTTGTTTAGCCTCCATGTGTTTGTGTTTCTTACTGATTTTTTTCCTGTAATTGATATCTAGTCTCATAGCATTGTGGTTGGAAAAGATACTTGATATGATTTCAATTTTCTTAAATTTACCAAGGCTTGGTTTGTGACCCAAGATATGATCTATCCTGGAGAATGTTCCGTGAGCACTTGAGAAGAATGTGTATGCTGTTGTTTTTGGATGGAATGTCCTATAAATATCAATTAAGTCCATCTTGTTTAATGTATCATTAAAGCTTGTGTTTCCTTATTTATGTTCATTTTGGATTATCTGTCCGTTGGTGAAAGTGGGGTGTTAAAGTCCCCTACTATGATTGTGTTACTGTCGATTTCCCCTTTCATGGCTGTTAGTATTTGCCTTATGTATTGAGGTGCTCCTATGTTGCGTACATAAGTATTTACAATTGTTATATCTTCTTGAATTGATCCCTTGATCATTATGTAGTGTCCTTCTTCGTCTCTTGTAATAGTCTTTGTTTTAAAGTCTATTTTGTCTGATATGAGAATTGCTACTCCAGCTTTCTTTTGATTTCCATTTGCATGGAATGTCTTTTTCCATCCCCTCACTTTCAGTCTGTATGTGTCCCTAGGTCTGAAGTGGGTCTCTGTAGACAGCATATATACGGGTCTTGTTTTTGTATCCATTCAGCCAATCTATGTCTTTTGGTTGGAGCATTTAATCCATTTACATTTAAGGTAATTATCGATATATATGTTCCTATTACCATTTTCTTAATTGTTTTGGGTTTATTATTGTAGGTCTTTTCCTTCTGTTGTGTTTCCTGCCTAGAGAAGTTCCTTTAGCATTTGTTGTAAAGGTGGTTTGGTGGTGCTGAATTCTCTTAGCTTTTGCTTGTCTTTAAAGGTTTTAATTTCTCCGTGAAATCTGAATGAAATCCTTGCTGGGTAGAGTAATCTTGGTTGTACATTTTTCTCCTTCATCACTTTAACTATGTCCTGCCACTCCCTTCTGGCTTGCAGAGTTTCTGCTGAAAGATCAGCTCTTAACTTTATGGGGATTCCCTTATGTGTCATTTGTTGTTTTTCCCTTGCTGTTTTTAATACTTGTTCTTTGTATTTAATTTTTGATAGTTTGATTAATACGTGTCTTGGTGTGTTTCTCCTTGGATTTATCCTGTATGGGACTCTCTGTGCTTCCTGGACTTGATTGACTATTTCCTTTCCCATATTAAGGAAGTTTTCAACTATAATCTCTTCCAATATTTTCTCAGTGCCTTTCTTTTTCTCTTCTTCTGGGATCCCTATAATTCAAATGTTGGTGCATTTAATGTTGTCCTTGAGGTCTCTGAGACTGTCCTCAATTCTTTTCATTCTTTTGTGTTTATTCTGCTCTGCAGTAGTTATGTCCACTATTTTATCTTCCAGGTCACTTATCCGTTCTTCTGCCTCAGTTATTCTGCTATTGATCCCTTCTAGAGAATTTTAAATTTCATTTATTGTGTTGTTCATCACTGTTTGTTTGCTCTTTAGTTCTTCTAGGTCCTTGTTAAATGTGTCCTGTATTTTCTCCATTCTCTTTCCAAGATTTTGGATCATCTTTACTCTCATTATTCTGAATTCATTTTCAGGTAGACTGCCTATTTCCTCTTTATTTGTGAAGTCTGGTGGGTTTTTGCCTTGCTTCTTCATCTGCTGTGTGTTTCTCTGTCTTCTCATTTTGCTTACCTTACTGTGTTTGGGGTTTCCTTTTCGCAGCCTGCAGGTTTGTAGGTCCCACTGTTTTTGGTGTCTGTCCCCAGTGGCTAAGGTTGGTTCAGTGGGTTCTGTGGGCTTCCTGGTGGAGGGGACTGGTGCCTGTGTTCTGGTGGATGAGGCTGGATCTTGTGTTTCTGTTGGGCAGGTCCACGTCTGGTGGTGTATTTTGGGGTGTCTGTGGCCTTATGATTTTAGGCAGCCTCTGTGCTAATGGATGGGGTTGTGTTCCTGTGTTGCTAGTTGTTTGGCATAGGGTGTCCAGCACTGAAGTTTGCTGGTCGTTGAGTAGAGCTAGGTCTTGGCGTTGAGATGGAGATCTCTGGGAGATTTTTGCCATTTGATATTACGTGGAGCTGGGAGGTCTCTGGTAGACCAGTGTCCTGAACCTGGCTCTCCCACCTCAGTGGCACAGCCCTGATGCTGGGCTGGAGCACCAAGAGCCTGTCCTCCACACGGCTCAGAATAAAAGGGAGGAAAAATAAATAAATAAATAAAATAAAATAAAATAAAATAAAGTTATTAAAATAAAAAATAATTATTAAGAGAAAAAATTTTAAGCAATAAATCAAACAAACAAAAAACCCGGACATACAGGACCCTAGGACAAATGATAAAAGCAAAGCTATACACAGAAAATCACACACAGAGGCATACACATACACACTCACAAAAAAAGAGAAAAAGGGGAAAAAAAACATATATATCGTTGCTCCCAAAGTCCACCTCCTCAATTTGGTATGATTCGTTGTCTATTCAGGTATTCCACAGATGCAGGGGACATCACGTTGATTGTGGAGCTTTAATCCGCTGCTCCTGAGGCTGCTGGCAGAGATTTCCCTTTCTCTTCTTCGCACAGCTCCCGGGGTTCAGTTTTGGATTTGGGTTCAGCTTTGGATTTGGGTTCAGCTTTGGATTTGGCCCCGCCTCTGCGTGTAGGTCGCCTGAGGGCGTCTCTTCCCGCTCAGACAGGACGGCGTTAAAGGAGCAGTTGCTTCCGGGACTCAGGCTGGGGGGAGGGAGGGGTACGGATGCGGGGCGAGTCTGCGGCGGCAGAGGCCGGCGTGACGTTGCACCAGCCTGAGGCGCGCCGTGTGTTCTCTTGGGTAAGTTGTCCCTGGATCACGGGACCCTGGCAGTGGCGGGCTGCACAGGCTCCCAGGAGGGGAGGTGTGGAGAGTGACCTGTGCTCGCACACAGGCTTCTTGGTAGCGGCAGCAGCAGCCTTAGCGTCTCAAGCTCGTCTCTGGGGTCTGCGCTCATAGCCGCGGCTAGCGCCCATCTCTGGACCTCCTTTAAGCAGCGCTCTGAATCCGCTCTCCTCGTGCACCAGGAAACAAAGAGGGAAGAAAAAGTCTCTTGCCTCTTCGGCAGCTCCAGACCTTTCCCGGACTCCCTCCCGTCTAGCCGTGGTGCACTAACCCCTTCAGGCTCTGCTCACGCCGCCAGTCGCCTCTTGGGCTGGTGAGTGCCGGTCGGCCCCGATCCTCTGTGTGGGAATCTCTCCGCTTTGCCCTCCACACCCCTGTTGCTGCGCTCTCCTCCGTGGCTCCGAAGCTTCCCCCCTCCGCCACCCGCAGTCTCCGCCCGCGAAGGGGCTTCTAGTGTGTGGAAACCTTTCCTCCTTCACGGCTCCCTCTCACTGGTGTAGGTCCCGTTTCTATCCTTTTGTCTGTTTTTTCTTTTTTCTTTTGCCCTACCCAGGTACGTAGGGAGTTTCTTGTCTTTTGGGAGGTCTGAGGTCTTCTGCCAGCATTCAGGAGGTGTACTGTAGGAGCTGTTCACATGTAGATGTATTTCTGATGTATCTGTGAGGAGGAAGGTGATCTCCGCGTCTTACTCTTCTGCCATCTTGAAGCTCTCCTAGTGCTATTTTATACAGACTATTGGTAGAGTCTGAATGAACTTTAGAATTAGCTTGAGGAGGAAGAGGGAAGGAATTTTAAATTAAAGCAAGAGAACCTTGTGTTTCCCACCCCAGTTACACTGAAGTTAACAGGTAAACTGATTTGTGTGGCTCTCCAGATATAATAAGCAATAAATGAAAACTTCTCAGTATTTGAAGGCCCTCTTTGTGGCCCTCCAGTCTGTTTCATGGAGGCTCACAGGAGCTGTAGCTCCCTCATGGGATTAGGAGGTTATAGTCCCTCATAGGAGTATGTGACGCACTATGCAGATATTTATAATTATATTGGGAGGAGGAAATTAGATATGTGAGTATAGGTTTTGAAGCAGGAGAAAGTGCAGAGGCAAAGGAAGAGTAAAGGTTTGTTTGCTGTGACTCTGTTTGGCGAAACCTGTTCTGAATGAAAATGCCCTCAAAGAAACCAGAGCAAAACATCATCAGCCTGAGGTCTCTGAGTATATTGAACTGTGCCATATCAAAAAGAAGTCTAAGCTTTTGATCCCTTTTCTCAGGTGGGATTTAGAAGGTATGTCAGTATCTACAAATTCAGTTCTAAGATGGTGGAAAGAAGCTTTGAAGCCAATGAAAAGCATAAAGCAGGATTTTATTAAGAATTTATCCAGGAACATGGAGTGCTGGTGTGGAACATCAGGCTGGTGCTGGAGCAAGGGACTGGGCATGCACCCTGAGCTGGCCCTGCACCCAGCCATGCCACAAGCTCTGAAATGACTGCCATGGAAACTTGGTTGCTGGGGGGTGCCAAGCCATGACTTCATGATCTTGGGAGCACTGGCCCCATCTGATGCCTCAGTGACTAGTCAGGGACTGATGGCTACAATCTTAACAGTTGAGTCTTAAATCATCAGAGATAGATGAGCTCATTTCACACAAAGCCATTACAAAATCCATGGGAGTGACAATGTAGTTATAAAGCCTAAAATAGTGATAGGAACATCTACCAAAAGTCTGATCCCATGTTTCTTTCTTTCTTTCCCTCCCTCCCTCCCTTCCTTCCTTCCTTCCTTTCGTTTTCTTTCTTTTGTTGTGCCAGGTCTCAGTTACAGTAGGTGGGCTTCTTAGCTGCAGCACATGGGCTCCTTCATTGTGGCAGGCGGGCTTCTTAGTTGCGGCTGGAGGGCTCCTCTGGTTGTGGCTCGCCAGCTCCTTAGTTGTGGCATGCATGTGGGAATCTAGTTCCCTGACCAGGGATTGAACCCTGGCCCCCTGCATTGGGAGTGTGGAGTCTTAACCACTGCACCACCAGGGAAGTCCCTGATCCCATGTTTCTGTGGCATAGAAAGCACTATAAATTTGGCATGATGATCATGTCATCTCATGGTGTCCATACACTTGGCATTTGGATTACAAAGGTACCTTTGCTTCACCCTTAATAATTCTGAGATAGTATTTGTATGATTTACTAATGTTTTATCAAAAGTAATAACTATAGTATCTTTAACAATTTCCAGTTCATAGAGTACTTCCTTATATATTATTTTACGAAAGTATTTTGGAAGCTATTATGAAGTAACTTCTCTGTAAAACGAAAGACATATAAATGGTGTTCCCTAGTTGTTATGGCTTGAATTGTATCCCACTAAAATTCATATTTTGAAGTCCTAACTCCCAGTACCTCAGAATGTGCCCTTATTTGGAAATAGGGTTTTTGCCAATGTCATTAGTTAATTTAAGATGAGGTCATTAGGGTGGGGCCTAATTTAATATGATTGGTGTCCTTATAAAAAGGGGAGGTTTGAAGACAAGCTCACACAGGGAGAATGGCATGTGAACATGGAAGCAGAGGTCTTGTGACTACAAGCTAAGGAACACCAAAGACAGCCACCAACCACTGGAAGCCAGAGGAGAAGCATAGAACAGATTCTCTCTGACAGTTCACAGAAGGAGCCAACCCTTCCAACACCTTGATCTTGGACTTCTAGCCTCCAGAAATAAGACAATTTCTGTAGTTGAAGCCACCCAGTGTGTGGTACTTTGCTGTGGCAGTGCTAGCTGGCCAGTACAGCAATCATCGACACATCCATATTACGTGTGATTGTGCCACAGTTACAACCTTTTTTTTTGCCCCACTTTTCTCTGGAGGCATTTGAAATTTCTTTAATAGAAGGTATGAGTGCTGGGTTGTTGGTAGCAAGAGGAAGGCCTGGGACAGAAGGGCAGGCTGAGGGCTGTTGCAGATGAGGAGGGCTGAGCCAGCAGGGGATAGTGAGTGGTATGCTGGAGGGAAGTGGCCAGAGAAGTTAAGGGCTGGTGCTCGTTAAGGCTCCACACTCAGACCCTTTTTCTTTTCATCCTGTGCCTTCTCCCTGTCACTCTCATCTACCCTCATGGCATCAAGCTCTATTCATTGATAGCTCCCATATCTCCACCTCTAGCCCACACCTCTCTCCTGAGGTCCATGTATTCAGCTGATGATTGACCTCCTTACTGGAAGACCCACAGGCACTTACGACTCAGTAAATGCAAGAATTAACTCTATTATCTTTAATCCAAACCTACACCTCCTACTGGCAATACAGTAAGTCCCCTACATACAAGCCTTCAAGTTGCGAACTTTCAAAGGTGTGAACTTGAGTTTGCATGTCCAATCACATAAGTTAGTTCACGTGTTTGGCGTACATTGTCATGTTCATGCATCCTCTACAAGTGGTTGTGCTTTTGTATACTTCACAGTACAGTACTGTATAGAGTACAGTGATACAGTATCTTTACTTCAAGCCCAGGATGTCCAGAAACAAGCGTAAAAGCAGCAGTGATGTAGCTGGTACTACTATACTTTTCAAGGTACTGTACTATAATATTAAAAAATGTTTTCTTTATTTTTTGTGTTTGTTTTTTAAGTATTATTTGTGTGAAAAGTATTATAAACCTATTACAGTACAGTACTATATAGTCGATTGTGTTAGTTGGGTACCTAGGCTAATTTTGTTGGACTTGTGAACAAATTGGACTTATGAACACACTCTTGGAATGGAACTCGTTTGTATATAGGGGACTTATTGTATTGTTTACTGGCATGAACTCATATCACAGGTCACTCGATCCAGGATCCCTGGTGTCATCCATAACCCCTCCCATTCCCTTTCCAACCACATCCAAACGATTACAAGTAACTGTTCCTTCTGCTTCTCTCAGGTCACTCAAATCCATCCCTTCCTCTGCATTTTCAGGTCCTACCCTAATTCAGACACTCGTAATTTCAGATAACTTTCTCAGTGTTTTTTTTTTGCATCCAATCTCTTCCTTTCCTTGCTATTGCCAGAGTCATATTTCTAAAATATGTGCCATATCACTTTCTTATGTAAGTCTTCAGCGGCTACCCAAAACATACAGGATGATGTTTAAATTCCTTGGCATGTCACAGCTTCGTTATTTGGTTCCTGCCCATTTTCCCAATTTTATCATCTATCCCCTTTTGAACTCTAAGCCATAAGGAACTATCAACTAATTAATTTCCTGAAGGTATCATGCTTTTTCACATGGATGTGAAGTTCCACTTGCTTTTTCCTTTTTCAGGAAAACCGTTCCTTCTTTGATTGCTATGCCTGTTTACTGAAGTCCATTTATCCTTTAAGACATCCCAAATATGCTGTTTCCCTTTTTTTTTTTTTTACATGCTGGGCATATAAACAGTGAGGCAGTCACAGTCTAGTTGGGGATATATACGTCCAACGAATAATCATAAATTATTTTATTTTCATAATTATAAGCACTGTGAAAGGGAGCATCTAACACGTAGACCAAACCTGAAATGATGGAAGTAGAAAGAGTCTCTGGAGAAGTGTCATTTAAGCCAAGACGTAAAGGATGTACAGCAGTTTTCCAGGCAGAGAGTGTGCTAAATGCTCTCTAGACAAAGGCAACAATATATTTGAAGACCCTGAGGAGGGAGGAAATTTCCCTTTCTCAACTCACATAGCATCTTGAACATATAAAATCATCATATTGATGTAATAATTTTCTGACTTGTGAATCCTTTAAGGGTAGAATCTATGCAAGCTCTGGTCTGGTGTATTAGCTTTCCATCCAAGTAAATATAAGTTAAAGGAGAAGAAACTGGGATTTCCTAAGATTAAGTCAGTGGAGATAACTTAGGTTGTTAGGCCCTCAGGAATTTTATCAAGTTATGTCTATCTAAAGAAAATCTAGGGCTTCCCTGGTGGTGCAGTGGTTGAGAGTCCGCCTGCCGATGCAGGGGACACAGGTTTGTGCCCCGGTCTGGGAAGATCCCACATGCCGCGGAGCGGCTGGGCCCGTGAGCCATGGCCGCTGAGCCTGCACGTCCGGAGCCTGTGCTCCGCAACGGGAGAGGCCACAACAGTGAGAGGCCCGCGTACCACAAAAAAAAAAAAAAAAAAAAAAAAAAACCCTAAAGATTTCAATTGGGAGTTAATATTAATGTTCATGAGTATAACAATATCCTACATTTATGCAGATCTTTGGACTTGATGAAATAGATATAAAAAGTGATGAGTAATGTGAAGTCCCACTTCTTCAGAGAGAAAATAAAGGAGAGATAGATTATATCTCACAAAGGCTCCAAGGTCATCGTTTCTCCCCTGTCTTGCTGAAACAGGAAAATGACGGACATGATAGATAGCTGTCGGAGCTGTGATTTTCTCTTGCTCTATTGGAAACAGAATAGAAAGGCCAGGCCAACACTGATGGATATGTGCTGTGATGTGAGTTGGCACAGTATCGTACTGATCATACTGATCATTGCCATGATTGGGATGTGTTCTTGCACAGTCTTTCCTGTAGCAGGCACTTTGCTTCTACTGCAAGACTCTTTTCTTCCTCTTGATGCCGTATTGTTGTGTGACTCTGTTTCAGCTGTCTCAAGTGTTAGATGGAGGCAAGAAGGAGACGGCCATGTGTGTTGAGTGGCTTAGAGGTTCACCTGCCTCTAAGGAGGGAGGGACCTGAGGATAGATGATGACTCTCCTGCCCCGAGTCCAGGAAGACTGCCTGAATGACTGATAAGCTCTGTGATGCCCAGGTCATTCCTTCTGCATATTTTGGACAGCAACTATGGCCCTGCTGGGCTCTCAGTTATTTCCGGCTAACTGGGGAAAGGGGGTGACCCGATCAGTACCCTCCAGATGGCCCCACTCTCCACTTCTCCCATCACCACCCCTCAGAATAGTAGGGATTTCACAGCCTACATTGTCACAGGAGTTCAAGCCTGCTAGCACAGGAGTAACCTGATTTTACAGCCAAGTCAAGGAGGACTTCTTACAGGGCTAATGATACACTTGTCATCTGAGGAATTCAGAGCAGTTCAAAAATAATTTATAGTATAAGGAGTAAGAAATGTAAACCACTTTGTTGGAAAATGGACCATATATCATATGCTCTTTGGTGATTCTCCTCCTCTGTGACTGTAGAATGGCATCGTAAGAGTGACATTTGGGGCTTCCCTGGTGGCACAGTGGTTGAGAGCCCGCCTGCCGATGCAGGGAACAACCGGGTTCGTGCCCCGGTCCTTTAAGATCCCACATGCCGCGGAGCGGCTGGGCCCGTGAGCCATGGCCGCTGAGCCTGCGTGTCTGGAGCCTGTGCTCCGCAATGGGAGAGGCCGCAACAGTGAGAGGCCCGTGTACAGCAAACAAACAAACAAAACAAAACATTTGTTTTCCTTTTATGCTATTTACCACGCCAGGTTCCTTTTTCTTGCCATATATATTTAATTTTGACAGTGAAGAGATCACTAAAAGTAGCATTACAGGTCACTTTAATTGCAGCCATTTCAATTGCTTATCAACATAGCAATAAAATACAGAAGTGTTATTACCAAGGTGTTGCTGAGTCGTCATCTCTTTTAATAGCTCTCTGTGAGTGTGACCTGTACTACAAGCTAATTATGAAGACTAACTCTTGCATATGGGATGTGTGTACCTATTTTTTTTTTTTTGTGGTACGCGGGCCTCTCAGTGTTGTGGCCTCTCCCGCTGTGGAGCACAGGACTCCGGACGCACAGGCTCAGCGGCCATGGCTCACGGGCCCAGCCGCTCCGCGGCATGTGGGATCTTCCCGGAGCGGGGCACGAACCTGTGTCCCCTGCATCGGCAGGCGGACTCTCAACCACTGAGCCACCAGGGAAGCCCTACCCTATCTATTCTTTTATCCCTATTGAACTGCTGGGTATTTAGTTTGCTACTTCTTTTTCCCCCCCCTTTTTCCTTAATTTTCTTTGTTATGGTGGAGAAGAGATTGGGGAGAGCTAAGAAAGCAAGCAATTAAATTTTTCTGAGTCACAGCCAAGACTGTTTAGAACTTATTGGAGTCCCTAGGAAAGACTTTCTATATCCCCCCAAATCCACATACTTTATTTAATGTTGCACAGAATGTGGGTTATTGATCTCTGTACGGAGAGGGTGGTAATGAGGGAGGGAAGTATATTCCAGGGATTTCTCTCAATCTGCAGTGTTTCTGTAAGCAGGGAAAGCCCCATGATGAGTTGTCATGTCTTCACCCTCCTTTGTTAGTCCATTTGTGGCATCATAGTGACAGGACACAGGGCAAACATTAGTTTTACATCACCTTGTTTAGGAACATCATCCTGAATAAGTACTTGAGTCTTTCTTCATGAAACTGGCTTCTATAACCAATAGATCATATTTAGATGCACTTCACTTTTAAAATATATCTCCAAAAATCTGATATCTAAATCATGCTCTGGAATCATTCCCAATGGACCAAACTTGAAACTTCCAGAATAAAGAGCAATATTTCCTCCTACTATTGTTTATTTTTCACATTAGGAAATTGTTTCAACATCAAGATACGATTTGGGCTCAGAGAAGCTTATCTTAGGAAGTCTAGGTGTGGGATACATTTTGATTAAATTCAATATGAGTTGAGTCAATATGAAATTTTATCAAATAATCCTCATGTCAATCTGTTTGAATGAATCCACACACTAAAGTCTATGAAAGGATGGATCAGAAGCAAGTCCAGGTTGTATGGGGTCTGAGGCATTAATGATTTGGAGAGCTTTCTTTAAGAAAAAGAATACAAAGTTACAAATGCAACTTTAAATTAGGTATGAAAATAAATATTTATTTAGACTGAGAAATCAAAAGTTATGCATTTTAAAATGCGTCACAAAATCCCAAATCATCACAAAATCCTAAAAAAGAACACTATTTTTATTAATTAACTTCCGGATACACTTTTATAATTGTTACATTTTTTGGTTGCATTCTCTTTGTCTCTTCAAATGATAATAAATTTTTAAATATCATTTTTTGTAGAGAGTAGAAAGATAATAGTTTTTCCCTTAGCATGACTGACTCAAAATTGCTTTGTATTACTGGTAGTTTAGAAACATTTATTTCAGTTTAAACTCTTTATTGATGCTGTTATGCAAATGTTTAGGATTTTTGTCAAATTAGGGAAATCCCCTTTAAACTTTGCTTTGTATATGAACTTTATGATTTTAGACATTTGAAGTTTTCTTAGGCAGAAGGTTTCTAATCTGAAATATTATTTGATCTGACAACATTCATTAAGCAATGCAGATTGTGTTTTTCTGTTCTATAACATTCATCTGCCTTTTGCTTTTTTATTTCTGGTTTGAGACTCTCCTGGTGGAATTTTTTTCTTCATGTTAGTGATATTGATCCACAAGTTATAGTTTCCATCATGATATAATAAGAATTTTGGTGATATTGAAACTTCAGCCAGTATTCTCTTTTAGTTTATATTTGGCTTCTTTATTAAAATCACTCTTGAATTTTGGCATTATCTATAATTCTGAAAAAAATATAAAATGAATCTGAAAGTACAAACAAGAGTAGTTCAATGCATTTTAAATTACTGCTCTATTGTACTGAGCTAAAAGTAATGTAGTTAAATGAATCTTATATAACATACCATGACTTATTAGTGAATATTTGCACTTGTTTCTTTATTCTATTTCACTGTGTTAGTGACAATATTTATACTATTTCATCTAGAACCACTAGAGTTTATCAGGACAATATGTGAGAGAGACTCTAAGATATAATCTAATATCTTGGGATGCATAAAACATGTAACAGCTGCAGGTTTGTGCCCTGCAAACACAGACATTCTGGTAAATTCCATTAAAAACAGATTCTCATCAAAAAAGGGAAAAATATATGGTGCATTTATATTTGTGTGTGCTGCATAACCAAGTATACCTTTGACAGGAGAAGACTTCAGTTTTGATCATGCATTAATAAGAATGGAATCTTTTGTGTAAAATATCATACAAATTAGCTTTTGACTTCCTACATTTCAAACCTTGTTTCCCTTTCACAACCCAACAGTTCTGGTGCTGGGTCAACCATAGGACATGCTAACAACATGGCTTAACTTCTCGTCGTGCATTTCAGATCATGATGCCTGGTAGGTTGGTGTAGTTGACTGTAGGAGTACTTTTGGAGGTCATTTCCATACTGGGATGGCTGCTCACCACTTAACAGAAATGACTGGAAGTGATATAAACATGAACTATTAAACTCAACTCAGTGTGTCCCTAACTCAACTTCTTAGCCAAAACCCAAAGTGATTCACAATTACACCAAAATCATCCAACACAGGGGAAAATGTAACAGATGGGAAATCAGAGTGGAAAGAGACTGTCATCTAAAGCATTGCCGTTTAAAGATCTCTGATTTGCAAATTTTGTGAAAATATGTGATGATATGTGGCTAGGTCTTCTCTCAGGACCCTGTAAGGTGAAAGCCCCATTAGTCTCACAGGAAAGCTCATTCTGGGGGAGATCTGTCTCTGTCTCTGTCTCCATCTCTCTCTCTCTGTTTTCTTTTTCTCTCTTAAGTTTACTCTGCAATGGCCAGCGTGTGCTTTCACCCTTTCAGTGCAAGAGGCGACACTGGCCTGTTTTGGGAAAGGAGGGCCATGGAACAATGGAACAATAGTCTATATTTGGCACAAACTTGACACTCCCCATGTTTTCAGGGGGCAGCAACTTTCCATTTGCTAAGTGACTCTTAATTGTGCTCATCAGTTCTTTCTAGCATTTTCTGTAGGAAGTAAGGCCCAATACTTCTACCACCACGGAGAAGCAGTGATGCACAGTCAGACTAAATAGATTTCCCAAGTTTATATGGTGCTTTAATGGCTGCAGTGTTTGGGAAATGCCCTGTTAAATAGTTTTATTTAATATGGGACTTCCCAGAGCCTTTGAGATGGTAATGTGAACATCAAAGATGCTTCAAGAAAGGATGAGGGTGTGCAACATCTCCTACATTTATTTCATCAAGAATCTTTTTTTTTAATCTGTTGTGTCTCCTGTAGAACTGAACTTGTGGAGAAACACAATGCTTGTATTTCCATTTTCCATTAGCTACCCCACCCCCCGGTGAGGAGTTAAGACCGGTATTCCTGCTTGAACCAACCAAGAGTGCACATAAAATAAGCACTTATTGTTCAATGACAATAAAGTTTTCAGTAAAAACCTGATCCTAATAAATTCATATGTGTTCATGAGTCTGTGATTACTAACATTGATGTCGATTTTTAAGTAGTTATATTCAGAGCAAGGTTTAAATAAATTCAAACAACTCAATATACAAAGTGATCATCTTTTAAATTCATCTGAATTGTGGATTATACACCCTGGCAGAACTCTTCAATATTTGTCCCTGCTGCCCTCAAGATGCCCCGTAAGGGCTTGAAGGCAGGTGTAAAGGTGAGTTTAAAAGGGACGAGGGAGCTGAGTGAGGAGTAAGAGTCAGTGAACATGTGTGTGAGGATGGAAAGGAGCAGGTGTACAGAAGGACGATGAATGAGAGGTAACCTCCACTTGTGACAGCGTCCAGGTTCAGATGAGGCGGTGTCAGACCGCTACGCTGCTGCCCATTTACCTGAGAGCGCTTAACTGGAGGCAGTGTCTATTCTGCTGCACCATCGCATCCTGAAATGGAACCCACTCTCTACTGCCACTGCCCTCGATCAAGTGCAGCCCTGCTTTTTATTGAAACTGCCTCTTATCTTCCTAACTGGAACCCCTACCTTAAAGTTTATTTTATTTCAGTATATGCTCCTCACTGCTGCCAGAAATACCTCCCCCAATGCAAATATAATTATTCTATGGACATCCACACAAGCTCTTTGAGGAAAAGCCAGAATGATGGCAAAGTGGGAAGAGCAAAAGGAGAAAAAGGAGAGATTTGACCAAGGCTCTGATCATCAGAATGTATGGTGTGGGCCAGCTGACAGGCAAAGGCAGAGGGAAACAGTGCCCGGTGCTGCAGTGTATGGCGTGCATATAGCCCCGAGTCCCAGTTCCTGCTAAACTCTCATTTGGATTCCTCATCAAAGCAAGATTTAAGGCAAACTGCTATGGAAGAGTTGAACCAATTTCTTTCCTGTGTTCACCTGAGTCTCATCAGTTGCAGGCACCACAGGATGAAGTGCAGTGTATGTTCGCTTGTCTGTGATCAATCATAACACCAACGCATTTCTTCTTTTCCTTTTCTAATATCATTTCTTTCCATTAAGAGTCTCTCCTCGCGTGGCCTGGCTAGTGCTTGACACAAGGCTTCTGAGCCCCTTCCTGAAAACCAAAGCCTACTACTGTGGAGTGGGGTGGGAAGAGATAATTAGTGAAGAGAGAAGGAAAAAAGGTACTAAAAATACCTATGCTATATGCTCTTGTGAAAAATTGTAACAGGGGTGTTTCTAGCTAGAATTCAGAATAAGGAGAAGAATGAATGGAATCCCAGGTCCAAGGAATAACGTTAAGAAACCAACTTTAGAGTCACAGAGTTATGCATTCAACCCTTGCTCTGCCAATTTTTGGCTCTGTTTGTTAATATGTAAAAAGTAAAATGGGATCAATAGTGGTATGTATCTCATAGGGTGGTTTCAAGAATTAGATATTTCTTATACTTAGTGTTTAATCAATATTAGCTAATATTCTTTTTTGCTATTGATGATTGCATGATCAACAGAAGTTAGATTTGAAGTTAGAAAAGTTAGAGGTTAGGAAAAAAATGAAGATTAATCTTTCATCTTTTCCCACATTGACTGATTTATGACAGATTAATTGTTACCATTTTTCGTAGCACATATTAGATTCTAGGGTAGATACTTCAAAACAGAAGACACCCTTGAGAAGTGTAAAACTTAGATCCTGTTTTGAAGTAATCTAATAGATCATTTAAATATCAGTTGAATAATCCAACAACAGATTAAAATATCAGGATGTTATATTTGAAAGAAAACTCATAGGTCATTTACTGAAACCCTTTCATTTCATAGATGCTGAAGCTGAGTTGTATCATTCATTTGTTCATTCACTTAACATTTTTTTTGAGTACCTCCTATTGGTCGCATACTATTACCTGACAGGTATAATAGAACCTGGGGCATAGCAGTGAACAGAACATACAGAATCCATGCTCTTTTAGGGTTTCTATTCTAGCTGAGGGAAGCAGACAATAAACAAATAAAATATCAGGTGGTGACATGTGCTACGTTAAAAATAAAGCAGAGTAAGGATGAAGAGGAACAGGAACACAAGAACATGCATGGGTTATTGTGTGTGTGTGTGTGTGTGTGTGTGTGTGTGTGTGTGTACACTCTTTTTTCAGGGGAGGACTCTCTGAGAAGGGGACATTTAAATAGAGACATGGTGGATGCCAGTACCCGGTTTGCTTGTGTGAAGGCAAAGTAGCACCTCAAGGATGACCCCTGTCCAGATCAGCCTGCCCAACCCTCTCAAGGACAGGTTAGATTTGGAAGAGTGTTTGAAGATGAGGTGAGGAAACAGTAAGCACATTTTGGAGGAAAGGTGACACAGTGCCCCTTTCTGCTTCTGGCTCACGATAATTTCCAGTAGGTTATGTGAACCCTTTGCTAGTAGGTAATGTAGTATTAGGGCATTAACCAAAAAGACTAAAAGGAAATGCTTCTTGTTTTCACATTCTCTTGTTCCAGTTTTTTGACACATATGAGTGTGACTTAATGTGAGGGTACTTGAGACTGCTTTATCTTCTGCAGAAACGTCATCTTTATGAAAGTTAAAGAAAAGTAAAAGGAGAACAGTGCTTAGGTTCTAGAGCGTATTTTCATGGAGGCAGCGGCATCACAATTTAAACATCCCTAACAGCAGAAACAGTTGAGAGAGGGCATTTGTTGGAATGAAGTGACAAAGACCCCCCAACCCTCATTCTTTGCCCTCTCATTGTGGGAGTTAACTGTCAACAACAGGGGAATTTTAAAGACAAGGTGAGGAGGAGAGCATGTTCGCTTCTTCCCCCTCAAGCATTAAGGTCATAAATGTGAATAAGGTACTCAGGTTACCAATGGAAACGTGCGCTGTTGACTGGGAGTGCTCCAAAAGCAAACCAACCAAAAACCAAACAAAAAGCCCCTTACTGACAGACTCAGTACTCTCCAGCTTGGACATCAATCCTTGAACTGTTATTGTCTCCCCTTGCCTTCCTTTGAACAATTAGAAGCACTAACCTCAGTATAGGTTAGGGTATGGAACTTTCTTCAGAATCTTGATTTCTTCAAACCATATTTGGCACTTAAGTTCTCCAGCATGGATCAGAAGTATGGAAAATTGTGGAAATCCTGTATGTCGCCTAGGAGAAAGGAGAAATAGTTAAAGACAAAAGGAAGTCAGCATCAGTGGGTAGTGCTGTCTGTTACTGAATTTATTGAATCTGTGCTAGCAATTGACTTTTTAAGTGGTATCATCATTTAATATAACACTGAAAATAATGCTTCTCAATTAAACTATAACACCATGTTTCTTACATCTTAAAATTTTTATTTTACGTTATCAAGAGACTATTTTAGACTTATATAGAGTTAGAACTTTCTTTTATTATTTACCATATTTGTACATGTATAATAAGGAAGATACAAGTACAATAAATTGATTGTTGTTGCAGGAAGATGTGGAATTACAGTCATTCCTGTAACAAAGATCTTTGCTCCATTTATACCCTGTTGCTCAGTATCCATGTCTTTCCACATGTATAATCACTTTTTATTTAATGCCAAATAATAGTCCAAATTTTAAAAGACAGTAATGAAACTCATTATTTCTACTACCTACAATGCAAATAACTCAACTAAAGTGAGTTATGAATATCTATGACCACGTTTGCACATGGGCAGGTAGTTACAACTTCATCACAACTGCCACCTGGGGGACAGCAATTTTAAGATGCCATCAATTAGAAAATGCATCTAAATTTCAGAGATACTGAATATGTGAGGGGAAATGGGTATACCATTTGGATGAAATATGGTAATTACAGAAATAGAAAGTGAGAAAGTCCTATAATACTTTCTAATCCCATGGAACAAGGGGAGGAATGTTGGCCAGAGCATACTTGACTTTAGGTGAATGTATCCCTAATTCTGAATGAACTCTGGCACATGGGAGCTGCTGAGGATGAGTCTCTTTATGGAATGAATTGATGACTATGGTTGACTTTTCTCTCCTAAAGGAGAAGGAAGACCTTGTCATTGCTGCTCTTGACTTATAATAACAAAAAGAAAGGTCACCAATGCCCTCACAATCCTAACATGATTACTTTCATTTTTTGTACTCCATCCTAATGTTCATCTATGTGCATTTTTAGTTTTCATAATTGTAGTCATAATAATGAATGTATCATTTTATAGGTTTTCACTGAATATTATATGAAGACAGTATAATCATAATTTTATGGCTGTGTAATATTCCATTGATTTATACACAATAATTTATTTCAACATTCCTTATTATTATACATTAAGATTGCTTCTGATGCTTTACTATTTTAGATGGAGCTGCAAATAACATTATTGTGTACTTAGTTTTTCCTTCTGTTGAATTACTTCCTTAGGAAAAATTCTCAGGAGTGGAATTTTTGGGTCTAAGGAAATGATACATTTTTATAGCCCTTGGTATAAAATTGCCACAAGAAAGGTGCCAATAAAATTTCAGTGGCAATTTCTCCTTGAAGATTCTGTAGGACAGGGGATTGTTTTAACCACTCTGCAATGTTTGTCTTCTCCATTTTCTGGGATGTGTATGTCATTGGAGGCTTGGCTTAAAAAGAGAGGGACAAACAGATGAAATGCATTGCTCTGGCTTAGTTACGAGGTGCTCCCCAGCTTTCTCACAACTTGGAAGCCGTGGTTCAGTTCTTCCCTCTGCTTTTCCAGCTTTCTCAGCTCTGCGCAACTGGATAGAAGGCTCTAATGGGCTCTGAGTTAAAGGAAATCAGGCATTATTAGGTAGGACGTGGAGCAAATTTCCTTTTGTATCCTTCAGAATTGGATAGAAAAGGTAAACTTTGTTTAAGAAGGGTGGCTTGGTTCTAAAGTAATTTGCATACTTACTCTATGGAATTAGTCTGATTCAGAGGGTCAAAATGCTGATGTTCATTTTGTTGGATTCATGATAACTAGTACCAGACTATACAATCATCGGCTAAGTTAAGGCTATGTGTGAGAGACATAGAGCTGAATTTAGGACAGAAACATGTGCCTCATTGGGATATGTGCCATTTGAGGATTTTTTTCACAATGCTTTTGGTCATATCTGGGCTTCTACCATATCCTCCTCTCTGCATAGGGAAAGTCGGTAACTTAAGTGACAGAGGTATGTTTCCAGGATCCTGAAGGAAAGGAAGCAGGTGTTTCAACTCATGCAGTTCTTACATGGGCTGTGTTCTGCATGAGGGAGGGTAACACTGTCCACCTATCTCTTGACCTACCCTAAGTAAATCTTATGCTCCGAAATCCTTGTTTTTCAATAAATAGTTCCATTTTATCCACGTTATCTCTCTACTTCCAGTTACGAAAAACATTAAGCTTCTTTTTGGGAGAAGACTGGCAGGGGCCGTGGACGCCATCTGCGGTTATGAGAAAGCAAAAGAAAACTATCTCTAGAGGGTGTCATCATGGTCATAAGGACTCAGAAAGTGCCGTTTGCTAAGCTTCATTACAATTGTCAATACTAAATCTTACAGCCTCAAAACACAGTCTGATGTTATGATACTAGGTAGGTCAAATCAGATGGAGTTTGAGTGCAGGTTTTCAATCACTTTTTTTTTTCTATAGCATTTATTATAGAAACTGGGAAATCATTGTCTGAATCTTTCTTTTTTAAATTTTTAATTAAAAAATTTTTTATTGGAGTGAAGTCTGAGTCTTTCTAGCTTTCCAGTTTGTAGTCTTCTGATTTGACACTTTGTGTTATGTGCTCATAACCACGGACACGTGTTTGTGTTATATTGGTCAACAATATAACACAATATAACAATATATTGTTATACTGTTTGTGTTAACAATATAGCACAAACAGTGTAACAATACTGTTCAGGTGCAGGTGACAGAAATTCATCACAAACAAGTTAAAAAGAGGAATGTACTGGTTCGTGTTACAGGGAAGTCTGAATAGTTCTGGGCACACATGGGTCCAGGGGCTGGAATAATACCCTCACATTTCTATTTTAACCTCTGTTTCATGGTTCTGCCCTTTTGGTGTGTGGCTTCTTTTTCATACAGGCTCTAGCCACATGTTAGGAAATATGGACAGTGGTAACCCAAAGTATACACTCTTCGATTGTGACTCCCCTCTGCTAAGAGAGAGCCCGTCTGCCTCTGCATCCAGTCTCAAGAGTGACTTAGTTGGCGATGTTGGCATCATATGAACAAATTACTATAGTAAGGAAAATAATGTTCTCCAATTGGTGGGCCTAAGTGATAACTTCACTCCTTTGGCAGGTGGGGCTGGACATCAAGACTGATAATGTCCCACAGTGAGCACATGGGGTGGAAGAGGGGTGGTGTAATAAGGAAAAATGGGGTACACTTAGAAAAAGAGGAGGAAGGGGTTCTGAGCAAACCCAGCAAGTGGTCACTACAGGGCAGTTCTAAATGCCAGTAAGATTCACTGAAGAGATGAGGTGGCCTTTTTCAGTATTTTCTTTTCTTTTAGATCTGCTTTCCATTACCTTCCATGTTATCTGACATTTTGAGTCATGTGTTTAGACTACATTAAATGTGTACTCTCTCGTGCATAAATAAATATAAGCTGAGATCAAAGGAAATAAAACGCATTACCTCTTTCTAGTGTTTGGAATGATTTACTTATTTTTCTAAAAGCCTTGGTTAGTGGGCTTTGATGTAATGGGATTCATGTTCACACCAACTTCTTTCTACAACTTTGTAGTGGGTATTCAGTGGTCTCCACACCTGAAATGATGATTTTCTTGTCTCAACCTCTTCTCTACGTATCAGCATAATTAACAGATTTAATTGCTGTGTGAACCTTTATTTGCACTTCTGCTTAAATATGGATGCATTAGGCCAAGTGACTCCTCTCTAAATTTTCCCTAAGGATTCATAATCTTGTAGCTCACCAAGTAGCACGTTTTCTGTTAGAATGAACTTCCCTATTTTTTCAGTAATATACTTCATATTTCCTTAATAAGCCTTGATTATAGAACTTGTTAGCCACTTGTAAGCAGCTTTAAGTTTCTTTATTCTAGCAACAGACTGATAAAATGTAGGAAGAGGCTCATTCTCTGAAGATACTGACTTCCAAGTACACAGCCTCCTCTAGTTTTCCTGTGGTCTTGTTGAGGATTGGAACTAAAGCATGATTATTCTATAATCTGGGGAAAGAAAAAATTGGTATGTATTGGGAATAAATATCTGATCTGTGGATATACAGGAACGCGCCAGTTTTTTGACAGTACTGACTGAAGTTGAGTTTATCTGTTCATCTCTCCCTCCCTCTCACCTCTCTCTCCCTTCTCTCCCCCCTTCCTCTCTCTTTTTCCTCCTTTCCATCTTTTCTTCCTTTCTTTCTTTCACTAGAGTAATGAACATCTCACAGCTGAGCTGGCTTAAATGGGTTCAAAAAGAGAGCTATTGTCTGAAACAATAGCATTACATCCCACTGCCTAAGATAAATAATACTTCATAATAATACTTCATAAGACATTTTTCCTCAGTTGATGGAGCAGTTGATATTTGTGCAAAATTCAGTTTAAAAATGAGCCATAATTAAAAACGCAAATTCTGAGAAAAATCTTATATAAAGGACTGGCCATGGAGAAAGAGATAATTTACCAGTGTTTTCCATTAAGATTAAAGTCCCAAGGAAGAGATAGATTAAGGAAGATAGATTTCCTTTTAATTTGGAGGATGTTTCTTTTTCTGAAGACATAATGAATCAGCCAATCCCAAATTCTGTCTGGGCTGAATTGAAGAAGTGAAAAGTGTATAAGGTGCTCCCTTACTTACCTCTTCGACAACTGTTTTTATTCCAGAGAGCAACCAGCCTATCCCCAGTTAATAAGTCTACTTGGTGGATGGGGCTGAGAGCTTGTTGCTGAGACATTTGATCTCTGCGGTCTAATACCTACTGTTGATTCTTTGGAGGGGTTGTACCCATATTTTTTTTTTTATCCTCTTGATTATCACTCACAGCTATTGTTTGCATGTTGGGTAATTCCTGAGACATATATACACTTAATAGCATTTTAAAAGAGTTGCATTTTACGTTTTTTACTGAAAATTTCCACTTCCACTACACAGGATCTTGTGGACTCACCTGAGAATATAATTATCAAAGAATATAATAAACATAATTAACATTGTTTACTTTGAATTAGCACAGTGCTTGAAACTCAATTAATATTTGTTGGATGATTTAAAAAATTCTAAATAACGAATATGGAATTGAACTATAAGACTATATCCCTTCCATAAATTCACCCAAACTGTTAGGTCAAAATTAGCATTTTGATGGACCTTCAATACAAGTATTAAAAATCATGAATTAATGATCAAATTTATGATAAAAGCTAGTTTTATTTATATGATACCAAAATATCACACATTATTTATTGAGTTCTTAATATAAAATTGATAACTCATATTCATGCACTGCTAATAACTATGACTATCACCTTAATTATGTATTGTAGCATATCATTTGCTTTGGTGACATACATTTATAAATAGTACTTATAGAATTAAGTATGTTAAAATCTGCAAGGGGTCTTGAATATTCTAGCAGATAATTTCATTACTTTACAGATAATAATGGTATAACTAAAATATCTTGAGCATTTACCATTTGCTGGGCACCACAATAATCATATTATATATAATACCTTATTTAGCCCTCATATGAATACTGAGAAAAAGAAATAGACCTGCAGGTTTAAATTACTTATTTAAGGACACAGAGCAGAGTCACTTAATAGCAAATCTGAGATTTAAATCAAAGTTTTCCTGTGACTATGAGTCTGGGGACTCTCCATCATACTATATTGCATACATGTATTTTTGGAAGATATAAAATTATTTCTGCATGGTGGAGTCTGTGAAACCCCATTCTACCCTTTATTGTCAACCTGGGGCCTAACATAACATTATTTTAGTTGAAACAAATAGGCATGAAAAAGCATAGGTAATTAAGTTTACAAAGCTAAAAGAAAGAAAAAGAAAAAGAGTGGATCCCATGATTGACATGGAGAGTCAAGGGGTGATAAGGCCCTTGAGAATCTAGGATGAATGCTCTAAAGCATTTATAACAAGCAATCATGAGCAAGTGGCTTCAGTTCAGTTTAGTGAGACATAATTTGTCTCCCTAGGATGCACATAGTTTTCTATCTACATAAACCAGCTACTTATTAGTTGGCACCACCAAGGTGAGACTTTATAGCTTTGATTTCATAGTAGTTGCATCTAACTTACCATTTTATAGATCTGCTGAGATATAAACAGTGATGCTCATAAAAATTAAGGTTTATGGGCTTAATTTAAATTTAAAATATGGCACTTAATTTAAAATAATGGTTGACTATTCTTTCACAGGAAACTAGGCTGCTCTTTTATGATGATTTTGAATTGTGGGTTTTTATGGCTGTTACTAAGGATGACTGCTGACACAGGTCCATCCTCACCAGCAGGCTTTCACTATTAAACATAAGTAAAGAATGAACAGAAATGTAATAAAGTCTATTCTATTTTATTTTGTATATTTGATTCATTTAAAATTTAAAAAGTGGATAAAGCACACTTGCAGAAGAAAATTAACAAGAGCATTGACTGACAGCTGATTCATAAAATCAGGCTTTTTATTGAAAAATATGCACAGTAAGACACTTAACTGTGTTTACTTAATAAATTACTTTCAGTCTCTACTACCATGGCTAGTAATTACATACTACATACATTTTATTGAACAAACATGGGATGCTAATTACATTTCTTATTATTTGAAGAAGTAGAATATTAAAAATTAAAGCCTTTTTTGAAGCAGCCTCTTGGAGTAAAAATCTCTGACTGATGCCTGTAAAGTTACTTATACATTAAGATACAGCTCACAAAAAAAAAAATATGTGCTATAAATAGCACATTCTTCCTTTTCCTTTCCCTTCTGTGAGGTAAGTAGCAAGATCAGAAAAAGCTGAAAGAAGGTTAAAAGTGCAACTTCTTCTCTAACTTATTCTTTATTCATCATGTTCATTTATTTATCAAAATATATTCTTTTGATGCTGGTTATAGTGTTGAATAAGACAGGAAAAGCCCCAGCCCTCAAGGAGCTTACAGTTTATAAAGAAAGTAGATTTGAAGTAAGAAATGGTGAGTGTCATAAAGGTCATCATCAGAATGACTAACAGGGACACACAACCCAACAGGGATATGGCAAAGAGAAGATCAAAGGGGACTGAATAAGTGCCAGTTAATTCAGGGAGAGGTAGTTAGAATGTATTCCTGGCAGAGGTTAGGAGGGCCTAAGGTGAGCAGGAAAATTCGAGGAAAGGATAGTGTAATATGACTGGAGTATGAAGACTTAGAAATGAGTGGAGGGTGGGTGGTAAGAGTTTGTAAGATTGGCAAGTTGGTTCTCTAGGTCATGTGAAGGATTTTCAGCAATCTGACTTTGGGGCATATATCCAAAAGAATTGAAATCTGAATCTCAAAGAGATATCTGCACTCCCATGTTCATTGCAGCATTATTGACAATAACCAAGACAAGGAAGAGACCTAAGTGTCCATTAACAGATGAACACATTAAAAAAATGTGGCATATACATATAATGGAATATTACTTATCCTTAAAAAAGATGGAAATCCTGCCATTTGCAACAGTAGGGATGGATCTGAAGGACATGATGCTAAGTGAAATAAGCCAGAAAGAAAGACAGATACTGCATGATTTCACTTATATGTGGAATCTAAAATAGTCAAACATATAGAAGCAGAGGATAAAATGGTGATTGCCAGGGAGGAGGGCAGGGAATGGGGAAATGGGGAAATGTTGGTCAAAAGGTACAAAGTTTCCACTTTACAAAATAATTTCTGGAGACCTACTGTACAAAATAGGGCTTATGATTAATAATTCCATATTGAATACTTAAAAATTTGCTAAGTGAGTAGATCTTATGTTAAGTGCTCTTATCACAAAAGGAAAAAAAAAACAAACCTCAAAAAAGAAAAAAAGGGTTGGGTGAAAACTTTTGGAGGTGATGGATAAGTTTATGGTATTGATAATAATGAGGGTTTCAGGGGTGTATACTTATCTCCAGACTCACAAGTTGTATATGTTAACTATCTAGCTTTTAGTATATCAATTATTCCTCAATAAAGCTGTTAAAAAAGAATTATAAAATGTTTTTTTCAACTTTAACCTCTAATCCAAAGGAAAGCAATTGGAGGATTCTTTATTTAAATTTTTTTTTGAATTTTTTTGAATTTTATTTATTTATTTATTTATTATACAGCAGGCTTTTATTAGTTATCTATTTTGTACATATTAGTGTATATATGTCAATCCCAATCTCCCTATTCATTCCCCCCCACACTTTCCCCCCTTGGTGTCCATGCATCTGTTCTCTACATCTGTGTCTCTATTTCTGCCTTCCAAACTGGTTTATCTGTAACATTTTTCTAGATTCCACATATATGTGTTAACATACAATATTTGCTTTTCTCTTTCTGACTTACTTCACTCTTTATGACAGTCTCTAGGTCCATCCATGTCTCTACAAATGACCCAATTTCATTCCTTTTTGTGGCTGAGTAATACTCCATTGTATATATGTACCATTTCTTTTTTATCCATTCATCTGTGGATGGGCATTTATGTTGCTTCCATGACCTGGTATTTTAAATAGTGCTGCAATGAACATTGGGGTGCATGTGTCTTTTTGAATTATGGTTTTCTCTGGGTATATGCCCAGTTGAAGGGTTCTTTAGTGTCAGGGTGTTTGAATCACAGACGAAACTATTTCTTCTCAATTCCTTTATAAAGTGGCCTAGAATGGAAATCCACCTGGAAACATGTGAGTGGTCACAGCTGAAGAAATCTTTAATCAATAGCAATGTAAATTACCTCGTGAGACGGAATACCTTACTCATTATATTTACACCTCAGGTTACTTTACATTCGGTCTCTAAGAACATGAATAAAACAGCCTTGTCATCCACTCAAAGAAGTGAGCTTCTGGGATTGGAGTGTTCTGGGTATTAGATCTGATTTGGAACAGATATTTGCAGGGTTTTTTTTCCCTCCAATTTCTCTGGTATTTAAATATTCTTGCTCAAAAGTATAGCCTGAGAGATAGCCTCATCCACCAGAGGGCAGACAGCAGAAGCAAGAAGAACTACAATCCTGCAGCCTGTGGAACAAAAACCACATTCACAGAAAGATAGACAAAATGAAAAGGCAGAGGGCTATGTACCAGATGAAGGAACAAGATAAAACTCCAGAAAAACAACTAAATGAAGTGGAGATAGGCAACCTTCCAGAAAAATAATTCAGAATAATGATAGTGAAGATGATCCAGGACCTTGGAAACAGAATGGAAGCAGAGATCGAGAAGATGCAAGAAATGTTTAACAAAGACCTAGAAGGAATAAAGAACAAAAAACCAGAGATGAACAATACAATAACTGAAATGAAAAATACACTAGAAGGAATCAATAGCAGAATAACTGAGGCAGAAGAACAGATAAGTGACCTGGGAGACAGAATGGTGGAATTCACTGCTGTGGAACAGAATAAAGAAAAAAGAATGAAAAGAAATGAAGACAGCCTAAGAGACCTCTTGGACAACATTAAATGTAACAACATTCGCATTATAGGGGTCCCAGAAGGAGAAGAGAGAGAGAGAGAAAGGACCCAAGAAAATATTTGAAGAGATTAGAGTCGAAAACTTCCCTAACGTGGGAAAGGAAATAGCCATCCAAGTCCAGGAAGCCCAGAGAGTCCCATACAGGATAAACCCAAGGAGAAACACGCTGAGACACATAGTACTCAAATTGGCAAAAAATAAAGAAAAACTATTGAAAGCAGCAAGGTAAAAACAACAAATAACACAAAAGGGAACTCCCATAGGGTTAACAGCTGATTTCTCAGCAGGAACTCTACAAGCCAGAAGGGATTGGCATGACATATTTAAAGTGATGAAAGGGAAGAACCTACAACCAAGATTACTCTACCCAGCAAGGATCTCATTCAGATTCAGTGTAGAAATCAAAAGTATAACAGACAAGAAAAACTAAGAGAATTCAGCACCACCAAACCAGCTCTAATACAAATGCTAAAGAAACTTCTCTAAGTGGGAACCACAAGAGAAGAAAAGGACCTACAAAAAGAAACCCAAAACAATTAAGAAAATGGTCAAAAAAAATACGTATCGATAATTACCTTAAACGTGAATGGATTAAATTCTACAACCAAAAGACACAGTCTCGCTGAATGGATACAAAAAGAAGACCCATATATATGCTGTCTAAAAGAGACCCACTTCAGACCTGGGACACATACAGACTGAAAGTGAGGGGATGGAAAAAGATATTCCATGCAAATGGAACTCGAAAGAAAGCTGAGGTAGCAATACTCATATCAGATAAAATAGACTTTAAAATAAAGAATGTTACAAGAGATAGGGAAGGACACTACATAATGATCAAGGGATCAATTCAAGAAGAGGATATAACAATTAAAAATATATATGCTCCCAACATAGGGGCACTTCAGTACATAAGGCAACTGCTAATAGCTATAAAAGTGGAAATCGACAGTAACACAATAATAGTGGGGGACTTTAACACCACACTTAAACCAATGGACAGATCATCCAAAGAGGAAATTACTAAGGAGACACAAACTTTAAGTGACACAATACACAAGATAGGTTTAATTGATATTTATAGGACATTCCATCCAAAAATAGCAGGTTACACTTTCTTCTCAAGTGCACATGGAACATTCTCCAGGATAGATCACATCTTGGGTCACAAATAAAGCCTCAGTAAATTTAAGAAAATTGAAATCATATCAAGCATCTTGTCAAGACCACAATGCTATGAGATTAGAAATCAATTACAGGGAAAAAATGTAAAAACCACAAACACATGGAAGCTAGACAATACGTTACTAAATAACCAAGGGTCACTGAAGAAATCAAAGAGAAATCAAATATACGTAGAGACAAATGACAATGAGAAAAAGATGATCCAAAACCTATGGGATGCAGCAAAAGCAGTTCTAAGAGGGAAGTTTATAGCAATACAAGCCTACCTCAAGAAACAAGAAAAATCTCAAATAAACAATCTAACCTTACACCTAAAGGAACTAGAGAAAGAAGAATAAACAAAACCCAAAGTTAGCAGAAGGAAAGAAATCATAAAGGTCAGAGCAGAAATAAATGAAATAGAAACAAAGAAAACAGTAGCAAAGATCAATAAAACTAAGAGCTGGTTCTTTGAGAAGATAAACAAACTTGATAAACCATTAACCAGACTCATCAAGAAAAAGAGGGAGAGGACTCAAACCAATAAAATTAGAAATGAAAAAGGAGAAGTTACAACAGACACTGCAGAAATACAAAGCATCCTAAGAGACTACTACAAGCAACTCTATGCCAATAAAATGGACAACCTGGAAGAAATGGACAAGTTCTTAGAAAGGTATAGCATTCCAAGACTGAACCAGGAAGAAATAGAAAATATGAACAGACCAATCACAAGTCTTGAAATTGGAACTGTGATTAAAAATTTTCCAACAAACAAAAGTCCAGGACCAGATGGCTTCACCGATGAATTCTTTCAAACATTTAGAGAAGAGCTAACACCCATGCTTCTCACACTCTTCCAAAAAGTTGCAGAGGAAGGAACACTCCCAAACTCATTCTATGAGGCCACCATCACCCTGATACCGAAACCAGACAAAGATACTACAAAAAAAGAAAATTACAGATCAATATCACTGATGAATATAGATGCAAAAATCCTCAACAAAATACTAGCAAACAGAATCCAACGACACATTAAAAGGATCATACACCATGATCAAGTGGGATTTATCCCAGGGATGCAAGGATTCTTCAATTCTCACAAATCAATGTGATACACCATATTAACAAGCTGAAGAATAAAAACCATATGATCCTCTCAATAGATGCAGAAAAAGCTTTTGACAAAATTCAACACCAATTTATGATAAAAACTCTCCAGCAAGTGGGCCTAGAGGGAACCTACCTCAACATAATAAAGGCCATATATGACAAACCCACAACAAACATCATTCTCAATGGTGAAAAGCTGAAAGCATTTCCTCTAAGATCAGGAACAAGACAAGGATATCCACTCGCACCATTATTATTCAACATAGTTTTGGAAGTCCTAGCCATGGCAATCAGAGAAGAAAAAGAAATAAAAGGAATACAAATTGGAAAAGAAGAAGTAAAACTGTCACTGTTTGCAGATGACATGATACTCTACATAGAGAGTCCTAAAGATGTTACCAGAAAAATATTAGAGGTAATCAATGAATTTGGTAAAGTTGCAGGATACAAAATTAATGCACAGAAATCTCTTGCATTCCTATACACTAATGCTGAAAAATCTGAAAGAGAAATTAAGGAAACACTCCCATTTACCATTGCAACCAAAAGAATAAAATACCTAAGGATAAAGCTACCTAGGGAGACAAAAGACCTGTATGCAGAAAACTATAAGATACTGATGAAAGATATTAAAGATGATACAAACAGATGGAGAGATATACCATGTTCTTGGATTGGAAGAATCAATATTGTGAAAATGACTCTACTTCCCAAAGCAATCTACAGATTCAATGCAATCCCTATCAAATTACCAATGGCATTTTTTTTTTTTACAGAACTAGAAGAAAAAACCTTAAAATTTGTATGGAGACACAAAAGACCCCGAATAGCCAAAGTGGTCTTGAGGGGAAAAATGGAGCTGGAGGAATCAGACTCCCTGACTTCAGATTATACTACAAAGCTATGGCAACGAAGAAAATATGGTACTGGCAGAAAAACAGAAATATAGATCAATTGAACAGGATAGAAAGCCCAGAGATAAACCCACACACCTATGGTCAACTAATCTATGACAAAGGAGGCAAGGATATACAATGGAGAAAAGACAGTCTCTTCAATAAGAAAACTGGGAAAACTGGACAGCTACATGTAAAAGAATGAAATTAGAACACTCCCTCACACCATACACAAAAATAAAATGGATTAGAGACCTACATGTAAGACTGGCCACTATAAAACTCTTAGAGGAAGACATAGGAAGAACACTCTTTGACATAAATCACAGCAAGATCTTTTTTGATCCACCTCCTAGAGTAATGGAAATAAAAATAAAGAAATGGGACCTAGTGAAACTTAAAAGCTTTTGCACAGCAAAGGAAACTACAAACAAGACGAAAGGACAACCCTCCAAATGGGAGAAGATATTTGCAAACGAATCAATGGACAAAGGACTAATCTCCAAAATGTATAAACAGCTCATGCAGCTCAATATTAAATAAACACTAACCCAATCCAAAAATGGTCAAAGACCTAAATAGACATTTCTCCAAAGAAGACATACAGATGGCCAAGAAGCACATGAAAAGCTGCTCAACATCACTAACCATTAGAGAAATGCAAATCAAAACCACAGTGAGGTATCACCTCACACCAGTTAGAATGGACATCATCAGGAAATCTACAAACAACAAGTGCTGGAGAGGGTGTGGAGAAAAGGGAACCCTCTTGCACTGATGATGGGAATGCAAATTGATACAGCCACTATGGAGGACAGTATGGAGGTTCCTTAAAAAACTAAAAATAGAATTACCATATGACCCAGCAATCCCACTACTGGGCGTATAACCAGAGAAAACCACAATTCAAAAAGACACACGCACCCCAGTGTTCATTGCAGCACTCTTTACAATAGCCAGGTCACGGAAGCAACCTAAGTGCCCATCGACAGATGAATGGATAAAGAAGTTGTGGTACATATATACAATGGAATATTACTCAGCCATAAAAAGGAACGAAATTGGGTCATTTGTAGAGACGTGGATGGATCTAGAGACTGTCATACAGAATGAAGTAAGTCAGAAAGAGAAAAACAAATATCATATATTAACGTATATATGTGGAACCTAGAAAAATGGTACAGATGAACCGGTTTGCAGGGCAGAAACTGAGACACAGATGCAGAGAGCAAACGTAAGGACAGGAAGGGGGGAAAGCGGCGGGGGGTGGTGGTGGTGCTGTGATGAATTGGGAGATTGGAATTTACATGTATACACTAATATGTATAAAATGGATAACTAATAAGAATCTGCTGTATAAATAAATAAAATACAATTCAAAAAAAAATATAGCCTGAGAGCAGACATAAAGTATGTTTGTTTTCATCAGTAACTCCAAATTTGGCTATAAGGTCATTAAATTGTGCTTTGGCATTAAGATGCTTGTGCAGACAGAAATGTAAAGGAACTCATTGTTAATATCTGTTCAGGATCAGAAAATTGAGGATTTAAGAGTTTGGCTGTGACGTCAACTATATCAGAGGGCTATAAATGTTTGAGTTTCCAGCTCACTCTTTCAAAAATACTTGTGAACAGAGAAAAATACCTGTATTTTAAACCTTGCCTCATATTATACCCAGAAAAAAATTTGAAGCAATTTTTGATAAAAATAACTGTGTCATTACTTTAGAATTTATTTGATTAATCAACGAATATTTATTGGGTACCATATTTGTCATGCAGTTTACACATATAAATTAGTCCTCCAAGAGTCCTGAAAATTAGATATTTCAGGTATCTTCACTTTAGCAGTCAAACTTGGGATCAGAGAGGTAAGTTTGCCATAGGACACAAAGCTAATAAGTAGTGGAGATGTGATTTAAACTCAGGTCTGGCTGCTTCAAGAGGGTGTGCTATTTTCACTGTCATGTAGTGTCTCCAGAGGGTTTATTTAATATTTATTAAGTTACTTACATGGACTGGTTATTTTGTGGATCACAAACCTATGCCCAGAGGTCATAAGAAAAATGAGGGGGAGATGTAAATTATTTGAGGAAATTATTTGAGGAAATATTATTTGCTATCCTGGAGCAGGGTTTATTATAGCACAACTGGATAAGCAAAAGACAGAGTCATGGGGTAGTGGGCTTCTTATTCTGTTCAAAAGGTGGTCTTTAACAGAAGAGGGAAATCTTCATGCTTGTTTATTTGCTTATCATTTGTCTCACAATAATTATACCTAAATGAGGAGGATTAATGAAAGTCCCTGCTTCTTTCTAGGGTTTTATTCAAGTATGATTGATAATAAATAAGAAACAGTGGTAAATATACAGAATTTTTCCTGGGGATTTATTTCTTTAAAAAGAAAGACTAGCACTTCTTAAACTATTTTTTGCTGAAGATTAGTGTTTTGTTAGATATTAATAATGGTTCTGCCAAAAAATAGTTGAAATAAATTTATGAAATTTGAGATGCCACACTGTCTGACTTGATCTTTATAATTGGATTTAGTAGAACCTTTAATAGGTATATTATAATCACTGATTCCCAGGAACCACCCCAAACCCATTTAATGGGAATCTCTGGGGGTGAGACTCAGGCATCAGTTTTAAGTTTTCCAGATAATGCTGTGATTCTGGTATGCAGAAATGCTATTGTAATGAAACTTTTTTTTTTTTTAGTACATATGCTCAGGCTAGAGGCCAATTGTTTTCATTTCGTCAATTATTTGTCACAATGGAGAAAAAATGATGATAAATGACACAAAGTAGAAAGGCTTTTGTAGTTTGTCATAGATTCAGTTCTTTATTAAATGAAAGTCAATTTTGATCAGACAAGCATCCTATGAATTACTAGTGATGGGAGAACAGATGGAGCTACAAGAGGGAAGGAAATGACTGGAAAATAAGCCAACTCCCCCCCTGTATATCTGATTTCTGTCCACAACGCTTCCACTTTTCTAGAGGCAGCAGCCAGGACCCCCGTGGGAATGCAGGGCCCTCTGCAGCTGCCCCTCTGTCGCCTGGGGCACCTGTTTTTGCAGCTCTGTTGAGGGCTGAGGTCTGAATTTTTCCTTTTATCCTTTCACTTTAGTCTCTTGGTTCTGGCAGAGACTTCAGGTCCTATTAAGTGGATTCTTGCTCTTTTAGCCTGTTCTATATGCCTGATGTGAAACAAGTTCATTAAAGATTAGGGCTGACTTCCCTTCTTAATTCTTTTCCATGGAGCCCAGTGTCTCTGGGGTAGAGACAAACCCAGGAGAGAAACACCCCCCACCCCCTGGGCTTGCTCATCTCTCCAGGCCCAAGTCCCGCTTTTGTTTCGGACTCTCTGCCTGGGCATTCCCCTCACTGCAGTACCACAAACACCGTCCTTTCTCTTTGACTTGGAGCTTTTGTGGGGGTGGCTGTATTCCTCCTCGCAAGCACTTCCTTGTGCTGTCTGGCTAAGTCCTATTTGATATTGTCCTTCACAACTTGGCTTGGAGACCACCTTTCCTGGCAGTGCCCCCCTCCTCCACCGTCCTCCCTCATATACTCATCCGGGTTGAAAGCCCCTCATGTCTGCTACCAACAGCACCCCTTACATGGTCTAACAATGGTAATCTGTATGCACGTCTCCCCAGCTGGTTCCTAGAGTCCTTGAGGGCAGAGTCTGTGTTTTGTTTTCCAGTTCCCAGCTTAATGCCTGGTCTACCAAACATGCTTCACTAATGTTTTATGGGTAAATGAAAACACTCTTTCTTGCTCTTCCCAACACTGAACACACTCGTTCACATGTTCACAACTTTACATTCTTTTAGATCCCTTTCTCTACTTTTCTAAACCACCTTCTCAACTGGCAAATTGTGGCTCCAGCCATACCCCTCAATACTGACATCATATTGATTTCCACTTACTGACTTAATATTTTTACTTTGTAATATGTATTTTATAAAAACCTGGTACGAGTTTTATATTCCCAAATGGACCATAAACTTTTCAAGACAACTATATTCTCCCACTTCCAACTTCAAGTAGCCATTGAATGGCTGTATGACTCAAATGATGTAACTCAGGTCTGTATTTTAGCCTTATTCTCTCCACCTACCTGTATGCTTTCATTGTGCCCTCATGTATGATTCCAGCAATTAACTTTCTGCTTGCAGATGTCTTCATTCATTCTTTATTTTCATAAATTAATGTCTTTGTTCAATATACATTGACCGAGCACCTCTTGGAGGGGCTAAGGACACAGCAGTGAATAAAACAGACAAAATTCTGGCCCTAGTGGGTGGGGGCAGAAAGAAGACGACATAAACAAGTAAACATATAAACATATAGAGGGTCACATGGTAATAAAGATATTGGAGAAAGTAGATCTAAAGGAAGGAGGATAGAGAGTGTTGAGGGAGTTGCAGTTTAAAATAGGAAAAGCCCACTGATAATGTGGCCTTTGAGTTGCAGCATCCTGAGGGAATGAGCCCCGTGGCTATCAGGGGGAGAAAGTTCCAGGAAGAGGGAATGGCAGATGCCAAGGCTCTGATGGGAGCATGATAAGTGTATTGGAGGCACAGAAAGGCTATCAGTGTGGTTGGAGCAGGCAAAGTGGGAGAGTCGTGGGGGAGGGAGCTGGAAAGGTGATGAGGGTGAACAGAGACTATAGGGTCTGGAGGTCAAGATATGAACTTGGCCTATTTATCGGAACCTTGTTTGGGTATCCAGTGTAGAACCAATGCCGTTTCAGTGTTTTGGAGGATATAAAGGTGAAGGCTCAGACTCTGCCCTCAGTGAGTTCAGACTCCATAATGTGGGGAAAACCTCAGTATGGGTGAGAAGCATCTCAGATCCCAAGTACAGAAGCTTAGTGCTGACTCATATACTGTTGGTGTGAGTGTAAACTCATATACTTCCCCCACCCCCCACCATAGTTCAATCTGGCAAAATGTATACAAATTTCAAATATGTATGCTCTGGACGTGGCAGTTGCACATCTAGGTTTTTTCCCTAAGTAAATATGAAGTATACAAAGATGTATAAGCAAGTATGTTTATAATGAATTGTTTATAATAGTGAAAAATTAAATATTCAGCAATGAGCTTAGGCAAGTGAATGTTATACATCCAGATAAGGAAATATTTTATAGTTATTCAAAATGATGATGTAGCTATTGATACAGAAAGATTATCATGATATATAGTTAAGTGGAATAAAGTTATAAAACAGCATGCAAAGGAGGAATCCATTTTTATAGCATATTAAAAGTGTGTGATTTATATATCATGGAAATCTAGATGAATATGAACCAAGCTGTTAGTCGTACTAATAGACACATATTGGAACTTGGGGGGATTTTTACTTTCTTTATTATACCTCTCTGATTGGTATGATTAAATCAATGGGAAGCCATTTCTATGGCAATCAGAAAATTACTGTTTTCAGTTTTTAAAAAGGAAAGAAAATGATAAATCCTTAGTCCATAATAAACGCTGTGTCCAGCAAGTGTACTGCTTTTCACCTGATCCCCCTGAGCACATGTGGTGGACTTCTGGGTTCCCACATATAAAGGCTTACTTGGTTTTATCAATTTACTTTCTTGTCCGCCCAACTAGGGCAGATCTAAGAACCCATCACTCTGACTCTTACTTCCTTTTACCCTTCCCTAATTTGCTTTTGATATCAATATCTCCAAAGTGAAAATGAGAGATGAAAATACCACAAAATGGGAACCATATTTATCAGGAGAAGATGCATAACTGATTAACTTGGCTTATATGTTCTGTGCCCAGTTTGGGACTTTTTGGTCCTTGATTAGAAAATGTTTCTGGGTCCCCAAGGACACTTATTACTCATGGTTGTTACTTCTTGAATACTACTGATGCCTATTCAGGATTTGTTTGAAGAATTTTAAAATTGGATTGTCCACCCCCTTGCCTGTCCCCTATACAGTCCTGACTCAGCCAAGCAGAAAGAGTTCTGAAAGGACTGAATGAAAGCTGTAGTTTCCAGCCAATCCCCCTGGGGAGCTGGAGATGTCTGGGCCGTGATTCGGAGTCATTAATTCTGCTTGCTTTGACTTTGCCAACTGTGTTTGATTTCATTTTTTCTCTCTCACTGGGCACTTCATTGTAGAATTTTGTATATAAAGGGAGTGTTCAGCATGTTTTGCAGTTTCCCGCATGTGCTTAGGCAGCGAATGCTGTCAAAAGCACTCAGTATAATAAAAAAATGGCTCTCATCAATGACATTTTTTTTATTATGGATTTCCTAGCTCTCTGATAGTCTGTACCTTTGATTTAGGATTTCAAAAAGAATTTAATCATGAAAGAAAGCTCTGTGTGCTGGGTGAATCCTCTTGAAAGCAATTGCCTCTTATACCTTCAGGTTCTTAATCGCTCCTTCAGTCTGCTCAACTGTTTTATTCTTTTATATTTGGATCAACATGTAAACAACTGAGGATCATGGCTGACTTTACTTAAGGTAAATGTAATGGAAAGGTAGAAATGAAATCCAGGCTCAATGGAGGAAGGAGAGAATATACCATTTGGGGAATAAAAGAGATAGGAAGCTGATCCACTCAATCAAAGGATGACTTTTCATGCCTAAGTTTCTGCATCAGGAATATGGAACTATTCCACTTTAGCTTTCCCCAAAGTGAGTTTCAGGGAACAGTAGTCCCATGAGGCTAGTGTTCCAAGGCTAGTGCTCCAAGGTCAGGTACTACACATGATCCTCTGTGGTTTACAACATATATTAGCTCTGAGAAGACTTGATGTAAAATTTTATTTTGTTGAATATAGCATTTTTAAAATGTATTTGCCTACTGAACTCTTTTCAGAAGAATCACTTATACCACCTGAGTTTTATGTTCCTTTCTTCCTTTGGAAAATTGAAAGATTAATGAATTATCTATAATTGAGATTAAAAGACATACACTGGAGCCCAAAGTTAGAGCAAAAAGTTAATATATTAAGGGATCTTCTGCTTTATATCTAATTTTGTGAATCTTTCATTTAAAAAGATACACAAAGCAAATATGACAATGTTAACAGTTCTTATTTTTGAAAAGAGATTTTTAGTTATGCTCCTTTTCAGTATGTGTTCAATTTCTGAGAAAGTCAGTTAAGGTGCACAGGAAATGTAAATGTCAATTGTGTATAAGGCATTACAGTAATAACCATTCATCTGTTCATTTATTCAACAAAAGTTTATTGAGTACTTAAAATATACCATGCACGATTCTTGGCATTTGTGATATACCAATAAATAAATAGATAAAGATCTCTGTCCTTGAGGTGCCAGACTAAGGTTTAATTCAATAAATATTTATGAATTGTTGAGGCTTGTTTCTAATAATGTCTGAATAAGATTCTATCTGACTGACCCTTCTGCAGATAACAACTATAAAGTCTAGACAAAAAATGAAACAAAACTAAAAAGCAAAACCAATGGCCAGAAAGTGCTGGAAAGCAACAAAATGCAGGTAGTTTCTGGAAGGAAATCAACACTTAGACAAAAGGGAAGGCTCTGGGTGAGTTCCTATCTGTATGGCTTATAAACTGAGTAAAGGCCTCAGCTTGCCCTATGGATGTAGGATGCTAAAACTATGATAGAACACCTGAAGTCTTTTTGGTCTAAAAAAATCAAATAACAAAGATCTGGGCAACAAAGCTTCTGGAAAGTGATGGAATCAGAGAAGGAGACTAAAGATACATCCCGACCGCCTGACTGGCCCTGAAGCATAAATGTTTGGGGTAGGTTCCAAGCAGCTTAGTTAAGGATTAGATACTGTTATCCAAGAAAAAGAGCTTGAAGTTTGAGGCCTGTCAAGCTAATTGCCTGCTAACAGAAACAAACTCAACAACAGAACACTCTTTAGAGGCATAAAACATAATCTAGCAATCCACAATCTAAAATTACTTAATATACAAAGAATCAGAAAAATCTGATTCATTCTCAGGAGAAAAGAGAGTAAATGAAGGCCAACTCCAAGATGAGCCAGATGTTGGAATTATCAGTCAAGGATTTTAAAGTAGTTATTATAGAGATGCTCAAGGTCATGAAGAATATATGCTCACAATGAGTTTTTAAAAAGTAAATCTTAGCAGAGAAGTAAAAAGAATAACAAAGAATGAAATGGAAATTCTAGAATTGAAAATTACAATATTTGAAAATTTAAAAATTCACTGGATGGGCTTAACCAAAAGAAAAAGAAAAAAAAAAAAGAGGAATCTGTGAACTTGAAGAGAAAGAAGTCGGAATTAGTGATTCTGAAGAATAGAGAAAAAATATTTTATAAATGAACAGCACCTCAGTGAAACATGGCAAAATATGAAAACATTTACCATAAGTGTAACTCAAGTCCCAGAAGAAGAGAGAGGGAATGGGGCATAAATAATGGCCATTTTTTTTTACATACATTCGTAAATTTGAGAAGATTAGAAAAATGTAAGCGGGATGTATACAAAGAAAACCATGCAAAACATAGTCACACTTCTGAAAATCAATGATTAGGAGAAAATCTTGAAAGTAGCCAGAGAAAATCAACACATTTTATAAAGGGGAATGAAAATTCAAATCATTACTGATCTCCTGTTAGAGAAAATGGAGGGTAAAATACATTAGAACAAAATCTTTAAAGAGCTGAAAGGGAAAACTGTTTAACCCAGAATTTTCTGTCCAGAAAAAATATCCTTCAAGAATGAATGCAAAATGAAGACATTTTTAGGTCAAACTAAGGGAATTTGTCACCAGTGGACCTGAACTAGAACCATATTGTGTTGAAAGAAGTTCTTCAAGCTGAAAGGAAATGATATCAGATAGAAATGACCAATTTTGAGAGTTACCATAAAGATATACTAATCAAGACAGCAGAGTATTGGTGAAAGAGTAGACACGTCAATCAATGTAATAAATAGAGAGCTCAGGAATAGATCCACACAAATTTAGCTAATTTTTGAAAAAGATGCAAACACAATTCCATGGAGAAAGGATAAATTACACAAATATATATGTTTATCAAAACTCAGCAAATGTACACTTAAGATTTATGCATTTCATTGTATGTATGCAAGTTTAAAAGAAAAATAATAAAGTGATGAACTTTAATGATTTGCATATTGACAGATTTAGGAGTGAAATGCATCAGTGTCTTCAATTTACTTTGAAATGCATTAAAAACAAGGTGGATTGATGCATGGATAGAAGAATGAATAGAAAAGTGATAAAGCAGATTAGTAAAATGATAATGGTCAAATCCAAGTGGCAGTTATACAGGTGCTTCTAGTATTATTTTTCTCTCTCTGTTTAAAGTGTTTTGTGTAAAAACATAATAATGGACTGCCTATTATGGACTGGTATTTCTAACCATGGTCCCCTAAATCAGGAAAAAGTAGTTCTTTATTCTCAAGTATCTCCTAGTCTAGTGAGAGAAACAAACATGTAAATCATAAAAATACGGTACTATGAATTCAATAGGGATGAATAAAGGTTATTATGACAATATGGAGAAAGGTCCCATAATCCAAACCAAGGGTGGTCAGAGGTGGTGAGGAAAGGGGTCTAGTATTAGGTGATGCTTTTACTGAGTCCTAAAGGATGAAAAACAGTTTGCCAGAAAAGTTGAGGAAAGAAGGCAAGGGAGCGAAGGGTATTCCAGGTAGAGGAGATAGCATGAGCAAAGACAAGAAGAGGATTTACAAAAGAAATGAGTGGGATATTAAATGTAATCAGAAGCCAGACACTGCAGTTTGGGCATGTCTATTGGGAGCTATATAATGGTCTTAAATAAGGAAGTAGCATGAACACATTTGAGTTTTAGACAGACTTCTCTGGCAGCTGTGGAAGACAGAATTGAAGTATTGCTTCTTCAAGAGTAATTAGGCTGTTACAATAATAAGACTTGATGCAAGCCTGAACTAGGACTTACATTTTAAGGATGGGGGAAACAGGGATGTCAGTTTAAGGCACAGGAAGAAAGCAAGGTTTGATATGGGTTTGGGGTGGCCATATAATTTATCATCTATAAAGGGCACTTTCGAGAGTGAAAGTTGGCATTTTGATAATTATGCCAGGGCACCAGGAATTAACTGAAATAGTCTAGGGCAAGTGGAGCATGTTGTCAGATGAGATATGACAGGGCATGAATTGAAGAGGAGCCTAGAATGACTCTGAGACCCCTAACTCAGCTGACAGAGATGGGAGCAGGTTTAAAAGTAAAGATGATGACGTACAAAGAAGTCTGTGATTTGTTGGTTTCTGCTCTAAGGAATTTACAATCTAGAGAACACTCAACTTTTCTTGGCTACGGTAGTCAAGGATAGAAAGGGCATCTGAGCTGGATCTTAAAGAGTGTAGGATTAGGGGCTTCCCTGGTGGTGTAGTGGTTGAGAGTCCGCCTGCCGATGCAGGGGACATGGGTTTGTGCCCTGGTCCGGGAGGATCCCACATGCCGCGGAGCGGCTGGGCCCGTGAGCCATGGCCGCTGAGCCTGCGTGTTCAGAGCCTGTGCTCCGCAACAGGAGAGGCCACAACAGTGAGAGGCCCGCGTACTGCAAAAAAAAAAAAAAAAAAAAAAAAAAAAGAATGTAGAATTTGGATCTCCAGAAAGATAGAAGGAGACATTAGACCAAAGTGAGCCCTGTGCCTTAAGCTCTGAAAATAACATTTTTCATAGAGCTGGGTTTTTTTTGATTACTTAAATAGTTAAAAAATGGAAATAACTCAAGTACCCCATTATTAGAATTCTAGGAGTCCAAGTGAGAAATAGACACCAAAACAGACAGATGAGGTCAATATATCTATATCTATCTCTATTACTATTATTACCAGATCTGGAATGGAGCAGGTAACTGAGACCTGCAGCCACCATTGTGCTTCCTGATTGGATCTCGGGAGTCCTCACGGGGAGAGGAGTCTCTAAGGCAGTCACCACGATATTCTTGTTTTCAGAGGTATTCTGTAACTTCAAGATGGAGCTCCTTTCCAGGTAGATGATTATCCATCTAGAAGAAGAATCACTGTCTTATCTGTATCAAGCCCTGAGAGGGGGTTTAGAGAGAGAAAGATAACAGGTGACATCTGACTTTTATGTCATTATCTTGTTCCTATCAAAAAAGTAAATCAACTGATGTCAGAATCTTCCTACTTAACCAGTTGGATAATTCCCTCCTCTTCCAATGTTGGGGAGTTAAAGGAGGGTGGGGAAAAGAGATAAAAGCTTTACTGGCATGCTGTCCTTTCCTGGAATGAAAGTTATTTCGTGGACACATGAAGGCAGGAGAGCAGAGTCCCTTCTAACATACTTTATATTTCTATCATAGTTCAAGTCCAGTTTGGTTATCCATTTCAGAAATATATTAATATATTCTCATGTGGCAACACCCTTTATAGAACATTCCCACTATGCCTCTGCTTGCAAGTCTCCTTTTTTTCTTCATCCTGATGGTTTCTAGGCACTGACATCCTCATATTTGTAGATTTACATTCAATTACAAATTCCTTAGGCTGCAATTTCATTTTGCTTCCATTTCTATCTGATTGGTTTCTTTTGAACAAGATATTCCTCTTGATCACTGTCTTCATAATGAATTCTATACCACCAAGTCTCAGCCATATTTATGAGGTAAAATTGATCTTCTTTGCTAAGCCTCAAGTTCACCTTGACTTTTTTCCCCTAACCTATATTGAATGCATTGGTATATCTACTAAAATATATGTAGATTCTTGTACTTTCAACTGTGTTCTCCGTTGAATTATCTGGCACTTCATCCACTGTTAATCTTTTTTTTCAATGTCAGAAGCGATGTTGACTGTCTTAATATTTTTGCCATTTTACTGAGAATATTTCATCTTCCTTTTCAATTTCAAGTTAAAGTCCTCTCAATCAGAAAGTAAATTATTTTCTTCCCAGTCATCATGATATATTATTCTTTGTCAGAGGTATTCTATAACCTCTAGATGGAACTCAAGGATACATGCACTACTCCCTCTTTCCAAAGTCAAGGAAGAAGATGTGTACTGATCTATCTATATATCTAGATCTATAATCTGTATATCTATATATCTTCACCAAAAAATTAGTGCCTTTTGGTGGGTAGAGAAAAATCTCTCAGGACTGGATGATATCTTTGGAGGCTTTTTTCTCCTTATATTTTCATCCCTGCAAGATGAACTGGAAAAGACTTCTATTTGGAGGAGTCCCTTATCATGGTAGACCTAGAAGAGCTAGGTAGAAGACAGAAGAGGAAGGCTGGTAAGTACACCTTAGCTGAGATTGACTTTGGAACTCTGGAAAATGGGCTTTATTTTCCGTGCTGTCGCTATGAGGGTAGTAAGATCTAGAAAGCCAAGAAGAAGGTCATTCAGCTTCATTTTAATTAAAGCTTAAGGCTAAAGGGTCAAAAGTAATGCACATAGCTCATCTAGACCAGTGTTGGGGAAAATATTAGAAGCCTCTTCTTAATATTTACATATGGGGGCTTCTGTTCCATTCTTCAGGAAGAAACAGTATTGGAGAAACACTTCTTGCCCTTTTATCTAACCTCTTCCTCCAACAAGGAGAGTGAAACTAATTCAACTGGTGAAACTAGGGAGTGCTTGGAAGCCTTTGAGTCCCACTAATGGGAACACAGCCATTGCACTGTGACTCAAGTAACATAGGACATCTCTTTCATCTATACATGCTTCCAGGATTGGCAGAGATTTGCTGTTCTCTATTCCCTAATTTCAGCTTCTTCAAGACTGTAACTGCATGAGTACATCAGGGTTGCATATTTACCAAACTCTAGGTTTGGAGAGTGGTAAAGGAAGCCTTGCAATGACCTCTGATTCTGATTTATTGGCAATTGAGCTGATAGTCTGATACTGATTTAGCTAGTTATTTATGTTTGTACCCCGGAGGGGACAAGGAAAAGTGCTAATTTGAGTACCAAATCCCACCCTGAACTTTCAGCACCCAGCTCACCAAGGAAGTAGATCCTACTGAGATACCAAAGATTTAGCTAGGAAAAGAGCTTTGCATGTTCTTGGAATGTATTCTCTGCATATGGCTCCCTCCTTACCAATGTGACCTGTTACAGTGTCATCTAGTCAAGGATTCAAGGACTTAGTATCCCAATCAAATGTCTCTTTTCATCAGTGATAATCAACATCCCTAGCTAAAATCCTATTCTTTTTGGAACTTTGTGTTTTGGTCTGGAAAACCAAAACATATCTATATTATCCTCCATTTTCTAATAATCTACAATTTACTTCTCATATTCTCTCCTTTTAAAGCCCTGATACAATGTGGAAGAAATGGTTAAATCATTACCTGTCATGTGGCAAAGATGTCCTAGTCATAGGCCACTATAGTTAGAGTGGTGAAGATATAAAATAGGATGTAATTGGGGAAAACGCCCAAGCAGAGACATAGCAGAACACACACACTCCCACAAGCACTTCTTTTGCTAGAGAATTGTTGACTCAAGCTGGGCATAGCTGGACAGGGTACACTTTAACCAATGATCCAGTGGAGAAGACTTTGCCCCTGTAATGCTCTCCATATTTATAGGAATTATAAATTTATTTTTATAGGAACTATATATTCATATTTACAGGTACTATATATTTGTAGGAACTTGTTACACCAGGATTCGCAAAATGTTTTTCTGTAAAGGACCAAAGAGTAAGTATTTTCAGCTCTGTGGTACATAGGTTCTGTCACAGCTGCTCAACTCTCTACTGTATTGTGAAAGCAGACATAGCCAGTATGTATATTAATGGGCATGGCTGTGTCTCAATAAAACTTTATTTACAAAGGAGGTGGTTGGTCAGATTTGACTCATGGAGCCAGTTTGCTAACCATTTATCTAGATAACAGTGTAAGAGTGAGCACTTTGTATTCCAAAGTGGTCTTGATAGAAAGGGAGAACTTTTGGAACTTAACACCTAGTGTGTCAGCCTGTTCTTCTATTGACCTAACTCTGACTGGCTGAGTCAGCTTTCTGCCAAGCTACCAAAAGGGATCTGGAATGAACCTCCAGAACTAGACGCCAGGAGCACTATTATTCATTTCACATGAGTCTACAGGAGAAGATAGGACTCACAGCAACATTTCTAGAAAGACCTGTCTGAAGTTACAGTCTCCAATTAATTACCTTCTCAATCAACTCCAGTAGAGCATCTATCCCCACCATGTTTTTGAAAAGGCCATTCATTATCAGTCTCCATGTTATAAAATCCAAAGATCGTTCTCTGTACTCTCCTTACTCAATCACTCTGTAGTGTACATGTAGCTGACTGCTTTGTCTTTCTTAATGCACCATCTTCTCTTGGCTTCTGTGACACTGCACTTTCTGCATTTTCCTTCTGCTTCATTGGCTACTCTTTTCCTGTTTGTCTGTATTGGCTCCATCAGCACATCATCTAAATGTCAGAGTGCCACACAGTTAGGTTTTGGGCACACGCTCTTCTCTACTTTTTCTTCCTCCATAACTAATTTCATTTAGTCCTTTGGTTTAAATGACATTTATATTCAATGATTCCAAAATTTATAACTCCACCTCTGGCATTTCCTTTCAGCTTTAGAGCCATATATGCAATTACATTTTTGATATTTATATTTGGCTGTTTAATAGCCATCTCAAGTTTAATATTTCCAAGGCAGAAGTAAACCTTTTCTCCAGCTTTCAGTATCTCAGTGTACAGCACTATCCTGACAGCTAACCAAGTAAAAGCCCACCTCGTTCTTTCCTTCTCTCTCTCACAAGCTCCACTTCGGAACCATAAGCAGAACAGAGCCCAAACCAAACAGCTTCTCTCCATGTCTACTAATCCAAGTCACCTCCCTGCTGGACGACTGTAACAATCCACTGATTCTTCCAAATTCTCCTTTCTGGTTACAACCTCTTCTCCAAGGAACAGCCAGAGGGCTATGTTTAAACGGTAAATCGGATTGCGTCTCTTTCTGCAGAGAACCTTTAATGACTTCTTGGCACATGCAAAGAAAACCTAAAGTTCTTATGTTACTTGGTCCCTCTCAGACTCTCCAGTCTCCTCTTCTGTCAGTCTCCCCCTCACTCCCTTTGTTCCAGCTATGTTGGCTTGTTCCCATTGTAGAACTTTTTTTTTTTTTTTTTTTTTTGCAGTACATGGGCCTCTCACTGTGTGGCCCCTCCCGCTGCGGAGCACAGGCTCCGGACGCGCAGGCTCAGAGGCCATGGCTCACGGACCCAGCCGCTCCACGGTATGTGGGATCCTCCCAGACCGGGGCACGAACCTGCTTCCCCTGCATCGGCAGGCAGACTCTCAACCACTGCGCCACCAGGGAAGCCCTGTAGAACTTTTTGTACCAGCTCTTTCTTCTGTCTGAAATGTTCTTCTCCCCAAGATCTTTGCATGACCAGTTCCATTTCTGAGCCTCAGCTCAAAAGTCATCCTCTCAGGCCTTTCCTTATTAACTATTTATCACTTCACTCACCACCCATGGACATTGTCTGTTACATTGTCTATTGTAATAGACAATGTTCTTATTTTCCTCATAGCTCTTACCTTGATTATAAGGGCCTATGTTTATGTGTTTCTTGTGTGTCTCCCACTAGAAAGTAAGCTCCTGAGGGCAGGGACCTTGTCTTCTAATTACCCTCTGTATCACCTACAGCAATGCTTAGTAGAGAGTTGCCTTGCAGTAAATACTTGCTGAAATTAAACAGATAATATACCTCAGAAAGCTTCTTTGCTTTCTTAAATATCTGAGCCAGGAATATTGTTTACCATCTGCTCAGCTTTTATTCATAAACAGTCACATCTCTCAGCAGTGAGTCATCAACCCCCACAATGCATCTCTTCTTCCTGTGGCAGTTGATTGGTTTCTGGATCTTTCTAGGCTCTTTACTCCTGGATACAGAAAATACGGGGCTGCCTCTTCCCGAGAGGCTCACTCTGCACTGTCTTTTCTTTTCTTGCTAAGTCACAGTTTCTATCAGTTTCTTGATCTCCTTATACTTTTTAAGAGATTTAAAATTTAAAATCCTTTTGGATTTTCTTTGATTATGATACATACTTATATATGATAAAGAGTCTGTAGACTCCTGAGTCCAGTTGGGGCAGTTCCAACTCACTCCACCCCTATGGTCTCAGCGTAATTATTATTTTTTAAAATAAATTAATTTTATTTATTTATTTTTGGCTGCATTGGGTCTTTGTTGCTGCATGCGGGCTTTCTCTAGTTGCGGTGAGTGGGGGCTACTCTTTGTTGCGGTGCGCGGGCTTGTCATTGTGGTGGCTTCTCTTGTTGCAAAGCACAGGCTCTAGGTGCATGGGCTTCAGTAGTTGTGGCCCGTGGGCTCAGTAGTTGTGGCCCGTGGGCTCTAGGGTGCAGGCTCAGTAGTTGTGGCGCACAGGCTTAGTTGCTCCGCGGCATGTGGGATCTTCCTGGACCAGGACTCGAACCCGTGTCCCCTGCATTGGCAGGCAGATTCCTAACCACGGCACCACCAGGGAAGCCTCAGCATAATTATTAACGGCACCTCCTTATGTTCCCCAAATTGTCTCAGTTTGGACAATATACTATATGGTCACCCTTACTGGTAAGCCTTCCTGCAGTCATTCCTGCTCATTTGTCATCAAACCTCTGTTCCCCAGTTTTTAATCCCTTCTGGTGAGGGGTCTCAGGTGGCATTACACTCTTAGTGGATCCCCAGGGAGCTCTCATTACACACTGTCACATCTGGCCATGGAACTCCAACGTGGGCTTTGCAGCCACTATCATCTCGTACCATGACAGGCAGACTCATTTATCTCAGTGAGATGAATTAGCAATTAACAATTCGCCTCCTCAGAGCTGCTGAGCTGGGCTTTGCACAGGGAACTGCCTGCCTCAGAAAGCTGAGTCATCAACCAAGAACCCTCAGCCTTCAATATTTGAAAACTCCGTCTCTTCCTCTTCTGCCAGATGAATTGCTTGCTGTTTGTTAACAGGACTGCTAGTCTAGGCTGAAATGAAATTTCTTTCTTTCTCTTTTTCTTTCATTCTTTTCCTTTTTTTGTCTTATATTTAGCCTGCTTGTGCCTCATTGGCATACACTTCAGGAATGAATAGTAAATCATTTTACTTATTGATTATATCTGGTTTGGCAAAGTCTTTTCATAGCCATTGATGCTATGGCTTAAAATGCTATGGTATTCTCCTCCTAAATAGTCTATAATTAGATTTCTACCACTGCACTATATTAGTCTTCACCCAAATTAGTTTTACTTTACCTCATTTCACAAGGGAATCCTACAACATGGGGTGATGTTCCACTGTAGCAGCTGTGATTTGATTCCATCTGCCTTAATGTTGTCTTTTGAGCTATTCTGACATAATTTTGACAACATTCTCTGCCTGTGCCATACGCTAATAGATTTTTGCCATCGTGTAGCTGACTTACTATGGTATCACTTGACTTTGGGAGGCTATTTTTAGTCTCTGAAGACAACTGTTTTTGGTGCTTTAACATGCAAATATTAATTCTATTCGTTTGTGTTAAAATAAGTTCTAAGGTTCTGAGGTTTTCATTGTATTACTAGGTTTTTGCTGTGTAACAAACTCCCTCAAAACTTAATTGCTTAAAACAATAACCATTACTTTAGCTCATGATTCAGTGGGTTGGTAGTTTGGGCTGAGGTCGGCTGGGAGGTTTGTTGTGCTGATCTGGGCTGGGCTCACTCAGGTAAATGCAGTCACTTCAGCTGGTTCTGCTTCTGTGGTTTGGTATGCAATTGGCTGGAGTGATGGGGGCCAGTGAGCCATATGTTTCTCATCATCCAGCAGGCGCTTCTGGGCTTGTTCACATGGGGTTTCAAGAACATCAAAAGACATGTCCCAAGGCACAAGTGATTTTCGAGCCTCTGCTTATGTCACATTTACTAATGTTTAATTGGCCAAAGTGGGACATATGGCTAAGAGTAGTTTGAGAGGATACTGAAGAATCACATGGCCTTTTTTTGCAAACAATTTATCAAAAGATCATAAACAGAAACATTGCCATAATTAGACCTTCTGTGTAGAATTCAGTGAAATTCTACACATAAAACACTTTATAAACATGTGAAAAGAACTTTATTGTCAAGTTTCACCTAGTTATTCCATGACATAATCCTAGAGAACAATATTATAGTGAGAGTCTAGTATATTTTAGTACATTTTATGGACTGAATTGTGTCCCCACCCCCCAAATTCATGTTGAAGTTCTGATTCCTAGTACCTCAAAACAAATTCCCATGACCTGTATTTGGAGATAGGGTTTTTAAAGAGGTAATTAAGGTAAAATGAGTCCTTAACCCAATATGACTGGTGTCCTTACACAGAAGGGAGATCAGGACACAGACACGTGTGTGCAGAGGAAAGGCCATGTGAGGACACAGAGTGACCATCTACAACCTAGGGGAGAGGCCTCAGAAGAGACCAACACTGCTGACTCCTTAACCTTGGACTTCCCAGCTGCCAGCACTCTAAGAAAATAAATCTTTGTTGTTTAAGCCACCTAGTCTGTGGTAGTTTGTTATGGTGGCCCTAGCAAACTAATTTAGTAAATATATTTAAATTATAAACCAATTAAATTATACATCGTTACTGAAGTCAGTATTTAAAGAAATGATTATTTTCTACCCAGTATTGTACTAAAATATTAATAATTATGCCAAAGAAATTGCATTTCATCCACTCTTTCAAAAGTTATTATTGAGTTCTGATTCTGTTCAAGAAAACCATTTTAGCATTTTTGTGATTCCTGCACAAAAATAGATTATAATGCAGTTGAGAAGATAGGGCTGAGGCTTTTGGGGGAAAAACATGCTTATATAACGGCATATGTTCTTTGAATTATTCTTATTTTCTCGTATGTTTGAATTCTCGCAATTCTGTGTGTTCCTTTAAGGTGAACACTATCTCCTGTGTCTTTGCCCTTTAGTACCTAAAAATTGATGAATATTTTTGATTAAAAGTTGCACTTGGTGTGAGCTACAACAGAGCAAGAAAGATGTCAGGTATAGTCTGTGAAAGGGAGATAACATCTAGGGTGACTGATGGAGTAATAACAGCTGGTGTTCAGGGGTAGTGGACCTATTCTATAGGGCTCTGGAACCAAGAAGTCCAGGTATGAATTCTGTTCAGACATTCCAGGAGGCAGATAGTCATGTCACATAGAAGTAGGTTTTATCTCAGGGTCATTTGTTCCCTGTTTCTCAGTAGGTCCAATTTGTTTTGGGGGGCTAACTTTGAGAGCTCTGGTTTTCATCCCCTATCATCCTAAGTGTTATGGATTCCTTAGAAAATGCTGAATATAAGCATGGAATGTTGTGGTTCACATAGTATCCAGAAAAGCAAAGGAAATTCCTAGGCAGAGAATAGTCTCTTTAGAACAGATTTATTGGAAGACCTTATGGGAAACATGAGCTATAATTATTGCAGCTATAAACATTAAGAGTTTGATTCTTTATCCAGAAAGGGGGAACTCAGCTCAGCTTTGCAGTTAGAAACAGTTCTCATTCAATATTTGTGAAAGGAAAGGAGATTGCCTCTACATTTTCACAGGAGCAGAAGGCATTATGTTTATGCTATCCTACTTCTTAGGGGGACTACTCTTAAAAAACCTATCAGCGGTTTCAACATGTCAACTTCTGTCAACATGTCCAGCAATTTTTCAGTAGGAATTAAAGCTGGGTGGAATTCTGGGGAGTCCAGAGCTAGGGAAATGACCTCTTCTAAAGCTGACAGAAGCTCAGGTGCTCAGAGAATGTGAAATGAAAAGTGTGAATAGAAACTAAATAGAAAAATTAAGCAACCAGACTTAAAACTCAAACTATAGGAAACACTGTTTTTTCTGAGTTGCAGTGTCACTGAATTTTTTTTCTATCTTTGGGTAGATTCCATTTTTAGCCAAGTTAAAGGGTTATACATACCTACCAAGTAATTTCACATAGACATAGATTGTTAATGTAGTACTTTCATATGCATTAAATAATTAGCATACTGTCTTAGAAATACGTGAATTTAAGCAATACTATACAAAACTTTAATTTAGAAAATATTTGAGGGGCTTCCCTGGCGGTGCAGTAGTTAAGAATCCGCCTGCCAATGCAGGGGACACGGGTTCAAGCCCTGGGCTGGGAAGATCCCACATGCTGTGGAGCAACTAAGCCCGTGCACCACAATTACTGAGCCTGTGCTCTAGAGCCCACGAGCCACAACTACTGAAGCCCAAGCGCCTAGAGCCCGTGCTCTACAACTAGAGAAGCCACTTCAATGAGAAGCCCGTGCACCGCAGTGAAAAGTAGCCCCCGCTCACAGCAACTAGAGAAAGCCTGTGCACAGCAACAAAGACCCGAAGCAGCCAAAATATACATAAATAAATAAAATTGATTCTTTAAAAAAAAAATTGAAAGCTTCGGAAAGGAAAGATGTCAATAACGATAAGAAAAAGTCAGCGCTTCTGAAAACAATGTTACACCCATTTCACTGAAGAACACTCTTGTGTAGGTAGACAATATTGATTTTAATTGGAAAGAATATGGGTGGAAATCAAAGGAAAAAGAGAGACTAGGGCTTCCCTGGTGGCGCAGTGGTTGAGAGTCCGCCTGCCGATGCAGAGGACACGGGTTCGTGCCCCGGTCTGGGAGGATTCCACGTGCCGCGGAGCGGCTGGGCCCGTGAGGCATGGTCGCTGAGCCTGCACGTCTGGAGCCTGTGCTCCTCAGCGGGAGAGGCCATGGCAGTGAGAGGCCCGCGTACCGCACACACACAAAAAAAGAGACTAGAAATTGCAAACATAGAAGCTTACATAATCAGGACATTACTTCCAGATGGGAAAGTGAGATTATGAGAGAAAACAGTGTCGGGGCCAACTCTGTGGCCTGGAGGACCTTCCTACTTTGTGGGGAGAGCAGTAAAGGGATGATAAGGGCTCATTTTTGAGGCAGAGTGGGATGAAAGGAGCTGGAAGTGGAGAGCTGATGACCAGGAAGAAACTTTCCGTCTTTGAAGAGAATAAAAACTGAGCTACTAGGTGAAGGTATTTCCCTGACCACTTTTATTTTAAATCTATTTGAATAAATAATACATTCTCATGAAAAAAAAATAACATACAAAGTGAAAAGAGAAAAAAAAAGTGTAAAGAGTAAGTCATTCTCCATTCCCCATTTCTGACTTTTAATTCTCCACTCCCCTTATCCATTTCTTGTTTCATTTAGAGGTTATCTAGGCATAAACATGTAATTTTACCCCCCCCCCCAAAAAAAGAAACAAATGGTTACAGACCACATTAGTGATTCATAACCTTCTTCATTTAACATCCTTTGGGACATGTGCCATATCAGTACATATAGAGAATATCTCATTAAACAAAATGCTCCAGAACATTCTATTATATGGACGTGTCTTAGATTGCTCTGTAGGTTTAACTGCTGTATTTTAATATTTGAGGGTTTGTTTTATTCTCCAATCTTTTGGAGCTAAATGCTTATCTCTATTAATTTTTAGTTTTTCTTCTTCAACAATAAAGGCATTTATGACTATGAATTTGCCTCTGATTTCTTTCACAAAAATGTTTCCATACTGTAGCCTCATTGTCAGTAATTTCTAAAATATTCTGAAATTTCAGTTTTGATTATTTCTTCTTTGATTCAAAAAAAGGTTTTTCTCCGTCAAGGAGATAATGTCTTTTTATGAAGCTTTGGCTCATAAAATATAGTGTGACTTCTTATTTATAGGCTAATTCAAGTTATTATTTTAATAATGGAAGTTTTTTAGGAAAAAAAAAGCACATTTCATGTGGAAGTAGTGCTCTATGCTGAGTCTCAGCTGATGGTGCCTGAAGAAATCTTTCACTACGATACCCTAAACCTGGCCCCGTGATTACCAGCTATCAGAATTATACAACCTCACAAGGAAATTACTGAGATCTAGGAAATGTGTACAGCAATCTAAACAATAACAGTAAGGCCATCACACAGCTAAATGACACAGTTTCAAGCTGTCAACACTGAAGGTAATTCTATTACTTATCACAAACTAGTAATCGGTGTTTCCTGCCATATTTGACAGATTCATAAACCCAATTTTTATCTTAGATAACTCAAAGGAAATTTTTTTCTCCTTGATGAAAAACATCCACTTTGGAGGGCAAGTAGAGCCTTCTCAGTACCCTTTCTTAATTCAATATGTACTTTGTTCATGATTTTTTTTTTTTTTTTGTGGTACGCGGGCCTCTCACTGTTGTGGCCTCTCCCGTTGCGGAGCACAGGCTCCGGACGCACAGACTCAGCGGCCATGGCTCACGGGCCCAGCCACTCCACGGCATGTGGGATCTTCCCGGACCGGGGCACGAACCCGTGTGCCCTGCATCGGCAGGCGGACTCTCAACCACTGCACCACCAGGGAAGCCCTGCTCATGATTTAAGGTGATTTTTCTCACCCTGTAACTCAAGAATTCTACGTCCTTCCTCCCTAGAACGCCAAGTGCAATTGTTTTTGTTTAAGGCAAACTACAAAAGTGGCCAGGATGATTTGGCCAAGAGATTAAGCCCAACTTCTCAAAAGGCCATCAGTTCAGTTGTGGTTGCAAGGCTCCCCTCCTCCCACACCAAAATTGTTCATTTGCTACATTAACCTCAGATGTAGGTACTACGTACATGGATACAAAATATCCGGTTGTGAGGAAAGTGTTCAGTCCATATTCAGGCACTGGTGGACCCTGCTCAGAGAAATGGGACTCTGCATTTCTTAAGCATTTATTTATTATTGGTTATACCTAAGAGATGGAAGAAAAACACAAGTACTTTTTCTCTTTATAAAAGGCATAGTAATTTGTGGATCCATAGGGGAAAACAGCACTCTTACGATGCTGAACAACTTTTAATAAATTGGTAATTTTAATCTTACCAAGAAATAGGTCAGTGAGAGAACAACAGGTACAAAAGAATGAAAAATAGTTAGGGTGACACTCACCTCTTTTATTTTTCACTTTTTTTCTCCATAGTTGCAAATGACCAGTTTACAGGTTATAAATCATATAGTTTTCTAGTTTTAGGAATAATATTAGCTTATATGGTGCAAGAATTATATTAAAATATCTGTTTAAGTGATTAATTCTATTTATGAGTGTCTTCTGAGCACAGCATTACAACTGTGCCTTACAGTCATTTACAGACTGATAGATGCATTGGAATGAGTAATACCCTAATACAATTAATTTGAAATGTTGTAGCCTGTGTCCTCTTTCTGGAACAAGAAATTTCTTTCCCCAAAGGGACTTTTATTAATGTAAGTCCTACATGAGACTCCTACACAGATTTTCTGAATTATTCATGAGGAAAACTCTGCTTTGGAAGAGCATTACCTGGTAGAGGGCGTACTGAGCAGGCCTGGGAAGACCAGGTTCCTGTTCCACCTCTTGCCCCAGCTCATGGGTGATCCTGTGTGCATCATTCAGCCTCTTTGGTCCTTGGTTTCCTTATCTTCAATGTGAGGAAATTAGAATAGAGATGTAAGTTCCCTGTAGTTCTAACATTTAGAGACTAGGATGAATATGATCTACATGTTCATAAGCTTGCAGACCAAAGGTATAATTATCTGGATTTTATGATAAACATATGCTACGTCTTTCCTTTTATGTAGCAAAAGTCTTCACAATTGTTTCCAAAGGAAGTTTTTCTCTGATAAAAATATATCTGAATAAATATTGAGCTGTGTTGATCATTGGGAACTGCTGGAGATTCCAGTATAATGAATTGATTATTTTCTTATCCACAGGCAGTAAAAAAGAATGTGCCTCTGAAAATGACAAAAAAAATAACCCCCCAAAACCCCAAACCACACACAGTGAGATACAGTTTTTTGTATACAAAATGACCAAAGCTTTTTTTTCTTTCATTTTTTTAAAATTGTGGTAAAATAACATAAATACCATCTTAAACACTTTTAACTGTACAGCTGAGTGACATTAAGTACATTGATAAGGTTATGCGATCATTGTCACCATCCATCTCCAGAACTCTTCATCTTGCAAACCTGAAACTCTGTGCTCATCGAACAACTCCACCATTCCCTGCACCCTACAGACAGTCTTAACCACTGACCAAAACTTCTGATTCTCAAGTTCAGCTGGCTTCATTCTGTTCTCATTGTCCTTTACCTCTCTGTAGCATTGGACACCACTGACCAACTGAGGCTTTTTGAAAAGTTTTGTGGTTTTTTTGTTTTTGTTTTTTAACCTCTCTGTTCTCTCCAGTTGCTCTTTTGCCGCCTGAGGAGAGGAAGCTTGTCTTTTCCCTTTCTTCCTAATTGGATACGTGGAAAACTTCAGTCAGGAGCCTTAGCTTACCTCTCTCACTGTCACTTTTCCCTAAAACATCAATTTTTTGTGTGTGTGACTTTTTTTTTTTTTATTTTGCGGTACACGGGCCTCTCACTGCTGTGGCCTCTCCCATTGCAGAGCACAGGCTCTGGACGTGCAGGCTCAGTGGCCATGGCTCACGGGCCCAGCTGCTCTGCAGCATGTGGGATCTTCCCGGACCGGGGCACGAACCCGTGTCCCCTGCATCGGCAGGTGGACTCACAACCACTGCGCCACCAGGGAAGCCCTGTGTGTGTGACTTTAACTATCAAGTCTATTTAGACAATTCAGAAATTTGTGCCTCTGGTCCGATTCTGGCACTCTAACCTCTGGTGTATCCTTTGGCACTCAAGAGTGTTGCCATCACCTCATACTTAATGTTTTCAAGGATTTTATCCTGTTATCATCTCTTCCAGGATTGTTCCTCTATTTTCTCTCCCTTTTTTGCTGCTTTCTTAACGATCTCTCACATTCTCCCAGAAACTCAAATGCTTCTTGATCTCCTGCTCCCACTCACTAAGTACGGTAGGTTCCATCTTTGAAAGTATTGTATGTCTGTCTTTTACTTTCTCTTTTCAATAGTGCCATCCAGGTATAACTCTTGGTGGGCTGCCTGGTGTCAGACTGTTTCCTTCTGAGGCATTATGCACACTTCTGCCCCATTTACCTTCCCCGTGTCTATCACTTCACTGAACCTATTTCCCATGGTTTTCTGCCTGAACTCCTCTGCTTGTTTTCAAGTCTCTTGAACCACATTTCATCTCAGATATGCATTCTGTACTCTGGTCATGCTAGTCTCTTTCCTGCTACTTGGATATTCTTATTTCTGTGCCTTTATCCACATGGTTCCTGTTTTCCGAGCACCCTTTATCTTCCTCTAGCTACAACCTGATACGTGAAGGTGACTCCATTTCTCACTGATCTACTCATCTCCCCTTTCTCTAAACTTCTGTAGTCACAGCTGGTACCACAGGAATCTTAGCATCATGTACAGTCCTAGATTGCTTGCTTTTTTATGTGTATTTATTTTGTGATCTCCCTACTTAATTGAAAATTCCTTGAGGGCATAAGTCTACATAGCTGCTGAATGACTAGAGATTTTTCATCAAACAGAAATGCCCTGGGTTTGGAAGAGCTGTAAAAAGGACAAGTTTAGAAACACATCAAGGGAAATTAGAAAGCTCCTTCTAAATTGTTTTTCAGGTGACTTTATTGCAGTGCAGTTGTTGAGATCATGTTTTGGGAAGCAAAGCTGTAGATTTTGGAAGGAAGCCAGAGAGAAAGCTCCAGTGTAGACGCTAACTAGAATTAAGACGTGGCTTATCCACAGATTACTCTTCATATGCATGTAATTAACTTGTGATTCAGCTCTCTGTCTTAAAAAGAAGTGTTACTGAAGACCTTTGTTGCTCATGTGACATAAGCAGCCATAAAGCTATACAGAAATTTGAACATTTTGGGGGTGAAATTTCCCCTTTTACAAGAAGGTTTCTTCATTGTCTGTACTCTGACATTAGATGGAAGTAGAGTTATAAAGTCCAAACATCTAAAGTCACAAAGTCTAAAGATGTAATGATCCTTCCCACAGTCAGAAAATTGGGTGAATTTACCTTTGTGTGATTAGCTGGATTAGAGATTTATCGGGTTTATTGATTGATCTGTTCAAATAAACTGTTTTTGGTTTCATTGTTTTCTGTTTTCAGTTTCATTTATTTCCGTTCTTATCTTTAAACTTCTTTTATTCTGGTTGCTTTGGTTTTGTTTTTTCTTATTTTTCTAGTTTCTTAGTGTAGAAGATTCTTTTATTGATTTCAGAAATTTCTTCTTTACTAATATGTACATTTAATATTATGAATACTCTTCCAAACATTGTTTTAGTTACTTGGACAAATTTTGATATGTTATAGTTCTATTTTCATTCAGTTTTAAATATTTTCTACCTTCCTCTTATGGACTGAATGTTTGTAGCTCCCCCAAATTCATATATTGAAGCCCTAACCCTCCCAGGGTGATGTTATTTGGAGGTGGGGCCCTAGGGAGGTAATTAGGTTTATTATTTATTTATTTATTTTTAGAATTTTAAATATTTATTTATTTATATTTATCTTTGGCTGCATCAGATCTTAGTTGCGGCATGTGGGATCTTTCATTGCAGTGCATGGGCTTCTTTCTAGCTGCGGCATGCGGACTTCTCTCTAGCTGTGGCATGCGGGTTTTCTCCCTCTAGTTGTGGCATGCAGGCTCTAGAGTGTGTGGGCTCTGTAGTTGTGACGCTTGGGCTCCAGAGCAAGTGGGCTCAGTAGATGTGGCGCACGGGCTTAGTTGCCCCACGGCGTGGGGGATCTTAGTTCCCCAACCAGGGATTGAACCCACGTCCCCTGCATTGGAATGTGGATTCTTTTCCATTGAACCACTGGGAAAGTCCCAGTAATTAGGTTTAAATAAGGTCATGAGAATGGGGCCTCCAAGATGGAATTAGTCCTTCTAAGGAGAGGAAGAGAGATCAGGGCTCTCTCTCTACCATGTGAGGACACAGTGAAAAGGCAGCCACCTGCAGGCCAGGAAGAGGAACTAAATCTTTGGGCACCTTAATCTTGGGCTTCTCAGCCTCCTGAACTATGAGAATAAGTGTCTGTTGTCTACCCAGTCTATGGTATTTTGTTCTAGCAGTCTGAATAGATTAATACACTTCTCTTGAGAAATCCTATTTGACCCATAGGTTATTTAAAGTGTAATGTTTCATTGCCGAGTATTTGAAGACTTTCCTAATACCTTTTTGTGATTAATTTCTAGTTTAATTCCATTGTGATCAGAGAATGTACTTCATACAATTTCAGTTCTTTTAAATGTGTTAAAGTTTGTTTTATGACCTGGGACATGGTCTGTTTGGGTGAGTACTTTATGTGCACTTGAGAAAAATGTGTATTCTCTCTTTTTGGGAGGAAAGAATTTTCTATACATGTTAATTAGGTCAAGTTTGTGGTTTCTTCATTCTTGATGATTTTATCTCTTACTAGTTGTTGATTACTGAGAGAGGAGTATTTAAGTCTTCAGCTATAATCTTGGGTTTATCATTTTTTTCTTTCAGTTCTATCAGTTTTGCTTCATGTATTTGAATGCTCTGTCATTAGGGTCATTCACATTTTTGTGTGTGTGTGTGTGGTATGCGGGCCTCTCACTGTTGTGGCCTCTCCCGTTGCGGAGCACAGGCTCCGGACGCGCAGGCTCAGCAGCCATGGCTCACAGGCCCAGCCGCTCCGCGGCATGTGGGATCTTCCCAGACCGGGGCACGAACCCGTGTCCCCTGCATCGGCAGGTGGACTCTCAACCACTGCACCATCAGGGAAGCCTGGGTCATTCATATTTTAAGTTGTTTTGCACTCTTGATGAATTGATCCTTTGATAATTTTGTAGTACCCATTTTTGATCCTGGTAATTTTCATGGTTTTTAAGCCTAGTTTTTCGAATATCACTCTAGATACTCCAGCTTTCTTTTGCTTTGTATTTACATGGAATATCTTTTTAAGTCATCTTATTTTTAAACTATCTATATTATTACATTTAAAGTGTATTTCTCGTAGACATGATATATAGGGTCTTGCTTTGTTCCATACAATCTGACAATCTTTGCCTTTTAACTGATGTGATTAGACCAGGGATTGGTAAACTATGGCCTGTGGTCTGTTTTCATACTTCCCATTAGCTAAGAATGATTGTTATATTTTAAAAGAGTTATACACAGACAAAACAAACTTAAAAAAAATAAGCAAAGGAGAACATATGTGTCCTGAAAAGCCTAAACTACTTATTATCTGACCATTTACAGAAAATGTTTGGTGACCTGGTTCCCTCTTGTTTCTACCACATTACATTTTATCCATACGGTGATGCACTGTCTGACCCAGTGATATAATATATTGTAAAGGAGACTGCAGGTGAAGTGGGGTTTGACCTATTTGCTTTACAGCATTGCCAAATAGGTGAGAGGACTACAGGCCTTTCAATGATGCATGAAGTCAACCATCTGCTCCAGTTTCTCCAGGCTTCCCAGCTGTAATTTGAAGCTGAAAGAGGGTGTCTGGATCAAAGCAAGCTCTCCCACTGCTGAAAGGTTTGGGCTCTGTTCCAATGCCATGACTCAGGATTTCAATTTGTTGTTGAATGGGTTCTCAGATGCCCTCTCTGACTCAGAGCATTCCAGTTCTCTATACCTACAGAAACTCTGGGTCCCTCCTTGTTAGAATCATTTCAACACAGGGTCTTTGAACTTGTGCAGGCTACCACCTAATCACTCAAGTGCAGATGGTACTCCAGAAGTGGATGATAAGTAGCCCCAGTCATCCTGGTCACTAAGGTAGTATTTCAGAAAAAGGAACTGATGAGTAAAATGAAGAACAGTTGTCATCTCAAGGAATACTCTGTCTCAAGCAAGGTAGAGATGAAATAAATTAGAAGGTACCTGAGCAGGAGAAATAGGCTTCAATGGGATGCTTAGTGATAACAGAATTCAGCCAAGAGAGGCAATCGGACACTACTGTACTTAGGTCTAGTTCAGACTTCTTTTTTTTTCAGAGTAGGAATTTTTAATATAGCCAGCAAAACTGAACCTAAAAATTGCTGACGTGGTTATAGTTAGCGGACAGGGAAGGCTTTTGGCCATTTTATAAGTATGATGCAGTCAGGAGAAGTAAAGATGTTTTGATCACCAGGTAGAAGTCTAAGCTAGACTAGGAAACTTTTAGCCTGCCAGTTCCTCCACCAAATAATGTATTCTTCTTTATTTGATGTGTATCTTCTCTATTTTATTTATTTACTCATTAAATTTTCATTTATTTATTCATTAAATTTTGTTATAATTATTATTTTTATTAAAGAATTACATGTCTAAAAACTTGAAGCATACACAGGTTTTAAAATAAAAACCAAAAGTCTTCCACCAACTCCTATTCGACAACATTACTCCCTGTCCCATTTCTGGTTTTGATTCTTCTGTTTGCTTTTTCTCTTAATTGCAATTATAAATTACTTTTATTATTTTTATATACATAATTAGTAAATCTTAGTGGTCTAATATAGGATTCTTCAACAGCAACAAAATTTCAGCTAGAAATCATCCAGCCTAATCTTAAACAACTTCCTTGATGAGTGCTTTAGCATTTTTTAAGTTTGGTAACTTCTTTAGGCTTTTTTGTAAATGATATTGTGTAGTCTTTCTAGGTGTGACTCCAAATGCAAAAATTCATAAAATTAAAAAGGAAAGAAAGAGAGAGGGGAAGAGGGAGAGGAGAAAGTTTTGTGGTTAAAAAAATGAGCAAACAAAATCTTTGAGTGAAAGCATTGTATGTAAAATTAACAACAAAAAAGATAAAAGGTAGAAATTATACATACATATATTCTTTTTTAAAAAAATTAATTTATTTAATTTTGGTTGTGTTGGGTCTTCGTTGCTGCATGCAGGCTTTCTCTAGTTGTGGCGAGCGGCGGCTACTCTTCGTCACAGTGCGCGGGCGTCTCTTTGCAGTGGCTTCCCTTGTTGCGGAGCATGGGCTCTAGGTGTGTGGGCTTCAGTAGTTGTGATACGCAGGCTCAGTAGTTGCAGCTTGTGGACTCTAGAGTACAGGCTCAGTAGTTGTGGTGCATGGGCTTAGTTGCTCCTCAGCATGTGGGATCTTCCTGGACCAGGGCTCTAACCTGTGTCCCCTGCATTGGCAGGCAGATTCTTAACTACTGTGCCACCAGGGAAGCCCCCATACATATATTCTTGTTGATTGATACTCAAAGAGCCACACTTAAAAACAACGAGGTACTATTTTTTTTATCTGTCAAATTGACAAAGAATAAAGAACATTAATACCTAGTTTTAATAATGAGGTGGAAAAATGATCACTCTCATGGTAGAAATATAAGTGATATAATATTTCTGGTTGGCAATTTAGCAATGTGACAAAGTTAAATAACATGCATAAACTGTGATCTAGCAGAAATGGGATTGTTAGAAGTTCATCTTATTGATAGATGTAGATAGAAGAACAAAAATATATGTATAAACATTTTTCAATTGCATACTTGTTTTTAACAGTATAAAATTTGAAAAAATTAAGATTCCAAAAATATTGGTAAGTAAACAGTGGTGGTTGCATACAAAGAAATACTGTGTATCCATTATGTAAGATATAATGGATATACCAATATACTTATTTACAAGTAAAGATGTTCACTATGGTTTTAAGTAAAAACTCTGGTTCCAAAGCAATATGTGCTGTGGGATTCCCGAAAGGAGATGAATCAGGGTTAACAGTGGTTTATCTCTTAGTAGTGGGATTATAGGTGACTTCTAAAAAATTTTGACTAATTCAGTATTTCTTTCTTTCTTTTTTTTTTTTTTTTGCGTTACATGGGCCTCTCACTGTTGTGGCCTCTCCCGTTGCGGAGCACAGGCTCTGGACGCGCAGGCTCAGCGGCCATGGCTCATGGGCCCAACCGCTCCACAGCATATGGGATCTTCCCAGACCGGGGCACGAACCCGTGTCCCCTGCATTGGCAGGCGGACTCTCAACCACTGCGCCACCAGGGAAGCCCCCGTATTTCTTTTTTAAATACAGAAAAATACTTTAAATAATTTGTCTCCTTCATAGTAAATGACAGTCATTTTTAACTTTTCATAGGGCTTAGTTTAACCCCTTCTAATGATCTAAACAATTGTAATATTTCATCCATATGTTGGTTCTTTAGATATTTGAAACTGTCATTATATACTCAAAGACACTAATGTTTGCTATCCCAAATTCCCCTCCTTTTTCAACCTAACAGTGTCTTGTTTGTTTAGCTATCCAGTTCTCAGGGGAGCTTTTTAGTCATCACATTGATGTCAGTAAAACCCTCTAACTCATTTTTAGAATGTGGAATGAAATTTTCTCTTCATTCTTTGTTTATTTAGTCTCTTTGGAAAGTGGTAAGTAGCACCCAAACTACAAAAGCTTATATATCATTTACTTCTTGGAAAGGTAATTTTCCTATAGGTCTCTTTCAACTTTGTGATTCGATTAGTTTTAGGGCATTTACAATTTAAGCCATAGGGTTTATTTGTTTAATGCTAAACTCTCCTTATTCCCAGGAATATCTTCAAATTGGATTTTGTATAATCACTCTGGAAGAGATTTGAAGGTGCAGTTGATTTGAAAAGTAAGATAAATACAGGAATACAGGAAGCTTCCTATTTTTCGTTCTTAAGTTCTAGACCAACTGAGTGTCGTAAGGAAATATCTATATACTATAATGAACTATGACCTTAACATATTCTTCTAAGATGTCCTTGCTTCTTCCACTCCATTTTTTTGGCATACTAAATGCAAAATGTTTTTTCAGTCCTTTCTTTTAAATTAATACCATTTAAATAATGGAGAATGCTTGAATCTTATATGTAATCTAACTTACACTAAATAAGTAGGAAATAAATACTGGTCAAATTATTTTTTTTAATTTTTTTAATTTTTATTTTTTTTTAGATGTTGGAGGTAGGAGCTTATTTATTTATTCATTTATTTTTGCTGTGTTGGGTCTTTGTTTCTGTGCGAGGGCTTTCTCTAGTTGTGGCAAGTGGGGGCCACTCTTCATCACGGTGCGCGGGCCTCTCACTATCACGGCCTCTCTTGTTGCAGAACACAGGCTCCAGAAGCGCAGGCTCAGTAGTTGTGGCTCATGGGCCTAGTTGCTCCACGGCATGTGGGATCCTCCCAGACCAGGGCTCAAACCCGTGTCCCCTGCATTAGCAGGCAGATTCTCAACCGCTGCACCACCAGGGAAGCCCGGGTCAAATTATTAAAACCACAGTTAAACTTCTGCTAGAAACTAAAATAATTTACTAAATTGAAGTCCTCTTAGTTGTTACAACCTTTATTTCTTTCAGTTAGTAATAGATCTAAGTACTTGAATTTCATGAGAGCCTTTCAAGTGTGATATATTTCAGAGAATGAATATTTTGAAGTAAGGCTTGGAGAGTTACTTACTTTCGTATACACATCACTACCTTTGACAAACAAGACTGTTCTGGAATTGGGTAATAGCTATTCATTTCTTATAGCCATGGTATGTATATAGTGCTTTGATGTCCAAAGTCATGTCTTTTTCAGAGACACGCCAACATGGGTTGTACCACTCATTTGGCTAAACATCCAGCAATCTGGGAAGGAGCTTGGCTGCCTTCAAAAGCTAAATTATTGACACCATTGAACATATTTGGTAAAAGTAATTACAGGCAAAGATCATTCTCTAGGCACACCTTCTGTGGACAGGAAAGGGGATCCGTGTTCTACACTGGAAAAAATGACTTGCTTCCTCTCTTTAGATCTTGAAATTAAAATGGTGTTTGAGAAAGTCAGAACTACATAAAGAACTGGTAATGAGAAAAGGAGCATTTCAAAATGTGATAAAAGGAAGGACTCTATCTCCATGTTTATTATTGATGTAAAGGTTTAAAAAATGAAACCACTTTTTAGGATGCGTATCCACATCCTCAGATACAGAAACACATGAGGACGTGTACATTTGTGCATAGCAGAAGTTTAATCTCTTGAGAATGGAGAGGTAGCTATTTTGGTAGGTGTGGGAGACTGAGTGTGTGAGAGAAGATGGAATGAAGGAAAGATAAATGAGAGTTGGAAAAGGACAGACAACATGCTTATACAACCCTGTGGGTTATTTTCTGTTGTTGGGATGTGAGAATGACGACCAACTGTAAATGATTCATGAGGGGCCAGATAGAGCCTATGACGAGAGCAATGGAAAGATATTGCTCTGGGGGGATGGAACACTCCCTTTAGCACCTTGAGCCTTACTCTTAGCCTTGGGGGAAAAAAGCAATAAACCAATAAAAAAAAGTAGATGTTACTCCTCTCGTCCTTATTAGCATCTGGAAGGGCAACTCTGCTGTTTCCTTGACGTAGCTAGGGTCTTCACCTCAATGAATGCTTCATGGTCCAGTTTGAAATGTAAGCAGTTCTTATAAGGGGGAGAAGAAGAGAAAGTAAGAATATGTATTAAAGGATTGGAGGCACATGGTCACCTATAATTTAACAAAGCCCCTCATTTTATTTTGTGTTCATGTAAATGTACCATCACGTATTTCTGAAAGACACTCAGGTTTTTTTTTTTGTTTTGTTTTTGTTTTTTAGCGGTACGTGGGCCCCTCACTGCTGTGGCCTCTCCCGTTGCGGAGCACAGGCTCCGGACGCGCAGGCTCAGCAGCCATCGCTCACGGGCCCAGCCGCTCCACGGCATGTGGGATCTTCCCGGACCGGGGCACGAACCCGTGTCCCCTGCATCGGCAGGCGGACTCTCAACCACTGCACCACCAGGGAAGCCGAACACTCAGGTTTTTAACAGTATTCTCTACCGAGAATATTCTCTAGCTCCAGTTCAAAAGCATGCAGACATCAAAGAAATTGCAAAAAAATGAAATAGGGTAAAAGAACAAATAGTAAGGAAACATATTAGCATAATTTATTAGGTGTCTGGCACTGTGTTAGCTGTTATTTATACAATATCTAGCTTCACAAGTTATGAGGTTTAGTTATAACTTTTACTTTTTTGACACTTTTCACGAAAATAATTATAACTTAGTTTAAGAAATTTCTCAATACCATGTATCTTTTAAATGGGGAAACCAGATTTTAAATCAAGCTCTCAAATGCTTATGTTCTTTTTAATAACCCAAAACTCATGACCAAATAATACCGCATTTTTATTACCTTGAAACCTTGTGTAAGTCTTCATTCTTCTATTTCTTTTAACTACCACATTTAAGAATGAGGTCCTATCTAATCTACCTCCTAGGTCCATCTCAATTGTTTTTTCTCCTCTCCGTTTTCACTAACCTCCTTTAGGCCTCTAATATTTCTTGTACATACTAGCTCATTAGTCTTTTAATTGGTTTTCTTTCTTCTGGTTTATCCCTTTTCCAACAGACAAGCGAATCCTCCTTGTTGAAGTGCTTTCTGCTTCCCTTCTCAATTTTTTTCTACAATTTAACCCTTTACCTGATGCTGATTCCAGTCTGACCTACTATGATATGACATTTATCAACTAACATGTAGCAAGCATTTATCAGCAAATATCTGTCAACTGCCCCCTACTTGCCACATACAGGGATGGGTTGGCTCACAGAAGGATTGAAAACTCAGCTAAACCACAGTTTCTGGTCTCAAAGACCAGTGGAGGGGGAAAAATAAACAAGAAAATTAATGATTAGAGTAAAAAGTTTCTCATGCTTTGAAAGAAAAGCATGCACAGGGCGCTAATTGAGCCTCTAGGGTGGAAGTTTTAGGGGAGACCACTGACATAAGTCAGACTGGAAATCTAGGGCATTAGGGATGACATCTAAAGGGACGATGGAGTGATTTGAGTAGGAGCAGAGGTAAATTACACCAAAGGATATAATGTGTTGATTCAGGGTTATGAATTGGAAGAGGGCTGTCGAGTCATGATTGGTGTGAGAGGCCTTGATACAATACAAGCATGTGTGCTTTTGGAAGTATGTCGGGCTCCTGGATCTGCACATGTTCTTGGTCCAGAAAGAGGGAGATGAAAAGAGGAAGGACACATAATCCTCTCCCCAATGCAGGGATGAGGATGGAGGAGTCCAGTCCTAGTAGAATTGGATGCAGAGGCATCCATCCCTGCATCTTGTGAGCAGAGTGTATGTGGGCTTTGCACCAAGGGAGGCCTACAATTCACCATGTCATATCAAATTTAATAAGTACATATTTTAATTTTTTCTCAGTTTTAATTTTGAATACAGTAAATATTAGTAGTTGTAACCCACATAATCCAAAGCCTTTGGAGTCTTACATAAATTTTTAGGGTGTAAGTGGTGCTGAGACCAAAAAGTCATAACTGATGAGCTGGCAAGACAGAGTCCAATGCACAAATCGCCGGTGGGTGTGTGAAGCTAAGAAGTTCTAATTTCATCTTAAAAATTATGGGGAGATATTGAAAGATTTTAAACAGGGAGGGACAAATCAAATCTATGTATACCTGTGTTGTGAAATATCAGTTGGCCTGTTCTTTGAGAGGAGGCATGGTGACCAGGTAGGAGGCCGTCCTTAGTTGTTCAAGCTAGATGTGATAAAGTAGAGCAAAGGAGTGGTCAGAATCACTTTGAGAGGAATCCTGGTCTCTGTAGGACTTAGTGACTGAAGCAATGCACAGAATGAATGAGCGTGAGGACTCAAGAGTGAGTGCCTCAGATTTCTGGGTCAGGTAACTCAGAGGATGCCAGCGACACTGACTGTACTCATATCCTCTCAGATCTCTGCTCCCTCCCCAGACTTCTGTGCTCTTTTGCCTCTTTGGGAGATGACTCCATAGCTCCTGGAGCCCTTTACTCACTTGTGCAGAGGCTGAAAGTACCTGAGAATTTATGTTTCCCCAGCCCGACCCTGAGCTGGCTTTTAGCCAGGGACTGACTGTACAGGAATATGAAAGCTCAGCTGCCCAGCCTTGAGGTGACATGAACTGGAGATGTAACATACATTCCAGGGCTTCCCTGTGGAATCAGGCTGAGGCTTGAATTTTTGCTGAAATCACACTGTTGCTTGATTTCCACGTTTTCCCGTTCTGCTTTCTCTTACTCCCTTAGAGCTTTCTCCTGGGAGCACGCCCCTCTCTCTGTCACTACACATGAATATTCATCTCAGAGTCTGCTTCCCTGGAGCCTGACCTAAGACAGGGCTCATGTCGACCTTGGATTTTGCTCAGATAGAACATACCATGTATGAAGCAGAATTTAGAGGAAGGAGAGTAAGTTCGCTTTGGACACATTAATTTTAAGTGCACTTGGATCATTATGTGGAAATATCTAATAAGTAGTCAGAGCTGAGTTAGAAATATTGATTTGAGAGCCATCAGGATATAGATGGTGGTCAAAGCCATGAGTGTGAATGAGGTGCATTTTGGAGAGTGTATGGAGAGTCTTGAGGTGAAGACTGGGCCACAGGGAAATTTTGACAGATGCATATTAACCTGTCCTTCATAAAAATCCTTTTCACAAAAGTAGCACTTTACATTTTCATATTCAGAAACATCATATCATTTGACCTTTATGCTAACAAAAGAAGGTGGGAGACTGTATAATTATTGTCCTTATTTTTCAGATGAGGAAATTAAGACTGAGAATTCATGTGAATTACCTAAAGTCATGAAAGTGGCAAGACCAGCACAAAAATCCAGGTCATTTAACTCCTAGCACAAAGCTTTTCCTGCCACCCAATTCCTTTTGAAAAAAAATGTCATTTTTTTCCCCTAAATACTCTTGCAATATGTAGGCAACTGTCTGTATTGCAGACTTGGCATTCTTACCAGCTCATATGACATCTGTTCCAGTGTTTCTGATATCCTCATAAATTTATCATGCTCTGCTGCAAGATAACTTTTTTTCCTAGAGCCCAGAAAGTCACTTCCTTCAGGAAGCCACCCTGAACCAACTTCAGCTCTCTGGTTGTTTCTTAACAGTTTTAAATTTATTTGACAGCATATTCTTTTCACATGTTGATATACCACTTTTGAATTTTTTCCTTGGTACATTTTGTGCATTTTTGTTTCTCTTTCCCCAACTATATTGTATCTTAATCTTTATGATATTCTCTTTTATACAAAAGTCAGTACATTCTCATTATAGAACTTTTTGGAAAGTAAAAGATATCAATATCTTATATATCTAATTTCAGTCTGTTCATTTTCCCCACATATTTATGCATTTTCTTCTGCATAGTGGCATTCCTGATGTTTGTAGTTATTCACCCAGGTTGCTATTTGATGTACAGATATGTTTTGTAATGAATTTTGATTCTGTGTTAGTATATATTGCAGTGCATTGAATAGGGATTCCACACCTGATTGGGCATTCCTTAAGTGGGAGATAGATTTGCAAAAGATGCCGCTGATATTAAGTCAGGTTACAGAAGCAAAGATGGTCAGAGAAGAGACTGACTGAGGGGAAATTATTTTTTGCTTACAGGGAGATTTTTACTTTCATAGAATAAAATGCTTAACAGATTTAATTGGTCCAATGGTCTTCATTTGTTAGGCTATCCCTGTTTGCTGAGCTTGCATTTTTACTTTCCTCTCCCTGTTGGGACTATTTAGACAGCTGAAGGCATATTAGAGCTGGTAAACAATTTGGTTTTATCTTATTTTTATTCAGCTGTCAAGACATGATTGTGACCTTTTTTCAGAGTTTAGTATAAAACACTTTTCTGGACTTTGATTAATTTTTTAAGAGAGTCCTAATAGGTTATATATTCCATTTTTAGACAAGAAACTCTCCAATCAAGTTTTCTAAGTTATTTTGCAAGTTCATCTGGCTAGCACCCTTTCTTGGCATAAGAACATCATTGTACATAACTATGACTCGCCATTAATCTGGGTGTATTAGATTTTCAAACATTTGTTCCTCCAAACTACACACTGGATTTGCACTTTGCTGGATGACATTTAAGTAGTTAGCCTGGATGCTACCTATTACCAGCACAGCATGAAAATGCATTTACTAAGGGCTTTGTTTCTGTGGTTTTAGATAAAAAAAGAAATAACTCTTCCTCTCTCTTGAGATGTTTGGATTACAGTTAATTGACTTTTAAAATATACCAGCATGATCAAAACACTTTAAAACAAATGAATTCTTTTTTTTAAAAAAAGAAAGCAGGTTACGTTAGGGGTTTGACTTTAAAAGCTTTGAAATACTGAAATACCAAGGAGCTAAAGAGCTTTTTTTTTTTAAACTTAGGGAAAGACCAGCACACATGAAAAAAATTTATAGCTTATGCTTATGCTTTTAAAGTTTGAATACACATAAACTTGCTTCTGGAAAGAAGGCTTTTCATTCTGAGGGGCTTGAAGTTACAAGCCTTTTCACAGGATAGTGTTGGAAACGTGTTGTTTTTGTCAGACTAATGCAGCTCTATTGACTTAAAGCTTAGAAAGAAATCAATGTATTTTCAGAGATGCATGGAAGATGGTAGAGCTTTCATTTATGAAAAAGGTGGACACTTGCCACCCAGGCCGTGTATTTGAAGGCATGGTCCCTGGACCAGTTGCAGTGGCATCACCACCCACCAATGTGATATTGAACAGATGGTTCTCCTGTGACAAACGATGCTGCTCTCATAGACTCTTGTTGAAGTGCTTGATCTCAGACCATCTGCTCACCGACTTCTGCTTAAAACCCTACGGAGGTCAGTGCCTTATAAATAAGATTGCCTGAGAAACATGATACCCACTCACTTCTCTGGCTAAATCGACAGCTCTATCCTTGAATCAAGGCAGAGCACTAGAGTATTACATAACTTTCACATTATCTTATCCCCTGAACAACCACCTTCACTAAATCAAATTCAAATGTTATATCTTTGGTTTTGTCTGTATTTGGTAGATAATTTTGGTCAAAGACACATTGCCTATTATTTTCTGTATACAGTCTCATCTGGTAAGTCCATTTAAAATTTATAACCAGGGAAGAAATGCACGTGCCCATTTTCTCTCTCTCTCTCTCTCTCTTTCTGTCTCTGTCTCTTTTTCTCTCTTAGGCTTGGTTTGCTTTCGTCAAGCAAATAACTAGAAGTATTTAACCTGGGAATTTTTTGTTGTTCTTCTTCTTGCCCTGAGGAAACTCAGAGCAAAATTGAATAGGCAATCAGAATAATTATATCAAACCTTATGTTTAGCATTTTTGCTTTCTCCTACTCCTCCTTATATCTTTGATACATTATTTTTTTCCCCAGACCTTTGTTGTATACATACATTTTATTTTAAGATGCTTTACATCCCTTTTGAAAAGCAGAAAGTATAAACAAACTGTTAAGTGTAGGATAAAAAAGGTCTATTCAGAAGGCCGGAGGATAATGATTCTATAAACATCTATAAACTGTAGAAACATAAAAAGAAAATGGTATTTTTGATTGTCATTTTACTGCCAGGGTGGCTCCAACCAACAAATGGTCATTTATTCACCAGTGATACTCAGCAAGTGTGACCACATCATATAGTATACTTTCCTGTAGACTCTATTGATTGAGAGAAATAATGGACATGAACAATTCTATGTGGATTAAAAAATCTCTGTATAGGGTCCTTTTATAAAAGATTATGAAAGAAATAAGTGAGCCAAATATTTGTATCAAAATGGAAACACCATGAGGACTTAAAAAAATTAGCTTCTCTAGTAAATTTTTAGTATTGGTTTTTACATGACTCAAATTTTTTTCAAAGGATATAGAAATTGGGACTCCTTAGTCATCCAAAAAATTGTAGACGTGAAGCTAAAGTAATTTCAATGGAAACTGAGGAAATAATTATGATTCAATTAAAATTACATTTATTTTTTGTATATAGTCCTATCTATACTCTTGAGATAATATAGATACCAATAAAAGATAAATTAAAAAATGAGAATCAGAACTGTAGGGTTAAAACTGGTTTGAAAAGTCATTTATCCCAACCTCTCATCTGAGTTTTTTTTTTATTTTTTAATTTAATTTTATTTTTTTTTTATACAGCAGGTTCTTATTAGTCATCAATTTTATACATATTAGTGTATAAATGTCAATCCCAATCTCGCAATTCATTCCACCACCACCCCCACCACCAACCCCTGCCACTTTCCCCCTTGGTGTCCATACGTTTGTTCTCTACATCTGTGTCTCAACTTCTGCCCTGCAAACCAGTTCATCTGTACCATTTTTCTAGGTTCCACATACATGAGTTAATATACGATATTTGTTTTTCTCTTTCTGACTTACTTCACTCTTTATGACAGTCTCTAGATCCATCCACGTCTCAACAAATCACCCAATTTCATTCCTTTTTATGGCTGAGTAATATTCCATTGTATATATGTACCACAACTTCTTTATCCATTCATCTGTCGATGGGCATTTAGGTTGCTTCCATGACCTGGCTATTGTAAATAGTGCTGCAATGAACATTGGGGTGCATGTGTCTTTTTGAATTATGGTTGTCTTTGGGTATATGCCCAGTAGTGGGATAGCTGGATCATATGGTAATTCTATTTTTAGTTTTTTAAGGAACCTCCATACTGTTCTCCATAGTGGCTGTATCAATTTACATTCCCACCAACAGTGCAGGAGGGTTCCCTTTTCTCCACACCCTCTCCAGCATTTGTTGTTTGTAGATCTTCTGATGATGCCCATTCTAACTGGTGTGAGGTGATACCTCATTGTAGTTTTGATTTGCATTTCTCTAATAATTAGTGATGTTGAGCAGCTTTTCATGTGCTTCTTGGCCATCTGTATGTCTTCTTTGGAGAAATGTCTATTTAGGTCTTTGACCATTTTTGGATTGGGTTGTTTGTTTCTTTAATATTGAGCTGCATGAGCTGTTTATACATTTTGGAGATTAATCCTTTGTCCGTTGATTCGTTTGCAAATATCTTCTCCCATTCAGAGGGTTGTCTTTTCGTCTTGTTTGTAGTTTCCTTTTCTGTGCAAAAGATTTTAAATTTCATTAGGTCCCATTTGTTTATTTTTGTTTTTATTTCCATTACTATAGGAGGTGGACCAAAAAAGATCTTGCTGTGATTTATGTCAAAGAGTGTTCTTCCTATGTTTTCCTCTAAGAGTTTTATAGTGACTGGTCTTACCTTTAGGTCTTTAATCCATTTTGAGTTTATTTTTGTGTATGGTGTTAGGGAGTGTTCTAATTTCATTCTTTTACATGTAGCTGTCCAGTTTTCCCAGCACCACTTATGGAAGAGGCTGTCTTTTCTCCATTGTATATCCTTGCCTCCTTTGTCATAGATTAGTTGACCGTAGGTGTGTAGGTTTATCTCTGGGCATTCAGTCTTGTTCCATTGATCTACGTTTCTGTTTTTGTGCTAGTACCATATTGTCTTGATGACTGTAGCTTTGTAGTATAGTCTGAAGTCAGGGAGTCTGATTCCTCCAGCTCCCGTTTTTTTCCCTCAAGACTTCTTTGGCTATTCGGGGTCTATTGTGTCTCCATACAAATTTTAAGATTTTTTGTTCTAGTTCTGTAAAAAATGCCATTGGTAATTTGATAGGGATTGCATTCAATCTGTAGATTTCTTTGGGTAGTATAGTCATTTTCACAATGTTGATTCTTCCAATCCAAGAACATGGTATATCTCTCCATCTGTTGCTATCATCTTTAATTTCTTTCATCAGTGTCTTATAGTTTTCTGCATACAGGTCGTTTGTCTCCCTAGATAGGTTTATTCCTAGGTATTTTATTCTTTTTGTTGCAGTGGTAAATGGGAGTGTTTCTTAATTTCTCTTTCAGATTTTTCATTAGTGTATAGCAATGCAAGATATTTCTGCACATTAATTTTTTTGGTGTGTGTGTGTGCATTAATTTTGTATCCTGCGACTTTACCAAATTCATTGATTAGCTCTAGTAGTTTTCTGGTGGCATTTTTCGGATTCTCTATGTATAGTATCATGTCATCTGCAAACAGTGACAGTTGTACTTCTTCTTTTCCAATTTGTATTCCTTTTATTTCTTTTTCTTCTCTGATTGCCATGGCTAGGGCTTCCAAAAACTATGTTGAATAATAGTGGTGAGAGTGGACATCCTTGTCTTGTTCCTGATCTTAGAGTAAATGCTTTCAGTTTTTCACCATTGAGAATGAATTTGCTGTGGATTTGTCATATATGGCCTTTATTATGTTGAGGTAGGTTCCCTCTGTGCCCACTTTCTGGAGAATTTTTATCATAAATGGGTGTTGAATTTTGTCAAAAGCCTTTTCTGCATCTATTGAGATGATCATATGGTTTTTATTCTTCAATTTGTTAATATGGTGTATCACATTACTTGATTTGGGCATACTGAAGAATCCTTGCATTCCTGGGATAAATCCCACTTGATCATGATGTATGATCCTTTTAATGTGTTGTTGGATTCTGCTTACTAGTATTTTGTTGAGGATTTTTGCATCTATATTCATCAGTGATATTGATCTGTAATTTTCTTTTTTTTTTTAGTATCTTTGTCTGGTTTTGGTATCAGGGTGATGGTGGCCTCATAGAATGAGTTTGGGAGTGTTCCTTCCTCTGCAATTTTTTGGAAGAGTGTGAGAAGGATGGGTGTTAGCTCTTCTCTAAATGTTTGATAGAATTCACCTGTGAAGCCATCTGGTCCTGGACTTTTGTTTGTTGGAAGATTTTTAATCACAGTTTCAATTTCATGACTTGTGATTGATCTGTTCATATTTTCTGTTTCTTCCTGGTTTAGTCTTTGAAGTCCATTTCTTCCAGGTTGTCCATTTTATTGGCATAGAGTTGCTTGTAGTAGTCTCTTAGGATGCTTTGCATTTCTGAGGTGTCTGTTGTAACTTCTCCTTTTTCATTTCTAATTGTATTGATTTGAGTCCTCTCCCTCTTTTTCTTGGTGAGTCTCACTAATGTTTTATCAATTTTGTTTATCTTCTCAAAGAACCAGCTTTTACTTTTATTGATTTTTGCTATTGTTTTCTTTGTTTCTATTTCATTTATTTCTGCTCTGATCTGTATGATTTCTTTCCTTCTGCTAACTTTGGGTTTTGTTTGTATTTCTTTCTCTAGTTCCTTCAGGTGTAAGGTTAGATTGTTTATTTGAGATTTTTCTTGTTTCTTGAGGTAGGCTTGTATAGCTATAAACTTCCCTCTTAGAACTGCTTTTGTTGCATCGCATAGGTGTTGGATCATCGTGTTTTCATTGTCATTTGTCTCTAGGTATTTTTTGATTTCCTCTTTGATTTCTTCAGTGATCTCTTGGTTATTTAGTAACCTATTGTTTAGCCTCCATGTGTTGTGTTTTTTACATTTTTTTCCCTGTAGTTGATTTCTAATCTCATGGCATTGTGGTCAGAAAAGATGCTTGATATGATTTCAATTTTCTTAAATTTACTGAGGCGTGATTTGTGACCCAAGATGTGATCTATCCTGGAGAATGTTCCATGTGCACTTGAGAAGATAGTGTAATCTGCTGTTTTTGGATGGAATGTCCTATAAACATCAATTAAATCTATCTGGTCTGTTGTGTCATTTAAAGCTTCTGTTTCCTTATTTATTTTCATTTTGGATGATCTGTCTATTGGTGTAAGTGAGGTGTTAAAGTCCCCCACTATTATTGTGTTACTGTCGATTTCGTCTTTTATAGCTGTTAGCCATTGCCTTATGTATTGAGGTGCTCCTATGTTGGGTGCATATATATTTATAATTGTTATATCTTCTTCTTGGATTGATCCCTTGATCATTATGTAGTGTCTTTCCTTGTCTCTTGTAACATTCTTTATTTTAAAATCTATTTTATCTGATATGAGTATTGCTACTCAAGCTTTCTTTTGATTCCCATTTGCATGGAATGTCTTTTTCCATCACCTCAGTTTCAGTCTGTATGTGTCCCTAGGTCTGAAGTGGGTCTCTTATAATAAGACAGTGTATATATGGGTCTTGCTTTTGTATCCATTCAGCAAGCCTGTGTCGTTTGGTTGGCGCATTTAATCCATTCACGTTTAAGGTAATTATCGATACGTATTCTCCTTTGACCATTTTCTTAATTGTTTTGGGTTTCTTTTTGTAGGTTCTTTTCTTCTCTGTGTGTCCCACTTAGAGAAGTTCCTTTAGCATTTGTTGTAGAGCTGGTTTGGTGGTGCTGAATTCTCTTAGTTTTGCTTGTCTGTAAAGCTTTTGATTTCTCCATCAAATCTGAATGAGATCCTTGCCTGGTAGAGTACTCTTGGTTGTAGGTTCTTCCCTTTCCTCACTTTAAATATGTCATGCCACTCCCTTCTGGCTTGTAGAGTTTCTGCTGAGAAATCAGCTGTTAACCTTATGGGTGTTCCCTTATATGTTATTTGTTGTTTTTCCCTTGCTGCTTTCAATAATTTTTCTTTGTCTTTAATTTTGGCAATTTGATTACCATGTGTCTTGGCGTGTTTCCCCTTGGGTTTATCCTGTGTGGGACTCTCTGGGCTTCCTGGACTTGGGTGGCTATTTCCTTTCCCATGTTAGGGAAGTTTTCAACTATAATCTCTTCAAATATTTTCTCAGGTCCTTTCTCTCTCTCTTCTCCTTCTGGGACCCCTATAATGTGAATGTTGTTACATTTAATGTTGTCCCAGAGGTCTCTTAGGCTGTCTTCATTTCTTTCATTCTTTTTTCTTTATTCTGTTCCACAGCAGTGAATTCCACCATTCTGTCTTCCAGGTCACTTATCCGTTCTTCTGCCTCAGTTATTCTGCTATTGATTCCTTCTAGTGTAGTTTTCATTTCAGTTATTGTATTGTTCATCTCTGTTTGTTTGTTTTTTAATTCTTCTCGGCCTTTGTTAGACAGTTCTTGCCTCTTCGCGATCTTTGCCTCCATTCTTTTTCCGAGGTCCTGGATCATCTTCACTATTATTATTCTGAATTCTTTTTCTGGAAGGTTGCCTATCTCCACTTCATTTAGTTGTTTTTCTGGAGTTTTATCTTGTTCCTTCATCTGGTACATAGCCCTCTGCCTTTTCATCTTGTCTATCTTTCTGGGAATGTGGTTTTTGTTCCACAGGCTGCAGGATTGTAGTTCTTCTTACTTCTGCTGTCTGCCCTCTAGTGGATGAGGCTATCTAAGAGTATTGTGTAAGTTTCCTGATGGGAGGGACTGGTGATGGGTGGAGCTGACTTGCTCTCGTGGACAGAACTCAGTAAAACTTTAATCTGCTTGAGTGCTGATGGGTGGGGCTGGGCTCTCTCCCTGTTGGTTGTTTAGCCTGAAGCAACCCAACTCTGGAGCCTACCTGGGCTCTTTGGTGGGCCTAATGACAGACTCTGGGAGGGCTCACACCAAGGAGTACTTCCCAGAACTTCTGCTGCCAGTGTCCTTGTCCCCAAGGTGAGCCACAGCCACCCCCTGCCTCTGCAGGAGACCCTCCAACACTAGCAGGTAGGTCCGGTTCAGTTTTCCCTGGGGTCACTGCTCCTTCCCCTGGGTCCCAGTGCACACACTAGTTTGTGTGTGCCCTTCAAGAGTGGAGTCTCTGTTTCCCCCAGTCCTGTCAAAGTCCTGCAATCAAATCCCACTAGGCTTCAAAGTCGGATTCTCTAGGAATTCCTTCTCCCGTTGCTGGACCCCCAGGTTGGGAAGCCTGATGTGGGGCTCAGAACGTTCACTCCAGTGGGTGGACTTCTGTGGTCTAAGTGTTCTCCAGTCTGTGAGTCACCCACCCAGCAGTTATGGGATTTGACTTTACTGTGATTGCGCCCCTCCTACTGTCTCATTGTGGCGTCTCCTTTGTCTTTGGATGTGGGGTATCTTTTGTGGTGAGTTCCAGTAGCTTCCTGTTTATGATTGTCCAACAGCTAGGTGATTCTGGTGTTCTCAGAAGAGGGAGTGAGAGCACGTCCTTCTACTGCACCATCTTGGTTCCTCCTCGTCATCTGAGTTTTAACCTTTAAACAATTGTTGCTTTAAATGAGCAGAAAAGTAATGGTAAAATAACTTTTGTCTTTTCTCTTTCCATTGAAATTGGTCTTTAGACTTAGTTCTTCCCCTTCCTGGATGGAAAGTCTGGCAGGTTGTGGTAACTTTTATGGAATGCTGAAAGTTTTTCTCACTATAAATCGTAGTCTCAGTATTTTCTTTTTATTTTACCATTTTTTTAACATCTTTATTGGAGTATAATTGCTTTACATTGTTATGTTAGTTGCTGCTGTATAGCAAAGGGAATCAGCTATATGCATACATATATCCCCATATCCCCTCCCTCTTGAGCCTCCCTCCCACCCTCCCTATTCCACCCCTCTAGGTGGTCACAAAGCACCGAGCTGATCTCCCTGTGCTATGCGGCTGCTTCCCACTAGCTATCTGTTTTACATTTGGTAGTGTATATATGTCCATGCACTCCCTCACTGCATCCCAGCTTAACCTTCCCCCTCCCCGTATCCTCAAGTCCATTCTCCACGTCTGCATCTTTATACCTGTCCTGCCCCTAGGTTCTTCAGAACCATTTTTTTTTTAGATTCCATATACATGTGTTAGCATATGGTATTTGTTTTTCTCTTTCTGACTTACTTCACTCTGTATGACAGACTCTAGGTCCATCCACCTCACTACAAATAACTCAATTTCATTTCTCTTTATGGCTGAGTAATATTCCATTGTATATATGTGACACATCTTCTTTATCCATTCAAGTCTCAGTATTTAAAAGTTCAATCTCATATAATATTCAAAATTTTGTTTTGCTTTAAAGTTAAGGCCTCTTCTATTTCTTCCTGTAGTGTAGTTTTTCTCCCTTTTCTTGACTAGTTTCTACCTCTCAAAGATGGGAAAAGTGGAGGGAGGAGAGGAAAAGGGCATGAAACTTTTGGTACCTTTGTGATCGAGCTCCTGTGTTCTCTAGACCTGGCCAGGGATGGAAGCTCACTTTTCCTCCTGAGGGATGCTTTTTAATGGATTCTTCAGAGACTCTCTCCATTGCTGGGATTACCCAGCTGAAGTTCTCTGGAGATTGGCAAATGCATCTCTGTTTCCACTGGTTACTTGGCTCTCCCTTAGGCCCTTTGCGTCAAACAATACCTGGTTCTTTTTCTCTTTTTCTGCAGTCTCTCACTTTCTCTCTCTCTTGTCTACAGGATGTACTTATTCCCCAACAAACTCTGAGAATGCTGACCAATTCCAGCACAGCCAAGTCTCGTTTATTTCTCCATCAAACCAGCCAGCGACCCCATCTCTTCCTCTTTAGGATTTCTAGGTAGAAGTCAGACGCCAGCTCACTAGGTCTACCTACATAGAGGGCACACTCACTAGCTCTCTGAGTGGTCCTGTTAAGTCCACTTGCCCTAGTGAGAAAGAACTCACTGCCTCATTTTAGCGAGTGAAAGCTTTAGGGGGAAACATTCTTGACTTTTTATCTGGGTAGGAGAAGAATTGTTGCAACAGTCATAGTGAGTATTGTGGAATCACAGTGTAAAGTTAGTGAAAAATCTATGCAACTATGGTTGTAGGACAAGAACACAAATTTTATCAAACGAGACAATCTAAAATAAATGTGTGGATGAAAGAAGTTGGGAAGTAGTGGCAGAAAAGATCAGTGATGAAATAGGGACAATAAACACTTTACTGTGTGAAGTAAGAAATCCAGAGAAGGGGCTTCCCTGGTGGCGCAGTGGTTGAGAGTCCGCCTTCCGATGCAGGGGACACGGGTTCGTGCCCCGATCCCGGAAGATCCCACATGCCGCGGAGCGGCTGGGCCCGCGAGCCATGGCCGCGGAGCCTGTGTGTCCGGAGCCTGTGCTCCGCAACGGGAGAGGCCACAGCAGTGAGAGGCCCGCGTACAGCAAAAAAAAAAAAAAAAAAAAAAAAAAAAAAAAGAAATCCAGGGAAAATCTCTAGTTGTTTGAATAAGAAATAAATATTAAAATACATGATTTAAAGTTCCAAAGGTAACAGAGATGAATTGTAATAGTGGATTAACTATAGTAGAAAGAATCAGGGAGGGATTTACAGAGCTATGTACTCAAATCCTGTCTTGTTTAGTTGGAAGAAGATAATGTTTGAAATAGATAAATTTTAAAATATATTAGTGTATTATTTAGAGTCTTGGAGGTAATTACCAGATGAATTTAAAACATAAACTGTTAGAAGAGTGAAATCTAGTTTCTTGTAGGAACAAAGAATAGGGGTGGAAAGGGTGAATTGGGAGATGATTGTGCATATTCCTTGTTTCCGTCTTTTAAAAAATATGTGCATATATTTCTCTAATAAAAATTTTAACGTTTATTATTTAAAAAAAATATATATATATATTTTTTGCGGTACGCGGGCCTCTCACTGTTGTGGCCTCTCCCGTTGCTGAGCACAGGCTCCGGGGCCGTGGCTCATGGGCCCAGCCGCTCTGTGGCATGTGGGATCTTCCCGGACCGGGGCACGAACCCATGTCCCCTGCATTGGCAGGTGGACTCTCAACCACTGCACCACCAGGGAAGCCCTATTTAAATACATTTTTAGAATTATGTGGGAATATATACAGATAAGAATATATTATTTAATGTGAAAAGATGATTGAGTTAAATTATTGCTGTAAGATATTAAATCAGTGTAAAGCTGTATCACATTATTCAATGTGATACAATCATAAACATCTTCAGAAGGATCAAAGAAACAGGACAATACTAAAAAAGATGTTTTGGTACATATATGAATTAGACATATGAAAGTGATCTATTCAGAAATCTTCGGGAAAGGGAAGGGTTATTTAATAAGTGGGTTTAGGTCATTTACTTTTAAATAAAAATGTTGTCTTCAACTCTTATCCCATATACTAAAATAAATTCCAGTTCATTATTAACTTATAAATATCAAGCCATAAAATGCCTAGAAGGAAACTCTTGAGAGTTTATCTGAACTCTACTTTTGGTAAGACCTTTTATACTTAAAACAAATGGAAGAATTTGCAAAAGAAAATACAGATTCAACTACTTTCAAAAGTTTAAACTGCGCACATTAAATTAAAAGATGGCAAAGAAAAATCATTGTGACTAATATAAAAATACTTAATAATATTGATTTATAAAGAAGTAATTCAATTATTTTTTATTTCATCCCATACAATGCTAGGGTTCCAGCACTAAGCATGATGGACATGGTCTTAAAAATCAATGAGAAAAAAACCTGAGACTCCTATAAATAAATGGGCAAAGGCCATGTATGCTTACTTCACCAAAGAAACAATACAATAATTAGTAGGCATTAGAAAAGTATTTGGGTTATTTCATAGTCAAAGCTTACAAATAAAAATGGGATATAAATTGCATTAATTAAATATACAAAATTGTTCTTTTTTTTTTTTTTTTTTTTTTTTGTGGTACACGGGCCTCTCACTGTTGTGGCCTCTCTCATTGTGGAGCACAGGCTCCAGACGCGCAGGCCCAGCGGCCATGGCTCACGGGCCCAGCTGCTCTGAGGCATGTGGGATCCTCCCGGACCGGGGCACGAACCCATGTCCCCTGCATCGGCAGGCAGACTCTCAATGACTGCGCCACCAGGGAAGCCCCTACAAAATTGTTCTTAAAGGGAGTTCCCAATGTTGGCAAGTATCATGCGGTGGGCACTTCAGACACTGCTGAGAGTACAAATTGTTTTAGCTGTTCAAGAAGGTAATTTGGGAATATGTGTAGTTTGAAAGATGTTCCTATCTTTAAGGCCAGAAATTCAATTGCTGATGTTTTTGTAAGATAATTTATAGCAGTGAAAAATTAAGACTTTCTAAATGCTCAGCCATAAGGAACTGCAAAGTAAGAAATAGTATTTTTTAAATTCTGTGCAGATATTACATAGGATGTTCATGTGTATGGAAAATGCTTATAATAACATTTTAAAGAGAAACACAGAGTGGTATTAAGTAGGCAAAGCAATATGTAGAAAAATCGAGAAATTAAAACATGTTAACAATTTCTCTATGAATTGAAGTTTGATTTTTTAAATAGTTTCAATATTTTTTCTACTTTCTCCAAAATGAACACGTATTGTTTTCATATTGAGAACGAAGTACAGAGAAATAAACACTTGGTCGCTAGTCCAAGCTCCACAATTTGTTCATTGTGGGAACTTGGGCAAGTGACCCCTTTTGTAGGTCCAGCATCACATGCCAAATGGTCTTGTTGGCACTGCATTAAACCATGATGTGCCTGGCAAATATAAATGGTTATGAAAATGTTGATTCTGGTTTTGGTAACTACTGGTTACACAATCCAGTACACCCCCCCTTTTCTTGTCTTCATTTCAGCTGTTGAACTCCATCATCAGCATTTTCCTTAATATTTCCCCCCATTTTGGGAGAAGTCAAGTGAAAACGTTGATCATGTCCATCTGTGTTTGTGTGCACCATCTCCGGACCTGGAGTAATAAGCTGAGTTTACAAATTTGAATACTTGTTTCTTATGGTCTTTAACCTTGGGTTGGTCTACATTACTCGCTCCTTTTAAAAAGTGGCCTTTTGGCTTCTACTGTACACCAATGAATTTGAATTAGACAGAGAGGGGCATAATACCCCTTTATAAGAACACCCAGCCTTTCTATACGTGAAAAATAAATGCTCTCTCTACCTGATTCCCTCTTTGGATGGCCTTTGGCTTCCCTCTCTTGGAGGAATCGATGATTGTTCCAGCGACCTCTGCTGTCTGTCAGTTTTTCATACAACATTCTTCATGAACCTGGGGCCAAGAAGAAAAAATGGAGGAATAAGTTTTGGGCTTGGAGTTGGAGAGTCTGTTAGCAAAAATGTCATTGGCTTTTGAGTTTGAAGAAGTTTGCTCTTGAGAGAATGCATTTCAAACAGCTTTTTGATCCTCAGGAGCCCAATAAATTTTTGACTCTTTCTAGTTGGGAACATAATGTAATAGTACTGTACTAGTCTATTAAGTCAGAGCTCCATCTTTTGCACGATTCATATTTTAAACTTTAAAGAGGCTCACAACTGAGCTTTCACAAATTGTAGCTGTTTACTTTCTTTCCACTAAAATAATCATCGCAAATACCCCTCTGAGAACGTATATTTTCAGATACCAGGTAATCAAAGCTTAGTTGTACTCAGAGGCTTTTTTAGAACCAAATGGAAAATAATTGCTTTAAAGTACCCACTTGTGAGGATTTCTGCTCATCAGTATAATTGCCAGCAGTCACTGTCTTTCTACCACAATAAATTCACAGTGATTCATTAGCTTCTTTCGGGGGCGGGGGGGATGAAATAGATCATCTTGTTAACATCAACTTTGATTTTTAAATGGCTTCACTTGATTTCATATTGGAATTACAGTTTGCACATAAACTAAAATAATACCCCTGACCCCACTTTAAAAAGTAGTGTAGGTAGTAGACAGGATAAAATTAGAACTTAGCCAGCCCTGCAGGGTTTAGATGTGAGTTCTCTGTGTGTTTACCCTAGGAGGATTTTTTTTAACATTTTTATTGGAGTATAATTGCTTTACAATGGTGTGTTAGTTTCTGCTGTATAACAAAGTGAGTCAGCTATATGTACACCTATATCCCCATATTCCCTCCCTCGTGTCTCCCTCCCACCCTCCCTACCCCACCCCTCTAGGGGGACAAAAAGCACCGAGCTGATCTCCCTGTGCTATGCAGCTGCTTCCCACTAGTAATCTATTTTACATTTGGTAGTGTATATATATCAATGGTACTCTCTCACTTCGTGTGTTAGTTGCTGCTATATAACAAAGTGAATCAGCTATACGAATACGTATATCCCCATATCCCCTCCCTCTTGTGTCTCACTCCCACCCTCCCTAACCCACCCCTCTAGGTGGTCACAAAGCACCGAGCTGCAGTGAACATTTTGGTACATGACTCTTTGAATTATGGTTTTCTCGGGGTATATGCCCAGTAGTGGGATTGCTGGGTCATATGGTAGTTCATTGCAGCTCTATTTACAATAACCGGGAGATGGAAGCAACCTAAGTGTCCATCATTGGATGAATGGATAAAGAAGATGTGGCACATATATACAATGGAATATTACTCAGCCAGAAAAAGAAATGAAGTTGAGTTATTTGTAGTGAGGTGGATGGACCTAGAGACTGTCATACAGAGTGAAGTAAGTCAGAAAGAGAAAAACAAATACCGTATGCTAACACATATGTATGGAATCTAAGAGAAAAAAAAAAGTTCATGAAGAACCTAGGGGTAAGACGGGAATAAAGACACAGACCTACTAGAGAATGGACTTGAGGATATGGGGGGAAGGGTAAGCTGGGACAAAGTGAGAGAGTGGCATGGACATATATACACCACCAAATTCAAAATAGCTAGTGGGAAGCATCAGCAGAGCACAGGGAGATAAGCTCGGCGCTTTGTGACCACCTAGAGGGGTGGGATAGGGAGGGTGGGAGGGAGGGAGACGCAAGAGGGAAGAGATATGGGAACATATGTATATGTATAACTGATTCACTTTGTTATAAAGCAGAAACTAACACACCATTTGAAAGCAATTATACTCCAATAAAGATGTTAAATAAAAAAAATAAAAAAAAATTTAAAAAAGGAAATACTGCATCAGCAGTACTCTATGGAAAAACGTGGACATTAATAATTCTGAGTTCAGAGGTCACATCACAAAAGAGCCAGACTCTGAATGCAAAGAAGTTTTAGGAATATATGCGAACCAATATATTTCATGTGTGCTTTATTTATATGTATGTACAACAGTAATAAACATCTGTGTTAAATACACCTAAAAGAACTTCCTTAATTTCCATGTGGTAAAATTCAAAGTGATTTTACATGTGTCATCATTTAATTGGCAGAGATTTTCTTTCTGGTTGGTACATAAAATAATAGGGCTTCTTAAAATCAATCAATTGAATGGTGTCAGATTCAAGGACATCTGGTATTTCCATGAGAAATCCTGAAATCCTCTTTTATTTTAGGGTTTACAAATTTTTCAAAGCAGGAAAATCAATGGCTTCAGCAAAGCCTAAGATCTAATCCACTGGATAAAAAAGTCACATTAAAACTAAATAATATAGTATTAGTAGCTACAGAAAGAAGGACTGACAAGTGTGTTGGTAAAGGGTTGGTATTGGAATTTTAGTTAATAGGCCTTTATTGCATCCACTCTGCATGCAGCATATGACACTGGGTTGTTACATTTTCCCTGAAAGTAATTTGAGATTTCTTCAACTTCTGACAACCTAACCTGAAGAGGGAAATAGGCCATTCCTCTGATTGTTCGCTAACCTCACAATCCCTTGTTTTTTTTTTTTTTTAGGAAGGACAAAGTTATTTATAGACCCTATTAATTTAGCTTAAATGATTCTAGCTACTGGCTATGTGTAATCAGCTTTTTCCTCCTTTCTACTTACAGTTGGCTAGAAACATATCGGATGAGATAATTAACAAAAGAGCATCCACAACTAATATCCTAATACAAGTGGGGTTTCCAGGCCATATGAAAAATAGACAGACTCAGTTGTCTGTATAGGAGGCCAGCTTGTTCACTGTGCTTAGAAACGCATGGGCACAGAGAGGTTCTTACCTTGGAAGTGCCCCTAATGTCACATGGAATGGAATTGTTCACACTCCTCTGTAGTTTCAAGCTCACAGAGCTAATTCACAGTAGGAATTTAAAGAAAAGATTTTGAGGAAGATTCTTGCTGGGAGATTAGGGAAGGGATTATTTGGTGAGGACCACTGGGTGACTTTGTTTTTCTCTGGGTAATTAGCCTTCTGGTTAATGCAGTGTCCATCACTTAATTTAATGGGAACAACTTGTGTCGTTATAATAGAAATGGGAGTCTGTTGCCTGCATGGTTCTGAGGAAATAGCCAGACAGGGAGAGAATTTCAGATCCTCTCAGATGGCGGGACCACCACTGAGCCACTACGCTATCAATCTGGTCAACCCACTGGGTGAGATGCTCATGAAGTGCCCATCCTGGCTGAAAGCTTTCAAAGGACAGCACCCTTCCCATCCCACGTGGGAGGAGGTCTCAGAGGACTTTGAAGTAATTTCAAATTTTGAGAAAATTTTCCCAGAGTACAAAAAATTTATTGCATTTGGGGAAGTGTTAACATCTTCCCACATTTAATTAATTTTTCCCCCCATGCTCTTAATTTTTTTGTCTATAATATAATCTGTATCTCTCTGTAATATAATATTTTTCTCTAAATGATTTGAGGGCTCTGACTTGGAAACCAAGACTGATCATACAACTTCCAGTCCAGAGGCAAGATTCTCATCGGCCTGACCTGGCTACAGGCTATATCATCTCTGTCTCACAGAGCTAGAGTCCCCTGTGGGCTCAGCCCTGCTCCTGGTTCCCACTGCATGGCCTCACATGGATCCAGGTGGTTCCAGCATCCCAGCCTTCAACTTAATTATCAGGCGAATCCCGATTACTCTCCCTCCCTGGCATTTCATTCAAAATTGCTACCAGGTCTCCCATTGTTTCCCAGACTCAGTGCCTGCCCACTTGTCCTGTCACCCATCCCTCAGCTTACATCATTAGGTCTGCTTTGGTGAGCAGCCTGCACCGCTGCCTCCGCCTGGTCCAGGGTCTTGCATCACTTCTCCCAGACCCTCTCTCAGAACCTGTTCTTGAATCACAGAGTGAGGACAGGCTTCCCATCCCTAGATATTCTATCTCCCTGCACTTCAGAGTGAGCATCACCCCCTAGGTTGCCTATTGTGGGGTTTGTGGTACATGCTAGGACACTTGACTACAATCATGTTTATCCATCTTTTCATCCCATTCATTTATTTAATGACTACATCATTTATACTTACTTATTCTTGTTTGCTTGGATTTTGACCAAATATTTCTATACCACTTGGACACTCTGCTTGACTATCCCCAGGGCATCTACTGTCAGTCTTCACATATAGGCTTGTTTCCCTTATCCCTGCTCATCTTCATGGGTGGGTCTACAGACTGGCCATGAATCTTTCCACCTTCTCTGATTCAAAAGTGCAAAGATGGTTATTCTCCCCCTGATACTTTTTATCTTTGTACTTGAAGGACACATATCACAGTGGGATTGACCTCTAGTTTGGATCTTAGTTCTGCTACTTTCTAGTTATATGACCTATGCTTAATTCATAGTAGCTATTTTTATATTTCAGTTCAGCTGAAGTGGTACATAACTACAATTACAAATAACAATACTTTGTGATAAGTTCAATGCTAGCGATAGGTAAAATGTACTTTGGGAAAAGGAATCCCAGGTGAAGAGGCAGTTAATTCTCTTAAGAGGTATGGAGAAGAGTAGTTCAATTAAGCTCCAGGTAAGAGGAAACAGGTGAGCTGGACTTTGAAGGATGGATAGGAGTTTGCCAGAAAGAGCAGAGGAATGCATTTGAGTCAAATTGAGTCAATATTTCCCAAACCTGGCACTATTGGCATTTTGGGCTTGATACTTCTTCGGGGGGTGGGGGGAGGGTTGTCTTGTGCATTGCAGAACGCTTAACAGCATCCTTGTCCTCTACCCACTAAATGCACCCTACCCCCTATTCCAGTCACAACAATGTCAAATGTCTCCTGGAGCCACATCCCTAGCTGAGAATTCCAAGTTGGGCCAATAAGAGATTCAAAAACACTAGGGATGTTTTCAGTATTTTCCCATTTTCACTGCTGGTCTGTCAGGTTCCCCTTTCAAGAAAAAGAGAACTTATTCTGATTTCTCAACTCTGTAAGTGACACTATTTCTCATGAATCATGCGAGTGATCACATACTCAGCCTGCTTATGTATGTCACCAAGATTATTGGATACTTAGTATGTGTCAGAGGCCATGCCAAGCACTGAGGACACAAAATCCTTCCTCTGTCATGGATTATGGCGGCGGCTCAGAGCTTGAAATTTACTCCCTCTTTTGGTTTTTATACATGCCAGTTATTCTTTCAGAATTCTGTTCCAATTTTTGCATAATTTATTTATCACCATAAATCATTGTTTAGCTTGTCACAACTCATCGTCAATTCATAAAAATTATGATTGTTAGTATAATTATTAAATATAAAATATGAATCACCTACACCTCCATTGGTTTAATAATTATCATTAACCTTATGCCTTTTCCTATTGACTGCTTTAGTCTCTGTACCTTCACATTCAGGCTCTTCTGGACCCTTCTGATCTGTGAGTCTAGGACAGGGTGCATAAACCACAGTGCCAGAATCATGTATCAGTTCTTGGTTAACCCAGATCCCTGCTAGTTTCTTTTTTTTCAACACCTACATCCTATTTGTTCTCTGCTGATTGATCTGTTTTCTTGTTGATCTGGCTCTTATAGTATTAGCATTCACAATTCCCCATTCATTAAACATGCATAGGATTATTACTTATAGCAACGACAACAACAAAATTTGAAGGTGTACACATGCTTAGACTGGGGTGGGGTCAATCGTGACAAAGCGATCTCTGAAGTGTGGGCTCGGGTACAAAGCGTACATATGCACTCAGCCCTAATGATTGTAAATGGTTCAAGAGCATTCCCATTCTCCAAATAATATCACTTGAAAACTATTAAATGCCACCCACTCTGAACATTAGGTACTTTACGAAAGGCAGAGGACACTTAGTCCTCTACAATTGTAAGGCAGAGGAGCCTCGATCACGAAGGTGCAAGTGTGTGTGTACGCTCGTGTGAGTATACTTTGATCAATTGTGATTCCTTTGCATGTTGAGTATGTAAATCTTCATCTCACATCAGCTTAGTCATGGGACCTCTGGCCCCGATGATAACGACCTCATGTGAAAGGACATCTCAGTTGGAGGTGCTCTCCATTTGGAAACAAACCCTTGCTTGTGTAAAACAATATCTGCTACAATTATTACCATAAATCCTACTTTAAATTCTTTAATTTAGAAATCTGTTTCTGTCTAGATGGCAAAATTTAATTTATTTACAGTGGTTCCCATTTACTTTCCTTTCAGTATAGTTTTACCATTTTTCTATTTTGGAAATTGATATGGAACATAAACATGTTTAGAGTTGTCTGACAGCTCCCTGGGAAACTTTTAAAAGCCATTAATTTAGAAACAATTTTGCTTTTATATTTCATTTCTCAACTGGTTATGATGGAAGTAATTGTCATACCCAAAGGGAGAATCGTGACTTCAGGCAATACATAAACAGCTAACCTCTTTGGAAACAAAGTCTTGTTTTCATGTAAATGTCCCCAGTTATAAAGAAAAATAGAATTAAAATCTGGGAAGCATAATACCATGACAGAACTCTTTCTCAGTAATAATCAAAGTTGTCAGACCTATGCATCATACAATTAAATAAGAGAAAAATGGCTTATTTTATACAAGTCTTTATTGCCCCAAATGTTTGCTTAGGTGAGGCTGCACCTATATACTATCCACTCAATCATTAAGCACTCAGCAGATCAATTCTTGATATTATGAAACACGTGGGATATCAGTGCCTCTGAATTTTATTGTATTATTATTTTTTAAGCTCTCTGAATTTTAATTTGTTATTTTAAGAATAAGGACAAAGGACAACCTTTGTAGAATTATTGGGAGGCATAGAAAATAACACACAAATCAGCATGGATGTTTAATAAATGATAACTATTTCTGCCTACTGGTAGATATTGTTTGTGTGTATTTATGTGGCAGATCATCAGAAAACAAATAAATTCTGGCCCTTCTATTTTTTTAATTTGAATTGCAAAAGTGGCATTAGTAGAGTTAATGGTATTACAACACCTTTTTTTCGCCTTCTTATATATCATGAAAGACTCTATTCACAATAGTACTCACTAAAAATCTGATCATGTTAAAAATTTAACTAACTTAACTGGTTGTTTTATCTACATAATGATCAAGAAATAATATGACATATTGGACATATTAAACTAATTGGTGAATTATTTCAAAAGTATGACACTGTTCTGGTCTACACACCCAGTTTCCTGCTATTAATTTTTATATTTAGAAAATGACAATTCAGCAAAGAGTTATTAAACTTCCATAATGAGCAAGGCAATGTGAGAGATAAAAAATGAATGTTACATATCTGTATAGAAATTAACTGCAATTAAGTTTCCTTTTGGAAATTAGGTCTTCTCCAAATTGCTTTATAAGAAGAATTCAGTCAAAAACCTAGGAGTTAGCAGAATACATGACCCCCACCCCCCAGCTGGAAACTGTATTTTCTGGCCTTCTTTGCAGGAGAGCTTGACTAAATTTGGGCCAATGGAATGTGAAAAGTGAAATGTGCAACTTCAAGATAATATTCTTAAATATGAGCTGCGCTTCTTGGAATTTCTTTTTCACATTCTTGTGCACAAGTCAGAGATCCTGGCTTTTGAGCTGGAGGCCAGAACAAGATGCATAGTTAGGGTATAAATTTGTGGGAGGAAGGTTGAGAGTGTTTTATGTGCAGGATGATGGGTTCACCTAGACACTTGGGTGGCCAAAAAGATCTCCTATGGATATTTCTACTGTTAGTATACATTTTTCTTTTTATCTTTTAGTAATAGGTGGACACATGAATGACCATATGAAGACTACATTTCCCAGCCTCCCTTGCAGCTATAGGTGGTAATGTGTCAAAATGTAGACCAGTGGATGTCTGAAGGGATGGGTCCTCTCCCTTTCCCAAATTCCTTCTTCCCTTTGCAGTGGGCCTGGAATATGGTCATAGTTGTGAACTGTTTTTATGGGCATAGTGGTGAACAGTTTTTAACCATGTAGATGAAGACAACACTCCCAAAAGATGGTGGAGCAACAAATTGGAAGACACTTGGATACTTGAAGGACCTCATGGGTCATGATTGCCCCACGTGGCTCACTCTACTTTTGGCTATCTTTGTTTCAGAATAGTCTACTCAATGATTAACACGTGTCCCCTTGTATATATACTGATTTACTATTTCTAAACACTTTAAAATATATTACTTCATTTCATTGATATTTTTTAAAAAAATCGAATGCCTAACATGGGGTCAGCCTAAGGGCTAGCTCTGAGGAAACAGTGATGATTCACTGGGAAGGGGACAGGGTTTTTTAGAATGAGAGAAATTTGAGAAGGCAGGAAAAGATAGGACTTGAAGCACAGATGCTGGGGTTTGTCTTATCAGAAGGTCTATCTCTTTTCCTTTAATTCAGTGGTTTTCAGCCTGTGACCTTTGGACCAGCAGCATCAGTGGCATCTGGAAACTTGTCAGAAATGCAAATTCTTTCCCAACCACCAGCCCAGATCTACTAAATCAGAAACTCTGGGGCCCAGCCCTCTACATTATAACAAGTCCTTCAAGTGATTCTAATGCATGCTAAAGCTTGAGAATCAGAGCTTTAATCCTTATAGCAGCTCTGAAAGCTAGTTAAGAGATCCAAAGTGTACTCATTTTATGTATGAAAGGACTGAAGCTTAGGAGGTTAGGCAGTTTACCTGCGGTAACACAGATGGTAAGTGGCAGACTCTGGGTTAGAATCTGTGTTCGGATCTAATTCCCATTAGATCATTCTCCCAACTCTCTATTTAAAGGATTGGGATTGGTTCCATACCTAGTACCTTTACAGAGTGGCGGCAGGGAAGTGGATTTTCGGTTACAGATGGAAGGTACAATTGCTGTTGGCTTCTGCAGATGGAGAGAAAAGACAGGATTTTGCTGCAACGATCTCCCCTTGAGAATCTGCTGCTCTTTTCTCCATTGCTTAGGTGTGTTTCCTACTGACCCCACAGTCGGCCAAAGTAGGCTCAGGGGCCTTTCTACACAAATCTACTTTCCAGTGCTAAGAGGGTCTTTGCAGTGTAAAATGCCCCAAAAGGACCTTTCTCTGTGTGTTTATCCGGCCATGGTGATTTAGCAATTGCCATTTATGTACTCCTAATTGGTCACTGTCCAGGTGATGTCAATTCAGAAACAATACTGAAACATTACCATGGCCATTCAGAGGGTATGCTAAGCCGAGGTTAAAAAAAATAATTCCCCCATGTCTCCTTGCTGAGATAGGTGTGACAGTGTCCTTCAAGCTGATCTTCCATCATGGACAATATTGACCTGCATATAGTAAAAAAAAATATGACAAGCACCATTTCTCATATTTTTAAACTAGATAAAAATTTCCAGGTGTCTTATCATCTGTTGTAAAACTTATGATGAATAAATACTAAAATTACCATATTTTGACTTGTAATATTCCCTTTTCTTTTTAACAAGGGGCTAGGACAGTCAAAATGGTGAATAAGATCTTCAACTGTTATGCTTCTTTATAACTCTATTTTTGTTGGTTTGTGTAGATATGAAGCAATGCTGCTAAGTTGTCCGAAGTGAAGCAGATCTAAGCTATGTTAAGGGGAGTGTTGTGGAAATAGAATTTTCTAGCCAGAAAGAGAAATGACAGAATCCCAGAGGTGTGTACAAACTTTATTATACAATAGCTGCTACTTTTGTGAGGCTTCTGAGAAAAAAAAATGTGCATGAAGGATAAAAGCAGGACAAGGACACCTAGGTTATTAGCTGGGGCTTTGGGCCCGAACTGCAATATGAATAGTGATCTTGTCTGGGTTGTAGGCAGGGCAGCTTTAATCCAAGCTAGAAATAGATCTGTGTTCTCAAAATATGTGAGCATTGCCCCTAAGTGCACGCAGGAATATCATCCCTCTGTGAGAAAGCAAACAAGCCAGGGAAGAGCAAGAACAAGAAAGCAATGACCTCAAAATCTAGAGTTCTCCTGGGTCGGGCAGGCTGCCTCAAGAGGAACCATCTACCAAGTGTGGCATCAACGAAAGCTTGCCAAGAATAAAGGACAGACACACTTAGCCAGGCTCATTGCAGAGAGCGCTCTACACCCAGGCACAGCCTACAAATAGAATGTTCTTTCCCTTGACCCTGACCCATTCTTGGTAGAAAGTTGAGGATGAAGTGTCAGTGTCAAGTGAAAACTCCACCCAAGCCAGATCATTAATGGAATAGCTGGTCTGTTTGGAAAACTCATTGGAAAAAACATCAAACCAGTTAGTGGTGCTTTGCAGACAAGTGACCTAATTGACAGTATTGTTCACTTTTATACCTGTTTTAGGGCCCAGAAAAGACTCATTTATTCATCCAACAAATCTCTGTATTGGAGCACCCAATACCAGAATAGAATTTGTAGTTGCAAAGATCACTAAGAAGTGGTCTTGACAATGAAAATCTCCTTACACGTTCAAGAGACACAGCGTCCAAGGAAGAAATCAAACCAAGTGACTATTCATTAAAATGATGGGAGAAAGAGAGAATACCAGATCGGCTTTAGCACAAAAGGGGTGTTTTCATCTCCTTGGAAAACTAACACTTAAGAACGTCAAGCTTTATACTCTGAAAGACTGCATGAATAAACTCTGTTGACCCTAGTGTTTCTAAGATGCCTGATGTTTTTTTGTCTTGTTTTTCAGAGCTGACCTTTTCTTAATGATGTTTTACTGTAACTCAGGTTCATGTTGCATCAAATGCTATGTTTTTAGAAAAAAATCCCATAGGACTTTCCTGGTAATTTTGCAGTGGTTTATTAGAATTTTAAATACTTTAGAAAATGGACTTTAAAAATCCACTTGAAAGAATTTGAAAGAGAAAAAAAATATTGACCTTTATAATAAATTGATACTGTTATAAAAATATACTCTAGAGAACACTGGATATGGTCATTTAGAGTTGGACACTAGAAAAATAAGCTCTTTAATGTATCTCATAAATATTTTTATATGCCTTTCAAATGGTGAGAGAGTAGTACAGGGTATTTTTGTATCCATAATTATTTTCTTCTCATTACAGGTATCTGTCCAGTATAATTTACACATGACATTTAGGTAGAAGTGGGAACATTCCATTTCCTGTTTCTAAATGCTGGGGTATTAACAGTGTCAACTAGTTCCTGAGTATTATAATAATGTTGATTCTAGTGGTGGTTACACAGAGATAAGAATTTTGTGATACTCTGAGGTTCTGTCTCTGGAAAAGTGGTCAAATGTAGCTTGGCAAAGAGTTGGCCATTGTGAATGTAGTTTTTACACAGAGATAATGTGTTGTTTTTTTCAAATATATAATGAAGGTTCTGGTTTGAAATCAGAGTTCTCTCCGGGAATGCTTAGGTGTAGAAGAGGAACCACACTTCCTAAAAAAATGTTCTCTACCTCTGCACACAGTGCCTTGGGGGATCTCTCCTGGTCCTCCTTTTTTTTAACCCCTCTGAGTCCCTTGGTTTCATCAAGGAGAGTCAAGTTCATACTCTGAGTACAGATGGCCCAGGAAATAAGAGAAGATCCAAAGGATCAACTAGAAAGTAGGAATGGGATCTTAAGTAAAGAATAGACAAGCCAAGGAAATGGGTTCATTAGCAGAGACCGGCAAGATCTTCTGATGTAAAAGGAGGTTTTGTTACTGACCCTTTTGAGTCAGGCCTTGACAGGATCCTTCTGCCCAGTGTCGTTCAAGCCTAGAATAAGACCAAGTTAGTTCATAAGCAAAGAAAAGCTGTATTCTTTGATCAAAGAATGGAGACGTACGAGCTGCGCCGCTCTAGTACACATGCTCTCTGTCCCCTGCACACAGACGGTTGGCGCAGCTGCTTTATAGGGATCTGCTCCGCAGGGAGAGGGCGGAGCTCTCGCGGGGCTGGCGGAGCTCTCGCGGGGCTGGCGCAGCTGCGCTATTCACGCTCCAGATAGCAGTGCCGGGCGCAGCATCTCTGCACACGGCCCGCCGCCCGCCATCTTGCACTGAGGAGAGTGCGCAGCGTTTCTGCGTGCAGCTGACGGAGCTGAGGTGTCACGCAGCCGTTCACACTGGGAACGCCGGTCCGAGCCCTCTGCACACAGCCCCCTACAGGCAAGTGAAACGAGACTAAGCACAAAGGAAGAGGTCAGACCTCATCACCTAGATTCCATCTGATTTTCCCTGGGGACCCCAGTGGGCTTTGTCGGTGACACTTTGATTGGATATAATGTGAAAAATGAGTCCTCAAATCTTAATGACTTTACAAAGGTTTGTTCACTCAAAGTCCCACAGTGGTGGGGCTGGGCGTCACATTGTCCCTCTTCTACCCAGACACCAGGAAGCAAGAACATCTCAGTGTGTGTCCTCTGCAGTCACCGCGGCAGAGGTCGAGGAAGCTGGAGGGCTGTTCGTTAGCTCTTACATGCTTTGGCTGAGATGGGACACAAGTCCTTTCCATCACTGTCCATTGGCCAGAATCAGCTAAGTGGCCCCCATTTGCAAGGCGTGGGGGGAGGTGCAGGACGTTTCATGAGCAGCACATGTCTGTGGCGACCAGTTTGAGGGACAGTTCCCTGTTAGAGGGGTTGCATGGCTGAGCCAGGGGTTCAGAGGAACTGCCTAGGGCCTTGAGCTGGTTATCCCACTGGCTGCTTACAAGACTGTGACTCTAGACTTGGTTTAGCTTGTGCTTATACCCTTGGAATTGATGCCTTGGAGTGTTCCCTTGATTCCCGATTCTGCCTTTGCGGGGGTGCTACAGCCTTCTCGTAACACAGCTGCTATGGATCGGATTGATGGGAAGAGACCACGTAGCAATGTGCTGTAAGTTCTTGATTTATTTTGCCTGTAATACTGATGGAAGCAGGAGTCAAGGCAGTATGTTTGTGTGCAGTGTTTCTAGAGTCTCATCTGGGGTACATAGTTGCCTATGACAATTTTAGTACAGGAAATGTACACCAGAATTCATAAAGAAGCCAAATTATTCTACATTCTGCCTGTGCTTCTATTCCAAAACATTTGTGCTAACAATCGTAAGGGAGAGCTTACGCTGATTTGGCTTTGCTGGTTCAGCATCTGCATGGCCACCTCCTAACAGGGGTGGGGGTTGGGGGGAAGACTCAATGCCAGGGAGCCCTGAATGATACCTCCCTCCAACTCTCTAGCAGCCCAGAAAGCTTTGCCAGTCCCCATCCTCAGGCCAAATCAGAAACCTGAGCCCCTGTTTACACTGGTTGGGCAGACCTCCAACTAAGGGGAAATGGAAGGGCACAGCCAGAATTATTGGTTGTACGGGTGATTCTGTGGAAACATGGTTTCCTCCACTTAGACATCTTCTGACTAGCCTCACAGACTTGTGTCAAAAGCTTGCAGGAGAGGGCAGCAATGGAAGACAAAGAAAATATTAACAGGGTTGGACCACTGAGAATGCAAAGCATCAGCAACGTTCATGCCAAAAATTTCACAGCAACAGAAGACAATGCCAGCAGCTTTGGTTAGGAAAAGAGACAAGGAATTGAGCACAGATAACAAGACTGAGACATCAGACACAGTTGCCCTCTGCACAAATGTCAGTCCTTGACATAGGGCACTGGCAGCCTTGTGGAGATGTTGGCAGGCATGGGCACTCTGCAGTGCCTCAGTAGGGCAGGTGTGGAGGCTGTGCTTTTGGAGAGTGCCAGCAGCAGACTTCCTGCTTTAGGTCTTGGCAGAGACAGGGGACTGGATCCATAGAGAGCAGGGCCAAGCAGGGCCATGAAATGGCTTATACTGTATGGCAGGCAAGAGGGCCAATTCACAGAACACACCGGAAACTGTTCAGTTTCCAGAATCACCTGGGAGAGAACTGAGGAGGAGTGGAGTTTCTCCAGAGAGGTTGAGTATGCAAAAATATTTTTTGGCCTATGAATGTGACCTAGGACTCCACAGAGACATATGACCATCCAGGTGGTTCTTTTTTACTTTTGTTTCTTAAATATTTGTTTAGCACTTAGTGGGGGAAAATAAAAGTTGTAAATCCTCTTTATTTCAAAATAAGGGATTTTATATCATTTTATTTAGTTATGATTTATAATTTTTATTTTATTTATGATGTGCATTTACTATGTGCAATTGTTGTGAGCCTAACAACTTTTGGGGAAGCATTTGACATTCAATCTGTAGGATAAAATGAATAATTTATTCCTGTTGTCAGCCCTGCACTGTACCCTACTTGGTCTCAGAATTCCAGCTGGTTCAGTGACATCAGATGATAGTTTGAAATCAGCTATGGTGGAAATATTCACACCATGGATCAACTAATGTAAAAATTAGGGCTTTTTGTTTTTTTTTTTTTTGAGAGCCACTTTACAACTACTGACCCCATTTACATCACTCTTCCCATCAATACAAAAAGTTGAATCCAGTTGAATTTTTCCCGTAGGCAACTGAGAGCTTTTGAAATGAGGAATAATGTTTTCAAAGACAGTTTTAGAGATATTAATCTGGCATTGATACATAGAAAATGCAAGAGTTGAGAGACAGCAAATTTATATGACCCGCTTAAAAAAATTCTGGAAAAAGAAATTAAGTTCTTGAACTTAAGTGGTGGTGGTATAAACGAAAAGGAAGAAATGAGTCAAAGACCCTTTAGTGAAGACTTGATTTTGGCAAAGATAGTCAAGGTGATTGGTCCTTAGTATATGCTCCTTAAATATTTGTTGAATTAAATCAAATTTGAATGAAACTTTTGTTTACAAATTTAATTCTCTTTTTCTTTTTCCCTGTTCTTCCTTAGATCATTGTCCATTCTCTTTTTTCTTTGCATAAACCTATTTGTTTTTTATGTTGCTCTTTTTTTCCCATCATTTTATTTTTCTTTACTTCAGTCCTAGAGTAATTAGTAACCAATCTTACTAGCTGCTCAGAAAGTAGGATAGCAAATCTCTTGGCCAGTGAGGTGATAGATCTATTCCTCCCAGAGATTAGGTAGTCAGTATTCCCCAACACAGGTATTACAACATAGTCTATTTCTGGTTTGAAAAATAGTTCATACTCTCAGCATGCTTATTTATCTTATTTCAGTGACATTTTATAGATGGGAACAAAAAATGAATGAAATATGAGTTACCTTTAAAACTTGCAGCATGCCTGTCAAATTAATTGCACAATCTAACCACCAAATTCATTCCTTTAATTGAATGTCTTATAGGTGTCACCCTTCAGCATATGCTATAGTTAATGATCAATTGTTGCCATAAATGATTTAACATTTGTATACACGTGAGATGACATGCCATAATTCATGGGAATGCCAATGCTATGAAATAACCACAAACAGTGATAAATGTGCTGTCAATTTCTGTATAATTACTCCAGATCTATCATCCCACTTTTGTATGTTGAAATGCATGAGTGCATTAACAAATGTGCATCACCCCCAGTGATCAATATCCTATTTCAAATTATAGTGTGTTACTATATAATTATCATGTTATTCTTTTCGATGATTTTTCTGTCCAGCTATTTCAATTTAAAAGTAAAACCACAGATTGTCTACCTGGATGGGAATGGTTGATATGTGCAACTTTAATTTAGACATTAATTATGGCTTGTGACTTCAGTTACATGTTAGATGATTTAATTTGTCCACTTGAAATAGTCTCTTCTGACTAGCTATATTGTGCCCCCAATAAATCTTACTCTCTGAGCCTTTGATCTGAGAACTTTTTTTTTAGTGTGCTACTTTGGTCTTTTCTTCCTTCTCTTTTACTTTGCTTTCTCTTTCTTGATTCTGTTTATTTCATTTTGCTGAGGTAGTATTCTCTAGATTAAATATTGTGGTATTTTCTAGATTTAAATATTGAGGTCAATTAGGTCAAAGCAATAATAGTCAATTTAAAACTACCTCTCTGACAGGCAAAAAAGACAGTTTCTATACATTCACTATTTTAAGAATTTGTGATAATTTCTAGAAAGAATAGAGAAAGCATAAATACCTCAGTTTTGCAGGCATCCTTAGCCTAGTCACATTCTTATAAAGGGACAATAAGGTATACATCTTTGGCCTTGCTCAGAACCACTGAAGATGCACAACAAGAAGTCACCAGTAATTTGGCTGAAATGTGAGTCTGGCCTGCCCATGCTCCAAGACTGTCACCTAGCTAGTGGTGGCACTGGATGACCCTCAGCAGCTACCTCTCAGGGCTGCTCTGTTGTTTTCCTCTTGCAAAAGCAATGGTTTTTATTTATTTGTTATTTATTATTATTTTATTGGATAAATTGGATGTATAACATTGTATAAATCTTAAGGCTTTGTGTTACTTTGAAACATAAATTGTAATATGGTTGCCATTGTAACAATGTTTATGATATACTTACAGTACAATATTGTCTATGTTCAATAAACTGTACATTAAATTTCTATGGCTATTTTAGTATTTTTTACAACTTCATATCTTTAAACGCTACTAATCTTACCCCTCCCACCCCCATCACCTCGTAACTACCATTTTGCTCTAATTTTTTTTTCTTTTTTTTACATTTTTGCCTTTTTAAGATTCCACATATAAGTGTTATCATACAGTATTTTTCTTTCTATGTCTGGCTTATCTCATTCAGCATAATGCCCTCAAGGTCCATCCATGTTGTTGCAAATGGCAGGATATCCTCCTTTCTCATGGTTGAATCATATTCCATGGTGTATATATACCACATCTTTTTTATCTATTCAACCTTTGATGAGCATTTGAGTTGTTTCCATATTTTGGCTATTGTGAATAGTGCTGCCATAAACATAGGGGTGCATATATGGTTGAATTCCAGTTATCATTTCCTTTGAATATATTCACAGAAGTGGAATTGTGGATCGTAAGGTAGGTCTATTCTTGATTTTTTGAGGAACCTCCATATTGCTTTCCATTGTGGTTGGACCAGTTTACATTCCCCACCAACAGTGGATAAGGGTTCATTTTCACTGCCTCTTCACCAGCTCCTACTGTCTCTTGTCTTTTTTTTTTTTTTTTTTTTTTTGCGGTACGCGGGCCTCTCACTGTTGTGGCCTCTCCCATTGCGGAGCACAGGATCCAGATGTGCAGGCTCAGCGGCCATGGCTCACGGGCCCAGCCGCTCTGCGGCACGTGGGATCTTCCCGGACCGGGGCAAGAACCCACGTCCCCTGCATTGCCAGGTGGACTCCCAACCACTGCGCCACCAGGGAAGCCCTCTCTTGTCTTCTTGATGACAGCCTTTCTAACAGATGTGAGGTGATGGCACACTGTGGTTTTTATTTGCATTTCCCTGATGATTAGTGATGTTGCACATCTTTTCATGTGCCCAAGGGCCATTTTGATATCCTCTTTGGAAAAATGTCCATTTAGTTCTGCCTATTTTGAAATCAGATTGTTTTTGGTTATTAAGTTGTGTTAGGTCTTTACATATTAACCCCTTATCTGATATATGATTTGTAAAATTTTCTCCCATTCTGTAGGCTGTCTTTTCATTTTGTTGTTTCTTTTGCTATGCCGGAGCTTTTGAGCTTGATGTAGTCCCATTTGTTGATTTTTGCTTTTGTTGTTTGTGAAAAGCAATCATTTTTAGAAGTTATATAATATTAGTGTCTTTTTGAAAAAAAATTGCCATTCACTGAGAGACAATATTCTAGTAAAATTAAAAAAAAAAAAAAAGAATTGTGGCCTGAACACCTAAGCAGGAAAAGTGTGACAATTGAAATAAACATAATTCAAGAGGAAGTGAGACACCTGAGAAACCACAGGACTTTCTCCAAACTTGTGGATTTGGGGATCAGGGACCTTCTCTGGATGTAGTGTGTGCTGGTTCAAGGTCTACGACAGAGCAGTTGTAGCAGTAGCAGGGCTTTTCTGCAGTCCTCTGACCTCTCTATGGCTCTAAAAACTCCTCCAGGCCAAGGGTATCCTATAGTGGTTTGACAACATAAAGTAGGACAGAAACCCCCAGGCAGCCCCCCAGCTAACTCTTTTCTGCAGTGTTTCTGAGTGCTGATCTCCAGGACTCTAGCTCACCTTTCCACACCTGCAAGTTCCAGTTCCTTTTCTTTGTCTCCTGGTTTCTCTGGATATAAGCCTGAATTTTTTTTTTTAACTTCAGTACTTTTCAAACCTACTCAACTGAATTCATTATCAGAATTCTTCCTTCAGTTCCCAAAGTGAATTTTAAAAATGTGCTTAATGACCTCTCAACCTGATTTCATCCCCTCATTCAAGTTTTCTTCATTCCAAACCTACTGGCTGAATTTCTCTCTTGTGTACTGTCCATGCTCCATCCTCAGGTTTTTGATTGAGACTAAACAATTCTTCTCTTCAGGTTTTCCTTTGTTAATTTCTATTCATCTGTCAAATAAATCTTGGTTCCTTTGTCCCTTTCCAAGAGAAGTTCTTCCTGAATCTCCCTGGCTAGGTGAAATCCTCTTATGTCATCACTCCACTGCAATTTTACATTTATTTGATTATTTGGTTAACAGCTTCCTTCTCCACTAGATTGTAAGCCGCTCAAGAGCAGGGATCATGTTTATTTTTGTTCATAATACTTGTTAATACTTTCTTTCCCTCTTATTGTGTGTGTGAATGTGTGTGTATGTGTACGTGTATGTGTATATGTATTTAATGAATTGATGGATGAATGGATAAATAGATGAAAACTCTTTACAGAAACTTGCAACTGTTTTGGGAAATTATCTAATCTGTATATACAAGGAGAACAACAAATGGTAAATATGGACATTATAAACACAAGTAAAAACTTTGCAAGATAATTTCAAAACTTATATAAAATAAAATATCCTTAAAACTTTATAATAATGCATTTTTAGAAACAGAATGTACAAAAGACTTTCCTATACATTGTCTCATTTACTTCTCAGAACAGCCTTATCTCCATTTCAGAGTCAAGGAAGGTGAGATCAGATAAGGCAAGGAACTTTTTCAAGGACAGTATTTTGAACCCAGATTGTCTGATTCCTAGGACAGATCTGTGGAAAGCCACAACACCAAACTGCTACCATTTCTAGTATAAAGTGATTAATATTCTCAGTTTAATATTTGACTTAATGTTGTAAACTGGTGAATTTTGATTTTAATGATGTTTTGTAGTTGAGCTTTCTTTTGTGGATAGATATTGATAGAAATTGTAGGGGTTTAGATCAAGCCATGCCAAGATATGCTATTCTAATATATTGATTATTTTGAATTAAAGACACTTGAAAAACAGCAGATGCAAGAGAGGCACTTTGACCTTCCTTTTTCTTCTTAAGAGCAGGTACTCACTCTGTACCAGGAGGAAGGAAAACATTCTCATCAGCAGAGACAGGGAGTCAGGTAGAGAAATCTATAGAAACAGACCTTATTAAACTAACCCTAATCTTCCTAGTTACTTTTCCACAACTAATTGCCCAGCCCGAACCCTTCTTCTTGTTACCTTTTCATTGTTTACCACTCTTGGTCTCACCTAGTATGTAAGTGTTTGGCTCTGTTTCTTTGGGTCTTCATCCTTCTTGTGAAGTCTCCCATGGACATGTAAAAATCACTAAATAAAATTTCTATGCTTTTCTCCTGTTAATCTGTCTTATGTCAGTTTAATTCTTAGGCCCAATCAGAGACCTAAAGAGGGTAGAGGAGAAATTTTCCCTTAGAAGGTCAATAAAAAGATGGGAATGTTTACCTGAAATATCAACTTATGTAACATTTTCCCATAACACTGGTATAAACTAACAAACTACAGCTGTTTCTCCAGGGCATAAAATTGAAACATTTTGCTAGAGATTTTAAAACATCCATATGTTGAGCATCTTACCCCTGGCAAGCAGATTATGCTGTTTATGAAGACAGAAGGTATGAGCCAGAGCCAGCCATTTATAAGGTGAATTTCATCAAATAGACATAATACTTGTCTGAATTCACTCTTTGTAGTGAAAGGAAATCCACAAATCAAGGAGCACATTGTGATGATTAATTTTATGTGTTAACTTGACTGGGCCATGGGGTGCCCAGACATTTGGCCACCCATTATTCTGAGTATGTCTTTGTAGGGTGTTTCTGGATGATACTAGTATTTGAATTGGTAGACTGAGTAAAGCCTATTGCTCTCTCTAATGTGTGTGGGCCTCATCTAATCAGTTGATTACCTGAGTAGAACAAAAAGCCAGAATAAAAGTCTGCCTGACAGTGTAAGCTGGCACATTGGTCTTTTCCTGCTTTTGGACTTGAACTGAAAAGTTTCCTCTTCTTGGATTTTGAGCCTGACAACTTTGAGACCGGACACTATTGACTTTCCCAGTTCTCAGGCGTTTGGACTTGAACTAGGACTTGAACTATAACTATACCATGAACTTGCCTGGGTCTCCATCTGACTGACGTATACATATATAGATACACATATAGATATAGATATCCTACAGGCTCTGTTTCTCTGGGAACCTTGACTAATACAGATTTTTGGTACTGGATCCATGGGGGGGATGCTGCCACCCCAGTGGGGCCAGAAGGCAAGACATGGAGCCAAAGAGGATTATATTCAAACCTTAAGATCTAATGGAATTTGCCTTGCTATGTTTGAACTTGCTTGGGGCCCATCACCTCTTTCTTCCTTCTGATTGCTCCCCCTTTAAAAAAAAATTATTTATTTATTTTTGGCTGCATTGGGTCTTCGTTGCTGCACGCAGGCTTTCTCTAGTTGCGGTGAGCAGGGGCTATTCTTCGTTGCGGTGCACGGGCTTCTCATTGCGGTGGCTTCTCGTTGCAGAACACGGGCTCTAGGTGCGCGGGCTTCAGTAGTTGTGGCACGTGGACTCAGTAGTTGTGGCTCACAGGCTCTAGAGCGCAGGTTCAGTAGTTGTGGCGCACAGGCTTAGTTGCTCTGCGGCATGTGGGATCTTCCCGGACCAGGGATCAAACCCGTGTCCCCTGCATTGGCAGGCGGATTCTTAACCACTGCACCACCAGGGAAGTCCCTGATTGCTCCCTTTTTGAGTGGAAATATCGATCATATGTTCGTTCCATCATTGTATTTTGGAAGCATATAACTTGTCTGCTTTTAGTAGTTCACAGCTAGAGATTTATTTTGCCTCAGGATCAGTTGTACCTTTAATCTCCATATATTTGACTTAGATGATATTTAGATAAGATTTTAGACATTAGACTTGAGAGTTGATGTTGGAACAAAGTAAGACTTTTGGGCTGTTGGGTTGGAGTAAATGTGTTTTGCATGTGAGAAGGACATGAATTTTGAGGGATCAGGGCCCAGAATGCTATAGACTGAATTGTGTCCTCCCCTCTTCCCCAATTTGCTTGATAGTTTTTGGAGAGTGAGGTTTTGGGAGATAATTAGGTTTAGATGAGGTCATGAGGTAGGGTTCTCATGATAGGATTGGTGCCCTTATAAGAGGAGATACCAGAGAACTTTCTCTCTCTCTCCTCACCATGTGAGGACAAAAAAGAGAAGTTGGCTGTTTACAAGTCAGGAAGAGAATCCTCACCAGAAACTGGCACCTTGGCATTTGGCACGCTGGCACCTTAATCTTGGACTTCTAGCCTCCTAGAACTGTGAGAAAATAAATTTTTGTTGTTTAAGCCAACTGGTCTGTGGTATTTTGTTATGGTAGCTTAAACAAAGACAAAATTTAATCATTATTTCATAAACATCGAAACCACCTAAGACACCCTTTTGAGATCATATAATTGAACTCAAACGAGCCATGTTCTTCCTTTTTCTCCGTAGAAATTGAAGTAATAAAAATACTGCATGGGAAAACAAGTCACGAGTTTGCTGTGTTTCGCTGAAGGCAGTCACCCTCCCTGTTATGGCCCGCCTCTCCTCTGGCCACTGGGTGTTTGGATGCATTTGTTGTCTGAGGCTGGCCATAACATTTAACCTTTTAGTAAGGAGCCCTTCATTTGTTCATCAGCTTCCTTACAATGACTGGAAGCCAGGACCAAGTATTTTAACACTGAGAGAAAACCCCAGCAGATTTGTACGTCTTTCAAAGTGTTTGTATTCATATCTTCTGGCTTCTTACCATCCACTCTTTTTAAAAAAGAAAAGGATAAGGACAACTTGAGAACTCTTGTCCATGATGTATGAAGTTAATTATTTACTCTAAAAATATTTTATTAAAACTTTTTCAAAAGGGTGATAAAAGATAAAAGTACAAAGTTAAATTGTTCATAAATACCTTTTACTAATTTTTAACATTATATATTGGTATCACAAAAACATTAAAATACGAAATAGCTTATAGGGACCATGGCCAGTTTCTTAAATTAATAATTTAAAGTAAATTTAGATTGATAAATAAGAGAACCATACAATCTAAAAATACTGTCTTGTGCTAGAACTGAGAAAGCATTGCATAGCAAATGCATATTTTCAAAATGATATATGTATAATTTTTAATGTACTCTTGGGGAAATACAAATACTCTTGTTACGAAATGCAAACTTAAATGATTAGATATAATATTTGTAATACACATTGTAGAGAATATGGGGCTAGAGTATTTTTCCTACACTATTTTCTGGGGTACAGAACTGGCATAACCTCTTTGAAAGGTAGATTGGTAAAGTATTTCAAAATGTAAAAAAAATAACACCTGTCCTTTCACCCAACTAGTCTGTATTTAAAATTTATGAATTTCTCACATGTGCACAAAAATGAAAAAGAAACAACTCAATATCAACTAATAGAAATGTTTAATGAATTATAAAAATATTGCCAAGGCATAATACAACATGAGAAAATCAAAATGAAAACACTGTGTATGCAATATTTCCAAAATGTGTATATACATATATATGTATGTATATACACATACATACATATGTATGTATATCTGTGTGCATGTGGGTTTGTGTGTATATAGACATCATGCAGTATGTAGAAAATTTGTGGTAAGATACCTAAAAGTGCTTAATAGTAGTCACATTTGTAGGTGAGATTGAGAAAGAAGAAAATTTTTTTGTAGTTTGTATTTTTCAAATAAATTTGTGTATTACTTTCATGGTAAAAGACTTTAAATTTAAAAATAAAATATACTGAAGAGTCCCAGAGCAAGTATGTCTATTTTTCCCCATATTTTTGAGAAAAAAGTCACAGATATTAACAGTATCTAATGAAGAATCCTGCAAAACTTCCTAAGAAATATAAGAGGTTTCCCAAACAGAGAAGAATATGTAATTCACAAGCTGATTTATTTTTCTGGATTTTCTTAGATCTTGAAAATGTAAATAAGTGTGGAATGAACATTTTTCCATAAGGTTGAACAGATAAGAACATTTGGAAATAAAAGTATTAAACGGAATAGATTCTTCAGATATTAAATTCTTTGTATGCTATAATAATTTAAACTATAAAAATGGCATTATGCTAAACAAAAATGACAAAATAAATGAACCAAAACAGACTCTTATGTAAAAGACAATTATATGATGATTAAACATCACAAATCAATGAGAGACATGTGGATCACTCATGTGATCATACTGACTGTTGATTAACAATCATACTGACTGTTGATTAATCAATATCAATTATTAAATAATTAACCAAGGCAAGTTTTTTTCAATAGCACTAGAATATATTCAATGAAAATTTTAAAGTAATAGGTTTAATAAAGCTCCAAACCATAAAAGACCAGAAAAATATAAATAAATATTTATCAACCCTCTGCATGGACATCTTCTGTTTTGAAAAGCAATGAAGGAAATTACCTTGGCAATGGTAGTAGATTTCACTACAATTAAATGTTTTTAAAAAAATCTGTTGCTCAAAATTAAAAGACAAATTTGTTAAGCAGACTACACATTTGGAGAACATTTATAATACATATTACAGACTCAGGGTTAAAATATTTGATAAGCAAACATACAAGGCACACATAATAAATTGTGCACTTAAAATAAGACACACTAAGATTCCAAAAGATAAGTAGTCACCAACCAATTTAAATAGTGAAAATACAAATGGAAAAATACTATATACATATGAGAAAATATTAAGTAACAAGTCATAAAATGTCAATTGAAACAACAAAATAACATGTTTGGACTATGAACTTATCTAAATTTTAAAAATGTGAATAACAATACTTGCAAGAGTATTTTTTCATAAACTGCTGTGGGAATGTTAATCACACAGCCCTTTGGAAAGCAATTTTCTGAAGTGTATTGAAAACCTAAAAAGTAGTAGTACTTTTCCACTCACTGATAGAAATTTATCTAAGGAAATAAGGTGAAATGCCTCATGCATAGAAATGATCCTGGAAACACACACATGCATTTATATGATTAACAGTAAGGCTTAAATGATTAAGGAGATGGTTAAATTATTCAGATGAGCAATTATGGAGACATTTAAAATGATGTTTGCAAAGAGCATGCTATAATTTAAATGGAAAAGAAATATATAATAATGTATGCATATAGTTTGGTTTCAATTATGCAAAGACAGCACATACACAAGATAGAAGAATGAATAAAATATATTAACGGTAGACCAGTCAGTAGCCTTGCTTCAACATAAACACAGTAGCAGGATCATATTGCTATTAAAATTTAATAGGTTTACGTTGCAGGAGCAGGTGTTACTGCCCATCCATGATGATAAGAATTTGATTGAAAAATAGTGTCTTTTCTGCCATTTGTTAATTGACTGGCTTTGGAAAGCAGCTACTCAACCTCTTTCCTTCTCAGGTTCTTTGGCTCTCATATGCTATTAGCAACAATAATACCTCAGTCTCATGGTCATTTGACAGATAGAATAAGGTATGAATGTGAAAATGTGCTGTAAATGGCATTTAAATGTTACATGTTTTCATTAAATAATTATCAAGTATCCTAGTCCTGCCTGAGTCTGTGGCTGAATTCTACTGACACAGAATCAATCACACGGGTAACTTCATGGCTACCTTTGAGTGATATTCCTCTTATGAAGTACATTTGGAAATTCACCAATGGTACAGATTTGTCCAACATCAAATCAAAGTTAGATTCATGTCAGTGAGATAGTGCACAAAGAAAGAGCTGTCAGGTTGTTAATATGAAAAGCTCTGACTAATTTATAAAAGTATTCAGTTGAAAAATAATGGAAAGGCAAGCTGCCAATGTGAAAAGCAATGTGCAAATGAGAATTGGAACGTAAGACCTAGAAATTTTATCAGAGAAAAACTTGAAAGCTGTTGGTATAGAAGACAAAAATGACACACAAAACTGAAGGGTGACAGACACTTGAGCAGGCTATTTTGATTGAATAATTATTTTTAGTCATCCTTATTTTATTTTTGAAACTTTTTTATTGGAGTATAATTGTTTTACAATGTTGTGTTAGTTTCTGCTGTACAATGAAGTGAATCAGCTGTATGTACACCTATATCCCCTCCCTCTAGGACCTCCCTCCCAGTCCCCACCCCATCCCACCCATCTAGGTCATCACAGAGCACGGAGCTGAGCTCCCTGTGCTATACATCAGGTTCCCACTAGCTATCTAGCTATCTGTTTTTCACACGGTAGTGTATATATGTTAAACCTAATCTCCCAATTAGTACCACCCTCCCCTTCCCCTACTTTGTCCACATGTCTGTTCTGTATGTCTACGTCTCTATTCCTGCCCTGCAAATAGGTTCATCTGTACCATTTTTCTAGATTCCACATATATGAATTAATATACAATATTTGTTTTTTTCTTTCTGGCTTACTTCACTCTGTGTGACAGACTCTAGGTCCATCCACATCTCTACAGATGACCCAATTTCGTTCCTTTTGATGGCTAATATTCCATTGTATATATGTACCACATCTTCTTTATCCATTCTTCTGTCATTGGACGCCATCTTTAAACGGAATGATTTTCATTGCATAGGTGCAACCTGCTATAAAGGGAATAAATCCCAGAGAGGAGAAAAGAAAAAGGAGTGGACTCAAATGAAGTGTGAGAAACTGCCTCTGTCTGGAATTCTAAAGCTTGCACAACGATACGATGGATGGGGCTCGAATCACCACCTTCTTTAGGTGAGTCTTGAGCTGAGTCTTTCCTGCATCACCATTTCCCTTGCCATGATTAATTGCCCCTCAAAGATAAATATGACTGCAAAACAGAACAAATATGAAGCTTACATTAGATAATTATAAAGTGTAAGGGTGGGAAAGGAAGAAGAAGAGTAAGTAAGTAGAGGTATGTTTATGTATTTGGGAAAGAAAATGTAAATGTGAAGACTTGACATCACTCTTCCCCCTACAATCAAATGGACACAACCAGGCACCCACTGTAACTGTTGCTCTGGTTTCTGGAGTAAAAGAATCACCTTCTACAGCCTTGCTCTTCAGCTGAGCATATGAATGCCCAAAATATCTGGTTAGTATGACTAATTCTGTTGAAGCTCTTGCCAACTAATTTTGAAAAAAAGAAGCCCAACTAATTAACTGACAATTAACTGCATATATCATTTGTCAACAATTGGCTGCACTACTTTTGCTTAAATCTAAAATTAAAGTAACTTCAGAGTGTTGGAGTAGTTTATACTTGGCCTCCTTATTGATACCAAATTTCCTGCATTCAACAAATTTTACTGTTTACTTTCTAGTATAAAAGCAATATATTCTCATTAAAGAAAAGTTTGAAAACACAGAGAAGTACAAAAAAAGATTAAGCATTATAGTTCTGTTAGTTAAAGCTAAAGCTACATGATTTTTCATGTTGTTTTTCTATATGTATTTTTACATATTTATGCTTAACAATATAATTTATATTTTTTATTTAATAATGTCACTACATATTTCTTAAATGTATGTCTTAATGACTGTCGTATTCCCTCTAGTTGGTGGCACAATTAACACTGGTTCACTGAATCATACCTCTAGTTCATGGCACTAGATTGTCCTACTATGATATACACAGGGCTAAAAATCTTTGTATACAACTCTTTTATACAGCTGACTTCATTTTCTTAGAGTTCATTTCAAGAAGCAGATTATTTTCCAATTGTTTTTGCTAATAGTTGCTATCTATGAATTATTCTAAACCACATTACAGGCCTATACCTTAGGAACTACTAGATTACTGGGTATGAAAGGTTTTTAAAGCCTTTAAGATAAAATATATCCTTCTTATCTTAAAGCCAGCAAGTTTTTAATTAAGAAATATTAGAAGCATTTTCATTAAAGTAAGCAATAAAGCAAATGTGTCCACTAACATCACTATTATTTAACTATGTTTTGGGGATAGTAGTTTACACAATTAAACTACAGGATATGATATTGGACTTGAGGTGAAAAAAAATTGGCAAGGAGATGTAAAATTGTTCTCTGATCATATGAGCATATGCTTGGAAAAATCCATGCTGAAAAATCACTCAAACAATAAGAGAATTTAGTAGTATAGATAGGCATAAATTAATATTCAGAAATCAGTGAAAGGATAAAATTCTTAGAAATATACCTTACAATAAAAGTGGAAAAGATAAGTAAACGAAGATTAGGAATACAAGCCTATTAAAAAAAAAAAAACAAGGGCTTCCCTTGTGGCGCAGTGGTTGAGAGTCACGGGTTCTTGCCCCGGTCTGGGAAGATCCCACATGCCGTGGAGCGGATGGGCCCGTGAGCCATGGCCGCTGAGCCTGCGTGTCCGGAGCCTGTGCTCCGCCATGGGAGAGGCCACAACAGTGAGAGGCCCGCGTACCACACACACAAAAAATAATAAAGTAAATAAATAAATAAAAATTTAAAAAACCAACACCAAACAATCTCCAAAGAAAACAAAACAGCCTGTGTGGTGAAATAAATTCTGATACATTGTTTTTTTAATTAATTAATTAATTAATTAATTAATTTTTGGCTGTGTTGGGTCTTTCTTGCTGCATGTGGGCTTTCTTTTCTCTGCGGAGAGCGGGGGCTACTCTTCATTGTGGTGTGCAGAATTCTCATTGCGGTGGCTTCTCTTGTAGTGGAGCATGGTCTCTAGGGCATGTGGGCTTCAGTAGTTGTGGCATGCAGGCTCTGTAGTTGTGGCTCGTGGGCTCTAGAGCGCAGGCTCAGTAGTTGTGGATCGTGGGCTTAATTGCTCCACGGCATGTAGGACCTTCCTGGACCAGGGCTCGAACCCGTATCTCCTGCATTGGCAGGCAGATTCTTAACCACTGTGCCATCAGGGAAGTCCCAATTCTGATACATTGTTGAGGTAAAGGTAAACTGTTTCCAGTCTTTTGGAAAGCAGTTTGGTGAATGAGTAACATGGCTGATTGAAGGGGCAGTGGTCCTGGCCCACTCCAGTGGTCAGAGCGGTTCCCCTCTGACTCTGGCCACACAATTCACAATGGGACTCTGCAGTTCTTGTCAGTAAAGTCACTCCCCCATCCCTGAATCTGGGCTGGCCTTGTGATTGTCACAGGCTAACAGAAGGCTTTGTAATTCAGTATAAAGATCTCTTTATGCTGTCAAGTTTAGTACATTCTCATATCACAAATACTTTTGGTCTTAGTTTTGTCTTATTAAGTTATTCCTTCTGTTTTTTAAAAAAATTTTATTTATTTATTTTTGGCTGGTGTTGGGTCTTCGTTGCTGTGCCTGGGCTTTGTCTAGTTGTAGCCAGCGGGGGCTACTCTTCGTTGCAGTGCACAGGCTTCTCATTGCAGTTGGCTTCTCTTGTTGCGGAGCATGGGCTCTAAGTGCTTGGGCTTCAGTAGTTGTGGCTCGTGGGCTCTAGAGCACAGGCTCAGTAATTGTGGCACACGGGCTTAGTTGCTCCGTGGCACATGGGATCTTTCCGGACCAGGGATTGAATCCGTGTCCCCTGCATTGGCAGGCAGATTCTTAACCACTGCACTACCAGGGAAGTCCCTATTCTTTCTGTTTCAAAAATTTCACTGAATTGCCTGTTTGACCAGCCTTGTTTTGTGTATTTTTTGTTGTTAAAGAAATGATCATTACAACTATAACTTTATAAAAGAGCTGTAATGCTTGGTTTTAGATGGTCTCCATTGACTCCTTACTGGAAGCAATGATAAGATTAGGGTATTTCTTCATTTCCTATCCTTCCTCTCTATTTTCTCTACCCATCTTTTAGTTAAATGTATCATTTTTCTTAGTGTTTACCTTTGTGCTGTTGAATAAAGCCTGTGCTTCTTTAACTTGGTTAATGAGAAGAGTTTAATGAAGGGGCTCTTTATTAACGAAGATGAACAGGCAGGGTTGAGAGATTGAACAAGGAATGAGGAAGCATCTAGGACTAGCAAAATTACAAGCTCCTTTACTTCCCTTAGGCTTGAGGGGGCAACTGGAAGAAATGGTTACCACAACATGTGGAGAGCTATAGCCATGGAGGGGGGCTGCTGTGGCCATAGGTGGAGGAATATGGCACAGCCAAGTCATCACTAAGATAGGGAAAAAATAACTATCTAATAGTGTGGCTGCAGTTAATACATGAAAATGAGATTTATAACTATATTAGCTTAGTAACAGTCAAATCACAATTACCACTGGGTGATTGGACATGCAGATTATGGATGAGGGGCACTGTACACATGTAGATGTACAGAGTGAGGAAAGAGAGAGAGAAAGAAAATAGGAATGTCCATGAAAGCACTACAGGGTGATATTATTCTTTACAGTGATGAAGCTTCGTTTGGTTCTAAGGTGAGTTCCCATGCTTTATGTTGATTTAGTCAACTGGAATCAATAATTCCTTTCTGTAGTCATTCAACTCACTCTAATCTCCCACTTCTACAGACTTACCTTATCACAAGTCTGTGTGTGAGTGTGTGTGTGTGTGTTTCTGTGTATGTGTGCACATGAGCAAGTTCCTTTTTATATTTTACATAGAAATGTGCAGGCAGTAGTTCCACATGTATAACCACACAGTGATGTTTCATTGCTGGGGAGAGAAAATAAAGAAATCAGGACAGGAAATCTGATTCATGTATTATTGTACGTGTCACTTTTAGGTAGACATGTTTAAATATGATTGAGGATTCAAATAGCAGTCAGTGCACTGGAGCATGCTATGCCATGCCACAATGTGAAGACCGAAAAAATACCTAATTTTTGTTAGTAAAGAGCTTTTACACTCGGAACTTCACACTCACTAAGCTATGACAGTCCAGATGGAGTGATTGTTATTCAGCAAGAGTAAAACAATAGAAAGAATGTAAATGATCTGGAAAAATTAGAATTGATTGAATGAGTAGATTGAATAGAGCACTTCTGGAGATGCAGCCTATGGTGTTAAAACAAGTATCATATTCTTAAATCAGACTTATGATAGGACTCACAAACGACATCCATCTTTGTGTGTATATGTGGGGTGGGGGTGAAGAGAGATACAGATAGAGACAAACACTGCAAAAGAGATTAAGATGTTGAGAACAGAGAGTCAGTGAGAAGAATACATACATGGGTATTGAGAGAAACAGGAAAGGGGAAGAATGAGATAAAGCGAGTATCTAAATATCTAATGTCTAAAATGAAATTTAAGAAAAAAGTGGTGGGGTTGGTTCCTTAAGGAAGAGACTAGATTATGGCCTGATACTGATTTCGTCACACAGCTGGAACTATTGCTTCTTAAATTTGGGACTCAAAATTCTAAAGTTGGGGGTTTATGGGCCTCAAGGAAGTTTGTGAACACTCTGAATCGGATATCACATTGCGTGTGTGTGTGTGTGCGTGTGCGCATAACTACAGATATCTTATGAGGACAGGATCTACAGCTTTCATCAGATTCTCTAAGGATCCATGATCTCTAACAGGTTAAACTATGAGCAAGAGGTTTAACCTAGCACCATCATGTTGCCATTTTGATGAATGGAAAGCTTGGCAATGCACCCAGATCTAGTCTTCTGTGGCCATAAATAACTCCAGTCATGTCATGCTATATGAAAAAGTCCAAAGTGTGCTTGGGTGTGTATATATATAAAACTTCTGGGTGGAAGGATGTTGACTTGGTTTGGAGAGCTGTGAATGGGAAGAGGTAAAGGAGAGGGAGCCGTACTTTTGCCTCCATGGTACTAAAATGTGGAAGAGGCCCTGTACTACATGGGTTTGAACTGTTCAACCAGTCTCTATGGGTCACCTGAAAAGACATCAGAATGACAATTTACTTTTGTTTACACACTGAGATTCTTCAATTTAGGAAGGGTAACAAAGGCCTATTTTTGGAGGATGAACTAAGACCAAATGCAGTTTTGAATCTGGGGACTCATTTGCCTACTCCTCAGTTTTGAATCTGGGGAGAGACAGAGAGAAATCGTTTCTAGCCGTTCAATAATTAGTTGTTCAACTTGAAGACCATGTGATATCAAAGGCCACATAGTGTAAATCCTCCTTCATCATTCAGAAACCAATTGTCCATTTGTTAGATTATTTATCCTTTGGCTTTTTCTTTCTCTCTATTGCCTAATGTTTGGTAATAGCCATGATCCCTTAAATGGAGGGAAAGGGAAAATCTAAGTAAGTTTTTTCAGTCTTGCTTCTTATTGGCAGTTCTGAGAAAATTAGAGAGAGGAGGTTGACGCTGCTACTTAAAATGAGGTTCCTGAATTGTTCATTTATAGATAAAATCTTACTAGTGATATAAAGAGACAAGCTAAAATCTTGTTCAATGTCCCATTCTATGTTGGATTCTGTAGCTATGAAAATCTATCTTTCTTAGGGGTGGGAGGGAGACGCAAGAGGGAGGAGATATGGGGATATATGTATATGTATAGCTGATTCACTTTGTTATAAAGCAGAAACTAACACACCATTGTAAAGCAATCATACTCCAATAAAGATGTTAAAACAAATCTACCTTTCTTTATATTAAAGCCAGGCAAGCATGTTACATGATTAAAGGAAGATACAATATGCAGAATTTCAGAAGCTAATTTCTTCTCTTTCAAGAAGTGAAGTCTCTTTAAAAATATAGCAAAAGCAGGAAAACGTCAAATAAGGCATTGTGAATTGCATAAGGGGAAGTAGAGAGAGGTGACACAAGGGCTTTAGAGTTGATTGAAAGTCAGTTACCATATATTTTGTTTTTGCTTATAAAATATATGTAGAATATTAAAAAATTCAGATAATAAAAAAGAGTAATATAAAACTATACATTTTCCTGAGAGATAAACATTTTAAAAAACATTTGGATAATTTATATACATATATCATAGCTATTTTGTGAACATTTTAAGTACAAATTGTGACTTTTCCAGATTAAATCTTGAGAAAGTTGTAGAAAACCACATTGGGGAGGTGGGAGAGAGAATGAACCTAGAGAATCACATGGATGACTTCTTAGCTGGTCAGAGAAAAATGAAACATGGAAGATAAAATTTGGGGGTCTGGGACATAGCACTGAAGGAATTTTAGGCAAAGTCAGGTGAGACTTAGAAAGCACCTGAGTCCAGGTATAGAAAAGGTAAAAATGTAAAAATTAGTTGTAAGGATAAAGATTTATATCAAACATTTTTGATTTTATTTTTTTAAGTTTAAATTGCTGTAGACTTTTTGAAAATTGCTTGTATGTGTATTCTCATTCTAGGCATTAGCTCTATAGCTACCACATTTAAAGCTGGCTGGGGCAAATAAAGCAGTCCCACCCATGGAGCCTGGCAGAGAGCATATAGTCTAGAGCATGAGCATGCGCCTCTCCATTCTTTGATCAAAAAACAAAGCTTTCCTTTGCTTCTGAACTGAACTCAGTCTCATTCTATTGGCTCCAGTGCCACCAGGCAGGTGGACCCTTGATGGGGCTCGACCTGGGAGGGTCGGTAACATTTCTACAGCAGGAGCTATTTTCATGGATGCAGCCTCGAGAGAACAATGTGTGCTGAGACCATCTGGACAGTATATGCTAGTGAACCCAGTTCAGACCTCTACATAAGCTAAGATCCTGGCAGGTGTGGAGATCTACTCATCTTGCTGCCGCACAAGACAAGTCCTGAGCAAACACCTACTCCCTCCTTCTTCAAACAGCAATGGAATTTGCATTACACTGAAGAATTTTATGCAGGAAAATCCTGACTCTACATTCTAAGAACTGCACCAGTCATATTCGAGATTAGCAGTAATTTCCCACCAATTTCCATGTCATGAATTAGCCGTGTGACTGACAGGGTCTTGGTGCTCCAGCCGGGTGTCAGTCCTGAGCCTCCAAGGTCGGAGAGCTGAGTGCAGGACGTTAGACCACCAGAGACCTCCCAGGCCCACGTAATATCAATCGGCAAGAACTCTCCAAGAGATCTCCATCTCAAGGCTAAGACCTGGCTCCACTCAACAACTAGCAAGCTCTAGTGCTGGACACCCCATGCCAAACAACTAGCAAGACAGGAACACAACCCCACCCATTACCAGAGAGACTGCCTAAAATCATACTAAGTTCATAGACACCCCAAAACACACCACTGGACATGGTCCTGCCCACCAGACAAGATCCAGCCTCATCTACCAGAACACAGGCACGAGTGCCCTCCACCCGGAAGCCTACACAACCCACTGAACCAACCTTACCCACTGGGGGCAGACACCAAAAACAACAGGAACTACGAACCTGCAGCCTGCAAAAAGAGACCCCAAACACAGTAAGTTAAGGAAAATGAGAAGACAGAGAAATACTCAGCAGATGAAGGAGTAAGGTAAAAACCCACCAGACCAAACAAATGCAGAGGAAACAGGCAGTCTACCTGAAAAAGAATTCAGAGTAATGATAATAAAGATGATCCAAAATCTTGGAAATAGAATGGAGAAAATACAAGAAACGTTTAACAAAGAACAGGAAGAACTAAAGAGCAAATAAACAATGATGAACAACACAATAAATGAAATTAAAAATTCTCTAGAAGGAATCAATAGCAGAATAATTCAGGCAGAAGAACAGATAAGTGACCTGGAAGACAAAATAATGCAAATAACTACCACAGAACAGAATAAAGAAAAAAGAATGAAAAGAATTGAGGACAGTCTCAGAGACCTCCTGAGACAACATTAAATGCACCAACATTCGAATTATAGGGGTCCCAGAAGAAGAGAAAAAGAAAGGGATGGAGAAAATATTTGAAGAGATTATAGTGGAAAACTTCCCTAATATGGGAAAGGAAATAGTCAATCAAGTCCAGGAAGCACAGAGTCCCATACAGGATAAATCCAAGGAGAAACATGCCAAGACACATATTAATCAAACTATCAAAAATTAAATACAAAGAAAAAATATTAAAAGCAGCAAGGGAAAAGCAACAAATAACATACAAGGGAATCCCCATAATATTAAAAGCTGATCTTTCAGCAGAAACTCTGCAAGCCAGAAGGGAGTGGCAGGACATATTTAAAGTGATGAAACGGAAAGAACAGCAACCAAGATTACTTTACCCAGCAAGGATCTCTTTCAGATTCAACAGAGAAATTAAAACCTTTAAAATAAGCAAAAGCTAAGAGAATTCAGCACCACCAAACCAGCTTTACAACAAATGCTAAAGGAACTTCTCTAGGCAGGAAACACAGAGAAGGAAAAGACCTACAATAACAAACCCAAAACAATTAAGAAAATGGGAATAGGAACATACATGTTGATAATTACTTTAAATGTAAATGGATTAAATGCTCCCACCAAAAGACATAGACTGGCTGAATGGATACAAAAACAAGACCTGTATATATGCTGTCTACAAGAGACCCCCTTCAGACCTAGGGGCACATACAGAGTGAAAGTGAGGGGATGGAAAAAGATATTCCATGCAAATGGAAATCAAAAGAATGCTGGAGTAGCAATTCTCATATCAGACAAAATACACTTTAAAATAAAGACTATTACAAGAGACAAAGAAGAACACTACATAATGATTAAGGGATCAATCCAACAAGAAGATACAACAATTGTAAATATTTATGTACCCAACATAGGAGCACCTCAATACATAGGGCAAGTGCTAACAGCCATAAAAGGGGAAGTCGACAGTAACATAATAATAGTAGGGGACTTTAACACACCACTTTCACCAATGGACAGAGCATCCAAAATGAAAGTAAATAAGGAAACACAAGCTTTAAATGACATTTTAAACAAGATGGACTTAATTGATATTTTTAGGACATTGCATCCAAAAACAACAGAATACACTTTCTTCTCAAGCGCTCATGGGAACATTCTCCAGGATAGATCATATCTTGGGTCACAAATCAAGCCTTGGTAAATTTAAGAAAATAGAAATCATATCACGTATCTTTTCTGACCACAATGCTATGAGACTAGATATCAATTATAGGAAGAAAACTGTAAAAAATACAAACACATGGAGGTTAAACAATATGCTACTAAATAACCAAGAGGTCACTGGAGAAATGAAAGAGGAAATCAAAAAATACCTAGACACAAATGACAGTGAAATCACATCCCAAAACCTATGGGATGCAGCAAAACCAGTTCTAAGAGGGAAGTTTATAGCAATACAGTACTATCTCAAGAAACAAGAAACATCTGAAATAGACAACCTAACCTTACACCTAAAGCAATTAAAGAAAGAAGAACAAAAACCCCCAGAGTTAGCAGAAGGAAAGAAATCATAAAGATCAGATCAGAAATAAATGAAAAATAAATGAAGGAAATGATAGCAAAGATCAGTAAAACTTAAAGCTGGTTCTTTAAAAAGATAAACAAAATTGATAAACCATTAGCCAGACTCATCAAGAAAAAAAGGGAGAAGACTCAAATCAATAGAATTAGAAATGAAAAAGGAGAAGTAACAACTGACGCTGCAGAAATACAAAGGATCATGAGAGATTACTACAAGCAACTATATGCCAATAATATGGACAACCTGGAAAAAATGGACAAATTCTTAGAAAAGCATAAGCTTCTGAGACTGAACCAGGAAGAAGTAGAAAATATAAACAGAATAATCACAGGCACTGAAATTGAAACTGTGATTAGAAATATTCCAACAAAGGAAAGCCCAGGACCAGATGGATTCACAGGAGAATTCTATCAAACATTTAGAGAAGAGCTAACACCTATCCTTCTCAAACTCTTCCAAGATATAGCAGAGGGAGGAACACTCTCAAACTCATTCTATGGGGCCACCATCATCCTGACACCAAAACCAGACAAAGATGTCACAAAGAAAGAAAAGTACAGACAAATATCACTGATGAACATAGATGCAAAAATCCTCAACAAAATACTAGCAAACAGAATTCAGTAGCACATTAAAAGGTTCATACACCATGATCAAGTGGGGTTTATTCCAGGAATCCAAGGTTTCTTCAGTATACACAAATCAATCGGTGAGATACACAGTATTAACAAATTGAAGAATAATAACCATATGATCATCTCAATAGATGGAGAAAAAGCTTTCAACAAAATTCAACATCCATTTATGATAAAAACTCTCCAGAAAGTAGGCATAGAGGGAACTTACCTCAACATAATAAAGGCCATATATGACAAACCCACAGCCAACATCATTCTCAGTGGTGAAAAACTGAAAGCATTTACTCTAAGTTCAGGAACAAGACAAGGTTGTCCACTTTCACCACTGTTATTCAACATAGTTTTGGAAGTTTTAGCCACAGCCATCAGAGCCAAAAAAGAAATGAAAGGAATCCAAATCAGAAAAGAATAAGTAAAGCTGTCACTGTTTGCAGATGACATGATACTCTACATAGAGAATCCTAAGGATGCTACCAGAAAACTACTAGAGCTAATCAATGAATTTGGTAAAGTAGCAGGATACAAAATTACTGCACAGAAATCTCTTGCATTCGTATGCAGTAGTGATGAAAAATCTGAAAGAGAAATTAAGGAAAGACTCCCATTTACCATTGCAACAAAAAGAATAAAATACCTAAGAATAAACTACCTAAGGAGATAAAAGACCTGTATGCAGAAAACTTTAAGACACTGATGAAAGAAATTAAAGATGATACAAATAGATGGAGAGATACACCATGTTCTTGGATTGGAAGAATCAACATTGTGAAAATGACTCTACTACCCAAAGCAATCTACAGATTCAATGCAATCCCTATCAAACTACCACTGGCATTTTTCACAGAACTAGATGAAAAAATTTCACAATTTGTATGGAAACACAAAAGTCCCAGAATAGCCAAAGCAATCTTGAGAAAGAAAAACGGAGCTGGAGGAATCAGACTCCTTGACTTCAGACTATACTACAAAGCTACAGCAATCAAGACAGTATGGTACTGGCATACCATGCCAGTATGGTGCTGGCATAGATCAATGGAACGGGATAGAAAGCCCAGAGATATACCCACACACATATGGTCACCTTGTCTTTAATAAAGGAGGCAAGAAGATACAATGGAGAAAAGCCAGCCTCTTCAATAAGTGGTGCTGGGAAAACCGGACTGCTATATGTAAAAGAATGAAATTAGAACACTCTCTGGCACCATACACAAAGATAAACTCAAAATGGATTAAAGACCAAAATGTTAAGGCCAGACAGTATAAAACTCTTAGAGGAAAACATAGGCAGAACATTCTGTGACATAAATCACAGCAAGATCCTTTTTGACCCATCTCTTAGAGAAATGGAAATAAAAACAAAAATAAACAAATGGGACCTAATGAAACTTAAAAGCTTTTGTACAGCAAAGGAAACCATAAACGAGCGAAAGATAACCCTCAGAATGGGAGAAAATATTTGCAAACGAAGCAAATGACAAAGGATTAATCTCCAAAGTATACAAGCAGCTTAATATCAAAAAAACAAACAACCCAATCCAAAAATGAGCAGACCTAAACAGACATTTCTCCAAAGAAGATATGCAGATTGCCAACAAACACCTGAAAGAGTGCTCAACATCACTAATCATTAGAGAAATGCAAATCAGAACTACAATGAGGTATCACATCACTCCAGTCAGAATGTCCATCATCAAAAAATCTACAACAGTATATGCTGGAGAGGGTGTGGAAAAAGGGAACCCTCTTGCACTGTTGGTGGGAATGTAAATTGATACAGCCACTATGGAGAACAGTATGGAGGTTCCTTAAAAAACTAAAAATAGAACTAGTGTATGACCACCCATCAAACCCACTACTGGACATATACCCTGAGAAAACTAATCCAAAAAGAGTCATGTACCACAATGTTCATTGCAGCATTATTTACAATAGCCAGGACATGGAAGCAACTTAAGTGTCCACCGACAGATGAATGGATAAAGATATGGCACATATATACAACAGAATATAACTCAGCTATAAAAGGAGAGGAAATTGAGTTATTTGTAGTGAGGTGAATGGACCTAGAGTCTGTCATACAGATTGACGTAAGAAAGAGAAAAACAAATACCATATGCTGACACGTATATATCGAATCTAAAAAAAAAAAAACTTTCTGAAGAACCTAGGGGCAGGACTGGAATAAAGATGCAGACGTAGAGAATGGACTTGAGGACGTGGGGAGGGAGAAGGGTAACCTGGGATGAAGGGAGAGAGCGGCATGGACATATATACACTACCAAATGTAAAATAGATAGCTAGTGGGAAGCAGCCACATAGCACAGGTAGATCAGCTCAGTGCTTTATTACCACCTAGAGGGGTAGGATAGGGAGGGTGAGAGGGAGAGACAAGAGGGAGGGCATATGGGGATATATGTATATGTATATCTGATTCACTTTGTTATACAGCAGCAACTAACACAACAATGTAAAGCAATTATACTCCAATAAAGATGTTAAAAATAAGATGGCTGGCAGGTGAATATGGAGATGCTGTAGTTTATAAATGGGAACTCTGGCAGAGGTGGTTAGCCATCCAGCAATAATCTGTGCTCCCATTCCAGTAGGGTAGTTCTCACTCGGGAGGGTCGGCCCAGGCAGCAAGTACGTTCCCAGAAATCCTTGCATGTAGGTGTAGCAATATGCCTGAATTCAAGTCAATAAAGTATGAGCAGAGGTGACATGTGCCTACAAGTTTATTCCCCCAAATATCCACTGGAATTTATTATTATTTTTAAATACTCTTTATCGTCAGGCTGGCTCAAGTAGAGAGACCTCAGGACAACCTGGAAAGCCACCTATTTAAGATGGCAGAGCCTCTACTATCCTGGGCTTCTGAATGACCGGATGAAGGGGACTGTAAAGCTGTCTATCTGCTCAGTTTTGTATATGAGCAAAAATATACTTTTACTGTGTCAGAACCATTTGGGGGCCATTTGTTACAACAGTTAAGAAACACAAGTATACAGCATAATTCCATTTTAAGAAAAAAAATGGGCCCTTAAAAACACAAAATATCGAAGAATAATTTATTCATGTATTCCATTCATATTGAGTGCCTATTAAATATCAAGCACTGTTCTAGGTCCTGGGGATACAGGGATGAATAAGATAAAATCATTGCCATTACAGAACTCACAATATATTGGAATTGACAGACAATAAACATGTGAACGGATACATAGGTAGTATCATTCCAAATGCTGATAAGTTTTCGGAAGAAATATAAAAGTGCAGTAGTTTGCAAAATGATGAGGGGAAGGATATGTGGTCAGAGAAGGCCTCTTCAAGGAGGTGATATTTGAAATGAGACATAAATGTTGAACGAGAAGCAACCACATGATGATCTGTAAAAGAGGCATTCCAGTCAGAGGGTCTGATAAATGCAGACACCTTGAGACTTGAATGAGCTTAGTGTGTTCAAGACACAGAAAGACAACTTGGAGCATTGAAAGTGAGAGGAAGAGTGACTTGGGATCAAATTGGAGAGAGGGCAGATCATGGAGGTCCTGAGAGGGCCTAAGAGGCCATGGTAAGGGGTCCCAGAAGCCATGAAGGGTTTTAAGCAGGCATTGAAATCATCTGATTCTTTCATTCAGGTAGTCTTTCTGGCTGCTGGATAGAGAATAGATTGCAACAGGGCAAAAACTAAAGCATGCTGTAGTAATCCAAGCAAGAGATGTTAGGGCTTGCACTGGAGTGGAAGCAGTGGAACGATGAGAAAAGACTGGACTTAGGATATAAAAATAGACAGCATTAGATCTCATTGTTAGTCACTGTTAGGCTACAGGAAAACGAGCGTTAAATGTGAAACAGATGAGTATGACTTACGAACTATATTATTATCTGATTCTATTAAGATGCTTATATTAAGATTCTTATATTAATATCTAGGATTGGCAAACTCTAGCCTGTGGGACAAATGCTGCCTATTGCCTGGTTTGTAAATAAAGTTTTTGAAACGTAGCCCCTATCCCCCAACTCATTTCTATATTCCATGTGGTCGCTTTTGCATCACAACGGCAGACTTGAGAAGTTGCAACAAAGACTTTATGGGCAACAAAGCCTAAAATATTTTCTATCTGGCCCTTTACTAAAAAAGTTTTTAGACCTCTGCTAAAGAGATTATTCTCTACATTTTATAATTTATCTTGTAGTAAAAAGAGTCTGGAATGGAAATAATGGAATTGCCTAATTCTCAGGCAGCTTTTTGGATCTCTCAGGATTCTGGATTGGTACAATTATTTTTTATCCTTTAGTAGCATGTTTGCTTCACGGCAGTCACTAAAATCAAAATTAATGCAAATCAACCATCACAAAGATTATGTCTTAGATTTGGAAGAAATCTTCGTAACCATCTGGTCTGACTCCTTTATTATTTTAGAGAAGGAGACAGGACTGCATGGTCCTTCTGTTCACTAGTTCAGGGTCACAGTGTCAGTTAGTGGCAAAGAGAAACCTAGAATGCCTGCTTCTACTCTCCCAGCCCAGTGCCTTTTCCATGACTGAAATGCTCAAAAATGGGCATGGAAATCCTTGATCATCACAAATATGAATGGATGGAGATTTTCTTTAAAAGTCATTGTTTTTACATCAGATTTGAAGTTCCCAACATTTATTTTGAACTAGGATGTTTTTCATTTCATAAAATGATCCAGGGCTTCCCTGGTGGCGCAGCGGTTGAGAGTCCGCCTGCCGATGCAGGGGACATGGGTTCGTGACCCGGTCCGAGAGGATCCCACATGCCGCGGAGCAGCTGGGCTCGTGAGCCATGGCCGCTGAGCCTGCGTGTCCGGAGCCTGTGCTCCACAACGGGAGAGGCCACAACAGTGAGAGGCCCGTGTACCGCAAAAAAAAAAAAAGAAAGAAAAAAAAATCCAGCTTATTCTATTTTAAAAATTTTAAAAAGGAAAATTTCAAATATGTATAAAAGCAAAGATAATAGCAAACTGAACCCCTGTGTACCTGTCACTCAGTTTCTACAATTAACATGTGACTCAGAACATTTCATCTGTTTCCTCCTACTGAGTCATATCCTTGTTCCTCTAAAACTCTTCTTTCCCAGGAGCTTGACACTGGTTGTTCTCTTTTCCTGGAAAGTTAATCTCCCAGGTAGGCCCAGATTGCCCATGACTTATTCCCTCATCTCCTCCAGGTCTTTGTCAAACGTCATCTTCTCTGTGAAGCCTTCTAGAACCAGTTTTATGTAAATGACCATCTCTGCCCACCTTCCCCATCTACTCCCTCTGCATTATTTTTCTCCATAGAACTTATTCTCACCTGGCACTTTTAAAGTTTTACTTATTTAGTTGATTGCCAGGCTGCTTGCATTGCAGTGTGAGCTCAGTGGAGACAGGGCTTTTGTATATTTTGCCCATTCTGTATTCTCAGTGACTAGGACAGTGCCTGGTTCAGAGGAGGCATTTAGTATTTGTTGAAGGCATAAATTAGTATATGTAGACTATTTCTTTAGTAGAATTTTCTTAAAATGAATAATACTTACTCTAGCTCAGAATACCACCTCTGAAATCTTGCCTGTTTTCCTATTCAAGTTAACTAGGCAGGCCAACCTAGAAGAAAACCTACAACTTCTCTTAATTTTATCCTTTGAGCCTAAGACCTGGAAGAATGCAGAGTAAGTCCTAGTACACTGTTACTTGCTTCTTTTCCCTTTTTCTGGACTCCAATGTGGACCAATCTGTGTTCTGTAGAGATCCAGTTTCCTCATGAACCAAACCCCCTCTGAAAAACAGAGAAAGAGAAAGTGAGCATTAGAGAGCAAAACACTCCAAACCTCCCTCTCCCCTGAATCTTCATAGTCATATGATAACTTTACTTCCTAGTGGTAGAGAAGGAAGAGAATATTCATCAACTGTCTGCTTCATTTTGGAGCATGATTCAAATTTACCTTATCCCAGCTATGTTTCCTATGTATAACATATACTTTGTTAATATCCTGGTATCATCAAATGTACCTCCTCTTCTCTTGCCTATCTCTGTGTCCCTTCTCCTGTAACATCTCCTGTGTGTGATGCTTTTCAGGGTATCCTAGATATGTGTTCACAGTGAGGGGGGAGAGGGGTGAAGTCAATAGCAGACTAAGGAATTATCTTTTCAATTTCTAGATAAAAAACAACTGAGGTTCAGGGGTCATGAATTCAGGCTTTCAGATCTCTTATTCCAATAACCTAACTTTGTTGTTCACTGTCAATCTTTGTAATGCTATTTGTTGAAATTAGATCTCCATAGATATTTCACTTCCTTGTGCTACCTCTGATTCTTTTACCATGAATAAATTCTCTTCAAGCTTGAGGGTGTGACTGATCATCACAGGTGGTATTAACCTGATTGGTGAGAATATCTTTCATTGTCTGGTTCTTCATGGAACCCCAAAGACCCTAGTACATGTACCATGTGGCACTGAATACATATTGATTAGACTGATGAAAAGAAAGATTTTAAGAACATAAAATATTCAAAAAGAATCAAACCAGTAGCTTCATTTGAGACAGAGAACAGGGTATTCAACTTATGATTAAATTTTAAAAGATGCTTTAAGTAGAAAAATATAGACGGAAGAAGACTCCCAATCTAATTCTATTGAAGCATATTAAACATTCATTAATTTATTTACTAGTTTATTCCACAAATACATGTTGAGAGCCTACTGTGTCAAGCATTATTTTTGGGGAACACACAATTATGAATTCAAAACCATGTATAAGGCCTTGGAAGGGGTTCATGCAATGAGGGCCCCTGACATACAGCTTCATTTGCTGTTTAACAAATCCACCTTTGGGCTGAAGAAGGAATGAGCGATGATTAAATAGCAAGTGCTGTATCCTTGTTCAAGAACCTTGGCTTTGAAAGAAAGAAGAAAAATTGAAAAATCACAGTGTGTGGAGGTAGAGAACAGAGGGCATAGGAGGAGTGTGTGCATGTGTGTGTGAGTGTATATGTGTGTTTATGTGTGTTTATGGAGTGACATGAGCATGTTGGTGATACGACTTGAGGTGATGGAGGGAGATGTGGAAGATACATGAGAGAGAGCATGAAAAGTAGATCAAAGTACCTGAGGGTAAGAGAGAGGATGGAATCAAGAGGAACAGGACAAAGGAAAGAAAATTTGGGGAGTAACCCAAATAAGAGGATTCATGAGAGGAGACTTCTGGATGTGCTGGCACAGACATAGACATTATGCCAAGAGGATGGTGTCACAGAACCTCGGGGAGGAAATTCATGGAAATCTTGGGAATACAGTGCTGAAAAGTGTTCAGTGTAGCTGGGAGGTCCAAGATGAAGATCCCACATGGCCCGTACTGTTTGACCATCAGAAAGCCATTGATGACTGTTACCAAGGATATTTCAGTGGAGTGATGGGGATAGAAACCCAATGATGTTGGGTGGAAAAGTGAAGGGGAGGTGTGGAGGGACAGCCGTGTGAGTGGCCTCAAAATTGGATGTGTTTACGAGGGGAAGGAGGGAGGCAGGGCAAAAGCTAGAGGAGCATGTAAGTCAAGCAAGGGTTTTATTATTGTTTAGAGTTTGTGGTAAGATAGAACATGCTTAATACGATGGGGGGCTCAAAGTAGAAGAGAGGGAGAGAGGAGACAAAGGAAATGTATCCAGGGAAAGAAAAGCGTTGGTTAAAAAAATAGTTGCCCTTTTTCTAATTTGAAAAACAATATGTACAGGTAAAGCATACAAATAATATAGAAATAATAGCATTTACTTTCTAAAAGTAAATACTGATAAAAGTTTGGTTTTATACTTGCAGACATTTTCTACTAAAAACATGAATATACATACAAACATACAGATATACAAGTAGAAAGATACTTTTTAAAATAAGAATAAAAAGTAAGAATTAAACAGGACATTCAGCATACTGCTTAATTTCACTTGAGATTGTGCAGTGATGTTCATATAGGTAGGTAGAGATCTAGCTTATTCTTTTTTATTTTTTTTCTTTTTGCGGTATGTGGGCCTCTCACTGTTGTGGCCTCTCCCGTTGCGGAGCACAGGCTCCGGACGCGCAGGCCCAGCGGCCATGGCTCACGGGCCCAGCCGCTCCGCGGCATATGGGATCCTCCCAGACCGGGGCACGAACCCGTATCCCCTGCATCGGCAGGCGGACTCTCAACCACTGCGCCACCAGGGAGGCCCCTAGCTTATTCTTTTTGACAACAAATCATTATCTTAAAAAAAATCAGTCCTCTATTGATGGGTGTAATTGTTTTCAGTTTATCAGTATCACAAATAAGGCTACAGTTGTCCTCTTTGCATATTTGTGTGAGTATTCATATAGAATTTATTGCTTAAATTACATTGCCAGAAATGTATGTAAATTTATATTATTACCAGATGTTTCCAAATTTCCTCCTCAAAACGTTATTATTCTAATTTATACCCCTGCCCACAATCCACTGAGTGCTTGGAAATCATATTTCAATGTTAAATTTAACTCAGTGAAGAACTGGAGTGATCATATTCTGAAGTTAGTGAGAAATCCTTTGCGGAAGTGCCTCAAATATCTTAACCACTGGCTTATCTTTCTCTGAAATTTTTATTGGAGAAGTGGATAGCAAACTATTTCATACTGAATTTTGTTATATGATTTGCTAATTATCCTTTTGCTACAAATATGTGAGTATTTTGGCTATATTATAGGTTAAATACATGGTTTGCTAGAACTTAAGAGGTAGAAGGAATTTAGAGAAGTTTTAAATCAGCTTTCTCATTGTATAACTGAAAAAAAAAAAAGCATTGATGGTCAGAGAGGCTGGGTTTCCCCATATACTCCCAATGATCTTTTCTGCACAACTCTTTTCTGGTGTTGATTTGACCTGGGATGCTTCCCTCTGATGCCTGGCTGGTGTCCCTTGTTCTATAAGACAGCCTCACACTATAGACTTATCTGATATGGGCAGAGCCTGCCTGGCATTATAACAGCTGGTTTCTATCCTGTTTCTGATTTCCCACACCTTAAATTATAGTATTTTACAGAGCAAGACCACGTCTTATTCATCTTTGAGTCCTCAGTTCTTATTTCGAGGATATACAGGTTAGAACTTGACTAAATCTTTTAGAGTTCCCCCCAATGAATTTAAAAAATCTAGGTAATGATTACAGTGCATTGTACCATCACAAAATAGAGACAGTCAGTCATTAAGTGCCTTCTAATAAAGGTACATAAACTACTTCTAAGGTATTCTTGCCAAAAAAAAAGAACCTGAATCTAATCCATATACATGGGATGGAGAATCATGCTAAATGACTACAGGGATAAAATTAGCAAAATCTAGACTGGGCCAAAAACACAGGATAAATATTCTCATTCTTTCAACAAACACATTATAATGAAAAAATATGGAGTGGAGAACTTGTGATTCAAGAAGTCTTAAGAGATATATCAGCCAAGTGCAGTACATTTTGATCCTAATTTGAGCAAATACATTGTAAAAAAATTATGAGACAGTTGGAGAAATTTGAAGACTAATTGGATATTTGATGGTACTAACAAATTATTGCTAATGTTTTATATAATGTTATTGTAGTTATGTTTTAAACGGAGTCATGATGTTATGATGTTCTTAGAGGTACATACTGACATATTTATGCATGAAATGATACAACAATTGGAATTTGTTTCAAAACAATTTGAGCTTGATAATTGTTGAAGCTGGGCGATGGGTGTGTAAGGATTAATTTACTTTTTTCTCAACTTTTGTATGTATTCAAAATTGTCTAAGGTAAAAATAAAAACGTTTTTGGATGTGGATAAATGAATATTACAATTTACTTTTTAACTTATGTTGGAATGACTTTCCTCATTCCCACTTCTATTTCTGTTCTCTTCCAGAAGCCTGGCTATGCTAGTAGTGTTTTTTAAGTGAGCTTTAAGCTAGGACAGATACAGACAGTATTTCAATATAAGAAATAGGAAATATGTAGGTAATAGAGTCACCTTTGTAGTACATAAATTCTTACTGGTTTTCAGTAAGAAATCTGAAGCCCAGACAACTGTGAGGATTTTTTCCATCCCCTTTGTACTCTAGCTTTAGTATCTAAAGCTCCCCCTCCCTGTGTGCCATGTGATACCAAATGGAGGCGTGAATGGCTGATACCCTACACTGGAGCCTGGACTTCAAAGGAGCTGGGACTTTGGCATGGGAGGAAGAAGAGCGGAATGAAAGCCTCTGAGGATGAAGAGAGCACTGAGGCTTTATAATTGGAGAATCACTGTATCCCTGGCTTGATTTTTCTCAGGATGATAGATTTCTTAAGAGGCTTGTTAAGACATATAAGCATTCTCTGATCCCTGGACCAATCTCAGGCACTTTGAGTAACAGGTTACTTGCTAGGAGGGACCATTGCTCACACCAAATTTTCCCATGTTGTTGGCATTGTACATTCCCTGACTGCAAGGATCTTCTGTGAATTCAGGGAACTATTGATTAGAGTTTGCTGTTACTTAGCTGTGCATCAGTGAAAAGACCTTGTTCAAAATAAATGGAAGAGTAGGTCTTCAAGGAATACCTCTCAAATACCAAGTATATTTATGTGACATGCAGTTTCCTTGGTAATTCATGGAATAAGGAGCAGGAAGGGCTTATGAGTTTCCTCATAAGGGGGTGGTAGTCGTGGGAGTTCATGGTTTCTTCTCCACGTGGTTGAAATTCATGGAAGGGTTGCTACAAGCCTACTTTTGTACCTGTGGGATACTGAAGATCAGTAGGAGATAAGACTCTTTCAACTGTGTATTTCTACATTAGAATATTAAGAAGAATAAGTTGTATTAATATTCACTAGTCAGAAACTAGTTAGACTCTTATGGGCTCCACTAGCTTATATATATATGTAGACATTTTTTTTTTTTTTTTTTTTTTTTTTTGCGGTATGTGGGCCTCTCACTGTTGTGGCCTCTCCCGTTGAGGAGCACAGGCTCCGGACGCGCAGGCTCAATGGCCATGGCTCACGGGCCCAGCCGCTCCGCGGCATGTGGGATCTTCCCAGACCGGGGCACGAACCCATGTCCCCTGCATCGGCAGGCGGACTCTCAACCACTGCGCCACCAGGAAAGCCCTATGTAGACATTTTTAAGATTCTCTAAGAGACCAACCAGTGTATTTAGAGAATAATATTCTCTGTGGAAAACGTTATTGGGTTGGGGATTACTTAACCTACAAAAAATGGAAGCAGATTTTTCTCAGTGTCTGAAGACATATTTGGTTGTTTCTAGTTACTTGATAGGGTTTGAAATGTCATCACTTAAGATGTTAAGTTAGGGTCACATGGTATATACATAACTGAAGTGTGGGGAAGGAATATTGATAATAAATGCAAAAAAGGTAAGGATTTCTGAAGACCCAAGGAACCATAGAAAACTTATCATACTGATTAGCTAGGAATAGAATGTCAGAATTGGTACCTTGAAGATTTTCTTTTACATCTGTAGTTTCCTTTTAATCCAAGTGGAGAACTGTTAGATTTATCCCTTACCTGATGGAGTTAACATCTCAATTCTGGCTTCCAGTGGTCCTTGAGACTTTGGATTATGTAAGAATCCTGTAGTTAGCTCTGTTTCATGTGGGAAGAAAGATTGAGAATGGATCTTTTGTTTGAGAAATTGACTGGAACTAGCTTGGGGGCCAGTTCTTGCTTGTCAATCATGTTCTTGTCTTTTCAAGATAATGCATGTTTTTTTCCTTCTTAGCCCCCAGCTAATAAGTGATCCTAAAATTGAAAAACAACAAAAATTATGTGTAGCAGCAAGCTTAGTGATATTAGGCATATATTGAGCTGAAATGTTCCAGCTTCCAAGGACTAAGTATTAGGTGTTTATGTGGTAGTTTGAAGTTGCAGGTTATTCTGAATGAATTGAGGTCATCCATGAAAAAAAAAATGAAGTGGCCAGAAAAATGTTTCCCAGTATTTTTTTTTTCCTTTTAGTAAAAAGCACATCTCTTCTTTAGAAGGAGAGGGCCAATGTCATTTTCAATAATTTGAGAACTAGAGAAAAAAGAAAACTCTAACCTGGAGAGTTCCATGAAGTCATAGATACATGAGGCTTTTGCACTCAATCTCACCTATGAATCACTGTTCATCAATATCATGCCTGCCTCAACTGACTGGTCACTGCAGCACTACTAAAACCTAAGTGGTATTTCTTATAAAATGTCCATTTGTCGAGCATAATGCTGCTGCCTGTACTGACACTTGCTAGGTTGTGCAACACTTCAGAATTAATTTCGTGCCCTCTCCCGTCTGCCTTCCTTCCCACTCCCCCTGAATTACATTCCTTCTTTGGCTAGCCAAATAGGTATATTAAAAGGCAGAAAGAAGAAATATGGACTATAGAGAAAGAATATTTCATGAAAACAGTGCCTGATTTAAGACATCCATAAATGAAAGTTATTTTCACAATGAAGGGACATAAACAAAGGATGTGATGGATCTGAAGACTCCTGAAACAATTTATTTGGAAGTACTGAAGCAGAGACCCTTGTAAAAGCTTTGCAAATGCTGCTTCACCTACCATGCTACTTAACGGAACACAACAGAAATCTTTCTCCCAGTGACATTAAATTCCCTTATTACAAGATGGTTTTACATATGGATTGAGTGGCAACTTTTATTAGAGACTGAAAAGCAGGGGGAAATGAGATCAGAATATGATACCATAGGCAGAATGACTATTAAATATTTCTTTTTAAAAGTGAGGATCTGAGAGAATCTGAGAGGATAATGAAATCTGTCATCTTGGTTTTGGGAGAAACAGTATAACACTATTACAAAGATATGGACATTTTTGAAGAAAATTCTCTACCCTCATTGTTTATTTAGCATCTTTTTTTTTTTTTGGTAGAAAAAAAAAAGAGTTTCACTGCGGTGTTTTCAATGTAGGAATTTTAAATTACTGCCAGTATGTGCTAACAGGAGCATGTAAATGGGAGACCACCATTTTCGCTCCAAAATCTAGAATAGAACAGGTAATAGATATTTGGGTACTTGAGATGAAAATTGAGAACCATGAATAAAGAAGGAGAAGAATATGTTTTCAGAATTCTGTAAAAAGTTGGGGACTATTAGATTAATTATTCCTTGATTTAGGGAAGCTAGGCAAGGGGTGGCAGCCATTTGGGGCCAGATAGGAAATTGGGAGAAAAGGCCTCTTCAGTGGAGAGGAGGGCTGAGAAAGACTTGGCCTGAGAACAGGATAAGAAGTGGGTAGAATTAGCAAGAGAATGTTTACTTTCTTAGAGAAGCACTTGATTGGGAATGGAACAAATTTAGGGAAGTAGAGAAAGATAAGCAGAGTTTAAAGATTATTAAATGCTACGGTTTAGAGATTGTTTAGAGTTTAGACATTGTTAAGTGCTGTGGTAAACCCTATGTCTGCATTAAACCCTCATAGCTGATTCTCTGCTTATTGTATAATATAGTGAAAAAATGTCATTACCTAAACAGCTGGCATTAGAATTGTTCTTATATAGTGAACTGTCTTTGGCTGGAAGGCATACTGGTGCCAAGGCATCTGAGAAAAGAGCAAATATGCTTGTGGAAAAGATTTTTTTGCTCTTCATGAAGTGCAAAGAGAGCTGAGAAGGCAGAGAAGGGAGAAAGGTGAAAGAGGAAGAAGGCATAACGTGATGTGTACTGGATGCCATGTTGACGGGAAAGGTCCAGGACACACATTTGATAGCAGGCTGACCAGAAAGTTCTTTTGTGTAAAGAAGTTTCTTGGATCCAAATGCCTTCCTGATCCCTCAAAGAAAAACACAATCTAAGCCAAAATAGTGAGCTCATATGCAAAATCATCTTCAAAACATGTCTCCTACATACCTCTTCTTACAACCTGATTGCTGAATGTGCATAATCTCCGTCTAGTTAGAAATTTGAAGCTGCAGCAGACTCCAGCTTTTCAACAAGATCTACTATACACCCAAATTATTTGTGTGGATTGGGTTTGGGAGTAAGTGATGTAGGGACTAAGTTCCATGTTTAGTTTGATGTTGTGCAGAAAAAAGTCATTCATTAAGTCACTAACTCCAGTTAAACTTATTATTTTTTTTAAATAGTGGCACTGAAATCGCTTTGTTTTAAAAATATGCCAGAGACATCCTTATAGCAGGCCCAATCTATTGCAGTTTATCTAACACACTTCCTAAATGGTATATTGCCTGATTGTCTTTTAAGAGTTTGAAAATATCAAACAAAAACCAATGTGGGTTAAACATATACCTCCCACCCCAGTGGGTTGACATCCTTGGTCAGGGAAAATTTAATATTTTTCTGAAGTCCAAATACAAATGTCTATCTGAATATAAAAAATGTATTATTTGTCATAATTCCTTTTCCCAATTTGGAAAAATTTGTGTGGTGGCAAAAAGGTTATAAATCAGTAGAAAAAGAGCCAGGATATTTGGGTTATAACCCTAGATTTACCAATAACTTTTCTGTAATATTGGTAAATCAGCCTTCCTTTCTGGATATTATTTGCCAGATTTACAAAATAGGAGTGCTGGATTTGACTCTCTCTCTCTCTCTCTCTCTCTCTCCTCCAATTATATCTCTAAGTGTTTTTAGCCACAACTGAGTCAAATGACTATTTCGAAGTCTTATAAAAATATCCTAAGGCTGCAGTTATACCCCAAAAAGAGCTGATGCCATTATTCAGGTACTTCAAATCATTCAGTTTATTTAGTTTAATCCCTAGGTAATTAAAACAAATTAGTTAGAAACAATACAAGAATTTGAACAGCAATGCAATAGGAATTGGACCTAATCACTTTTGAAAAGAATGACTTCCTAGAATTCATTCAAAAAGATTATATGAAAACGGGTAGTTAATTATTAAAGTAACCATAAACTGGCCTAAGTCTGAAAAATAAGGTACATTTGAAAAGAGAGTGATTTTGTGCTAGAATAACTTAGTCAACTCTTCTAAGAACACAGATAAAATATTCAACAGCCCTAATCATAAAAATGTAAGTTAAAACAAGAATCATTTTTTGCCTATCAGGTTTGAAAAGCCTAAATAGAACGATAATAACTAATGCCAGTGAAGTGTAATCAGGAGGGGAAATATAAATTAGAGCAACCAGATGCAGAATTACTTGAAAACAAAGAAAACTAATTATGACCCAAGCATATTTAATATCTTATGATATATATATATATATATATATATATATATATACACACACACACATACAGGTATACTTATTTAATATCTTATGTTATATGTATATATGGAGAAAGAGAGAGAGATCTTTTACTATGTTCCAAGAAACAACAAAGACTTATTCCTCTACAAGTGACATGCCTTTACACTTTTAGGTAGGAAGCTAAACAAAATGGCACAGAGATTTAGAATCTTGAAAGATACAGAAAAAATAAATGATCAGTCAGTATGAATACTATAGTATGTAAGAGGAAACACAGGATTCTGAGACCTTTAAAGCTCTGGCTGTGAGGATAAGGGAGCAGACAAGGCATGGTGGAGGACATGCCCAGATGGAAGATCAAGGCACGGAGCTTCAAGAGTTGTCTGTGCCATTCATATGAATTCTGTTTCACTAGAGACAAGGTTGTGTATATCCCTATCAAAACAGGAAGCAGCAATAGATGTTTAAAAGCCGAGGACTAGTTTCCCATATTTAAAAATTTGAATTTTGCTATCAGGAAAGAGTGTTTCAGGCTAGATGATGTATAAGAGGTATAAAGTCTCACTAGGGAAAATTGCTCTTCAAGGGGAAGAATCCATCTTGAATATAAATCTGAAGGTCAGAATTTTTAATAAATTATGGTAGATCTTTCTCCCAACCCATCTTAAGTAAGAGTTGGAAAATTCTGGACGAGATATCTTTTTCTAGCAGAATAATGGATTACATAATCTGAGGGATCCTTTTGCTAAAATATAATATGATACTTGATAAATTACCAGAAATATATTTAATGTGTTATTGGATTTGCTACAAAGTAAGAAATATCCAAGGGGGTGGGAACTAACAAAAATAAAACCCAGTGAGCTGAAAACGCACTAGAGAAAGGTAAGTTGTGAAAAAGAAAGCAAACCAGGGAATGGTAAAGTGTGGTTACATGAAGGAAAACACCTACAAAGACACTGGGTATCTAGAGATTTCGGCTCCTGGCAAAACATTGAGGCTAAACCTGTGAATCCTGCATTAAGCTGTACCAAAGAGATTTTACACTGTTTTTTCCTCTATAGAAATCTGGTGAGTTTATAGGCTCCTTCCTATAATTGTGATCCCTAATGCATAAAATAAAATATATAAAATTATAATAAAACCAATTACATAAAAATAGAGTTAGCAAAGTCTTTTTTTAAAAATGTGTGATTTAGAAATAAATGTGCTTCTTAATCAATTTATTAATAATAAGATCTAGTGGTGGCTCTAATATAATTTTATAGTAGTTGTAAATGATATTTTGAGATTTCTGCAACTATAGAAATATAACATCTGTAATTGTTAGTCACAAATATTTGTTTGGCTTTACTACTGTGAAGAATTTAAAATTAGTGAGCTAACTATTCATCTTAAGAGAGTAAAAGCACAGCAAAATATACCCAAGAGAATATAGAAGAAAAATAGTAATTACATTAGGAACAGAAATTAACAAAATAAGAAATCAAAGATAAATAAGTGGGAATAACAAAACCAAAAGTGGTTCTTTGACAAGATTAATAAAATATACATCTGATGAGGCCCATCCAAAGCAAAGAAGAAGACAAATATATCCAAAATTAGATATAGGAAAGACTCACAAGTTTATGTCAACAGATTTGAAAACTTCAATGAAATATACAAATTCTGAGAAACACATAATTTACCCAAACTGACTCCAGAAGAAATAGAAAGCATGGAAATTTCTATAACATTTTAAAAAACTGAGTAATCTAAGTTCTTCCCACAGTGAAAAAAACAAGTTGCAGAGTGTGTCACAGAAGAACTCTATCACACTTTCAAGGGGTAGTTCTAATATTATACGTCTTCCAAAAAATAGAAAAATGAATATTCTCTGAACACATTTTAGAAAGCTAATATTATATTCTAAAATCACACAAGAGCATCATGAGAAAAGAAAATAACAGACAATCTTACTCAGGAACATGGATGTACAAATCCTGAGCAAAATACTGGCAAACTAAATCTAGCTATGCATAGCAAGATCATATATCCTTAATAAATAATGCCTTTTCCATAGAAATTCAAGAGAATTTTATTTTCTTAAGTAGTCTATAAATTAAATTCACTACATCAGCAGATCAAAGGAAAAACATATGTATGTTTCTCTCAAAAATTGGAAAAAATTGATAAAATTCAATACCTATTATAAATATTTTCCAAAGTAGAAACAGAAGAAAACTTTATTATTTTTTTTTTTTGCGGTATGCGGGCCTCTCACTGTTGTGGCTTCTCCCGTTGCGGAGCACAGGCTCCGGATGTGCAGGCTCAGCGGCGGCCATGGCTCACGGGCCCAGCCGCTCCGCGGCATGTGGGATCTTCCCAGACCGGGGCACGAACCCGTGTCCCCTGCATCGGCAGGCGGACTCTCAACCACTGCGCCACCAGGGAAGCCCCAGAAGAAAACTTTATTAATCTGAAAAAAGCTGGGACTTCCTTGGTAGTACAGTGGTTAAGACTCCGCGCTCCCAATGCAAGGGGCCTGGGTTTGATCTCTGGTCAGGGAACTAGATCCCATATGCATGCCACAACTAAGAGTTAACATGCCACAACTAAGGAGCCCACATGCTGCAACTAAGGAGGTGGCAAGCTTCAACTAAGAAGCCCGCATGCTGCAACTAAGGAGCTGGCGAGCCACAACTAAGGATCCCTTGAGCCGCAACTAAGGCGCCTACCTGCCACAACTAAGACCCGGTGCAATCAAATAAAAATAAATAAATAAATAAATTTAAAAAGCTACCAACTAAAATGTTTTTAAGAACATTATTAGTGACGAGTAGAAGCATTTTCTGTAACATTAGGAACAAGACAAGAATAACCAACAGAACTGCCTCTATTCAACATTATTTTCTATGTTTTAGTATATTAAGGGTAGCCAAGATAGTACAAAAGAAAAATAATAAAATATATAAAGAAGGAAGGAAGAAAATTATTATTTGCAGAAAATTAATGCCCAAATAAAAAAATCCAAAGTGTTTTCAGACTTATTAGAATTAATTAGCAACATTTCTGGCTATAAGACAAAAATTAACTGAATTTTTATATGCTGTCAACAAACAGAAATGTAACTCAAAAATAATAATCTTTACAATAGCACAAAAGTATAAGGGTACATAGGCATATGTCTAACATAAACTGTTTAAGACTTTTATAGAGAAAATTATAAAACCTCTTCAAAGACATTAAGGAAGAATTGAATAAATGAAGATATCTAATTAGTGAATTAGAAAATTTAGTATCATAAGGTACCTGTTTTCTACAAATTAAGCTAGAGATTCAACACAATTTTAATAAAAATACCAATAGAAATTTTTGAGAAACTTGACAAGCTGATTCTAAAAATTTTGAGGGGAAGAAAAATGGCCAAAACTTTCCTGAAGAAGAATCTGGTGTGGGAACCTACTCTATAAGATATTGACTTACTTTACATTTACAGCATTTAGTGCAGTGTTATTTATGCTTCATAGAGAAATTGACTCAAGAGCCCAGGAGTAGAATCTACTTTTGTGACACCTTGATATGCAACATAAATGGCATTATCAATCAGTGGGAAAATAGGTGCTAACAGCTTGTTATCATGTTGAGAAAAATGGAATTTGATTCTTCACGTGATACACATAAAATAATTTTGGCTTATTTCTGAAAGGCAAAGCTGTAAACCTTTTAGGAGAAAATATCAAACTATTTTAAACCTTATGATGGGAAATATTTCTTTGAAAAATACATAAGAAACAAAATGTACAAGAAAAAATTAATAAAACTGACTGCATCAAATTAAGTACTTTTTTTCATGTAGATTTACCAAGAAAGAAAGTGAAGAGACAAGACATTAATTGGAAGATATTTTAATAATATATAACTGTCTAAAGATTAATAGCTGTGTCATGGGCACAAATAGGGAAAATGAGGACAGCTAGCTTCCAGAACATTATTTTAAGAGCCCTAGAAACCACAGATACACTTACTATTGGAGATCCTGTACCACATTAAATCAATATTTTAAAATGCCCAATTTCCACAGCAAATACATTTTTTCTATAAAAACTGAAATAATTTATTTTGAGCTTGAAATTATTGGTCCATAATAAATTCATTTGATTTATGATGGTAATATATCTTCTTCACAGATTCAAGCATTTCAGAGCAATTCTATAAAGGCAAGTGGTTTGTTCTTCCTTTAAGAGGACAGAAAGTCCAAAAGACTAGAAAGGTTGTTTGCCTTTTTTTATACAGGTTTCTGCTCCTTGTTTTGGCCACATTAGCCCCACAAATTTTAGGATGTCAGTGAAACCGTGTGGTTTTTGACTGCTGACGTGGGCACTAACTATTTTTGACTTGGTCTGCCAGTGGGCAGGACCCACCAACTGCTCACACACCAGCTAAACACAGCAGCTGCCTCTCAGGAGAGGTGCCAAATGTGATATTTCACTGCTTGAAATAATCAGATACTTGTGAGTCACGAGTGGTGCTTGGGACGCCAGCCTGTTGGGTGTTTGTTGGTGCTGAGGATTACTAAGGAGAGAGCAGAATATGATAGTGAGAGTTAATAGCAGCGATCTTTCACTTTGTTACGTGTGGACTTGAGATGGGGAGAGAGAAAAATTCCAAGTCACATTTTTACCATTCTCCATATGAGCCAAAATCCTTAGAGACTGGTTAAATTTCACCAGTTACTTAAGCAGAGACTACTGGTCATTTGTTGGGGTTCTATAGCATGAATTCCCCACTGAATCAGAGATTTGACCAGAATGACCTCCAATGTGTTTTCCAACTGTAAATTCCCTCATTCTAAGAAAATCGTATTTTCAGAAATGTGGTGAGAGGCAGGGTGATTTTTTATATATAAAAAATGTTTTCAGGTTAAAAAATAGCCATTGCCTTTGAAAAGAGATAGAAACACATTTAATACTCTACTGGGAGCTGTAAAATATCAACTCCAATTTGTGCTCTCAAAACTCTCTAGACTGACCTTACAGGTAAATGTTTTCTACCTGTGCAGTCAAAATATCTGGCCATCTTGGTGGGAAGATTAATCAACTGATTATTAGAAGGGATGGGTCTTTGCTTTCCTTTTGAGAGGGCTGCATCAGCATCTTTGAATGCATGAAATGCCTAGTCAGTGTGGCATTTTCATTAGCAAGATGAAAAAGGCTTGAATTGCACCGTTATGAACCAGTTTGAAATTTGGAAAGTTATAGTCCTATTTCAGCTTTACAGGTTTTTTTAAATAAATAAAAGATATTTGAAGTTATTTTGAGCTAACATTGTTAACTTTGGGTGTCACGGAGCTTTTGCAATTCAAGGGTAAATAAGAACTATTTATTGCCCATAAAAAAAAAAAACAAAACAGAATTGCTTTCCCTTGTAATGTTCATTGTTCCTGAGCCCCTCTCATTCTTTTTGGAAGAAGGGGATGGTAAGGCCCAGTAGCAGTAAACAGCTTCCTCAGGCTCAGTAGCCTGAGGACAATTATAGAGATAGCAAATTGGGGGCCTGTAGACATGTTTTGATTGGCCTGTATAGAATTTTTTAAAACTTAAAAAATTGTGTTGGTAACATAATGGTTTGATTTCTTCACACAAAAACTTTTTTAGCTTTTCTTGAAAAATCAGACAGTATGGCAGTACGGGGCCCAAATTCCTTAGAGGCAACTATTAGCTAAGCCAGCATGGCCCCTCTTGTCTTTAGGTGGGAGAATACCCTTTAGTGCCTCATCTTACCCATCACTGTGTATCATCTGGTTGGCTGCAGTTGTTGACATTATGTGTTTGGTTCTATAAGATTGTCAACAAAAAAATTAATCAATAGTCAATCTAAGAAAGAAATGGAAAAACTTATTTGTGCCAACCTGAGTATTATAACCCAGAGAGCTCTAAAAACTGTTCCAAAGAGATAAGTGGGGAGGTCAGTATATATGTGATATTGGCCAAGGGGTACATGCAATTCAAGCACACATCTTGTTAAAAGGTTACTGCTATTTGCAGGAAATAGTATTTCTAAGTTAATGGTTTTAGTGCTTTTCTGAGTGTAGGAAGATGCAAGAAACTGGGTTCATAAAATTTTCTCCTGAAGAGATCTAACTATCTGAAGGCCAGTTCTACCAGTTTTCCCAGAGCACAAAGTGCCTCATTCTGATCCTTGCCCTGAATTCCTTTCAGGGTGTACTGTAGGTCAGTGACTGCAGTGGCTAATGTCTTGATTCTTGTAGAACTGGATAATGGGCCACGTTCTTTATTTTACAATCCCTTCCCTTTCAGTCTTAATTTTGACCAAGGTTTGGGAGGCATTTCATCACCAGTCTGTCCCACGGCACTAAGAATGCTCATTCCAAGGTCAGGTGAGGATTTCGTTGATAAGCCACTTATTGGGCTATTACTGGACTAGCCCTGTTAACAGTAGCCAAAAGCCTCTGGGCCACCTGTCTTACTAGTCCGTTATGGTCCTGGAAATGGTTCCCTCTTATTGCTTCTTCCCATATCTAGAGTTACACTATTACACTCATTGACCTTATATAACTATATATTTGATCAATTGTTTCAAGCTGCCTAGTCATCAGTATTTTTACTGGAGGCTCAGTCACACATTTGGTAATGCAAGAAAAAATGATCTTGTAAAATAGGCAGGGTACAAGTAATATAGCTAGTAACATTAATAAGGTCCTGAGTATTTAAGCTCAGAACTTCCATTAGGTGCGGCCCAGTATCTCCTCAGTTCCTCTGACCCAGTCTGTTCTTCACCAGTTGCAATCTTTAAGGAAAAAGATATATTGGCATTGTTCATAAAGTTTACCAAAGATATCTGCACATACAAGGCGAGTGGTGGGTCATCGTGACCCCTTACACAATTGAGAAAGGAATATTATCTTCTAAGGATTTACATGGCTAGCTCCAAAAGAAGAAAAATTGATCTTTATGGTTGAGCAGGTTTTTCTGCCTTTGGGGAGGTCTGGTTGATACATAACACAGATGCACAATGCATAGTAGAGGGGAGGGAGGAGGCCCAAACTGGCAGAACAAATTTTGTGTTTATGTTTTTCTTGTCTTGCCTTAAAATATGAATTTTTATTTCATTAAGATATTTGAGTTTACTGATTAGGGCATAGAGTCTTTATCTCTAGAAGTTCCACCCACCAGAATTATTCTCTCCATCCAATGGAGCTCTGCTTACAGCCTGTTTTCTCATAGTGTCTATCTTCCACCCCACGACATCTCTTATCCCTTTGATTTTACATGTTGTGAAGCTCAGATGGGGTCTGTTACACAGTTGCTTTCGTATCTTAATATTCTATAAGATGGCTCCTCAGATAGTTTTCTGGGATCTTGGGTACTAATTGTCTCTGTTGGCTAAGGATCTCTGTTCTGCTAAATCTGTCTTTGGTAAATAGTAGCTCCTTTATGTTTATACCAGCTGTTCTCTCAGGCACTGGCTGACATGTTTATAATCTGTCACTGGGTATGTATTGTAGTTTCCTATGTACAAACTAGGTCCATTATTTGTTTCCCTGGTCAGAATCAAAACATTGACTAGTCATTTCTATTTCCTCCAGGGCTTCCTGTACAAATGGCTTTATGTGGAATCCTCCAGAGTGAATTCCTCTATGCTATATGTTTTCTGAGGGATATACCTTCAGGGGAAATTATTTGAAGTCTTTATGATTGTCTAGAGGAAGGAAGACAATCCCAGGTCCCTTTCCTTCTTGAATTTCTACTCTTTTTTTTTTTTTTGTGGTATGCAGGCCTCTCACTGTTGTGGCCTCTCCCGTTGTGGAGCACAGGCTCCGGACGCGCAGGCTCAGCAGCCATGGCTCACGGGCCTAGCCGCTCCGCGGCATGTGGGATCTTCCCGGACCGGGGCACAAACCTGTGTCCTGTGCATCGGCAGGCGGACTCTCAACCACTGTGCCATCAGGGAGGCCCTGAATTTCTACTCTTGACTCAGATAAGTTTATCCCTGCTGGTGGCTTCTCAATGAGAACAGTGTAGAACACATTACTTTTTTTTCAGCAAAGTCAAACTTCAGGTTTCTAAGAAACTTGGCAATAGTTTCAAAGTTTTCTACATTTGTACCATGTGCAAAAGGGCATATATAAAACAGGGAAACACTTGTCCTTAAAACCCAAATTAAATATTTATATTACACTGCAGTAACTACTTAAATTGAAGCAATCTCTATGGGTAAAATTCATTTGTATAACACCTTCAATCAAAACTTTCGTTTATTCATTTATTCTGTTTGACAGAGCAAACTGATCTCCATGTTATAGGTATAAGAACTCAATGCCATTTTTCCATAGTGGAGACTATATTCATATATTAGAATAGTTTTTATTTCTATTTTTAATTCAGCTTTTTGATATCTATAAGTTTTAGATTTGAAAAAACCCTATACTCAGGATGACAGAATGATGTTACTGAATGGTCAAATTGGGAATTACTGTCAGGATTATTATATGTCATAGGCTGTCAAATAGGACCCAAATCAATGGAGATAAAACATTAAATAAGTGCAAAAAATTTAAACTGGAAATTCTACTTCTAGAAGCTTATTCTATAAAATAATTTAGGATCTGTATAGAGTTTGCTAAAGAATTATTACTAGAGCATTTTTTTGTAATGGCAAAATATTGGAAATAAATGTTTGGAAATATATTAGCTAAATCAGTTTTGTTATATCCATATAATCTACCCATTAAAAATTCTGTTTTAACCCATAAGCTTAGAAATGTTACAGATATCAATTAATAGGGATCTGGTTGAATTTAAAATAGTCCATTCACACAGTGGAATACTGTGTAGTCATAAAAAGGAATGAGGACACTCTCCATCAGCTGATATGGAGTGATCTCCAGGATGTATTGTTAAGTGAAAAAAGCAGGGTTCCGAAGAGTCTATTTGATATGCAACCATTTGTGTATGTCTATGCAAATGTATTTAATAAATAAAACACTCCAAAAAGGGAACAGATACAAAAGCAAGCTTTCTCTGAAAATACCTTTTATTTATTTATTTATTTATTATTGATTGATTGATTGTACGTGGGCCTCTCACTGTTGTGGCCTCTCCCGTTGCAGAGCACAGGCTCCGGATGCGCAGGCTCAGCGGCCATGGCTCATGAGCCTAGCCGCTCCGCATCATGTGGGATCTTCCCAGACCGGGCCATGAACCCGTGTCCCCTGCATCGGCAGGCAGACTCTCAACCACTGCACCACCAGAGAAGCCCGAAAATACCTTTTTAAATAATGTTGGCTTTTGAAACTTATGAATTACTTACATTTTCAAAATTAAATTGAATTGAAAAGATACAGTAGAGTACCTACAAATTGAAAAACAAAATGAATGAACTTACCTATATATCAAGGTGATGATATCAACCACTGCGAGAATAAATTATTTCAAGTGACTTTAGAAACAATCTTTGACTGCATATATTTAATATAATATATTCTAAGAACAAATAGAGTTGCAAACACGTTTTCAAGGTTATTCAGCCCTCTGGTTGTTAGTAATAAAATTGGTATTATTTTAAACCTCTTTTACATCTATTGTAGAACAATTTAAATATGTAGTTATTTTAACATGGTCAGTAACTGCAATTTTCAATGTCATAGAAATCTCTATGACAGATGAACTCACTTCCACAGCAGCCTCCTTTCTTTAAAACATCTGAATCTCACTCAGGCAGCTTCCCTTTTTCCTGTGTAAACATATTTGATCTGCAAAGTTGACCTTGTTTCCCAAATTGCCGCCTCTGGGTTTTCTCCTTGCCTGTTTTCTGTGCACAAGCTGTAGCTTTCTCTGCCCTGTAAATGTGGCTGCTCCCTGCCCAGTCCCACCTCAAGCACAGTTCTCTGAGCTGTAGGCCCTCCCTTCCTCTCCTGGTCTTTCTAAAGCCAGCGCTCTTCCTATTACCATGGGTCTCTGGGTATGGTGCATGTTATGCAACTATTTTAAAATAAATGAGTCAAGGAACATATGATATATAAATGGGATTTTAAAAATATTACAACATTTCAGATCCAATGTTAAAATCATTGGTTAAGCCTGTTCTAGTGCTATCAATTGCCTTTCCTTTAAAAAACCCAGTAAAATATAGTAGAATTTTAAAATAGACAAACTACAGAATAATCCTTTTCAAGAGGGGCCTTATGTTTCAGAAATAAGCTCATTCAATATGTTTAAACTGGAACTTGACCAAATGTTGTTTAATGTAGTAGAAGTTGAGAGGAAGAGCCATACACAGAGTTAAATATCCAAGCTAGAATGGATTAATGGGAAAAGAATATCAAGGGCTGGTGAGTTAACAAATACATTGCCAGACACTTATTATATTCAAAAATCAGTGTTATGTGCTATTTTGAGGCTAGTACCAAAAAACTAAAGGTTGTATTTCTTGTTTTGGGAGGAATCAATTTACTGGAAAATAGACAAAGATATGTGTACATCTTAGGGTGCCCTATATATGCTCAGCCACACACATACAAACATGTACTTTCTGGGAGGATGCAGGAGAAATAATTAAAAGTGGTTAAAACTCAGACGAGGTACTGAAAATGGGGTGAACTGAGTCAAATTAATAGCCTTTTATATTATTCGAAATGTTAATATGTGTATGTTTCATTCTTCTAATAAGAAAACAATGTATTAAAACCAGCGCCTAACATAAAGCTAAGCATGTAAGAGGTACCTAATGAATATTCGATATCTTGTTACACATGTGAAGTAACTTTTAAAATGTTAAATAGGATAAAGATAAGCTCAAATTAAAAGTGTACAAAATAAGAATAGAGTGAAAAATGAGTAGGAGAAGCTGATTAAATGGGAAGAGTTGCTTTAGTTGCAGGATCATGGTGATCTCTGTTGTTTTGGTGAGGAGGGTACTGCACATAAACAAATTTGTAAACCCATTTTGTAAATGCTTCCCTAGGGGCTTTGGTGTGCTTGTCAGCAAGAGGTGGATCCCGCGGAGAACTCCAGAGAAGAAAGCTAAACAGCAATTCACTTTAATCTTGTGCTTTGCATTCAGATGAATATGCAAATAGGTTCAGTGAAGTGAACCTGGTTACAATATCACTTTGAAACTCAAGCTAAATTATTTTAAGTGGGCAGAATACAGACCAACTCATGAGTTTAATTTATCTCGTTTTTGAATCATGTGGTTTTGCCTTCATTTTGAAATGCTCCTGATTAGTCCATTCGAAGGACATGCATAAGGGATAAAAATATTTGCTTCCTTATGCATATTTCTTATGATATGTACATATCTATCTTTTATGTACATTTTATACAAATTTAAATCTAAATATATATGATACTGAACAGTAAGAAATATGTTTGTGTGTATATATATGCATATGTATGTGTATTTATGTTTGTCACTCCCTCTGCTGGTTTTCATAGAGGAGAGTAACATTACTCAATCTTTGGATCTAACATGGGAATCTCGTTTACTTATCTGTACCTTTATTCATTCTTTTACCCTTTCTTCTGTGTATGAGGTACCAAGGGGTTTATGAAAAATAAGAAGAAAGAAAAACATAAAAAGTTACAAAAGTACCAGGCTGGTGGCCCCATAGCTGTTTCTCACGTCAACCATAGCTGCCATCTACTAAATTATAGCGATGTAGGTCTGGGAAAGACAGTGAATTGATTGGTGAGTTGTGATTCACATCAAAGTCCAGGATCCTTCTACGTACTTTCCCAGAGTTCGCTTCTATAATCGTACAGTGAGTTCTAATCCTTCAGAATAAAATCAGTGAATTTGTAAAGAGAAAGATGAGAGAAGAGAGACAGTGTCCCTTTTCCAAAAAAAGAAAAAAGCAACTTAATTGAAACCCCAGGGAGTCTCTTCTCTATGATTCCATAGCCTATTTGAGCCTTAATTTTCTAATACACAAAATGATGAGTATACACAAGAATATTTCAGGAGATTGCTGTGAGGATTGATGGACTGATGGGGAGGTGGTAGGTGAGAGATGGAAAATACCACCATATCACAAAGTATGTTCCTCAAAACATGCTTGTTACTCAGAGTGCAGTCCCTATTTCAGCAGCGGGAGCTCGTTAAAATTGCAGAAACTTGGGTTCCCTTGCAAACCGGGTGACTCAGAATCTGCATTTTAACAAAATCTTTCAGATGTTTCATATGCCTATAAAAGTTAGAGAAGCACCAGGTTAAAAACAGCTCTATCTGGGAAAGAGGCTTTTTTGGGGAAATTGACCAGCCAAAGTTCAGTAAGAAGAGGCATGCTGCCCCGTATCACAGAGATGCCTTTGGGAGTCTGGGAGAAGCTGCACAATTTTGGATGGGCTTGTGTTGGCGGGGTTGGGGGGGGGTACCTTGCCTCTTTAGCTACCAGCATATAATGCAAATATGAGAAACAGTTTTCATTCAGGGAATAAAGGATCAGGTCTTGGGTGACAGCTTCAGGGAGTTGTCTGAGAACCAGCTGATAGTGCCTGGTGACTTTCTGAGAAATTGACTTCAGGCTATTGGAGGATATGGTGCCCTGGTATTGTGCTAGGTACACAATAGCTACACAGCCAGCTCATACTGGGAATGGGAAATCCTCTTTCTCCATTATTATGAGTGTCCAGAGGCCTTCTCTGGCTAATCCTGTTTGTTTCTCTCCATACTCTAAATGATATAATGTGTAAAAAGGTCCATGTGTGTTATACTGTAAAAGTGTGCTATCTGTATTATAGTGCCTGCTACATGGTAAACTTCAATAAATAATCACTATTATTTTTATGTATCTTGACATACAGTCACATTTTAGCAATCATTATTGACTTATAGTTTGTCTAGACTGAACCAAAACACCTTGCCGTAGACTGAAACCTCCTTCCCTCCTATTCCCCAAATTCATATGTTTAAGTCCTAATCCCCAAAGTGATTATATTTGTGAGGAGGTGATATAGGTTAAGTGAGGTTGTAAGGGTGGGACCTTAATCTGATAGGGCTGGTGGCTCTTATAAGAAGAGGAAGAGACACCAGAACCCTCTCCCCTTCTCTCCCCCTCCCCCTCCCTCTTTCCCTCCCTCTCCTCTTCACCTCCTCTTTCCCCTCCCCCTCCCTCTCTCTGTCTCTGTCTCTTTCCCTCTCTCTCCTTGCACATACCAAGAAAACGCTATGTAAGCACACAGAGAGAAGGCAGCCACCTACAAGCCAGGAAGAGAGCTCTCACCAAAAACTGGCCATGCTAGCATCCTGATCTGGGACCTCTAGCCTCTGGAACTATAAGACAATATATTTCTGCTGTTTAAGCCACACAGGCTGTGGTATTTTGGTATGGCAGCCCGAGCAGACCGATATGCACCTAAATTTTCTCAACTTTGATTATTCATGTTTAGTCCTCTCTCTCTCATCCCATATATATATGTTGGGTTTTTTTTACCTAATTTCAGAACTTGATCTTTTTTCCCATTAAGTTTGTCCACTGAGATCAATACAATTCCAATCAAAGCAGTTTGTCCTTTTATAATAAATCATCTGGCACAAGACTTTTGTTCCTACTGCTACAACCCACTGAGTTTGCTGCGCACCAGCCCAACTTTTTTTTTTTTTTTTCCTCTCGACTCCCTTAGCCCTTCCTTGCTTCTGTTTGGGCTCTGTGCTCTTTGGTTGATCAGGAGATTCCTGTTGTCAAAAGACAACAGGAGAGTCATGAGGGTTGTTGAAAGAGTAGTAGACATAGCAATGGCTCTCAACCTTTATTGCACATTCACTGCTGTCTGGTTCCCACCCAGAGAAATTCTGGTTTAGTTTGACACGAGTGCTGTCTGAGCACTGCAAGTTTTCACAGCTTCCCAGGAGAGTCTAATTAGTAGCCCACATTGAGAACCACTGAGTTGGATACAGGATAACCTGTGTACAGCATACCAAGAATGAATCATGCCCCAAAGGGATGTGAGGTGAAATTTAATGCCTAAATTCTACTCTTTACCAATATTCTCTCTAGTTTTGGATTAAGAAGCTCTGATATAAGGGAAAACAGGGAGTAAAATACCAATTAAATAAAATAAATGGCCAGATGTCCACTATCTGAACTAAATGTATTGCTTTGCCTTTAGAAGATTTTGGAAAATCCTTTCAGTAAGTTAGGTATGGAAATCTAAATAAAGTCTCCTTTGAGTAGTTGTCATGACTCTGACATATCTAAAAATAGCTGGTCTGAAGATCGCCAGTCTACTTACCCAACCAGGGTTAGGGTCAAGATCTATATAGCTTGCTTTGCTAATCCAAATAAGAGCATAAATGTAGGATCGGAGAGGGGATGCTCTCTGGGCCTGGGCAAGGGGAGCATGAAGACAGACCAAGAGAGGGCAAGAGAGCCCAATGTTAATGGGCCTAGTAAGTCAAAGAGAGAGAACATACAAGTCTCTAAGCCTTTCAAGATATAGTATCCCGGGCTTCCCTGGTGGCGCAGTGGTTGAGAGTCCGCCTGCCGATGCAGGGGACACGGGTTCGTGCCCCGGTCTGGGAAGATCCCACATGCCGCGGAGCGGCTGGGCCCGTGAGCCATGGCCGCTGAGCCTGCGCGTCTGGAGCCTGTGCTCCGCAACGGGAGAGGCCACAACAGTGAGAGGCCCGCGTACCGCAAAAAAAAAGAATAAATAAATAAATAAAAATAAAAAATAAAAAAAAGATATAGTATCCCGGCGCTCTCTCTCTCTCTCTCTCTCTCTGTAGATATAAGACTGAATTATGGTCTCAGATTCTGCCCATCAGATGAAGAACTCTTCCTATCTAGGAGAAAAGCTCAACGAGACTGGACAGAAAGTGTTCCTTTATAGGGAAGTGTGGAGAGGGTTGAACATTCCTACCCTCTCAAAAATACCAGCAATGGTGGTAACCTGTATCAGAAATAAGACTAAGTATAAATAATTTGCTTCACTTCGTGCCACCCTAATGAGTTTTTAGAAAAAGATGCATTAAACAAATCATTATTATTTATTACAGAAAGGAAGTGAGGTGGCTTATAGAAGAAAGAAAGAATTTTGTGGTATCTCACAGATGCTGGGAAAAAGATGAAGAGCTCTGCTTTGAGATGGATGGAAACTTGGGATACTTTACGGATTTCTGCAGTAGAAGTTTGGGGACCTCCCTTCTGGAGTGTGAACATTACAGTGATGCCACTCCCACGATAATCCATCACAGCCCAGAGACTGGGACATCTCTCAGAACCCAGCCCAGATTTCTGAAGGTGAGCACTTAATTGGTCCAGCTTCATTGAGATGCCAACTGCTGGCCAATCAGTTACAGCCACATCACAGCACTATGATACTGACATCATCACAGAGGTAAAAAACAAAAAGGATACTCTCAGGGGAATGTCCCAGAGAAAGGAGGATCGTTCTGAGCAAACAGACCCTAAAGTGCACATACTACAAACACCTTTTAGTCTGTTTTTTTTTTTTTTTTTTTTTTTTTTGCGGTACACGTGGCTCACTGCTGTGGCCTCTCCCGTTGCGGAGCACAGACTCCGGACGCGCAGGCTCAGTGGCCATGGCTCACGGGCCCAGCCGCTCCGCGGCACGCGGGATCCTCCCGGACCGGGTCACGAACCCGTGCCCCCTGCATCGGCAGGTGGACTCCCAACCACTGCGCCACCAGGGAAGCCCTTAGTCTGTTTTTTTTTGGTCAGTAATAACAAAGGTAGTTGTTTTTGTTTCCCCAGGATGTAAACATTTTAGTGAAATGGGGATTATCTTCATAAAGAAACTTTTTCATCATAAGGTTTCAACATCATGACCTACTTAATGGTATTGATCCCTTTATTACTTAACAGTGGGGATGAGGATGAACAGTTGGAGAGGGAATAAAACACCTGTGGGGAGAACCTTTCAACGAGCAGGTGATTAAGCTTCCCTATGAAATGAGGCACAGTAAACAAGGGATTGTACACAAAGCCCTGTAACTCCTTCAGGGAGACTTCCCTACTGTACATTGCTCTATTGACAATGATGACAATAGAAGAAAAAAATCAATGCTCCATGATAAACATTTTGTGTAAGGAAACTCCTTTGGGGTAAACATTTCTTTTTATTATTATTTTTTTAAAGATTTACTTTTTTTAGAGCACTTTTAGGTTTATAGCAAAATTGAGAGGGAGCTACAGAGGTTTCCTATATACCCCCAGCCCCCTCACATGCACAGTTTCCCCCATTATCAACATTCCCCATCAGAGTGGTGCATTTGTTGCAACTGGCGAACCTACCTTGACACATCATAATCACCCAAGGTCCATGCTTTACATTAAGGTTCACTCTTGGTGTTGTACATTCTCTGGGTTTGGACAAATGTATAAGGACATGTAACCACCATTATAATATCATACAGAGTCCTTTTTATCTTATTTTATTTATTTACTTTTTTATTGAAGTATAGTTGACTTACAGTATTAGTTTCAGGTGTACAGCATAGTGATTTGATATTTTTATGTGTTATGTACCATACACATTATTATTTATATTCCCTGTGCTGTACATTATATCCCTGTGACTTATTTATTTTATATGTAGTAGTTTGAACCTCTTAACTTCCTTCATCTACTTTGCCCAAGCCCCTCCCCTCTGACAGCCATCAGTTTGTTCTCTATATCTGTGAATCTGTTTCTGTGTTGCTAGATTTGTTCATTTGTTTTGTTTTTTTTTGGATTCCCAATACTGTATATTTTCACTCACACAGGGTTCTTTTTAAAAGGCATACATGCTGTATAGCACAGGGAACTCTATTTGATGCTCTGAGGTGACCTAAATGGGAAGGAAATCCAAAAAAGAGGGGATGTATGTATACATAGAGCTGATTCACTTAGCTGTACAGTAGAAACTAACACAATATTGTAAAACAACTATACCCCAATTAAAAAAATAAATAAAAGCCATACATGACTTAAATTTTCATCTAAGAGAAGGAGCATAACCTCCTTTGGTTTCTAGGACCGAAAATACTTGACAAGGAGGAAAGTCTTTGGAAAACAGAAGAGGGCTACGCAGGCAAACTAGACCAAAGGAGCAATTCCTCAGAGCCTCATATACGCAATTCTGGTAGGAGCACCATCAAAGTTCCTTTTGGGGGATGGATTAGCAAAACTCAAAAGTTCATTTTGATATCTTTAGAGAGAAATCATATTTTCTAGGCTTCTAAGAGGTTAACTGAAATTTTTACAATCATCTCTTCATTCTATCTTTTTTCTTTAACTTGTAGTTAGATTGGTTGGGAGGGTGCTGTGCAGCTGCTGTTTTGATTGCTGGAAGCTGAACTCAGATGGGCCATCAGGAGGGAAGCTCAGATGTTTGGGGAGGGAGAGCAAATGGAGAAGGAACACACGGTTTTAGGGCTCCTTTTGGTTTATGGTTCTCGGTGTGGGTGAGATTGTGTGCCGAGTAGATTAGTTGGTTAATGCTGTGAGGGTTCGGGGTTAAAGTAGACGCATTGGTAGTTACATAATTAGTTTCTGGTCCACAGATTATGCAGAGCAGAAAGAATAATGTGGATTGAGCAGTGCAAGTCCACTGCTACAAGTAATTTCATTTTTTATTCATTATGGAGTTGCTCTAGATCCATAATTAAAGGTATTCAATAAAGAGAAATATAAATGCGTTCTCTCTTTTGCTCTATTTTGTTTCTTGTGGTTCAGGGCACTAATTAGAAAATCTATCATAAAAGTTAAAGAGTTTGATGAGATAATTTACAATAATTCTGAACCTGAATGATAATAACTCAGACTTGTGAGGTTTTACACGTACTTGTAAGAAGTCTGGGACTGACTTTATGGAGAGGTTTGGAAATGCTAACCAGGCTAGCAGTTTTGGGGGTCTGTCCGTAGAGTCCTGAGTTTTTTGATCATGTATAAATTGGGACCATTTTAACCCTTCTCTCAGAATCCCCTTGATTGCCAGGTTCACTATTCACATAAATAGATTTATACTTAAATTGTAGTAAGTCCCGTGAAGGAAAGTTCAGGGTGTTGTGAGAAAGTAGAAGAAGGGGCCTTGATCTGTCTGGTCGGGGTTTCAGGAAGACAATCCAGTGTCTCTGGGAGGCTAGAACTTTCCCGTGGCTCAGAGTGCAGGAGTTCGGTAGTCCTAGGGTTTCTCGGAGGTTTAAGTTGGCATCAGAACCTACACGTAAAGACACAGGGCGCTTGGAGGGGCTGGGCTGAACACTAATTCCTCCCTCTCCTTTCCACGTGTACTTTACTTCTGCCATTTGTTTCAGATCCTCAAGTCTGCCCCAGTTAAACCCCACCTTCCCATCCTCAGTGTCACTGCCCTGCTCGTGACGTTCCCTCCTCATCCATTTTCCTTGCTAATCTTGAACATGGCTTTTCTCTCTGATTCTGTAGTATTACTATAGAGTCAGACCTGGAAAGATCAGTTACTTTGCTTGGTTTTAGTGGAATGTTAATCGGTTATTTTCAAACAGAAAAATGTTATATTACATAATTACTGACTATGCTTTTAATTTTAAAAGTTCTTAATCTCAAAAACGTGTGATGGAGAGCAGGAGGAAGGGTAGGTGCTGTGTGTAGACTGGGATGATACATAAACACATCTGGGGAAACAGGAGGAATGCTTTGCAAGTACAGTCTGCTACTGTCTTGTGTGTAACAAGGTGTGTGTGCTTCTCGGAGAGTACTGGGGACAGAGGAGGGGAGGTTTATACCTGGTTAGGTAGTTAAAATGACAAACATCTATGTCAATTTCCACCATTTTTCCACTTCACACAGAATTACCCATTACTTTAAATTGGTTTGAGATAATGCTTTTAACTTAATAATGTTGGTGATATATTGTTAACATAGAACAATAAAAAGAAGAAAAACAATGATGGATAATCTCACCATCCACAGATAGTCATTCATACATTTTAGGTGCTTTTTCTGTAGAGAAGTAACTTGTAGAGAAGCTCTTTGGGAAGGAATTTCATCTTCAATTGGACTAATGTTAAAATGTCATATTTTTACCATACTTTTACTTTATATATTCTTATTTAAAGTGGGCTTCCTATAGGTGGCATTTTTTAATTAAATTATTTGATTTTGTTAACTATTGTAAGTTTTGTTTTTATTTAAGTCCAGGAACTTGGCAGATCTCTTAACTAACTCTTCAGTTGAATTCAGGTAATTCTTAAGTAAATTATTCAAAGTTCATTTAAGATTTTTTACTTGATAATGCAGTTGTGAGTTCAGAGAAGATGCTGGATAAGTGTGAGAGGAGATTGACAAAGAGGAGAAATACAAAAAAAGCTTTCAAAAAATTCAAATATATGCTGATTCACCTAGTATTCAGAGATGTACTTTCTTAGTATTGGTTTAGGCTTTCAAGGGAATGAATATTTTTTTAACTTTACTTATAATAAAAATAGTTTATATTTTAAAAAGCACATGTGGATGTATTACTTCGTTTAATTAACGCAACAGCGCAACATGGAAGGTAAAACTCAGGTAATTGATGGAAGCACTGGGACTTTCAGAGATTAACTCCCAAATTTACATAGTTACATGATGGCTAACCTAGGACTCAGACTTGAGACTCTTTAACTCCAAGTCTTGAGTGCTCTTTATGCTGTATCACGGATAAGTATCAGACCATGAAAGACATAAATCATTTGAAACAGTGCCCCGTCACACAAAAATCCCAAGTGGTTGAAGATCTGATTCTCCTTCCCAGTAAAAGAAACTTGCAATCAGAATGTTTCTCCACTAGAGGGCACAACTCTGAATTCACCGTTCTGCTGTAGAGCTGAAGGAGGTAAAATGTAAACTGTCATCCAACGCTAAGCTCTCTTTCATCAGCTGTATAGCACCTGGTTGAAGCTCTAAAGCCGTAGGCAGAAAATGCAATGAAAAACACTTTTAATTCCAAGTGGAAAAAATTAAAGTTTTGCTTTTCTCTGCTTGGCAGTGCTTTCCCCGTGATGTATGTTGTACATTGTGGCACCGGTTAGAACATGCTGTTTCAGTCTTAAGCAAAGCCTTTCCTTGTCTCTGACGTTTGTTGAATTGGCAAGAAGAAGGAAAATGCCAGTTCTGTTTTTTAACCACATTATTTCTCTTGACCTAACAGACTAGAGGCAAATTAATATCCCTTGAATAAGTCAGTGGTTCCCATTTACTAGATTTGATGCGAATTAAAGCAGGAAACAACAATCTATAGACATTCCCTGTGGCACAGAAGATCAAACCTGGAAAGGACAAATTCCTCACTTTATAGATAATAAAACTGAATCTCAGAGTGGGAAATGACATGCCCTTAATTACCCAGCTAACCTGAACCAGAGGCTGACCTGCAAGCCAGGTCTTATGTTTGCAGGGTCCTACCCTATTCACGAACCTGGGCATAAGTGTTTTGGTGACACTGGTCACAAAATCCTTGGTGCCCTGACTCTGTCAGAATATGTCCTTCTTCTCTTCCCCTTCTCATTTGCTTTCCCACCCGAGAAACTCCCTCTCTGGCTTTTCCTTGCTGAAATGAAATTTCTTTGTGGTAAAAGAGCCTGGACAAGAAGAAGGGTAGAAACTTCCTTTTCACTTTATATTCCTGTATGCTGTTTTGATTTTTTTGTGTGTGCTTTTAATGCTTAAAAAAAAAAAAAAAAAAAAAAGAGCCTGGAAGCCGAGGAAGGATTTCAGGAAGTAACTTAGCCTTAGCTTCCTGAAACAAAAAGAGGTATGGTATTTTAAGTTATAGCAGCAGAGGCCTGCACAACATAGTGAATCAAAAAGATCCCAAAAGATTATACTTCCAAGAAAAAAATAATATACATATATACATACATATATACGTATGTATCTGGGCTGAACAGCCACTAGGCTCCTGATGTGACTTGCCCTAAATTCCTCGTCCCTTGGGGAACCAGCAAGTGTTGTGCAACCTCCTTTCTCACATCTGCTTGCCATGCTGTGTTGTCTCTGAACATTTATATTCCGCCTCCGTCTTTTATTTGTGGTAATTTTATACGTGACAGCTACTAACAAACTAAGGAAAAATGATAGAGGGTCCTATTTAAATGACAAATGTGAGGCTGTTAGTACAAGCAAGTTCCCTGTAAGTAATATAGCATTCTCAGCTAAAAATTTAAAGTAGGAGATATTCAATAATAAGGATTTTTAAAGCATAAGAAACTTGGACTTCATCTCCTCTTGGATTCCTCATGAGCACAGCTTGGGGATTCATTCAGTTACATTTCTGAACTCATGTACCAGACCTTCCCGGTACCCCCCCCCCACCATATATAAGAGGTGGCAAGAGGATTTCTCTGATTTTCCCACAGTGCAGAACTTGGCAGCAAATTTGAGGTCATTCGTCAATACACTCATTCAACACGGATGTATTACGTAGCTCCCAAAGGACAACACCTTGCTAGGTTTTGTGGCTGGAGATACACAGATGGTTAATAATACAGTCTTGTCCTCCATCATCTTGCATTGAGGGGAGGCTGTTTTTCTGGGAAACTGACATGCAAACAAATATGCCCATGGTGTGTTGTATGCTATAAGTTAGAAGTACATGTAAAGTACTAGGGGAATAGAGTGAGAGAAAACCTAACACTGCATACAGCAAGTGAAGCAGACTTCCTGGAGAAGATGAGCCTAGCACTGGCAGAGACTCCAATGTGAAGGAGGCAGGCGATGTCATTCAGGAAGAGAGGCAGCATAGGCAAGGGTAGTGGGCTTCCTTAAGTGTGGCATTTGCAGCCTCGTGGAGTCCCTGAGGTGCAGGGTTCTGATGGGCCATGGTTCCTTAATTGGAAAGTTTTGGAACCACTGATGCACTTCAGGAAGCTGACCAGGCAGGCAAACAAAAATTCCTTTTATCATTACCTTGGCCACATTCCCTTTGTAAATTATTTATTAGCCTCTTTTAATTAAGATGTTGCTATTATTGTATTATTTTACTTTATTTTAATTATAAATAAGTATAAAGCGGCAGGGGATCAGTTGATCTGGTCAGGTAATCTATCACTGTTATATCCATGCTATGACATCCAGAACAATTTCCAGTTGACAGAAAATCTACCTTAATATTATGCTGGATATCTGCCTTATGTAACATCAGGACTGGTTGAAGGTAGAAATGTGAAAGAAAAGAAAGCCCAGCAAAACTTAATGTCCCTTGAATGTACTTGCATCATCAGTTGTGATGGAACACTAAAACTAAAATGCTTCTCATGTGATAAAGATCTTGACCACACAAGTAAGAGGTCAAGAAAACAGAGAACACTCTTTGTATCAGTCAATTCTAAAGGCATGTCTGTGTTGAAGCTCCCTAAAGGTTATTTCCTGTCCAAGAAGAGGAAGACACACACTTTTGGAAAACCTTTGGTGAAATACCATGACCTTCATCTCAGTTTGTGACTTTCAACCCAGGAAGTAGAAGTGTATTTGGATGCCAGTTAAATACACCTCTGCTTACGGGTTTTCTGTTTTGTTTCGTTTGTTTTCTGTTTACTAAGGGTAGTTTGCCACACGCTAGAGAGTTTTTGATGACACAATGGCACTAAAACGAGAGTTGTTTCTTGACATAATCATATTGATCGAAGAGGAAGTAACTTTTTCTATGGGGGTTGATGCTATTTAATGTCTATATGCCATTTGAAACCATTTGTGGAACCTCCGAGAGCATGCATTGTGCTCTTTGGGAAACATTGGGCTTGCTTCCATGCTTGCATTTTACACCAGTCCAATCTGGGAATTTTACAGATTCCAAATATCTATGCTGCATCTTTGTCTTAGAGCTGCCCCAAAATGCATGCCATAGGACAATTTTATAATGAGGTCTTTCTGTTTTTAGAAAAATGTGTGTAATGATGTTTAATGTGATTTTTTTAAACATCTTTATTGGAGTATAATTGCTTTACATTGTTGTGTTAGTTTCTGCTGTATAACAGTGACTCAGCTATACGTATACTTTTATGAGGTCTTTTTCAGATGTCAGTATCAGATTAATCTTTTCATAGAGTTGTGAAATGCCTTATGCTGATTATTGTTCAGCTCTATTTATCGGTCTATCTCTCTATTTATCATCTATCAGTAAATCATACAGTTTCTTATTTGGTATGTGAATTGACTTGCAAGATTTCCATTGTCTTTCTATATGCTGTTGGGAACCACTCACCCTTCCTTCCACCTCCTACTCATTGTATTCCTTGGCCATTGACACTTAAGGCTAGACCTATGAGTCTTTAAAAAGTTTTAGCTGGTTTCTTATTTCTTTGTTTAAAATATGACATCGTATAGATGTCATATCTGGCTTCTAGACAGATTTAAAATATTAGACATTTAATGTAGTCAAAGCATGTTAAAACCTATAGTCTTATACCATTGCAAAGTGGATTTATTAATGCTTTTCCATCAAGAAAAAAAAAGAAAAGTATAAATATGACTGTTTAATTGAATCTTTAAATACCCCTAAATGACTTCCCCTTATTTCACTACTTGCACCATCATATTCCTGTCACTACTGATAATTTTTATAATAAAACTATGAAATTAGGTGTTTGACATTAGAAGACTTAACATTTAAATAATTAAAATAATAGAATTCACAAAATAAATTTAATAAGAGTTTTGAGTCATTATAAAAGGTTTATATTACATAGTGCATCCTGATTTTGTCCCTTCTTGGGGGCCAACAATTGGTTATTGCCCTGTAAATGACTGTGACTACACATTTTTCAGGATGGAAGCAGCTTACAGTTGCCAACTGGTTCATTTTGGGGGTGGACATCATGTATTTTGACTGTTGTTATTCTAGTTTATGTGCACTGTACTAAATTGTAGGTAGATGTGAAATGCATTGAAAAATTAATGAAAAAAGCTTAAGTGGCTGGATACTTGCCCATACTTTGTATCACGGAAGCATAATGCATACTTTATATTTTTCAGTGGGGCCTTGCAGAAATGAAAGCATTTATTTATTTATTTGCATATATGCAAGACAACATTGCTTGAGGAAAAAAATCTCTCTCTCTTTGTCTTTCTCTTTCTCTCCCATGGTGGAATGTTTTGTAAGCCGGTGAAATGGTTGGTCTATAGAGACTTTTGCCAGCAAATTGATCCATTGTTTATAAAAGTTGGAAAAATAACATATGTCCATGGCAGATACATTCAGGCTTTATTTATATAGCATGCCTAAATCAACAGTTCTGTCATTAATTTTTGTTTCAGCTATCATGATAGACAATGGGCAAATAATGAAGCAGATAACTGGCCAGTTTATCTGAATCTGCTTTTACAATGACAGGAATAATTCTCTCAGATATGTCATGGTGTAGCTTTTTCAGTAACTTCCAAGAACAAAACAAGTCCTCCATATTTCAATCCAAGTGATGTTGCAAGAATCAGTGATTACTTCAGTTATGAAAATGAATTGACTATGACTCAGGGCTGTCACTCTTTGCCTATCATTTTAGCATAATTTAGCTGTCCCTCCATGGACTGTCATGAAATCAAAGAGAAGACAAGTATAATTAAGATTAAGTGTAGAAGATTTGGAAAATGATCCTAGGCAGGTTCAATTACTTTGGATCATGCTGATACCACTTGGCCCCCTACTGGACACACAGGGTAGTGACTTTGATTTGCTCCTCCAAGGATTTGAGGAATTTTAGAGAACGCTAAGATGTCTATCCATTTTGAATGATGAAATCCAAGTGAATGCCAAGGAAGTGCAGTAGAGTGAAGAAGTCTCTGCAAGGTTGTCTTGTTCATGCCCCTGAATCAGGGCTTCTGGCATTTCAGAGCTCTCCAGCCAAACTCAACCCTATGGAGCCCTTTTTGTTGCTGAAGAAGGGCATTTTTGTCCAAGTGGGCTACCAACTGATCTAGAATAATTGAGTTACCATCCCCCTGTTGAATATGCAATGAAAAACTGATAACCTAAGGATATTTTTCCTTTCCACCCTTTTAATTTCTAACTCTGCTCTCCTGAGACAGATATTGATTTGAGAAAGATGAAGGTATCTCAAATGAGGGTGCTTGGCAGTATCTTCAATAATTCAATTTAAAGTAATATAGAGACACTTATATAGACACTGTGTCTCTCCAAAGGGAGGAGCACAAAAAAAGTAAATATTATAGTAAATATTATGCCTACCAGTTTAACTGAGACTCCTACCCAGTTCCCTGGTTAAACTACCATTCTAGGCTGTGCTCTGACTTCTCATTAAGTTAATTTCCACATCCATATCCAGGGGAAGGAATGCCCAAACTGATTTTATTTTTAAACTAATGGTGGATAGCGGTGGACACGGGAAGGATGAGTAAAAGAAGAGGTGTAGGCAAGTTCACTGATAGGATTTTCTGAGCAGGCATGGAATGCCTGTTCATACAGCTAACTCCAGGGGATTTTCTCAAAGGAGGTAAAGAAGTTATGTTCCTCCTCTCAACTCAGCGTGCTCACTGTCCCTAGGAAGTAGCTTCTCCCAAATATTTCTCTAGGAAGGGCAATGCCTTAGCAGAAGGTGGGAAGAAGGGGAGCTTGCTTTTGAACGGTTGGAGCCCCACTTCTGTCTTGCAGCTGCAGGACTATCAGCCACTCCTCCCACCTGAGAGGGAGCTTAACACGCTGGCTTCTCCAAGGGTGGGATTCTCGGTTCCCTCCTGCCTGCCCTGCAGTTGGGATGGCTTCCCGTGGGTTGAGGTTGAACCTCTGACAGATTCTTGTGGACCCCCTGGAAACTAAGGTGAATTCAAGCCCCCACCCTCTCCCTGCTGGCCACCCTCATTGCCCAGGCTGATGTCTTCCTTCGTAATACACTTATAAATTGTATCTTGGCCTGAGTCTGGGGGAGTATAAAGTAGACTTTTATCGTTAGAGCCATAATGTCACCACAGGGCAGTTTAGCAACCCTCCCTTTCCTAGTGCTGTCCTACTCCCTGGAACAGCACATTCACTTACCCTGTGGCTCTAGGTCTCCCGGTCCCTAAGGGTTCTGGCAGTGGCAGAGGCCAACGAGCCCAATTAAACTCATGCATATAGTCTCGGTACACATTATAATTCTCTATGAAACAGAATTCTCTCTTCAATAGGATGTAAGTCCTCATGGCTCTCTCAACAACTTCTAATCACTCTTAGGCACAAATGTCTCTTGGAGCATATAGTCATGGCTTTGCAGGTCTGTTTTTCTGGAGTCTTCTTTTACAACCACCCTCCCCCATTTTTTTTCTGAAGAAACTCAGAAAAAAAAAGTTTTCACCAGCCTTGCACTCCCCCCAGTAAGTAGTTCAATAGATGGCTGCATAGACACAACAGGATATAGGTTTATGCATAATTCCTAGCATCCTAGTTGTAACACCACCTCTAATTCCACCAGTTATGGTTGAGTAGTTAGTTGGTGATCTATGTTCTAGAGCAATATTTCTCAAACTTTAGTATGATTATGAATCACCTGGGGGAGCTTGTTAAATTGCAGGTTATGAGTCAGTAAGTTTAAGATTTCATCTTTCAAGCAAGCTCCCAGGTGATGCCAAGGCTGATGGTCCATGGACCACACTCTGAGTAGCAAGAGTCTAGACGGTGATAAAGTCATACACCTAATCTGGTCTCTCTAGCTTTTAGGATATATTCATGCCTTGACATTTCCATCTCTATATATTCAGTGTTTTGTAATCTTCAAAATTGTCATTCATTTTTTGACTCACCCCTGCATCCTGTCAGGCAGCCCTTATAATAGAAACCTTATTATCATCACTATCCTTAGTCACCATCCAGAAGACTAGACCCACACAAGCTATCTGATCATGAACTTTTATCTCCATTTTATTATCTGCTTTTTCTTCCCTTATTTTTTCATTTAGTCAAGACCTTTCCCCTTGTGCTTTCTATAAGCATTAAATTATTATTGAAGAACTGATCCAGTAACTGGCGTGTAGTAGAGGCTCAATAAATCTTTATATGAATGAAACATCTTCCCTGGATGGCCCTTCTGACTAGGTCTCCTCAGGGAACAGGGCCTCCATAGTTGCCCTGTCCTCGGAGGCCACTCAGCATGGAGCAGCAGGGTCTAGAGTGGTGTGGACATCCTTCCAGTTCCCTACTGCTCCTTCCTGACTTTCCTTTTCCATCCTCATGCCAAAGGCCTTAGTCATTTAAGATTCATGCCACCTCAATACTGCCCTATGGCCTTTCTTATTGTCTATCACTTTCTGCTAAAGTCATAATATGATTCACTCTCTTTCTTTATACTTGGTCTCTTGCCATCATAATGCGTGTGGACGACATCCAATTATCTATCCTCAAAGATGATTAAACTCCTCAACTCCAGTGATTTCACCTACGTTCACCTACGTTCATATATCCACCTGTATGGCTACAGCTTCACTTAAGAGATGTTAGAGTCTACTATATTGAATTGCTTAATTGATTTTGCAGATTACAAAATAATACACGCTCAAAATTTTAAAGTGAAAGCCTATCTTTATGGATTAGAACGTGAAAACTTCTATATAATTCTAGCTAGACATAATTAACAGTTAAAAACACATCCTTCTAGACTTTTTCATAGATTATTTACCTAAATTAAAACATAACAAATATGTAGTATAGCATAGCATTTTTTGTTTGTTTTGGCTGAATGGCGCAGCTTGCAGGAACTTAGTACCCTGACCAGGGATCAAATCCAGGCCCACGGCACTGAAAGCACTGAGTCCTAACCACTGGACTGCCAGGGAATTCCCTGCATAGAATTTTGTATATATATTTCTATCTTATTTTCACTTAATAATATATAATGGCATATTAATGCATAATGATAAATGCATCCTTTTAAGCAGTTACCTAGTATTTCACTTTATGAATAAACTATAATTTATTTACTCCAATTCCCTCTTAGTAGGCATTTAAATTGTCTGTAGTACACTAGCAGTCAATGCTTCCTCAGACATTTTCATACTTACTTCTTTATACTCTTTCCTAATCTCCTTAGAATATTTTTCTGGAAGTGAAATTACTGGGCCAAAAAATACATACACTATATTAGACTGTATTTGAGAACTTTATTCTCCTTTATTGTGCCCATTCCACCACCCCCTTCATCATTAAATATGATTCATCTTAATTTTTACCAATCCATTAGATAGACAATATCATTAATTTAATTTGCACTCATTTGACTAGATCTGAAGTTTTACAGATTTTCATACATGTATCGGCCATTTGAATATACAGGTGTTTGACTAAAACCTCCACATCTTCCTTTATATAAATGACAAGAGCTTTGGCTCTTTGACCTCTTGCCTCAGGCTTTAGGGGTATAAAAATTCTTTGGCCTCTGTAGGTAAGTCCAGCTTCTGGAATTTTAAATGCATAGGTGTAATTATATGCAGGCTAAAGTAAAATTGTTATGTCTATGGCTTTATGACATCTAACCCATTATAAAGATATTTAAAAGCCACATTTCTGTATATATAAATACTTAATGAATGTCTTACTCCTCACTTCCTGATTCTCTCTCTCATTGCTGTATTTAGATTTATATTTCAATCAGACCGAGTCAACATTTAATTTTCATTCACTTTAACTATTATGCTCAATGAAGCAGAGAATCCATCCATCTTAACAAATACAGAGAAACACAAAGAGAGCAAATAAAAGAACCTCAGACGTGCTTGTGTGCTCTCTTTCTCTCAGAACAAACATCAGCTTGGAGCTTCTCAAGTGCCTAGAGTCTATTCTATGGGCTAGTTGGACGCAGAGGATCACCTCAAAAGATCAGCCTTTCCTCATAAGATCATTTCTTTTTCTCTTCCGGTTGTTGCTATGATTGTTGATGTTATTCTATTGTCCACAAATTCTTTATTATCCCATTCATTACCTCCTCCTTTTAATTTCACCCTGAACATACAAATTAGAGTTCAACATTGAATTTAGCAAACTCAAGCTAGAATTTGGGTTTGATGATACTCTACTTTATCTTTTTGGTCTTTTTCTCTCAATACTCTCCCCACTTTCCCTTTCTTCCTTCTTCTGTTTTCCTTCTTAATCTCATGAGCAAAATCTGTGGATGTCTGCCCATGAATTACCTCCCTTTATTAATGATGTGAGCAAGGAAGCAAGGCATTCGACTCTAAAATGTATTTGAAAGTAACACCTTCTAGCTTTTGGCTCAGAATAGTCAGGTATCAAACCACCTGTCCTAATATTAAGGGTTTTCTTAGCAGGCTAATTAGGGTAATATTCCTGAACAAGAACACTGCATTTTAGGCAGGTTGGTGTCTTGTGGCAGGCATGCTACACTATTTGATTCTTTTTTTTTTTTTTTCGGTACGCAGGCCTCTCACTGTTGTGGCCTCTCCCGCTGCGGAGCACAGGCTCCAGACGCGCAGGCTCAGCGGCCATGGCTCACGGGCCCAGCCGCTCCGCGGCATGTGGGATCCTCCCGGATCGGGGCACGAACCCGTATCCCCTGCATCGGCAGGCGGACTCTAAACCACTGCGCCACCAGGGAAGCCCTATTTGATTCTTTTATTTTTATTTTTTTGACTTTGGCATCATTGCATCAATACATGTGCTATCTTTCCCCCTTACTTCCTCCTACTTCCACTTGCCCTTTTTCTTTGCCTCTCCAGATATTTTCCATCATTAAAGTTGGGTTGAATTCCACCAACTCCATTTTCCAATCAGTGACATACAGTCTTACTTCTCACCTAATGGTAGGATTCCTATTCTAATATCTCTATAATTTATTTGATCATGCATCCTTTGCACAATTACTTCCAATAACAAGTTACATGGTACATCAAGAGACAGCTCAGACCTTATGAACTAGCTGTCATACTTGACTTCTTTCTTATTTTAAAGGCATTTCTACCTCTCTGAAACTTACGTTGATCTTAAATTTTTAAGACAGTACATTTTCTTTCTTTTTTTTTTTTTTTTTTTGTGGTACGCGGGCCTCTCACTGTTGTGGCCTCTCCCGTTGCGGAGCACAGGCTCCGGACACGCAGGCTCAGCGGCCATGGCTCACGGGCCCAGCCGCTCCGCGGCATGTGGGATCTTCCCAGACCAGGGCACGAACCCGTGTCCCCTGCATTGGCAGGTGGACTCTCAACCACTGCGCCACCAGGGAAGCCCCAGTATATTTTCTATTCCTCTTCCTCTTGTATGTTGCAATGCTTCAAATATTTGGAAACTGCTATGACTCTCTTCACTTTAGTCTTCTAATCCATGACATGTTTTGGAGAATTTCTCATCAGATTGTCTGTCTTTCTTAGGTATCCTCTTTATAATCTGATACTCATAATTGAATATATTTCAGATATGGTTTGACGAGTACAAAACTCAATGAGGCTGTGATTTACAATGTTCTGGATGTTTACTTCTCTTCATGTAGTTTAATATTGCATGAAATTTTTAATAGTTATTTGACAATCTGGCTTGATCATTTTGCAATAAATTATATATATATATATATATTATATCCTACCTCCAAAGTTCCCCAATGCTCCTTTCCTGTCAATAGCCTCTCTACCTCTGACCCCAGGAAACCACTGATCTTCTTTATGCCACTATAGATTAGTTTGCATTTTCTAAAATTTTATATAAATGAAATCATACACACCTATATAATCCATTACAAAGGATTTTTCTCCTTTGGAGAGTATGTTGTTGTTGTTGCTTTTTCCTTAAAGGAAGCCAGATTATCCCAAATCTGTGTATGCAGAGCTGAATTTTTAAACCTAACTTCAAGATATTTGCCCTTTTGAATTTCATCTTGTTGATTACAGTCCAGTGTTCCTCTATGTTAAAAGGATTTTGAATCCTGAAGCTGTCATCCAAAGTATTAGTTAGCTATCCTTTCTGTAGGCTTGACAAATAAATTTCAGTACATTATTGCAGAACACAGAATCATAAAATAGTAGAGCTGAAAGAATGTAAAGTCATGGATAAAATAGTTGATCAGAATGACCAAGGACAAAAGCTTGTGGTGATGCACTGGAGATGTTCTGTCCACTTGATTCAGAGCTAAAGGGCTGACTGCCACCTTTCCTTTCTACTTTACCTAAAGTGCTATGGCAATTATTGCATCTACCACGAACTGACATGTTTTCAAAAACAACACTTATTCTATTTTTCAAAGGCAAATAAAGCTTGTTCTAATTCCCTCACCATCTTCTTCATTCTTCCTAAGTACCTTCTGTGTGTGTATATGTTTAAAACCTTACACATTTTTTGAGGTATAATTCATATTCAACAAAATTCACCCATTTTAAGTGATGAGTTTTGGTAAATGTAAACATTTATGTAACTATTACATCAGTCACTATGCAAAATATTTTCATCACTCCAGAAGTTCCCTAATGCTCCTTTGCATTCAATTCTTCTTTACCACTGACTCCAGGCAACCACCAATCTACTTCATAACTCTATAGACTAGTTTGCATTTTCTAGAGTGTCATATGAATGGAATCATGCAGTATGTACTCTTTGTATCTGGCTTCCAGAATCTTTTTGAGATATATCCATGATGTTGCCTGTACCACTAGTTCATTGCTTTTTATTAATGTGTATTTTGTTTATTCATTCATCTGTTCATGGCCATTTGAGTTGTTCCTGTTCTAAGCTATTATGAATACAATGCTATGAACATTAGTGTACAAGTCTTTCCATGGAGGTATATTTTCATCTATTAGGTACATACCTAGCAGCAGGATTACTGAGTCTTATGTTTAATTTCATACGAAACTGGCAAAGTATTTTTCAATGACTGCACCATTCTACATTCCCATCAGCAGTGTATGAGACATCTAGTTCCACATCCTCACCAATGCTTCATTTTCCTTTAAGCCACTCTGCGGATGTGTAGTAGTAACTCATTGTGGTCTATATTAGCATTCCCCTGATGACTAAAGATGGTGAGCATCTTCTGGGGTGTGTGTGTGTGTGTGTGTGTGTGTGTGTGTGTGTGCGCGCGCGCGTGTGTGTGCGCGCGCGCGCGCGCGCGTGTGTGCGTGTTTTTCCATCCATATATCTTCTTTTGTGAAGTATCTGTTCAAATTCTCCCCAGGAGAATCAGTAACTTCTCTTCTTTCTCTCTCCCTCCCTTCTTTTCTCTCTTTCACCAAGTTGCTATTCCATCTTACTCCCAAATCCTATTTTTTTTTGTTTGTTTAGAATGGCACCTACCTACTAAAAAATTGCTGGATGTAAGAATAGTCCCAGCTGTTTCCTCAGCAATAACTCCAAGTCAGGGATGCTACCAGGTGAATATATTTACTGATGGGAGAGAAGAAACACTCTATGAAAATGTGTGCAAAAATCTTACTCACTGAACTATCTTTATAGCATAGTCTCTCACATAAAATCAAATAAACGAATTTTGAAGAGGCAATTGGAAATTTCTGCCACATAAATATTGGTGCTTTGAATCAAAGGGAGTCAATAAAGCTGAGTTAAGGGGAAAAAATGTCTCCTGTGATTTCCTGAGCTGATTTTCATTGAACTTATTAATAAAATGCAGTGTTCGGGCCTCCCTGGTGGTGCAGTGGTTGAGAGTCCGCCTGCCGATGCAGGGGATACGGGTTCGTGCCCCGGTCTGGGAGGATCCCACATGCCGCGGAGCGGCTGGGCCCGTGAGCCATGGCCGCTGAGCCTGCGCGTCTGGAGCCTGTGCTCCGCAACGGGAGAGGCCACAACAGTGAGAGGCCCGCATACCGAAAAAAAAAAAAAAAAAATGCAGTGTTCGATGTAGAAGATTTTCAGCCTCTTTTAATGAACTTTTTAGTTCCTAAAAGCTGAAACTCACCTTGACTGTAAACCATATTCAACATTTTCTTTGATCAGAAGTTTACATTTCTTAGAGACTTGTTTTGCCAACTATCTCAACTACTTGGAACAATTTGGAAAATATTTTTCTTGGGATTTGCAATATTAAAGCATAGAAGAAAGATAGGGGGGGTGGGTAGTGAGGAAAATGGTTAACCAGTTCAAAGTCAGAGCACAGCATTCCACATCATAAGCTTGCCAGACCACAGGATAGGAATCTGCCCACCGAGTAATATGGTGTGATCATTGCACGTTATGTAAGAGTTGCAGAAAGTCTGTATTGAGATGGTCCCTTCTTCCTCCCTGCATCTGGAGCCCTATTGCCTCCCTGGTGATCTTTTGTCTTCATACTTCCCCCTAGATACTTGGATCTCACAAAAATGTAATTCCATCCAGGGCTGCTCTTTCAGTGATTCTGGTCTGAATAATCATATTTCTAGATTTAGGGGTAAGGAGACAAATACCAGCCCCTCTTTCACTAGACTTCAAATTTATTAAAATACATAAGCTCAGCTTTTCTCAATTTCTCTTTGTTTCTTATTTTAAATAGAAGCAAATTATGCTCTTTTTGATTCCATTTGTTACATTCCATATATACAACGTTAAACTGTCTGAGTATCTGTATTAGTTTGGTTTGGCAGTTTGTATCTTTGTATTTTTGTCTATTTTATTAATTCTTTTTTTTCCTAAATCCCTGTTTCAGTCCATGCAGGCTGCTATAACACCATGGACTGGGTGGCTAATAAACAACAGAAAATTATTTCTTACCGTGCTAGAGGCTGGAAGTTCAGGATCAAGCCACCAGGATGGTAGCCTTCTGATGAAGGCCCTCTTCTTGGTTCATAGCTGGTGCTTTGTTGCTGTGTCCTCACATGGTAGAAGAAGCAGGGGATCTCTCTGGAGCCTCTTTTATGAAGACACTAATCCCATTCATGAGGGTGAAACCCTCATGGCCAAGTCTCTACTCAAAGATCTTACTTACTAATACCATCACCTTTGGGAGTTAGGATTTCAACATATGAATTTGGTGGGGAGGAGTCAGACACAAACATTCAGACTAGAGCAGTCCCTTTCCTCCCACTATATTTGGTGTTTATTTTAACTTTTTAAATTGGATTCATAGCTCACTATTTTTCAGTTTGTTTGTTTTTGTTTTAATTTCAAATATAGGTTTGAACACTAAATTTTTCCTTTAAGGAAAATTTTAGCTACCTTAATATATATTAAAAAAATTTTTTTTAATTTATTTTATTTTTGACTGCATTGGGTCTTTGTTGCTGTGGGCAGGCTTTCTCTAGTTGCGGCGAGCGGGGCCTACTCTTCGTTGCAGTGTGTGGGCTTCTCATGTGGTGGCTTCTCTTGTTACAGAGCACAGGCTCTAGGCGCGCAGGCTTCAGTAGTTGTGGCATGCGGGCTCTAGAGCACAGGCTCGGTAGTTGTGGCGCATGGGCTTAGTTGTTCCGCGGCATGTGGGATCTTCCTGGACCAGGGCTCGAACCCGTGTCCCCTGCATTGGCAGGTGGGTTCTTGACCTGCCAGGGAAGCCCATTAATACATTTTTAATATTCAGTATTTTTATTGTTACTCACTTTTAAGTTTTTTATAGTTTCTATTATGATTTCTTCCTTGAATTTTTTTTTCTTGTATATTTTAAATTAATTACATGTGCTTAGAAAATCATGGTTTATATTTTTTTCCAGTTCTTTTGCTCTTTGTGTGTGTGTGTGTGTGTGTGTGTGTGTGTGTGACTTGTTTCATAGCTTAGTGTTTTGGCAATTTCCATAGATGCCCCTTTATGCTAAAGAAAAATGTAGTCTGTGACACTGAATGCATGGCTCTACACAAACCCATTGATCAAGCTGCTAATGTGTGGTTCAGATTTTCTCTATATTAAATGATCTCTTTTTTATTTGGTTGATCTACTAATTACTGAGGTCTGTCTACCATGGTGATAGATTTATCAATTTCCTCCTATATTTCTTTCAGTTTTTGCTTTTTTGATTTTGAAGCTATATTATTCAGTACCAACAGATTTCAAATTGATGTATCTTTTGGTGAATTGTATTCTTCATCTTTATTAATGCCTTTGGCCTTTGGTTTTATTTGTCTGAAAGAAACCGTAGCTTCATTTTGGATAGTATTTGCCTGGTACATAATTTCTCATCCTTTCTGTTTTTATGATATGTGTATGTATTTTGTAAGTAATATAGTATCAGAAATTTAAAAATTTTCGAGAATGTTTTCCTTTTAATGAATAAGCTTAATTCATTTAAATTATTTGGATTACTAAATTTAATTTAATTTTACCCATATCACCATATTTGTGTTCTCCATTGGCAGTACATTTTTTGGTTTCATCTTTCTTGTTCAATTTAAGATTAAAAAATTGTTGTAGTTTTCCTTTTTTCATTTCTACTTATTTGGAAGTTTTATACTCTATTTTCAGGTTGTTAATAACACTCTTGAAATTTTAATGTACACAATTAATTATAAAACTAATCAATGTCTACCCCATTTTCTATCGAAACGAGTAACTTAGAAGACTTTAACGCAAATAACCCATTTCCCAAATATCATTGTATTATCTGGTATTTTAATCTGATTTTATTTTGATAATCCTATAAATTACACATTACTTTTATATATATCTGTGTTGACACATTCATCCACGTGTTTACAATTAATTTTGGTTGTCAGTGTAACTTTCATAGTAGACCTTTCTTCTGGGACCATTTTCTTTCCTCCCAAAGTACTCTTTTAGGCTTTCCTTTGATGAGGGTCAGTTGGTGGTGAAATTCCGAAGGATCATTCTTTATTTTAAGCCTGAACGCATTTTTATTTTGCCTTCATTTTGGAAGAACAGCTTTTTCTGGATATACAACTTTAGGTTGACAGTTATTTTCTGTCATCTCTTTGAATACAGTTTGCTTTTAGTTTCTGCTGTTGCTATTGAGAAAGCAGGTGTCAGCATAAATGTAGCCCTTTTGCAGGTCTTTTCTTTCTTTTCTTTTGGTCTCCTTTGAAATCTTTGTCTTTAGTGTCTGCAATTTTACCATGATGTATCTAGAAAGGACTTCTTTTAATTAAACTATGTGGTATTTGTGTACCAACTCTGATGACTCATATCTTTCATCCATTTTGAATATTCTCAGCCATTAACTCTCCAAGTATTGCTTTTCCCCCAAACTCTGATTGTCTTCTTCTATAACTCTCATCACAAATGTAATTTTCCCATCTTTTCTCTATGTTTTTTATCCATTCTCTCATATTTTTCATTTCTTTGGTTTCTTGTTGCATTCCATAACATTTTACAGATTTATGTTCCAATTCACTAGTTCTGTCTTCAGAAATATTTGCCTATTTTTTAACTTACACATTGATTTTTAATTTTTTTTATTTCTACAATTTGTATTTTATTCTTTATCAAAACAGCCTTGTTGAAAAAATGTAAAAGACACATGTGCTTTTCACCGAAGCTTTCACTAAAGCATTGTTGTAATGGGAAAAGAATGAAAACAGACCAAATGCCATCACTAGAGTACTGGTTGTCTAGCATGCTAAGTCCATATAATAGAGTACTATGCAGCTTTATAAAAGAATGTCAAATAGCTCTGTATATTGCTATGCAGTGGTATCTAAGTAATAGTAAAAATTTTTTAAAAACATGATCAACTTAAGTGAGTATAATATATTGAAGATTATATGTTGCTTCATTAACAAAAACAAAATTTAGTGTCTTAAACCAATAATTATTCATTATTTTCTCATGTTCCAGTGGGTTGACTGGGTGATTCTTTTACCCTTTTTGTCTAGAAAGAGTTATATGGCAATGGACAACTTTCAGAGTGGCTACACTTACTCACATGTATGAGCCTCAGCTGGGATGGCTAAAAGCAAGGAAGCTTTACTTTAAAAAGTGAAAAAAAGAGAAAAAAGTAAAAGGTGATTTTCTTTTTATTAAGAAGCAAGAAAGATTTACATGATTATTCGTACCAAAAAGACTCAGGAGTCAACTTGAAAAAGCTATCACTGGCCAAAATTAGGACAATTTGATAATCAATAAGAAAATTAAATATAGTAGATTAAAATACGTCAAGTATGTTTAAATCTATGAGCTACTAATAATAATTTAAAAAATAATGGTGTCATTGGATACCTTTGGAGATCCAATGCATTGTTTTGAAAACTGGTGAATAAAGGAATAGAATCAAACTTTTATCCTGTATTTCCTTTCTGGATTATACCTTAAGATAATCAAATGTTGATAAGAGAAAGTTCTGTTTATAGATGCATCTTAGCAAATAAATGAAGAAAGAATGATACGATTTGAGTATTACCATGTTTCAACCTCTACTGAAATAAAGGATCTAGACAGTAATTATAAATTGTTCACATCAAGAAAGAGAGACAAACAGATATTACACATCTCTTAATAGAAGTGTGCAATACCACCCATAAAACATTACTGCCAAAACAAAAACAAACTTTTGAATCAAGATTTTAGATCTAACTACTGATTTACAGCATATACAAGAGATAGAGGAGCATATTAAGTGACACCACAGAGAGGCAATCAAGAAAATTTAGTCTGTAGTAAACTATGTAAGATAAATGGCTCAGTTGCTTCGATAAATAGATTACAAGGAAAGGGGAAAAATGATGAAGGAGCAATCTGCCGATTAAAATAGACCTAACAGACATAAAAACAAGTGCAGTGTATGGATCTCATTCGAATCCTGATAAAAACAAATTGTAAAATAACATTATAAGACAATTTAAAAATAGGAATCATTTTTAACGGTGATAATGGTACTGTGGTTATGTATTTTAAGGACTGTCTTTTAGAAATAAATACGGAAATGTTTACAGATTAAATAAAATGATATCTGGAATGTACTTCAAAATCCAGTAGGGATAGTGGGGGCTGAGGGGAGGAACTGTAGGTAAATAAGAGTGGCCATGAGTTGACCACTGCTGAATATTGTTACTGGGCCAATGGAGATTTATTATATTATTATTTGTTATATTATTGTCTCTACTTTTTTTTTCTACTTTTGTATATGTTTGAAAATTTTGATTTAAAAAAAAAGTGATGCTGAGGAGAAAATAGTTTTCCATGGTGAGGTTGGGCTTTGAACAGCGATATGAATAAAATTACTGTAGAGCAGAAAAGGAAAAAAAAATAAACTGATAAATTTTTATGGTTTCATCTCTCTGTTACCAGCTCATATTTTTGATTGCCTATTTCATTTTCTTAAACATATTAAATCTTTTTAAAAATTACATTCTGAACTTGATGATTATAATAAATTTGGTGTTTGGGGGTCTAATTCTACTTTGTTCTTTCTGTACTTTACTGTATTCAGAAACTTACTTGTTTTCAAAAATCACTTAAATCAGGAAAAAACATTAAAATTATACCATTTTATACCAAAATATTGAAAGCAAAATAAGATGGCTTTCAAGTCAGAAAAAAAAAATGAGGCTACAAGTTCATCACTTACACTTAAATTTTTTACATCCAAGTTTCCTCATCTACAAAACATAGATGGTAATACCTAGTTCAGAGAATTCCTGTGAGAGTTAATGAATAATTCATGGAAAATAGCACAATACCTGACATGCTGAAGTACTCTATAAAAATGGCATCTTTTTATATATATATATATATCCATGCTTCCTAAATTGGGGAGTAGCATAGATAAGTATCATATTTGGTATCATGGATATCATAAATATCATTCATCATCAAAGAATTTTCTGTTCATTTACACCAACCTCACATGTAACCCATGGACTAGGAAATCAGATAATAATGCTACATTTAAAGCTGGGCTTGGATTGTACAACTGACAACAAATACTCTTAAAAACCATATTTAACATTTTGGACCAAAAACATTGATTAGCAGAAATGGAATACACTTGTACTTCTCATTAACCTTTCTTAAGTAGATTACTTATCTTTGGGGAGAGAAATAGAAATTGAGGGTTTGCAAAAGTGTTAATGAATTTGCATTGAGTGTTCTAATTCTTGCCACAAATGCTTTAATTCAGGGCGTGGGTAGAGTGTACTGTTGGCTTCTGAATGATGGTCTCACTTATGGTCTAAGAATCAGAAATTAAATCATTATTTAGTTTTACTTATTTAAAAGTAGAGCTTTCTTTTCACACCAAAGGGCTACAGAGCAAAATGACTCAGTTATTAACTCTTTCAATACACCACAGTTGGTTCCCCAATGCTGCCTTGGCATCCAAAGAAACATTTCTGCATACATTATTCCACCAAAACAGCACAGGAAGAATTTCCTGCTCGGAAGTCTTTGTATGATGCATACCACTGACTCCAAAGACTATTTTTCAGACTCTCGAGGGAAGGTCTCTTATTTTTGGTTAAATCAAAGGTTTCATCTACAAAATGAAAGTACGAAGAATGGCAGTGTCTTTCCATTTGTCATGCCCAGTAGCAATTGTGCTGAAGGACTCATGCAACAGAATCTAGCAAACCATAAATCAATTTTTTGTCTGAAGGCTTGCAAGAGATCTTACTCTTGTGAGTTAATATGGAAACTGGAATGAGTCTAAGTAAAACAGTAATTCAAGTTCATACACGTTGTATGTGTTATTAACATGAAATTCATTCTGGCCACCAGCTATTTTGCCCCTTCCTCCTTTAGAAGGCTAAGATTCTATTTGGACCCAAATAGTTTTCCCATGTCTCCTTTATTTGTCTGTGCTGAGGCAGACCAGAAAATCAAATAGTTTAAATGTATTTTTCTTGTTACTCATTCATTTCGCAATATTCAGTGTGTGTGTTAACAGTGCATAGGACCCAATCTGCAGCTCACCAGAGAATATCCTAACAAAATGTACTGGTCCTCCAGTGGTATCCAAGTACACACCTGTGAAAAACGTAAGAGGTCATGAGCGCATGCACATGGCATTCCAGGTGTATATGCAGCATCTTGTCTCTCCCTCCACTAATCCTGATAAGCCAGTTAAAATCATGACTGATTCTTTTTTAATCTTCCACATATTTACTGTAAATTAACATAACCTTTATGTTAATGTTTATTGGATTGTGCCTCTTTGGGAGACAGACAAATCAGGAAGATCACATTTGAGGGTATTGGTAGCTTCACAGTGATTCATGGATGTGGCCTCAGAAAGAGACAGTTTCATCACCCGGGTCTTTAATGAAATTTGAGGTTAAAAAACCAAAACAAATGCAGTATGTGCATGTATATGTGTGTGTATAAGAGTGACCCTCTATTCTTTATCCCACCAAGAAGAACTAAGGCAAAATTGTCAAACTTCTCTCCCCTACAATACACATCACTTTAAATTGCATCCTTTTTATGACATTTCTCTCTTTGAAAGCTATCCTGTTTGAAAATAGAAAATTTACTTGTAACATGTTGAGGATGGGATTAGAAGAACATTGGTTTTTCCTGGGTTCTTTACTTACTAAAGAATTTGTGTGAAGGTGGACTTTTGAGTCCCTGTTAAAGGAATTAAAAATCGGTGAAGTTTGGATAGACACTTTTGCTGGGGAGCGATGGACTCAACCCACAGCACTGTGTTGGCAAGGCTTGTCTTCTGTGACTGTTGATTTTCTCCTGGATACTTCCGCCTTCTCCTAGTTATATGGAACTATTCAGATATTTTTAAGATATTAAGGACCATGTTTTTACATGATGATAAATTTAGATTCTACACTGAGAGCTTATTCCTGGATACTCAGAGATAACAACTCTTCAATATTGGGAGTTCATTGCTTGCCTATGGAGTTCAGTGCAAAGGCATCCAGAAGCCAGGCAATAGGACACACCAGCTGTCTGTCTGAATTTTTCTAGCTAACAAGCCATTTGGATTGAAAAGCACACTAGCTAGGAGAGAATGGGACTAACGAAAAATTTGATGAAATATTTCATTGATTTGGTCTGGCATTATATCAAGACTCCACTGCCCAGATTTAATACATGGGATTTCCCTTCTCTAAGTAATTTTTGCTCAACATTTAGACTTATTTAAATGTATATGAAGTTTCTTCTTGGGGATATAATTACATATATTTAAGCAAGTTCAACCCCTTGAAACTGATAATAAATTTTAAAATTGAGCAATAAAATATAGTAAAACATGAGCCTATCAAGTTATATCACATGTATTTATTGAATCATGAAGGGGCAGAATTGAAAAAACCTGGGCACACAGCCTCCCTAGCAAAAATTGTCTCTTTGTTGGTGTTAGAAGGTGCATTCATAGTCCAACTGACGTAATAAACAGCAATCAGCTAAACACGTATCACGAAATCAAATTTTAGATATTAGAAACAGTACTCAACCATCACAGGTTTATGGTCTTCAGAGAAGCCAGGACATAATATAATTTTAAAGATAAGTTTAGTCCATAGTTTACCTTAGTAAGTGTTTGGCCAAGAAAATAAGTATAATTGTAATCATTATGTAATTTTTTAGTGCACTTACTCTTTGCAGAATATTGGAGAAAATCTGAGACTATGAAAAGCAATATATTTGTTGCCTTGCTCTCAAGATACTACCTGTCTTTGAGGAAACCAAACAAAGTAAAAAGCACTGAAAAATAAGTATCAGAGAGCGAGCCATCACAAAGCCGTATAGAGCCCTTACACTGTGGCAGACCTTGTCTAGAAACCTTCCATCCTTCATGGGGAAGCAAATAAGCATCCTAGTTACGACCCATCACCCGTGCCTCTCAGCTTCTTGGCTTTGGTCTTGGTAAAGCATAGGTCACCTTGACTTACCCTTTTATTATGTTAAAGTTAATGGAGCTTGACAGCACGATTGATTATAATAATGAAAATTTGGATTTAACTGATGTCCAAAAATATGTTATTAATAAAAAATTATGGAACATCTATCCAAAAGAATATAATGTAGCTATTAAAATGATTTTGTAGCTCTACATTTATTGACGTGAAAAAAGGTTAACACGTGAAGTGAAAAAAGCAGGTTCTAGAATTTTTGTGAAACTTTATATGAGTAAGATTTTTTTCCACCACATTTTGGATGTAAGAAACGCCACATTTTAAAATTTCACTATATTAGATATTTAGGTAGCAGGTGTTCTGATCTTACCACCTAGGGGTTTGTTTTGGCATAGGATCTTTGCTGAGTCTGATTTAGACCTTCTGAGAGGTCATTACAGCCATTCCCTTTGGATGCCCTGCTTCATCCTCTGCTGCCTGGGATAGTCCCTGTCACAAGGACCTAAGTGAACCTCTTCTTCTCTCTTTAGGCAGGGGGAAGAGAAGCCCTGGTATGTGGTAAATTCAGTCTGTGAAACTTAATTTCTAGTTTCCCTGGGGAGAAAAAAGTTCTCATTCTTTCTTATGTCTTAATAGCAGTGAAAAAGAGAAAAATCATCAATACATTTCCCTGCCATACTATATATGCACACTGTTTATTATATGTGCATTATATGCTGCAAAAATTGAATGTCTGGAAAGATATTTACACCAGAATATTAACAGGAATTATTCTAAAATGTCAAATTATGCTTTTATCTTTTTTATTTCTTTTTTAAAAAATTAGTCTCGGGGCCTCCCTGGTGGCGCAGTGGTTGAGAGTCCGCCTGCCGATGCAGGGGATACAGGTTCGTGCCCCGGTCTGGGAGGATCCCATATGCCGCGGAGTGGCTGGGCCCGTGAGCCATGGCCGCTGGGCCTGCGCATCCGGAGCCTGTGCTCCGCAACGGGAGAGGCCACAACAGTGAGAGGCCCACATACCGCAAAAAGAAAAAAAAAAAAAAAAAAAAAAAAAAAAAAATTTGTCTCATCTGGTTTTTCTCATATTTGTTTTACAATAAATGTAGATTGCTTCTGCAATAACAAAATGATGAATTTAGGTAATAGAGTCTTATCGTTCTGTAACTTTAAAAATTATTTTAAAATCTCTTATAATTGAGAGATTCACTTAAAAATCATTTTTAATCCTCGCAATGTTATAAGGGATTAAAAATGTGTCCAAAGTCATATAAACTAGTAAATGGCAGAGTGAGAATTTGGAGTCATTTCTTCTCAGTGAAAATGTGTGCTTGTTTCTTTTATCAATCTGATTTTAGGGGAAAATACTAATTTAAATAATTTGTTCTTGGCTAATGTAAATTTGTAGGACACATCTGCAAAGCATAGATTTTTCCTCCTGCAGATTTTTTGAAAACTGCTTTTGCTCCTGTAGAGGGGGAGGGAATAGAGGAAATAGATGAAAATAAGGAATTATTTTAAAGTACTAGATTAGTGTTGTGTTGCTGCCATAATAAATTCTCACAAATTTAGCAGCTTAAAACCACACAGATTTATTATCTCACTGTTCTGTAGGTCAGGAATCCAGAGGGTCCAGGAGCTCTGCTCTGGATCCCGCAGGGCTAAGGGGCACCCGAGGCTTTCATCAGGAGGCTTTGAGAGAAAATCTGTTTCCAGACTCATTCAGATTATTGGCAGAATTTACTTCTACGTGGTTGTAGGACAGAGGTCTCCGTTGCCTTGCTGGCTGTCAGTTGGGGGTCATCCTCAGCTTTTAGAGGACGACTGCAACTCCCTTTGAGTCTCTGACTCACCTCTTCTGTCTCATCTCTCCTCTGACTCAAGCTGGAGAAATATCTCTGCTTCTAAGGGGTCAAGTAATTAGAATGGGCCCATCTGGATCATACAGGCTACTTTCTCTAATTTAGGGTCCATAACCTCAGTTACACCTACAAAATCCCTTCACAGGCCTACCTAGATAGTGTTTGATTGAATAACCAGGCGACAGAATCTTGGGGGAACAGCTTTAGAATTCTTTCCACTATATTTTTTTCCCTCAAAATTCGGGGATAAAAGTATTCACAGTCTTTTTAAAAGGTTAATATAGTCAAGATAACCTTCAGTGCTTATGCCTGAACATTTGACATGTTTCAGATATTCAGAGAGATAGTTCCCCCAAATCCACACCTTGAATACTTTTGTCTATAGATATTTCAAAATGGATTTTTTTTACACCTCACAGGTGTGTCTATATTCTTCCTGGCTGGGAAAATGGAACACAAATACGCTATTCCCAAATAATACACTATTTCACTGAGAGTGTAGCTTGTAGAGGATGCAGGGATAAACTCCGGGGTCATAGGACCTTGTTAATACACAAGTGACCTAGTTATTACACAGCCTTATATTCCCATAATCTAGTTCCCAGTTCCAAGTGCCACTGAACTGTTATCTATTACGTCTCAGTCCTATGCATTTGTCTTAACCTAAACTATGTTCATCACCTCTACTCTGGCTAGGATGTACAGTTTTACTATGCATTTGGTTTTAATGGACGTAAACTAGGTTCAAAGAGATAAACTCCTAAGACTAGATAAACATTAAGTTCTCTAGCCCTCTTCCTGGGAGTATGAAGAAAAAAATGTCCATATTTTTCTTGTTCTTCTTTTTGATGAAGTAATTTAATTTGACTTCATAATCTTTATCCTGGCCTGACATAGACCACTTCCAAAAAAGTATTGCTTTCTTTAAGGATAGAGGTATTCCCACAAATTAGCTAAAAAGTGTCCACAGTTTTGCCATTAGAAATTATACCTACATTCATCTAACAAGTTGGTCTGTTCCTTAGGAAAAATAACAAAATAGAGAGGCAACACCTGGTAATAAACCAGAAGATGATAGATAGATAGATAGATAGATAGATAGATAGATAGGAAAGGGGCAGGAGGAAATAGAGAAGCTAAGAGGCTGGAGAATACATTTTGACAGGAAGCCTGAATAAATTCTGAAATAGATGTAAGATAAGTGGATATTATGCAGGTAGATATATATTTTGGGGAAATTAGTAAATAGGGTTTTAAACCTCTGGTATTGCCAAGACTAAATTGTCCTTCTTAAGGGAATTAATGAGAGTAATAGGTTGTGGCTCTGGTTTTCAAGGAAGGTTTACTTTGCCCTTTCTCCACTGGCAGGGGACATACCTGGTGGGAGGAGAACCTACCTAGCATGAAGGGTCATAATACTAATATAACTGCCAACTGCTGTCATGGTCTAACACATGGCATGCTATTTTTTTGTCTTAGGAGGCATATCAGTCAGGGTTCTAGAGAAACCAAACCAATAGGATGTGCATGTATAGAGAGATTTATTTTAAGTAATTGGCTTAGGTGATCATTGAGACAAGTCCAAAATCTTCAGGGTGGGCTGGTGGAACCAGGAAGAGCTGATGCTGCAGTTCATGTATGAAGGCTGTCTGTTGGCAGCATTCCCTCCTGCTCAGGGAAGCTCAGTCTTTTGTTCTATCTGGGCCTTCAGCTGATTGGATGAGGCCCACCTACATTATGTAGAGCAATCTGCTTTGCTCAGAGTCTACTGATGTAAATATTAATCTCATCCAAAAACATCCTCACAGAATCACCCAGAATAATGTTTGACCACGTATCTAGGCACAGTATCCTAGCCAGGTTAACATATAAAACTAGCCATCACAGGAGATTCTAAGTTTGATCTTTTGGATGTTGTGGTCTGAATTCTTATACATTTAAAAATTAATTTACCTGACCATAAAAATAATGTTAACGCCACCTGTGTTTCTAGGTTCAGATTAATTAGCCTAATAGCGGCACATATATGCAAGTTATTTCATATCCATTAAATACTAATATCTGTCATCCTCAAGTACTTACTATGTGCTAGGTACTGCACTGAGTGTTTTATACAACAAACCTATGCAACAGATAATATTGTCCCCATTTCAGAGATGAGCAGTTTGAAAGTAATTTATTGACATCTATAAGAAACAGAGTTAGCAGCAGAAATGAAACTTAAACTCATGTCTTCTCTCATGGAATATCACATTTTTACACCATATCACTCTGCCTTCCATACATCATGAACACTACCTGGAAACTCAGTCTCTTTTTATCTGTTTAAGCAATCCACAAGTTGGCTCTTAATAGCTTAAAAAGGGCAGCAACATCCTATATTTTTATTACAACTTAAATTTAATTAAAATGGTCAATGGAAATTGAAATGTTTAAAGAGTCTGATTATTATGCAACAGTCCTTAATTGTTAGCTGAAAATAGGATAAATTTTAGCATTCTCAGATGGTTCTTATCTAATTAATATGAATCACATCACTGCCAACACTTCTTGAATAATTGTGTATATTCTACATAAATGGCTGCAGCAAAGGGGCTGTCAGAACAGCAAACTGATTCTCTCGTGTTGGCAGAGCACATCTAATTTAAACCTTAGGATAAGCAGGCCGGGCTACTGTCTTTCTGAAATTCTGTTAAGGTCAGTGGTCTATATCTGCCCCTCTGCATTCATTGGCAAGGACTATGTGACAGTTCCCAAGGAATGGAATTTGAGTAGTCCTATAATTTATGTGTTCATTTCATCCGTTTATGAAAGGAAACAAGAGCACCAGCCATTTGGGAAAGGACTTAACATAATTTAATTAAATGTGATCACTGCCTTCCTATCTCAATATGCTGATGCCGCTGATAACATCCCAAATGTTTTAGTCCCTGTCTCCTATCTTCCTTGAAGTCCCCAAGTGCACATCAGGGGATGGGTGACTTTATTTGGATGTGAGAAGTGGTCCTACGTTCTACCAAGAAGAGCATATTCTTGCATTATCCATCAGTCCTGACTGGTAAATGTAACAGACACTACTGGTTACCAGCCTGATAGGCTTTCCTCCTTCCTTGCTGGTTTAGTCCTGATTTTCCATTGTAACTCAGGTATAACACCTGATTTTCCGAAGTGAATCATACTAATATCATTACCTTTTTTTCACCGATAGGTTTAGGGAGGGGAATATGAACGAGTCCTGGCTCCTGAAATGTAAGGAATTGGCTGGGGGACTTTGGGTGAAGGATTTATTATTCTTAAAAAAGGACACATAGGAAGAGATATGCCCCTCTTTCCCACTAAATCTTGTCATGTTTCCATGGATGAGATGCCTGGAGCAGTGGTAATCACTTAGTGACCATGAGGGAAGCTACCTTGAGTGACTGACACATTGTTGATGACAGAGTAAAAAAAAAAAAACATCTTGAGTTCTTGATTTATAAAGGAACCACTTGAACAAATCAGTCCTGGAGCTGTCCCTGCTATCTCATTATTTGAGATTAAAATATTTCCTAATTTCTTAACCTATTATGTCAAGGGTTTTTTTCTGTGACTTTTGCCTGAATGTGTTCTTACTGATAGGAATTCCTCTTGGTGGCTGTGTCCTTTCTTTGAAGGAGGTGTGCCTTGCTTACTTGGTTTTTCTACCAATGACCTTACTCTTGAATGTTGGTGAGTCATGCACAGAGTCTCTCATTTCTAAAGAAGCATGTGTTGAGGAGGACGTGTTACATGAAAGTCAAGCGCGTGCTGCACAGTCGGATTGCCGCCCATGAGTGCCTGTGGCGTGTGTGCAGAATACTAGCCAAGTATAGTTATGGATGAACTTATGGATGAACCACTACCACCAGTTCTCCCTCCAGTAAACACACACACACACCCAAACACACACACACACACAGAAGTGTGTACTCATAGGGAGGGAAAAATACTCTGAAAGAACCAACTGTTCCTCAGTTGGAGCATATGGCTAAAGACATTCACAATCCTATATGTGTTGGAGGGAGGGAGAATTGTTGGTACTGGTTAATAGGACAACAGAAAGTACAGTATGTCCAGGATATCACTTTTACTGTAGATAAAGATCAGCATAAAGTACTTGGCTTTTCTATGAAAAAAATGGAAATGTCCATACCAAACTCAAGAATCAGGTAACCTATCACCCTTGGCCCAGCGAGGCTTACAGTGTAGATGGACACAAGATGCCTCATGATTTCTGGTGGGCAGGTTTACTCCCAAGATAAGAAAAAGGACGGAGCTGAGCATACTGCTATGGACTGAGCTGTACCCCAACTCAGAATTCACATGTTGATGCCCTAACCCCGAGTGTAATGGCATTTGGAGATAAGGTCTTTGGGAAATAATTAAGTTCAGATAAGACCATGGGGAGGGGAGATACTCTGATGAGAAGAGACATAAGCGAGTCTGTATTCTCTTTTCTCTCTCTGCCATGTAAAGGACGGTAAGGACATAGTGAGAAGGCAGCCATTTGCAAGTCAAGAGAAGAGCTCTCTCCAAGAACTGAATAGAATAGGCAGGCACCTTGACCTTGGATTTCCCAGCCTCCAGAACTGGGAGAAACGTCTGCTGTTTAAGCTACCCAGTTTATGGTATTTTGTTATAGCAGCCTAAACACAATAATAAACATACTCAGTTATTCTTCCCAGACTTATCAAACATGTAAGGACCTCCCTAATGAGTAAACAGGTGGAGAATGCCCACAGGTTATATTATTTTGACCTCCCTTCACAAGAAGGAAACTTTAGAGTGGAAAAAATCCATCCATCATGAAAACTGTATTTCCCTTCTTCCTCTAGATGTGAATCTTTGTGAGAGCAGGCACAGTAGATAGTAGGGTGAGGGGAGCAATGATCTCCCGTCCACAGTTCAGTAGTTCTGCAGCAGGTTTTTCTTTTGGATGTCTGTTTTCTCTCTGTCTTGGGGAAAATGGCCCAGCTGGTAGGCAAGAGAGGGTGGTGATGTTTGTCTAATGTACTCCTGCAGAGAAGGAGGGAGATTGAAGGAGGGCCCTGTTTGGTGTTGCTGGTGCATTAACATCATCTAGATAAATGAGGTTTTAGCTTTATGAAGTCAAACTCTTTGATTTTGTACTTGGAAAGCTGAGACTCAGGTGAATAATAGTGTGGTGACCCAGGTTATTTGTGGCAGAGTTGGGGCTTCATGGGGCTTGACCCACTCCCAGGAGTCAAAGATGTATACTTCAACCTCCATATAACAGGCTTAGCCTTCAATGATTATATTTTGAACTCTTTGCGGGTGCCAACCACAGTAACAAAATTTACTAAGCATGAAATATATTTTGTTCCTTCCACTCTCATGAGTTTATTGCTAAGTGTCTCTTAGTCTTTAATTAAGGAATTAATGTGAATGTTTTTTGTTGTTTGTCAGCAGATTTATATGGGAAAGTATATCTTTGGTTTAAAAATTATCTGTATTTCTTAATGGAGTGTTAAGAGAGTTCTTCATATAGTATATTCCAAGTTAAATGGGAAAAAAGAGAAACCCACATTTATGTTTTCATCTTAAAAACTTTTGGAAATATAAACAGGATTTTGCCAAGAGTGTTTACCTTTGGGACGGGGATTGGGTTGACTGAGAGTGGGGGCAGAGGGGAACTTATATTATTGACTTTATATACTTCTGTCTCAATTTTTTTTGAGTTTTGTTATGAATGATTTGTTCTTCAGGAAGAGAGCTATTAATATATAGCTTAAAAAACAGGTTCTGGTATACATGGGGATTTGAATAACTCCTTGTTTATTCTATTTTAGAAAGTTACTACTTGTTAAGAAAAACACCCACCTGAGGAAAAGTTTGGATATAGAAACCAAACAGATTGGGATTTGACTTCTGATTCTGCCTTTTCCTGTTTGTAAAATGTCCTGCAAGCTATTGAATTTCTTTGCATTTCCTTATATGTAAAATAAGGGTAATAATAAAGAATTGCAGAACTTTTGTACTGATTAGAAATAATATGTGTTAGCAGGTAGACATTGATGAAGTGCTGGTTATGTAACTAGATCATGAACTGCCAGGTGTGGAGGCTAACGGAGATTCCTATTTGACTGGGGCTATCACAGTCTGCCCAATTATCCCATGGTAATTACTATTAGCACCGCTTATCATTCTCAAATCCTTTGAGTTGGATGATAAATTACACGATGGACTATTATAAGCCATGCTAAGGAGTTTGGACTTTGGCCAAAACTGGTAGGATGATACTGAGGGTGAAGAGTGTGCCCCGGGGTAGTACGGCTTCTGAAATTTTCACCAACCACAGGGAATGTCTGCATATGTAGTTACGTCTGCCTGTTTCAAGAGTAAACAGTGGTACAAACCTAGAAGAAAGAGACTCAAATGATCTAAGGAAGCACTGAAAGATGAGTCTGGTGATGAAGGGAGACAAGTATGAAATGAGGCCACCAAGGAGCTGAGCTTTGTACAGCTGCCTGCCTCTCTTCTGTTGCTGATTTGTTTGCTTTTTAAATTTCAGTACTGACAAGTATAAAACTGTTTGAATATTCCCAAGAATTCAGATTAAATTGGATTCACTAGCTAATACAGTGTTCTTATTAGGGACTGAATCATTCACTCTGAAACCATTATCTGATGCATTTCAGAAATAAACATTTAGTAGATGTGCCACTTTTCCTGTTTTTATTTGCTGGATGAATTTCAAACATCAAAAGGCCCTATTGCATGTGAAGTAGAGGGCAGGATCATCCCTATGCACATAGGCAGACACGAAAGGGCATCCCCAGGTAAAGATTTAGACTTAGAGATAGTCTCACAGGCAGACATCAGCAAGTTACTCTTTTAGAATTTTCTGAAGCAGAGAATACCCTGTTTGCAAGGTGCGTGTGTATCTACTTATGGAGGAGTAAAGAACCAGATCAGATTCCATTTTCTGTTTCAGTTGTTCTTAATCGGGATGTATCAGCATTACTCAGGGAGCTTTTCAAAAATTCACATGCTGGAGCACTGCACCAGACCTACTAAATTAGAATGGGTGGGTGGTGGGGCAATGAATCTTGAGCACCTTCCAGGTAAGTCTAACATGGACCCTGGGTTAAAACTGAATCCCCTAAGCCTGTGGTTCTTAAACTTTTGTGTGAACCAGGATGACTCAAAAGGATCAGTAAAACTCGGATTTTGGGGCCCTACTCTCAGAACTTTGGATGCGAATGTCTAGGGCGGAGCTTGAAGGTATGTGTTTCTGTGAGGTTCCAAGTGATGCTGATGCCACGCTCCTGCCTGGATTTTGTGAACTCCTTCTCTAGCCTCTACTCTTCACCCCTATCCTCACTGCTTTAGTGCAGGAAGGCCTAATCATTTCTTACCTTGTCTGTTATTTTAGGCTCCCCTCTTGTGTCATTACCTCCTACTCCAACTGCTGCCAATGTGGTTTTTCTAAATAAAAATCTTAATGGTGACTCAATACCTTAAAGTGTTCCAACGGCTCCCCACTTAATCAATCCAAACATCGTTTATGGAATGACACTCTGGTCTCTGCTACGATCCCAGCCTCACCTCTCACTCTTCGGCCGTGCTCTGATGCTTGCCTTCTCCAGAGGAGGCCACACTCTTTCAGGTGGTGGTGTTTTCTTTACTGCTGCTGCAAAGCAGTTAGAAGCACAGGTTTCCAGAGTTCCTATTCAAACTTCTAAACTTTTACTTCCAGCTTGTGACCTTGGACAAGTTATTTTTTCACCTCTCTTTATTCCCATCTGTAAAGTAGAGTTCCTACCCCTTAGGATGATATGAAAATTAAGTAAGTTAATATATATATATATATATATATATATATATATATATATATATATAAAGCATTTGGAACAGTGCCCAGCAAGTAGATGTTAGTTAGTTAAACATTAGCTGCTGTGGCACCATTTTGTTCAGGGCATTGCCCACTCATCCCTGCATACCAGTTTGCATGACACTTCCTTTGAGTAGACAGTCCTGTATTCTCTACATAAAGTGTTTCTTTCCTTGATCATTTATAGAATTTAATTCATGTTTCCATTTTTACACATTGTGGTTCTCCTTTCCATTCGTCTATGACCTGTACAGAGTGGATTTTGTTGTTATTTTTGATGATTTTGCTCTTTGAGAAAGCTACACTGTAATCTACTAGCTACAGTGATTAAGAATGTTGGTTGAATTGTCACTTTGTTGAACAACAAACTGTTGACCCTAACCAATGGGCCATGGGATCTGTAGAACATGAGAATGATGGTTGTGAAACAAGAGAAAGCATGATGCCTGAAACAAGGTCACCAGTGCCACATGGAAGAGAAGCTGGTAGACAGTTGCCCTCTTCTTTGTTTCTTTCAAAGCACATATTGGCCATTTGAATAAGAAGGAAAAGTCTTAATAAAGAGTTGAAGAATCAGGAATAGTTGATGTTTCTGTGTAAGAAATTAAAATAATTTAAAGAGATTTAGATAATTTTTGTTTTGAAGCATAGAATATACACAGTAATGTGCAAAATCTAAGTGTTCATCTTGATAAATTTTCAACCAACACTCAGACTAAGACATAAACATTTCCCTCACCTCAAAAGCCTTCCTTACAGCCCTTACCAGTTATTCTAACCAAAAGGTATCCACTGATGTTATTTCCACAACCAGTTTTGTCTCTTTTTGAATCATACATAAATGAAATTATACCACAGGTACTTTTGTGTTTGTTGTCTTTAGCTCATCATTTTGTCTAAGAGATCTAGCCATATTTTTGAGTGAAGCAACAGTTCATTTTTTTCATTGTTGTATATTTTCTATTATTAGAATATACCATAATTTACTTATCCATTCTACTGTGATGTATGTTTGAGTCATTTCTAGTTTTTGACATTTACAAATAATGCTGCTGTGAATGTTCTTATAACAAGCCCAGTAGTCAAAGTGATTGGGCACAGGGTGATAGATAGACCCTAAGATAACCCTAATGATCTCTGCCTCATGGTATCCATGCCTTTGTGTACTATATCCTTTCCCCCACCCCTCAATCTCCCATAAGGATAAGACTTGTAACTTATTTTAACCAATATAATATGGCAAAGCTATGGATGTCACTCGTTTGATTAGGCTACATTATGAGGCAAAGATGATGAGATATAACTCCTGTGGTTATGTCACACACTATATAAGACCCTGTCTTCATAGACTGGAGCAAGAGGTACCACTTGGTGGCTTGATGAGCTGAGTAACCTTGTTGAGAAAGCCCCCTGGCAAGGAACTGTGGGTACATACTTTCTTTTTGTTCTTTTGTCAGCTGTGATAATGCAACTTTTGGGATAATCTGTACATTTCACCCAAATTATCACAATTATTGGTATAAACTTGCTTACACTATCCTCTTGTCTTTTTGACATCTGTAGCACCTGAAGTAACGGTGGCTTTTTTATCCCTGATCTTAATAATTTGTATTCTCTCCCCCACTCTTCCACCCACCTCCCCACCCTGACACAGTATTGTTAGATGTCTGAATTTCAATTAATTCTCAAAGGCTTTGTTGGTGTTCTCAATTTTATGTCTGCTTTCTATTATTGGCTTCTGTTCGTATTTTTATTTCCTTTCTTGTCTGTTGGATTCAATTTGCTATTTTTTTCATAGCTTCTTCAGATAAAAGCTCAAATTAGGGCTTCCCTGGTGGCGCAGTGGTTGAGAGTCCGCCTGCCGATGCAGGGGACACGGCTTCGTGCCCCAGTCCGGGAAGATCCCACATGCCGCAGAGCGGCTGGGCCCGTGAACCATGGCCGCTGAGCCTGCACGTCCAGAGCCTGTGCTCCGCAACGGGAGAGACCACAACAGTGAGAGGCCCACGTACTGCGCAAAAAAACAAAAACAAAAACAAACAAAAAAAACTATAACATTTATATTGTTTTTGTTTGTTTTTTACTCACCAGTTCTTTGTTCCTTTTTTTTTCTTGATTTTTGTATTTTTCAAATATTTGAAAATTTTCAAATTTCCCTTCTCTATCAGTGTGCACTTATATGTAGTGTTATTACTGTTTTAGTGGTTAGACTAGAGATTGCACATGTATTTTTGACCGATTAGATCCACCTTAAATATGTCCTATTACCAACTGCCAGAAAAATGCAAAGGCTAGAACACACTTAAACTCCAATTATCCTTTACTGTCTTTGTACTGTTGCTGTCATGCATTTTTATACAAAATATATTTTAGACCCTGCAAATCATTATTATGATTGTTTATGCAGTCATTACTCATTTTCTGCCAGTGTGTTTAGCCTTTTCTCTCTTTATTCCTTTTTACATTATTGTGCTTTTGTTTGGAACCATTTTTTTCCTGCCTGAAAAACTCCCTTCAGTGTTCTTGGTAGTGATAAATGATTAACTTCCTGAAAACATCTTAATCTTAACCTTCATTTTTGAAGGATATTTTTATAAATGTAAAATTCTAGGTTGAGAAGTTAAGTGCTTTTCTTTAAGAACTTTAAAGAGATCTTTCCATTATAGTTGGAATTCTGTTATTTCTAAGGAAGAATTAGCTGTCAGTCTTATTGTTGCTCTTTCAATACAAATTTTATATCTTATATATCTTATATATCTCTCCAAAGAGAGCTAAATAATTCATTGTTGGTTAATTTGATTCCACGTTTTTATTGGAAAAAATTAAACTAGTGCTTTTTCAATACTATGTCGAATTTACTGGACCATGCACAGCACCGGACTATACACTGAACTGCAAATCAGTAGATCTGGTTCTAATTTTTGCTACCATTAACTGGTAGCAAATAATGTCCTTGGTTTTCCCATTTGTAAAATGAAATTGTTGGACTGTATGAAAATGAAATTGTTGGACTCTTTCTCTGTCAGCTTTTTATGATTTTGGTCAAAATTGCTCTTCCAAGTATGAGAAGGAAAAATGCAAAGAAAAAATTTAAATGTCATTATTATATATGTCTTATATATAGGTCTATGTAATTCTAACATCTCTTGGTTGTGTGTACCTGTCATTAGAGTACACAAAAATGTTATACGTGAATAGAACATGTTTGATATTTCTATGTATTTTTATGAGTGCATTGAAACAATTATAGGTTAGTTTAATAGAGTTAATTAGGATTTTATGCACTTTGGAAAATTATTTTCCCTATTATTATTGAATGGACTTGGCAAAGAAAGCCATAAATTCACTATTCACTAATGCCAGTCCTTGTTAGGTCTCCTCAGACTGCTGTGCTTTGAAATATGAGTTTTAGTTTCAAGATGATCTGGGTTCAAATTCTAGCTATGTAGACTGAGAAAGATATTCAACCTCTCTTTACGTCAATTTTCTCAGTTGTAAAGTGTCCATAATAGTAACACTTGGGGTGCGTGTGAGGATTCAGTGGAATGATTCAGATATAGCACTTTACATAGAGAACAGTTAATATATATTAAATTATCATCATTTTACTTCCTAGAAGCTAGGGTAGTAATGCAAGTGATGTTTGAAAAAGCTACCTTAGCTGATTTTGTATTCCCATCTCATCCTTGCAACTTCAATTCCTTTGAAATGGTTTTCATTATAAAAACCATAGGCTTATAGAATGAGATTGAATGGGTTACCACTGTCCAGAGAAAGAAGTGTTTCTTCCTCACGAGGGTGAATTATGCTTTCTTTGCATTTATTTTAGTTATCTACTGCTGTGTAATAAAATACCCCAAAACTTAGTGGTCCAAAGCAATAAACAATTTTTACCTTAAAACTTCTGTTGATCAGGAATCAGCGTGCAGGTTAGCTGAGTCCTATGACTTTGAGTTACTCATAAGGCTGCAACCAAAAAGTGTCATGTAAAACCAATAGCTAGTGGGAAGCAGCCGCATAGCACAGGGAGATCAGCTCAGTGCTTTGTGACCACCTAGAGGGGTGGGATAGGGAGGGTGGGAGGGAGGGAAATGCAAGAGGGAAGAGATATGGGGATAAATGTATATGTATAGGTGATTCACTTTCTTAGAAAGCAGAAACTAACACACCATTGTAAAGCAATTATACTCCAATAAAGATGTTAAAAAAAAAAGGAAAAAAAGAAAGAAAGATAACACAAGAAACTAGTAAGATAGAGGAAAGGTGAAGGGTGAACATGCGTGTGGGCTGGAAAGGAAGCAGTAATTTTCACCATGTACTTTTATGTATTATTTTGATTTTGAACTATATGAATATTCAAAAAGTATTCAATGTTTAAAAAATTCAGAAAACTATGGGCTTGTGCCTAGTTTTATTATTATACCTCTTTTTATTGGTGCTCCACACTATAATAAAAATATAGAAAACATTAAAAAAAAAAGTGTCAGCTGGGGCTACTGTCATTCCCACACTCAGGGTGGATCCCTGGTCCAAGCTCACTAACAAGGCTGTTGGCTAGACTCAAGCATTACTGACAGTTGGCCAGATATATCAGTTCCTTGACATGTGAGCATCTCCATAAGGCTACTCACAACGTTTTGCTTCTCCCAGAGCAAGGGCAGAGAGAAAGAGGCCGAGAAAGATGGAAGTCAAAGTCTTTTGTTACCTAACCTTAGAAGGGACATCCCATCACTTTTACCATGTTCTGTTCATTAGAAGGAAGTCACAAGGTTCAGTCCACACTCAAGGGTGGGGATTACACAAGATCATGGATATCAGGAAATGGGGATCCTTGGGGGACATCTTAGAAGCTGCCTACTACACTATTGGAATGAAATTCAGATCATTCAAAATGTTTAGTCCTCCATTTCAGCTTGGTAAGGGGAAGGAAAGTCACACCGAGTAACACCAAATGGAAATTGTTTTACATATATTTTCATGTAATGTTCATCAACTTTGTGTATTAAATATTTGTATCATATTGAAAATTATGGAAGAAAAAACGTATCCTTCCCCAAGTACCCTCCCCAGAAAAGCCCCAAAACCCTCTGTTTAACTCCAAAGCTTAACAGGTTATATGTCAATGAGATTATTATTTTAAAAAATAAACAAGTAACTTTTTTCTAGATAACTTTAAATTTTAGAAAGAATGTCGTTCTCTAAACTTCCCCAGGTTAGGAGGGTAGGACAGTATTTTGCCACACCTGGGCAATTCAACCTCACAGCAGCTCCCTATTAATCCAGGAAACAGAATTGTCTTTGAAAAACAGAAGAACTGATTAAAATTTCTGTCTCTTTGATTACTTACAACATCTGCTTTGTGCCCTAGGGTCCTCCTTTATCCTTAATCTGTCTAGAGTTTAAAGATTTCTTTCTGCACCTGTTATCAGATGAATCTGTGACTCTCATCAGAGAAGATGTTAATTTTTTCCACAGAAAAGCAAAGATACCTTTGCTCCTCAGAGGTAACTAACACTGAAAAAGGAGCACAGACATTCCTGTTCTTGTGTTCTCTATCTGTGTAAGGCAAATAGCGTGGGGAGTTTAGAATGCAGGCATACTTAATTCAAATTAGTCAAAGTATGCTTAATTATAAGGAACTGACATGCAGACAAATAAGGCCATTTAACAAAAATTTAACTGCTAAGCCTTGTACTTCGTTATGTTTAGGGACCCAAAAGAGCTGTTGAAAACAAATCAGTCTTTCTGGATGGATATTATCTTCTAATTTTGCAACTCCAAGAATGCTTTGGGTTATAGAAGTCTTGAAATCTATAAACCCTCTTTCTAGAAAAATGTACATATTCACATGTATGTAAAATTTAATACATTTTGGAGGTTTCACAGACCCCTATTAGTCTATACATGGACTTCCAACTAAGAAACACTGCTGGGATAGAAAGTGGAAATTTATAAAATCAGGGCACGTTTGCTGGAAGAGCTGTGTATTTGAGGAGGGCTTTTGAAACTTCCGGAGAGATCTCAAGTGCTCTCATGCAAGGACAGTATTGTGCAGTAAAGAAAGTATTTCTGTTGTAGTAGTTCTTAAGCTCTTGTATAAAAACAAATAACCTGAGAAACTTTTAAAATATGTGCATCTCTGGGCCCCACAACCAGTATTAATTCAGTAAATCCTAGGCGAGGCTCAAGAATTTGACTTAAAAGAAGGGCACAGGGCTTCCCTGGTGGCGCAATGGTTGAGAGTCCGCCTGCCGATGCAGGGGACATGGGTTCGTGCCCCGGTCCGGGAAGATCCCACCTGCCGCAGAACGGCTGGGCCCGTGAGCCATGGCCGCTGAGCCTGCGCTTCCGGAGCCTGTGCTCTGCAACGGGAGAGGCCACAGCAGTGAGAGGCCCGCATACCGCAAAAAAAAAAAAAAAAAAAAAAAAATAGAAGGGCACAGGAGTTACTAACCAGGTGGTCCTTGAACAAGCTTGGAGAAAGGCCTTGGAGGAGCTGCCACTAAACCAAGTATCAGGGTCTCTGTCCCAGAGGGATGAGCCTGGGAGCTGTGTGTCACTGTGCCCTTCTCTCCCACAGGCTTTCTGGAGGGTTTCTATTTTGCATATGAAATATATCTCAGAAAAGTCCAGTGTAATTAGAAACATAAAAAAGAACAAGTAAAAAATAACAAGCCTTGAGATCTGTTACCTAAAGGGCTTACTAATACTAGACTCTAGAATTAAAACAAATTACCTACCAATACCCAGGAAGACTTTCACCATGTAGCAGCAGTGAAATCTCTTGAGAGACTCGCCCAGGTGGTAAAAGTGTCAGGTGCACAAGCTTGCTTAGGATTCATCCTCAGGTTTAATAATGAGGAGTGAGTAAAGGGGCCAAGAGTGGGGCTAGGAAAAATTACTCCTCTTGGAATGAATGGCGGGGGAAAAGTGTTCCACCCAAGTGTTCCATCCTGACTTGGCTTTTCACTGTGAATATTTTCATACATTTTGATAATTATGTTATTAATAATAACATGTTATGTTTTTCCCTCTTAAGGATCTCACTTTAAAAAGACACTCAAATCAGAGTCTCTCTCTCTCTCTCTCTCTCTCTCTCTCACATGCACACACACACACACACACAGGCACACACAGAGACATACACACACAGTGCAGATATACAAGACAAAGTCAGGTTGGACTTACTACTTCCGTTAGGCATGGGGCATACTGCAGTGTACGTACGTTTTACAAGAAGATTGTCATTTGGGGAAGGAATTTGGAGCTGGCTGGATTGCGTTTAAAAGTACTACTTACTTGAAGAGCCAGGACAGCAAAAGTCAAAATGTGATTTCACAGGTAAGGCATACAGCTTTGAATAGTACTTGTTTTATTATTATTATTTAAATTCTTCATTCTTACATAGATTTTTATTACAGAAATGCCTTCTGAAAATATCTAAAATATTAGACTCATGTCTCTCAGGAACACTCATCAAGAGTGACCATAACTGTGCTTGACAGGAGAGGTGACAACACTCAGTTAACAAACCATTTGAAATTAGGTGTGGGCTTCTGTATAATTCTGATCTTGAACACATGGGTGATTTTGAGAGCCCTTATCCCATTTCTGGACCTCAATTTTTCATATGTTATGTTATTAGGTAGAATACACTTAATACATTTTAGGTATATGGCTTTTAGACAAAATCATAGCAAGTTGATTTTATAGACATAAGGATCTCCAGACTCCTTGTTTGTCCTTTTCCAGTCTTTGCTGGCCAGTGTGGATCTCTGCAGGTCTATATGGTGGTTGGGATTGGAGTGGACCCAACAAGGCAAATTGGCTACAATCCCAGAACAGCCAGATCCATTCAAGGATCAGTAATGTTCTTCAGAGTTTTTAGTCCTCCACACACACGCACAGATACACACACACACCACCCACACTACCCATGGAAAGAGATCGGTCACCCAGATTGTACCCTCAGAAATGTCACTAACCACTAACTAACAGATTTCCCATGATTCTATTACTTAATCTCTCTGAGTTTTTCTTTTCTGATGTGTAAGTTCTAAATTGTCTCAAAGGCCCCTTCTAGTTTTGTGATCAAAGGTTTTTTCTGGGGCAGCCACCTCTGTTTTAAATTCCTGGGACCATCGAGACTTTCTAGAGAGAATTCCAAGAGTCTCCTGAATTAGGCACTTTCCCAGGATCCAGAGTGACTTGGATTTGACCCTCTTGGTAAAAATGCGAACATCCTTTTGGAGAATGCCACAGCTACCCAGGTTTTGCCTTCCTTCCTGTATATTTTAATATGTCCCAGAGTTCTTATTGATCAAAGATTCCTAGTTGATCAGGTGGTCCTGGAAGCAGGGGGTTTGGAAAAACAGGTAACAGATGGATTGAGGTGTATAGGACATAGGAAATAGTGGTGGTAGAGGGTGAAGCACTGAGAGAACACAAACACTGGGACTAGGAAGTGTTTCAACTGCGTCACATCACCTGGGGGAATCTACCAAAGATGAGGGAGTCCCACCCCGACCTATTGAGCATAGTTGGAGGTAAAGTGGGGGCAATCTGCATTTTAAAAAAATTTGCAAAATGTATTTTATGCACATGGATATTTGAAAATTATCAGCCTAGAAGTTCAGGAACCAGAGAATTAAAATATTTATTGGGAAGTAGGAAAAAGTACCAACGGGGATAAATAAATGGAGTATTAAATACATCAAGCAAAACATGGAAGGGGTGTCCTCCAGCTCTGCTTGTTTGGGACAGTTTTTTTTTTTTAACATCTTTATTGGAGTATAATTGCTTTATAATAGTTTGTTAGTTTCTGCTTTATAAGAAAGTGAATCAGCTATACATATACATATGTTCCCATATCTCTTCCCTCTTGCATCTCCCTCCCTCCCACCCTCCCTATCCCACCCCTCTAGGTGGTCACAAAGCACCAAGCTGATCTCCCTGTGCTATGTGGCTGCTTCCCACTAGCTATCGGTTTTACAGTTGGTAGTGTATATATGTCCATGCCACTCTCACTTTGTCCCAGCTTACCCTTCCCCCTCCCCCTCCAGGACCCATACTTTTTTCTACAGGACTCCTCTATCTAGTCAGTCCTAGTGGTTAGTGTGGAAAACACCTCGTGGCCTATTTCATTGGTAACTGTATTTCCTTTTACACATTTATGCTTGTTTCCAAGTCCCTCTTTTCTGTGAGTTGGTAAAAATCCTGGCAGGGGAATAAAATCAGCACAGCTGCCTGTTAACTTCAGTAGGACAAGAATAGTTCCTAATTAAACTCTTATGTCTTTGATTTAAAACTCCATTTAATCAAATTATTCAGCGACTTAAGGCAGTTGTTGATTACAGGGAAAGTATACCTTGAATCTTTGTAAGTTATAACTCCCTTCCAGGCCTCATCAAGCTTCTCAAAAGGGATACAACATGTGCCTTCTTAAGGAGAGCTGAAAATCTTTCAACAGCTGATTCCTTCCTCCTTGGGGCTCTTTCTTTTTTTTTTTTTTTTTTTTGCGGTACGCGGGCCTCACTGTTGTGGCCTCTCCCGTTGCGGACGCGCAGGCTCAGCGGCCATGGCTCACGGGCCCAGCCGCTCCGCGGCATGTGGGATCCTCCCGGACCGGGGCACGAACCCGTGTCCCCTGCATTGGCAGGTGGACTCTCAACCACTGCGCCACCAGGGAAGCCCGGGGCTCGCTCTTAAATGATGAAAGCGCTGGCTGAATTCCAGTTGTAGACTATCATTCTTGCCTCCTTTATTTCCAGCCTGAACTTCAGGGCCTGCAATAACTGCTGAATGACTTGAGGATGGATATAAAGGCCACCGCCTCTAGGTTGCTAGGAAGCTAATAGTAGCGAGTAGGTGGGATGGGCCAGGGGTACCTGGTAGGGCTTCTATTAGTCTGGTTGGCAGTGAATCCTTTAGGGTCTGTTGCTCTTTGGGGTTTTCCTTCTTCAGGTTCTGTTCCCACCAAGTGCATGATTAGAGATAAGAAGGCCACTCCGGAGTCTTCTCATGTCCCTTCTCTTTCTTGGGCTTCTCCACAGACTTCTCTTCCTAAGTCTTCCTCCTCATGGTTGCCTGTTAAAATGCAGTGTCAAGAAGAGAAGATGGTGGTAGCTGTTCAGAGAGAGTGTTCAGGAAAGGAAAGATGGTGAACCCATCCCATATGAATCTCAGCCTAGTTGGCTGCTGTTACAACTGTTTAGACTCAGTAAACAATGCAGCCATCTTTGAAGTTGGGCTCCATGAATAGCACAGTGCAGTACAGGTAAGACTCCTCACTGGGAGTTTGTCAAGATGCCATAGTTTGATTAAGAAACTAATAGGAGGGGTAATGCAGTACAGCAAGAAGCATAGAGTCCTTTTGTTTAAAAGATGTAGCTTTTTCTAGTTACTTCTAAGACTTATTTTGAGAGGTTGTCAAGTTACCTCACTACCTTCACCTTATCACCTATCAAATCAACTTCTTTATGTTTATACAATGACGTAAAGTACATGAGTGACTTGAACTCGTCTTGCTGCTGTCAGCATCATTTTAGGTGGTCTGAGTAATGTCCAGCTCCTATAACTTTAACCAAATGGCGGAGAATGTTGTGAATAATATTCAAGTTGCTTCATTTTTGTTTTCTACCCTTGAAAAATAGTCAATTATTATGATAGATCAAGCTATGAGAAGTCGTTTCTACAAGCTAAACAATCTAATTATGAGAATAAATTGCCCATAGAATAGAGTGAGAGATGCAGTGTGCTAACAACTACTTTCTCTCTGCCTTTTGAGGTAAATACTATTTTTCACCAAGTAATAGGTGAAGAAACTGAGGCTTAGAGAGTTTGAGTAATTTGATGCAATACAGTTGATAACTAGCAGTATTAGGATTAAAACCTAGATTTTTCTTAATTCATATCATTAACATTGATCTATGCCACAGTTATTTTTCATGAATCTCTGGAGAAACCAGTTTGGAATGTAAGTTTCATGTGGTGTTAACATATAGATACCAGCCGGCTATATATAAAGCTTCTTCAAAAGATGGTGGAAAATGCCACAAAAAGTATTGCTACAGTGTGTGAGTTCTCCTTCCAAGAAGTCATCCTGCTAAGGTGACAAATATTTGTCTGGTTCTATCTAGATGACTCCTGACACACTGGTATATGCCATAATTCTACACTACAATTCATGGCCTGCCAACAGTTCTGGTATCTGGAGAACTAATCCAACTGTCATTCCAATAAAATGTTCTTATACCAGGTGAGATGTCTCATAGTTGTTACTGCCCTATTATGACTCCCCCCTTCAACTCCCTCGGCTGGTTTACTATTAATGTCTCATTCAGGAGGAGGAGTGTGGGCAGCAAAGCCATTCAACCCACGTGGATTCCATTTAGTTCTACTCTGTCCTCTCAGCAGAGAATGAAATGCACCATGAGATGGATGACTGGTAGGTAGAGGCATGAGTAAATTAGAGGCTACTCCTCACCTCCAGTTGCTCTACAGGTGATATCTCAATACAGAATCTTGGAGTTCTGAGAGGAATTATACTAGCTTCCAACTTAGGGATGTTATTCACATTCAAGCGGATGTCCACACTGGGAGTCATATTGCTCTAAGGCTCTCCATTGATTCATATGTAGCCATGCGAACTCCAAACACAGAATCTACTCCTTGACATATCCTTATTGATTTTTTTTTTTTTTTTTTGGCCGTATGCGGGCCTCTCACTGCTGCGGCCTCTCCCGCTGCAGAGCACAGGCTCCAGACGCGCAGGCTCAGCGGCCATGGCTCACGGGCCTAGCCGCTCTGCTCCGCACAAACCCGCGTCCCCCGCATCAGCAGGCGGACTCCCAACCACTGCACCACCAGGGAAGCCCCTCCTTATTGACTTTTCAGTGGGTAAGTTACATGAAGCTCCCTTGTCAATTCCCAGCTATAAAGTAATTCAGTAGCCAGTGCTCTTTAATTATCTAGCTGACTCGTGGATGGTCAATCAAAAGATGTTTTTACCTTCATCTTACCAAGGCTCAAACAAAATCTGGTGAGTTACATTTCTTGCTCTGTTATGGGTGATCTAGCATTAACATTCTAAATATGAGTCCAAGTCCACCTAAGTTTCAACTACAAATTATTCCCTAGCTCTATATTACGTGCCATCTGAAGACTACTGAAGCATTGGTTGACCCAGATTCTTCAAACAAGGCTTGCTCTTTTAGTAGATGATGAAAATTGTGGGTATAGTTGTTGGAGTATCTGTAGGTTTTGACCTGAATGTCAATGGCTCTAAATAACTTCAGGTGTAAACCACTATGACCATGTAGAGGCAAATTCAGTAAAAATACAGTTGTTAGGAGGAGATCAGTAGCCCTTTAAGGCCGAATAGAACAAGTTATATTTTTTCCCAGGTGTTAGGACAGGCAGGGAAAGAATGGCTATAACTTGTGACCATACATGTAAGTTAACTGCTTAACATCTGTATCAAGGAACTAAGCACTTTACAATTTTAATATGAGAGTTAGGTCTTTTTTATTATTAAAGGGGAGTAGTTAGCACCTATTAATAATGACTAAGACAATTGGCAAATTAGGTTTTCAATCAATGTCCATGTTTCTCAAATCATATTCTTTCCTAATTAAAGAATCTAGGAGAGTTCTCAACATTGGCTGCATGATAGAATTTTTACGAGCTTCCCAGGTCATCTAATAAGCGGTCACTAACCCAGAGCAATTAAATCAGAAGCTTTAGGGTGTAGAACCCAGATAGTAATTCTGAAACTTCCCAGGTGATTCCAGTGTGCATCTAAGGTTGAAAAACTCTGGTCTAGAATAAATACTATTAATCAGTCATTTAAGGAAAGACTAAACCTATAATATACTTTTGTCCATTAAATCATACCTTATTCACTAACACTAAGCTCTGAAATAATCAAAGTTAGTATATCTTAATATATAAATCTTTCATAATGCAGGTGACACCTGGTACCTATATCACAGGTGGCTTCGATAAGCTGGACAGCTCCAATTTAACCTTATTACAATCTACTTAAAAGTTATCAGAAGCTTTGTTTCTTTAGTGCTCAAAGTTAGGCTTCAGTAATCCCCCCCAAATCTTCCTTTTTTGTGTAAAAAAAACCAAACCAAACAAACAAACAAAAAAACTACCAACTCCAGTAAAAGAGTAGAGTTAGCTGTAATGGGGGCAGAATAATAAACAGGAGTAGAATCTCAGATATACTTCCTCAAACTTATCTTGGTTAGTTATCCTATTTCTACTATAGCTTATTCAGGACTAAAAACCTACACTTCTAGTTTGAACTTAGGTTGCTGTCCTCTTCGTTATTAGGTACTGAACCCTACAATCAACTGATTGTCTTATGTTGGCCATGCAGACAATACATCTAGAGTTTTAGATCATCAGAGGAACTTTAGGCTCTAAAAGAACGCATAGAACACTTTGGAGGGCTCAACTTTGGCCATCTTTACCTTTTGGGATAAATATAACTGTATTCACTCAAATATCATGTTCATTTTTCTCTTAGGAAAAGAATAAACCGTTTTTCATACTAAATCTTTTCTCTCCTCCTATACCATCTTTTTCTTTTCTTTAAACACTGGCCGAGTCATTTGGTATAAACCTAGTCTAATTGATCCCTTAAGATGCTGTACTTTGAGTCTTTTTTTGTTTGTTTTTTTGTTGTTGTTGCTGTTGTTTTTGCGGCACACGGGCGTCTCACTGCTGTGGCCCCTCCCGTTGCGGAGCACAGGCTCCCGACGTGCAGGCTCAGCGGCCATGGCTCACGGGCCCAGCCGCTCTGCGGCATGTGGGATCTTTCCGGACCGGGCCACAAACCCGTGTCCCCTGCATCGGCAGGCGGACTCCCAACCACTGCGCCACCATGGAAGCCCTGTACTTTGAATCTTATCTAAGGCTATCAGAGACTTTTGTTAGAGCCAGCAGCTTCTATATGCAAGTTTTAGGAATTTGATTTCACAAAATAAAAAGTAACCAGTTAGGGCTTCCCTGGTGGCACAGTGGTTGAGAGTCCGCCTGCCAATGCAGGGGACACGGGTTCGTGCCCTGGTTTGGGAAGATCCCACATGCCGTGGAGCGTCTGGGCCCGTGAGCCATGGCTGCTGAGCCTGCGCGTCTGGAGCCTGTGCTCCGCAACGGGAGAGGCCACAGCAGTGAGAGGACCGCGTACGGCAAAAAAAAAAAAAAAAAAAAAAAGTAACCAGTTAAATAATGAATGTCATTCCCCTGCTTGAATTTTGTTACTATGCTTCTGTGAACCTTCTAGATGAGTATTGTCAAAGTTGACGATTTATCGGCTAGAGGTATAATAAGGATTATAGCTCTTTGCTGTTATCTTCCAGGTGGTCTCCTCTAGAAGGTAACATTGACATTTGTAACTGCTGTGAGACTCGAACCTGTAAAAAAAAAAAAAAAAAAAAAAAAAATTTACATCCCTCCATGAAGCTGGCCCAAAGCTACTGGGAGAAAGTTGCGTGGTCAAGGCAGAGTAGGGATCTTATAAGTCAATAGGCAAAGATGTAGGAGTCTCAAAGCCAGTGTCTCACAACCTTTTTTTCTTTTTCAAAATCACTTCCTTAGGGATAAAAATGTTAATTCTAAGAAAAGTTAAATACTAAGGAATAAGAAATTTTCAGGTATGATTGAACTTTTAAGGGCCGTGACCATTGTTAATATCTAAGACTTTTGCTCTAAAAACTGATTTTGGCCCTTTGAGTATGATACTGCTTTTTATTGAGAATTCATGCTCTAAGCTCAGGATGGCTTGAGCTATGTTCTATTAAAAGGGACCATCTGACCTGTCTAATTACCAAATGCAGGAAGTTCTAGGAGAGAGATGGAGGCAGCTGTGCTAGGTGGTCCTCTCTTGACCAGTGCTACTCATGACACCAACAATAGTGCTGGCCAAGTGGAATTAGCTTCATCCCAAGGAGTGATTAACCATAGAGTATAGATAAGAAAGATTCTAAGCATTCTGGCATTAACATTTTACAAGAATCCTAGGTGAGGAGAAGGAACTAGGAACTATAGTGCTATTGGCTTTTGGAGCTAGAACCATAACCACTGCTGCTTTCTTTATAGCATTGCTGTACAAAAGACTGAAGAAATCTACTTGAGAGTTTTATCACTATCCTAATAAATGAATATACATAAGCAGTGGCAGTTCTGTTTCAATATTTGTGTAAGACTTCTTATACAAACTACTTCTTAAAACTAGAAGAGAAACCATAACAGATCCTAACAGTTTTGGACTATAGGGCAATCCATTGCAATTATAGCTTCAACAATTCACTTTCTAGCTAGAATAACTTCTTGTCTCTTGGAATTCCATCCCCTTTTCCTCTTCCCACCCTCCAAGCATTAGTTTCTTTAGCTTTTACCTATGGGCATCCTGGAGGTTTAGGACTATGCGAGGCTGAAGTGTATTTGTGTGGCTGTAACTAAAGATGAGTTTTGTGCATAGACGTTGTCTTTAAATTCCTTAGACTGGAAGAGATATGATCTTTGATTCTCGAATCTCATTTTTGGATGGTATCCATCATCATTGCTCTTCCTTGATTTCTAGCACAGTCCTAGGGCCTGTGTTTCTGAGAATACCAAGTGTTCACCCAGAGATTGTGGTCTACTTGATATAGAATAACAAGTGGTGGGGGGAGCAGGACTAGGGAAATAGGAAGTGATAGAAGGCAGGACATCGGAATTATCTGAAAAGCTTTTTCTAAACACCATTTTTATCTGCCACACCAGTGACCAGAGCTGTCTCTCAATACAGATAGTTAAATAGAATAATTGGACCAAAGGCAAAGAGAAACAAACATTTAGCAGTGCATTTTATATTTGAGTTGTAGAAGAGTCTTCAATGCCTTTTAAAATTGTACTTCTGAGAAGGGAAATATGTAAGAACTTACTCTGAAATATGTAAGAGCTTACTTTAGCCAACTGTCCTTATCTGCAGGCATTATTATTGGGAGAGAAGAAAATAGGTTTCCCCTAACTATGGCCCTTTTGGAGAATAGCATGAATCTGGTTCTGATGGTAGCCTTGCTTTATGCTCTCCTGGAGAAAGGGGATGATAGCACAGTATCCCCCTTCAATAACATGGCCAAGAACTCCCATAGGAATTCTTCGTTAGACAGGACACCTGGACATAAGTTTCTTAATCTTATAAAGAAAATGCAAGAAAGACAAGTTCATTTGTATCTGTTGAACAAGGAAACAACTTTTAGATGACAGGGCTCTTTGCGTTACCTAATTTTCATCGACCATTTCTTGGTTTGACACCTCAGTGATTTCACAGAGTAGAACAATAAGCTTATTTTAATCTAAAAGCATTACTCATTAAGACAAAGCTGTAGTTCATCTCTAGATTCAGTCTACAAATATTGCAGTAGGTCCCATGCAAAAACAGCTTAGTGCAGAGGAATATCCATTAGGGACTGGGTTACGTGGGCAGAAATGAGAACCAAAAAAGAAATCAAGAACTGGGACCAAACAAACCAGTTCAACATTCTGATACTGGCTTCAATGTTAAGAATATTTTAAAATACCAGAAACTTTGGGGGCAGCTCTAAAATATTAGCAAGCATTAGAAAAATCATTTGGAGTGCTGTTAAATCTCAGATTGCTAAGCCTCTTCCCCAGAGTTTCTGATTTAGGAGGGCTGAGCCGAGGCCTGGTAATCTGCACTTATACGGCATTCCCAGGTGATGGTCGTGCTGCTGGTCTGGGAACCGCACTTGGAGGCCATGATTTAGAGAGCTGCAGCTCTTGTGAGGCCTGGTCTTGGGAAGAACATTGGTCACACCTGATGAAGGAAGTGTTTGCTAAAACCCTAATCACAATTATTGCTGTGTGGGAATGTCTGCAGCCTCACATACCTTTAGTCTCATCTTCTTTTTTTTTTTTTTTTTTTTCCTTTTTGCATTATGTGGGCCTCTCACTGTTGTGGCCTCTCCCGTTGCGGAGCACAGGCTCCGGATGCGCAGGCCCAGCGGCCATGGCTCACGGGCCCAGCCGCTCCGCGGCATATGGGATCCTCCCAGACCGGGGCACGAACCCGTATCCCCTGCATCGGCAGGCGGACTCTCAACCACTGCGCCACCAGGGAGGCCCCTAGTCTCATCTTCTAATGAGGCATTGACTCTTTTCCCTTTCACTGCAACTCAGTAGTTTCTTAGCTACTGATATGAGAGTGGGATATGGAAGTAACCTGCCCTCTCCAGTTCTTATTTTCATACAAAAGCTTGGGACTTGGCACTTCCTCCTCCATCCTTAAATCTCCCGGGTCTAACAATACTTAGGATCTTTGGCACCTTCTCTTTTGAAGTAAGCTAGCAGGCCCTCATAGGCTTCTCTTATCTTTTAGCCTCTTGATGATATTATCAATAAAATAACTTCTCATCCCTCTGAAACTCTGACACCCTACATTCTCTAAGGTGTGTGTCTTGTGATGTAATGGAAAAGAAGTTTCATTAGTGACTTCTTCTAAATGCAATTTTTGGCATCCTACTATTTGCATTTCTAACACAACAGGACCCCAAGAATTGTTGCTGGCAATTCTACCTCAGCATCCCAGAGGTGTACCCCTCATTTACTTCAGATACCATAAAAATGAGGCTAACAACACTTAGCAAATGTTGATGAAAGCTAGATGGTGTGCACAGCATCCCTGTCCCTTCTAACCCATATACTAAGGTGAAAGACACTGCCTTCCTCACTGTATAGATATCATTTTCCCTATAGAGGGGCCACTGCCTTTATTCCTTGTTCTAGCAGCAAGATTATAAAACACAGGGTATGGAATATGATTGATTTAAGCCAGTCATGTTAATCAAATTCTTATTTGCCAGTAATTTGTCTAGGGGAGGACATGTGACTAACTCAACACTAGTGACGTAAGGAAATCTTGGGTTTTTGGGGGATAAATTTTCCTCCCTCAGAGAGGGTATGAAAACAGCTCATCTCTCTCTACCCCCTTTATTTCTACTTGGATACTGCTCTATGAAGGTATATTGCTTGGAATCACTGCAGCCATCCTGTGACCATGGGGGAAAGGAGAGGCAATATCAGAGATGCTCACTCAAAGCCCTGACATTGCTGAGCCTCTGAAACATCTCTGGAACTGCCTAACCTTGGATTTGTTTTTATTTGAGAAAATATCTTTTACTTAAGTCACCTTATTAAAAACTAGTTGAATTTGAAACAATTTTAACTGGTCACTAATGAAAGATATATTAGGTGTTTGTTAAATGGCAAAAGCCCTGGCCACTTATTTTCTGGGTTTGTTTTGGAGTGTGGCCTCTGCTTCCCCAGAGGAGTAAAACTTGGTCTTTTGCTTTGATAGGGAAGCAGATGAATGACTCTTGGCTGGGACTCAGCAGGGGCGGTGAGAACAGTCTGGCTTTCTTAAGCCCTAATTAGTCTAACCTAGTTCACAGCCTCCAACAAAGTTGCCGAATTGATTTTTTTTAAATCACCAGGTGCTATGGCAATTGCCATAATATTATGACAGTGCTAATACAATATAACCCAGTTGAAATACAAAGCACTCTCCGGAGAGCAAAGTAGAGAGGCTTTTGTTTGAGCTGGTTCCAAACTTTCTGACCTTCCTAACATAAGTGGGGGTGGGAATGGAGAGGTGAAAGGGAGGCTCAGTATGCTATTCTATTCAAATCATCACTGTAGCTATAGTACTAAGATACCTGTTAGCTCTGGAGATGCCCCTTCACAGATCCTGTCAAACAGCCCATGACTCTGTGACTTAGTGTCTCGGCCTGCTTAACTGGGTGAAGTGTGAACATTCTCTATCCAAAGACCATTCCCCCAGCTAGGCGAAACACTGGCTCTGATAAGGCCCCTCCATCCCCTTCTCCTTCTCCTTTGCTATGGAGCCTGAAATTCTTCTCACTGGCCACTCTTTTAGAGTTAGAAGTTGTGTGCAGGAGGGTGGAGGGGTGTGGTCTAGGGGATGTGCACTTATTCTCTTCAGAAGGGGAATCATAAATTACTCATATTAGGACTTTGTGGCCATGCTAATGGATTACATTTCTTTAGATTATTATGTACTTGTGCATTATAGGGAATGGAGCCAAGGATAAGTGATCTACTTTTTAAAGAAATCCTGGAACATAAACTAGTTGAGATGCTATGTGGATCTTAGGAGATTCAGTATATGAACAGGGGGTTCAAAACAGTGTGATTCTCCCCATGTTGTGTCAATAATCAGGGACAGTACCACCGGTGGTGTGTGCTATGTATTGCGTCCTCTCATCACCGACTCTTAGGCTCCCAGGCCAACCACCTTTGGGCAGAGGACCAACGTTCCCATACCTATCTGATCAACAGACTCAATTAGTCATCTTGTTAAACTGCAGATGTATAGGTTCCATCCTAGAGCTTCTAAATCAGAATCACAGGATGCTTGGGAGCCACTGTTCTTGAGGAGTTATTGCAATATTTTTAGAATTGAGCTTCCTTTTTCTGTGATTCTAAAGTCTAGATGAATCCTAGGGAATGCATCATCTAATGTGACCCCTTTTTATGGGAATGTCAGTCTGGATGACACCTGGGCAGCTCTAGAATATTGTCTCCCAGTTTCATGCCCAAAATTTCTTTTCCTCAGAAGGCCCTTCAGAGGCAGAGGGAGATGCAATGAGCAAAGTTAGAATGTTGGAAGGAAAGGCATCTTTATGGAAAGGCGAATAGATAACTGAGGTCAGTTTACATAAAGTAGTGAGAGGTGATCAGGTAGGAAATATACAAGTTTATTGGCTGTAGAGAGCTGTCAAGGTAAGGCTGAGGTTTTAGCAGCAAGAAATACTGTATTGGTGGAGGTGTGGATAGTATTCAGTAATTTAGTATACAGTACATCATCTCTTCAGATGGACATTGATTCGTGAGGGAAACCAGTACAGTTCGTTACAGTAGTTCAGGCCACTTGGATTAGGATGGCAACTGTGATGGTTGAAAGCAGGGAACACATGAAAGAATGTTAGTTGAGAGACTGTGACTAATTTTAGGAAACAAGGGGGAAAAGCATTAAAAAAGGACGTTTCTAAATCTTGTGCTTTAGGGGCAATAGAGGACCATTGAGTGAACTGGAAAAGATATTTGATTTGGGAGGGAGAAAAGTTGGCTTCTGAACATTATTAAAGAGATCCTAGCAATAGCCAGGTGAACAAGCTGTGTGCCTGACTGAGGCTACGTGGAAGGAGGTTATCGATGGAGGGCAAGTTTCAGTCTGCATTTCCTGGGTTGAGCATGTTGACTGGCACACAAGAAACCCTTTATTTTTGAATGACTAGTAAGCTTGGAAAAGAAAAGGCAAGTGCCTTTACTGAGTTTATTTAATGGTTTGAATTTTGTTACAAAAGAAAATGGTTTTATTTTGGTTTTATTTTTTCCAATCACCATATTTAAACATTCTCTGGATCTCATTTCCATGGCCCTTAATGACATCTTATTATAGATTCCATGGTTTCACTTTGGTTATTAAAACAGTCTCGTTTTGGTCATTAAAACTCTGCTAGATACTAAAATCCAGTCTTATATGACTTAAAAATGGAATCTCATATTCAGATTACACTTTACACTTCTCACTTCTTCTGACTCTTAAGAATGCATGGGAAAGTTGTATAATCTGTTCTCTTACATTTTTTGATCTTTCAGTCTTCCTCTCACTGCCCGGCCCCCAAGTGTGAGATAATCACTGTTGAGGTAGGAGGACAGATGGATAATAGACAAAGGAACTAATGTTTTACCTGGCTGATGTTTTGTATTATAGTTATCTGTATAGCAGGCACTCAAAGGATGGCTGTCTTCTGAGCACATTTTGAGAGATTCTGTGCCCAGCTCTTTTCAAAGATCTCACCTCTAAATAGTTTTAGGATGTGGAAAATATACTCTCTAACTGACTACAGTGTCTACCCTATGCAGGACCTGCCCAAGCAAAGTAAAGCTGGACCAAGAGCAAGTGAAAGTCCAGCCTGTGTCCCTTTATTGCTCATCACTGCCAGCCACCATCTCCACAAGGTGTGTTTAAGATGTCTGAGCCTGACCTCATGCATTTTACTGTTCCAAATAGCTGAAATACACATCAAATGCCCTCTCTTCTTGCCTTGCCAGCAGGCTGCTCCAGAAACCTCCTCCTCTCAGAATACTCCAGGCCAGAAATAGGCATTAGTCTCTACGATACTGTCTTCAAGTTTCAGTATCAGATATAGCTCTCACAGTGTGTGGACTTATGCGTGTGAGTTTCTGAAGCTTAGCATGCAGCCAGTTGAGGAATGAGGTGTCAGTTCCCTTTTCTTCCAGAACCCTCCATTATCTTTTTTTTTTTTGCTTTATAACAAATTTAATCAGTTATACATATACATATGTTCCCATATCCCCTCCCTTTTGCGTCTCCCTCCCACCCTCCCTATCCCACCCCTCCAGGCGCTCACAAAGCACCGAGCTGATCTCCCTGTGCTATGCGGCTGCTTCCCACTAGCTATCTACCTTACGTTTGGTAGTGTATATATGTCCATGCCGCTCTTTCACTTTGTCACAGCTTACCCTTCCCCCTCCCCATATCCTCAAGTCCATTCTCTAGTAGGTCTGTGTCTTTATTCCTGTCTTACCCCTATGTTCTTCATGACATTTTTTTTTCTTAAATTCCATATATATGTGTCAGCATACAGTATTTGTCTTTCTCTTTCTGACGTACTTCACTCTGTATGACAGGCTCTAGGTCCATCCACCTCATTACAAATAGCTCAATTTCGTTTCTTTTTATGGCTGAGTAATATTCCATTGTATATATGTGCCACATCTTCTTTACCCATTCATCCGATGATGGACACTTAGGTTGTTTCCATCTCCGGGCTATTGTAAATAGGGCTGCTATGAACATTTTGGTACATGTCTCTTTTTGAATTATGGTTTTCTCAGGGTATATGCCCAGTAGTGGGATTGCTGGGTCATATGGTAGTTCTATTTGTAGTTTTTTAAGGAACCTCCATACCGTTCTCCATAGTGGCTGTACCAATTCACATTCCCACCAGCAGTGCAAGAGTGTTCCCTTTTTTCCACACCCTCTCCAGCATTTATTGTTTCTAGATTTTTTGATGATGGCCATTCTGACTGGTGTGAGATGATATCTCATTGTAGTTTTGATTTGCATTTCTCTAATGAGTAAAGATGTTGAGCATCCTTTCATGTGTTTGTTGGCAGTCTGTATATCTTCTGTGGAGAAATGTCTATTTAGGTCTTCTGCCCATTTTTGGATTGGGTTGTTTGTTTTTTTGTTATTGAGCTGCATGAGCTGCTTATAAATTTTGGAGATTAATCCTTTGTCAGTTGCTTCATTTGCAAATATTTTCTCCCATTCTGAGGGTTGTCTTTTGGTCTTGTTTATGGTTTCCTTTGCTGTGCAAAAGCTTTGAAGTTTCATTAGGTCCCATGTGTTTATTTTTGTCTTTATTTCCATTTCTCTAGGAGGTGGGTCAAAAAGGATCTTGCTGTGATTTATGTCATAGAGTGCCAGAACCCTCCATTATCTTAAAGGATGGGTCTCTTGGAGTCACTGTCAGGTAGGACAGAAATGCAGTAAAAATACTCTCCCTCCCAAGGCCCATGGTTCCTTGAATCTATGACTTTCCTTTGAATATCTAGTCTTCTGTATAGGCTGAAGGTAGTAGGAGGATGAGGTTAATCCTCACCCCTGCATTGTAATAAATCGTATAAGGATGAGTCTACTGATGTTTCTGTAGAATATGGGAATATCAATTGCCTCTCTTCCAAAGCTTTAGCTAAAAATCTGAGATAATAGGAACAGCCCCCTCACCATCCTAGTATAGGTTTATTCTATGAACAACATTTACTGGTTCTTCTAAGTACCAGATACTGTTCCAGGTACCAAGGATCCCAGATAAGCTCTTTGCTTTCATTGAGCTTATATCCTTCCTGGAGAGTTGGGGGGAGTAGAGAAAAAAAATGATAAACAAATAGGAAAATAGCAAACTCATATCCATGTTAACTATGCAGAGTTAAAACAGGGGATCTATCAGGTGATGGGATGATTAATCTGGAGGGGGTGGGGCAAGCTTCCGAAGAGGGCAAAGTTATATTTTTTTATTGAAATAAATTGGTTTATAATATTGTGTTAGTTTCAGGTATACAGCATAGTGATTCAGTATTTTTGCAGATTATACTCCATTATAGGTTATTACAAGATAATGGGTATAATTCCCTATGCTATACAGTATATCCTTGTTGCTTATCTATTTTACATATAGACAGGTTTGTATCTGTTAATCCCATACCCCTAATTTGCCCCTTCCACTTTCCCTCTCCTACTTGGTAACCACAAATCTGTGAGTCTGTTTCTGTTTTGTATATACACTCATTTGTATTATTTTTTTGGATTTCACATTAAGTGACATCATACGCTGTTTGTCTTTGTCTGACTTATTTCATTGAGCATAATATTCTCTAGGTCCATCCACACATTTCATTGTTTTTAATGGCTGAGTAATATTCCATACCATATATACAACACATCTTTTTAATCTAATCATCTGTTGATGAACACTTAGATTACTTTTTTTTTCTTTTCCTGCAAATAGCTTTTAATTCCACATCATGTATAGCTTTTAATTCCACATCATGTTTGTGAAATTACATGGTAGTACACATACATCTACTTTATTTGTTTTCTCCAAGCTCTGGCTTATATTTTTACTTTCTCTAAGGTCCCTTTTAATGCACAGAAATTTTAAGTCCAATGTAGTCAAATTTATCAGTTGTTTCCTTTATGTCTTACGGGGGTTTTGCCTTATTTAAACAATCCTTTAATGATGTGAGTTCATAAAGCTTTTCATGATCCATCTATAATTCACCTAGAATTTACCTATCTTTTATATAATGTGATATAAGTATACAATTTTATTATTCTTCTGTCCATATGGATAACCATTGTCCCAGCATCATTGTCTTTTCCTAATAATTTACAATGCACCAATTTCATGGTTTTAATTATTATATGTTTCCTATAATACTTTTATATATAATACTATTATTATGTAAAATTATAATAATAATAGACCAGATTTGCTGTTCTTCAAACTTCCTTGGCTATTCTCTGTCCTCAGTTCATATATATACAATTAGATTTCCCTTGCTAAGTTCCATGAAAAAAAAAAACTGATGGGAATTTCATTGAATCTGTGGATCAATTTGGAGAAAACCCAATGTCTTTATAATAGTATGTCCTCTCATCCATGTACATGGTACATCTCTAGAATGTCTTTTAAAAATCTTTTAATTGTTTTGTAATTTTCGCTATAAAGATCTTCTGCCTCTTTTTGTTAGGTTTTTTTTTTTAAACATCTTTATTGGAGTATAATTGCTTTAAACTGGTGTGTTAGTTTCTGCTTTATAACAAAGTGAATCAGTTATACATATACATATGTCCCCATATCTCTTCCCTGTTGGGTCTCCCTCCCTCTCACCCTCCCTATGCCACCCTTCTAGGTGGTCACAAAGCACCGAGCTGATCTCACTGTGCTATGTGGCTGCTTCCCACCAGCTATCTGTTTTACATTTGGTATTGTATATATGTCCACGCCACTCTCTCACTTTGTCCCAGCTTACCCTTCCCCTTCCCCGTATCCTCAAGTCCATTCTCTAGTAAGTCTGCATCTTTATTCCCATCTTACCCCTAGGTTCTTCATGACCATTTTTTTTTAAGATTCCATATATATGTGTTAGCATACGATATTTGTTTTTCTGTTTCTGACTTACTTCACTCTGTATGACAGACTCTAGGTCCATCCACCTCACTACAAATAACTCAGTTTCATTTCTTTTTATGACTGAGTAATATTCCATCGTATATATGTGCCACATCTTCTTTATCCATTCATCTGTTGATGGACACTTAGGTTGCTTCCATGTCCTGGCTATTGTAAATAGAGCTTCAGTGAAGATTGTGGTACATGACTCCTTTTTTTTTTTTTAACATCTTTATTGGAGTATAATTGCTTCACAATGGTGTGTTAGTTTCTGCTCTATAACAAAGTCAATCAGTTATACATATGTGCCCATATCTCTCCCCTCTTGCATCTCCCTCCCTCCCACCCTCCCTATCCCACCCCTCTAGGTGGTCACAAACCACCGAGCTGATCTCCCTGTGCTTTGTGGCTGCTTCCCACTAGCTATCTATTTTACGTTTGGTAGTGTATATATGTCCATGCCACTCTCTCACTTTGTCACAGCTTACCCTTCCCCCTCCCCATATCCTCAAGTCCATTCTCTAGTAGATCTGTGTCTTTATTCCCATCTTACCCCTAGGTTCTTCATGACCTTTTTTTTTTTTCTTCTTGATTCCATATATATGTGTTAGCATATGGTATTTGTTTTTCTCCTTCTAACTTACTTCACTCTGTATGACAGACACTAGGTCCATCCACCTCACCACAAGTAACTCAATTTCATTTATTTTTATGGCTGAGTAATATTCCATTGTATATATGTGCCACATCGTCTTTATCCATTCATCTGTTGATGGACACTTAGGTTGCTTCCATGTCCTGGCTATTGTAAATAGAGCTGCAATGAACATTTTGGTACACGACTCTTTTTGAATTACAGTTTTCTAAGGGTATATGCCAGTAGCGGGATTGCTGGGTCATATGGTAATTCTATTTTTAGTTTTTTAAGGAACCGCCATACTGTTCTCCATAGTGGCTGTATCCATTTATATTCCCACCAACAGTGCCAGAGTATTCCCTTTTCTCCACACCCTCTCCAGCATTTATTGTTTCTAGATTTTTTGATTATGGCCATTCTGACTGGTGTGAGATGATATCTCATTGTAGTTTTGATTTGCATTTCTCTAATGAGTAAAGATGTTGAGCATCCTTTCATGTGTTTGTTGGCAGTCTGTATATCTTCTTTGGAGAAATGTCTATTTAGGTCTTCTGCCCATTTTTGGATTGGGTTGTTTGTTTTTTTGATATTCAACTGCGTGAGCTGCTTGTAAATTCCAGAGATTAATCCTTTGTCAGTTGCTTCTTTTGCAAATATTTTCTCCCATTCTGAGGTTTGTCTTTTCATCCTGTTTATGGTTTCCTTTGCTGTGCAAAAGCTTTTAAGTTTCATTAGGTCCCATTTGTTTATTTTTGTTTTTATTTCCATTTCTCTAGGAGGTAGGTCAAAAAGGATCTTGCTGTGATTTATGTCATAGAGTGTTCTGCCTATGTTTTCCTCTAAGAGTTTGATAGTGTCTGGCCTTACATTTAGGTCTTTAATCCATTTTGAGTTTATTCTTGTGTATGACGTTAGGGAGTGTTCTAATTTCATTCTTTTACATGTAGCTGTCCAGTTTTCCCAGCACCACTTTTTGAAGAGGCTATCTTTCCTCCACTGTATATTCTTGCCTCCTTTATCAAAGATAAGGTGACCATATGTGTGTGGGTTTATCTCTGGGCTTTCTATCCTGTTCCATTGATCTATATTTCTATATTTTTTGTGCCAGTACCATACTGTCTTGTTTACTGTAGCTTTGTAGAATAGTCTGAAGTCAGGAAGCCTGATTCCTACAGCTCCGTTTTTCTTTGTCAAGATTGCTTTGGCTATTCAGGGTCTTTTGTGTTTCCATACAAATTGTGAAATTTTTCATTCTAGTTCTGTGAAAAATGCCAGTGGTAGTTTGATAGGGATTGCATTGAATCTGTAGATTGCTTTGGGTTGTATAGTCATTTTCACAATGTTGATTCTTCCAATCCAAGAACATGGTATATCTCTCCATCTATTTGTATCATCTTTAATTTCTTTCATCAGTGTCTTATAACTTTCTGCATACAGGTCTTTTGTCTCCTTAGGTAGTTTTATTCCTAGGTATTTTATTCTCTTCGTTGCGCTGGTAAATGACAGTGTTTTCTTAATTTCACTTGCAGATTTTTCATCATTAGTGTATAGGAATGCCAGAGATTTCTGTGCATTAATTTTGTATCCTGCAACTTTACCAGATTCATTGATTAGCTCTAGTACTTTTCTGGTAGCACCTTTAGGATTCTCTATGTATAGTATCATGTCATCTGCAAACAGTGACAGCTTTACTTCTTCTCTTCCAATTTGTATTCCTTTTATTTCTTTTTCTTCTCTGATTACTGTGGCTAAAACTTCCAAAACTATGTTGAATAATAGTGGTGAGAGTGGACAGCCTTGTCCTGTTCCTGATCTTAGAGGAAATGGTTTCATTTTTTCACCATTGAGGACGATGTTGGCTGTGGGTTTGTCATATATGGCCTTTATTATGTTGAGGTAAGTTCCCTCTATGCCTACTTTCTGGAGGGTTTTTATCATAAATGGATGTTGAATTTTGTCAAAAGCTTTCTGTGCATCGATTGAGATGATCATATGGTTTTTCCCCTTCAGTTTGTTAATATGGTGTATCACATTGATTGATTTGAATATATTGAAGAATCCTTGCATTCCTGGGGTAAACCCCACTTGATCATGGTGTATGATCCTTTTATTGTGCTGTTGGATTCTCTTTGCTAATATTTTGTTGAAGAATTTTGCATCTATGTTCATCAGTGATACTGGCCTGTAGTTTTCTTTCTTTGTGACACCTTTGTCTGGTTTTGGTATCAGGGTGATGGTGGCCTCGTAGAATGAGTTTGGGAGTGTTCCTCCCTCTGCAATATTTTGGAAGAGTTTTAGAAGGATAGGTGTTAGCTCTTCTCTAAATGTTTGATAGAATTCTCCTGTGAAGCCATCTGGTCCTGGGCTTTTGTTTGTTGGAAGATTTTTAATCACAGTTTCAATTTCAGTGCTTGTGATCGGTCTGTTCATAGTTTCTATTTCTTCCTGGTTCAGTCTCGGAAGGTTGTGCATTTATAAGAATTTGTCCTTTTCCACCTGAGTGTCCATTTTATTGGCATATAGTTTGGATTACTATTAACTCTCAATATTCACTTGATAAGTGGCGGCCTTGGGGATAGTTAGGCTTACACAATAGAGCTGGGGTCAGCAAACTACAGAGAACCACAGAACCTGCCATTTGTTTGTGTAAGTTTTATTGGGACACAGTCACAGCTGGTTCTTAACATACCGTCTGTAGCTGTTTTTACACAACAGCTGGAGAGTTGAATGATGAGCGACCTTACAGAGGACTGTATGGTTTACAAGCCTAAAATATTTATCCTCTGGTTCTTTACAGAAAAAGTTTGCTGACTCTCGCTATAAGAATAAAATGTGTTGCGGTGTGACAATACACTAAGAATCTGAATAACATACCAAGATGAAAGTTATTTTTATTATTCAATGAATTAGTTATATTTTTCCTGCTCTACAATCAGTCCATCACAGAATCACTGAATTCCTAGGTGCAGTTGCTTTTCTTACTAATTAGAATTACTTATCAAACCTGTTAATGGAATAAGCATCTGGCACCCATGGATATTTGCCTGGTCTGGCTATTGGATACAGTTTGCTTCTCATTAAGGTCGAATATTTATTGATATATTCGATCCAGAATCTATCACAAATATCAGGGCACTCTCACAGCAAAGTTTAGGTTCTCGCTTATGGGGTGTGAGTAATGTCAGCATTTGTGCCAAAGAATGCCTTCAGAGACACTTAAGACCATTTCCTTGCATATTTACTTCCTGTTGTTTGACTCCTATGAAATATTTTTAAATGTTTTCCCTTTCTAATTTGTGTCCTTTTACAAAGTGTTTGTCAAATATTGATTCCCTTCCACAATGGGGCTTGAATGCAGCTGATGGTTGTTTTGTTTCACAACTTTGATTAATGCAGCTCTTGCTGCTGCCAAAGTCCTTTTTTGTGTACCAGCTTCATCCATTGACCTCGGCTCTGTGCTAGGAACAGGGTTTGTTTAATGGTTGCAGCTGGGGGATCACACATCCTCTTCCTGATTTTATAAGTTGTGCTACTATAGAGCTTTTCATCTATGGTCTCAGTGCCTTTTCCCAGTGTTCTAATTGAGGCAACACAACAGCTCTGCTGTAGAGGATATAATTATGCTCATTCTTTTGTGCAGACGCCAACAACAAGGTAAACAACTTTGTCCAAGTTCATGGAGGAAGTTCTCAGTTATAGTGCTATTTTTTTCTATCAAATATGCAAATGTGATCGGCCCTTTTTGTGATCACAGTTGTCTCTCCTGTTCCCTGGTTCCCACCATTTTACCTCTCGTTAATGGCTTTCGTGTTTGTATTCACCAGTTCCTCCTGCAGCTTTCTGGATCTTTTCTCCTGATGTGACCCCAAACTTGATTGTTTATACCAATTCTTGTACTTTCCACAGGGCATCGTAGATGCACTCAAACAGGTATAAGTGTCCATTTTTAATCACGCTACAAGGCTGAGCCCTCTGGAACCTCTCTTTGCTGCTAGTCTTAAGCCTGACCAGACTCACTCAGTGTAGCATTCTGGCCTTACTTTCTCTGTCACTGTTCTTTTTTGGCTTGTTCTTTTATTCTTCTTGGCCTTCATTTGTGTTCTCTGAAAGCATATGTGTTTCATGAGTTTTTTCCTTTCTTCTTGCTTCTGCTTGGATTCCACAATTACCCCTTTCATGACCTACACTCCCTCAAATAGTCCAGAATGTTTCCTGTCTCCAAGACTTCTCTAGACAGATTGGATGTTCTATCTCAACCACACAGAGTAAAATAAAGCTTGCCTGGACTTCAGAATTATCTTCACTACTAGCGCTTATTCTACTTTTCTATTTGTTATAGGTCATTCCTGAGCTTTAAGGAAACAGAAGAATAGGAGATCATTTCTCAATGAGTTTTGTTAATATGCTTTGGAAACTCGTGCTTAAAGAAAACCAGTCCCAGCATAGAATGATAGCATCAGTCAGATATATCCTAGAAGTTGGACAAAATATAAGAGAATATTTATTTGATATTTTCCAATTAATATGATCTTTCAGTTTAGAAATGAATACCATGAGAAGAGTATTAAATTGAGCCTCAGGTTTATTTTTTAAAATTTTACTTTTTTTTTTCTGTTTGTTTTTCTTTCTTTCTTTTCTGCCCCAACCCCCTAATCCTCTTTCTACACTGCTTGTCACAATAATCTTTGTAAAATCTGAATCTGTCATTGCCTTGGAATAGTCCTCTGACTCATTGCCTAAATGTTGAGATGCACACTGTATAGTGATTGATACAAACTCTTCATAATATATTATTGTTTTATCTTTCTCTATTTGGAATGCCCTCTCCATCTCTCCCTTGCCTGTCTTCCCTACTTTCTAATTTAGGAAGGACCACCCACCCATCTGCCAGGATTCAGTATAAGCATCACACCCTCTATTACTTCTCTTATGAACCCGCCTTCTCTGCCAGAAGAATAGACTATCCTTTCCTTTCTGCTAAAACAATGTGAATACAAGTCACAATCAGCCTCTTCACTCATCTATAGCAGATTGTGCATCATTAATGGCAAATTTGGAACTAGGTCCTGGACCTCAGATACGGGTGTCGAAAATCTTCAGATTCCAACTAACTATTTGAAATGAATGAAACCATGCCTAGCCAACCCCAATGATGAACTTCAGTGATGTGTGGGATATAAATTGATATGTTATGAGCCAAACCTGTTGTTTTGTTTTTAATCTAGCAAAACATCTTGAACTAGAACTTGAGTGTTTTATGCTTAAACTACAGCATAAATACTGTGATGCCTAAACTAGGTGTTTGCTTCATTCTAGTCCCTGATTCTTATCGTCTACTCATAACTAGCCCAGTGACACTACCAATACCATTGACTTTGTCCAGCTGGTACTACTTTGCTGCAGTGCTTTATTTGGAACCTTATCCTAAACAAGGAACACATGTGAAGCAAATCTTATTTTCTGTGCTGACAATATTTGATGTCTCATGCCCTTACACAAAGTAGTCGCCTGACATAAATATTGCTTTTGAAAACTGAAAAAGTGTCTGTTTCCCCCAATTATACATCTATCACATGGTGATTTATAAAATATTTAGAACATATGAAAAAACAAATTGAAGAAAAATATATTACTCATAAATTATTTCCTGTCCCCCTCTGCCAAACAGGGTGTTATCTTTTTGGTATGTTTTCTTCTAGTATCTTTCCACATGTATTTCTATGAATTTTTTTTAAAATAAGATATACATATACTTCAGCTCTAGTTTCTCAATTCAGTTTCAAAGACTATTGAAACTAGACAGAACCAACAAGATGATCTCATTCCTAATGTCTCATTTCACAAATAGGGAAACAGACTACACAAATATCACACACCTAATAAAGCATGGGACCAGAGCTTGGATTCTAATATTCGTATATAAAGTTAAATTCTGCTATGAAATTGAAACACATTTATAAAACCCAATCTTTGTATGTATTATTCATTTCCAGTTATTTTAGCTTTAGTGGTGGCATGACGTGATTAAAGAAATAACTTTACACTGGCATACATAAATAGAAATCTAATATTTTGTCTTCAGGGTACATTAGATTTATTAGGTTTTATTAGGTTTAGTCATGTCATGCTTTCATAAAATCTGGCCAAATATCTAGGGTAATATAAAAGCAGAATGTATTCTTCTTGGGAGGAAAGTTCTCTATTTTTATCATTTTAACAAATTGTTCAGTTTAGTATACTGGAGGGAAAAAAGGGAAAAAGAATACTCAGTTGTGACACTACATATTTCAAAACAAAAGTCAGAAGGCTTGTGAGGGCCAGAAATCAATCATCTCAGAATAATTTCAATACTAGTCGATATCATTAATTATATTTCTTTGTTTGTAGAGTGCTGACAATAGTCTCACTTTCTTTAGGTCAAGAAGTGACAAGGGAATAATGCAGGATGCTGGAACAGACATAGACAAAATACTGGCTTAAAGTTCCTGATATTTTTCTGTAAATTAGAAGCCTAAATCTACAGGGCAGAGTTTCTACTTATACATACTGCAATCTAAGTCTTTTATTTCCACTCAAAAACTTTAAAAGTAATGGCTACAATTTACTTGCCATGTTCTTTCTCTTGATTCTTCCCTTCCCCATCATTTATGCTTAGGTGTGTATATATAGAAGCTTTTTTCTTTCTTGTCACCATCTGCTTCTTGCTGAGCTCAAACTAGGTAACAACCGCCTATCTGTGATCAAATGCTATCCCCCAAGGCACATATCATGACAAGAGGGAACACATCAGGCAGGAGGAGGGAAAGGTGGTTAATTTTAAAGAATGGAAGCTGTGATTTGGACATAAATAGATTGGTAATAATCCCTGAAAGTACCTGCCACTTAGAACAGGAGGAAAAAAAAGCCAAACAAGCGGAATGGTTATGATAAAGTATAGTTCTGATTTCAGACTCTCAGGGTTATAAGAAACCGAAAATCATTCCTTTTATGACACAACACAAGAAGATTGTCCAGGGTGTATGTGCACACCTCCAGGGAGGGAAGACCTCTGTTTTTGGCAAGCAAATCTACAGTTGAAAGCTTCCTATGGTCCCTGGCTCTGGACTGCCTGTGATCCTTTCTCACTGGGCCCAGTAGGGAGGAACTACTCATTCTATTTGGCAGTTTTTCCATTCTCTGCTAGACCTATCTGCCATCCCCCACACCCCACACCTTCTCTTCTCTAAGATAAGCATGTTTTTCAAAATTTCCTGATGTGGTAGGTATTTAGGCTTTCTAACCATCTAACTAATCCTAAAACCTTTCCAATGTGGTAAGCTACCTTTAATGGGTACGATACTGTAGGTGTGTTCTGACAGAGCAGGTTGGACTGACACCTTGTCCTGTTACATGGCTATGAATTCAATGAAATATCCACTCTCTTTTTGGAGGCCACATTGTATGGTTGACTTCCATACCATGGAAGACAGTAGACTTACTGTCTGCTAAACTATCTCAAATGTCTGTGTTATTTCCGAAATGCATTACTTTGACTTATAATTGTACCGAAGTAAATTATCTTTCATAGATTTCTATTAATTTTCATTTTGATAGACTTTATCAATTATTATTAAAGACATCTTTGGATCAAAAAATGAACATTGAATGCTCCCAGATGACAGGAGGGGATATCTCAGCAGTAAACATCTTGACTACCTGGTTTCTTGTGGCCATTTGGGGAGAGGGTGTTGATTTTTTTTCTGGTTTTCATCAATGTGCCAAAAATAAGATATTTAACTGAGAACCATGATCTACAAAGCTCTTAGCATCATCAAGTCTATTTCTCACACTTTTGACAGCAGAGTTGTACCAGGAGATTTATTTAAGACATATTTTACTGTGGACATTTAAAAATATATACAGAAGCAAAGAGAACAGTACAATAATTTCAATATGGCTATCTTTTTCAATTCATTTGAATTCAACCATTTTCAACACTGGCCAATCTTGTTTCATCCACACCCTACTCACTCTGCCTGAATTATTTTTGAGGCAATCTCAGAAATCACATTCTATCTCTAACTATTTTGTTATATATATTTTAAAGATAAGGCCTCTTTGTTCTAACAAAACAATAATATCATTATTACAACTAAAAATGAATATCAATATAAACATTATCCTTAGAATCATCAGATATTCAGATAGTGTTCACCTTTCCCAAATTATATTTTATATTTATTTCTTTGCTTCACTTTATTTTTCCTTTTATTTTTTTCATTTTGTTTGAATCCGTATATATATATAATATATATATAGTAACTGGTTTGCATGTCTCTTGTCTCTTAAGGCTCTTTTCATCTCTATAATTTTGTGAATTTTTATATTGTTTTTGAATATATATATATATATATATATATATATGGGGGGGTTGTCCTGTAGAGCTTCTCACAGTTTAGATTTTCTGATTGCCTCCACATGGTGTCGCTTAATATGTTATGTTTCTCTGTCCTTTGAATTGTTTAAAATTCATTAGTTAGATCTAGAGACTTGATCAGATTCAGGTTCGTATTTACTTATTTACTTTTGCAATAATACTTCATAGGTGGTGCTGTGCTATGCTCTTCCATTATGAGGTATATGATGTTTGGTGATTGGAGATATGTGTGTTGTATTTAATATCAATTATCTAGCATCTCCCAAAGGTGACTAGAGGTATGTGTGTTGTATTTAATGTCATTATGCCCTCATGGGCTTAAATGTATTGAATATGTTTAATCTATTTCATTTATTATCTTTATTGGTACTTAAGTTGTCCCTTCTTTGGCCAGTACCATTTAGTTTGGCTTCTCACTCCTTTTGATAGGACTCTACTAGTCTCTGATAACTTCATAGCTTTCTGATATCTCAGGATTGTCTTTATATCATGAGTGTTGAAGTTATAAACATAGGGACCAATAGCTCTAATAAGTCAAACGTTCAGAGTATCTTTCTTGAGAGAACAAGAGGAGGCACTTTCATGGCCAAATGAATTCTAGATTTTGCTTTCTAAAACAGAGAGTGTAATAAAAACCAAGAAAGAGAGTTACAGTTTAATACTTGGTTTCATATTCAAAGTTGGAGCATGGAATTGTCATGGTGGACTTTTCTTGGATAATAGAATAGCTTGTATCACTGAGAAATAATAATAGCATAGAATCCCAAACAACCAAAATAATGCTTTTAGATTCAGCATCTGTTTGTTTTCAATGACCCTATGTTCAAAGTCCACAATAGTGCCAAAATCATGTAATCAGAGAGACAAGTATACATGTAAATTATGATAAAAATACCATCTCACATTTGTATAACGTTTCAAACTTCACACAGTACTTTAACATACATTATCTCCATTTGATTGCAGTCTTTATGACAGATGTTTAAAGGGAAGAATAAACTCAAGGATTATGCTAGTAAGTTGTTACTATCTGGGGAAATTTCAGGGGATTTTGCTTCTCTGGTTTAAAGAATGAGGAAATATGTGAAATAGTAGATAGATACCCACTGACTTCATTCTGGTAGTATTGGTGTTGTAGTACTGAAAGAAAAATAAAGTTAGGATTATAAAATTGAAATGAGTTAATGGTTATAAAAATAGGAGTATACAGATATATACACAGGTATATCATTTTTATAATATTCATATTTATGAGCACAGTTGGATACACCAAAGATTTTTGTGCTGGGATAGATGGTAGCATGGTCACTTGACCAAATGCATTGACCTGTTGCTTTTTCTAGGTTGAATATTTTCCCCCTTGTATTTCATCTGTCTCATTTTTAATATTTTCTACTATTTTTTCAAATTCACTAAGAATTTGGAGTGCTGAATATCTCCAGTTATTTTAGTGACATGTCTGGAAAATAAAGGAGTATTTTTCTGGAAAGTGATTTGCAGATAGTTATCCTTCTGGGCTTGAAGAAATCTAAAGAGTGATTTTTAGTTAGCTTCATCTTTTAGTACTAATCACACCTAAGGTAGTGGCAGTGGAGGGAGGGGGCAAATGTGTAAAGACAGTCCCACTGCAACACAGTCAGTGCAATGGTGGAGAGATGTGCAGTATATCATGGGGGTGGAGGAGGAGGACACCTGACCTGTCCTTCTACCCCAGGTACTTAGCACAGTACTGTGAGCATAAAGCAGGGCTCATTGGTTACCGCAAGTAAAATTATGTTGAGATTTGTCACTGTTCCATGAGAGGAAATGATTTCACTGTTCTCACCAATACATTTTCATCAAAGTGACTTATTTTCTAGGAAAAAAATGCTTTTCAATAATCTGCATCAAACACCTTTTTCAAGAAAAGGAACAGAACAATGTAGAGTAGCTAGAACCATTCTCCATGCTGGGATTTAGGGGTCTGAGAGCATCTTTCGCTGTCTTAGTACCCAGGATCGATGCAGCTAATCCCATTAATGGGTTGTGCTTCCCTTCCTCCCTTATCACACTACCAGATACCAGGGGTGTGACGATCAAAAGTTTTTTATAGTATAATTTATTTCTGAAAAGTTGCCAGAAATGATTATTAATTCCAGACCATGAGCCAAGTGCTAGAATCTCCATGGCTTATCATCACTAAGCTGGACAAGGTAAGGTCAGGTGCCTGCCTTGCTATTCTGTTGCTCTCCACTAAAGAGATAATATGGAAAATTCTGCTTAAAAAGCTGTCTTTTCAAAAGGAATTGCTGACCAAAGAACCTACCATTAAATAGGTGAGATTATTGACCTTAACCAAAAGATCTAATGTTGACAGGCTACCTCTAAGCACCTAAGACTTAATGGTCTCTGTCTACAAAGCCCTTTGATACAGCTTTTATCTTCATATGTACATAAACTGTGAGATTTAGAATCTGCTAAGGTGTCCTAAATACCATTAGTTATTTTTATGGCTACCTTTAGCAATATTTTAAATACCAGATTATCTTATTTGAATGCTGGTAATTTTAGGAAACTCTAAGTTTCCAAAGGCTTACAGTATATCTTCTTTTTGGCTAACAGTTGGCTCTTATTAATTGATTAGTGAGGTCAATAAATTATCTGGTATCCTTTACATTTCCAACAACTGACACTTTCAAATGATGAAGCATTTCAGGTCTAGAGCATCCTCACCGTCCATCGAGAAATACTGAGAGGGAAGTAAGCCTCTACCCCTCAGTGACAGTTTTTAGGAACTTGCCATTTCTCTGATTAATTTCCATATATTGTTTTTGAAGTCTCTTCTCTGCTGTCTTCTTTCCAGTTTTACTGTTAGGTGAATGATTTTCTCTTTTCTCCATGTCTCAGTGTATGCTACCATGGATTTCACAGAGCTAGTTTCTCACTCCATGTCCTGTGTGATTAAAAATCATTTGTAAATCAGGCTGTACTTAGATAAAAGCCTCAGCGCATCTGGGATATAATGGAGTGAGATCAACAGTCTCCACTACATCCTCTTCTAACTTCTCGTTAAAATAATAATGACAAATAAAAGAGAAGACTATTCAATTACATTTGGAAATTATGGATAACAGCCAACAATTTTACTATAGGAAAAAAATTTCTACTGTTTGTTACATGGACAAGCTTACAGAAAATCACAATTAGTTGATTAGGTCAATCTAATTAACAGCTTCAGCCAACAAAATATTGTATACACCTGCCTTGAAAACTAAACTCCAATACCAAAGAGCCTCTCGGTAGAAATTTAGGAGTTGTCTCCTGAACTTGCTTAGGTCATGTTTTCTCTTAATACCCCATACACAATTTATACCTCACTGGAAATTCTATTTCTGTGCTTAGTTAGAAAATACAATTCCTGGTACAAAATAAGGCATGTATAGAGGTAAATTAGTGGTTGGGAACCACACACCATGATGTAGACTCTCCATAGAAAGCTTATGTTGATGAAGGAGCTATCAGAATGACAGAGACCTGAATGAAGGGCTTGTTGGAGGGATATACTACATATGGTCAAGAAGAATCATTACTTGTTAAATTTCTTTAAAATAAAAATGCTTAGCATAGTTAGATAACCATGAGATTTAAAGATAGATGAATGGTGTGGATGTGATGGTAAGAACTTTTGCAGCTAATATAAGGGACAGCCACTTGAATATTTGGAAAAAATCATACCTCTTTGAAAGACATTTCAATAAAATAAACAAAAAATTAGATGTATTCCATTAAGTTATGGGAAGCTCAAATGTACATTTGAAAATCTTCAGGTTGGTAATTGAATTTTTTGATTAAAAATTTTTTTTAATGATATCAAAATTTCTAATCACTGAAGAATAAAGGTAAGCAAAAACTAGACCATAATGCAAGATAGATGACCAAGGAAAAATAGAAGGAGTATAAAAATTTTAAGTATAAAATATGAGCAAGTATAGCTGCTATGACAACATATTTAAATAGTAGCTACTTTATTATAAAAGCAGTTTTGGAATTATATTAATATAACACTACTATCTGACACCTTCAAGATGTATAACACAAATACTGTATAGAAAAAGAAGTTAAAGGAAAGGTCAACAATATAAACAGGAAAAGCGGTATCAATATTATTAATCAGACAATGTAGAAGTATAAAGTGAGGGAAAGAGGGTCACTATATTTCAATAAAAGTATAATAAAGCAATTTTAATTTCTACTGTGTCACTCTCCAAAATATGTATTACAAATCCTATTAATTATGTTTTGAGACAATATCAGGAATCTTATTTGTGGAAGATTTCCATTCCTCTTGTCTGGTACAGATCAACAGGACATAACACTGTTTTGGATAAAATAAATAGAGCTTAGAAAACACATCTCTTCTTATAGAATACAGTGATGACTGAGTGTCATGAATTTAGTTTTGATTGGATAAAATCTTCACTTTGGGAACTTATTTGATTTTAACTTAGAAGATGAAAAAAACTTATAAATAAACTGGTGACATTAACATTTTTAAGCATACATAATCAAGTATTTTCTGAGTGCGCTCAGAAGGTAAGTTGAGCAGGGAGGCATGAGACACTTAATCCATGCAACTGACAGGAATACTTTCCTTCAAATATTAAAGGCATTTAACTGAGGATTTTTTGTCCTGCTTATCTTGACTCATCTTTCCATGTTACAGGATATCCTCTGTTTTTGTCTTATTTGGGAAAAACTAAAGATACTGCTAAAGGCTCTTTTCCCATATAGGTTATTACAGAGTATTGAGTAGAGTTCCCTGTGCTATACAGTATGTCCTTGTTGATTGTCTATTTTATGTACAGTAGTGTGTATATGTTAATCCCAGCCTCCTAATTTATCCCTCCCCCACCTGAGAATCTGAAAAAGAATAGATACATGTATAACTAAATCACTTTGCTGTACACCTGAAACTAACACAACATTGTAAATCAACTATACTCCAGCATAAAATAAAAATTTAAAAAAGATATTGCTAAAGGTGACTGGGAAAGGTTTATAATTTTATTGGGAGATAAATAATTTATATCTTTTGACATTTCACTTTAGGAGATGATACTAGTACCCCTTCCCTTTCTTTTACTTCTCCAGTTTCACTAATTTGGGGCATATGTACTTTCATTTTAATATTCCTAAGATTGAATTTTATGTTATAAACCACAATGAAGTTTTTTTTGAGTGTGTGGTTCGTCTATGGATTTATTCTAGAGTTTCTAAAAAATATATTGAACAGTAATTACATTATAGTGCCTGTGAAAATACTATTCACTGCATAGCCAAGAAGTGAACTCATCCTATATTTATACAGTTTTTGGTATTTCCTATTCCTCTTATAATTGATAATGTCTTTTCACTCATGTTCAGTTTTTCTCTTGTTTGCCTTTATCACATTCTCATTGTCCTTTCCCTGTTCTGCAGCAAATCCCACCTTCTATTGAGTCCCCTTTGCCCAGAGACCTCCTTCCAAGAGCCCTCAGCAATTCTGCCCCTAATGCAGATGCTGTTCTTTAAAACTTCTAAATAGCTGTCACTTTGACATTCCTTCTATGTTTTCCTAGGTAGATTTCTTCCTTTATTTCATGTTTCTTAATTCTTAGATTACTCATTGGTTTCATTAACACTTTCTTAACTAACTTCATAAAGAAAGGTGGGTGAGAGATAAATTTTCTAAGTTCTTATATATCTGAAACTACTTTTATTCTACAACGGCACTTGATTAATAATTAGGTAGAGTATGGAGTTCATGGTGAAAATTGTTTACCTAAAAAACTTGAAGGGCATTGCTGCATTGTCTTCTTGGATCTAGTGTGACTGATGGAAAGTGTGTCAATTTGGTTATTGTTTCTTTTGGGATGACAATTTTCTCCCTGTGAACACGTTTAGGGCCTTTCTTTATCTTTGATGTTATGAAATTTCACAATAATATTCCTAGAGATAGGTCTTCCTTTATTCATTTAGAGCGGCCTTTTCAATCTGGAGACTCTGAGCAAATGTCAGTTATTTGTCCTTTAATAATTTTCCTGGCATTTTCTCTTTTCTCTATTAGGCAGATGTTCTAGATTGATGCTCTTTTATTTTTCCTCTTTTCTTTCCCATTTCTTTGTGTTTTTTGTTTTATATTATGGATGGTTTTCTCAACATTATCTCCTAAAACTTCTATTTATTTTTCTTTACCAGTCATGTTTTAAAATTTCAAGAGTTTTCCCTTGTTCTCTGACCTTTTTTCATAAATTCCTGATTTTAAAGATAAACTAACTGAAAACACTAGTTAGAGACATTTTATAACTTTCTCCACCACCCCAATTCATCATTATTCTCTAGGACTTTTTTTTCCTGTTTACCTTGGTCTTCATCAGTTTTCAGGATTTCCTCAAAAGATGTTTGTTTGTATTTAAACATGAGGAAATGGAAGGCCATTTGAGATCTCAGGGTACTTGTGCTACGTTTCTGAAATGATTGGCCATTACTGGGGTGACAGAGGTAATACATGTTAGGACTCCTAAATGTTGGATGCAGAGGGTTTAATCTGAATCTCCAACTTGACATTAGCATCATAATTCACTCCCACCATCTGTCCGTTTTATCTTGTGTTCCTCAGTTCCAAGTTCCCCTGAGGTACTTCCAAGCAAATAACTTTCTCTTCAGCCATGTACGCCTCTATACACATTCTAGGTTGTATTTGCTCTGCCCTGTTGCATCACTTACTGCATTGTTTTATTACTTACTGAAATCTCTCATTCTTAGATAACCCATCTTCTATTTATTACTTGTTGTATGACTATAAGTTTTCTATTCTTTTACAATAAATGTGATGTTACCCTTAGGATGGAGAGAAGTTGACATGTGATCAGTCTGCCATCTTTAAAAAGCTCAATTTGGTTCTTACTTAACTTTGTAAGTGCTCATAGACACAAAAAATACCAAAAGTGATGCTTTATTGAATTGACAGAGAAGAAAATGCACATACTTAAAATGTACACTTTGATAAATTTTGACATATGCATATGCTTGTGAAACAAACACAATAAAAATAATGAACATAGCCATCACCCCCCCAAAGTTTCCTCATGCCCATGTAGTCCTTCTCTCTCACCCTGCCCCCTCCTTAACCTCCACCAACAACTTCTGTCTGGTTCTCTGTCATATAGATTCGTTTGCATTTCCTATAATTTTATGTAAGTGGAATCATATTCAACCTTTTTGTCTGGCTTCTTTCACTCAGCATATTACTTTGAGATTCATCCATGTTGCTTAATATATCAAAAGTTCATCATTTTTATTACTGAGTAATATTGCATTGTATGGTTATACTACAACTTGTTTACTCATTCACCTGTTGATGGACATTTGGGTTGTTTCAAGTTTTTGGCTATTAATAATAAAGTTTCTATGAACATTTGTATATAATTCTTTGCATAGACATGCTTTTATTTCTTTTGAGTAGGTTCCTAATAGTGGAATGGCTGGATCACATGGTGGGTGCAAGATGGTCTCAGCCTGATGTGTCCCTCTGCAGTCATGTTTAGAGGGCCTAGGCTTCTGAAGCTTTGGAAATAGGAGCTGATCCAATTGAATTTTTTTATACCAGCAAAAAGATTTATGAAAGATGATTTTTAAGACCTACCATTTAAATTACCATTTTTTAATAGCAACAAACATTGAAGTACTGCTATGGACTGAATTGTTTCCCCCCCAAATTCATATGTAAAAGTCTAAACTCCCATTGTGAGTATATTTGGAGATAGGGCCTTTATGGAGGTAACTAAGGTTAAATGAGATCATAAGGGTGGAGCTCTGATCCAACAGTATTGATGGCCTTATAAAAAAAACCAAAGAGCTCTCTGTCTCTCTTCACCATGTAGAGACACAGTGAGAATGCAGCTGTCTGCAAGCTAGGAAGAGAGCAGTGAAATCAAATCAGCTGGCACCTTGATCTTGGCTTTCCCATCCTTCAGAACTCTGAGAAAATAAATTTGTTGTTTAAGTCACCCAGTCTATGGTATTTTGTTGTGGCAGATGGAGCAAACTAATACAAGTAACTAGAAATAAATCTCATAAGAGATGAGAGATGCATTGTCTTTGTTTAGAAAATTATACAGCTTCATTTAAAGACATTGAACAGATTTAAATAAATTATTTGAAAGGCAGTATTTTAAGAAAATCAGTTGTCCTTGAATAAATCTATGAATTCAGTTTAATTCTAATCAAAATCAAGACAGAGTCACAAACTTGTAATCAAAAGCAAAATTTTAATAATGATGAAGACACAATTAAAAAAGAACAATATGAGGGACCTCCTTTACCAGGTTCCAAAGCTCATTATTAGGCTTTGATAATTAAGAGTATTCTACTGCTGGAGAGCTGGAAATAGATCAAAGGAAAAGGTTCAGATTCAGATCTGTCCACGTTGATGAAAACTTTATATCTGACCAAGGTGGTATTGTAGATTAGTGGAGAAAGGATGAACATAAAATAAATGGTGCTAGGAACATGAATTATGCATATAATATAAAAAATGGATATCTACCTCACACTACACACAAAAGAAAATCCATTAGGTTTTAGGTCATTTGAGATACCTAAATAGAAAGGACAAAAATTAAACTTTCTAAAAATATGGGTGTTTGTTTTTTGACCTCAGGACTGAGAAGAATGTCCTAAATCAGAGCTCCAACATACAAACCACAAAAGAAATATTGTTAAATTTAGTATCACTCAATTTTAAAGTTCTGTTCCACAAGATACAGTAGAAAAGTGATATGGAAGTCACAAATTAGGAGATGTTTGCAGTGAATGTAATCAACAAAAGGTGTATATCACACAACTACAAATCAAGAAGGAAACTTGGTAGAAAAGTGGGCAGAATATATGAACAATCATTTCACAGAAAAGAAAGCACAACTGATTGATGAATTATGAAGAGATGCTCATATTCGGATAAGTAGAAGTGAAAATCATGCTCGCATTCAGGTAAGCAGAACTGAAGACCATAATGAGATTTGATTTTATGCCTTACTATACTCATGATAAGTAAACACTTACATACACACAGAACAACCATCACAGCTACTAATTATATTAAATATTTAGAGAAGACGTAATGAAACAGGAATTCTTATACCCTGTTGGTAAGAGTGTAAATTAGGACAACCACTTTGGAAAATATAAATTGACATTGCCTAGTAAATTTGGGCACATCTTTTATCTAACAATCACACTCCTAGATACAGAAACCCTTACAGATGTTCATGAGGAAACTAAACAAGAATGTGTATAGTAGAATTGTTTGCACTAGCAAAACATGATAAGCAAACCAAATACTTATCAATAAGAGAGTGGAGAAATAAAAGTGTGGTGCATTAATATAGTTTGATATTATAGTGCTAAGAAACACTGAAATAACACTATGTGAGCATATCTCATAAATGTTTAAACAAAAAGAAAAATGTTAGAGAAGACTTTTTAAGGTATAATCTTATTTTTTACATTATGTATATAAAGATTAAAACATGTAAACCTAAAAAATGAATTGAGGAAACATTCAAATGTAATAAAATTATAAAGAAAGGAAATGTCTAACATAAAATTCAGGATAATACATCACTGAGTGTGGGAGGGAAATGACTGGTGGGGAACACATGAAGAAATTCAGTTAAATAGGTGAAATTCTATTAAGCTGGGTAATGGATAAATATCTATATTTTCATTATAGTTATATGTGTAGAATATAATCTTTGAGGTATTTTCTGTATACGTTATAAATGTGATATATACTTTTAAAATATATGAAATATCACAAAATAAATTATAAATTATACTTCTTTTTCTTATTTCCCAAATTTCTGTGGTATATTTTGACTCCCCCTTTTGAAAAATAAAGAATTTTGTGTAATTGTAATGACATTCCCTGCCATTACTTCTCCCTCTCTGACCCCTGTTTTTTATTAGATTATTATCTTTATATTGTCAAGGATTATGGCAATGACATTTTCTGTATAATTATAATGAGGTCTACTGAGCTTTCTCTAAAGATTGTGTCTGAATATTTAACTGCAATAAAACTACTTTTACATTTTTATGATTATAAGAATATTATCTAAAACAGAACAATGTAATGTGATTGTAAATTTGTCACCTGCAGGTGAATTTTGAAGTGTCATATTCTCATGGATTATCTTTAAATTCCTTTTGAATTCATTTAGAATCATCAACGATTCTCAAACTTAATGAATATCAGTTACCTTGGGAAATCTGAAAAATACTGATACTTAAGTCTCACATGTAGACATCGGATTTTTCTTTTTTTTGCAAGGGTTGAAGGTGGATAGTTTGAGCACAGGGATTTAAAATCTTCCAACTGATTCAAATTTGGCCTATATTATGATTTATATGCTACTATTTCTTGTATCCCATTTTTTCTCATTTTAAAATATTTATATCTTCAAAATTCTACGGAACTTTCTTCAAGTACATTTTAAAAATAATTTTTTAGTAAGTTTCTGAGTCCTTGCCTATTTGAAAATGTCTTATTTAGTCTAATATCTGATTGACAGCTGAGTATAGATTTCTAAGACCAAAATATATTCAAAAAATTATATTTCAACAGTTAGTAATGCTGGTGAGAAGTCTGATGTCAGTCTGCTTTTTAAATTTATGTAGATGAGATTACTTTTGTAGATTTAAAAAAAGCTTTTAATACTTTTTCTCAGAGCTCTTGTTATTTTTATTAATTATGATTTAACACAACTGGCAAGCAACAAAATCTAGCTCAGCATGTCTAAAATTAGATAACCCTCTCCCACTGATTTTATCTTTTTATTATTATTATTTTTTAATATTTGTTTATTTTTTATTGGGTTATAGTTGTTTAAAGATTAATGGTTTGTTTTTCTTCTTGGAGTTCTGAAGGTTCTATGGTATGTGTCTTTCTGTGGGTCTTTTTCTTAGCACTGGGCAGCCTCTTTCAGTATAAATATTATCTTTTTTCTTCCAGTTTTATTGAGATATAATTGACATATAGCACTGTTCAAGTTTAAAGTGTACTGCATAATGATTTGACTTTCATACATCATGAAATTATTACCACAATACATTCAGTGAACATCCATCTCAAATAGATACAAAATTAAAAAAATTTTTTTCCTGTGATGAGAGCTCGTAGGATATATTCTCTTAACAATTTTCATACATAACATACAGCAGTGTTAATTATATTAATCACGTTTTATATTACATCTCTAGTACTTATTTATCTAACAACTTAAAGTTTGTACGTTTTGACCATCTTCATTCAATTATCTTTTATTACCTCTGGGAAATACCCTCTTATTTTTCTGTTCTGTTCTCTGTTTCTGAAACTCATTTATAGCATGTCCAGTAGAAATATAATGCAAGCCATGTGTTGTCATTTCAAGTTTTCTAGTAGGTATATTAAGAAAAAAACAAAACTAAAAGGAAACAAGTAAAAAGAGTTTAAATGATATTAAAATTAAGACATTTTGCTTAAAAAAATTTTTTTAGTGTTAAGCCTTTGAAATCTTCTGTGTATTTTATGCTTATGACATATTTCAATTCAGACTAGCCACATTTAAAGCATTCAACAGCATCTGTGGCTAGTGTATCGGGCAGTTGTCATTCTATTAAGCAGATGGCCAACTTGGAGTTCTTCTCCTTGTCTCTTACTTTTTGGGGATATGTTCCATTTCTTTTAGCTCTATAATCTGGAAGATTACAAATTTAAACTTTCAAATTACCGTCTTGGACTTTAGTACTATCCATTTTATTGTTTAGTTTATTCACTGATCTTTCTTCCTTCTTCCCTTCCCTTCCACTTCCCTCTCTTCCCTCCCCTTTCTTTCTCTCCCTTTCCCTACCCTACCCTTCCCTTCTCTGACTTCCCCTCTTCTGCTCTGCCCTCCCCTCCCCTAATTTCCTTTCTCTCTCTCCCCTACCCCTTTCTATATCACACATTCATTTGCCAAGAACTGTGTCATAGCATCTTATTTGCTTCTGGATGCAATATTGCCTTAAATTTACCTGAGGATAATAAATTATATTTTTTAAAAAGAATTATTACAATTTCCACATATGTTCTAAATTATCAATTACATTTGGGATTTTACTTAGTTTCTTGCTTATTTTTCATATAGGTAGTTCCTCTTAAATATCCAGTGAACCTCTGCTTTAAATTCTTATTTATGAATGAAGGATCTGATTGATCAGTACAGGTGATGGATATGTTGCCTGGGAGGCATGACCATGTGCTCCATATACATACCATTATGACAGGCAGACTTCCCTAATGCTGCACGGGAGATTAAAAGGCATAGTTTTCAAGCAATGAAAATTTTAATCTAGAGTCTCTGTGTGTGTGTGAGAGAGTGTGTGTAAGCTCTTGAGCTGTTAAATTCCCCGGGGATGGGGAATATGTCATTTTTATTCTTTTTTTAAATTTATTTTTATTGGAGTATTGTTGCTTTACAATGTTGTCTTAGTATCTGCTGTACAGCAAAGTGAATCAGCTATATGTATACATATATCCCCTCTTTTTTCGATACACTACTCATATTTTCACATGGTGCCTGAATTGTAGTAGGAATTCGTTTGAATTAATAAGTGATTCTTTTTATTCTTCTTTGTTGCTTTTAGTTTTCTATTTTTTTTTACCTGATCTTTGTTTATTATGTTATTTTTTATTTGGAAATATTTCTAGATTTGGAAATCTAGCAATACCGGTGTAACTTAAGAAACTGATGGGTTTGAAGCTGTATGTCAAATAGAAATGTGCTTATGTAAACATGTATGTATATATACACATGCTTAATGTCAAATATAAAAGTGAATGTATTGACTTCACAGCACATAATAAAGTTCGTTCATTTATATTACCTCCTCTCCTCTTTTTCCACTTCCTCTAGGGATGTCTGTGACCTAAGTCCTAGTCCATTAGCAACAGTAAATAGGTAAATTTCTTTCAGAATTTATAAAATATCCATCTGTTTGTCCTCATTAGGTATATTGTTATTGACCTTTTTATACATTTGTACAGGCTTAATGCTCTATGTTAGGCTTTTCTTTCCATAATTTAACCACTTAACCAATTAGAATTTGTTTATTCTACCTTAGCTTTTGGTTCCCAGGATTTTCCATCTTCAAGTGGGCATGAAATGAAGGAAACATTACTACTATATTTCCTGATTTTGTTTTTTTTTTTGGTTTGCTTAGGAAAATGTCTTCCAGTTTATGAAAATGTCTTTCAAACTTAGATGCAAGTAGAATTTTTGAGTTACATCTCTTTGTTCCCAACACATTGTAGATCAACATCCTGGCATCTAACATTGCTTAGGAGAAGAGTCAGAGGTCAGCTTTACTTATTCAGTTTTCTTTCTGAATGACATGTGGGCTTTGCCTGGATAATTAGGAAATTTCTTTATTATTTTTGGATTTCTGTAAATTCACTGGGATAGCCTTTGGTGCACATTGCTTTCAATCATCTTTCCTTTGAATCTGACTCTTCAGGTCTTCTCTATTTCAGGAAATTTTTATTATATTATATATTTGAAAAAAAATTTATTTACTCCATGTGTTCTAGTTTGCTTTCCCAAGAGCAATTAGTCAAAAATTGAATCCATTGCCTTTTCTTCTTATTGTTGTTTTCTGTCTAATCATTGTGATCTCTTTATCTTTTTACTCTGAATTTTATGTGATTATTTTTTTCCCCAAGATTTACTTTCCTACCGCTGAACAAACTTACTCTACTGTAATTCAATTCCTTTCTGCTTCTAATGGGATATCAAATAGTTTAAAGGTTTTAATTTCCTCTTCAGTTTCTTTGGTAAGCTTGTCAGCTACCTTTCCATTGTATTCTATTTTTGAAACTTTGTTGATATCCTGCATTATTTTTGGTCTCTTTCATCACTTAATTCATGGACTCCATGTTATCTCTAAATTCCTTAAGCATACAGAAAAATTTTGCCTCACATTTCCTTCTGTTTCCTTTGGATGCATTTTCCAAAGAATTTTTCATCTCTATTGCACTTGTGATTTCCATTATTTTATTCTTTGTCTTTTTTTGCTTTTTGTTCCATATGAGTGAATGCAATTCATTCCCAGCCTTCTATTTGTCCCTCCCACCATTGCAAAAGATACATTTCCTGACTTTCCTTTTTGTTAATGTTACCATGGTTGAATTGTCCCCTCAATCCTTGGCCAGGAGAATTATATGCTGATACTTAGTATCTTTGATTTTGTCATTTAACCATTGATGGCAGTGGGAAGGAATGGGCTTGGATAGTGTATCATCAGCAGCCATAGTTTAACTCTCATCTCTGAGTATATTTTCTCTGTCCAGAGTATGAATTACCCTGGTTGGGGGAACTGAGGAATTAATTACACTAGTATTTTGACACAATGAAAATGATTGATGAATTATTACATATAAATATTTCTATTAAGATTTGCCAAGTTCAGATCAAGTACATCCTCTCACATGAAACTTTTCCCACTACCCTCCTTCCCAGTGGTCTCTCTCACATTGATATGCCTATGAAGCTTCCTGTTAGCAAGTGATGCCATGTTAAATATGTACTGCCATGTAGTGCTCATTGTGGTTTCTCCTGGATCAGTCGTGACTCTCTAACTTTGTGTAGGTTCTCTGATGACAAGAATGGTGCCTTTTACTTTTGTTTCATCCATGACTCCCAACACATTTCAGGGTACATGGTAAGTACAAAAGTAACACTTCTTGATTGGTTATTGACTAAACTATTATCTTTTGGAAAGATAAGGTTGGATTACCTTTTGATTCAAGTAATTATGTTGGAAGCATGTTTAAAGCATCTACAATGTCTCAGATAGTTACTGGGTACCATCAAACACGCTGCATAATTTTTATCCCTTGATAACCCTGTAAGTGTTATTAACACTGTATTACAGATGAAAATACTATGGCCTACTGATAGATTAACTCCCCAAGTTCTCACAGATAATAAAAGAATAATTAAATGCCACTTTCTAACATGACAGCTTATGTTTTCTTCCTCAAGGTATTCAGTGGCATTCCTTGTAGAATTCAATTATTCTATATAGAAATAAGAAATAAGAAATATTCTCTCCATGATTTGAAAGATACTTCCTCAGAGTTTAGACAGTATCCATATTTTAGAATATCGTATTTTGAAATTTTTTTTTTGCTATAATTAAGCTGAAAAAAGTTTCATAATCTTCTTCCCACTCAACCCTGACATTCCTAAGGTATGGAACTCATCATCATTATCCAAAGTGACTGCTAGAGTTACAGCCATCACTTATGTGTTACAAGTGGCACAGTGAAGGAGGAGGAAAAGGGACATTTCATTGAAATCATTTGGCTACTCCTAGTTGTTGTTTAAATGCTAATTTCTTCAATGGCCTATGGTGACTTCAAATAATGAGGAAACAGATGGCAATTAGGGTTTGGCAGAAATTCTTGTAAAACTCATTGCAGCCTCGGAGGACTGGAGATGAATTACATGACCAGAAGTTAAAAGGAACTATAGCAAGCACCATCCCATGGATTCAGAGGACATGAAAAGAAAGGCAAAATGATTGACAGTGTTTTATGCCAGAAATGCATCTTTGAAGAGATTATGATCCAAGGACCTTGGGTAACAGGGTTTCCCTTTCCAGAAATACATTCCCTTTACTAAATGAGGGACACCTGAACTTCATGTTCATCTTTTTTTTTTTTTGTGGTATGCGGGCCTCTCACTGTTGTGGCCTCTCCCGCTGCGGAGCACAGGCTCCGGACGCTCAGGCTCAGCGGCCATGGCTCACGGGCCCAGCCACTCCGCGGCATGTGGGATTTTCCCAGACCGGGGCACGAACCCGCGTCCCCTGCATCGGCAGGCAGACTCTCAACCACTGCGCCACCAGGGAAGCCCCATGTTCATCTTTTAATTTATTTATTTATTAATATAACAACTATTTCGATAGCTTTACTGAAATATAATTCACCTACCATGATATTCATCTATTTAAAGTGTAGAAGTCAGTGGGTTTCAGTATATTTACAGAGTTATGATATTATCACCACAATCTAATTTTTTAATATTCCCATTAATATAGAAAGAAACCCTGTTCCCATTAATAGTCACTCCCATTTCTCCTCTTTCTTCTTTATCCCCTGCTACAATCACAGGCAGCCACTAATCTTTGTGTCTCTATAGATTTGTCTATTATAGATATTTGATAAAAATGAAACTATGTGAAATGTGGTCATTTGTGACGGGATTCTTTCATTTAAAACATAATGATTTCATCTCTATTGTAGCAAGTCTCAGTAATTGAATCAATAACTTTTTGAGTGTGAATTGTATAACGGGTTCAGTAAGACATGAGGGATAGAACTAGAGCAGGGGAGACATGGTGCCTGTCCTTCTAGAGCTTTTAGCTTAATGGGTGAAGGTTTGAAAAAATCATCACACAAATAGCTATATAATTAAAATTGTGATAAAGCTAGTATGGATATCACAAGGATGTCAAAGTAACCTGAAATGTCAAGAAAGGAGTTTTGGTGAAAGTCATATTTAAATTGAGGACTCAGCTATGCTGAAGAATTGGCCAAAGAAAGAGGCATCAACATGTGATTATTGAATTCCTGCTATATACCAGGCTAAATAAAAGGTCAGGAACCAGAGAGATAAAGACATGGTTATTGTCTTGAAGCAGCTTATGACATAGTGAGGCATCACAATAGATACATACACAATGCCAATATAGTGATAAATCCTGTAAGAGTGGTAAACTCACTGACAATTAGGAACTTAGGGGAGAGGCATCTGGCATGGTCAGGGGACTGAGGCTTAAATAAATCTTCCTGTGAAAGTTGATGTATCAGCTGAGTTCTAACAGAGAAAAGGAGCCATCCACCTGAAGAATGACCAGAAGGCTGTTTCAAGCAAAAATAGCAAAATCGGCAAAGGCTTGAGATGACAAGAGAGCAGGCTGCTTTCAGGAAGTGCATTCTATAACAGAGCTTTTTGAAAGTGTCCTAATTAATTCAGGAATCTCTAATAGGCTCTAATCTTTTATCTGTTTTCTAACGCCTTATAGCTTTGGATTGTCTCCAGTCATGAGAGTGTAGCTCCATGTTCTGCGTGTGGTCCTTTTATACAAAGCATTTTAATGAAAACCACAGTATTCTCAGAATGTAACTACCTCATCACATGAATTGTTCTGCATTGTTGTGTGTTAAAATGAATCATTGCATGTAGCACTTAGTCCATATCTGGGAGATCACTCTGTAGATCCATATTTAGTTAGGCTTATTGAGTTTGGCTCATATTATTAACATTATTATGGAACTAATAATGGATGTATGTTTCATTTTCCATTAACAGAGTATTCTAGTTATAATACTCAAGGAATAGCTCAAGAGATATTTTCAATATCCCATTTATAGTCACTAGGGGAAAAATAAAACACTCACTCCTCTGGCATAAAAATTTAAGTTTACTAAAGTGAATTTAACTTGGTGACTTAAAGGGATATTTCATTGAGTCATGCCAGCTAGATCTTTGAAGAAAAGGTTAGAGGAGAAGGGAACTCAAGGTTGGGACCAGGAAGTATTGATGAAAAACTCAGCTTCCAATCAGTGTTAGTATCACAAAAAGGATCTAACACATTAGCTGAATAAGAAAACTCATGAGTCTCAGATTCATATCAGGAGTTTGTCTAGCTTGCACTTGGATCCTAACTCTACTTCAGTACTCTATTTCTAGAGTATAATATGGAGAGGGACTAATGGAGCAGGTTTGGAAGACAACTATGAATGGTCAGTAGGGTGAATCTTCCTCATGGAAAACCTGTTTTTGCCTTTATGGTTCACAATATGTTGGCAGAAGATGGGAAGCTATCTGCTACTGCTTATTTGGGTGAGTTAAGATCTCTGAAAAAAGCTTTTCCCTCCAACATACCTGCTGTATGATTAGGACATCCTCATAGTTCACCTGAAATTTGGGGGAAATATATAGATCTCTGGCTGTAATGGAGGGAGTAGTCCTCCAGGCCACTAGGGGAAACTTTATCTCTGCTCTTATTCTAGCTGTCAACTTAACTCCTCAAATAGTTTTCTACCATTTTTTGTTGTTGGTCTATTTGTTTTTTTTCCTGTGTGCCTCAGGGAGCCTCAGAATAATGAATAGTGATTAGCATCAGGGATTATTACTAAAATATATCTTCATGGATATAAATACATGATCTTATAGGATTTATTTATCCAATAAATATTTGTTGAGCATCTCCTGTGGAGCAGGCTCTGTTTTCAGTGCAGGCAATTGGTAATGAACAAGAAACACAAGATTCCTACCTTCATGGAACTTACATCCTAGCATTTCATCACAATCTAGATAGGTCACAGGATCAAGAAGAGGGATCTTGTCAAGGTGAGGCTCCTTTATATCCTTGGATTCCTTGCTGTTTTATATTTAGTGTTCAGATCATGCAGAGATTAGAGCAGTTGCATTTAGGTGGCAAGAGCTGAAGAAAATGTCTGTTATTAGAAGCCATGAAAGGAACTTGACAAGGAGACATAACTAAAGAGTAAAGCTATTCCTTGCAGGAAAACTAACCTAACTTCAATTTACTTTACATTTATGCCTTTTCTTAATTTTGTTATTCTTTAGCTTTTTTTTTTTGAAGTCCCATTTTAAACTATTTATTTTCTTCTAAAGTTTTTATTAACTTGTTGACCGTCCATCATTAAGTAGCTCAGTTGTTCTCCATTCCTTGTCTCTAGGGATAGATAAAACAACTCAGAATAAAAAGGGATTTTCTCTCTAAGCTGTATTTCAAAAGCTTAGGTCCTGAGGAAAAACAAAATCACACACAACAAAGGTAAGAGAATTGGGAGAGTGGAATGGAAGCAATTGGAGCCGAATCATCAATTTCTCCAGACTGGAAGTTCTGCTGGATAAACCCTGGGATGAGGAAAGAACTCCCTGATGGGTCTGTGGGATCTGAGAATGAGACTTGAGCCAATTTGCTGGAGTGTAGAACTCCTTGAGATGTCAAGACCCTAGAGAAGAAATGGGTCTGGGCAGAGGTAGTCTTAGATAATCTCACAGTTTCCTAAACCCTAGCATGTTGTCATGGCAGCAGAATAGAATGGTTGCTTTACACTTAATATGGTGGAGGCATAGCAGAAAGAGCTCCCAGATCCGAAGGCATCATGTGCATAGAATCAAGTGTCATCTCTGTAGCAGCCTGTGTGGTCAGCTCTCCAAGGACCAGGAGTGATGACAAGTGCCCTAGTGGATTCATGTTTGGTCAACTTGTTCTATCAGGTGCTGCCCCCCCAGCTCCCTAATACACACACGTATGCTGGTATATCTGATATCTGCATGCTCCCTGTGGCAGAGACACAACTCTAGATGGATAAAGGTCCTTAAACAAAAGGAAGGAAGTGAGGGAGGGAGGCAGGAAAAAATGAAGGGAGGGAGCAGAGAAGGAAGGAATATAGTTTGTGGCCTGAGATTCCTTCTTGCTGTATTTGCTTTAATGTTTCAGCCCTATCTCCCTGAAGCTGGAGCCCATTATGGGGAGGGTCTTGGGGACCAGCTCAAACCAGAGTGTTCTAGGTTCTTCTCCCAAGGGCAGTAGTAGAAAGGGATATTAGGGAGAGAGTGATCTGTGGGGAAAGTATGATGATCCTGGTTTAGGTCACTTTTCCTAAGTTTGTTGAATCTGGCTTTTAATCAAAAAGGTAGTGATTTCTTTTATGTAAGGCGTCACTTGCTCATAACTGTAATTCTGTAGTTTTTGGATATTTGTTGCTGCACCCTGCTCTGCTTTATTTTCTCTAGAGTCATCCTTGGTCTCTTCCTCCTGAAAGAAAAGCATGAAAAAAAAATCACAAAGTGAATTTAAACTGCTTTCTATCTACATTCCATTTTTGTATATTTCACCACTTATATCCTTATATATTATAAAACATATAATTTGGGCATTAGGGGGCAGAGCTCAAGTAATCTTCGAATTGTTACTTCTTACTTTTCTCTAACTTCCCAAGTCAGCATCTGAAATTAGATTTCCTTTATTTATAAATAAATAAGACTTTTTAAAAACATCTTTATTAGAGTATAATTGCTTTACAATGGTGTGTCAGTTTCTGCTTTATAACAAAGTGAATCAGTAATACATATACATATGTCCCCATATCTCTTCCCTCTTGCATCTCCCTCCCTCCTACCCTCCCTATCCCACCCCTCTAGGTGGTCACAAACCACCAAGCTGATCTCCCTGTGCTATGCGGCTGCTTCCCACTAGCTATCTGTTTTACGTTTGGTAGTGTATATATGTCCATGCCACTCTCTCACTTTGTCCCAGCTTACCCTCCCCACTCCCCATATCCTCAACTCCATTCTTTAGTAGGTCTGCATCTTTACTCCCGTCTTGCCCCTAGGTTCTTCTGACCATTTTCTTTTCTTTTTTTTTTTTTTAGATTCCATATATATGTGTTAGTATACGTTATTTTTCTCTTTCTGACTTACTTCACTCTGTATGACAGTCTCTAGGTCCATCCACCTCACTACAAATAACTCAGTTTCGTTCCTTTTTATGGCTGAGTAACATTCCATTGTATATATGTGCCACATCTTTATCCATTCATCTCTTGACGGACACTTAGGTTGCTTCCATGTCCTGGCTATTGTAAATAGAGCTGCAATGAACATTTTGGTACATGACTCTTTTTGAGTTATGGTTTTCTCAGGGTATATGCCCAGTAGTGGGATTGCTGGGTCATATGGTAATTCTATTTTTAGTTCTTTAAGGAACCTCCATACTGTTCTCTATATAGTGGCTGTATCAGTTTACATTCCCACCAACAGTGCAAGAGGGTTCCTTTTTCTCCACACCCTCTCCAGCATTTATTGTTTGTAGATTTTTTGATGATGGCCATTCTGACCGGTGTGAGATGATATCTCATTGTAGTTTTAATTTGCATTTCTCTAATGATTAATGATGTTGAGCATTCTTTCATGTGTTTGTTGGCAATCTGTATATCTTCTCTGGAAAAATGTCTATTTAGATCTTCTGCCCATTTTTGGATTGGGTTGTTTGTTTTTTTGATATTGAGCTGCATGAGCTGCTTGTAAATTTTGAATATTAATCCTTTGTCAGTTGCTTCATTTGCAAATATTTTCTCCCATTCTGAGGGTTCTCTTTTCGTCTTGTTTATGGTTTCCTTTGCTGTGCAAAAGCTTTTAAGTTTCATTAGGTCCCATTTTTAAATTTTTGTTTTTATTTCCATTTCCCTAGGAGGTGGGTCAAAAAAGATCTTGCTGTGATTTATGTCATAGAGTGTTCTGCCTATGTTTTCCTCTGAGAGTTTGATGGTGTCTGGCCTTACATTTAGGTCTTTAATCCATTTTGAGTCTATTTTTGGGTATGGTGTTAGGGAGTGTTCTAATTTCATTCTCTTACATGTAACCATCCAGTTTTCCCAGCACCACTTATTGAGGAGGCTGTCTTTTCTCCACTGTATATTCTTGCCTCCTTTATCAAAGATAAGGTGACCAATAAGACATTTTTAAGCCAAGAATTTGAGGTGGGCAAGTGGGTGGTAGGAAGCAGTAAAATAGAGAAATCAGTTCTTTTAGCATGAATTGATACTATTAAGAATTACCTCTTAGGTGCCTTCCTGGAAAGATATGTCTGATAAAAATGTGGGGATAAAACTCCTCCACCCTTATCTTACTTTAATAATATTTCTAAGCACTATCTCTTTTTTTGTGAGTTTTTACTGCTCTCTCTTTTTGAATTATTAAGATCTGATAATGTCTAATGAAGAACCAATCTGATGGACCTAGAGGCTGTCATACAGAGTGAAGTAAGTCAGAAAGAGAAAAACAAATACCATATGCTAACACATATATATGGAATCTAAAAAAAAAAAAAAAAAAGGTTCTGAGGAACCTAGGGGCAGGACAGGAATAAAGACGCAGACATAAAGAATGGACATGAGGACATGGGGATTGGGAAAAGTAAGCTGGGACGAAGTGAGAGAGTGGCATGGACTTATATATACTACCAAATGTAAAATAGATAGCTAGTGGGAAGCAGCCACATAGCACAGGGAGATCAGCTCGGTGCTTTGTGACCACCTAGAGGGGTGGGATTGGGAGGGTAGGAGGGAGACGCAAGAGGGAGGGGATATGAGGATATATGCATACGTATAGCTGGTTCACTTTGTTATACAGCAGAAACACACAAATTTGTAAAGCAATTATACTCCAATAAAGATGTTTAAAATTTTTTTTTAAATAAAAGATACAAAAAGGGAACATGGAACACTATTATTAAAAGCATTATTAGATTTTTAAATGAAAATGAAGATTAAATAAGAAATCTGTTAGATATAAGCTCTTGGAAAATACATATTTGTAGTGGCAATGAATAATTTTACTTTCACTTTTGAATTTTATATTTAAAAATGTCTTTGTGCATAATGAGATGTTTGGGCTGATGAAGTACACTGAGGCCAAAGGAAGAAAAACTAACTCTCTTTATGGGATGTGGAAGAGAGAGCTGATGTTAGTTACCTGGATCTATTGATGATATGAATCCATATGGATCCATGGAGTTCTGCTTGAGAAGCAGGAGGGAGTACCAGCTGGAGAATTATTCTCTCTGGGGCTGCTCCGTTTGTCTGTTTCATTTCAGTGGATGAGAATATGAGCAGTGTGTGTGTGAGAAGTGTGACTATCGAGTAATCAGAACAGATTTGATAAGGAAAGGATCCTTGTGGAGTCAGCTTCTCAAATTTATATTTTATTAAAGGAATGTCTGTATGCCCTATCAATGGGTTATGTTTTCTCTCAGTTTGAAGCATAGAAAGGTCAGCCTAATGCACACTCCCTGTCTCATATTGCTTCTAGGGAGGTTGCTGACACTATTGTAGAGAGACTTTCCTGCTTCTGGACAGTTACTTGCCTTATTCTTCATTCTATAGCATAAGTCCTGCCAGAGTTTCACTAATAACAAGGGATTGGGGCCAGGCTGGTGAATGCCGGCATCAGATTTTCCTAGCGGGTGTTAGATGAACTCAAAAGTTTCCCTCTCAAATTGGAAAGCAGTGTATAATGGATAGACAAATTAGTGTCTTTAAGAAATGTAGTAGTATTAGAGTGTCATTGAAGGGAAATAGGCTAATTCTGAAGGAAGGTAATTAAAAAAAAAACTGATGTGGCTAAATTTTCCTCAGTTTACTATGATAGAGTTGACCTTCTTTGATGTCAACATTCAAAAGATAAAGTCTCTGTTTTACATAGACTGCTGATATTGGCTTAAATTTCAATTCTACCGTACAGATGCAATGTAAATTAAAAACAAGCAATGGAAATACCATCTCATCTTAATTAAACCATCTAAATAAAGTGATAGCACTAACAAGCATCTGCTTTAAGACAGAATTGTGTCTATATTTTTTGATTCCTACTCTTGCTCAAAACTGACATTCACATTCTATGCTGCCACTTGAATTTCTTGCTATTTAAAGTAAAAATTTTTATCGAGCTTGACGTTACTGTTGAATATCCGTAGCCATATTTTGGCAAGGAAATCAGAGCCTGGCAGCCTTTTTCAATAATTTCCTATAATGCAGGAGGGCTTAATGCCCCTCTTATAGAACTGATTCTATTATACTCTCCTCTCCAGAACTAATGGAGCACTCGACTTACTCATGTTAAAGAAAATGACTGAATATGAAAAGCTTCCAGACACTGCTTCTTGCCAGGATTAAAACTGCTCTGTCCTTTATACTGACCAGAAAAGTCACCTCTTAATTAAGTTTATTGTTATTTTTCACCCGCCAGGAAGTCCCATACAAAGCACATAAAAGCAAATTTGTTGGAAACTATTTTAGATCTCTCTTTAAAGCCCTTATTTTTGTTTTACAATATACAATAATGATAGCCAACATTTACGGAGGGCTTAAAACATGAAGATACTCTTCCAGTTCTTTATATGAATTGATTCGAGTAATTCTCATCAAAACCCTAAGAGGTACGTGCTATTATTTTCACCGTTTTATGGATGGAGAAAATAAGGCTCAGAGAGTTTAAGCCGGTAGTAGTGCAAAGATTGAAATAGTCACCATCTGAGCACTTAACCACTATGCTAAAGTATTTTTCCATTTAGCAAAAACATATGAAAGTGAATTAAGCTAGTGAGTTGGTAGTCAACTCATTATTAAAAATGTATTGAGTGGCCATTGTTTGCAACATAGTCATCATAGCAAAGTACATTGTATAGTAAGCGGGGTAAAATATAGTTGCTTAACTAAGTGACCTTTTCATCTAGCGAGTGAGATAGGAAAGTACAAAGCTAAATAAAATGTAAGGTGGTATGTATTGTACTACAATTTAAGTACAAATTCAATAGCAGTTTCAGAGGGATAAGTTTATCATAATTATGGTGTCAGACGAATCTTTATGAAGAAGGTGGCATTTGAGCATGCCCTTAAAGATTTGTGAAAAATTTGGACAAATAGAATCATGGAATTGCAATTTCTGGGTAGAGGGTAAAGTGTAAGCCAGAGAAAAGAAAGTCTCGGCTATTTATTGTTTCTTATTTTAGTAAAAGTGGGGCATTAGTTTGAGATGTTTATAGTGTGAAAAGTAGTATAGAATCATACAATGTTAGATTTGGATGGGTCCACAGAGATGATCTACTATATGTAACTTTCACTGATATAAAAACTGAAGCTCAAAAAATATTATGTACTATTTTATTTATATGAGCTCTTACTGCAGAAAGAATGAAAGTTGCAAAGAGAAATATTAAGTTGAAAAGGATAAGTGGTATTCATCTTTTGGATGAAACTGAATGTCCGATTAGGAATTTAGATTTTAGTGGAGAGCCAATGAAGTTTCTTTTTTTTTTTTTTTTTTTAGTTTGCTTGGCAGTCTATATTGATCTCTGGATACAGACCAGAATTTAAACTGTACCTCTCACCTCTATCACTCACTAACCCTGTGATTTGTGGCAAATTCATTAATCTCTCTCTTTTGATGATACTGTTATTTTCCTCAGAGATCTACTCAAGGGTAGCTTAGATATTGCATGTTTAGCTAGTACTGGCATAGAGTATATATGAGTATATAGCATAGAGTATATATTAAGTACATAAGTACCTAATTGTCACATTTGAGTTTTATGTCAATGGCTTGATAAAATCTGTTTTAGAACAATAACCAATGGCAATGTAGATCATAATTTTCAAGGGTGGAAAAATTTGAAGCAGGTTGATAGACATTATGATACCCTAGGAAAGAAGTGAAAAGTTATTGAACTGGATAATTAAGAAAAGTCAAAGTCTTATAGAGGCAGAGTTTGTAGCATTTGGTCACTGATTAGGTACGAGAGAGTCTAGAGAGAAAGTATAGATGATAACCCTGATGTTCAAAACCTGAATGAGTAAGAGAATGATGATGACATCGATTCATGTAGAGAGCAAGGATCAAGATAAACTTTGAGAATGTGCATGATAAGTTTGGTGTTCAGGTACAGTTTTGGGGAGGTCTTCTGAATGTAGCTGGAAAGATGTAAAGATCAGGAAGGTAAGAGACAGAGACCCAGGAGTTATCCATGGAATTAAAAATTGAAGCTGTAGAAGAAAACTGTGTTAAGGACTGAAATATGGAAAAATTGAGGGAAGAGTGAGCAAATAAAAATGAGGAATTGTCAAAAAAGTGGAAAATCCATCAATTGAGTTTATGGTAAGGGAGTGATGTCATTATTTCCACAGACAGTAACTATTCAATGGGGTGCTGCTGCAGAAAAGAAAAAGTACTATCAAGTGGCCACTGGATTATTGTCAGTGACAATTAGGAGGGAAGTTTTTTTTAGTACTGTGATTGAAGACAATTTATCGTAAGTTGAGGAATGACTAGAAGGAGAATTGGAAGCAGAGTGTAATCAATATGTATTTTTATTTATTTATTTATTTTTTTGCGGTACGCAGGCCTCTCACTGCTGTGGCCTCTCCCGCTGCAGAGCGCAGGCTCTGGATGCGCAGGCTCAGCGGCCATGGCTCACGGGCCCAGCCACTCTGCGGCATGTGGGATCTTCCTGGACCGGGGCACGAACCCGTGTCCCCTGCATCGGCAGGCGGACTCTCAACCACTGCGCCACCAGGGAAGCCCCTGTAATCAATATTTTAATTATTTTAGATTGTTAGAAAAGAAAGTGGAATGAGGGCAAGTAGCATTTTAATTTTTATAGGGACAATTTTATTTTTATAGGGAATGTCTGAACTTTTACAAAGAAGAACAAGTGGTGAGACAAATTGAAGGTAGGTATGTAAAGTTCCTATAGAATGTGACATAGAGTACTATCAAGTACAAAGTTTGAAGGATTTACTTTGAAAAGTTACAAGAATACTTGGGTCTTCTGAGATAAGAGAAAATGGTCATGTAATGGGCAGATATAGAAACACATTGAACTTGATGGCAGGGAAGCTGATGGAGTTCTTATGGGATGGGTTCATCTTTCATCAAAGGAGGAGGTGAGATCAAGCAGTGGGGTGAAGAGGCATATGTTCCATTCTTAAGAGAGCAACTCTATGTAAGAAAACACAGATTCAACTAAGAAAAACTAGGGGAGTTATTTACAGTTATATTTGAGATAGCAGATAGCATGAATTTGTAATGCAGCCAATCAATTGTTTTATATATATATTTTGTCCTTGCTTTGCAGACTTGGATTAAAAGCTGGATAATAGAAAATGTTTATTTTGGCTGAAAATGGTAATTGAAAATTAAACATATTGGGTACCAAGAAAGAGAGAAGTCCTTGATCTCTAGAGAGAAGGTTTGATACAGCCAACCTGAAACAGTCTTGATATAGATGTGAACAGAAAATTTTAAGAATTGGAAAGCATTAAGGACTAGGAATCATTATGAGACTAAATTGAAAATTCAAAACAGTATATGGAGTGATGGAGGTAGAAGCATAGTTCATTCAGAGAGAGAATTCTCAGCACTTGAGATTTAGGGAAAGAAGCATTCTGAGCTGAGAGACAAACTGGTGATGATAATGATAATGTATGTGTATTTTTTCATGAAGGAAAGGGTATAGGAAGGACAAGTAGGAAGGTTTGTTTGTTTTTAGTTTTATGGAATTGTCAAATTCAAGGACGCAAAGATTTAATTTTATATTTTATTCTATGAATTTTATGGATTTAGCTCTTATATTTAAGTCTGTTATCCATTTTTAGTTAACTTTTGAGTTTGGTGTGAGGTAGGGGTCCAAATTCATTCTTTTATTTATAGACGTACAGTTGTCCCAGCACAATTTGTTGAAATGTCAGTTCTTCTCCCAACATAGTTTTCTAGACATGCTTGTCAGATTCAACTGGGCATAAATGTAATTTAGATCTGAATTCTTAATGCAAATTCATTGATGTATATGTATATCCTTATTCCAGTACCACACAGTCTTGATTACTCTAGCTTTCTTGTTAGTTTTAAAATTAGGAAATGTGTTACATTTAGGTCTTTAATCCATTTTGAGTTTATTTTTGTATATGGTGTTAGGTAGTGTTCTAATTTCATTCTTTTACATGTAGCTGTCCAGTTTTCCCAGCGCCATTTATTGAAGAGACTGTCTTTTCTCAATTGTATATTCTTGACTCCTTTGTCATAAATTAGGTGACCATAGCTGCATGGGTTTATCTCTGGGCTTCCTATCCTGTACCATTTATCTATATTTCTGTTTCTGTGCCAGTATCACACTGTCTTGATTACTGTAGCTTTGTAATATAGTCTGAAGTCAGGGAGCCTGATTCCTCCAGGTCCATTTTTCTCTCTCAAGATTGCCTTGGATATTCAGGGCCTTTTGTGTTTCCAAACAGATGGTAAAATTTTTTTTTCTAATTCTGTGAAAAATGCCATTGGTAATTTGATAGGGATTGCATTGAATCTGTAGATTGCTTTGGGTAATATAGTCATTTTCACACTGTTGATTCTTCCAATCCAAGAACATGGTATATCTCTCCACATCTGTTTGTGTCATCTCTGATTTCTTTCATCAGTGTTTTATAGTTTTCTGTGTACAGGTCTTTTGCCTCCTTAGGTAGGTTTATTCCTAGGTATTCTTTTTGTTGCAGTGGTAAATGGTATTGTTTCCTTAATTTCTCTTTCTGATCTTTTATTGTTAGTATATAGGAATGCAAGAGATTTCTGTGCATTAATTTTGTACCCTGCAACTTTACCAAATTCATTGATTAGCTCTAGTAGTTTTCTGGTGGCATCTTTAGGATTTTCTATGTATAGTATCATGTCATCTGCAGTGACAGTTTACTTCTTTTCCAATTTGTATTCCTTTTTTTTCTTTTTCTCCTCTGACTGCTGTGGCTAGGACTTCCAAAACTATGTTGAATAATAGTGGAAAGAGTGGGCATCCTTGTCTTGTTCCTGATCTTAGCTGAAATGGTTTCAGCTTTTCACTACTGAGTAGAGGAAAACATAGGAAAAACACTCTTTGACATAAATCACAGGAAGATCTTTTTTGACCCACCTCCTAGCGTAATGAAAATAAAAACAAAAATAAACAAATGGCTCATAATTAAACTTAAAAGCTTTTGCACAGCAAAGGAAACCATAAGCAAGGTGAAAAGACAACCCCCAGAATGGGAGAAAATATTTGCAAATGAAGAAACTGACAGAAGATTAATCTCCAAAATATACAAGCAGCTCATGCAGCTCCATATCAAAAAAACAAACAGCACAGTCAAAAAATGGGCAGAAGGCCTAAATAGACATTTCTCCAAAGAAGACATAAGTTGAGGAATGACTAGAAGGAGAATTGGAAGCAGAGTGTAATCAATATGTATATTGATTGATTGATTGATTGATTGATTGATTACGGTACGCGGGCCTCTCACTGCTGTGACATGAAAACACATGAAAAGATGCTCAACACCACTAATTATTGGAGAAATGCAAATCAAAACTACAATGAGGTATCACATCACACCAGTCAGAATGGCCATCATCAAAAAATCTACAAACAATAGGGACTTCCCTGGTGGTGCAGTGGTTAAGAATCTGCCTGCCAATATAGGGGACACTGCTTCAATCCCTGGTCTGGGAAGACCCCACATGCCATGGAGCAACTAAGCCCTTGCGCTACAATGGCTGAGCCTATGCTCTAGAGCCCATGAGCCACAACTACTGAGCCCGTGTGCCACAGCTACTGAAGCCCACATGCCTAGAGCCCGTGCTCTGCAACAAGAGAAGCCACCACAGTGAGAAGCCCGCGCACCATAACGAAGTGTAGCCCCTACTCGCTGCAACTAGAGAAAGCCTGCATGCAGCAGTGAAGACCCAACACAGCCAAAAATAAATAAGTAAATAAATTAATTAATTATTTAAAATCTACAAACAATAAATGCTGAAGAGGGTGTGGAGAAAAGGAAACCCTCTTGCATTGTTGGTGGGAATGTAAATTGATACAGCCACTATGGAGAACAGTATGGAGGTTCCTTAAAAAACTAAAAATAGAACTACTGTATGACCCAGCAATCCCACTACTGGGCATGTATCCTGAAAAAAACATAATTCAGAAACACACATGGACCCCAATATTCATTGTAGCACTATTTACAATAGCCAGGACATGGAAGATTTTATCCATTCATTGACAGATGAATGGATAAAGAAGATGTGGTACATATATACAATGGAATATTACTCAGCCATAAAAAAGGAATGAATTGGGTCATTTGTAGAGATGTGGACAGACCTAGAGTCTGTCATACAGAGTGAAGTAAGTCAGAAAGAGAAAAATAAACATCGTATATTAACGTATGTATGTGGAATCTAGAAAAATGGTACAGATGAACCTGTTTGCAGGACAGGAATAGAGATGCAGACATAGGGAATGGACGTGTGGACATGGAGAGGGAGGAGAGGGTGGGATGAATTAGGAGATTAGGATTGACATAAATACACTACCATGTGTAAAATAGATAGCTAGTTGGAACATGCTGCATAGCACAGGGAGCTCAGCTTGTTGCTCTGTGATGACCTAGATGGGTGGGAATGGAGGGGGGTGGGAAGGAGGTCCAAGAGGGAGGGATTTACAGATACAAATTTGCCTCTAAGCCTTACATTCCCAAAGTTTTTATATTTGTGTTAATCTCAAAGTATTTTATAATTTCCCATGTGATTTCTTCTTTGGTCCATTGAGCATTTAGGAATGTGTTGTTTAATTTCAATGTATTTGTGAATTTCTAATTTATTTTGTTATTTATTTTTAATTTCATTCCATGTGGTCAGAGAAGATACTTGGTATTTTTTTAAACATCTTTATTGGAGTATAATTGCTTTACCATGGTGTGTTAGTTTCTGCTTTATAACAAAGTGAATCAGCTATACATATACAGATATCCCCATATCTCCTGCCTCTTGTGTCTCCCTCCCACTCTCCCTATCCCACCCCTCTAGGTGGTCACAAAGCACGGAGCTGATCTCCCTGTGCTATGCGGCTGCTTCCCGCTAGCCATCTGTTTTACACTTGGTAGTGTATATATGTCCATGCCACTCACTCACTTCGTCCCAACTTACCCTTCCCCCTCCCCGTGTCCTCAAGTCCATTCTCTACGTCTGCGTCTTTATTCCTGTCCTGCCCCTTGGTTCTTCAGAACCTTTTTTTTTTTTTAGTTTCCATATATATGTGTTAGCATACTGTATTTCTTTTTCTCTTTCTGACTTACTTCACTCTGTATGATAGACTCTAGGTCCATCCACCTCACTACAAGTAACTCAATTTCATTTCTTTTTATGGCTGAGTAATAGTCCATTGTATATATGTGCCACATCTTCTTTATTCATTCATCTGTTGATGGACACTTAGGTTGCTTCCCCGTCCTGGCTATTGTGAATAGAGCTGCAATGAACATTGTGGTACATGACTCTTTTTGAATTACGGTTTTATCTAGCCTTTTAAATTCATTGCAGCTTATTTTACAGACTAACACCTGTTCCATATATATTCTGCTGTTGTTCCAAGGTTGACTCATAATATAAAAGCAAGTCAATGTGATTCATTATATTAAGAGAAAAAAACAAAAAGCACATGATCATTTCAACCGAAAGAGAAATGCATTTGAAAAAATCCAACACATTTCAAGATAAAAACACTAGAAAAACTAGAAATTGAAGGGAACTTGTTTAACTTGATCAATGTTATAAAAAACCCATAACTAACATTATACTTACTGTTGCTTGGATGCTTTTCTCCAAAGACTATAAACAAGACAAGAGTTCCTGCTCTCTCTACTTCATTGTACTGGGAGTTCTGTACAGCGTAATTAGGAAAGAAAATGAAATTAAATGTATCCAAAATGGAAAGGAAGAAGTAAAGCTATTTATTTGAAGAATGTATGATCTTTAACATAGAAAATCTATGAGACCTAGTAAGCTAACTGAGCAAGGTTATAGGATTCAAAATCAATATACAAAATCAATTGTATTCTATACACTTTAATGAACAATCTGAAAATGAAATTAATAAAACTATTCCATTTACAGTAGCAGGAAAAATAATAAAATACTTAAGAATAAATTTAACAAAAAAGTACAAAACTTGTATTATGAAAACTAGATAACATTGTTGAGAGAAATTAAAGATGATTTAAAAATAAAGGGGAAAATTCTCATGTTCATGAATTTAAAGACTTAATATTGTTAACATGGAACTACTCCCCTTGCTGAGCTGCAGAGTCAACACAGTCCAAATGAGAACCCTTCAAAATAATTGTCTAATGATTTACTATCTCCTCTCTATGTCCTCCCATTCTCTCTCTCTCTCTCTCTTTCTTTTGTGAATGTACTTTTAATAATTTCTGCCCCATTTTTAATTTTCAACACCTAAGATATGATTTGAAGGAATAGAGTCTTCAAGATGAACTAAGCATGGGAAGTGTGCACTTTAAAAAAATACATATTCTCTGATTCTGTTTTTTTTAAACTGCTCATGTATTTCATATACTAAATAATTCAGCCATTGAAAGTATACAAATCAATGGTTTTGAGTATATTCACAGAGCTGTGCAGTCATCACTACAATCTAATTTTACATTTTTATCTCTCAAAAGAAACCCTGTACACATTTTCATTCACTCTGTGTTCTCCATTCTAAACCCACTCAAAGCAAACACTAATTTACTTTCTACAAAGTTGCCTATTCTGGACATTTTATACAAAAGTAATTATATAATTTGTGGTCTCTGTGACTAATTTTTTCACTAAGCATAATGTTTCCTGGTTTCATCCATGTTCTGGCATTTATCAGTGTTCCATTTCTTTTTAGTACTCAATAATTTTTAACTGCATGTGTATACCACATTTTGTTTATTCATTGATTAGAAGATGGACATTGGGTTGACTCCACTTTTTGGTTACCCTGAATAATGCTGGTATGAACATTGGTGAACACATTTTTGTATGGAAGTATGTTTTGATTCTCTTGGATGCACCTGGGAGTTGAACTGCTGGATTATGTAGTAAGTCAGTGTTTAATTTATTGAGGAACTGCTAAAATGTTTTGCAAAGCTACAGCATTTTAGACTCCTACAAGCAATGTTAAGAGGGTTCCATTTTCTCTACATAGTCTCAACACTTGTTTTTGTATATCTTTTTGATTATAGCCATTCTAGTGGGTGCGGAGTGGTATCTCATTGGAGTTGTTTTATTTGCTTTTTATTAACAACTGTATTGAGATATTCACATACCATACAATTCATCTATTTAAAGTGAACAATTTAATGGTTTTTATTATATTCACAGTTATATGCAACCTTCACCTTTTATTATATTCACAGATACATGTTAAAATATTTCATCACCTCAGAGAGAAGCTCCATACTTTTTTAGCTATCACCCCTTCCTCAATCTCTTCATCCCATCCAGCCCTAAGAAATGGGGTGATACCTGGAGTGCAATGTGGAGACAAAAGAGTTTTTTGGTTTGCTTTTTTAACATGGGTCATATTTTAGCATACTCATGTATTTTAGGAATGATTCAGAGGTAAAAGTAGATGATGTAGGAGAGAAAGGCACAGATTCAGGAGAATGCCCTTGTGTAAGGAAGAGATAATGGTATCCAGTAAAGAAAAGGAGGAATTTCTTGGATAGGACTATGGAGAATTCATTTATTGTGTTGGGTGGAAGACAGACTATATGGGATCAGGTACAGGTTGGAAGATGTTGAAGATATTACTTTCTGATTGTTTCTGTATTCTCTGTGAAATTAAAATAACTTGATTAATTATGAGGAAGTTCACTATAAGGGGTTAAAGGCTTGAGGACAAAAGGAAAAGTAGAAAACCGTTATCCAGAGAAGTAAAAAACTGAATGGCTTGGGGGAATATTGCAGAATTGCGGGTGACCTCTTGGTCCCACTTGGTATTAGTGATCACGATTTTAAAATGAGATTGATTGTGTCTCTTCTGCCTGACTTAGCCACTCAGGAGCTGGAAAAAAAAAAAGCAGGTAAAGAGTTCATTAGAACCAAGATTGGGGATTTTCCATACACATTCAGTGGGGAGAGAGGAAAATGAGAGTTGAGAGTGAATGCAGGGTGTGATTGTGGTGGCAGAACTGAAATTTAACCTGGGAAAGCAAGGATGATACCAGCAGGGTGAAGGAGAGAGCCAGGAAGAGTAAGCTGCAAAGGTGGGAGGTGGTGAGTGGGGAAGGTGATGCTTGATATTTGGGTAATAGAGAGTATGCTGTAAGTGGTCATGCCAATGTCAAGGCAATTCAACCATGGGAATTGGTGGTGGGGGTTGGTTGAAGGCAAAGGTCATTGCAGGAGAGGAGTTCAATGATTGGAGAGGCTGAGGTATTGGAATGATCATCAATCTGTTTATTAAAAGCATCGATATTTATGAAGAAGTTTTTAGAGAGGGGTGGGGATAGATACGGTGATCCATGTACTATATCTTCAAAGATTGAGGTGATGAATTTCTGTAGAGACCTATAAAAAGGAGTGAGTTTTAAGGAGAAATGAAGAGCAGTGATCTGTATGCACCCCTTGAAAGAATTGCATGGAGAGAAATATTCCCAGCGGCCACTGCATTTGGAGGATGTTCACAGAAGAGGTTGAGGATACATGAGATTTTTCAATTGAATGACCATGTGGTCCAGAGGGCACAGTGACTCAGTTTGGGATTTGGGGTGGAATATGAGATTGGGTCAATCCAGGGACTTAATAAACCATATAGGCAACATAATCATGTGGTGAGAGAGAACCTGGGGAGCCTGTATTTTCTATGGTGACTGACAGAAACAGGGACAAAGGTCTTGATGGGATTACTTCTGATGATCTCTGATACAGATTTGAATGTTGATACTATAACTGTTGAGGAGGGGAGGAGGGCTGCAGGAGCACATAAAGTTCTGTTTTCATCCCTTGGCATCTTCCTCAAAGGCAAAGAGCCCAGAAAGGGGCACAACAGACAGAACTCTGTGAGCGCTCCATTACCTTTCATGGTATTGAGGCTGAAATTTTTATTTTAAGAAAGGAAAGGAAGTCATGAGAAAAACTATTCTGTACATCATTCTGAACATCAGTGAAAAGATGCTTGGTGCAATGGAAGTGGCCAAAACCTTAGCAAATGTGCTTAAACAATATTTGAGGTTAAAATATCAAAGAAAATTAAATATCAGGCTTACTCAAATATGGACCATAGACTTTAGAAAACAGAATTAGAAATGTTCAGAAATGCTCACAAATCAATAAGAATAATAGGAACACTGATATATAAATAAAAATAAGTAAGTTCAGAAAAAAAGTTAATAAAAAATAAAACAAATGGAAAAATATTCAACACAACTGCTACTCATAGAAATACACAATAAAATGAAATAACATGCTTCCTTTAACATACTGAAAGCTTGCAATTAAATTATATTTAATAAATATATAAATATTATTATATAAGTATATTAATATTTTTGAGTATGTGTTCATCCCAGTGTTTGATAGGAGGCAGAAAAGTGATATCACTCATGTGTTTCTGAGGAGAGTGGAGAGTTAATCTGTAAAACGTTCCCAGCAATCTGATTTTATGTATTTTTATGTACAGTCTGATTTTATGAGTATTTAAAATGTTTATATACTTTGACCCCTTAAGTCTACTTTTGGAGTATATCCTAAGGAAACATCAGATGTATACTCAAAATTTATTTATATGCATGCTAATTGCAACATCATAAAATAAAATATTGGAAGTACTCTAAATATCCAAATTAAGGGTGGAAAACTATGCCGTATTTAAACCTCAAAGTCTATTAAAGACTATTGGACAATGCTGATAGTATTTTAAATAAATTTTATGGTGTAATATTGGATGCACATGAAAGAATCTTTATTACATGCATGTGTAATTTGATGCATTATTAAAAGAACATGCATGAACAACCTAACAACTTCAGCACTAGAACATTCTCAAATATCACTGAAGCTATCTATAGGACTCTTGCCTATCCCACTAACACATAAAAACATATCCCTAATCTCTTGATCATGCATATTGAAGTGTAATATACATACAGAGAAATACCCAAATCATACATATACAGATAATGAATATTGTAATTGAACATACCTGAGTAACCAGCATCCAGATTATTGAACATAACAAGCACCAGAGAAACCCTCCTTGTGCAGTCTTCCTGGTGCTTCCCCAAAGGATAAATCATTATCCTGACTTCTAATACCATAATTACTTAAGCCTGACTTTGAACATTACATAAATGAGCTCACATAGTATGCATTTTTGTGTGTCTCTGGATTCTTTCTAAGCACTGTGCATGTGGATATCTCACTTCCAGATTGGTGGAGTAAGGTATTCTGAAAACCCTTTTCCTCCATATAAGAACGAGAACACTGGCAAAAAGTCTCATAAGGCAGAGTTACAAACTGCCTGCTCAACACTGGAAACAAGTACTATCATATACTAAACATATAATAAGCAAGTCCAGCAAGAGTGCAGGGCACAAAATCAGTATACAAATATCAGTTGTATTTCTGTACACCAGCAATGAACAATCAAATTAGAAAGCAATTCCATTTAAAGAGCATCAAAAAACAAAATACTTAAGAAACAGAGCATGCAGTGAAAACTAAAAACATCATTGAAAGAAATTATAGATCTACATAAGTAGAAAAACATGCCATAGTCACAGATCTGAAGAATTAAAATTGTTCAGATGAAAATACTCCCCAAATTGATCTATGGGTCAATGCAATCCATTGTCAAATGCATCGTTCCTGGCTAATTTCATATCTCCCACTGAGAGAAAAGGGTAGTAATGCTGTTAATACTCACAATACCATGGCTTTTAGAATTCTGTTTGCATAGAAACAATATGGATCTTGTTGCTTCTGCAGTTCCCTAAGGCCATTTATTTAATGCTGGTTGCATCATTACCCATGGTACTGCATCTTCCATTGTGCAGCCCATGAATATTGGTTTCTAATGATTCAAAAGCTATTACTACGTTTCACTGATGATGAACACAAAGGCAAATATTATCCAGAGTATAAAGGAAAATATAAACAATAATCCATTTTTTGCTCACGTTAAATTTATTGTTTGAAATATAAAACAACACATCTCCAACTATATCCTCTCTTGAACACTTTAGGCTATAATCACTACATTCCTAGAATGTGGTCTTATTCAGTGTCACCCATACCCCTGCCTTCTAAAACACTGCCACCAGTGGAGAACAGAGGCAAGGATCCACTGTTCAAAGCAAGAAGAATAATTCCATTCATGCCAGGAATATTCATCTGTCATCCAGCACGGCTTAAGCCTGACTCAGAAGAGCACAACCTCACCACATTGATTAGAGGCCAGAGGGCATTAATCAGAGGGTCCCTATGGCATTGTGGAGTAAAGGTCTCATCACCTTCGGGGGAATTAGGTGCAGCCACTCCTGATGGATTGCCTGGAACATGGTGTAAAATCTGTGAAGAAGGTGGATGACCTCTTTGGGTACCGATGGTGGGGCTCCCAAGAGTAGTTATTGGCTGCTGGCATCCATGCTGCCCTCAGTACTATATAAAGAGGAGGTCCAACACAGAGGGGTGAGAATCCATTCAGGGGCCTACACACGGGACCCATTTTCAAGGGCTGACAGTAGACCATTAGTAGCCCTGAGCTCTGAGCTTGTCCTGCATTCTGACTTGGATAAAAGTTATCCTAAACCAGTGTGTCAGCACTATCTCATTGGAACATCCACTTAACCCCACAATCAGGGTAGAGAGTCAAAGAATACCCTGAAGTACAGAAGCAGAAACTGCAGCCCACCTAGCTTCAGGTATGCACCCAGGACACCACACCTGGAAAGCACTATTAGCCTTGGCAGGTCCCGCTGCTGGAATGGGACTTAGACATTTTTGAGATTGATGCTTCCAGTGAAAGAGACACACATGGCACCAGGTCTGGGCTCTAGAATGCACTGCCTAGAGAGCCCTGCTGCCCCTGGCGAGTTCCAGGCACAGGAGGGTGACTTAGAATATTTTCAGGAAGGCATTCCAAAATGTGGGGACACCTGAGGCCTGGGGGCTCAGAGCAGGAAACCTAGTACAGTTCTGAGAATGATATTGGCAGAGACAGCTACGAGTTTACCAAAAGTCATTTCCTTTTCTTCTAGGCAGACAGCAAGATTATATTTTCTAGGCTTCCTTAAACTTAGGTGTGACCAGGTGAGTTCTAGCTAGTAAAATGTGGACGGGGGCCTCCCTGGTGGCGCAGTGGTTGAGAGTCCACCTGCCGATGCAGGGGATACGGGTTCGTGCCCCGGTCTGGGAGGATCCCATATGCCGCGGAGCGGCTGGGCCCGTGAGCCATGGCCGCTGAGCCTGCGCGTCCGGAGCCTGTGCTCCGCAACGGGAGAGGCCACAACAGTGAGAGGCCCACATACCGAAAAAAAAAAAAAAAAAAAAAAAATGTGGACGGAAGTGATACATGTCACTTTCTGACCTAATGCATGAAAACTTTCTACATGACTTTCTGCTCTCTTTTCCCTTGCTTTATTGGTTGCTTGTTGATATTCAGGGTGAGCTTGGGACGTATGTATTGAAGATGACCTAGGTTAATTTGGCTGCCTGAATCAGAAGTGAAGCAGAACTCTTCCATCCTACCTCAGACTGAAGTTTGAGTAAAAAATGTACTTCTGTTGCGTTACACAGCTGGGATTTGAGTCTAGCTGTTAGAGCAACTAAACTAATACAGTAATGTTTTAAAATTGTGTATATTTATGTCAGAATTCTTACTGTTAAACTCAGCCATGTGCAGTGATTTAGAAAGGTGCATTATTACCACTTAAGGCTCACTGAGTATGCATTTTGCCCTAAAATTAGAAGTAGAGAGTAATATTAGTAATATTAGTAATATTACTAATTTCACATGGAAAAGAAATACTGTAGACATAATTTATCTTAGATTTAGCAAGCCTATTGACAATATGTCTCATGGATCCCTCTTAGCTATATACTTATTAATAAAAGGGTGATGTTTAATGAGCTCTGTCAACACAGAGGAAAATTTCTAGTCAAGTTCCATAAAGTACTGTCATTCGTTATGTCAGATTTCTCATTTTCAGTAGCAACTTGGATAAAGACAGTTGAAAAATACTTATCTGATTTTCAGGTGATGAAAACCAGGGAGAGATAATATAATATGTCAGAATCAAGATCCAAAATGATAGACTGAAAAGATAAACAAAGAAAATGAAATTTAGCAAAAATAAGTGGCAGATACAGAATTTGGTTTTAATGTAAATTACCTCAGTATGACAGACACAGCTTATTTTAAGGAGTAAAATCAAGGACATTCCTGAAAGAAGTGGCACTGGTTCAAAATTTACAACTTGCCAGATAGGTCACCAAAATGATAACATAGCTGCTCCTGAAACAATGGCTCAGATAAAGAATAGGAGTACAGATAGACCTGGTACCCTTCAAACACTGACTCTTAGTGGAGGTGTTTTGGGAATCTGTGTGTGTATTTTTTTTTTTTTAACTGTCTTAATGCTTTTGGTATGGTGAGCATTACTGGCCAGCAATGCCTGACATACTACACTGCACGAGACAGGTCAAACCTTCTAGGAATTGTCCTACATCATTTATGACCTTCAAATATCCTACAGGATATTATTATAAATAAAAATATTTATAATCATCTAAGCTTAAAACCTAATTTCACATAGTTTAAAATCTTAAAGTATTTTTGCAGGGTATTAATTTTCCAGGTGTATAACTACTATATGTCAAAGGGAAGATCGTTCTTTGGTTTTTATTCAGAACTTTACCAGGGGCTGTTTACAATTTCAGAAAATTATGTCATTGGTAGCTGCACTATTTGCTCCTGTATCAGCTAGCATTTGAAACTGGTGCGTTTATGGAGATATATCTGTAGGTGCTACAATCTCTTTTCTGTTATGTCTGCCATTGTAGTCTTGTGAAGGCATTTACATATTGAAGTACACATTATTTTATTATATATCACTTTAAAAAATGTCTCATTTACAATGCAATTAGGATATTAATTTTTTGAAATTATTTTTGTAGATAAATTTTCTATTAGTGTTTTTCCAGGATAGAAAGAGAGCATTACAAAATATTTACTTACCATAAAAAGAGGTGTTGAATCACATAAAGTCGAAAACCACTGATATAAATATCTACTTCTCACCTATAAAAAGATTTGGTACCCTCTAGGATTTAAAATTATAGGAACTTAATAGATCGTGATATGATAATCTAGAATATAGGCCTCTGAAGGAAAATATCAGATTCTGAAGATGAAGAGGATATGAGAGGAACTTCATTGAACATATATTATACACCAAGATTATGCTTATTTAATGTTCTTAATTTATATCATTTAAAAAATATATTTTTAAATTTTCTTTATTCTTTTTTTTTTTTTTTTTTGGCTGCGTTGGGTCTTCATTGCGGTACACAGGCTTCTCACTGCAGTGGCTTCTCTTGTTGTGGAGCACAGGCTCTAGGTGTGTGGGCTTCAGTAGTTGTGGCTCACAGGCTCTAGAGAGCAGGCTCAGTAGTTGTGGTACACGGGCTTAGTTGCTTCATGGCATGTGGGATCTTCCCGGACCAGGGCTCGAACCTGTGTCCCCTGCATTGGCAGGCAGATTCTTAACCACTGCGCAACCAGGGAAGCCCCTATACTTTTTTTAAAAAATGCTCACAATAACCTGTTTAGGTAAATATTATTTTCCCATTTAAAAATGAGGAAACAGACTCAGAGCATTTAAGTAATTTATCCAAAAACAAAAGCTATCATGGTCTTGTTTTGTTTTGTTTTTTGCTATTGTATTTTGAGTACAGGATTCAGACCCAACTCTATTTGGCTTCAAATCCCAAGTTCTTAATAGTTGTTCAAGAGAAGATTCATGGGAGCGTAATAGCTGCCTCCAGTTACGTGGAAGGGCTGATGTTAGAAAGGAATAGGCTTCACCTGGGCCATTCCAGAGGCTATAAAGCTCAGAATAGTGAAGAGAAGTTAAAGAGAGCTAGATATTAGCTCTGTTTAAAGAACTTTATCAAAATTGGTTATCTCTCCAACAGAACAGTACTTCCCCAGGAAGTACTGACCAGAAAGGGTAACACCAAACAGCAAAATCCAGTATTGATTATCTTGTATCAGAATTATTGAAGAAAGATTTTCTGCATTTGGGTAAGATATTTGGTCCAGAGGTTAGCTCACTTTTAACACTAAGATTAAGCGACTCTTCTGAATTATTGACTTCAACCTTCTATATGTAAGTTCCTTCTACACCACCCTGACATATGATCATGGAACCACTAGGAGCCTACTATCTCCTACATATTCTTGTCTACACTTAATTCATATAACTCTCCAACATTCTCTTCATCCTTGAATACCACCTTAAATATTTTTGGAACAGTGTGGAAGGGAAACATGTTTTCCCAAAGAGGTCATGCCATCATAAGACAGCACAAAGGATCAGAAAGATTTTCCTTACTCTGACCTTTTTATTTCTATTTGTTGGATCTTGAAATATTTGGAGGTGAGTCATGTTTTCAGATAGGCTTTGATAATGAGCCATTGCCCATTTGATCTTGCTTCCTATGTGTTGGCTAACTCTCTCTGGAAGATATTTTCATTTCTAAAAACTTCCTTTTATGGCATGGACACCAGAAGAAAACACAACTGTACATAGCATATTTGTACAAGATTCAGGGAGCTTATTAGCTCTGGTCAGCATCTTGGCCCCTCTTTCAGGAAATCCAGTGAACCTAGGGGTTTTAAAACTCTGAAGTATATATATATGTATTTTTTGAATTTTATTTTATTTTATTTTTTTATACAACAGGTTCTTATTAGTTATCCATTTTATACATATTAGTATATATATGTCAATCTCAGTCTCCCAATTTTAAGAAAAAAGCTACTATACCAAACCAAGTATACATGCTATAATTAAAAACCTCCTCATGGTCACTCTCATGATGGATTACTATCCAACACAGCTACAAAAGTGAAGATGATTTTTTCCCGAGTGCATCAGAACATGAACTTAAAAAGGTCAGAGCTTTTTTAATTTCAGGAGGGTCACCTAGAGTCATGCCTTGTAGCTATAGTGGCAAAAGCAAATATAAGAAAGGAATTTTTGGGAAAAGAGTCAGTGGTAGATTGTCACTGATTTGCCCTGGGTGCTGGTCTGGAGATTTGACCTCAGAGTTCCCAGACTTTATATTTCATTGCCTTGAACCTTGTTGACATTTGCTTGTTTGACTGTGCTTCTTGCCTGCTTCTACATAATAAAGTGGAAAGGAACATAAACTTCCTTTCAGTTAAATATAGATATGGGCCATATAAGGGACATTTGTGGGCTGGTTGAGCAGTACAGATTACTCATTGGGAAAAAGGATTTTCAAATCATAGGCCAAATATTTATGTTAAAAATCACCAGTGTCTTGAGTTCCTCACTCTGTTTACTGCCACTCTAAAAATCAGTAGAACATGTCATGATGTTAAGGGATAATGGCTGCTCTCTGACAGCAATAGGAAGCAATTATGTTTGTATAATAACAGTAAATTCTTTAGAGTTTAAAAGAATTATTTCAATACAAGCATATTATAGCCTGAGAAGAGAAGAGAATTTTAGACCCCGTATAAACCTTGTGATCATCTATTATATTCCCATTATTCAATGGCTGCAAGAGTTAAATTGTTTGCCAAGGCTACACACCTCTATTAATACAGATTGACCTAAAAATGATAACTCTTAGCAACCTGCCTGATTCTCTTTCCATGATTCCATATAATTACAAGATGTTGGGACATAGGATTCACTTATGTTAGTCTTTCTAGGCATCATATACCTAGCAAGATGCCTTAAACTAGAAAGGACTCTGTTATGCACGTATTGAATTGAATGGACACCATGGGTCTTCTCCTGACCTAAACTTTTCTTCCCAGTGGGCATTGCTTAACATTAGGCTGCTCCTTGTCTTTTTATTCCCATGAGGAAAGTTACTCCTATAAAAAGACCTTAAAATGCCAAGAGAAAAATGAGGGCCTCAGAGGGATTCTGCTCATTAGCATCAAAACATGGATTTGCGAGTAATTTAGCTAATTGAACACAATAAATGCTGTAAGACACATAAGCATCATTTGAAGGGTGAAAGATATTATTATTTCTGACAGGCTGATGAGGTCAAGGTGCAGACAGTGTGCAAAATGGGAAAGTTTTGAGAACTACCAATAGGTGTAAACCATGCTGCCTCAGAAAATCAGATATTTTATCATGCTGAGCATATACTCGTGACCTGAAGGGGATCTCAGGTTCTTGACAATACCAAAAAAAAAAAAAGAAAAAGTGTACCAAAGTCTTCCCTAGGGAACTGAGTTGTGGGTTTGAAGTCTTGACAACTGACTTAGGCAATGAAAAATTTACTTAATCCACAATGTAGCCCAGAGAAGACCTTGTATTTTCAAAGCTAAATCTATCAAACAAGCAGAGAATCCCACACAAAACAGGTAGACTGAACAGCATAGACCCACTTTGCTTACATCCATAAATATCAGAGCAAACTCTATCTGAGCTTCAACCTCCAGCCTAGTTGCAAATGATGTCATTATGCAGACCTAGCTTCAGCATGAAGACATAATTAGTATTCAGTCTGACAGAAAACCATTTCATTTAATTCCACTGGCTGAGATCCAACTGGCAGTATATATATGACAGCGTACGAAACAGGCACTTTGGGTAAAAGCAGGTTTGGCATTAGTATGCTGAACAGTGACCTGGAATGGAAGCAGGGACAGAGCAAGGTTGGAAGGAGCAAAGGAACAGAGAGGGAGTTGTTATTCCAGTTCAGAAACCCACTGAGCTTGTGTTGTAGATGCAAAGGAATGAGGTGTATTTAATAAAGATTCTTATGCCCTGTTAGTCATGCTGTTTGACAAATTTATGAACATAGTCATGATTAACTTTTAACCTGAAAAAATTTCAGAAATCCTCCCAGGATTTTACCTGGAATGAGAATCTGATCCCACATATTAAGTGCCTTTTGCAGTATGAACCGAAAGCTATATGCTGTTTCTTTAACACGCTAATTCTTTCTCTGTGATCCTGAGTAAATTTTGCTTGATCTGGGAACTGTCTGTGAAAAGTATTTAATTGACTCAGATTTCAATTAACCAGTGATGACATTTAATGTTCCAGATTCATTCTCCACTCTTTCCCAATTCAACATCCTGGGACAACGACCTGTGTAGACTCCGTCAGCAGTCTTTTTTTATCCTAAGGTTTCTGGTTGGATTTTGTCAGTGGGAGGCACCAGCAAGAGATCCAGAGGCTGGGAGGAACTTCTTGCCAGTTCCCCATGTGACCTTCTCTACTGAAGGTCACAGTTCCTCTTAGGTGGCCCTCTGTAGAACACTCTCTCCAAGTTCTGTTATTACTCCTGTCCTTTTTGTTTTCCAGTCCTAAAAGCGGTGCCTGATCTCATAACCCTGGGGTCCTGCATCATTGCATTTTTTCCCCCTCAACCTTGCCCGTATCTTTGAAAATGGGCCTTTATTAAACTCACATCAAATTGCCTAATTTTGGTTTGTCATCTGTTTCCTGATGACTATTGACAGTGACAGCCTCTGACATTACTGGACAAAAATTAGAATCACTTAAAAGAGAATGTAACCAGGGAAGGCCAGGAGAATTTTGCTTCATAGGAATGGAAAGTAGGGAAATTAATTAGTGAGATTATGAATGAGAAGGAGCCTTAGAAATCTGAGATGCGTTGATAATTTATTGTCCAGAAATTTGTGTTAAAGATGTGTCTGTGGGGCTTCCCTGGTGGCGCAGTGGTTGAGAGTCCGCCTGCCGATGCAGGGGACACGGGTTTGTGCCCCGGTCCGGGAAGATCCCACATGCCGCGGAGCGGCTGGGCCCGTGAGCCATGGCCGCTGAGCCTGCGCGTCCGGGGCCTGTGCTCCGCAGCGGGAGAGGCCACAACAGTGAGAGGCCTGCATACCGCAATTTAAAAAAAAAAAAAAAAAAGATGTGTCTGTAAATTTGTTACTGATCCTTTCGAGTCAGTCCCCAACAACGGTCCTCCTGCCTGGTGTCCCTCGCACCAGTAGAAGGAGATGGAGTTCAGTTCTGAAGCATAAGGAAGTTTTATTTGTTGATCAGAGAATGGAGAGGCACACGCTCCTGCTCTAGAGCGCATGCTCTCCTGACAGGCCGCGGGCGGGGCTGTTTTATAGGGATACGGCAGTGGGGAGAGGGCAGAGCTCTCGCGGGCGGCACAGCTGCGCTGCTCGGTCTCCAGATTGCAGTGCCAGGTGCAGTGTCTCTGCGCACGGCCCGCTGCTGCCATCTTGAATTGAGTGCTGTGCGCCGAGGTTCTGCGTACAGCCCGCCTGCGTGAGGTGTCGGCATCCATTTTGCGCTATGGACGCTGGTCTGAAGAGCCGGGTGTGAGGCTTCTGACCCCAGCACCAAATGAGCGAGTGAAAGTAGGAAGCACAAAGAGAAAAAAAAGGTTAGACTTTATTTTATTTCCCAGATTCTATTTTTATGTCCCAGGAATTGTTCATGAGCTTTACTGGGGACAGTGTTCCAAAGGGAGTGCTTTCCGCATAGGGAAAGGGTTGGATTGCAGGAGGAGCTGGTGTTAGTAAAATTGGGTTTGGTCCATAAAACTACCAAGTAGTCCCTGTCCATCGTGGTCCAGTTCTGAATAGAGGAACCACATTTCCTGGAACAGAGAAGGTTGTCATCTGCGATGACTGAATGTTCTCAACTGCGCATTTCATACCCTCTGCTTTGTCTTGACCAAAAGTTAGCCAGGCTTCTCTCCTCCCTACAAGTTCCTGAATTTTAGCTTCTCCCAAGTCTGAGCAAGAGCTGAAAGAGTGAAATGTGCCCCTTGTCAGCTCATCCTGGGAACTGGCTGATCTCAGCCAGGCACCGTTCCTGTCAGGCTCCACTGGGCATGTTCTCTTGCTTGTGCAACTTGTCCTCCCAAGTTTTGTTGATCTTTGTTACCCGTCCTGTCATCTGTGGAGGGAGGGGCGGACTTCCTGCTGTCACTTCGTTCACGGCTTTTCAGACCAAAGTGCTGGGTACGTCTCTGCCCTGACCGCTGCCGCATCTTGAATGGAGGTGTGGGAGGCAGCGGTTCTGCTGGAAACTCTAATCTGATGTGTTAGGTGCCTCTGCCCATGGCCCCCTACAGGCAAGTGGAACTAAACTAAGCACAGAACAAGAGGTTAGACCTTATCACCTGGATTCCGTCTTATTTTTCCCAGGGACTCCAGTGAGTTTTGCTGGTGATAAATTCATCATCAGTAGAGCGTGTGCTTTGATGATTGTTATAGAAGTGAGCACAAATTTAAGTTGGTTTATACTTGATTTTTTATTTGTATCTATAATTGGGTTGATGATCATGAATGAAAATAATGGGTTTTACTTGGTTGGTATGAGAATCAAGCTTTCCATGATGACCTTGCTAACATTCTTTTTAAGCCCCATATTCCAGCATTATCATCCATGCTAGCACCATTGTTGAATGGCAATGGCCTACAGGCTCACTTTTCTCATCTTCTACTCTTTCATTAACTTACTCTTTTTATTTCCTGGTTTGTAAGTCTGAATCTTTAACTTAGAATATAAAGTGTCATCTTTTTTTACCTTTAGTTCTTTTATTCTCTGTCTTTTATAAATATTTTTAAAATGAAGAAATCAAGAGGAAATAAACAGGAGACAAAAGCAGAGAGATATGTAAATAGAACAGGGTCAGTTTATTGTTAGAAGATTAGACAAAGAGAAGCAGTTACTTAAAGGCATAATAAAACATTCTATTCCTGTCTATCCCCACTGAGAGTGCTTGCCTCTTATACTGGGTTCAGCTTAGGTAAATAATAGAATGAGGCTTGGGATGATAAAAACAAACACAACCAAAATATATTGCAAATAAAGGGGGAACATTGGCATTTTTACCTTACCCACAAGACTGTAGAGAATATGCATATTTATATGACCCAAAACTAGCAGTTTACCATATATGATTTCTTTGGTTCAGCAAACACTTTTTGAGCCCCTACTGTGTGTGAGGCAATGCCATTATGCTGGGTACATAGCTGTGAATAAATTGAGCATACACTCCCTGTTCTCATGGATCTAACATTGCAGTTGGGGGTGGACAGTCAATGAAACATGAGTTAAATATACAGTATGCTAAATAGTTGTTGGAGGAGTCACTGAGAGGACTTGACCCATGGTTAACCCGTGACCTGGACCCAGGCAATCGGAGGCTCCTGACCCCCTCCCCTGTCCTTGGAATGTACACTCTATCCAACATTCCCACAGTCAGAGCCATTTTCAAGGACTCAGCCTTGAGAGAGTAATGTGTGGTTGGGACCATCTGGACTGTATACATGACTGAACCCTCTTAAAGCCTCTCCATAAACTTTTAAGATTCTGGCGGTGAATGTGGAGCCTACTCATCTCGTGGCACCCAAGACAAGCCTCGTAAGTAAGTTCCTTTGGTGACTAGAACTTCTGCCTACCAATCGGGAGTACTCTGCCTCTTTCTTTGGTCTCTTCTTGCCCTCCCTGTATGGAGGCCAGTTTGAGAACCAACAGTGATAAGAGCTCTAGAGAAAAATGAAGCAGAGAAGAGAAATAGGAAGTGCTAAGGAGGAGAAGTGTTGCAGTTTCAAAAGGGAGTATCAACAAAGGTCTCCTGGAGAGGGTGGCATTTGAATGAAGGCCAAAAGTAGGAGGAGATGCCCATCCATATGTGGCTATCTGCGGAAGGTGTAGCATTGGGAATACCTAATGCAAAAGCCTTGAGACAGAAGCATGTCTGAAATACTGACAAAACAAAAAAAGCAAGAATATTCATATGGCTAAAGTAGAGGAGGTGAGAGATTTAGAGAGAGACAGCTAGTGTAGGTCTGGGGATGGCGAATAAGAACCAGATAGTGAATATTTTTGGCTTTGCAGGGTGCATAAGGTCTCTAGAGTGTATTCTCCTCCTCCTGTCCCTCTGCTCCGCCTTCTCTTCCTCTCCTCCTCTTTCTCCTTCTCCCTCTTCCTCTTTCTCCTCTTCCACGTCTGCTCCTGCTTCTGCTTCCCTCTTAAAAACATAAAAATGATTCTTGACTTGTGTGTTATAGTCTTCTGGCTGGATTTGACCTGCAGGCAGTAGTGTGATGACCCATGCTATAGCTTACTTTAAGGGGGTGGAAATCGACTACGTTTCACAGGGGTCAGTTTCACTGCACTCATGAGAATAGACTGTAGACAAAGATAGAAGCAAAGAGACAGTCAGAAAGTCACACAAGTTATCCAGCCCCAGATGATGATAGCATGGACTCGGGTGGCTGCCTTGGATGTGGTAAGTTAGATTCCAGATTTCTTTTGAAAGAACTGCTGAAAGATCTAACGATGAATTGGATGTAGGGTTTGAGGGATGCAGAGAAGACTTGGATGGCTCATTTTGTTTTGAGTAGTTAGAGGAGGGAGTTACTGTGTATTGAAATGTGGCATCCTGTTGATAAGTCAAGTGAGAGGAGGACTGAAAAGTGACCACTGAACTTGGCAAAAAGAGGTCATTGCTGTCTTTGAAAGTTTCAGTGGTGTTTTGGGGGAGCTAACCCTGATTTAACCTTGTGTGAGACAAGGGAGATTCGAAATTGGTGACAGTAGATAGAGACAGCGCTTTTTAATAAATTTTTTATTTTAAAAATATCATAGAACTGAGTTGATAAATGAAAGAGGATTAGGGGTTAAAAAGAGGTTTTTAAAATTATTTTTTAAGGTAGTAGAAATTATAGTAGGTTTGCATGCTCACTGGGGTGCTGCTCCAGTGAAGGGAAAGTTGATACTGCAGGAGGAAAAGAGAATTGCTGGGATGATGTTTTTGAGTGGATGAAAGAGGATGGAGTGTTACCGAGAGGTGAAATGGGAGGCCTCAGCTAGGGTTTTAGGCACTTCAACTGTCATAACAGGGAGGAAAGCAGGAAATAAATATAGGTGGGTGGATAGATGTATTGTGAGAGATTGTAGAAATCCTCTTTGATTTCTTCTGTTTTCTTAGGGAAAGAGAAGCCAGGCCATCAGCTGAACATAAATATCGTGGAGGAGGGGTTATGGGTGTGAAGAGAATAACTTGTGAAATAGTTGTCTTTTAGGAAGTGTGGAAGGGTTGCCACAAAGGGTCCATTTGAGGTTAGTGAATATGTATTGAATGTAAGACTAATCAGTGTGCCTGTAATTTTCTCTGGCCACTTTCACCTGCAAAATAGCAAAAGCACCTGATTTAACCAAGTATGCTGAGTAGAGAAGGGGACAAAAGATTGGATGTGAATGCAAGGAGTGATGATAATTTGGACCATGATATTTCGTCTGGTTAGAGAGGGAAGTAAAAGACTGAAGGAAAAAGGGGCAGTGAAGAGGAGGCAGGATTAATGGATTATAGGTTCTGATGGGGTTGAAGAATTATACAGGTTGAGGCACTGGATAGAAGGAGCTAGAAAGATGGGAAATGCAGGATGGAGCATGGGATGTTAAAAATTAGATTTGAGGGGCTGTAGTTTTTGGTACTGACAAAGTCTGGGATATAACCATGAAGTTATGGCTGTGGTAGGGTGGAGCATAAACTCATTTTAGAGAATTAAAAATTAAGAGTCTGGGTTTTGAAATAAGCATTTACTTGAAAATTTAAACCACGAAGGATTGTCCCAAGTATATTGTTACAAAAAGTGACAATCAGCCCAGAGCTAAAATCTTCAAGGAATAGCACAAGTGACACTTTGGCAATGATTAATGATTATAACAAGGAGAGATGTGGTAGTCTAGTTTAACTACAGGAGATTCAAAGTTTGTTTTGCTTTTAAAAAATTTTTGTTTTAGCGAGAAAAGAAGAAGGATGTTCTGGGAGAAGCAAGGAGTACAGAGTCCCAGTGATAGGGAGGGAATGAAAGACAAAACAGACATTAACCGTTAGGGCTGCCGGGAAAGTCAGATTTCAGTAAAGGAAGTTGAAAAGGGAAATACAGAAAACGGGTGGAGAATATGGCGAATTTTGCTGATGGCTGACTGAATTTCCAGAGTAAAGAGTTGGATGGGTTTGGGGAGTTACGGAGAAAGATGAGGCAGAATGAATTTCTAGGGAATTGGAGTTGGAGGTTGAGGGGTAACCTGGGGTTGTGAGTTTCTTTATGACTGAGGGAACAGTTATAAAGAACACAGTGATCTTGGTGTTAGTGATTTTAAGGCAGTCAGGACTGGGTTGCTGGGAAGGGGGAGGGGTAGGCATCTTGTTAGGAGCCTGAAGAGCTTTGGGTGCTGTTTTGCTCCTGCCAGAGAGGTATGGAGGGTGGAAGATGATGGGGGAGTGGTCTTACACAGATTAATATGTGTCGGTATATTAACTGACAATCTGATTAATAAGAATTATTGTCATGGAATTACCTTTCTAAAAGGTTCACTGTCATCTTGTCTATAACTATGATATATCAAGTAATTATCCTTTGCCACAATATAATTGGAATTTACATAAACTCTATATTGTTAACTTCTCACAAAAGTGTTAGAAAGGAGATACTGTAAACTCCATTTTAAAGTTTTTACACTTCAGGCAACTGAAACCCACAGAGATTAAGGAGCCTGTCTGGGTCTCAGAGTGAGTGGTGAAGAAATCAAACCTGGGCCATGTAGCTCCCAAATCACTCTTTCTGGTAATATTATCTGATGCTCCACTAAGGCACACACCCATTGTCTCTCTTTTTAATTATTTCACTTGGATTTTTCTCTTCTGTGACACCAGAAAGAAATCTATACATGGGAGACATGTAGGCCTTTCTATTGATGGATGGTTTTCTGGAGATGATATTATTTGGAGAAAACTAAATATTGGCTGAAAAACTCTCTATTTTACTAGTGATGTCAAACATAATGATTTCCCCTAGGCTTGGTACAGTCTGACAGAAAAAAAAATTTCCAGTTACAGACTAACTGATTTTTGCCATAACTCAAGCAAATAGAGATTTCCATGATCTTTGCTTAAAAGAGAATGTAATCATCCTTGCCTTTATTTATATGCCCTGTCCACTATAATCTTCCAAGTGTCCCCCTTCATTTAAATGCCCTCTTCAGTAATTTATCTCTGGACTTTTCCTTGAGATTAATGTTGGGCTAATTTAATACGTTAGTTTGAATTTGATTAGCCAAGGGACCAGTACAGTAAATAGTGCAGAGTGACACCATACAAAGGCATTTCTCATCACAGCTTAATACTACTGTTGCTTACTATCTTGAGCAACGGTAAGTATCTCCTTTAGAAACTGGCTTTATCATTTCTCTCTTTTCTTGCTTGGAGTGGCAGAGAACCTTCTCAAACCAAGATGCAGAAAGACTTGCTTTTGGAATATGAAAGGATTCACAAGTTTCGCACATTTCCAAACTTTCTGTATTCTATTTGGGTAGAATTTCTTTGTTTATCTAGGTTTCCCCTTTCTCATCTCTTCATATTCTTGCTGACATTTATGAGAACTCTTCCCGCTTAAGCACCTCTTGTAAGTTAAATACATTTTAAAATTACAGAAGAAAAAATTGTATTGCGTAGATTATCTTTTCTACTTATCGTACTCAAAAATCTACATGATGGAAATAATGTTCCAAAACAAACAAAATCATCTCCATCAATCCAAACATGACAGACTGTGAGCAAACATTGATCAAAAGCAAAACATTCAAATGCCTCTTTTCTAAAGGAGAAGTAACTATCTCATCTAAGACTAGAGGACTTTCTTCTTTGTTTGGGGGTGTGACGTGATTTATAATAAGAAATATATATTTGGTCTTTGTCATTTCTGGCACAGAACTCCTAAAACCCTTGGAATTTTTTGTGCTAAGAGCTATAAAGATGTCTTTTGATATGTTAATGAGGTGATTTTTGGAAAGCCCTTTTTTTAAAATTTAATTTAATTTTTTATTAGTTTCTGCTTTATAACAAAGTGAATCAGCTATACATATACATATATCCCCATATCTCCTCCCTCTTGCGTCTCCCTCCCTCCCACCCTCCCTGTCCCACCCCTCCAGACGGTCACAAACCACGGAGCTGATCTCCCTGTGCTATGTGGCTGCTTCCCACTAGCTATCTACCTTACATTTGGTAGTGTATATGTGTCCATGGAAAGCCCTTTTAGGCAAACTTAGGACAGGGTTGGTTGCCAGGGAACCAACCATAAGATTAGAGGTTTCGAACTTTTAGAACCTCCCACCCCAACCTCTGGGGAGGAGTGAGGAGCTGGAAGTTGAATCAATTGCCAGTGGCTAATGATTTAATTAAGCATAACTATGTAATGAAGCCTCTCTAAAAAAAAAAAAAAAAAAAAAAGCAGAAAACAAAAACACAAAAGGACAGGATTCATAGAGCTTCCGGGTTGGTGAGCAGGTGGAGATTCAGGGAAAGTAGTGCACCTGAAGAGGGCATGGAAGCTCCAGGCCCTGCCCTTTCCCTCATACATTGCCCCATGCCTCTCTTCTACCTGGCTGTTCCTGAGTTCCTTTTATAATAAATCGAGGATCTAGTAAGTAAAATGTTTACCTGAGTTCTGTGAGCCACTCTAGCAAATTAATTGAACTCAAGGAGGAGGAGTGTTCGAAACTCTGATCTATAGCCTGTAGTTCAGAAGCACAGGTGACAACCTGGACTTGCCACTGGCATCCTAAGTGAGGGAGGGGCAGTCTTGTGTGACAGAACCTTTAGCCTTTGGAATCTGATGCTGTCTACCAGGTAGATAGTGTCAGAATCAAGCTGAATTCTCAGACCCTCTGCTGGTGTCTAAGAATTGTTTGTTGGTGCTGTGGAAACCATCCTCCTCACCCACCCAATTCGGAAATGGGTGACCAGAACATAAAAAAAGGGGACTTCCATCTTATTAGGTCCAACCATGGGGAATGATTTGAGAGTTTTGTATTAGAGGAAAACATTAGCTATTCTATGGAGTAAAAGAGAATTGAAGACATAAAAATACTTAGAGTCTTGGTGAAAATTGTGAGGAATGCTGGTCAGCAATAATATAATTTCCAGAACAGAACAGGAAAGACAAGATTAGTAATTATTTCTGAACATTAGGTGCATATTTATAATTGCATAATTTGGCTATCTTACCCTTTTCCAGAGAGATGAGGAACATCTTTAAATTAGAGACTATATTTTATTTATCTTTATGTACCCCACCAGGTCTGCCAACCATTCTTTTAATCATTTGTGCATTCATTTATTCATATATTTATTCTGTCAACAATTATTGTGTGTCCACTGTGTGTGGCAGGCACTGTGCTGTGTCTAGAAATAGAGGAATAATTCATGGACCCTATTATCATTTTCTTATTCACTTGTTTACTCATTGATTTAACAAATATTTATCAAAAGCTTATTATTTGTCAGGCATTGCTTTAGGCATTCAGAATACATCAGTAAGTAAAACTGATAAATCCCTGCCCCGGTGAAGCTTATATTCTAGAAGAAGGCCACAGAAAATAAATAACACAAGAGGTACTATATCAGAAGGTAAAAGCACTATGGGGAAAATGAGTAGATGAGTGCAAGGAGGCTCAAGAGGGCTAGTGTTGGAGAGGGTTGCAGGCCATGATTTTAAGAATGGTAATAGGAGTACACTCTCTTGAGAAGATGACACTTGGGCACAGAATTGATTTAAGTGAAGGAGTTACCCTTATGGCTCTCTGGGGAAAGAGGAACAGCCAGTAAAGAAGCCCTGAGTTATTATGATCCAGTAACATAAAGAAACCAAAAGTAAGCAGGTAGGGAGTAGTAGGAGTTAAGGTCAGAGAGAGTACAGAGACCTTCATGATGTGGACCCTTTCAGGGTTTGGCTTTTTCTCCATGTGAAATGGGGAACTATGACAGAGTTTTGAGCAGAGAAATTTAAGCTGACTGACATGTTAAAAGGATCACTCTGGCTGCTGTGTTGAGAATGGACTACTTGGAATCAAGAGAAGACATGGGGAGACCAGTTGGAAAATTATTGCAGAAATCCAGGCTTGTGTTGATAGCTTGGGCTAGAAAACTAGAGAAGAAGTAGTGGGAAATGACCAGATCCCACATATATTTTGAAGGTACAGCCGACAGAATTTCCTGATGGATTGGGTGTAGGTTATGAGAGAAAGAGAAATGTCAAGGATGACTCTAAGGTTTCACGGATTTCTTAGCATAATGAACAAGAAAACCAATGGTTACCATGTAGTGCAAATAATACTACAGTATAAGTAGGGTCTACTGAAAGCCTTGAATTGGTATATTGAAATTAGACATGGTGCCAGGGAAGACTTTCTAGAAGAGATACTATTTGAACTGACTCTTTAGAACTGACTTTAGAACTGACTCTTCTAAAAGTACGAATAATTCTAATAATAGTCCAATGGAATACAGAAAAAGATCTCAACTACTTGCCCAGCAGGAGGAGCTGTCCAAGTTAACATTCTGTATGACAAAAAAGGTAACGAATGCCTGCGGTACAAAGAAGTAGAGCTTAAATTAAATCTGACCTAACTTTAAAAAGTGTGTGAGAGAAATGGTTTTGTCAGGGACCTCAAAAATACCAAGTATCTATAGGTAGATGTGACTAAGGGTAGATTTTCATAAATACATGATCCAAGTGATTCCTGTCCGGAAATGATGAAAACAAACATCCACCATAAACATTGATTAACAAAAAGTTTTTTAAGCTAAGAGAGTTCTTGTTATAATGTGCAAAGCTACATCTTAAACAAATAGTTATTTTCCACCTCAGTATTCCACTATGTATACACTCTCAGACACGCATTTACTCTTCTGACCATGAAGATAAAGAACATAGGTCAGAACCATTAAGATCTTACTGTTATGAACACCTTGTCCCTTCCCTCATTTTTTCTTTCAAGTCTACAATGCATTGTGTGCTTGAACTGTACTCTCCAGCAGTCACCTGTCACCTATCTCTGCTGCTCTCCTACCGGGCTTTTCTGCATAGACGCTGGAGGGTTAAGACCATGATATTGAGATTGTGTTATTTATGCATCAACCCAAAGGCCACCTGTCCAATTCCTGTTTTCTTGTCAATCCCAGTCCTGGAGACACTGCAGTTTGCCCTGATGCAGAGGACAAGCTTGCTCTGGAGGTCCAACAGTACCAAATTTAGGGTCAGAGAAGAGCAAGTCTTAAACTCAGAGTAAACATAGATCCATAATTCCCTACACCACCTATGTTCCCTGATTCCTGTAGCCTCTTTCACCATTCATTTCATGTGCACAATAACTTCATTTATTCACCCAGATTTATTAAATGCCAGTTCTGTACCCCACTCTATTTTTGTGCTAAGAGTACAGTGGTGAGTAAGATACCTTTAACCCTAAAGAAGGTTCAACATAGTGAGAAGAACAGAGTCCTGAGTTACAAGGAGGAGGCTTACAGTCAAGGGTGTGGGGAGCTGTGTACTCTGTGGTGAGGAAGAGTAGAGGGAAAATATGTGGGGAGCTGTGTGCTACAGGCCAATGGCTAATCCTATACTACTTTTGTGTTTGTCTGGGAGGTCAGTTCTATATCATTAGCGTTTTCCCATTGGGCTGTTCCTAAGGTCTAGAATCTTTGTTTAAATTTCAGCCCAACATTGTATAGTTTTTCTGTTTAATCTATTTTCAAACCTCCCCAAATAATTACCTGTCAAACAAACAGGCACCAGATATTGAAGGCCCTTCTCTATTGCCATATCTATCAAGAAGGCTTTCCCATTGCCCATATTAATTCTTCCTTTTGGAAACTCACCTAGCACTTTGTTCCTTTTTTTTGGCAAATTTTCTTATTCTAAACGGTATAATAGTTGTTTTATGCTATACTTGATTTGATGAATTTCAGAGTCTAATACAATACTTTTCAAATGGAACAGACCTATGAAGCTATTTCCTTTTTGCTCTTCCATACCACATATACTCCTCCACTTCTAGAAAAAAGGCTAAAACCAGCCCAGCCTCCAAGACTGGTCTTTGTAAATCATATGACAGAGTTCTCCTTACATTCAACATAGTCATCAGGTGTCAAGCTGGGACTTATTCTGAAGCTTAGTTGGCTATGAAAGGTAGGATACCCATCCTCACACTCCTTACATATGGACTATTGACATTTTTCTATCTTATGTTATATCCAGTGCAGAGTGAAAGACAAGTCCTCCAACTGAAGGTTTGGGTATCAGCCTCATAAAGCAAAGACATGTTTACATTAGCACTTAAAAAGTGATTACAGAGTGACAGAGGTCGGGGGAAGGTGAGGGAGTGACATTACATTTCAACAAGCATTTGGAAATCTTTGTAACTTAAGGCTGTACAAATAGACCCAACCAAAAATGGAAAAATTGTGGCTATTTTTGATGGATATTCCAGCAGTGATATATTATGTTCTTTTGCATTTTTGTTTATTCAGCTTAATGGAGGCTATAAAAAGGTGCTTTTGATTAAGCAGTTTAATATCTTATATTTATATAGTACCTTTCACCCCAAAAGTCTTAATAAACTATGTTTATACAGCTTTATAAATCGTATAAAGAATTGGCCTTTTCTTCACCAGGACTAGTAGGAAACCATCTGTGGTAGACACCTGCCCCACTGAAGGAGGTGAGGAATTCAGGCCAAGCTCACCAAGGTAGATTTAGCTGGTACAGAAATCTACTAAAATTCTAACTAGTGGACAAATCCTGCCTTGGCTTATGAGTTTGGGGGGGAGGAGTGTGGTGAGAAGATGAATTAATCTACTGTTTAATTAATTGATTAATCTCCCATTTAGACATCTGCTGTTGAGCCTCTTTGTTCTTGCTAGTGAGTGAGGAAGGTTTCATAAAGTTTTGGTATTTCCTGTCTAAAACCATGAACTCATTTCTATCAGCTTGATTAAAAGTAACAAAAATACTTCATCAATTATTAAACTTTTCCAAGATATTTTGTTTGGGACCCATGTAGCCTATGGTTAGAATGAAGAATAATGGTGCACATTTGTGACTGGGTTATTATACAAATAATTAATAAATTTATAATATTTTAATTTATATTTAGGTTATCCATGTTGAAGATGATTTTTTTTTTTTTTTTTTTTTTTTTTTTTTTTTTTTTTTTGCGGTATGCGGGCCTCTCACTGTTGTGGCCTCCCCCGTCGCGGAGCACAGGCTCCGGACGCGCAGGCTCCGGACGCGCAGGCTCAGCGGCCATGGCTCACGGGCCCAGCCGCTCCGCGGCATATGGGATCCTCCCAGACCGGGGCACGAACCCGTATCCCCTGCATCGGCAGGCGGACTCTCAACCACTTGCGCCACCAGGGAGGCCCTGAAGATGATTTTTAAATGATAAATACTGTATTGATTATAGCTATGAGTGTTAAGTAAAATGGAAACAGTTATCAGATATCATATTGGGGTCACTGGGGTCATAAGTGTCATGTTCTTATAATAGTTTCAGGTGCTCATTCTTGACAACTAAAACAACAACCAAAATACAGCTGATTAGCTATAAGAATGGAAGTAAAATTGTAATCTACAAGCAATATATTTATTATTATGTTCTTGAGACTTTAGGTAGCATTTGATCTTTAATATTCAATGTAAATTCCCTATCTCTCTCTCTGTGTGTCTGTCTGTCTCTCTCTCTCTCTCTCTCTCTCTCTCTCTCACACACACACACACACACACACACACACACTCATCCCTAATTGAAGGAATCCTAAATCAGGATTCAAGAGACCTCTAGGTTAATCTTGATTTTTCTTACTAATGAATTTGCTGGTCAATCTCTCTCTAACCTCAATTTCTTAGTTTATATTACTGGCTGTGGAATGCAGTAATGGAGAAAGTCCATATATTATGATAATGGTATATTAAATATATTAATCATCTGAGGAATTTGTATGACTCTTCCAAATCTTACATATCAAGTTGAAATTCTTCTAGGTCCTATAAAATCCTTTCATAATCTAAACTTTACAACTGCAATAACATTTTTAGGCTACTATGTTATCCCTTACTGCATGAAATTAGGCATGAATGGATTTATGAGGCTATAAAAGATGCCCAATTTCCATTGGAAACTTTAAAATTCTGAATTATGTAGTACATATCTACAATACATTCAGTTGAATTGAGGATGACATCAATTCAATGTATTATTTTATAAGCATTGTAAAACACTTTATCCATAGTTTGGAAGGACACTAAGACCTACCTTGAAATATATCTAGGTTGTAGCTATACTCTCTCTTAGTCAGTGCTTCAAGCTTCCATATATTTAAATTTATGTAAATAACTGTTGTACTGGGGGTATACCATAATTGTTTAATTTGTAATGGTGACTTTTCCCCCCATTTACATTATTTTGTTTTTCAGTAACCAGCAACATAACTAAGCTATGAAATTTGAAAATTCATATTTTGAATCAAAGGATTAGAACAGTATTTATAAAGAAGTAAGGAAGCTAAGTATCATAGTTTGGAGGAAAACCCCACGTGTGCTGTTTCATTATATTATGACAGGTATAATTTCAGATGACATATATGTTTATCTTGTTGTTCCTGGAAGGTAAAACAATCTCATGCCTTGTTCACACTGTTTAGAAACAGCCAGCTCCACTTTCCTTTGTAGCCTGTTACATTTTTCAGAAAATTGCTTGCATAAGGAACTCCCCCACATTACATTGCTATGCGTTAGGAAATGGATTATGCCTGTGCACTTGGAAACAACTGATCCCGTAGGCTGTGTTTCATAGGAAAATAAAAACCAAAAAGAAAATGCATTTTGACAAAGTTGACTGGGCTAATACAATTTCTCAATTAACTGTCTGCATGCTGGCTTTTACTGAGTGCCATGGAAACAGTTGGGTTGCAAATAAGCAAGGCATCTTACCCTAATAATCCATTTTATTGGGAATACCTGTACTTATGAAAATAATTAGAGTTCAAATAGTCCAACTAAACACTTTTTGAGCCCTTATTTAGATAGTCCTATATTGCATACTATGTAGAAAACAAAGGTAGAAAACAGACCCTAAGTCTACTCTCTTATCTAACTTATTTTCTTCTGCATTGTAGTAAACCTATTTAGTTTATGTAAATAATTGTTCTTCCCGAGAGGTCAAGGACTATGTCAGGATCATTTATGTTTTTCTTTTAACCCAAATACTATGACTTGTGTTCAGTAGGTAGGTAAATATCTAGAACATAAAAAACTTAGAAGACTTAGTCTGATAGAACCAAAAAAGATATTTGTCCTTGATTTCCAGATTTATAAAAAGGAACACATTGATATGGCATCCAATCTGCCAAATTAATAGATCTGTAGAATAGTTTCTCAGCATCTCTAGAGAAAGTCCAAATATCTTTGGCACTCAAGATTTTTCATATTTTTCCACTTCCCGCATACCTAGTCTTAATCCGTGACTTCCTTCTACATACTCCATAGTGTAGGCATGTTGAGTTATTTTTGGATGATCATACATCCTGATTTACCCAAAATGGACATGGCTTATACCTGTTTTCTTGGCATAATTATTAATAACTCCACCTTTCACTTTTATAAATGTATTGGTTTCTTTCAAGTGCATAGTCACCCTAATTTACATAATTCCTTAATGGGTCTGTAGTGTTTCATGCTTCTGCATATTTTGTAAAATTATTTTTAGAGCTTCTGCCTATCCATGTATGACAAGCATTTGGGTACACGTTCAACCTTTAGGTCTTCTCACGTGCAACCTAGTTGTTAACTTGGCTCAAAGTTTCTGGGAGCTTCAAGTTTCTCAAGAGCTGTCTAAAGCTAGAAGAATCATGGAGGCCTGGTTGTTTTAGATATTCCCTAGAGTAATTCTGTTCATTTCATTGGGACAGTTCCAACACTGTGCCTTTCTATGAATAATGCTAGGAACACCCTGGATCTACCTTGGTTGTTAATTTAGGACCACAGTGATCCTTTCTCAGACTGTTTTATAAAGATCCAAAAACATGGCAGAGTCATACTAATTTTTTTTCAAAGTACAACCTCTACAATTGATGTGTGTTCAGTAGTCTAGGAATTCCTTTATTTATCATAGTAGTGCTTTCCTCATCTGAGGGAACTAAGAATTTCAAACCAGGAAGTATTGAGGGAACAGACTATACAGCTGGAGAATTAGTAACTTTGATAAAGCTTATGCTAGTTTCTGTCCACTTCCTCAGATAAAATGCTGACAGCCAGCAGGAACAAATCCAATACATCTGCCTGGTCAAGTTACTTTGATTTATATGAATGTGGATATGCACAGATTTACTGAACTGAGCTCCATGACGTTACCTTCATCCATCGTTTTCTGTCTACTTGCCTCCCACCCCCTGCCTTTGGTTTTTAGCTTTCCAGTTGAATAGTAAACATTTTATTTTCTCTTTTGGCTCAGGACATGCAACTCCTGTCACATTTAATATAAAGCACTTGCATCTGCTAAAACAGCAGTGCTACTCTGAAAGCCTGTAGTTCAAACAGTTCCAATTCTTCTTTTTCCCTGCCTTCATTTTTAGTCATGAAACTATAGGAGGGGGGCAGAGTTCACAGTTCTTAAGGTGCTAGGGAAATAATTTATTCTGCCTCTGCCTGTAGAACTAAGAGAACTGGTGGAGACCTTGGATGGTTTCATAGGAGTCAAGGGCACCTGTGGCTACTGGAGGTGTCTGCTCTGTGCCTCAGAATAGGAACATGAAAAAGACTGTCAAAAATATTGATGGGATAAATTGGCCTTATTATAAAGTGAGAGTGAGCTTCAATGTGTAAAATCAATCAGGAGAAATCATTAACTCTGTTCTTATAAACTGCGACCCAAGGCATATGTGATCATACACATGTGATGTGTATATGTGATCACAGACTGGCTCCTGAAAAGCATTTCTCAATGTGTTTTCAGGCTGAAGAAGAGCCTTACCTAATACCTTAGGTAAGGTATGGAAAATAATTTAAAAATTATTAACTTTTTCTTTTTCAAATCCACAGTGTTTCTGTACCTAATGGTCTATGTGCTACTTTGTTTACTGCTTCTCAATAGAAAAATAACAAAAATAGAAAATATTCATAAAGAGGGAACATAAATACTCTGAGTGACAGAAGAATCCTTAATGAAAATTAAATGTTGGATAGATAGGCAAAGGTTTAGAGGAAATATGCTTATTATTCATAAACTTATGAAGTTTATATCAAAACCCCAAATAACAAAACTAACTGGATCCTGCTTTTACAACTGCTATTTTGGGATGGAAAGTTCATTTCCAAAAGTGGAGACAGGGTTAGGGGACAAATGAATGATATTCAGCTGTCTAGAGTCTGTCAATAGTAGAAAGCCATTACTATCCCTGAACTCAAAGGACAAGGAAAGAAAGTGATACCACTTCAGAGATCTGAAGATTTTGAGGGGAGCGCTTCCAACAGGAACTAGAAAAGTCATGGGACACAATCCCTGCTGGAACCACCGTGCTAAACCAAGGAGAAGGATTTTATTCATTTGGGGCTGCTATAACAGAACACCATAAAGCAAGTGGCTTATAAATAACAGAAATTTATTTAGCATACTTTGGGAGACTTGGAAATCTAAGATCAAGGCACTGGAAAATTTGGTGTCTGGTGAGGACCTGTTGCTTGGTTTATAAATAGCTGTCTTCTTGCTGTGTCTTCACATGGTAGAAGAGGTGAGGGAGCTCTTTAGGGTTTCTTTTATAAGGGCACGAATCCCATTTATGAAGGCTCCACCTTTATGATTTAATCACTTCCCCAAAACCTCACCTCCCAAAACTGTCACCCTGGGGATTAAGATTTCAACATATAAATTTTGGGAGGACACGAATATTGTCTGTAGCAGAAGGGGAAGTACCCACTCTTTCTCTTTCCATTCTTTGATATCCTGCTGTGTTTCTCCTTAACTAACTCTAGTTAAAGACAGAAGGAAAGGGATCCCACATAATTAAATCCTTGGGGATCAATTCTTCTGGGGTACTGAGCAGAACTGAGAGAATTGAAACATTGTTCTCTGAGTGACAGAAGGGGAAGTGAGGTGGCATATTCTCAGCATAAATTTACAATAATGTTATGACTATTATTATAGTTCCCATTTTACAGATGCAGAACCTGAGTCTGGGATTATTAAATAATTTGCCCAAGGTCACATAGCTAGTAGAACTCAGACCACTGCCTTGAATTTATGTTTCTTACTCAATAGCCAAAGCTAATTACTATGTTATATTGCCACTCCAAAATTAATATTTTTTCAGTTGATTGTCACTGTCAAAAATAAATATTTAAAGAAAATTTATATATAAAAATCAAAATTTATGGATGGATAAACTAAATCCAAAGCCAAATATAAGAAAAACAAAAACTAGATATTGTATGGAGGTAGTATAGGGAAAGTCAGTATATACTGGTTTAATCTTTTCCATTCTTTGCTTCTATTGCATGTTGTATTTCTTACTTTCCCAGCAAAAGCTTAGAATTCCTGTCACATCAATCCCAAATGAACTTTTGCAGGCTAAGGACCTTAGGCATGATGTTTCTACAAATTGGATAGAAAAAGCATTGCAATGGTCCAAAGGCTCCTAAGTCAGCTTGAATTTCCAGCATAGCTTGGACTAGAGCCTAAACTGACAGTCTGGGATGTGTGAGCATAAGGGAAAGAAGTTGAAATTGCCTCCTAGTTCATATTTTCAACATTAAACAGAAACCAAGAGGGAAATGGTTCCAATATTTTATCACATGTATTCTAATCCATTCTAAGCTGACAATGTTATATAAATGGACTATAGCGAATGAAGTTTTCTCAAATCAAAGTGAGAAACAAACCTCAGGGTCTGGATATAAAATGTAAACTATTACACGTATTATTTCTACGAGTAAATATTTTTTCATAAAATGTAGGAGTAGTCAGTTCTACCACCATGTAAAATTAAAACTTTGGACTATTTTAACTCTTAGTGTAGTGTGATATCATGATAAACGATAATCCAGAGTTGGGTTCGTTTTGTTTAGATTTTCTTTTCAGTATTCAGTGTCCAATAGCAGAGGCCTAAAAGGATGACAGAGCCAATGGCCATCATTAAGCACTGAACAAAGAGTTCATTAGCACCTAAAGAGAGGAAACAGAGAAAGGAGGGGCAATCCAAATAGGTAGCTTTTCTGTAATGTGTTATTGAATATAAGGGCTCATAAAAGAAAGGAAGTAGGATATGCAGTATCAAACAAAGGAGAGCAAAGTAGAAAGTGTAAACAACTAATGTTTTATAAGAGTAAAGTATCATGCTTAATGGGAGAAAAAAAACAGAGAACTTTTTTTTAAAGATCAAGTATAAGAAATGTGACAAGAAGAACAGAGAGGTCAGTTGTCCATATGGAAAGGAATGTGTTCTGGGCAGAAAGACTGGCATGAGCAAATACATTGGTTTGGGAGGTGGTGGGTAATACCGTTTACTTGTAGGGATCCTGTCAGGATACTAGTAAGAAATAGGCACCACTGGCTTTTGGTTAAGGACAGACAAAAAATGGTGGGAGAACACGGAGGTTTTCGAGCCAAATCAAGAAAATGGAAAAGGAAAACATGCATCCTCTAGGCACTTGGGATGTGGCGGGAGGGTGCAAGCAATGTCATCTATACACCTTGGTGTTACATTTCTTGGAAATTAATTCAGCCTTAAAAGATACATGAAATTCTACAAATTTACAAAATTTATGAATAAGTTGTGTGTAACCTCTCAGTCCTTAATATTTTTACAACTATGTACATATCTACATGAAAAAAATGAGTATCTAATGTTGCCTTATATGTGCATTTATTTCCATGCATATTGTAAATGCTTCCTTCAGTATTTTTCTGTATCTTTTTTTTGCATTTGAAGACACATTTCTAAGATCTTTCAATTTTATATGTGTATAAATTAATTTTATTCAATTCATTGCTGTATAGGCTTTATTACAATTTATTTATCCATAGGTACTTATGTTTTGTCCAATATGACTCAATTAAAAACAATGCTCCAGGTCTTTATACCCCATAATGTGCTCAGTGCCCCCATTACTCTCTCTCTGTCAAGGGAGACTCTATGAAGTACTGCTTGAAGTCCTGCATAGGTTTCTTGTTTTTACTCAGAGAAGAGAACTTTGAAGAGGTCTGCTTCCACTCTTACGACAAGAAAAATAGCTGGACAAATTGCAATTCAAAAACTATTCTTTTTTTTTTAAACATCTTTATTGGAGTATAATTGCTTTACAATGGTGTGTTAGTTTCTGCTTTATAGCAAAGTGAATCAGTTATATATATATACATATGTTCCCATATCTCTTCCTTCTTGCGTCTCTCTCCTTCCCACCCTCCCCATCCCACCCCTCTAGGTGGTCACAAACCACCGAGCTGATCTCCCTGTGCTATATGGCTGCTTCCCACTAGCTATATGTTTTACGTTTGGTAGTGTATATATGTCCATGCCACTCTCTCACTTTGTCACAGCTTACCCTTCCCCCTCCCCATATCCTAGAGTCCATTCTCTAGTAGGGCTATGTCTTTATTCCCGTCTTACCCCTAGGCTCTTCATGAACATTTTTTTTTCCTTAGATTCCATATATATGTGTTAGCATACAGTATTTGTTTTTCTCTTTCTGACTTACTTCACTCTGTATGACAGACTCTAGGTCCATCCACCTCACTACAAATAACTCAATTTCGTTTCTTTTTATGGCTGAGTAATATTCCATTGTATATATGTGCCACATCGTCTTTATCCATTCATCTGTTGATGGACACTTAGGTTGCTTCCATGTCCTGGCTATTGTAAATAGAGCTGCAATGAACATTTTGGTACATGACTCTTTTTGGATTATGGTTTTCTCAGGGTATATGCCCAGTAGTGGGATTGCTGGGTCGTATGGTAATTCTATTTTTAGTTTTTTAAGGAACCGCCATACTGTTCTCCATAGTGGCTGTATCAATTTACATTCCCACCAACAGTGCAAGAGTGTTCCCTTTTCTCCACACCCTCTCCAGCATTTATTGTTTCTAGATTTTTGATGATGGCCATTCTGACCGGTGTGAGATGATATCTCATTGTAGTTTTGATTTGCATTTCTCTAATGATTAATGATGTTGAGCATTCTTTCATGTGTTTGTTGGCAATCTGTATATGTTCTTTGAGCATTCTTTCATGTGTTTGTTGGCAGTCTGTATATGTTCTTTGGAGAAATGTCTATTTAGGTCTTCTGCCCATTTTTGGATTGGGGTGTTTGTTTTTTTGATATTGAGCTGCATGAGCTGCTTGTAAATTCTGGAGATTAATCCTTTGTCAGTTGCTTCATTTGCAAATATTTTCTCCCATTCTGAGGGTTGTCTTTTCGTCTTGTTTATGGTTTCCTTTGTTGTGCAAAAGCTTTTAAGTTTCATTAGCTAGCTCCCATTTGTTTATTTTTGTTTTTATTTCCATTTCTCTAGGAGGTGGGTCAAAAAGGATCTTGCTGTGATTTATGTCATATCGAGTGTTCTGCCTGTGTTTTCCTGTAAGAGTTTGATAGTGTCTGGCCTTACATTTAGGTCTTTAATCCATTTTGAGTTTATTTTTGTGTATGGTGTTAGGGAGTGTTCTAATTTCATACATTTACATGTACCTTTCCAGTCTTCCCAGCACCACTTATTGAAGAGGCTGTCTTTTCTCCACTGTATATTCATGCCTCCTTTATCAAAGATAAGATGGCCATATGTGCGTGGGTTTATCTCTGGGCTTTCTATCCTGTTCCATTGATCTATATGTTTGTTTTTGTGCCAGTACTGTACTATCTTGATTGCTGTAGCTTTGTAGTATAGTCTGAAGTCAGGGAGCCTGATTCCTCCAGCTCCATTTTTCGTTCTCAAGATTGCTTTGGCTATTCGGGGTCTTTTGTGTTTCCATACAAATTGTGAAATTTTTCATTCTAGTTCTGTGAAAAATGCCATTGGTAGTTTGATAGGGATTGCATGGAATCTGTAGATTGCTTTGGGTAGTAGAGTCATTTTCACAATGTTGATTCTTCCAATCCAAGAGCATGGTATATCTCTCCATCTATTTGTATCATCTTTAATTTCTTTCATCAGTGTCTTATAATTTTCTGCATACAGGTCTTTTGTCTCCTTAGGTAGGATTATTCCTAGATATCTTATTCTTTTTGTTGCAATGGTAAATGGGAGTGTTTTCTTAATTTCAGTTTCAGATTTTTCATCATTAGTGTATAGGAATGCCAGAGATGTCTGTGCATTAATTTTGTATCCTGCTACTTTACCAAATTCGTTGATTACTCTAGCAGTTTTCTGATAGCATCTTTAGGATTCTCTCTATATAGTATCATGTCATCTGCAAACAGTGACAGCTTTACTGCTTCTTTCCCAATTTGGATTCCTTTTATTTCTTTTTCTTCTCTTATTGCTGTGGCTAAAACTTCCAAAACTATGTTGAATAATATTGGTGAGAGTGGGCAACCTTGCCTTGTTCCTGATCTTAGTGGAAATGGTTTCAGTTTTTCACCATTGAGGATGATGTTGGCTGTGGGTTTGTCATATATGGCCTTTATTATGTTGAGGAAAGTTCCCTCTATGCCTACTTTCTGCAGGGTTTTTATCATAAATTGGTGTTGACTTTTGTCAAAAGCTTTCTCTGCATGTATTGAGATGATCATATGGTTTTTCTCCTTCAATTTGTTAATATGGTGTATCACGTTGATTGATTTACATATATTGAAGAATCCTTGCATTCCTGGGATAAACCCCACTTGATCATGGTGTATGATCCTTTTAATGTGCTGTTGGATTGTGTTTGCTAGTATTTTGTTGAGGATTTTTGCATCTGTGTTCATCAGTGATATTGGCCTGTAGTTTTCTTTCTTGGTGACGTCTTTGTCTGGTTTTGGTATCAGGGTGATGGTGGCCTCATAGAATGAGTTTGGGAGTGTTTCTCCCTCTGCTATATTTTGGAAGAGTTTGAGTACGATGGGTGTTAGCTCTTCTCTAAATGTTTGATAGAATTGACCTGTGAAACCATGCGGTCCTGGGCTTTTCTTTGTTGGAAGAATTTTAATCACAGTTTCAATTTCAGTGCTTGTGATTGGTCTGTTCATATTTTCTATTTCTTCCTGATTCAGTCATGGCAGGTTGTGCATTTCTAAGAATTTGTCCATTTCTTCCAGGTTGTCCATTTTATTGGCATAGAGTTGCTTATAGTAATCTCTCATGGTCCTTTGTATTTCTGCAGTATCAGTTGTTACTTCTCCTTTTTCATTTCTAATTCTATTGATTTGAGTCTTCTCCCTTTTTTTCTTGATGAGTCTGCCTAATGGTTTATCAATTTTGTTTATCTTCTCAAGGAACCAGGTTTTAGTTTTATTGATCTTTGCTGTTGTTTCCTTCATTTCTTTTTCATTTATTTCTGATCTGATATTTATGATTTCTTTCCTTCTGCTAACTTTGGGGGTTTTTTTGTTCCTCTCTGATTGCTTTAGGTGTAAGGTTAGGTTGTTTATTTGAGACTTTTCTTGTTTCTTGAGGTAGGATTGTGTTGCTATAAACTTCCCTCTTAGAACTTCTTTTGCTGCATCCTATAGGTTTTGGGTCATCATGTTTTCATTGTCATTTGTTTCTAGGTATTTTTTGATTTCCTCTTTGATTTCTTCAGTGATCTCTTGGTTATTAAGTAGTATGTTGTTTAGCCTCCATGTGTTTGTATTTCTTACCGATTTTTTTCCTGTAATAGATGTCTAGTCTCATAGCATTGTGGTTGGAAAAGATACTTGATACGATTTCAATTTTCTTAAATTTACCAAGGCTTGATTTGTGACCCAAGATATGATCTATCCAGGAGAATGTTCCATGAGCACTTGAGAAGAATGTGTATGCTGTTGTTTTTGGATGGCATGTGCTATAAATATCAAGTCCATTTTGTTTAATGTATCATTTAAAGCTTGTGTTTCCTTATTTATTTTCATTTTGGATGATCCGTCCATTGGTGAAAGTGGGGTGTTAAAGTCCCCTACTATGATTGTGTTACTATCGATTTCCCCTTTTATGGCTGTTAGTATTTGCCTTATGTATTGAGGTGCTCCTATGTTGGGTGCATAAATATTTACAGTTGTTATATCTGCTTCTTCTATCGATCCCTTAATCGTTATATAGTGTTCTTCTTTGTCTCTTGTAATAGTCTTTATTTTAAAGTCTATTTTGTCTGATATGAGAATTGCTACTCCAGCTTTCTTTTGACTTCCATTTGCATGCAATATCTTTTTCCATCCCCTCAACTTTCAGTCTGTATGTGTCCCTAGGTCTGAAGTGGGTCTCTTGTAGGCAGCATATATATGGGTCTTGTTTTTGTATCCATTCAGCCAGTCTGTGTCTTTTGGTGGGAGCATTTGATCCATTTACATATAAGGTAATTATCGATATGTATGTTCCTATTCCTATTTTCTTAATTGTTTTAGGTTTGTTATTGTAGGTCTTTTCCTTCTCTTGTGTTTCTTGCCTAGAGATGTTCCTTTAGCATTTGTTGTAAAGCTGGTTTGGTGGTGCTGAACTCTCTCAGCTTTTGCTTGTCTGTAAAGATTTTAATTTCTCCATCAAATCTGAATGAGATCCTTGCTGGGTAGAGTAATCTTGGTTGCAGGTTTTTCCCTTTCATCACTTTAAATATGTCTTGCCACTCCCTTCTGGCTTGCAGAGTTTGTGCTGAGAGATCAGCTGTTAACCTTATAGGGATTCCCTTGTGTGTTATTTGTTGTTTTTCCCTTGCTGCTTTTAATATGCTGTCTTTGTATTTAATTTTTGATACTTTGATTAATATGTGTCTTGGCGTGTTTCTCCTTGGATTTATCCTGTATGGGACTCTCTGTGCTTCCTGGACTTGATTAACTATTTCCTTTCCCATATTAGGGAAGTTTTCAACTATAATCTCTTCAAATATTTTCTCAGTCCCTTTCTTTTTCTCTTCTTCTGGGATCCCTATAATTCGAATGTTGGTGCCTTTTATGTTGTCCCAGAGGTCTCTGAGACTGTCCTCAGTTCTTTTCATTCTTTTTTCTTTATTCTGCTCTGCAGAAGTTATTTCCACTATTTTATCTTTCAGGTCACTTATCCATTCTTCTGCCTCAGTTATTCTGCTATTGATCCCTTCTAGAGTATTTTCAATTTCATTTGTTGTGTTGTTCATCATTGCTTGTTTCATGTTTAGTTCTTCTAGGTCCTTGTTAAATGTTTCTTGCATTTTGTCTATTATATTTCCAAGATTTTGGATCATCTTTACTATCATTATTCTGAATTCTTTTTCAGGTAGACTGCCTATTACTCTTCATTTGTTAGGTCTGGTGGGTTTTTACCTTGCTCTTTCATCTGCTGTGTATTTTTCTGTCTTCTCATTTTGCTTATCTCAATGTGTTTGGGGTCTCCTTTTCGCAGGCTGCAGGTTCGTAGTTCCTGTTGTTTTTGGTGTCAGCCCCCAGTGGCTAAGGTTGGTTCAGTGGTTTGTGTAGGCTTTCTGGTGGAGGGGACTAGTGTCTGTGTTCTGGTGGATGAGACTGGATCTTGTGTTTCTGGTTGGCAGGTCCACGTCTGGTGGTGTGTTTTGGGGTGTTTGTGGCCTTACTATGATTTTAGGCAGGCTCTCTGCTAATGTATGGGGCTGTGTTCCTGTCTTGCTAGTTGTTTGGCATAGGGTGTCCAGCACTGTAGTTTGCTGGTCGTTGAGTGAAGCTGGGTCTTGGTTTTAAGATGGAGATCTGTGGGAAATTTTCACTGTTTGATGTTACATGGAGATGGGAGGTCTCTTGTGGACCAGTGTCCTGTAGTTGGCTCTCCCACCTCAGAGGCACAGCACTGACTCCTGGCTACAGCACCAAGAGCCTTTCATCCAAATGGCTCAGAATAAAAGGGAGAAAAAATAGAGCATAAAATAAAATAAAGCAAGATAAAATACAATAAAGTTATTAAAATAAAAAATAATTATTATGAAAAAAATTTTAAAAAGTAAAAAAAAAAAAAACAATAAAAGAATGTACGGATAGAACCCTAGGACAAATGGTAAAAGCAAAGCTATACAGACAAAATCTCACACAGAAACATACACATACACACTCAGAAAAAGAGGAAATGGGGAAAAAATAATATATCTTGCTCCTCAATTTGCGATGATTCATTGTCTATTCAGGTATTTCACAGATGCAGGGCACATCAAGTTGATTGTGGAGATTTAATCCACTGCTCCTGAGGCTGCTGGGAGAGATTTCCCTTTCTCTTCTTTGTTCGCACAGCTCCCGGGTTCAGCTTTGGATTTGGCCCCGCCTCTGTGTGTAGGTCGCCTGAGGGCGTCTGTTCTTCGCTCAGACAGGAGGGGGTTAAAGGAACAGCTGATTCAGGGGCTCTGGCTCACGCAGGCCGGGGGGAGGGAGGGGTACGGATGCGGGGCGAGCCTGCGGCGGCAGAGGCCAGTGTCACATTGCAGCAGCCTGAGGCCCGCTGTGCGTTCTCCTGGGGAAGTTGTCCCTGGATCACAGGACCCTGGCAGTGGCGGCCTGCACAGGCCCCCGGAAGGGAGGTGTGGATAGTGATCTGTGCTTGCACACAGGCTTCTTGGTGGCTGCAGCAGCAGCCTTAGCGTCTCATGCTCGTCTCTGGGGTTCGCGCTGATAGCCGCGGCTCGCGCCCGTCTCTGGAGCTCCTTTAAGCAGTGCTCTTCATCCCCTCTCCTCGCGCATCAGGAAACAAAGAGGGAAGAAAAAGTCTCTTGCCTCTTCGGCAGCTCCAGACCTTTTCCCGGCCTCCCTCCCGGCTAGCCATTGCGCACTAACCCCTTCAGGCTGTGTTCACGCTGCCAACCCCAGTCCTCTCCCTGGGATCGGACCTCTGAAGGCCGAGCCTCAGCTCCCAGCCCCTGCCCGCCCCGGCGGGTGAGCAGACAAGCCTCTCGGGCTGGTGAGTGCTGGTCGGCACGGATCCTCTGTGCAGGAATCTCTCCGCTTTGCCTTCTGCACTCCTGTTGCTGTGCTCTCCTCCGTGGCTCTGAAGCTTCCCCCCTCCACCACCCACAGTTTCCGCCCGCGAAGGTGCTTCTTAGTGTGTGGAAACCTTTCCTCCTTCACGGCTCCCTCCCGCTGGTGCAAGTCCCGTCCCTATTCTTTTGTTTCTGTTTTTTCTTTTTTCTTTTGCCCCACCCAGGTACGTAGGGAGTTTCTTGCCTTTTGGGAGGTCTGAGGTCTTCTGCCCGCATTCAGTAGGTGTTCTATGGGAGTAGTTCCACGTGTAGATGTATTTCTGATCTATCTGTGGGGAGGAAGGTGATCTCCGCATCTTACTCTTCCGCCATCTTCTCCTGGTCCCCCAAAGACTATTCTTGACCCATCAGAGATCTTAAGTCACAGAGCAAAAACATAACACAAAATCTGTAAAGAGATGGGAACCTATATGGAAAAACAGAACTTTCTGTTGTATAACTGGTACTCTTATTGGTAGCAATCTGGTCTCTGAAGGCAAATTAATTCTTAAGTTCTAGTTAATAAAGTTACATGTAATAAATAACACCTCAAAAGGAACTGAATATTTTTATTATATACAAACAGCATTCCCTTTGCATGATTTGACATGCATGAATTTCTGTTACCAAGGTTGAATTAAAACATATTAGTCATCCAACAAGACAGTTTAAATTTCAGTTACCACAGTATATTAACTGTGAGTAATTGCATAAAGTACAAACCTCACCACTAGCTTTTCAGTCCACAAATCAACAAATGAGGACAAATGATCAGTGATCAATTACATTTCTTTCACAGTCAGTAGGTAATTGGTCACTGCACATCTGTTCATGCACCGACAGGAAAGTTTTTACATTTCCTTCCTGTCTCCCAGTGATAAACCCATGTGACATTTTACAAAAATGAATAATCAAAAGAGGAAGTTGGTTAACAAGATGAAAGAGTAGCCTAGAAATGCAAAGTGATAATGGTGGAAGAAAAATTGAAAAGTGGTTATAACGGAAAAAGGATATAGATGTCCGAGAGCAGGGGACATTGGCAAAACTTGCACATTAAAGGGACTCTTGGAGATATTTCATGACATTGAAAGTGCGAAGGATAAAATGTTGGAAGCTAATCCAAACTTAAAAAGGAGAATGACTATTCACCCAAGTGCAGAAAAGATACTCCCTGTGAGTCAAATGTTACACAAGAAGGCAAGCACTATTCAAGCACTGTGCCTTGAGAGGGAATTCCCTGGCAGTCCAGTGGTTAGGACTCTGTGCTTCCACTGCGCACAGGTTCCATCCCTGGTTGGGGAACTAAGATCCCACATGCCGTGTGGCATGGCTGAAAAACAAAAACAAACAAACAAAAAAACTATTCTTGATGTTTGTTTTTAACAAAATAAAACATTTCAACTTCCATTCTTAATTCTTCTGATATTTTAAATTACAGTATAATTAGGAAATACTAGTTTTACTATTTTTTTATTTTTCCATATGTTTATAACCAAGAATAAGGCAGTTTTTAATATCTGAACAAAAATTTTAAAGATAACAATTAAATTTTCCCCATATATTATTAACATTTTCCCAGTTTCAGCTTGCACAGTCATTTCTATGATCCTGCACTACCATGGAAAGCTAAAACTGACTGTGTATATATATAGTATATATATTACATATTGTATATCATATATACATGTTAATGTGATTTCATGGTTTGGAAGTATTTCGTTCACACAAAAAAATAACATGCCAATAAAGCAAGTATTGATTATGAAATATTTATAAACATTATTTCAGAAACCTTCAACATAATACATTAGATGACAAGCAAAAATTAGAAAACAATTTCAGATCATATGTGGTGGTTTAATATTGTTAGTATAAAATAAACAGAAATCAGTGAAATGCATAGAGCAACTGAGTAGAAAGATGAGCAAAAGCACATGAATAGGTAACTCATAAAAGACGAAAAATTAATGGTCAATAAGCTTATGGAAATGTGTTCCGTTATCAACGACATGCATATAAAAACAGTGATGAAATAGTGCTATGCAGCAGTATTTATCATCTGGATATGCATCAGAATCACCTGTGGAAATCACTCTATATATCTATATCTATCTATCATCTATATCACTCTCGCTCTATGTGTGTATGTGTGTATGTATGTATGTCTCCAGGCCACACCCTTAGAGATACTGATAAGAATAGGAATATTAATACTTTGCCTGAAAAGCAAGAAGTTCTTTTCATCTTTTACTTTTGAAGAAACACTCAAGAGTAAGAGACATGCTAAAGTCATGTTATGGATCTGAGATATAAACCTGAGCTCTAAAAGACTGTTCTAATTTTACTATATCCAGTAACCTTTATGTCTTTTGAATAAAAAGTATCATGTCCTGAAATATTGTACTCTTTATAATGGTTACATTCCATCAAAACCATGGAGAGCTTCAACTCCGAGACCCTCTTTTTCCTCCAATGTAGCTAGATTAAAGAGTTGAACATGAACTTTGCTTTTATACAGCTAATTAGGTTCACATACCAGAGAGCTCCATGCCATTGGAAAAAAAATTCCCTAAAGGGAATAAAAAGGCAGAATTAAGACTGAGAGTCATCTTCCAATATAAAGAATACAGATGAAAGAATGTGGTGGAAGGAAGAGTTTAATAGACAGTTGATTTCCATACAAACCTGCATAGAAATCTGTATTTTGCCAACACACTTACCAAGGAGGTGACATTACCAGAGCTCCATATGAAATTTGGATGAGAAGAGGGGAAAAATAACCATGACATATAAAGAAATTCATACTGCAAGGGTATCTCCCCCCCGGGATCATGTTTTAATCCCATTCCCTGATTTCTTGCCATTTCATACAAAACCAGTAATTGTAGATTTAACAAGATTCAGGTTGGCCAAAAATAGGAGCTGAATATCTCTTAGGTAGGAATATGGGAAATTACAAATTTTATGACTAATGGTTTTCTCTTTTGCAATCTGTTCTACACAATTGGAATTAGAATTAAGCGGCAATAGGCTTCCCTTGTTCTATAGATTTTCAAAAGTTAAAAAAAAAACTCAATTTTGTGATACTATCAACAAATTCTCTTTTTTCTAGTCTCTTCTTTCCTCAAGAAAGCCTGCAATTGCTCTTATTGCCAGTACTCTTTACTACTTTTCAAAGTTGATTTCATGCTCTCTTTTATAGAAATTAAACAATGTCACTGAGAAATGTGTGACAAATGATCCTAGACTTACCTCTAGTAATGAATGTTATGTTAGAACACAAACCGTGAAAGAACAAAGCCTATCTATTTGTAACTTGTGAGTCAGTTTGAAAGGTTTCAAATTAAGGCTTGGAAAGTGCTTCATCCATGTTGATTGGTCCAATAAACCTCGACTGCGCTTCGGGGAAATACTTTTTTTTTTTTTTTTGCTGTACGCGGGCCTCTCACTGCTGTGGCCTCTCCCGTTGCGGAGCACAGGCTCCGGACACACAGGCTCCGCGGCCATGGCTCGCGGGCCCAGCCGCTCCGCGGCATGTGGGATCTTCCGGGATAGGGGCACGAACCCGTGTCCCCTGCATCGGCAGGCGGACTCTCAACCACTGCGCCACCAGGGAAGCCCCTGGGGGGAAATACTTTTATTCATGTATTTTTAACTCTGTTTAAGTCTGTCCACATTCTAGAGTCTGTCTTGGATGTTAAATTTCAGGCAAAATTTTCTTCTCTATTCACTCCTGCATTTTTTTTTTTTTTTCCTTTTGCGGTATGCGGGCCTCTCACTGTTGTGGCCTCCCCCGTCGCGGAGCACAGGCTCCGGACGCGCAGGCTCCGGACGCGCAGGCTCAGCGGCCATGGCTCACGGGCCCAGCCGCTCCGCGGCATATGGGATCCTCCCAGACCGGGGCACGAACCCGTATCCCCTGCATCGGCAGGCGGACTCTCAACCACTTGCGCCACCAGGGAGGCCCCACTCCTGCATTTTAATCTTAACTAAATTGATATGGACAGTAAACTTTTCTCTGCATTCTCAATTCTCTAGAAAGACACATTTTTCTAATTAAAAATCCACACCACCTATGAAATATTCTTGCTAAAGCTTAAAACCCCAATGTGATCAAGGTTCTAGAATTAACTACAGAAAGTACAGAAAGTACTGTGAGAAAGACCTATTGAAATACATCACTGTGTTGTAATCTGCAAAATACAGATGGGAGGAGATGCTACATGGCCAAAGGGATTGGTTTCTTAAAAAAACAAATTGCAAAATAACAATAATACTACATAATAAAGGGAAATCTATAGATTAAGAGACATATTAACTAGTTGCAATGTATGGGCCTTATTTGGATTTCAATCCAAACAAACTGTCAAAAAAATGAACTTACAGGGAATTATGAACACTAATATTACATTCTAGGATATTAAAGGAGTATTGTTTAGTTATTGTTAGTATTGTGATTATGTTAAAGGGACCTCTATCTTTGTGAGATACATAATAAATGTTTATGCAAAAATTATAGGATTATCAATGAGTTCTGAGATTTGCATCAGAATATTTAAGGGGTTTGAGCAAAAGTTATAAATGAAGCAAAGTTAGGTGGTGAGTTGATGATTGTTGAGGATGAATGATCAATAAATGAGGATTCAATAGACTGTTTTTGCTACATTTGAGTATATTTTAAAATTTACTTAAGAGAATCAGAAGAAAATAATGTCAGCTATTTGATTGATCTTTCAATTATTTGGAGTGTTTTCAGTTTTCTTTCTTAATCTACCTTTTCTATTGTTAAATGTTAAAATAATGAAACATGTGCTTACTTGGAGCAGAGCAAATAATAGCTCTGTACCTCGGTTTCCTCAGTTGTGAAATGGTGGTAACAGTAGAACTTCCTCGAGGTAATACTGTGCATATTAAATGATATAGAACACATAAATTGCTTTGAACAGTAAATGTCAGCTATTATTTTTAATACAGTATTGCATTAAATGTTACCTATTTAAACCTACACATCTAAGTACAGATTTTTAGCAATTTTTGTTGGTTCTATTTTGTCTTTTTAACTGACAAATAAAATGAAATCAGGGCTATTTATTACAGTAAACAGAGGTCTGAAAGTTGACAGTAGAAACACTTACATATGTAAAAGAATATTAAAAGGAGATAGCTGTTCTCCACTGCTCTTGAAAATGGAATGTTGCTTTGTACCATGTAAAATTGTAAGCTATCAGAGCAAATAACAGACATAACAAAGAATTTTTATCTGTGGAAAGGAGATAGGAGGTAAAAACCAGGATAAATATAAGGAAGTGGTCAAGATAATTTCTAGAGTGACTTTCAAGCACTGTGATTTTAAGATCATAATAATAGTAAAGTCCATGAACACACAGTGTTCAAATTGTGACAGTTGGATATGAGATTTGGTGTGAGATTAGAAAGGAGACAACATTATCCCTCTATTAAAAGGGGTGGGAGGAAGTAGGCTTCTAAAGGAAATTAGAAGCTGATTTAATAGCAAGGAATTTTGCTTGTAGGATATTATTATTATTATTATTATTATTATTACTACTAGTAGGAGCAAAAATCAAATATATTCAGAGCTTGCAAAAGGAACATGAATAAAAAATCATGACAAATGAAAAAGAATTTAAATCAAAGAAAGTATCTAATGGATCAAAAGGAGACTATTTTCTGTATATATTGATAACATGAAAATATATGAACTATGATTATAGAATAATTAAAATCTATTGCTAACTAGAGTAAATTAGTGTTTTAGGTTTTTTTCTATCCATTTAGAAATGCTTTGACCTCCAGAATTTCTGTACTTATCTAGGAAAATTGTTGTGTCTTTTCAGAGAAATTTTTGAAGACTTTTGACTTTATACCAGAGATTATTTCTCTCCTGTCAAAAACTATCAATAGTTTCCTGCACACCAACTTGCTCACTTCTGCCTTTCCTTTTCTCTTCCATTTTCTCCTTCTCTTTCTCCTAAAACAATTGATACAGAACTTGTGTCAATTTCTTTCTCATTTCTTTTAAAATGGCTTTAATGAGATACAATTTACTTGTCACACAATTAACCATATAGATCTACAATTCAATGGTTTGTAGCATAGTTACAGTTATACAACCATCACCACAATCAAATCTTAGTACATTTTTATCAGCACCAAAAAATCCCTTGTAAAGCTAGTAAGTCATTTCCCATCTCACCTGTCCTCACTCTCCATCCACAGACCTTAGCAAACACTAATCTACTTTCTCTGTTTATAGATGTGTCTATTCTGGAAATTTCCTATAAGTGGAAAAAATATAATATTTGATTTTTTTGTTACTGGCTTTTTTCATTTAGCTTAGTATTTTCAGAGTTCATCCGTGGTATAGCATGCATCAGTACTTCATTCTATTTATTAGTGTGTAATATTTTGTTGTATGGATGTGCCAGGTTTGCTCTATCTATTTATCAGTCAGTGGTCACTTATGTTGTTTCTACTTTTGACTATTATGAGCAATGCTGTTACCAACATTCACATACAAGTTTTGGATGGAACTTTTATTTTTCATGGGTATAGACCTAGGAATGGAACTGGCGGATCATACGGTAACTTTATCTTTAACCTGTTAAAGAATGGCCAGAATATAAGTGGCTGCACTGTTTTACATTCCCACCACCAATGTATGGTTCAGTTTTCCCACAACCTTGTCAACACTTGTAATCATCTGTCATTTTGGTTAAAGTCATCATAGTGGGTGTGAAGCAGTATCTCATTAGGGTTAGAATTTGCATTTCCCTGGTGGCTAATGATGTTGAGTGTTCTTTCATGTACTTATTGGTCATATCAATGTCTTCTTTGAAAAAAATATCTATTCAAATTCTTTACCCGTTTTTTTAAAAAACAATGGGTTAACTTTCTTTTTATTGCGATGAGTTCATATATTCTGGATACAAGTCTCTTATCAGACATATGATTTGCAAATATTTTCTCCAATTCTGTGTTATCTTCTCAATTTCTTAATGGTGTCCTTTGTAGCATTTAAAAACTGTTGTCACTTGACCTATCATTTCTTTTGTCACTTGTGCTTTTGACAGTATATCCAAGAAGGCTTTGTCTAACTCAAATATGTTCATAAAGATTTATTCCTACGCTACCTTTTAAGAGTTTTATAATTTTAACTCTTACATTTAGTTCCATGATCCATTTTGGGTTAAGTTTTGTGGATGGAGTAAGAAAAAATTTCAACTTCATTCTTTTTCATGTAGATATCCAGTTGTACCAGTAACAGTTGCTGAAAAGACTATTCTTCCTCCATTTATCTTTCTTTGCACCCTTGTCAAAAAAATCAGTTGCCCATAAATATAATAGTTTGTTTTTGGACTCTTTATTACATTGATCTGTATGTCTACACTTATGCAAAAGCCACACAATCTTGTGGTCTTCTAGAGATTTGTCCATTTCTTCTAAGATATCTTATTTGTTGACATAATACTGTTCATAGTATTCCCTAATAATCCTTTTTATTGTGCAAGGCCAGTAGTGATGTCTCTCTTTCATTCCAAACCTTAGTACCTTGAGTCTTGTTTATTTTTTTCTTAGTTTAGATCAGTTTGTCAATTTTGTTGACTTTTTCAAAGAACCAACTTTTGGTTTCATTGATTTGTCTCTGGTTTTTCTATTCTCTATTTCATGTATTTTCACTCTAATCTTTATTATTTCCTTTATTGTGCTTATTTTAAGTTTAGTTTGCTCTTCTTTTAATAGTTTCTTAAGGTGGAACAGCATTATGTTATTGAATTGAGATTTCTTCTTTTTTAAATGTATGCATTTGCCACTATAAATCTCCCTCTAAGTAATGCTTCATTTGTACCCCATAAGTTTTCAGAGGGCACAGCCTTAGGCATGCACACAGTCACCCTGGGGTGATAGTGGTTTTAACTGGGCTCTTTTTTATTGTCTCTCTCCCTGTTATCCCTGTTATGCTGTCTGCCTCTGTTGGTATCACACCCAGCTGTTAACCTCCATTAATTGCCAGATGACTGCTCTATTGTTTGTAATAATGCTCTAAACTCTAATCCAATTAAATCCATGCCCCATTACAGGGATAATCTTTGATGCCTGTCTTGAGATGTGTTCTGGTCCCAATAGGGCTCTTAGATGAAGAGCAGGAGTGGGTCATGGCTCAAATGCCACAGACTCTTGCTTTTCTTACTGAAATTTAGTAGATTTTCTTAAATAAATGTTTCTTCCTTTGATGTGTGCTTTTAGGGTAATATCTAGAGACTTTAAATCATTGTCTTAAATAATTTTCACCAGTTATATTGTTTCTTCGTGGAGAGGGTCTGAGAAGCTCTTCACACTGCCATTCCAGAAGTCATCTCTCTCTATTCTCACTTTGCCTCACTGTATATATCATCTGTACCTACATTGATATTCACATAGTCAATTACTCTAGTGTATGTATTTTCTTATTCTTAGTAATTGATCTGCCTTGCCTATTCATTAATACAGGGACCTGAATAGACGTTAAGACTTATGGCTTTTCTTATAATAGTTACTTAATTATAATATATAAATAAAATAACTACCAGTGCTAAGATCCATGCTAAACCTTTTTTAATATGCCATTTCATTTAATCCTGTAACAGATTATGAAGTAGAAATTATGATCCTGATTTTACACAGAAGAAACTTAGGTGTGAGAATTAAATAGCCTCCCAGTGCTAAAACCAGACTTACCTGTCTCCAGGGTAGATAACCACTCTGCTCTGTTTTCTGAAAAAACACAATCTGATTATAATCAAACAGTGTTTTCTCTGGAGTTGTTTAATTCAACAGTTGTAAGCTAAACATAGATATTCTCAGTCACACTCAGTCAGACATACCATGGAAGATGCTGAAAAATGATGTTTTCTCTCTCTCCTTGTCTCTCTCTGTGCATCATCTTATCCCCTCACTCTCTCTCTCTCCTTTGCTGATCCACTGCTCTTTTATTAACCATAATCATGAATCTTTGAATAGCTAATACATTTCAACAATTGGCTATCCAACACTAAAAACAATTACATAATTTGGACTCATATAAAGCTTATTCAATTTCTTGGTGCCAATAGTTTAAAGAATATGACTCTATCCAATTTTGAAGAAAATATCTTTGCTACATTTCAAGACAAAGGATCTTATTATGGACTACTTACCTTAAGGTTTAGATTGTCAGTCATTTGCTTAGTTCATAAACTTAATACTCATCTGAAACATCTTTTTAATATCTACACAAGACCGACAACAGATGTCAAAATAAGATACAAAAAAATTACATCAGATATCAAAGCCATCTTAAACAATTTAAGTGTAATTTTGGCCAAAGATTTTTAGGTTGATTTATTTATTTTTAAGACACCAAATAAAGACAATGCTCTTACACGGATTTTCCCCCTTTTTGAAAGTCTGCAGCATTACACGGGCCCCTAAGATGTCTCCTCAGAGCTCAGTTGATCTTTAAAAATTTCATAAGTTGGAAGGAAAAAAAATAAGAAAAGAGTGGTGCATTCACAGGCTCTATTCATAGGACAGTTTAAGCAAATATTTTGTAGGTATGAGAAAACAGAACACCGAATCTATTTTCTGGGTTGCTATTCCCAAAATCCATTTCCTGTTTTTTTCAACACGCTCAGTGTTTCTCCACAGCAGTCACAAAAAGCTTGGGCAAATTTTAAGAAGTATTGTATAAAGGTATTGAAAATGTTTAGAGACACATTATTACTTCCTTTAGAAGTTTGGAAAGAGTGTTAACTGTAGGTCCTGACCTAGAAGTAATGGAATGTTAGTTAAATATTGATGAGGAAGAGTAGAGGTAGTTCATTGAATTAATAACCACATTGGTTGATAAGTTAACCTTTTTTCTTATTGGCAAGAAATTATCATAGAATTTAATACAGACTTTACGTAGGTCAAAAAATAAGTGGTATATATTTTCTTAGAAAAATCAAGAAATATAGAACATAAAGAGTGAAAGAAAACATAAGATTAATTCCTCTTGTGTAACAGAGCAGGCTAATTAAGTGATCATGAAAACCAGTGAGAAGCCCTGACATTAGTGACTTTCAATTAAGTGAGAAGCTGAATTAAGTGTGAGAAGTCCTAACTTCAAAAACACAAACTACAAGTGACTAACTGGTCAGGCATACATTTTTCCAAAGCCTGTAATGAGAGAAAGTCAAAGTTTCACTTGAAAGAGAAAAGAAAACCAAAGTTAAGAGATGATTTATGACTGACAGCAAGAGGATTTTGTATCTAAGTTATCAGTTTATATTTACATTTTATGCTTCTTTCAATCTTTCCCTAAACAACCTCTTATTTTAAGCATCCTTAAAGGTCATGACAAATATCTAATAAAAATGTTTTTGTTTATGCTACTTACTGAACAAGAAGTTATGTTTTATAGGAAAAGAGCATCAGGAATGGAACTGTTGATTGTTACTCATACTTTCAGTGGGTCATGCCTAAGGAAAATCTCTATTGTAGGGAGATTCAGATTTAAGTTGACATCTTCCAGAAGTGCAGGCATAGCACTTAGGAGGAAAATGATCAGTATCTGTGGGGTTAGTCCTACATTTCCAAACATGTTAAGTGACAGTAAACATTAAAATCCCCTTTCAAAAAGACCATCTTTTGTCACTATTCTTTGAAAGAAAAGAGATAACAAGAGCCTGTTCTTTTAAATACAGTCTCATTTCCAGAAAGGCAGTGTGTCTGAAATCACTGCTATGGCAAGTATTAAGCTCATCTGCCTGAAAAGCACAGGCACAGCTGCTTCCCCAGGGTGCATTGTCAGACTTTTTGATTTTCAAAGAACCAACAGAGCTAAGATACATGTAACCCTTTTCATAATAGCTGATCATCTTAGCGCTCCAGTCCTCTGCACAGACCTTCTCTCCTGCTAAGCAATTAGAATGGTCCTGAGCTTTTCAAAGCAATGATAAAGATCGTTTTACTTTTATGTGCTGATTGCACGAGCCTCAAAGGGAAATGCTTCTAAAGAGGTTAAAATGCAGTCATCTCCTACAAAGTCATGGTGCAGCCTGAAACTCAGTTTCCTGCAGCGAAGACAAAGGCAAGAAAGCAGGAAAGACAATTTGACAAAATGATATAATCGATTCGACAAATATTTCTGCTGTTTCCTAGTTAACGTAGCTAGGTCTATTTTCAGCATTATTATCTGTGCTTTCCCTGAATTATCTCATTGAATCTCTATAATGAACCAGTGAGGAAGAGATTTGTTGGCTTCTAAGGAAAGGTACGCAAGACTCCTTTCTGCTCCTTTCTCAGTCCTCTCTTCAGTCATTCCCTAAAAATGAGTAGGTGTTAAGGTCAAGTTACCCCATCACAATTAAGAAGTGTCCAAATTTGGACCCAATTTCATGTTTCATGCTGGAACTCTATCGTACTGCATGAGGATCTGCACACAGCACCCAAATAGAAACAGCTTCCTTTCTGCCCACTCTCATTCAGTGACCAGGCCTTTGACAGTGGCCTGAGCTGGCTCCATTCCAGACTTTGGGACCAATGGTCTTACCTTTCTCATTCCTTTCCCCTCATCACTAGGAGGTGTAGTTTTATTATTTATATGTTTGTTTGTTTATTTTTACCATTGAAATCTTGAATTGAAATGAATTTTAGACTTTCAGGTAGATATAAATGGAACAGGCCTGACCTGCTTTTGTTTGAGGTCAAAAAAGGAAAAAACCCATACTTTTCCAGGCTTAGTCCCCAGGTTCCCCTTGTGTTTGGGCTCAGAATCCCAGCTGGCTTTGTGCTAGCTTCAAGGATTTTGTAGGCAAAGGTAACTTCATTAAGGGTGGATTTGGGCTTGCAGTTCTGGTCAAATATCATGATGCCATTTTAATTGCACCACAGCTCACACCACCTCAATACTATTACTATTACAATTTTACACATGAGGGAACTCAACAGCAGGGAGTTTAAATAATTTGCCTAAGCTCATAGAATGCTAATATGTGGCCGAGGCGGGCTTTGATCCAGGGTCATCTGATTCCAAAGCCTTTACTCTTTTTTTTTTTAAAGTCATGTTTATTCAGGTATAATTTATATATAGTAAAATTCACACCTTTGAGGTATGCAATGCTGTGAGTTTTTTTTTCAAAAAAATTATTTTCCATGAGGTGAAATTTACATAACATAAAATTAACCATTTCAAAGTGAACAGTTCAGTGCATTTAGTGCATTCAAAACGCTGTGCATTCACCTCCTGTATCTAGTCCCAAATTATTTTCAATACCATGAATTTTGGCAGACTCATACAAAAAGAAAGAAATTCTGCAACATGCAACAACACGGATGAACCTTGAGGACATTAGGCTAAGTGAAATAAGTCAGTCATAGAAAGACAAATAGTACATGATTCCACTTACATGAAGTATCTAAAAGAGTTAAATTCAAAGAATCAAAGCATGGAATAGCAGTTGCCAGGGGCTGTGGGGAAGGGGAAACAGAAGTTAAAAATGAACAGGCATAAAGTTTCAGTTAAGCAGAGTAAGTAAGTGCTAGAGATCTGCTATACAACATTGTACCCATAGTCAAGAATAATGTATGCAAAGCCTTGACTCTTAATTATTACCCTAAACTAAAATAATTTTTTAAAATATTAGCAGTACAGACCATGTACAAACACCAAATGAATGGGACAGTGGACAGTACTAGAGAAATTAAGATGAAGCAGCTGTTACAGTGGACAATGAGTCTTCATTAAGGACCACCTGATCCATAATGAAGCTTAAACACCGAACAGTAGGAAAAATGAAGCAAGACACAGAAACAAGAAAGGAGCAAGCCAGCCCAATTCAATATAGAACACTCTCAGTGGGCCACAGCAGCTGGACACATTGGCATTGGTACCCAGGGAGGGCTCCCATCAAAATAAACTAGCAGGTAAACAGAACTTGGGAGTCATACCCCATGTCCAATATGAGTGTCCTTTCTTTCTCTCTTCCCCCACTACTGACCCCATCCAGGCCTTAAGCTATTTGGAGAACTCAATGTTTATTTTCACTCTTTTCTTCAACCCCAAAATGAAAACACATGACCTGTCATGTTCAAATATACTTAAGAAAAGCCTTCAATGGAATATTAAAATTTGGAAAATTCTGGCATTGTATTTGATGCACCAAAATAACCACCCCAGTTAAAATGAATGGTCCCCAAATCAAGATTCTGTCTTCTTAGTTTGGGTAACACAGTGAGTGCTCTCTCTGAATATTTTAATTTTAAATTATGGTGTTATTAAACCAAATGAAGGAAAAATTAAATGATGTGATTATATAGAAGTTATAAGGCCATATGTGAATTTGAAGATATATAATAGAAGATAATGTATTTTTAGATTTAATATCAATTTCCTAGAACTCTATAAATAGTATTATCTTAAGATAATGATAACCATGATAACATGACTTGTTTATTTTTAAGTAAATATGTACTATCTGAAATGGTCTCTGGCAGGCATTTGTTTGAAATTTACAAAGCTCTTCTGCATAACATTTCTTTGTTATGTTTCTCATATAGTGTAAGTTATCTTTGTATTCCAAGCACTAATAAACATCATTAGGAAATAGGTTCAAAGACAGAGATTCTTGTCTGAGAATGGAGAATAAAATACTTAGACTGTATTTTCAAAGTTGGAGGATTTTTCCTATGAAGAATTTATTGGCCGATTTCTTTTTCACTAAAAAAAAAAAAGTTCTTTAAGAGCCAATTTTCTACTTCAGGGAATTTCCTGTAGTGTTTCCCACCCACATACAAAATTTTTCTTGCTAGGGGTATTCTATTTGTCTTGGTGGAAAAGAACCTGGTGGTGATGATGATGGTGATAATAATGATAATAAAAAAGTTATACTTTAGAAACAAATGAGATTTAGCTTTTGGTTTGCCATGGGGTGTAAGAAGTGTATGTGTCTTTGTGGTGGGTAGAGAGTTCTGAACTCGAAATACAGCTGATTTGTGCTGTTGTGTGACTACCCTAAAGAAAAGTGTGGAACACTCATTCTACCTCCTCTAAGGCTGTATTTAACATGTTTATAACAGTTCGTAGGGAGAGAGTGAGGAGAGTATATCCATTTTTAAGCTGGTGAATTTGAGAGTTTGAATTTCTTTTTAAGGAGAAAATGCTTCTTTTTCCAAGTAAAGCCTCCAAAGAACCAAATTATATATGAAACATATCAAAAAGAATCTATTTTGAGTAAAACGGGGCTGAGGTCCAGATTCCTACCCACTCAGAGTCTCGTGATGGGACTGGAACATGAAGCAGCACGTGGGGCTCTAAGACTTGCCTGAAAACAGTTTGAAAATCCTTGCTTTTTACTACATATAAGGCTTATGTGAAACTGTAAAATTTCAAAAATGTCTTCTTAAAGTGGAGGAAGTGAAAAGGAGTAATAGTCAAGGCAGGAAATGAGCACAATATGGTTTGTCTTTTAGAAAAGCATATTTTGAAAATCTAATTGGAATTCATTGTATTTCGTGACATTAAAATGATGTACAGGTTCCTAGCTTGATCCTCCTGATAACTCAAATGCCTATAGAAGCAATAATGTGGCTTAAATGAATCTATTAAGACCCTTAAGTCCTTTGGAGACTTTAAGACTAAACTACCAATTCTACCTTAGTTTCCTAATCTTTTTGTTTCATTATGATCCTCAAATCTTTCAGTCCTTGAGTCAAAAAATCCTCTTTGACATCATCTGCTAAAAAATAACCTGGTAGAGAATATGAAGAGAGTTAAAGTTCAACAATGATGTGTTTCTGATTTGGAGAGGCAGTGCCAATTTAAACTAGGTGGTCCTGTGGTCAGACCCCTTGTCCCAGTTTTTGGTTCAGAAAATATTTATCCATAAATATCTACATAGATAGATCTATCTATTTATATCTCTCTGTATATTTGGGGGAAACCAAAGGTTGTAGGTGGGAGTTTCAATTTACCAGTAGTTCACAATTTTGGTATAATATGGCTCTCTAAGACCAGTGTTCTTTTTATAAATTTTAACAAGAAAGGGTAAAACAAATGAACCTAAATGTATAAGAAATTATTAGCATAAACATACTGGATAACTATGTCAAGCTATTTTTGTGTGTGTGTGTGTGGTACGCGGGCCTCTCACTGTTGTGGCCTCTCCCGTTACGGAGCACAGGCTCCGGATGCACAGGCTCAGGAGCCATGGCTCACGGGCCCAGCCGCTCCACGGCATATAGGATCTTCCCGGACCGGAGCACAAACCCGTGTCCCCTGCATCGGCAGGTGGACTCTCAACCACTGGGCCACCAGGGAAGCCCTATCAAGCTATTTTAAAATGACTATTTTAACCATATATCCCAAAGCATATGTATCCTAATGAAAAAATATATATATAACCACAGGTAAATCTTTGGCTGATCTCAGTCTTTCTTTTTTTTTTTTTTTTTTTGTAATAGTATTTATCTTGGGATAGATAAAATAAAGAAGTAATTGTTAATGTCTGGGAAACCTTTTTTTTGGTAAATAAACAGAGATACAGATATAAAGTCAAAGAGATTAAATATGAACATTGTTATTTTAAATGTGAATATGAAATAATGTTTTTACTTTTTTTCTCTTTCTAAAATTATATATATCCTTGTTCTGTACATTAAAAAGCTTAAAACCAACAACAGTCCAGTAGAAATGAGGATCCCTAGGGCTCAGATTGTGTCTATAAACATGATTTCTAACTAAAATGAATCGGGATTCCTTGAAGAAAAAGCTGATTTCAGTTCAGGGTGATAAATATGCAAGATAAACCTGGAATATTTTGTCATATCAGAAAGCAAGAAAACTATTTTAAAAACTATCATAGTTGTCTCAAATGGACAAAAGAGTCTATCTGAAGGTAACGCCAACAGGTCAAAGATGGTACAGTTTGAACATGACAAAGAATAATAACTATTATTTGAAATAGCTCAAATATATAAAAAATTGACTAATAAAACAAAAATAGACTTATTTTTTCATCTTTGGAGATTTCTATAGTATCTTTTTTTTAATGAATTTATTTATTTATTTTTGGCTGTGTTGGGTCTTCGTTGCTGCACGCGGGTGTTCTCTAGTTGCAGTGCACAGACTTCTAATTGTGGTGGCTTCTCTTGTTGTGGAGCACAGGCTCTAGGCACGTGGGCTTCGGTAGTTGTGGCACATGGGCTCAGTAGTTGTGGGTCACAGGCTCTAGAGTGCAGGCTCAGTAGTTGTGGCACATGGGCTTAGCTGCTCCGCACCATATGGGATCTTCCCGGACCAGGGATCAAACCCTTGCCCCTGCATTGGCCGGCGGATTCTTAACCACTGTGCCACAAGGGAAGTCCCACTTTTTTTTCCAAAGGAGTAAATAAAGGGGGAAGAAAAAGCATTTGCCTGCTTTTCCTAAACAGACTGTACCTCAAGATAACTAAATAGTTGATGAGGAAAAGTTCTTTACAGAAGAATTCCAGGGTTAAATAGAGTATCATGCAGTTAGTAAATTATTGTTTCCAGGCTGTAATAAAATAATGGATCTAAGCAACCATTGGTTCTGAAACCAGTAATTGAAATATTGATGGGAACTTTATAATGAATGGATTAAGTTGGCACCACTCAAACCTGTTGATAAGTCTTAATATCAGTAAACATGGAACAATCAGACATTTCATGCTTCCTGATGTGATACAATAAGAAATACAGAACACCATCTATGGTGTATTCTTGCCATTGCATCTAAATTTAAATAATCCTCTAGTTTTAAAGACAAATGGCAGATAGAGGAACATGTTAAAATCACAACATGGATACAATCTGCCAAATCCGTAAAGTGGGACACTCTACAGAACAAGTGATTTGGTTTATTTGACAAATAGATAACATAAAAAATGGGGAGAAGTAGCATATATCCTAACAGTTGCTTAAGAGACATATAAATCTAGTACAATGCAGGATATTGTGTTTTTCCTGCTTTAAAAATACTGTTCATAAAATAATATTTTTGAGATAAATGGGAAATTTGATCATGGAGTACGCATTGAAAGATATAAGGGAAATAATAGGCTGTTAGGTATGCTAAAGCTTTTGTGGTTATATATTTTTAAACTCCTTATTTGATAGACATATATGCTGAAATACTTACAAACAAAGTGTTTGGTATTTCCTTTGGTTCAGTTTATGAAACAAATAAATAGGGAACTAAAAATAATAAAGATTAAGTAGCATATATAAAGTATCATACTTTACAAAGGCATCTATCTATTCTTTTTAGTTGTTCAGAGAGGCTTTTAAAAAATTAATTCCATTGATAACCTTAATTCCTTAAAGATTAGATTCTAAAAATTTATTTTTTGCATATAAGCACAATGAATCAGAAATTAATAATAATGGCAATAATAATAGAAAACTCTCCTAAATAATGCCTGGGTTAAGGAAAAAAATGAAACTGAAAAATAGCACGTTAAATTACAATATACAATATGTTGAATTAACACTTTTAATAAAAGAAGACAATTTCAGCTCTTAGAAAAACAATAGTAATGTCAGTACTTGTAATGAATAACTCATCCTATTTACATATTATTGATTTTTTAAAATTTTAATCAAAATTTGGAATGGAGAAGAAATTATAAAATTAATAGTGGGGCCTCCCTGGTGGGGCAGTGGTTAAGAGTCTGCCTGCAGATGCAGGGGATACAGGTTCGTGCCCCGGTCTGGGAGGATCCCATACGCCGCGGAGCGGCTGGGCCCGTGAGCCATGGCCGCTGGGCCTGCGCGTCCGGAGCCTGTGCTCCGCAACGGGAGAGGCCACAACAGTGAGAGGCCCACATACCGCAAAAAGAAAAAAAAAAAAAAAAAAATTAATAGTGGAAGGCCATTTTCAATTAAAGAGGATTCAGAGGAAAAAAGTGCCTTTGAAATGTGTGTTTGGAAAAATACTTTACTTTTGTCCCCTGGAATTTTGTTCAACTAGGGAAAATTTTCCTCTGCCACTGAATTAAATTTGGCAGTCCTGTCACTTTGCTCTTTACTCTCAGGTAATGCAAGGACTCACAAACAGTGTTTTATAGGGGACAGTCAGTAGTATTGAAAGAGAATGTGGTTACCTTTTCTGACTACCTCTTTCCCCACTTGTCAGGGTAATGGTGGAAGCAGGAAGTTTGTATTGGACTGATACTGTTGTAAAATACCTTCACGCTCTCTAGGACTGGCAGATATATTAAGCTTGTTTTGCTTTCATGCAGATTCCCTTGCTGGACTCTTCTGAATGCAACTCCTGTGAAATAATGTCTTCTATGCCTCCAGCAGTTGCATCTCCTTAGTCCATAACTTTTTCAGCTGTCCACTGCAAAGAGATACTCTGTTGTTCCCTATTATTTCCCAATGGTTCTCTTGGACAAGGGCTTAGTGGCTCCAGTCTAGCAATATCTACTGCATTGGTTCCCACATCTAGTCCCCAAGATTCTCACTATTTTTTGGCTGACATTGGGGCATACAACTCTCACTCTTGGGGTGGGTCCCAATCATAGTACAGCTTTTTTTCAAAGCAAATCCTTATCAGAAAATCCACTTTCTGCCAAATCACCCTTGTTATAGGTTAATTTTGAAACCAGTCTTGACCTTTTTTATGAAAAATTTTCATATGTGTGTCAAATGCTGGAGTTTTTATTCAAATCTAGGAATTCTGGCTTAAGAGTCAAGGCTTCTAATCACTAATTTACACCATTTAAATCATTATGCAATGCTGCCTAATAACATTTTTTCCTTTTATGTTCTATGAGTATGTGTCTGAAATCTTCAGTTAGACTTCAAGCATCTAGAAAGTGGAGGTTATATTTTTGGTCAGCGTTCTTTTTGTGTTTCCAAAGGAAAAAATATCTTATACAGAAATGGTGTTTAGGTACTTCCAGTTAATATGACAGGCTGTCATAACATGACAGAGCTATTCTACTCCCTCTCCTATAAACACTTAGAAATTCTGAATAAAATAAGATAAAATTTATTTTAAATGAATATACATGCTCAAAACTTTGAATGAGAAAGTATCAGTTCCCTGAAATAAAGAGGAAAAGAAAGTCATAGAAATGAGAGAGCTTAGATTCAAACGCTCAATAAAACATCAAAACCACGTAAGGCTTAGTGGCTTGGAACAGGTTTCAAACACCAAGAAAAACACATTTGAACCAGAAGCATAAGATGAACCTGATTAATCACCATAAAGTCAGACTTCCTGAAGGGCTGCCTTGTCCTAGAAATAGAAACTGGATAAGTTCTATCAACCAGCTAAGGGAAAGTTTCAATAGACTAGAGTCATAGTTGGAAAGAGAGCCACCCACAAAATGTAAATTCTCAGAGAATCAAAAAAGGACCTTGACTTCCAAGCAGCATAACTAAAATTAAATCATATTTTAAGCACATTTAGTGAAATCATGCAACATGAAATAATATATTGAAAGTAAACAAAGAAAAAAAAAGGTAGTTAACCTTCAAAGGAATTACTGTTTGATCATAGCATTCTATCAGATCCTTATCTTTAAATTATGAGAAGAACTAGCTTTCATCCTAGAATTCTATACTCAGCTAAAATATCATTCAGTACTTAGGGTAAAATAAAGATAATTTTGGAGAACCAAAGACTGAGAGTTCAGTGTTCTCAAACTCTTGCTAAAGGAATATTACTAAATGATATACTTAAGAATTAAACTCAAAAGAAAGAAGGGAGTTTAAGAAGCAAAGTTAAGAAAAGAAAAAAAATTAAACATTTTTGGTCCTATGATTTTAATACTATATACATAGATATTCATAAAATAGTTCTTTTTCTCCTTTTAAACTTATATACATTTAGTCATACTGTATTTGTCAACATGAAATTTATTTCTTTCCACTCAACATTCATTTTTAATCAGTTTGTCTCTACAAGGCAAGAAAATGAAATAGTGTAGTAACATATAAGGAATATAAACTCCATAGGTTAATATTTTTCTTGTTATTAAAAATATGTGGAGCAAAAATGACTAAATTTTAAACCTTATTGAAATCTGAGTGGTAGCTGTACAAATGTTGTTGTCTGTGACTCATTCATTTAAAACTAGAAACATAAAAGAGCTACACTTCCAAAGAAAGCAGGGAAAGGGAAAAATAACTCTACAGTGAAGAAACCGGACACGCAACATCTTCTCAAAGTGATGAAGTTTAACATCATCAGTGATGCCTTGTGGATATCATGCTCCCCCCGATTTGATATGACAATGTCACATGTATCATATTCTTTCCCCAAACCCATAACTTCAATCTAATCATAAGAAAACTGTTAGCTAGACCCAAATTGGGGACATTGTATAGGGTACCTGGCCAGTACTCTTCAAGACTGCCAAGATCATGAGAACAAGTAAATACTGAGGAACTCTCAGAGACCAGAGATTGGGGAGATATAATTCAGTCCTAGAACAGAAAGAGGACATTCACAGTAAAACTAATGAAATTCAAATAGTCTGAGGTTTACTTAATAATAATGTACCAATGTCAGTTTCTTAGTTTTCATAAATGTAACAAAATAATTTAAAATGTTAATAATGGAACTGGATACAGAGTATATAGGAACTCTCCACATTGTGTTTGCAGCTATTCTACAAATGTGAAATTGTTCCCCAAAAGTTTGTTCAGAAAAATTTTTCAAAATAAATCATTTTAAACTTAGGTAAACAACATCTCATTATTGTAAGTTGAATGGATAGTATTTTACATCTGAAGCAAACATGGTACACTGTGGGGAAAAAAGAGCATGCTGTCCTATTTTGCCGGAGAATATGTTAGCTAGTTAGCCTGAAATATTTAAATAATTAATCCTCAGAAAACTGCAATCACTTAGATGTTTAATAGAATAACACAGAGTCCATGATTTTGCTCTACGTGGAATATCTTTTAAGCTTGGATTCAGTTAGGAAATTACTTTTTCTTCCAAGTTAGAAGCTATTAAACTATTCCCATTGCCACAGTGTTGGGCAGATCCCAGAATATTCAGACAAGTAAAAGGCCCGTGGATGCTGATCATAGAGCAGAACACCACCCATTACAACAGCAGATGCCTTTTCTAGATTAAAGCAGGCAGCTGGCATTTCACAGAGTACATTTGGGAGGAACAATCTTCTTAGTCTTGTAGAAAACTGTATTTAAAATCTAAACAGTGAATAACTGTTATACAGAGACCAAGAATTCTGATAAAGGGAAATGCTAACTCGTCACAAACTTTCCAGGTTTATGGCTGTGTGAGGCATAAAGAAGAAAATATGCAAAGCCTGGGTGATGAAGCAGAAGATAAGAAACAATGACATTAGTAATCCCCATCTAAGGTTTTTGCCAATTTCTTAGAAAACAGTTAGATTTAAAATGAAGATCTGAACTTTAATCTGTGTATAAATATTTGTGTTTAAGCTTATCATGATAATCTTTAAATTATTCTTTTTCATTTGCCTTTTAAAAATTCTTAATTGAAATATAACTTCAAGTATAATTATCAATAAATATTTTGTTATCGGTTTTTTCCACTGACATATCCCAGCACTTAGAACAGTGCATGGCACAAAATAACTGTTAAGTACGTATTTGCTGAATGACTAAATGAATACCCTTTGGGTGCCCTCAGCCACTGATGTCTCTCGGTGGTGGCAGGGAGTATCAGAATCATCAGGGAAGGACTGGCCAATTATTGTTAGTTGAGCTTAGCTCCTGATCAATTCCTTGCTGGTGCCACATCTCTCCTGGTGTTGCAGTCCTGTTCCATCAGGGGAAGAATAATCTACTCGGGCCACTGTCTTAGTCAGCTGGAGCTACTATAGCAAAATACCAAAGATTGATGGCTGAAACAACCGACATTTATTTTCTCTCAGTTCTGAAGGCTGGAAGGTCTGAGACCAGGGTGCTAGCATGGTGGGCTTTGGTGAGAGCCCTCTTATACATGGCTGCCCTCTCTCTGTGTGCTCTCATACCCTTTTCTTCCTTCATGCATATGGAGAAAAGTACAGATCTCACTTTCCTCTTCTTATAAGGGCACTAATTGCACCATGAGGATCCCACCACTTTGATCTTATCTAAACCTAATTATTTCCCAAAGGTCCCACTTCCAAATACCACCACATTGGGTGTCTTGTCCTCAACATATGGATTTTGGTAGAACACAAACATTTAGTCCATAATAGTCGCCCTTCTGTTGCCAGCTTTGGGGTCTGGAGATGGGGAGTCTGGGCCACCTTCTTTGGTTGGGTGGGAGGTCCTGAGAAGCTCTTGATACTACATTGTTCCTCAATCCTGGAATCCTCAATTAGTTTGCCATCCTATTTTCATTTTTCTGTGTTCTCCTGTGATTTCCTCTTGCATTTTCCCCCCCAAGTTTTTGTTGCATTTAGTGAAAAGGGGCAAGGAGAAATGAGTGTGTGGTATCTTGTTCCCAGCAGAAGTCACATTTAATTTTGAAGTCCACAGAAAGTTCAGCTAAATCCCACCTCCTTATTGTCATGAGCTTCCCACAAATATGTGAGAACTACAAGTCCAGAGATTTTCCTGCTGTGAACCAGATCATGCCAAAACCAAATACCCTCATCTAGAGAGTCCCTGAGCTGAATAGCTTATGTTATAAAACCTACAAGCTTTGCTTTTAAGCTATTTGATTACTATGAGAGTGGACTCACTATATCAGAGAACAAAAAGTGGAAAATTACTTTCAAAGGTCAATTTTGGTCATTTCTCTCTCACCCATAGGCATAGAAACTGAGTTGCCTTATTATGAAATTTTCTTTGTCTCTTGTTGGCATGATTGAGACTCTTAATTTTTGATTCCTTTTAATTTTATTCAGTGAATTAAGTCATCATTTGTGTATGTATGGAAATGTTCTAACTGAGCTTATTATGCTTGAAAAGGAGAGAGGATAACTATTTTGACTTACTACTTTCTGTTTGGTTAGGATAATCAAACATTCATCAAGGAAGAATAAAAGCACCGTAGGTGGTATAAATGAGCATGAAAAAGAGCTTCCAAAATCTCTTCCAAATAGAGAACGTTTCCTGCTCCCTCCCCTCCCTTCTTCCCACTCCACCCACATCCTTTTCCTACTTTTAGATTGTTCTTAAACCAGGAAGTAAAAGTTGTGAGTGGGAAGGGGAGGAGAGTGTGTATGTGTAACCAACAAGGGAATTTATTGTCTTGATGAATCATAATGATTGTACTATAATCACACATTTTCATATACAGTACTGAATTCCTGTGCCAGCATTCAACTCCCTTTGCAACTGGGCTAGCTGGCTTTTTCTGTTTCCTTCTCCAGCTTTTCAAAACAAACTAATATAATCAGAAAATTCGGGTTATAAGGAGACTTGAGACCATCGAATTCCAGCCTTTTGCTTAAAGGAGAGAAATTGAAGGTCTAGAACATGATAAGAACCATTCAAGTTCATGTACTGTTAGAAATGGAGCTAGGGTTAGAACCCGTGGCTTTCAGGCCAGCCCTCTTTTTATGATACCATGTTGTCTCATTTTAGGTGTAGCTAAAGCTGCCATGCTTTAAAACATAATATTAGGTAAGGCCTGTAATAGATGAGAGGCTGTCTCACTGTGGCTTAGAACTATAAAAATGTCAGAAAAACTAACAAACAAAAAATCATAGTGACAATTTATAGCTTGAAATGTAACACGGTGCTTATGATTCATGAAACTGGCACTCTCAGTATTCCTTCATATATTTTGTCATCTTTTCTTTCCTTTGCTTGTAAAAGAATAAAGACATTATAGGAGTTATGGGTATATTTTTGTCTTAATATTGCAACTCCTTCTGCTGGAATAGGACAGAGTATAAGCCCAGGTACTTAAGGGAAGAGAAGGGCCCAACAGTCAGACCAAGGAACAGGTCCTCAATCCCCTCTGTGTGCTCAGATCCAACAGAGACCCTAGCATGTAGGAGATAATAAATATTTTTAATAAATCCTTGCAATGAACATCTCCTATAGCAAGACATGTTTTGTTCCAGGCTTTGTATATTAGAACAAAGCCATTGATGCTGATACTATTTGGAAACTGGTTCCAAAGACTGTTAGAGTCAGAACCTGTTATGTGTTGAAGTGGGAAATCCCACCTGTCAAATCCTGATTGGTACCTGAGCCTTGCACAATATTGATTATGGATCAATTATTGGGAGAAAATGTATCCCCTTTTATAAAGCTAGGGTGAAATTAAAAAGTACAAGACCAAACACTTCTCCCCATTTCTACATGGACCTGGATATAATCCTGTCTGGATGCATAAAGTGTGATTATAGTCAAGTGTAGATAAATTTATGTCAAATTAGGCAAAATTTGATTTCCAGCCATCTGTGTGTCTGCAGACTGATGGCTGTGATATGGAGGTGAATGAGTAGCTTGTGCAGAAACACAGGAAGTTGTTTCTTGAAACATGTTTTGAAACATGTTTGTTTCAAAACATGTTTCTTCTCGGACATGTTTCAAAGCATGTCCGAGAAGACGGTGGGGTGATGCAATTTGGGAAACTACAGAGGTAAGACTGTGCAGAAGTGTTGCAAATGAACAAGTTATAATTAATAGAATCTTCTCAGGAAAAGTTTATTTATGATGAGAGTACATTTGAGTGTCTTCTTAGCTGACAAAAGATTATAATCTAAATAGTTGATAACAGAAGAAGAAAAAATTTAACAATGAAAGAGGTTTTTTGATAAGTAAGAAATTTCAATTATTGAGATGAACTAGAAAGTCCTATTAAATGTTAAATATCTTTTTATAATAGAAAAATATTTTGTGACATTAAATATTCATGCAGAATACAATTATGGAAAAACCATTGATTAGAGAGTAAAGTGTACAAACTCTGTCCTTCAGTAACTTACGACTTTCCTTATGTCACTATATTTCCCTGTGGTTTTATGTCTTCACATTTTGAAAAAGAAGTATAGTTTTTGGACTTAAAAATCTCTAGAACTTTTATGGTTTCAGTATCTCTTTTTCTGAATTTCTAGAAATGGTCACAAATCTATTTTGGAAATTCAGATACTATAAAGTGGAGAAGTAAAACCACAGATAATCCTGGAACTGCTTTAACACAGTAATAAATATAACTCCAGATACCTTGTTTAAATTTGAAACTCAATTTAGCATTTTATAATAACTTGTTTTTGCAAGATTTTTCTGAAGTGGTTAAAAAAACGTATTATCAACTCTAGGTAAAGGCAAATCCTTTAATTAAACATGCTACATCTGCCTAGGTACACAGTGGATGGAAAATTAGAAGGCTTTTAAATATTTAAGAGGGAGGAATATAAATTGGTAAGAGAATATTATTAGAGAAGACAGGATGCATAAAGAATAGTCAAACAGAGATTAATTACTTCTCTCCTCCCTCAAAATAGTAGACATAATTACCAAAGATAATGAAGTTCAGAGCATGAGTATTGCTCCACCTTTATCTTTGATTTACCCCCTCTTTCTCCAAGAACTTCTTTGATTGATTTATAGAATATTTATTGGTGAAATGTAAAAGATGTGAGGTCTGATGACACACACACACACACACACACACACACACACACACACACACACACACACACACACACACACACACACACACACACACACACACACGTGAGTACTGATGTTTCCCAAAGAGGCCTGTATGCCTGAGTTAAATTGCTTCAAAGAAGGACATATTGAGACAAATATTTGAGGAACATAAATCCCCTTATTAGTGTCAGTATATTACTGGTTCTTAAATAGCAGTTTTATTAAACAAGCCACATTTATAATAATTATATCCTTGTTTATCCTCTGTATTACTTGAACAAATATTTAGAAAAATATTCTACAAATAAAAAACTTATCCTGGAAATACTCTTAATTGGGCACTCAGATAACACTTTCTCTTGTAATCTGATTTCACCTAAGACTCCACTGTCATCTCAGTATAGTAACATTTCAGCTTCCCACCTATCATTTATGCAAAAGAAATAAAGAGTTGTAAGTTTTATGACCTGGAATATAAAACTAAGAGTGTTCCTTTAAGAGGGAACTTTCTGAATCTACTGTGAGGCCCCAGGAGAAATGGTAACACTCAAAGTCTGGCTGAGGGGAAAGAAATACGAATATTAACTTACATTGTTCAATTACTGGTGATGCTTAAATACATATTTCTAACCCAGATTTCTGCCCTGAGATTCAAGCCCACATGCCTTGTTACCTATTCACATTTCTACTCAGATGCTTCATAGGCAGCTAGCATTCAACTTTGCAAAAACTGCATTTGTTTCTTCCCTGAAACCTTCTCTGCCTCTTGTGTTCTCTCTCTCTATGAATGGCCCCAAAGGCATAATATGACTGAAATGGGTTGGGCAGTGCTGGGATAGGTTGGTTTTGGGTGGGGATTAGGGGAATAATGTAATCTTACATGGTATTCAATCTTTCCATGAAATGGCACTTGTCATTTACTTTAAGAAATTTTACAACTGTGAAAATATATGTTGTGAAATGTTTCAAAATGTTTCTAGCTAGTTTTTTGTATTATCAAGTATGATGGCTATCACAGTTCTAAAAGTCATAAATATTTCTCCCATGTTGGGATTTGTGATGTAATGTGGCATTGTCTGGGGGTGTATTATAACATGAGGCACGGAATTTGAAGAGGTCCCTTGGGGTCATGGGTCACCATGTCCCTTGATTCTATGCATAACCTGGCACCACCACCTCCTGGATTCTCCAACACAGAAACCTAAGAATTTTCTTGAATTACTCCTCCTCTATACCTTCTACCTCATAATCAGTTAACTAACTACATTGACTATACCTCTCAACTTTTGAAAGGGGTCCAAAACATGCAACAACCAAATGAGACACAAGATGTCACATGGCACTTATTAGAGATGTTCAACAAGTATTTACAGCTTTCCACCTTCCAGGCTCAAGGCTGAACTGCAGTGCCACACCATATTTTGAAATTAAGTCTTTCTTTGAACAATGAAGTTTGAGGGGAAGTGACATGTATATTCTCCCAGTGGATCCTTTAAAAGCCAGTGACAGATTAGCCATATTCCCTCTCACTTCTGTTGAATACAGTGATCTGGGAAGCATAGGCTGACATAAAGCTTTAATATCCCAGCTCCCTGAGCAACTGTGGTGAGCAGACTCCCTGTCAGCCCACACTGGACATAGACCAGGAGCAAGATATATACTTTTGATGTGTTAAGCTACCAGCATTTAGAGTTTATTTATTTTTGACAGTATAAACCAGTCCATCCTGACTGATATTTATCATTTAACTGACAGTCAAGCACATGCCTAATATGTGTCTCCCTGCCATGCTCCATGGAGAGCTTCAAAGATGAAAGTAGACTGAAGAATAGTAGCCTAAGTGAAGTCTCTCATTTCTTTGACCATTTAGTGTAAAACATCTGGGACTGCAGAGGAAACTATGTTACCATCAGCCACTTGACAAAAAAATGACAGGGCCAAACCTATGTCATCAGTAATCTTCATCCAAACCATAAAACAGGACTCTCCTGTAAAAATTTCATCAGAGCATTTGTTGTTAATTGATGCCTTTTACCTTGTCACACATCTCATTGTTGGGGCTTATGTATTCAGGCATGTCTGTGAAGAAATGGAATAATGGCTGGACCTTAAAAGGGGCCCTAAATTCCATTACTTGGAGAAGATTTGCTGGCTTGCCCCCTAGAGACTGGGCTCCTATTAAGGCAGAAAGTGAAAGATGAAGACACATCATGGCTCTTGTTCACTAAGCATAAGAACTTTAAATAAACTAAATAAATGTGGTTTATTTAATATCTTAGATTTTGACAGATAATGTTAGCCATCTCTTCTTTCTTAGTAAGAAGTTAGAATATTGTGAGAGGAGACATTGTAAATGTGGGTGGAAAGTTTCTTCTTTCCTATAGGAAAGATAGATTGATTCTTAAAGAGAAGGTTAATGCTTCCTTCTCAGATCTCTCTAATTTATTAACATTTCTCTACCCTTATTCCCACTAAAGGAATTCAGACCATCATATTCCTGCATTTGAATTATACCAGTAGAACTCTATAAGGCTCCCTGACTCCTTCTACAGTCTTCTTCAGTCAGTTTTTATATTACAACTCAAGTGATGTTTTTTCTAAAAATACAAACCAAACCCTTCAGGATCTTGCTTAAAATCCTCCAATGCTTTCTCATCGCTCTAAGGATAAGGTCCCAAAATCCCTATTATGACCCATAGGAGTTTACAATGTCTTATTCTCCCTCTTCTCATTTGCCTCATCATGCACCACTAATCTCATAATTTATTACAACCACACTAAACATCTACTTATTTAAGACCACTATGTTACCTCTGGGAAGTTGCATTTACCATTCCACTTTCTGGAACAATCCTGCCTCCCTTCACTGACTGTCTACTAATTCTTCAGGTTTCAAATTTAAATGCCTTTTCTTCTGGAAAACCTTGGTTAACTGCTCTATGTAGAAATTATGACCAAAATGATCCTGGTGCAATCTCATACTTGAAAGGTTTTATTTCTTCTATCCTGACTACTGTCCTGTGAAGGCCTAGAGGTGGCTGACATAGGCAAGGAATAGAATATAGGGAGAAACTTGAATTTGTCTTTCGTAATATTATATAGTGGTAGGATGATGGATGATACCTGAGAGTACTGACTCATAGAGATAAAGGTCATGAAGGTCCATTTCAGTTACATAAATGTAGGCCTTGGCCTAATGGGGTTTACAGGACCATGCCCAGGGTTCCACATGGAGGATTATGGCAAAAGTCCTGTAATAATAAACAGACATTTTTCTAGTCTTAAAAATTCTTCACTTTCCTAATCTAATCCATTCTCCCAACTACATTTAATTTATGCCTCCAAATTTTCTCTCTCCCTTGACTTTTTCCCTCTGATCCACAAATATACTCATATAATCATAGATAAATAATTTTCATCAATTTGTTACTGTTGAAGGCATTGTCTCTCCTATCTTTCTCCTTCCTCTTATCACCACACCCTTTGATAGAATAAATTACACCAATTCCCTCCCTCACTGGACCTTCACTCAGTTCTCAGCCAAGAATGATTTGACTCCACCCTTAGCTTGTGATTCACACTGACTCTCTGTGGTCAGGAAACTTCCTGTTCACGGAGAATGACACACGCCCTGCCACTATCTTACCTGATCTCATCACAGTATATAATGGGTTAATATTTTTCTCTTTGAAAAAAAATTTTTAAACTCCTAAGATCACTACTATTTTGATTCTCCTTTCTTTCAGGCTATTTATTTCTCCTGGGAAAGTAATTTTCCATTACTTGAAAAAAAATTAATACTTTGGCTCTAATTTTTTTTCACTGTCTCTTAAATGAGTTAGTTCTTAAATTACCTTCACAGTTATGTTTCAAGCCACAATTCAGTTAATTAAAAAAAAATACTGTATGATGAGCACTGGGCTAGAATTAATGTGAAGATGAATTAGATATAGTTCCTGATTTTTGGAAGCTCCCTTGGAGGTTCTGATTCAGTAGGTCTCCAATGACACATGAGAATTGTCTTTTGAACAAGAGTCTTGGGTGATAAGATAGATTCAAGAAACACTGATCTGGAATGGTAGTTCTCAAACTTCAGTGTCCCTGAGCATCACTTGAGAAGCCTGTTAAAATAGAAGATTTCTGGGTTCCATCTTTCTATAGTCAGATTTAGTAGAATTCTGGTAAGGTTCAGACATTGGAATTTTTAATAAGCCCCCCCACCCCAAATTATGGTTATATAAGGGATCTGAAGACAATTCTGTAAGAAACATTGGTCTAATGAAACATCAGCTAGAAAAACAGATGGCAAAAATACCTAATAAGTGAGGCTAGACAAATATATTGTCTCCTATGGTCCTATTGGGTTCTCTGCCTTTTCCTTCCTAAAAGCTTAACAGTGAACTCTTTCAGCCGGATTGAGTTAGTTTATGGGTACCCAGGGTCCTTAGCTGATACCAAGAGCATTAGTATGCAAACTCATCTAGCTAAACTCAGGCATGAAAAGGTCTTATTCCCAGCCAGGAAGCTCCCACTGTTATACAGTCAACTAGGGACTGCCTTACTCCTCCCATCTACCTTATAAATACGTACAGTGGTGAAAGCAGAGTCCATCTCCTGGAGCACACTCCAGGTGAGTCCAGCTGTGCCTGGCTCAACCACTCCTTCCTGTGGGATGGTGAAGGCTTGGAGGATAACATGTTCAGCTACTTTACCTGCCTATAAATTTCCTTAATAAGTGTATTGCTAGCAGTGTGTGTTCCTGTGCCCCTGGTAAAGCCATTGCTGACCACAGTGGACATACCACATTTTATAGCCATATGGTGTTAAGGAATGGATAAAAGAATTTTAATAGGCCATCCTACTGGTAGAACATCCTTCTGGCAATAAGGGCAGATCAACAAGATGGCTGGTAACCAGGTGATCATATTGGCTGTCAGCCACAACAGCCTCACAGTGACCAGGTCACTGGTCACACTGAAATGCCTCCTACCTGGGTAGTTGTGGTATTCATGAGCTGTCATATCTGTAGGTTCCCAAGTCCTCTAAATCCCAGAGGTAAAAGGATCACCTGGGTATTCCAAAAGAGTGGATTCACCTCAGGGTAGAAACAAACCAAAAAATGAGCAAACACACAACTATAATAAGGCTACTAGCAGACAGTTTCAGCAAAGCCTGGGAAGATCCAGAAGAAGAGCTTGCACACAGGGTCAACACATACAGTCTAAGAAACTTATTCTATGGCAGCTACTCCTGTAGGTCTGGGAGATAGATGGGAATACAGAGACCCAGAACAGACGTAAGAGAAATGTAGGGACACACTCAACAAGCAATCAGTTAGAGCTAGGGCTAGGTTCTCACCCCAGGCTCCATTTCCCACTATACATCTCAGGCTGCATTTTCTACTCCCCACCATGTGGAGAGGCCTTTTATAGGTCTTCAGTTTTGGAGCTTATAAAGCTGTAGCCAGTTATTTTATCTAGACTGCCTTACTGTTCTTTTGTTAGACTGCATAATTGATTTAGACTTTCTGAGTTCCTTAAATCCAGCACTAGTGAGAGGACACATTTGTTGGATGAGATCACTTGACCCCTGCTGCTGGGCTTTATTACATTTGGCCAGGGGCATTGATGAGAAATGACTGTAATTCTAAAACTTGTCACAGTCATGCAGTTGAAGCAGTACTGCTTTCCAAGAGTAGGAAAATCAGTCAGTCTCCATATAGAAGACTTGATGCAGGCAGGGATGTTACACAACACTGTCTCTCAGTTCAACAACCTGGTCTGACTACTTTTAAAAAAAGTCACTAGTACTTAGTACTTCCTGTGGTTTGTCAGGTCTATACAGAGAAGTGTCTGCTGTATAGACCAACAGTGACTTTTATCATAATGGTGACTTAACAAATCACATCCGTTACTGGTACCTGGTATGCATCCTTGGATCAGCTTTTTTTCATGTTCTTCCACAGAGAAGAGTCAACTAAGTTTGCCTTCTTTTAGCAAGGCACACTGAGTGTACAATAACTGTCCAGAACTTTGCAGCTAGTGACGTTATCATCAGTGAATTTAGGAAACAATAGCATAATGTAAATTGCTTGTTAAAGTCCAACATTCCATTATATTGCTTTTTTAAAATTAATTCTTAGTTTTAAAATTTTACATATATACAAAAAGAAAGTATATTAAACCACCATATGCACATCTTATAATGTCAACATATACATTCTTAATATCAACTTTTACCAACACTCTGACATTCCTGTTTCATTTATACTGCCATGTTTTTTTTCCCCTGACAGTATTTTAAGCAAATTTCAGATGAATATTCCAGGTATCAGTAACACAAGCCATACCATGTCCTTTACTTTCACTATCCCTTTCAGAGTGTATGTTATCATTGTTGTCTGTGAACAGTCTTAAAGATGTTTGGTGTGCTCGCATGTGAGACAGCCAATACTCACTGGCCCTTATTCTTTGAATTGGAAGATTTCCTCCCACTGCTGAACATTACTCACCTTCTGGACTCTAACTGCCAACCTATCCTGAAGTCATATAGTCTCCCTGATGGAAACTTCCTGACTTCCTGACTTGACATATCCATCTTTCAGTGGGTGGTCTCTGAACCTAAGTCCATAAATTGAAAGAGCTCCCCCAAAACTCCATATGAAAATAAGTGTCTATTAAGAGCAAAGCCTGGTCCTACTTCTGTCTTATATTTGCCATTCTTATAATAATGTAAAGACTAGTGTGTTTTCACAGCTATAGGGATGAATTCATACCTGAATGTATCTGTGGTTATAGATGAGCAAAATCCTGGACTTGATATACAAAGTTCTCCAGAGGTGGATTCTGACCTCTCTTTTCAAGCTTGTCCCTTGAGCTTCCTATACCTGCTATGTCTCAAAGCTCCAGTGAAATGTTTGCTTTTGCTCACACTAATTCCTCTATATGGACTACCTCCCTCACTCCATTTCTACACATCCAAATTTTACTTATTCTTCCAGGCCCGGGTCAAATATTACCACATTCTCGGACCTCTTATAGAACTTTATTTATAGTTCTTCACTGTATTATAGTCATCTATATTCATGACAAAGTTTCAACAATCTTTTTATTTTCTGGGGATATAACTGACATATAATATTTTATTAGTTTCAGGTGTACAACATAATGATTTAATATTTGTATATATTATGGAAAGATCACCACAATAAGTCTAGTTAACACCCAGTCTTATATCGGGAGCTTAATTATATGAGGTTGGACTCTGGGGAAAGAAACATCAATAAGAAAATTCCTGGGCCTCCCTGGTGGCGCAGTGGTTGAGAGTCCGCCTGCCGATGCAGGGGATACGGGTTCGTGCCCCGGTCTGGGAGGATCCCATATGCCGCGGAGCGGCTGGGCCCGTGGGCCATGGCCGCTGGGCCTGCGCGTCCGGAGCCTGTGCTCCGCAGCGGGAGAGGCCACAACAGTGAGAGGCCCACATACCGCAAAAAAAAAAAAAGAAAAAAAAAAAAAAAAAAGAAAATTCCTGCCCCCATGGGGACCATGGTTTAACAGGGTGGCTGGACAATTAACAATTGCTGTTATAGGACATGGCAAGGCCTTTAATAGGAATATGTCAAGTGTACAGTGGGGGGGCAAAAGAGGGGGTGGCTCCCACTGTTGGCCTTATTATTAAAGGCCCCAGAAAGAATTGATGCCTGGACACAGACTGGAAGGATGTATAGGAGTTCCAACACAGATAAGAGAGAGGAAGATGTGCCAAACTGTTACCGAATGCAAGTTCATGTGCCAGATGCACAGTGAGGCCAAACAAACTAAAAAGTCAGAGCTTGGAGCAGAGAAAGTTTTATTGCAGGTGTGAGCAAGGAGAATGGGTGGCCAGTGCTCAGAATACCCCAAAATCCCTGAAGAGCTTCAGCAAAGCATTTTTAAAAGCCAAGTGAGGGAGGGGGGGCCACAGGGTATGTGATCACTTTGTACACAATTCTCTGATTGGTGATGTTGAGGTAATAGAGCAGTGAACATTATCATTCCTTAGGTGCTCATAGGTCTGGGGGCTCATGATCATCAAGGAGTTAATTTCTTCCATTTGGTGGTGGTTTTAGCAACTGTAAAACAACTCAAGAAGTGTGCATCAAGTGCTGTTATCTAGGTACTTCAGAGAGGAGCTACAGCAGAGCATGTGGGGGAGGGGTCTGTCCCGGGAAGGCCCCGTAGGGTCCTGCTTGGTTACAAATTCAAGTGTACTACAATTCTCCTCTCTGTTACTAAATTGTGAGCTCCTGAAGGCAGGATTGGTTCCAACCCTTAAGGTCTCAGAACACTTTTATGCCTAGCGTAAAAGACTGGTTTACTAAATAAGTATCATCTGAAGGAGACTTTTAGGGTAAGTGTGGTCAAACAGCACATGGAATTGGGCAACAAATGATAAGAGGGTACCAATGAACACTTTACACTATTACTTAGACGGTCCTGCTGCTACGAAAACAAGAGCAGAAAGGAGGTTGCTGCTGTTCAAGTTCTGGTTAGAAACCTAGGAATACAGCACAGCACTTGTCTTTACAGAATCTCTGAAGACTCACACTGTCTCCACCATCATTAAGAGCCCTATCCTTTTATGCAAAATGGATACTACTGATCTGTGACCTAGTTTGCACAGGACAATAATAAGGTTTCTGAGCCTCCCACTGCTCTGCATTTTCTCTATTTAGTCAAAAGGTACACATTTACAAGGCCATCAGCTAGGGTCAAGAGTGCAAGCTAGGGTATAGGGAGAACTTTCACCTCATTAGCATCAAGTTCCCACCAGCTAAACTAATCTTCTCAGAAGAAAACAATCTGAATAGGTTATAAAAAATCATGATTTAAAAAAAAAGAAAACACAGAGGTAGTAGAACACAGAAATTTGGAGTTAGAATACTTGGGTTCATGATTTACCTCTATATTTTGATTTTGTACTAGTCAATTTCATCCCTTCTTTCACATCCAAGTTTCCAGGAAGTGGTCTATGCTAGTGGTCTTCATTTTCTCACCTGTGGCTCACACAAATCAATCTTGATACACAGTTCCATCTGTGCCATCTTACTAAAAGTGCTTTCCCTAGCATCACTGTTGTACCCTTTATCAAGAGTGACTTAACTTCACCATAGTACTTGGTGCCTTTGACCTTTCCAACCTACGCAAAACTGTCTGGGTTTTTTGTTGGTTTTCCAGTTTTTTCCACAAAATCCCTCTCTCTCTCTCTCTCTCTCTCCATCTCTCTCAGGTTTATTTCCATATTTTTCTTTCCCAGAGATTTCTCTTCAAATATTTTCTGTTTTTACTTTTAATACTCTGATGAATTTAATCCTCTTTCCTCATTACGTAAACACTGACGGAACTAAAATATAATTTTAGTCCAGGCTTCTGGCCTCTAGATTTCTATATCCAGCTCTACTTGAATGTCCCTTTTGAACATTCAAATTTAGTCTGTCCAGAATTGAACTCTATCAACATTTTGTATCTTTAGTATCCACCTAGTGGCTCACGTCTGAAAACTTGGCGTTGTCCTGTCCTATGTTCTGAAACTGCCTTCATATCCTTTGTGCCCTTTTTCTTCTCAGCATCTCCACTGCCCTCAGTGGAGACCCTGGACTGCTTCAGTCTCCAATCTTACCTCTCCTTAAACTCTTTTCCCAACTGTTGCCAGTGTGTAATTTTTAAAAAACAAATCTAAGGATGTTATGTACCTACTAAAATACCTTCATGGCTTCCCCACTGCTTCAGGCTGCCTTCTAATCTCCTCAGCTTTACATGAAAATTTTCTGTCATTTGGCTGCTCACATCTATAGTCTCATTAGTTGCCACTCCCCTCTTGTACCCTATGCTCCAGCCATCCTGCACCACTTGTGGATTCCATGGTTCCATGATTGTGCAGAAGTCTGTTCCTTATTCTGTACTGATGCTGCTGCCTTGATTGCCCTGTGCAGTCCTTGACCTTTCTAACTTCATCAGCCCTTAAAATTTTAATTATCTACCTTTTAATAGTCCCTCTTAACACACATACCCAGAGCTAAACTGGATGAGCAGCCTTGTTTTGTTTTCGTGTAATTTCATAGCATTCTGGATTTACTTTCTTGCAGTCAACAGTACTGTGTTTTAATTATTTGTTGTCTATCTCAATATTCTGTTTCTCCCTAATATTGGCACTCTGTGTTAGTTTTCTTTCTTCTCTACCACCCAGCACCGTATATGGCACAAAATAGCTATTCACAGCCCTCACAGCAAATGAATCTATGGTTAATAACCAGATATACCCTTTGTTAAAATGTGACAGAATAACTAACTCTGTATTGCAGGTTCTCCATTTATTAAATAAGAATTATAGCAGTATCTATCTTACAGGATTGTGAAGATTAGATGCAATGTTGCATTAGAACAGATTTTGATACTATAAAGCACTTTAAAAATTTTTTCAAATCAGAGCTCAATCCTTGGTTTATAGTCCTTAGTCAATAAAAATGTGTTTACATTTCTCAAATATGTTTGGATTTCATAAAATTTTCATGCCCTAGAAGAAGATAGACCCAGTAATCACTTTCATAGTCTGAAAACATGAGTAAAAGCAGAAGGCACGTAGCTGGAGCCATTACATTTGAGAATAGAAATGCAAAAAAAAGCAAGCATGATACATTAATCTGCTGATATTAATGCCCAAGTATGGGCATTTTATATACATACATATACACATATATATATATATATATACATGCACATATATATACACACACGTACACACACACACACACACACACACACACACACATATATAATTTGGATGTCTTCCTCTTACAAATAAGTTGTGAAAATAACAGCATAAAAGAACAGCTTTATATAACTTTTTTCTTTACATTCACCTTTTTTTTTCTCCAGACAACACAGCTCTTAAAGTGGAAAATAAGACGAATACACTGCATTTGAAGGCTTTCTCTGCAGGATGACTCAGTCTTCTGGCTATTGTTCATTCTATTTATTTTGCTTTTAGAGCCACTAGGTGGTTAATTTAAAGTGTTCAAGAAGTCAGTGTATTCACCTCTCAATTTACTGCTTAAATAAATAACAAAAGAGTTAAATGGTCATCCTCCAAGTGCTGTTACACTCAGAAAATGACCAAGCAAAACACACTGTCACCTTTAGCACCACATTGTTGTGGAGCTGGTATTTTCAAGGTAAAATCTACTTTCATTGTTGGTTAAAGCAGGTTCCTGTATCTCTGTAGTCAGAATCAGAGTTGAAGCTGGGAACATGAGATTCTTCTTTACCTCCTGTGTCACAGGGTATTTGGTCAGGCTTGTCAGATAGCAGAAGTTTAGAGTCTCATTTCTAAGGGTCAGTCAACTCTAAGGTCCCTGCAGTATTCTGGAAAAAATTGTCTTTGGCCAACAATATGTTTTTTTTTTTTAATTCTGGAGAAATAGAAAATAAATTTTACAATAATAAATTGAATGGCAGTTCAAGAGCTCGGCAAGTTAGATTTTATGAAAAGTTTATGAGGGTGTAGGGGAGAAAAAAGTTTTTCTTCACACTCTTAAGTTCTGTGTCTGGGATCTACAAATTAAACTGACAAAAGACAGATTAACAGGAGAAACAGTTTATTATTATGCATATGGAGTTCTTCATAGAAAAATAGTGAAGATCCAAAGAAGTGGTTAGACCCAAAGAGTAATAAACTTGTGGAGAGGTGACAAGACAAAGGAAAGGGGGTTTGGGCTTTTAGCAGCAGTAAATTATGGGAAGGTAACTCTATGGAAGGAAACAAATGAAAGATAAGTGTTGTTTAGTAAGGTCCTGTTTATGCAGACTCCTCTCGGTGCTATCTCTGGTGATAAGATTCACTCTCTACTTCCTGGTACTGGGAAGGGAGACACCTTCTCAAAAGGAAGTGACAACTTGGCCAGTTCTTGGTATTTTTTCCATATTTGATATATACTTTTTTTTCAACTTTTTTTTTCATTATTGAAGTATAGTTGATTTACAGTGTTGTGTTAGTTTCAGGCATACAGCAAAGTGATTCGGATATACACATATATATTGTTTTTCAGATCCTTTTCCATTCTAGGTTATTACAAGATATTGAATATAGTTCCCTGTGCTATACAGAAGGTCGTTGTTTATCTATTTTATATATAATGGTATTTATATTCTTTAAAAAAATTGCAGATGGAGTTTGACTCCTATATAATTCCCTTCCCCATCCTGTTTCCATCTCTCCATTCCAAGACATATTCTCATCCATATTTTCTCTTTTTCATTACAGAACTAATTTATTCTTTGGCTGCATGTTTATATTGATAAACAATTTATAGTTAGTTTGTATTTATATTAATATATTTTAAATAAGTTTTAAATAAGTCAAGAAAATAGATAACTTTAACATTATCATTTCTTCATTAAAAATATGCATTTAATTGGAGGACACCATCCCCTCCTCAGGAGGAAGACATAGACTAGTGATGGAGATTCGGTCTTGGAATCCAAAGGCTTAGTTTTAGGTTGTAGCTAAAGCTGTGTGTTTTGGACAAGTTCCATTAACTCTCTGAATTGCAGAATTACAGGAAAAAAAGGAGAGAAAATATGTACTTTTTGGGGTTTGGTGAAGATTATATAAAATATGGTATACAGAAGTATTTGGGAAGCTATAAAATGTTTTTAATATAAAATATTATTATGTTATTTCTTCTCATCTCCTGATTCTTAAATACAACTATCATTCTCTCAGTGTATCAAGAGGATAAATAGTTCTTAACTGTTCTGTAAAATTGCCTGAGCTCATAAAATATGTGCTTAAAGACTATTTCTAGGCCAATGGGAACCCTACCTATTTTGGGCTGGTAAATAATCATAGAGAAGTACATGAGTTATATATAAACTATTAAATGTTAAACCATTAAGCTCAATGTTACAATATTATGGAGAATGAAAGGGGCCTTAGAGATTCTATAATTCAGTAGTCTAATTTAACACCTAAGAATAAAATACGAAGAGCCAACTTGTTTTAGTCACACATGGAGACTTTTAAGCAGAAAATAAACGTTGATTGAATTGTGATGATACCCCTTCCATTTAAAGTAATATGTTTTTTTTAAATTTGTGTTTCCAGTGTTAAAAGAGAGCTAAGGCTTTCTTTATTGAAAATGATTTATGTTGAAACTGGCACTGTTGGAGCAAAGTCCTGATGGGAGATTTTCTCTTCTCCTGAAGATGAGCCAGGCACTTATTCACACAGTTATAATGTAAATATGGACTTTCCTATCAACTATGTGACTCTTTTTCATTGTCATAAACTGCTATTGCATGTACATCAGTGGCAGAGTTTCTAGTGATGATGCTGTTGTTTTTCCTCGTCTCAGATCAGGGCCCAGACTATTTGCTGATTCTGGAGGAGTGAAGATACTGACAGATCAGATGCTGCCAGCAGCTATCTGTCAGCCTGGAGACAGAGGGGGTGCTCAGTGACAGGGCTGGGGCTCAAGCAGCTGTTTCAGCTGCTATTCACTCTGGAGTTCAGGGCATGTGTCTCACACTACCTGTCTTTCAAAGAAGTTAGCTTCCTATGTGGAAAGATATGTAAATCCCAAAGAATCCAAAAGTGAAAGAGAGCAGTACACATTATAATTATGCTTGATTCTTCAATCTGTGCCCAAATATGAGGCTCACTCTTATTTATTCCGCCCTTTCCCCTGGGCACGTCCAAATTGCTTGAGTTTCAGCTACATACACTTATGCCAGACAGAACCATCACACATCTGCTGTAAAACCACTCACAGTGTATCAGTATATCTTGCAGCACTGAAGTTAGTGTGTTTTAGTGGAAAGAACACCAGACCAGAATCTAAATGGTCTGGGTTACAGTCCTGGCTCTGTGATGGATTGGCTGTGTGACCTGGGGAAATACTTGCTGTCTAGATCTCAGTTTTTTCGACTGCAAAATCAGGTGGTTGTTTAGGTAATTGCTGAAGTTCCCGTTAGCTCTGATTCTATGATTTCTAAACAGATGATTATAATAACAGCTACAATGTATTGAACACACACTTCTGGCTGGACACTAGTCCAGATCATTTACATGCATTAAATTATTTACTCCTGGGCCTCCCTGGTGGCGCAAGTGGTTGAGAGTCCGCCTGCCGATGCAGGGGATACGGGTTTGTGCCCCGGTCTGGGAGGATCCCATATGCCGCGGAGCGGCTGGGCCCGTGAGCCATGGCCGCTGAGCCTGCGCGTCCGGAGCCTGCACATCCGGAGCCTGTGCTCCGCAACGGGGGAGGCCACAACAGTGAGAGGCCCGCATACCGCAAAAAAAAAAAAAAAAAAAAAAAATTCTAAAAAATTATTTACTCCTCAAAACAGCCCTTTGATGAAGTAAGTGCTGCCATTGATTTGTAAAGGAGGGAAGCCATGCTAAATAATTTCTTCAAGTTCCTGTTAGTAAGGGCAGAACTGATATACAAACCTATTTATATCTGTTATTGGAGTTAGAGGATTAAGGTGCCTTGAAGAGAATTCTAATGGCCCTGTAGACCTGGACCCCAAAAAACCCAAGTTGTCCTAGAATTAACTCCTTGTGTCTGGAATTTCCATAGTATTTCTGAGATTTCTACTATTAGGTTCCCTCTCCCACAACAACGTAGTGTTGAGTTTGGACTCCTTGGAGTTTTAGAGGCACTTTTATGATTTCTCTAGAAGTTTTGTATTAAAAAAAAAATCACTTCCCTCCCACTCTCTGTCCTGTGAACATCTCAGTTTTGAATACTATTTATAAACTAACAAAGAAAGTAGAAATTAAAATTAATCTTATTGTTACATACACTTGCATATTTGTAATCTGTGATATAAGGTTAATCCCTGTTGATGTTTTAATTATTGAAAGCATAAAATGCATGAGATATTAGAATAAATATTTCAAAATAATAATTGTCAGCTTTTTTGAGGAATAATTGACCAGTAAATATTATTTATTCCTTATGTTTTTGCTTTCTGCTAAGAAGAAAAAGAGGTCAAAGTTTTTGGAAAGAAACGACAGGGTTTAGAAGCAGATTTTAGAGTGGGCTCTAATTTCTTAATGACCACAGATGATTTACTTCAACTCACCATTGGTTTTTCCATTTGCAAAAATGATAAATGATATCTCCCTCACCAGCACAAAGATACAACAATATACAGAGACATAAAGTACCCTAAAGCTATACCTCTCTCCTTGATTATATTAATAGCCTTCTCATGAGACTCCATATCACCAATATCTCTTCTATTTTATTTATTTATTGATATCAAAATGATCACTGTGATTACATTACTATTTTTTCAGCTTAAAACATTCAATTATTCCTCTTTTCCAAGAGGAGCAAACTCAGGTTCTTCCACTTGGCACACAAGACTTGTCCCAGTTGAACTGGAGTTCAACGTCTTGCGTGTCCTCATGTGAGAACCTGGCTCTCCCCTTCTTTCCTGCATCGCTACGTGCCCTGGGTAGTCAGATGAACTTTCAATGTGGCCACCTCAAGCTAGAGTCTATGATCTCTCTGTTTTCGCGTAATGTGTTCTAACTGCCTGGAATTCTCCTCTTTTCTTACCAACTGACAAGCTCTCCTCACCTTTCAAGGTCTTACTGAATTATCACCTCCCCTGAGAGCCTTCCCAGACACTGCCTTTCCCCAGCTAGTCCTTTTTTACTTCCCACTCTTAAGGAACATAGTGTTGACTCACCTACTGTACTGAATCCCAGTTGTTAGTTTACTCCATCAGATTATGGAAGCAAGAGCTAGATCTTCTTGTTCACACGTTGTCTCTTGCTCTCTGATGGAGTGGTGATAAATTGCAACAAACAAACCATCAACATCTGAATGTTCATTTTTTCCTGACTCTCCAGACACTACAGTAAAGATCTTTCCAGAGTTTAAATAGCTTTCATTCAAAATAACAGTTTGGCCACGGAGCGGCTGGGCCCGTGAGCCATGGCCGCTGAGCCTGTGCGTCCGGAGCCTGTGCTCCGCAACGGGAGAGGCCACAACAGTGAGAGGCCCGCATACCGAAAAAAAAAAAAAAAAAAAAAAAGTTTGGGAACCAAAATAACAGTATGTTTTTAAAAAAGGGGAACCTATAAAATATGAAGAATAAATGAGTTTTTCAGAGCATATATCTTGGAAAGCGTTTATATGCAATGAATGTATCATGTGAATGCAGTTGAAGAACATAGTACCTATTTGTCACGACTTCATATTAATAAAAACAACTGAAGTTACATAAGAATAGAGAAATATTACATAAAACTCCAAGTTTATAGTGACTTAAACATGACACATACATTTTCCTAATAACTCTCACACTGAAAACCAGAATTTTCAGTGCACTTTTTTAAAATGCCAAAAATGTGTCATTATAATTTGGTAGAATGTAATTGACCAGAAGCCCATGTTGAGTTTCAACTAGGCATGTGGATTTTTGCACCACTGGAAAACCTGAAGGTAAAAATGATACAGCAGCTCTTCTGAAGAAATTTCTTACTGTCTTCTGCTTGCTCTTGTTATGCCTAACGATGGCTACCAGCCTATATATATTGAGCATTTCCTATGCTATAGCAAGTGATCTTTATTCCATAAAAGTTATGATATTTTCCTAACACAATCTAGACTCTAACAGAATAATTTTCCATCCTCAGTCACAATGATTTGCCTTGCGCATGTTGCACAGATTGGACTGTTGCAACATCACCAACTGGTCATTTGCAGCCTGGCATGTGCCACCATCACCAAGAGCTTAGTATTATAGCAAATTGTTCTTCAGCATTTTTCATGGAGTGCTTTTTTTTTTTTTTTTTTTTTTTCCGCGGTACACGGGCCTCTCACTGTTGTGGCCTCTCCCGTTGCAGAGCACAGGCTCCGGACGTGCAGGCTCAGTGGCCATGGCTCACAGGCCTAGCCGCTCCACGGCATGTGGGATCTTCCCGGACCGGGGCACGAACCCGTGTCCCCTGCATCGGCAGGCAGACTCTCAACCACTGTGCCACCAGGGAAGCCCCATGGAGTGCTTTTAAAAGAACCTGATCATTTAAAATATTTTAGAACAGTTCTACATTTTGGACACCTTTGTTTAGCTTTCTGTATAAACAGGCTTTATCTATACATTGTAATTGCCTGGTATCATTGTTTTATCTATCATTAATGCTCATCATATTAGCAGGAATTAGAAATAGGATAGATGTTAATATCCCTGTTTGGAAATTGAAGAAAATAATTCTGATAGAAGACACTGGATGACCTGTGATCCCTGAAGGCATCTTTGTGTAATATAACTAGAACCAAATGCCTGACTCCTAAATCCCTAGTGCTGTTGTCTAAACTTAGTGACTCTCATTCTTCTTTATAACTTCATTAGCCCTAGACCTTTCTCCCTTCTCAGCCAAGCATGGGTGTCCATCACAAAATATTTATTTATATTCTATAGGTCTTTACATTTCCCCCCTCATGTCTTTCCTCATTGCTTTTGGTTCTTTTCCAGCCCTACCTCAATATCTGTCACCTCGTAATACTTTAAGTATCTTCTTACCAAATACTTTAAGTATCTTCTTATCTGCTTCCAAACTACTAACCCTCCTATACAACACCCCATTTTCCTGCCTGGGTAATCTTTCTGTATCATAAATCTGACTGTGATGCTTTACTTACCAGGCAATTTCCTATCACCCCAAGAGGCCATACTATTTAGAAGAGAACAATGAATCATCTTGATTAGCCCTGTTTACCTCTCCAGCTTCCAGTCTAACTATTCCCTACCCCTTGCAAACTTCAATCCACCAGTGCTGCTCCCTTTCAGTTATCTTAATGAGTGCATGAGCATGTTTTAAAGGCTGTTCCCTGGCGTATTTTGGTCTCTGAAATAACTTCTCCACTGTCTCCCTGATTCATTCTTAAAGGACCAACTTATGAATATTAAATTTTTGTTTTATGTCTCCACTTTCACACATTCCTGCCCCAGAAATTGTGTTACTTTAAGCATACCTCTGTTCATATATTTATACCACACGATAATTCTTGCATGACTGTAAGACTCACTGAGGTCAAGAAATTTTTCCTGTGAATATAAAGGAGGAAATTGCACTTTGATATGTTTAACAAATGAATCCAGTCTTGCATAGACAATTTTTACATTGGATAGAAAATCATGTTTTTAAGTTTGTGTTTTATTTCTAAGTTATTAAAGTATCTAAATAAGGTTTATTCAGTTAGCTTAAATTCAACAACAAAATCACATAGAATATCCAATTTAAAAAGTATTCTCTCCATCATACAAGTTTGTTTTCAAAATTAGCTATTTGGAAAATAAAATAAAAATCAGTTTTTCGGGTGACTATATTGAAAATGTCTTCTTTACTGTGAAGAGGTGGATTGTATGATTAGTTTTCTAATATCTGCCAGGTAGCACACTAGCAGCAGTAAATATTGTTGTCTCTACAGTTGCTGACAGAGATGTTCACAGATATACTGAAGTAGAAGTGTCAGTTCAGACCTTTTCTTGTTTATTTATTCTAGTCGTATTGCCTTATGGTCAAACCACAGTTTCCTTAAAGGAACTTTCTTAGGGCTCTTTGCATTTTACAAGGGCTAATTAAGGTACATTAGATGGTATGATGCATAAATCCCACTTAATCAGACATTCACAAACTTTAAATGTCCCAATCCACTACTAGCGAATAAATACAGATACTGCCTCAATCTTTCCTCATTGTTGCATCGCATCTTCCATGAAGACACTTCACTTCCTGTAGTGACAATGCAACTATTTGGCCCATGTTCCTAGTGATGACACCAGTCTTTCTCTCTCTGTTTCTTTCTGACTCTCTCTCTGTCTGCCTCTCTCCTTCTCTGTACATACACACACAAACACACATCCATATGTGTATATACACACAAACATATATGTATATGTGACACCTTAATAGGTCCTATCACATATGCCTGACCACTTATCTGGAAGTTAGAGCAGGTAACATAGAGCCTAGGGAGGAGGAAGAAAGGATGTGGATGCTTAGAGCTTAACGGAAACTTCAGACTTAAGAAAGATAGGTAAAGGGGATCTTTAGCGCTTTTTTAGGGTAGGATATAAAGAAATTCTCAGGGAGGAAGCCCTATATAGAAATTAAGAGAGTCAAAAATGAACTGGGGGAGAACTCTAATAAATGGTTCATTTTTGATCAAAGCAAAATCAGTTTTTTACTTGATCGTCCTCTGTTACTAACCTCTTTAAGACGTAGTGTACATACTTGAAGAGCCCCAAGAGAGCGTGATGGAATTGCTCATATATGAGAGTTGAAGGAATGGGAGGCGGTCATTAAACAGCACACACATGATTTTTAAGGACAAACATGCATGAAATTATAAAAACACTGCCTTGAACAAGAATGTTGATCACATCTAACATGTATCGGGATATTGTTTTTGGCTCTTCTGTTGATGGCCTTTCTTTCCCCTTGAATATATCCATTTAGTAATACTCATGCTGACGCATTCCTGATAGACAGATGGAAGAACCACAGAGGAGCTGGGGTTATTTGCTGCTTCTTTGTCTGTGTCTTTGTGTCTCTGGCCAAGTTGGGACACTGTGATTAATATGAGATACAGATGTCAGCTGTGCAATCAGTGTCTGACTCTGGCTGGCTGACAGGCTGATTTGGCTGTGCAGGTGACAGTTTTCATTTGCTTGGGCTTGTGTAAGTACCTCCCTCCTCCCCAGGAAGGAGAGGGTCTCTCTGTGGCAATTCAAGGATGATATTCATTCCCCAGACTCTAAGGATATAGAGACCAGAGATCAAGCTACTGCTTATGGGATTTTTTGTAGTTTCCAGCAACTAAAGTGGAGGTTTAATGAAGACTTGTTAAATCAATATAGACACATATGAACCTTCTACTTTCACTCCAAATAACTAATTTCCAAATGAGAGGAAAAATTCATGTGATTTATTTAAAATGGAAACATATTTGGTTTCTAGTCATGTACCTGCCACTTATAAGCTGTGAGACTTTATGGCAAGTTAAATATAGCATTCTGAACCTCACGTCCAAATAGGAATGACAGTACCTACCTGAGACACTGTTGAGATTACTAAAATGAGATTATGCACAAAAATTCATCGGGCTCACAGTGGGTACTTAATAAATGTTAATTATCCTGTCTCTTTTCTCTACTCCTTTCTTAGATTGTGTAAAAAACCCCACAAATATGTGTTCAAATAAAAAATAATAACAACAACAATAATAAGATTGTTTATTATGAGCCCATACTGAGCTAGTGTTTTGTATATATTATATTTAATTTCCCCAGTAACACTATGAGCTAGATAATATTATTATTATCTCCATATTATAGGTAAGGAAAATTAAACATAAAGTGGTAGATTAAAATCCAACTTTAACTGTTTGCTCTTTATAGCTCTAAAGCAGATGCTGGTTTTGCTGCCCTATATTAAGGCCATATTTTTAATGTTAAATAACAAATTAAAAACTGTTTATAATTTACCTGTTACTCTCAAACACCTGGGCATGAATGAAAGTGCAAAGACCCCCATGAAAATAAACACAAGTACACATAGCTGTTGAGTAACCCTGCAATTACAAACTATAAGCATCAAGCATCAATATTATTTCTGTTCTCAATAGAAAACCAGAGTGCTTCTTAAAGGTGGGACTCAGTCACTGATTTGCCAGATAGTAATCCAGCTTGTTCACAGACATAAAATACTTTGCTTTTAGCTTTGTTATCTAATCCCCTAGAAAACTGGATGATTGCCCATAAAACTAGGCCCTGGTGCTACACTCACTTAACTATACTACATGGTCATCTCAAAAGAGCTTTTAGTTTCAGGCAAGTCTAAAAAATTGGAGGTTGGCTAAAAAACAATTAAAATAATCTTCTGCAGTCCTTAGCTACCTCAGTTGTATTTATTCCTTCCTGCTGACCTCTCTCACTAAACAACAGGATTCTCCTCCTCAGAGTCAGCCACTCCCACTGTTCGTCCTTCTCTTCTAAGACTTCTATCAGTTTGCTGCATATCCTTGTCCTTGAGTTGCCACCCCCTTTCAGGTAACTGCATAGCAAATCTGTGCTAAAACAAATTTAATTCCAGTCCTTGTTCTATCACTGACTGTCTCTGCTTTTTGTCTCTGTTCTCAATGTCTTCAGATATAGTTTAAAGGTCTTTAATGAAATGATTCCTAAGACTAAGTCTAATGTATTTTATTATTCAAGCCCTAACCCTTCTACACAGCTTCCTCCAAGTCATCTGACAGCTCCCTCTTCAAGGCATCTGACACCATCTGTCATTTCTTTGCCCCCATCTCAGTTAACGGCGCCCACTTCTCTTGCTAATAAAGACTATTGCCTTTCCTTCTCTGTAAAAGTTTCCTTTTTTTTTTTTTTTTTTATCTCTGTGACATTCTATTCTTGGTTTCTCCACATAACTCTAATTTGTCTATGGTGTTTAGTTTAAGCTCCTATGATATTCTGAAAATTCTAGAGACTAAATGTTCAGGTATTGGCTATGAGGTGATACAAGAAACCTCAGTGGTTAATCACAAGCACTGAAATTGAAACTGTGATTAAAAGTCTTCCAACAAACAAAAGCCCAGGACCAGATGGCTTCACAGGTGAATTCTATCAAGCATTTAGAGAAGAGCTAACACCTATCCTTCTCAAACTCTTCCAAAATATAGCAGAGGGAGGAACACTCCCAAACTCATTCTACGAGGCCACCATCACCTTGATACCAAAACCCGACAAGGATGTCACAAAGAAAGAAAACTACAGGCCAATATCACTGATGAACATAGATGCAAAAATCCTCAACAAAATACTAGCAAACAGAATCCAACAGCACATTAAAAGGATCATACACCATGATCAAGTGGGGTTTATTCCAGGAATGCAAGGATTCTTCAATATACGCAAATCAATCAACGTGATACACCATATTAACAAATTGAAGGAGAAAAACCATATGATCATCTCAATAGATGCAGAGAAAGCTTTCGACAAAATTCAGCACCCATTTATGATAAAAACCCTGCAGAAAGTAGGCATAGAGGGAACTTTCCTCAACATAATAAAGGCCATATATGACAAACCCACAGCCAGCATCGTCCTCAATGGTGAAAAACTGAAACCATTTCCACTAAGATCAGGAACAAGACAAGGTTGCCCACTCTCACCACTCTTATTCAACATAGTTTTGGAAGTTTTAGCCACAGCAATCAGAGAAGAAAAGGAAATAAAAGGAATCCAAATCGGAAAAGAAGAAGTAAAGCTGTCACTGTTTGCAGATGACATGATACTATACATAGAGAATCCTAAAGATGCTACCAGAAAACTAATAGAGCTAATCAATGAATTTGGTAAAGTTGCAGGATACAAAATTAATGCACAGAAATCTCTGGCATTCCTATATACTAATGATGAAAAATCTGAAAGTGAAATCAAGGAAACTCTCCCATTTACCATTGCAACAAAAAGAATAAGATATCTAGGAATAAACCTACCTAAGGAGACAAAAGACCTGTATGCAGAAAGTTATAAGACACTGATGAAAGAAATTAAAGATGATACAAATAGATGGAGAGATGTACCATGTTCTTGGATTGGAAGAATCAACATTGTGAAAATGACTCTACTACCCAAAGCAATCTACAGATTCCATGCAATCCCTATCAAACTACCAATGGCATTTTTCACAGAACTAGAGCAAAAAATTTCACAATTTGTATGGAAACACAAAAGACCCTGAATAGCCAAAGCAATCTTGAGAACGAAAAATGGAGCTGGAGGAATCAGGCTCCCTGACTTCAGACTATACTACAAAGCTACAGTAATCAAGACAGTATGGTACTGGCACAAAAACAGAAAGATAGATCAATGGAACAGGCTAGAAAGCCCAGAGATAAACCCACGGACATATGGTCACCTTATCTTTGATAAAGGAGGCAGGAATGTACAGTGGAGAAAGGACAGTCTCTTCAATAAGTGGTGCTGGGAAAACTGGATAGGGACATGTAAAAGTATGAGATTAGATCACTCCCTAACACCATACACAAAAATAAGCTCAAAATGGATTAAAGACCTAAATGTAAGGCCAGACACTATCAAACTCTTAGAGGAAAACATAGGCAGAACACTCTATGACATAAATCACAGCAAGATCCTTTTTGACCCACCTCCTAGAGAAATGGAAATAAAGACAAAAATAAACACATGGGACCTAATGAAACTTCAAAGCTTTTGCACAGCAAAGGAAACCATAAACAAGACCAAAAGACAACCCTCAGAATGGGAGAAAATATTTGCAAATGAAGCAACAGACAAAGGATTAATCTCCAAAATTTATAAGCAGCTCATGCAGCTCAATAACAAAAAAAACAAACAACCCAATCCAAAAATGGGCAGAAGACCTAAATAGACATTTCTCCACAGAAGATATACAGACTGCCAACAAACACATGAAAGGATGCTCAACATCTTTACTCATTAGAGAAATGCAAATCAAAACTACAATGAGATATCATCTCACACCAGTCAGAATGGCCATCATCAAAAAATCTAGAAACAATAAATGCTGGAGAGGGTGTGGAAAAAAGGGAACACTCTTGCACTGCTGGTGGGAATGTGAATTGGTACAGCCACTATGGAGAACGGTATGGAGGTTCCTTAAAAAACTACAAATAGGGCCTCCCTGGTGGCGCAGTGGTTGAGAGTCCACCTGCCGATGCAGGGGATACGGGTTCGTGCCCCGGTCTGGGAGGATCCCACATGCCGCGGAGCGGCTGGGCCCGTGAGCCATGGCCGCTGAGCCTGCGCGTCCGGAGCCTGTGCTCCGCAATGGGAGAGGCCACAACAGTGAGAGGCCCGCATACCGCAAAAAAAAAAAAAAAAACTACAAATAGAACTACCATATGACCCAGCAATCCCACTACTGGGCATATACCCTGAGAAAACCATAATTCAAAAAGAGACATGTACCAAAATGTTCATAGCAGCCCTATTTACAATAGCCCGGAGATGGAAACAACCTAAGTGTCCATCATCGGATGAATGGGTAAAGAAGATGTGGCACATATATACAATGGAATATTACTCAGCCATAAAAAGAAATGAAATTGAGCTATTTGTAATGAGGTGGATGGACCTAGAGTCTGTCATACAGAGTGAAGTAAGTCAGAAAGACAAAGACAAATACTGTATGCTGACACATATATATGGAATTTAAGAAAAAAAAATGTCATGAAGAACATAGGGGTAAGACAGGAATAAAGACACAGACCTACTAGAGAATGGACTTGAGGATATGGGGAGGGGGAAGGGTAAGCTGTGACAAAGTGAAAGAGCGGCATGGACATATATACACTACCAAACGTAAGGTAGATAGCTAGTGGGAAGCAGCCGCATAGCACAGGGAGATCAGCTCGGTGCTTTGTGAGCGCCTGGAGGGGTGGGATAGGGAGGGTGGGAGGGAGACGCAAAAGGGAGGGGATATGGGAACATATGTATATGTATAACTGATTAAATTTGTTATAAAGCAAAAAAAAAAAAAGAAACCTCAGTGGTCAAAAGAATTTTGACTCATCCTGCCTAAGCATGGTTTTGCCTAAAATCCCATGAGCAGAGAGCTCATCAGTAATGATAATCCCTGTAAGGTCATGGTGCTTTAACAGTTCCTACACACCTTATCATTAGATCATTAGTACAATATATGTGGCAATTTATAATATGAAGGAGTAGTTTAGGATGTGCTGAAGTTCAGGAAGCAGAAATGAAACCACCATTATCAAAAGATATCACTGGAGATTTTATAATCTGCATAGCATTCAATATATAGGTACACTTTTTTTCTTTCAGTTATGACTGTATAGTGTAATGAGAAAACCACAATACTAGTTATCAAAAAATCCAGGCTCCATCCAGCCTCTGCTTGTCTTGTTCTAACTATGTGACTTAAGGCAATTTAATACAATAAATTCTATAAGTATTTTTAATGCCTATCATGTACAAGAAACATGCTAGGTACTGCCAAAGATATGTAGAGAAGCTAACAAAAATCTTTTCCCTCAGAGCTTTTACATTAAATTGGAAGGAAGGAAAGAAGTCCCATTCCCTTCCTGTGATGGTTAGAATGTATTATTTCAAAGATACCTTCTAGCATCTTCAATCTATTCTTTGATCTAAGAAATGAAACGTAGAGAAAAGTGTTCTCTTTTTTGCTTTTTTATTTATTTTTTATCATTTTTTGAAAATTTTTTTCCCTTCTGTGTGTTTTTGTCTGTGGTTTTCTTGCTGTATTATTGGAGAAGTCAAGGATTCTGTAAGAGCCAGATAATTTTATACTGGAAATATACCCTGAGAGCCCTGCTAATCCTACCCAACTATCTTTCTTCTGTGTTATTATTGATTGCAGGGAGGTTTCATGTGAAGAAATGTGTGGTGTGCCTAACACCCATCCTTGTACCTGGGAAAAGCTTGTGTATCTAGTCACCAATCCTATCCTTATTTGTAGAAGCAGGACATGGACCATGGTGCTCTGGGTAGGTGGGAGCCCAGACTGTGTGCTTCACATCTAATTCTGGAGACAAGGACTTAATTTCAGCACACTGGGGCTGAAATCAACAGAGCTGAAGATTTTCAGCATCACCACTGCTGAAAACATAGTTAAAAGTAGCAGCTAATCCCTCCCTTCTCAGTTATTTCCTGACACCCTATTTTAAAAATATTGGAACTTTGAAACAGTGTTAATTCTGAAAGTGCCACTCCACTTCCAAAATTATGTACTTGCTCTCTTCTTAAATTATACAACTTGAAATATGTGTTAAACAGACACACTGGGGATTGTAGCGGCAGGAGTGTGGTTGTAGAGAAAAACTGCCTTGCCTCCAATCCAGGAAGTTGGCCTTCAATCCTCCTGAGAAAATAAATGAGAGAACATTCTTCTCACCTTCATCTCCAGCCTCTGGGACTATACTTGGTGAGAAGTGAGATTTGCCAGAAAACAGACACCTCTTTAGATTATTCCATGACTTTTCCTGCCTGGTGAAGATCTACATCCCTCCCAGCACAGTTACACCCTTGGAAGGAAGATTCACAAAGGCAGCCATCTGTTGGTGAGATAGATGCCCTGTGTTTACTCTGAAACTGCCTCCTTCCAGACTTGCCCTTGAGATGTTTCCCAGTCTGGAATGTACTGCAGTTTGCTGCTGTGTGGGTGCGCTCAGACTGCATTTCACATGAACTCGTATGTCAAGGCCCGTCATGATAAATGCCTGTGATTTTATGGTCATCTTGACAGGATTTGAATCCTGGTCCTGCACTTGCTATCAAGATGGACTTCGTTATTTAGCCTTTCTGAGCCTCAGTTTGCCCATATGTGAAATGAATATCAGAATGCCAATTTGTTAGAATGATCATTAGAGTTCAGTGATATGCTGCAGGTGAAGTGACTAGCACTCTACCTAGCAAGCAGTTTGCACTTATTAAATGTTACTTATTCCAGGCATTCTGTTGATGCCAGTGTCTGGAAGGATCGAGGGTGTTAAGGACGGCATCACTGGTATAGTCATCTCGGGCTCCAGGAGAATAGGAAGCAGCTGGAAAATATGATCTCCCCATGCCTTCCCTTTGCTAACTCATAGAACCAGAGCCTTGGGGATGCATAAGGCCAACCTCAGAGATGAGGACAATTCATCATGCGGTGCCAGCTCTTCCATCTCTGTTTAACAGCACAGGCTGGTTGGGAAATTCTCCACATTGGCAGGGTCGGTTCTCATGAGGCCAGACCACTTGGCAGAGCTCCCAGGGCTATCAGGCCACTGTATTTATCTTAAGAAGATCTCTGGAAGCTTGCTGATTTAGAGGGAGTCCATACTGTCCCAGCAACAAGACAGCTGTCTGAAGGATGTTCTGTGCTATATAAATTAAATAATTTCATTCCATAAATTACAAAATATTCACTGTACATTCTTTCCAGTGGTGAGATGGTAGAATATCATAGACGGAAGTTCTGGTGAACTTTCAATTGGCAAATGATAACTCCTGATTTGTTTCAAATGGGACATTTACATCCCAGTGACATGATATTGCAGAGATGTCAAGTGGAGTGTCAAGTGGTACTCTAGCCTAACGCACAACAACAGGCAGAGGAAGCACTTGGAAGATGAATGTGATGAATGCTTTCAAGATATTGCCATTTAAAGGCTTGATGCATTTGCTATTAGGCACAGAATAATACTCTTCTATAGAAAAAAGGATTTCTTTATTTTCTTGGGAAAATAAATAATCACGAGATGTCATCTTTTCAGATTAAATGTTTCAGTTGGTATCAGACAGCCAGCACCCGGGGAGGGCCAACATGACAGCATATAATGGCTCCAAATAGCACAGATAAATTTAGAATTTTCACTCCTGAAAAGCGGTGTGATTCCTCTGGCTCTTACAACTGATTGTGTTCATGTTCTATGTTAAAACGTATTGTACACTAGCATCCTTTGGCCTCTGTGGAGATCACTCACATTTACTTTCACTGTCTATCATATCATCTTACTTGATCCCCATCCATCTCCTACCTACCCTCCTGCTTCCCTATCCCCCCTCCTGCTTACTCACTCATGTTTTTACCTACTCTGTTCACATCTTTGAATGCATGTAGGTGTTAGTACGTTCGCACGGGCTTCAGTAGTTGTGGTGCGTGGGCTCAGTAGTTGTGGCTCGCAGGCTCTGGAGTGCAGGCTCAGGAGTTGTGGCGCACGGACTTAGTTGCTCTGCGGCATGTGGGATCTTGCCGGACCAGGGCTCGAACCCGTGTCTCCTGCATTGGCAGGTAGATTCTTAACCACTGCACCACCAGGGAAGACCCCTCCCTCTGTTTTCTTATCTATCTCCTTAGTAAAGGAAGCAATGGGAAGAGCAACCACAAATTTAGGATCAAAGAGCCATCTGAATTTTGATTTCAGTAATTGTTTACAGGACAGCAGGAATCCCATGTGTCACAGATTTATTAGTTATGGTATCGCAACGTAGAACAGAAAGGAAACGTAATCACTCACTTTCTCCACCATTAAACCACGTAGCACGGACACCCAGGGCTGAGCTGGACTTTGAGAAGTTATTATTCCATTCCAGCTTTTCTGACATAAAGGCAGCCTTATACACTTATTCCTGGTGTGGTACATGTCAGGCACACCAAAATACCTTTAATTCTATGAGAACATAAAAGAATTTTCTAATTCTTAAACTGTTTGAATGTTTCCAATAAAATGAAGTCTATAATTATCTAAAATAAAAGAGAAAGAATAATACCACACTATCTAAAATCTTAAATTGAGTTCCTACCATGTACCAGGCCTTTTTCTATACTTTTCTTCTCAATACTCAATCTTTATAACCATTCTGCATGGCGGTATTACTTCGGAAAGTTAGCATGGTTAAGCTACTTTCCTTATGCTCTCTACCTACTTAGTGGCCGAGCAAGAATAATAGCTATAACCCTTCTATCAGTAGTCATCTACTAGCTAGGAGTACAATGGGTACAGAAGTGAATTTCCTGTAGCTTTCTTCCCTGACTAGGGCTTAGTAACATGTTAGTTACTTTTCATCTTTTATTCTCAAGTTAGGACTCTAACTCCTGGAATTCAGGATCCATGTAAAATTCAACTTGATATCAAATACAGTATATAGCTCATAGTAGGTATTTAATAAAAGTGCATTGATATTGACTCTTCCTCAGTTTCTTAAAGAATGCTTTATATCTCTGCTTTCTTTTCTTCTCTTCTTAATTGACTTTCTTCTCTCATTTCTTATTCCTATATAATCTCCTTTCCCTAACTCAATGGGTCAGAATTACTTAATTGTATGAAGTTTGTAAAGTTTTTAGCCATGTTTATGGAAAGTATCAAATACATTGAAACAACATACCTATAAGTTAAAAAAAAGTAACTATTGGGAATAAGTTTTTTTGATCCTCTGAAAATACTCCCTATGAAATAAAGTGTATGAATAATAAAAATTGTGCTAATAAAATTTGTTCAATATATAGAATATTTCTAGAATTACAGTCTATTTCTAGGGAACAGAACTTTAAATTCTGGCTGCTTATATGCCCCACATATTTGTAAAGTGCCTACTCTGTGCCAGATTGTGTGTTTGGGTCAGAGTATAGAGAACAAAGACATGGTTTCTACCTTTAAGCAAATTAAGGTTGAATGACCATAATTTGGGAGTATTAGATATGTGATGTCTGGATATATGTGAGCCAACTATTGAATTGTCATGCGAGAAGTTCTGTGACAGAGATTATGCTGGTATTTTGGAAGAACAGAATAATGGTGTCTAATTAAGACCTTGAATCAGGAAAGTTTGCCTAGAGAAGCTGGCACATGAAAGGAGTTTTAAAGAACAAACAGTGGTATTTGGTTCCATAGAAAAGAGAGAGAGAAGAGGAAGTTAAGAATTGAATAACTCTCAAGGTTCATTCTTCTGCATTTCACAGGGTTAGACTTGACTTAATTCAATTTGCTCTTTTTCCAAACGAGCTTCTTCAAAGACATGCATGAACTATTTCTATTACTATTTTTGTTTAGTTTGTAAGACTATGAATGAATGCACAATATAATTTTTCAAAATCTTAGCCCAACCTCCTAATTCTTTCCAGTTAAATGAAATATTGGAGTGGGTTCTCAATTTGTAATGTCTTAATTTTTGATATTTTTAATTAAATAAAGTTGAGCTGCCATGCAGTCTGAACCAGTTTAACAAAGCTTTGCCTTAGTCAATATCCATGACTCCTTTTATTGAAAAGATAAGACTCGTAATTAGCATGCAAACTATCGAAAATAGAGTCTCTAGGTTAATTAAAAATAATTTCTTCTCTTAAAATGGTTAACTACAGTTCCTGAAGTTTGCATATCCCGTCTGATTGCTCCAAGATGCATTTTTCACAAATAGAACAGAAGTGAACGCCAGCTCAACTCATCCCAAATGATGTTACAAATTAGTGTATTCGAGATTAATGTGGTATTGAAGTACATATAAATAAACATTTGTTATTGCACTGTAACAGGATTTAGATTTATAATCTTTAAAATGCAAAACCAGCAAAGAACATTTGCAACAGCTTTATCTAGTTTAACACCATAACAAGTATAATTAGAGCCTAAACATCCATATTAATGAGGAGACTGGGGTTAGATAATGGATATGGAAAAGGGAAGAAGGCAGAAAACTAAATGAGAATTGATCCCTTTGGCTGCATATGTCCAGATCCTGAGAGATTAGCTCATATGATCTTCATGTCTGTTGAAATACTTAGCACATTTCACCTAATACCAACTCGAGTCTTTGTCCATGTTCTACTACCAGCTGGATGTATGAACTTGGGTGGGTCATTTACTTTTTCTGTAACTGCTTTGTGTGATCTCTTAAGTTTCTTCTTCTGTTATGTATTTAATTCTGATAGGTATCTCCTGTCTAAAAGATGATTGGACAGGTTGTGTAAAATGTTAAGCTGCTACCAGGAAATGAGCCCTAAACTCTGGCAGGTATAATCACTCTTTCAAAACTTAGGGAATTATCCTTTATGCCTTAAAAATGCACAGAGTTGGCAAATGGGTTTCTATTTGTATGCCATGTTTGTTGTACTGGTTGCCCGGAACACTGTTATCCTTATTAATTCTAAGGTCTAGATAAGTCTTGAATCAGCTGTAATATGCAGTAGCTGAACTTAAACTCCTGCATGAATTGCAGGGGGAGCTAAATGGGCCTCAAATCATTAAACAATCTCTTCCCCCAGTGCCTCACAAAAGCAAAGTCAGAGCCTCATAGGATTCCCATGTGGATAAAGAACCACCAAATATGAAATCACAATCAAAGATCACTTAACACACAAGGAAACAAGTCACATGAGCAAAATTCAGTAAAACAGCATTCATAGAATTTCACATATTAGAATTATCAGCTACAGTATATAAAGCACCTGTGCATGAAATATAAGAAAATGGACCAGGAGGAAATATCCATGAGATAAGAAGAAATAGTGAGAGAAGAAAATGATAAAAAATTTCTTTAAATTTTAAAAAATATTGGCTGTGTAAAATAATAACATGTCTGATTTGGGGGATAACCAAAGAACAAAAGTACAATACTCTTAAATGGAATTGTAAGTGAAACTGGAGTTTATCTGCCTCAGCAAGAGGTTTGGGTTTTAGCAGCCAAGTGGGAAAAAGAGACATGGTGTACACCCCGATCCTGTGGAGAGATAGAACTGAGAAACCTGAAAAAAGTTAAGAATTTTAAGGGTTACATAATGACTAAAAGTATGATAGGAAAAAAATATATGCCTGACATAAATGAGAAACAAGAAGGAAACATTTCTTTTGCCTTGGGTCCCCTAAGAAATTGAAACCATAAGCCTATTTTCCTTCAAAGAAAAGAAACTCAGGTCAATAAAATTAACTTGAAGTTAGCCTGAATTAGCAGCCTTCTGGAGTCCTAACAAAACCAAATAAAAATAATTTCTGAAAGGTGTACCCTCAACCTAGGGCTCACTGGATTCTCACATATAAAATTCCAATGAACATGACTTAATAATCCAAAATTACCAGGCATACTAGGAAATAGCTCACATTGACAAAAAAAAAAAAAAAGCAGTGTAAATATCATGAACAGGGGAAAAGACACAATTAGACCTTAGCCACCAAAAATATCAGAGAGAATACATAACTACATATAAAATAATTAAAGAAGTAAATCAAAAACAAGAGAACAAGATTGTAGAAAACTATCAGATAGATAGGAAAACAAGTAAACAAAGCTTCTATTAATGAAAAACATAATTATTGAAATTAAGACTGTCAGTGAATTTGATAACAATATAGATAAGATATAAAGAGAAAATTAGCAAACTATATACCCAAATAAATTACTCAGAATTAACCAAAGAGATATTACTGGTTGGAATTCAAAATGGTGTAGCCATGTTGGAAATGTTTACCAGTTTATCATGGAGTAAATCATACAGTTACCAGTTACCTTGCAACCCAGCAGTATTACTCTAAGGTAAATATACAAGAGAAATAAAAACATATATCAATATAAAAACCTGTATGCAACTATTTATAATGGCTTTATTTATAATGGACAAAATCTAGGATCAGTCCAAATACCAATATTTAATCAATAGGTAAATGCATAATTATGATAAATACATATAATCAAATATTACTCAGAAACAAAAAGGCACAAACTATTGATACAAGCAACATCGCAGATGGATCTCAAATGAATTAAACTAAATGAAAAGTCTATATGTTTACATTCATATGACATTCTTAGAAAGGCAAACTATAGTAAAAGATAATATATTGGTGGTTGCTAAGGATGAGGGGTGAGAGAGGAGGTTGACTACAAAGAAAAATAAGGGAATTGGGGGGCAATGAAACTTTTATACATTTTGATTTAGTGGTGGTTGCTTTACTATGCCCTTTTTAAAACACATAGGACTTATACTATATAAAGGGTGAATTTTTCTGTATGTAAACTAGGCCTCAAAAAATAAAAATTTATAATGTAAAATATAAACAACAAAAGTCAATGACTTATAAAGAGGATGGCTACATAATAAGAAAAGTAACAGTTCTCTAAAGAATTAAACTGGGAAATTAAACTAATCTTTTGACATTGCTCTTAATAATTGACCTCCCTCCAGAAAAAGGAATGGTGAAAAATAAAGTAATAATACAATTAATAATTATAATTGAGCAAACATGTATAGCACTATATTGGCCATGACCCTAGAAGGAAACAGATGGCACATTCATATGGGTTAATTGAGTAGGGAGTTAAGGGAAACCAAGAAGGGATGATGAAGTTTTCCAGGAGCTAGCTATAGCGTGGAACCATACTACCTCTAAATGTAAAGAAACAAGTGGAGGAGAGTGTCCCTGAGCCCAGTGAAATGTGTAGCTATAGTGGTAGCTGAAGAAGACAGCTATCTGACAGAAGCTGTGGCCTTCTGTGGGGAAATCTGTGGCCTCACAGTGAGGGAGGACTAAACATCCGACCTTACTCTCCTCTTGATGTAGTCCAAAGAGATTAGTCTCCTTGGACTCAAAAGGGTAAAAAAAGTTAGAGATAAGGGTAAGGAATGTTAGAGGTTGCCCTGTCTACATGGGCAGAGACCATACAACATGAGAACACTGTACCCAACAATTAGCTAATATACAGTCTTTATAAACAAACAAGGGACAGGTATAACATTTATTGCATATTGGACTTTACAAAGTCTCAATAAACATTAAAGAATTAGAATTACAAAGAACCCATTTTCTTAATCAAATACAATTTTTAGGCAGCAAAAATAAAAGATGAATTAAACTTTCCATAGAATAGAAAATTAAAAATAGTCTAAGTAATTCGTGGTCAGAGAAGACATTAAATGGTGATTTGATAATTTTTAACTAAGTTATGATCAAAATGCTCCATACCCAAATTTGTAGGATGCAGCTAAAACGATGTTTAAAAGGGATTCTAGAATAAAAGAAATGGTAAAATTAATGAGTTAAATGTCCAATTCAACAAATTAGAAAAACGGAATTAACCTAATGAAAGTAGATGGAAGAAAATGAATAAATATAAGAACATAAATTAGAGAAAGAGAAAACAAAGCTAAGATAAGAAGTTATCCACAAGACCAAATGTTAAGTTCTGTGAAAAAAAAATGTTAGTGGAATTTATCTCCATTCTTGGGGTATCCTACCATGTGCACAGTAGCATAATCTCTCTTCACTCCTCATAATTTTGCCCTCGGAAATATGGAATTATTTAGTCAATTTGGAAGGGTAGCTGTCTACAGATAGACAGCGTCTCTGTGTCTCTCTCTTTTGCTCAGTTCTGTCCTAGACTCATGGCCACAGGGGATGCAAAATAGAAAAGGAAACTAAGAAGTTTTGAAGATACTAGAATCTAAAGAAAGGCACCAAGTTCAAAATATCTGATAAGCAGAGCTGCTATTACACAAATGCCACTCTATAGGAGAAATGATTGTGTGTATAGATTCCCTCTACTCCCCACCATTTACAGAAAATGCACTTGCCCAAATTAACATCTTAATGAACATTTTAAAATCATGGGTCATGGATTCTGAACTACTTGAATGTTGCTAAGACTAAAGAAAGATATTCTCTGTTAATGTTCTCTCAACAGTTACTGTTGAGAATGTGTATGATCTTCAGCAACTCTGGACACTGACTTCTGGGAATATAATTTTGCCTGGGATAACTGCTCTAGGACTTTGTATTATTTTGGTGGGTGTGGAATTGGTGTCATCACATTCTTAGATGTCCTGTTAATGATATGGATTCAAAAAATAAGCAACCTCAGAGATTTGGCATTGATCATTTTAATTTCCAAGGACTCAGAGGAGTCCTACCAGTTCCACTGGAAGATAGTCCAGGTTGAAGCTGCTGAAGAAATTATATTAAAACTGTATTGAGAGTTTATTATATCTCAGGCACTCTTTTAAGGACAGATATTACTTTATGGAAAACTCATTAACTTCATCAGATGGATATGATTAACATTTCCATTTTGCAGATTGGATATCTGAGAGACATAGTCATCCAATTATCAAGTAATGTCCACAGGATTCTAACCTAGGTGATCTGATCCAGACTCTGTGCTTTTATCCACTATTTTTTTTTTTAGGTTTTTTAATTAAGAATTTTTTTAAACATCTTTATTGTAGTATAATTGCTTTATAATTTATCCACTACTTTTGATCACTGAGACAAATACAACTGAGCTTTGAAATTCAGCAAAAATAAGAAATTATGGTGGACTTTTATTTCTTTGCACTATTAATACATAAGAACAATATAATTTAATTTTGGATCTACAAGTGTTTTGGTCTTTGGGGTTTGACTTGCAAGGGAATTTAATAGTTGGATATAGGGGGCTTTCCTGGTGGTCCAGTGGTTAAGACTCCGTACTTCCACTGCAGGAGGCATGGGTTCAATCCCTGGTCAGGGAACTAAGATCCTACGTGCCGTGCAGTGTGACCAAAAAATAAAAAAAATAGTTGGATCTGTTTTCTCCCAGGGAATTTGATGATGGCAGGAGATATATCTATATCTATAACATCTATATCTATATCTATCTGAAACACCTCTGTGTTGATGGAATTTTATTATTATTGTGACTTTATGTAATATATTATTGAAATATATGTATGATGTCATTTGGTCCCATTGAGGACCTTTAAGAAAGTAGCATAATTTGAGAAGGGAAATAGAATAAAGAGTGACTTTTTAGCCTTGAGTACAGAGAGGTCTTAGAGATGATTTAGTTAATGCACTCTTCTGACCCATATCCAAAGAGAAAGCCAAATAAGCAGTTGTTAAATGCATCATGAAGTATTATTTTGATGGACAGCTAATCTCTTCTAAAGAAAGAGGTAGCATTGTTTTAATGGTCAAGCCAAGAAGTTAAAAGAACAAAACCTGGGGAATATTGGAAGTGGTGATGCTTCTACCTTACTCTTGATGATTACTTCCATATAAAAGGAGATCTTTTGGCATAATTCTCTTGGCCTCTTGCTATTTACTTATTCACTCTGCCCAAGGGCAGGTGGAATATCTTTATCTGATTGGTAGATTGGAAGGAGAAAGTGGGCCTGTGTGGCCGGCAGATTCCTTTCTTCCTAAGAAATAGGCAGAGAGCAGGTGATATATGTTGTGTTTTGGGTCTATGTGAGTAGCTCTGTCTCAGGGATGGAGGCCTGCTTCTGTCTAGTACTGCTGGAAGGGTAAGTCTTTTCACGGCAGGCTTCAGTAATAGGAAGTCTACCTTCTTGTAGGTAAAAGAAACACTATTTAATATCAGCATTAACATTTCACAATGTTTATTTTGTTTTTTGTATACCTCCTTTGTCTTATTTTTGAAGTGGTTTAGTACTCACGCAAGTAAAAGGAAAGCAAGTTATTGCCTCCTTACCAAATAACCCAACAACAAACTACTGACATGATTGATGGATGGTGGGAGGGAGAGGGACGGAGAGAGAATTTATGAGGCTAACTCAGAACCAGAATCATGCTGATTTGTGCCATAGAATTCCAGAAAACCTCAGGAACTCTGAAACTCACCTTGGATAGGTCTAAAAGGGAGGGTGCAATATGGGGTTGAGAGAGTAGAATTGGTTGAATATTTGTATAAAAATTCAGCTTGGGTAATGGCTCCACTCTCAAACCATTGGAAGATAAAAATTAAATGAGAGAGAACCAGATTTGTGGACACCAAGCACACGTGAGGCCTGAAGTAACATACTGAAAACAGAGGGATTAATTGAAAGTTTTCTTCTTAGAAGATAAACACCTCACTCCCCTATTTCCTACTTGGATTCAAGAAAATTCTGGTAGCTAAGTTTTTTCCTCCCAAGGAAGAAATTGAGTGTTTATGGAGAAACTGATCCAGTTAAGAAAACAGTAATAATAAATCTTTCAATTGGGGATTACCCAAATAAATGGCCCATCCAGGTCATCCTGCAGTAAATCCAAGCACTGAAAAAACCTGCTTCCAAATAACTTTCTGATATTTTACTCTTAAATAAGAACAGACACTGGATACTTAAAATAAGCCTATAGCATGCAAACAAAACAAACAAAGAGGAGGAAAACCGAAGTAGGAGGAAAAAATGAAGGCAGTAGGAAAAAATTCATACACACAGATAAGAAAAGATAAATTACTTCCATAATTAACATTAATATTAAATCCCTTCATTAAAAAGAACTGAAATTACAAACCAGGATATTCATAAAGTAACATAAAACAACTGTCTTTTCTTTCCTCAATTCTTAGAAATTAAAAATATAATATTAAAAATGAAAAAGCTAATAGAAATTTTGGAAAATAAAGTTTCAGAAATCTACCAAAAAGTAGAAAAATAACAGCAAAAATAAAAAGATAATAGGAAAGGTAAGGTAATAAAGTTAGAGAATCAGCCGCAAAGTCAAAATCCAAATATAGAAAGCTTCTGTTGATGAGAACAGAGAACACAGAGGGTAGGAAATTATGAACAATTCAAGAGAAGTACTGAAAACTGAAAATAACAGTTTGCTGATTAAAAACGCCTACCAAGTGCCCACGCTTATGACAGTAGAGCAGACTCATACCAACACATATTACTGTAACATTCTAAAAACAAGACAATAAGAGATTATCAAAGTTTCCAGAGAGGGGGAAAAAACCCTCATTACCTGAAAAGCAATAAGAATAAAAATCAAATTAAATTTTTTGCACAGCACTAGAAACTTGACTCTAATGAAACATTACTTTCAAATTTAAAGGACAAGTTAATTCTACCTAAAATTCTATCCTCAGTCAAACTGCTAGTCAATTTACAAAGTCTCCAAAAATTTACATCCTAAGTGCTTTTTCTAGGAAGCAATGGGAATAAACCATTGAAGAGGGAGATGTGTGTAATTCAGGAAATAGGGGCTGTAACTCAAAAGAGAGAACTTTTCATAATGATGGTGAAGGGAGATGCCACACTGACCACTATGCAGTTGGCCTAGAGAAAAACCAGTACTAAACGGTTTCAATACTGCAGGATTGAAGTCTCTAAGGAAAAGATGAGTCTGACATAACAGTCGATGTGTGGAAACATTCAGAGAAGATAAAGAACCCTAAAAATCACCTGAAAACACAGCCAGAAAAATATTTTGAATTGTCACCCTAATTTCTTTGGACCTCTCCTAATCAGGTACTTTGTATTTCATGTTTTGGGTTTCTACCATCCTAGTCAGAACCTGATGAACAGAATTTTTCCTACTTGTTTTTCCCTTCCTTAACTCTGCATCAGAAGCTGTCTGTGCTTATCCCTTTCACTGTATGACAGGGAATTAGTCAGAAAAATAAAATAAAATAACATAAAATAAAACTTAAAAGCTCTGCTACCAGTTAGCTAGCTAACAAGGTGCTAGGATCAATATTTGTACTAGCATAATTAACTTTACTATTAAGGAGCTTCCGAAAATTTGTACAGAAAGAATTGACTACTGGTATTTTAAAGCTTAGCAGCACTATGGTGATAGGGGAAAATATGATGAAGATTTTGAGTACCTCTCAAATTTTAGAATATAGGTGACTACCTGCCATACATATATGCAGGTAGAGAGCTTTCTTATGGGGAGCTATGCCAGGCTCTCAGAGGGATCACTGTTAGTGCCTAGGATAGCTTCATGGCTATCTGTGCCAAGGTTGAAGTGGAATAACACAGCTACAGATGTGAACATCAAAGAAAAGGAACACATTTATTTGCTATGCCCTCAAGCACTATAAATGCCACTTGGGAGACACTCCTCTGCATCCGAGAAACAGGCTCATTGGGTTGATTTTATGTCCTCATCTGTCCTTCCTCTGACAGATGCCCCAGAACTGCTTATAGAGTTTTCACAAAGAATTATTCATCATACTTTTTTATTATTTTGACGTAACTCAGGACTTCATTATCAAATCTTTTTTTTTACTAGCTATATTTCTTATAACACATTAGTTATTGTTTAATATGTGGGTGTGGCTGCCACATGCTCTTAAAGACAAAGCATGTTTGGATCTCTTGTTTTTCTTGATGTGAAATCCAACCTAGTCATTGGTTTTTCTTCTTTGAACATTCCTGTTTTACCTTTCCATCTCGACATAAATACATACAATCAGCATTTTTATCACCTTTGTATTAAATTTTCAGCCTCAAAGAGAGAGATATGATCCACTCACACATCTTTCTATGGAAAGGGATCATCTATTTTTGATGTGAAAAGTCAAAGATTAGTCACTAAAGGAATTTGGCTATCTGTAAAACTTTTGTCATAGAGATGGAAGTCCAGTGCCCAAAGAAACTTCACTTGGTTCCTGGAAGTAAGGATTGCCAAGTAGCAAAGTATTTTCATCTCCATTTCACCCCTATCCCAGGTATGGGATAATTTTGTGCAAGTACTGTATATTTCTATGTGAAGTAAAGCAAATGGCAAAGTTAATATAAATAATCCCTTGTCCAGGTAGATGCAGAAATTCTAGGATTTTTCTTTATTAGCGTTTTCCACTTACTACAAATTTACTTGGCAATATTCTGATCACTGCCATCCCTCCTCACCTGTCACAGGTTTCAAACATAGTGAAGGAAGATAAAACCTAAGCTCCTTTCCTAAATGTGACAAACGAATATGGGATGAGACAGAAGGAGGAGAAAGTTCCACACTGGTTGTCTTCTACTTCTGCAAGTTCAGACTCTACAGTCTATTAACTGCTCAGTTGTGAAAAGTCCAGAATTTCGCAGGTTTGTCCTGCTTTACCATGCTTCGTTCATCATTCCCTTCTGAAGTAGTCCTCTTTTTTTCCATATTTCTCCTAACTCCTTCCCATAAACTCTAATTATAGATAGCATCAGATAAATTCCTTTATTTTGCTTGCTGGAATTCCTGCCCTAAGGAGACAAGACTTGCCCTCTTCTCTTCCCTTCTCTTCTCAGATGATGTAACAGGAGGCTCAGGAATAGTTCTATCACCAGCCCAAAGATTCCATGTGGCTTTTGGTGAGTCACAGGCTTCTCTACTAAATCTTTGTACTTTCTAAAAATGGAACATGTGAATAACGTACCATCGAAATCGTCCCTGTTTATACTAATTTTGTAATTGATCGCTGTGTCACCAAATAGGGAATATTCCCCAAGTGCAGAATACCTAAAGAAAGAAAATGTTAGAACTTCCAATAAACTAGTGGAGAGTCTTCTGAGAACCAAACATAAATGCACATAAACATTATTTTAAACTTAATTTGAGAGGTTCACAGATTCCCATCATTGATCTGTACAGCATCTACCCCTTGACTGAAGGTAAAACTGGGGTGAATCAGGATATTTTCATAAGCTATAGATTTAACCTGTTCACTCCTTCTGGTGTTTTCTCCCTATCCCACTCCACACCCCTGCATACCCATTGTTTTGGAAATTGGAAAATCTTGCTGCCTTAAAAGTCAGACCTGCATGGATAATGATTTAAAAAATGATCACATTTCACTAGCATTTCAATTGCATAATGGAATGTCCTCTTCCCTCCTGTGTTGATCAACAGAAATTGAAGACTGAGCCGTCAAACCAGTGGGGAGTAAGAATGCCATCTTTACTTTTCAGGCACCCAAAAAGAAAGGAGAAATTCATCTGGTGTGCTTTGAGAAATCTAGCACCTATAAACCACTGATCTGACAATAATTTATAGCAAAGGGACTGGCTAAATTCCAAGAAAATGAAAGTATAATCCTCAGCTCTTGTAGTGTTCTCTAAGTGGTTCTTCTCCTTCCTCCTGAGGGACCTCACAGCCTTTCTCCACCTTGCCACTCACTCACTGCAGTGCTAAGTTACTTCCATGGAAGTGTGAGTTGCCACTGTATGAACATGTTATTTTTACTGAAAAATTAGTGTGTTCTCCTCTAGCTCTCTTCTGACTTACCTGAACTTTAAAACATCAGTGATGCTAATCCATTGCATCTGAAAACACTTGCTGTTTTTATAAATCAATTCCTGAACTCTTTTTCCACTTTTTTTTTTTTTTTGGCCCAGCAATGTGTTTCAGGAAAAAAAAAAAATCTTTTAAAAAGTTTTAGCTATTTGTTAACTCTCTCTTACGCACTTTTTTCTCTGTCTCACTAATCTAACTCATATCTAATGGAGACCTCTGTGTGCCTGGCACTGCTCAGATGCAGGGTATATTGCAGTGAATGTGTAGAACAAGGAATCGCCTGCTAGAGTCAGAGACTGGAAGAATAAAGACAATAAAACAATAAACTTCATAATAAGCAAGATATGGTGGTGACCTAAGAATGGGTGGGGTGGGGCCTGGGCTATGTTAGCCTGGGTGGTAGAAAGGATGTTTGTTTCTCTGAAGCTTTGAGCTGAGAATGAAAAGGAGGAGAAGCCATGGGGATGTATTCAGGTGGATCACTGCAAACAGAGAAGAAGGCTTTCTCCATCTTGACACTATTAACATCTGAGGGCAGATGATAATTTGTTATGGGGGTTATTCTGGGATTGTAGGATGTTTAGCAGCATCCCTAGCATCTACCCAGAGTTGCTGATAGCACTATCCCACTCCAGTTGTTACAACCAAGATGCCTCTAGACATTGACAAAGGTCCCATGGAGGGCAAACTTGCTCCCAGGTAAGAACCACTGGCACAGAGACATCATAATATGCAAAGGCCCTAAACAGCAACAAGCTAAAGAGGCATGTAAAAAGCGAGTGTGTCTGGAAGATAGTGATTTAAGGGGGGGGTGAGAGGAAAAAAGTCTGGATGTAGGCAGAGGCCAGATCACATTAGAGCCTTCCAGGCTGTGGTAAGGACCTAGGCTTTCACTTTACGTACAGGTGGAAGACATTGGAGGATGAGTAAGGCCAATTCTAATACAATTTACGTTTTACCATCACGGTGGCTGCTAAATGTAATGCTGCCAGTGTCTCAGTTTACTACGTTATTTGGATTAGTAGATGGGCTACCTGAGTTCAAAGCTAAAACTTATTTTAGATTTTTGGTAATATTTTTTACTTTCATTTTATGGATTTCTATTTGCTAGTTGAGCATTCTAGCGGCTATTTCACCCAAGAGACTAAGTAATTAAATCTGTCTAGGCATCAAGACATGGTGTCTTGGCCATGCAAAAACTTATATAGCCGTGATTAGAAGTTAACACACCTTTTCATTTAATTATTACTCTAAATTAAACACTAAAATGAGGGGGAAACCTGAATATAGCCATTTACCGATTACTAAATTACTATGTACTATTGGAAAAAAAGAAGGTGCAATTAACGGGATGTGATCCTCATACAAATGGCCTCTTTTGTTTCTCAGTTTCAGTTGAGTCAACTGGATCCAGTAGATGTGGAATTTCAAAGTCATGTGCTAGCTGCTGAGTCGAGATTTCTCAACAGGTGTCAAGATAGAGAACTGTCAAATTCACAAGGAAGATAGAAATGGGTTGAGAGGTGAAACACATAATTGTGGATATGTGAAGAGTTGCCACCCACTCTCTTGGGTCCACCCTGTTAAGAATGAGGAGGGGGCTACTGCCTTCTGCTCTCAAGTTGAGGACAGGCAGCCTCAAAGAAACCAGTCTCTGCAGTTAGGTTACTCAGTAGATAGTGTCTGACACAAGTCTGGGTTATCTTAAGGAGAGAGACAGTAGCTATAGGCCTGAAGCATTTGGGGGTCGGGGGGAAGAGGCGGCGGGGGGAGATATAGACATAGAGAGAGAGGGAGAGAAAGAAAGAAAGATTTGGAATGTCCGTGCAAACTGTGCCCTCACCAAAGACTGAAACCAGCATCTTAAAGAATGCATGAGTTTTTCCCATAAATTCTCCCAAGGTCCAGAGTTGAAAGAGTGAGATGACTTGGAGTCCTTTCCAACCTTGCCTCTTACAATGCCTGGGGTAGTGGTGGGGATTTTAACAGGGAGACTTCTGTGTGGAGTAAATCCAGGAGACAAACATGAGGCTAAATTGGTAGCAGCTGCCTGATAAAAAAAAGATGTATTTCCCAGTTGCCGCGGCCCAGTGGAAGGGAGGAGGGGGCATCTGAAGGACCAGGGAAAGTACCCAAGAAAGAAAGGCTTAAATATCTGGCAGCCTCTGCAGCACTACTTGGTTAGTCACTCACTCTCCTTGTCAAGAGAGGCATATACCCTCCTCCCTCAATTCAATCCACAGTGGACCAAAGCCCTTATTTGCAAGAAAGGGAAAGTAGAACAGAGAAAGGAAAGGTCTGGTGAGCAGTACTGTCTGAGTTGGCCAAGTTCAACGTTCTGACAGAACAGAAGATTGGGCTTTCTCATTATCAGATAGTGATGGTGCATTGTGACTTAGAGTAAGCTAATTCATTTTAAAAAGATAGTTAAAAACAATAATATATTTTCATTTTATTGCATTTAACTCATCATGCTTGTTCAACATCCCAGTTATAATATTATCCAATTCTTAGACTTTCTTCTTTATTCTAGTTTTCGCAGGATTGAGGGAACCATATCACTTTTGCTAACATGGCACATTGTTTGTTACATGCTAGGTTAACATGCTAGGTTGTTCTGGAGGACAGCTAAGATCAGATAAGTTTTTCCTTATACTTTGGAGCATTTCTTTCTTTATTAATTCATTTAACACATTTATTGAGCACCCAGTATTTTCTAGGCACCGCTCTTACTAGTTTTGGTTTGAGATGTTAGGCAGTTACCTCACTACAGAGGTTAGCACCAATCGAAGCAGACTTCCTGGCTCAAGGGCCATGTTTCAAGGCCATGGGATGCTCAGGAAGTATTCAAGTGAACATGGTGCCCAGAGCTCCATTGTCTAGGAGACACAGTGGAGAATTATGCTGAGATGTTGGTTCCCTGTGTTCATTCTTCACACACCTCTTCTAGTCACTGATCCTCTCTAAAAATGGAGACATGTTTACTTCTGACTTAACCTACAATAAAATAAAATAATAAGTGTTTTCCTTAATTATCCCTTTTAGTTATGTGAGGACTATATTCCCATTGTTCTTTTTTATGGGCGGGTTCCCCGAGGCTATTTCCTTTTCTATAGTAGAAAAACAACATTACGCCTGTGTGTTTTCTACTCCCTGACTTACTCTAGTAGACTGTAAACTTCATAACAGTAGATTTCTACAATCCACTGTCAATTTTGATTCAAAAGATCAAAGTGTGGAACCTGAGTTTTTGTCATTTTTTAATGTTTCCGTGGTGGTTCTGTCATCTGTTCTTAATAACCAGTGGAGTAGTAAGGCCAAGCTGTGAGGTGAGGTCCTGTCCGACCAGTCCCAGGTCTGTGTCTCCAAATTCCTATCACCAACCTCAGCTCAACAATGTGTATTCTAATGAAGACATGAAATAGGAATCCTAAGTGAATGTATTTTTTAACAGCTCTGTGAAACCTCTGGATCTGGGTTTCTCAATCTTGGTGCTATTAATATTAGGGACCACAATTCCTTATTGTGGGGATGGGGGGGTGCCTTGTGCATTGAAGAGTGTTTAGAAGCATTCTTGCCCAGTGGATGCCAGTAGCAACTCCCCCACTTCCCAGTTGTGACAAACAAAAATTTCTCCACATATTGGCAAACATGTCCTGTGAAACAAAATAACTCCTGGTTGAGAACCACTGCTTTAACTTCTATACAAACACTCTTCTTTTTCCAAGAGACCAAGAGAGGGCCTCCTTGAAGAGAGGTAGTAGTCAAGAAACATTCCAGAAGGAAGACATAGGCAACAGCAAATGCCGCAAAACAATGTGGGTTGAATTATGTCTCCCAGAGAAATATGTTGAAGTCCTAATCCCTGCCCCCTGACACCTGTGAATATGACCTTGTTTGGAAATAGGGTTTATGCAGTTGTAATCAAGTTAAGATGGATCATACTGAATTAGGGTGGGCTCTAGTACAATGACTGCGGTCCATATAAGCAGGGGAGATGGAGAGGTACAGATATGGAGATATAGACACATATAGAGAAGAGAATGCCAGGGGAAGATGGAGGCAGATACCAGGGATTGTCAGCAACCGCCAAAAGCGAGGAGAAAGGCATGGAAGGGATTTCTACCTCAGATCGTTCGGACAAGGTGTGGCCCTGCCAATACCTTGATTTTTCAGACTTCTAGCCTCCAGGACATGAGAAAATACATGTCTGTTGTTTTAAGGCACTGAGTATGTGCTAATTTTTACAGCAGTCCTAGGAAACTAATGCAAATGGTAAATGCAGCAAAAATGAGAATAATAAACATGGACTGTTTGAAAACAAGAAAATGCAGCAGGGTCAAGACACCTTGAAATATAGACAGTACTGATATATGAAAATCAAACTCATAATTCAGAGAGGTTACATGATTATTTCTATTACCTTAGACTTCAAGATAGGGGTTTTTTTGTGTGTGTAAAGTTTAGTCTCATATATGTACAACATGATTAGTATTACATTAAGTGAATTTACACAGCATCTTCAGCAAAATATCTCTTGTACATTTGAAGGGCAGTCTAAATGAAAGAAAACACAAAGAAGTATTGCAGAGCAAGGGAGAATGAGCGTTGAACTCTGAGACAGACCAAAACACTGAGTTACAGTCTATGATTTGCCTTTATCTAATTGTGTGTTCCAGGGTAAGAGATTAAACCCTCTGGACCTCTAAAAGAAATCAATAGATGATGTATAAGAACACTTCCAGCCCAAATATGCTGGCTTATTTTGTCATTTATATTATTTCTTTATCATAAGATACTTTGAGTGGTTTTTACACTTTTAACTTATCCTACTAAAGCCCTTTCTAGGAAGGAATTGCTCATTTATAGGTAAAGACTCTGAAGCTCCCATTGTTTCTCTTCCGAATTGGTTAATCTAAAATTACAAAGTGAGTACATTACCAGCTATAGGGATTCTCTCTCTACTGTACAAGTACAGAAAAATAAGCATTATTTTCTGTTTTGGGGATGGAGAGTTTTGAGCCATGAATCAGGTTCTGCTTGCATTTCTGCTTGCATTTCCCAGTAAGTGAAATAGTCTTAAGTTACAGTTGCAGATCATTGGGAAAGGCATCCAGAATGTGATGCTTCTGTCAGGTAGTTCTGGATAGTTGGATCCTAATGGAATCAACAGCTTCTTTCAGTGCCTCTCCCTGGATGCCAAGTTGGTAAGTATGGTTCAGTTGCAAGCTCCTAGGTTGATTAGTTCAGCACAAAGGATAACGGCAAGTGAATTCCTAGTCTGCTCCTTGGGAGGATCCCACACTCAACAGGATATCGTAGTATCATTTGGGTATAAATGTTAAAACATGTCTAATAATGTATCTTCAGTGAGTGAAGAAAATAATAAAGCGTGAAGGAAAATTAAATAAAATTTTCAGCAATCTATTTACTTATCCTCTGTGATAGTTACTTTTATGTGTCAACTTGACTGGATGAAGGGGTGCCCAGGTTAAACAGTATTTCTTCGTGTGTCTTGTCAGTGGGGGTTCTAGATGAGTTTAGCATTTGAACTCGGTAACACAGAGTGTGGCTGGGCATCCCCCAGTCCGTTGAGGGCCTTAGTAGAACAAAAGGTGGAGGAAGGAGGACTTTGCCCCTTTCTTCTGCCTCACTGATGAGCTGGGACATTTCATCTCATTTTCTCCTGCCTTCAGATGGGGATTTACACTCTGAGCTCCCCTCGTTCTCAGGCCTTCAGACTCAGACTAAATTACACCACAGACTTTTCTGGGTCTCCAGCTTGCAGACTTGCAGATGACAGGATGTGGGACTTCTCAGCCTCCATAGTTATGTGAGTTAATTCCTCATAAGAAATCAATCTTTCTTGATAGATAGAACTCCTATTGTTTCTGTTTCTATGGAGAACTATGACTAATACACCCTGAGATGGACTTTTTTCTTAAGATGTACCATTCTTTTATCTCCAATAATAAAAATAATACTGTGATGCTTAAATAACAGACTTGGACCCTGCAACATGCTGAGTATATCACTAACCTGTGCCACCCGAGCAAGCCACATAAATTCAAAGGACACTTTAACTTTTGATATTAGAATCATTCATTAAGCAATAGTTTTACCTTATATTTCATTCTTTAAATTTGGATGAGCATCTTTCACTTTGAAGTGCACTAGCCTTCATATGGGAAGTTAGGTTTGCATTTGCTGCCCACTTCCTCACTCAGCATGTTGAAAAGATGTAGACCCAGAGAATACGCTTTGAACAAATTTAAGATATTTACCATTTCTTTCATCAGCAAATTATGATCCAAAAATCTAATTTTGACTCTCAACCATTGTCTCTGAATAAGACTCTGTGTGGATTGGTATTGTGAATGAAAAATGTTGCCTGCCATATCAGTAAACAAAAGATGTTGCAGCCATCAAGCAAGCCATTGCAGCCTCTCCCCTGTGGTGAGCCATGGGGGAACTCAGGATGGGAAAGAACAGGATACTGACCCCAGATAGCTAAGGTGCATATCAAAGGAATGATTTCACTGAGCCCAGACTCTTGCATCTTCCGTACTAGAAAAAGTGCTAAATCCCTTAGATGTCTGGTTTTCTTTAATTCACAATAGTCTTTTGAAGTTCTGACTACCTGGTCTTTGTTGCAAAAACTCCTACATATCCTGGCTCCTCCCTTACCTCTTTGGATCAGTCCTCAGAGCTCTCTGAGAGGCTGAGTCCCAGGCTTAAGCCCTTGGTTTTGTCTGCCAAATAAAACATAATTCTCAAATTTTAGGTTATGCATTTTTTTAGTTGACAGTATTCATAGTCAGCATCTTCTCTTCACACAGAAATGCCCTCACTTGGCACACTTATTGATAACTCTCCATTACTACTGGCATTAATGCCTCCTTCTCCAGCTAAGTTATGGTACATAAACTATGTGAACGAAATGAAATACCTCTTTCCCAGTGGTTTGGGTTTTAGTAGCAGATCAAACAAATACTAACCAGGACCATCTCCTTGATATAGGTACCACATATGTTCTAAGAGCAGAGTCATATTCTGTACCTCAGGGGTTTTTGCACAGCTATAAACAAAACTATCTGATGGAGTGATCTTGTGATAATAATTGCTCTTCTGTAATGCACTTCATTACCACTATGTGATAACCAACATCATTTAATGGGAGAATTTTTACAATAACTTTTTCAGTTTTCTCTTTGAACAGAACATTAATTCTTAATTTTCTACCTGATTTTGCAAATATCTTGTCATACTGTGATTTATACTTAAGTCTCAGGACTACAATTTTGAGTGCTATAATTATAGTTTTTGTTTCTTCTCTGTCTTTATCTTTAAAATTAATTATTTCTTTTCTGAATTGTATTTTTCTACTAATTCAGGGGAAAAAACCCTCTAGGTTTTCCTTTTTTTTTTTTTTTTTTTTTACTTTTAATTATGGAGACTTCACTGGCTCTATGCCAAAGCTGTTCAGCTGACTCCCATCTAATAGTATCCTATGTTCAGATATTTACTCTCAGATATCTTGATTGTAATTTTCTGATATAGGTGCTTATACAAATACTCACATTTGTACATTTGTCACTATATTAACAAATTTATTTTTTCATACCAGATTCTCATGCTTGATGTAATTTGAGACAATTGTCTGAGTTGTATAATTCATGTTACACCTTTCGTTACTCATTTTATGTTTTACTCATGTATTTCTGAGACACTAATATGTTTTTGTGGGTTGTGGATATGAGGCAGCACAAAAACATGAGTGAAAAGTACAGTCTAATTTATGTAAAAATTAGCATGAAAATGACATGATCATATTTTAGGGAAGGTAAACTTCAGACAGATTGACAGCCTACCTTGTCATTCTAAAATGGACAACCTGTAATAATATCAGAATGGTAAAGAATGCATTTCTGTAGAATGATAGTTAAGCTTACGTTTCATATTTGTAAAATGAATATAGATATAATTTATTTTTCCTTCTTTACTGCTTTATACCAATTGATAGATCCATCTAAAAAAATACTGCTAGCAAAATACCTAAAGCAATATACTTCTACATTATCTCATGGACAGAGGCAAAAGTGGGTGGTTAATGTTTCAAAGGGTTGTTTTAAGATGGATTAATCACTTAGTATCTAATTATGTTACCTTGGATAAGATTTAATTTCTTAGAACTTCTGTTTCCTCATCTGTAAAATGAGGATAAGAATGCATATGTTAATTTTTGTAACAAAAAATGTAAAAATCTAGCACAAAATCAATGTAATTTTATACTATATGTTAGTTTTACTGCTAGTCTGAATTGCTTATTGTATTGACTTTGAGTTTATAGGTTGGCCACAATGGAAAAGTGAGTTTTCCTTGTGAAATATTCTGAGAAGATAATTTTATATGGAAGTGTGTGTGTGTGTGTTTCAAAAAATTATCACTAAATGCTTAGAATGCTCGTACCAGGAGAGAGTGCAGATACAGTGAAGAATGGAGTAAGGGTGAGATAGTGGTTTATTTCTTGTGTTGTTTTCATCCTGGCCTCAGTCAGAGATAATTGTCTATTGATTAGTGAATATTCAAAGTTGAGTGTTTGGTAGTTGGCTTTGCATTTGCTGACCACTAAGTGGAAAAAATAAGGCAGCTTATGAGGAAAATTAATAGATTGTCACTGTCTGCATGCTTCAGGTCTTCTAAAATGATTCTTGAGAGAAATAACTCCCTAACCCTACTAAGCTTCTCCTCAATTATTCGATACTTGCTTATATTTTAGTTGCTCAGATCGTACTTGCTTATATTTTAGTTCCTCAGATTGAGCTAGTTTTGCTTAAAATGCTTTTGATCAGGGAAATGCAGAACATTCCAAAGCATCCTAATTATTTTTTAAGGGAAGGGGAGAATTTTTTCCCCTGAATTCTGGAAAGGGTACCTTTTAATACTATTATTATTGATGATTTCCTTTTTATAATACTAGATTCAGCTTAGTATTTCTCAGCTCTTTGATTCCAGGTTATCAGCATACATTAGAGAATTATATTGAACACAAATTTTTTCGGATATGCTAGGACCATTGAAGATCATGTTCATATATATATATATATATATATATATATATATATATATATATATATATGTCTCTTTTCAACTTCCAAATCCTTGAAGCACTTCTTTTTATATTCTTTCTTTATTAAAAACATCTAGGTTAAAGTCTGAACGAACATAGAATACCTATCAAGAAATAAATTCCACAACAAACTATGGAGGAAACATCAGTACAGAGACTTCATTCTTGTTATTTTACCAGCAATATGATAACTTTTTGTTCCGTTTTGTATATTATAAATGAATTTACACATGGTTTAAACTATTACTTATAAATGTATTTATACATGGTTTAAATTAATAGTAAATACTATTATTTACTAAAGATCCACATTGCAGTGACTTCTTTCATTACCCTACTTTTCATTACCCTGCTTCAATTTTAACAATTTTAATTAGCTTTCTAACAATTTTAACAGATAATTGTTTAATTGCAACAAACAAAAACCTACCCAAGGTAGCTTAAGCAAGGAGGGCATTCTATATTAAAGAATTACGAGCATTTAGTTAAACTTAACTATAGATATAGTCAGACCTTACCAGACATGAAAAGTTAACAAGTAAATATATAAACTTTCTAGCTACTTACGCTCTCTGCAAATGCATGGTCTCCTGTGCCACTTCTGTCTTCTGTACCAACAGTGTTACTGCAAGCCTCATTGGTACACATGGGTCAAAATGGCCACCATAGCCCCAAAGTCCATATCTCCAAGTACTGCTTCTCGCAGTCACCACACTCTGATTCTTAGTTTCTTTGTCTTTAATTTGAATTTACACAAAGAGGATTTGATTGGACCCACACTTCTTCTAAAAAGTTAGACAGGTGTAATCACATGGTACAAACGTGAGGTCAAAGCTATGTTAGTAAAGGAAAATTAATCCAGTCCAGATGGAAAAGTTAAAAATTAATCTATCCTTAAGGACACAGCTGATTTTCTTTTTGCGGTATGCGAGCCTCTCACCATTGTGGCCTCTCCCATCAAGGAGCACAGGCTCCGGACGTGCAGGCTCAGTGGCCATGGCTCACGGGCCCAGCCACTCCGCGGCATGTGGGATCCTCCAGGATCGGGGCACGAACCCGTGTCCCCTGCATCGGCAGGCGGACTCTCAACCACTGCGCCACCAGGGAAGCCCGATAATTTTTATTATGAGACACTTTTGTGAGACTAGGGAAGGCAGTTTTTCTCTCATATACATTGTCTAGAATATTTTATTTCACTTTATTACTTTGCATTTGATTTCAAATGTTAGAGATTCCTTTGAGTTAGCAAGGAGAAATTTCTAAGGGAAGATTCAAGCTTACAAACACATTTAAATTAGTTATGGAAATAATTGAAATTGGGGAAAGGTGGGAATATACGGAATCAAGATAACAGAAATGGAATGAAATCTAATTTTGAAGAATTGAGCCCCATGGAGAAATCCAGGCCTGGGTGGTTATCTATCTATAATCACGAATTATTACTAATACCACCAATTACCACAGCATTTATTCTAGTGTTCTCACTAGAATAAACTTTTTCTCTGACTGTGAGAAACTTGGTTTTCATTATCTACAATATATTTATGTATTCACTCAGTCCTAGAATACAAATAAAGTAGTTTCACAACTGCTAAATCATATCTTCGTGAAAAACAAACATACTAAATATTTCTTAGACAATTTTTCTTCAGCATGGGGGAACCATATATGGTAATATTTTGTATTACTTTCGCAACTTTGTGTGTGTCTGAAATTATGTCAAAATGCAAAGGTAAAAAATTTAAAATTTAAAATCTGACAATCATTTTTTAAAATGACCTTTGAATTTTGTGTTTTGTCTGGGAAGCCTTATACTAACACCCACATCCCATTCAAGCTTATAAAATATTGTCTGATGCTTAATTCTAGGTATTTTCATACTTTGATTTTTATGTTTACATCTTTAATTTATGTGTAATTTGTTCCTGTGTATTATATAAAGTTGAAAATTTCCTACATTATGTTTTCCTTTGATGTATAGACGATCATTGTCCCCAACCATTTATTTAAAAGTCCATTATTTCCTGGCCAAGTTAAAAAAAAAAAAAACCTTTGTGACATACCAAATCACCATAGTATATGTGTGTGTCTATTTCTTGCCTTTCTATTTCTTCCTGATTCAATTGCCTATTGATATATTGGTATCACTGTGTTTAACTGCTGTCTTTTGCTGTTGTGATATCTACATCTGATAGGGCAAGTCTGGTTCTCTGGAAGCAGACTCTGAGATGGAGATTAGTATATAGGAATTTTATTAGTGAGTGCTCTGGTGATCAGCATCTGTGGGGAAGACACTGATGCAGGAATGGGCTGAGGGAGAAAGTGTGCTTGATACATCATGTTAAGCCACAGTTAACCCCACAGAGAGCTCTGAAGAAAGAGACAGTCCCCGAGAGATGTCCCAAGTTGAAGTGGGATGGCTGAGCTATTATACTCCTGCATCAACTAGTAATTGGATACAGGCTGCCTCTTAGAAGGAACACAGACTCTGGGTGAAGTGGTTTCTTCCCCTGAGAGACATTCCTGGAGAGGACAGGCTACTGGGGGCTATCTGCTGGCAGAACTCGAAGCCGCGGGAGGAAGGTGTCCTTCGGTCCACAAGAGGGATCTGGGTAGAAAAGCACAGTGTCCACTACATGACACATTATATTTTCACACAAAAATTTTTTCATTATTTGTTACCCTTTATCTTCCACATGAATTTTAAAATTGGCCTATTGAGTTCCTTTTTAATTTTTCTTTGAAATACATTTGGAATTCCATTAATTTCAAGATTAACTGGTTCTATAAATGTAATCTATCCAAAAAATGAAAATATAGGTATTTCCTTTTATCCTTGAAGATCGTATCTTTTTCCAAAATATGTTTAAATAACCAATATCTGGTGGGCCCTTTTCTCTGAAGACTCAATAATAATTTGTTGTGTATGGTGAGTCCCTTCTAGGTCTCCATCTATGATACATCACAACATAATTTTGTGTGGCTTAAGGAACAGGATTTATTGAGGAAAAGGACAACACATAGGTCCAGGTTCAATAAGAAGAGAAACAAGCAAAGGAAGAAGGTTCCCATTCTTCCATCACCTGCAGAAGAATGTCCTGAGACCTGGGTACTCCTGGCCTGCAGTGTGAGGCTGGGATCCTGTTGAAGGTCACTCTCCCCTGTGTATCTGCTTTGTTATGGTGCAAGCAGGACAGTGTTTTCAGGGAAAGAAAATAATCTTTTGATACTGGGTAGTCTGGAATCATGCTGGGTAGTCTGGAAGCAGTTCAAGCTGTTTACAAGAGTTGTCTGAGAAACCAGCTGCCTAGCACCGGGTGGCCTTTGGCCTGTTACGGGAAGCCAAGCTTGGTGCAACACACCTGAGAGAAGTGGAAGAAGCCAGTTTGTCTGGGGAACCTACAATAACATCTAGGGTCACTTTTATTTTTTTTTTATGTTATTCATTTATTTTTGGCTGCACTGCACGGCTTGCGGGATCTTAGTTCCCTGACCAGCGATCAAACCTGTGCCCCCTGCAGTGGAAGCAGGGAGACCTAACCACTGGACTGCCAGGGAATTCCTAGGGTCACTTTTAGACAGTTCTGCTCATTGCACCACATATTTCTTCTAGAAGATAAGTTTTCTTCTCTTTTTAATTGTTCCTTCTAGAATGATTATTTGATTTCATGGATCCATTTCCATATTTCTTAATTGCATTCTCATAATTTCACCTCTCATTCATTTTCATCTCTAATTTTGAGGCATGCCTCTGCATATAGTCTTTAAGACAAATGTCACTCTGCAGCTGTTCCTTATTCTACTTTATTAACACTGAAGTTGGGTTTTTTTGTTGTTGTTGTTATTGCAGTTTAATTCTCAAGACCCCAGTTTACTTAGTTACTTCTATTTTATGGTAGCCAGTTCTTGCTTTCGAGATAGGCGATCCTTTAGAATCTCTGAGGTTGTTAAACATCCTATATTGGATGTTACCTTCTATTTCCTTTATTGCTTTAGCTTTCCCTGGGACTTTATTTATTCACTCTGTTGTCTCTCTTTCTTACCCTTGTCTTTCTTACCTTTGTTTTCTCTCAGTTGTTTGAGGTTTTAGTTTGTTCCCAATTTTAACTAACCGCTCAGTTGTAGCAACATGTTACATTCAGGTGTCTTTAAATCACAGGTAAAGTAAGCTTTTTATCCCACAGTGAATTCTGACCCTGATTGTGAAGGTCACTGACTGAGAGCAAGGATAGGGGGCAGGATTAAAATGGGGAGAAAGTTTGTGTGTGGCTGGGTTTTCTTTAGAAGGAGAAGGGAATTTATAGGTACAAGAGATTTTTTGTTTGGGGTTTTTTGTTTGTTTGTTTGTTTTTTGTCCATTATAGCAGCTTCTTCTTGACTTAATTTCCTTACAGAGTCTCCTAGAGCAGAACTTCCATTTTACTTGGAGAGCTCTACTTAGTTTTATCTTCTAGGAAAATGCCTTTTTGAGAGACTACTCCAACTATTCCACAGTCCTTGAATTAATCAACCACCTGACAGGGCAAGTCCTACTCCCAGTTCCAGCTGCTTTGGGAATTGGAAAACTTTGAAAGTTCTGCTGAGTAAACTTGCTTACTTGGGTGCCCTTTTATTTTTAATCTGTCATGAACTGCAGGTGACTAAGATTGGTTGAGTTTCATAAACAATCTCTTTTATACTGTCAAGAAAATCCTTGATGTTCTGATAATTTAATGATACCCTTTTGGGTTTTGCAGTGGTACAACGGATTTAGTTGTGCAGAGTTTTTAGAGTTTTCTCACATTTCAATGAGATTTCAGGAAGGAGGAGAGGTAGTCATGGATGGTTAGTCAATCATCCTGCCTAAGAATCCCTGATAGGAATTTGGAAAATGGAAACCAAACATTTAAAATTTCATTGGCTAATAAAACAAATATTTTCTCTCAGTAAATTGTGTGTATTTTTTTTCTAAAAGATATAGTAAGCTAAAATTTACTTAAGAGCACATGGAATATCTGTGGTAGAAACAAAACCCCAGAAGAGGCAAGAAGTGATCAGTTCCAGCATTTAGGGGAGGGAATGCAGCCTAGGGAAGTGAAAAACATTAATTCTCTGGGAATTGAAAGGATAACTTTAGAGAGAGTCATTTAACTTTAATGAAGACAAGTGCATAATAAAGCTCATGTAGGTTTTTTTTCTTTCATCATGTCAATTCAATCATTAATTAAGAGCTCAGAGGAGAAAAATGAAAAAGTTGGAAATGAAAAAATCTGAAATGACCTTTTGGAGGAACTTTTTAGCTAAATAAGAGTAGAATTATGAGAACAGCAAGACATTTACAGTGTACAGTGTGGTGCAGTGAGAGAGAGAGAGGAACACTGAATATGAAAATAGCACAGCAGGTGCTAGAAAAGTTGAGGGAGGGAGGAAAATCCATAGTGTAAGATAGGAAACACTAGACGAGGACCATGTTGCATAAGCAAAGGGTTTAATCTGGCAATAAGAGGACTAATGAACTGGTTACAGGAAACTGGGGAAATAAAGTAAGCTGACTACTATTAATTTAAAATAAATTTAATTAGCTAATTAATTTAATTGATTGATTTAAAATAGACTAGTTTCAAACAGACAAAATTTTCCCTCATCCTCTCAGCCATTTATAACAGGAAAAAGTAAGAGTATTTCCCATGCTTTGAGGATATCTCTCTTTTATAATGTATTTTGCCTGAACTCTTTCTTCCTGTATTGTTTCAACGGCCAAGAGCCCATTTAGTGCCGTAAAAAACTCAACCATGGTCAAAGTGAGGTATATATCATTCTGACTCCTTACTCTCTAGTGATCTGTGGCTGTATTGTTGCTGCTACTATGGTTAATATGTTTCCATTTCAGTGTCTATCACTTTCATCTTCATTACCAGTAGAGAAAATTGCAAAAAGCTGTCTCCCTTCCTTTTCCTATATTTCATATCTTAGTTCTGCCCTCCTTTATAGAGATGACAATCCTTATTTTTCAGAAGACTTCAGTGACTTCTTAGCACTTGAATGTTCAAATCTGAACCTCTTATTTGGGTACTTAAGGATTTGCCCTATTTTTTTTTTTTTTTTTTTTTTTTTTTTTTTGCTGTACGCGGGCCTCTCACTGTTGTGGCCTCTCCCGTTGCGGAGCACAGGCTCCGGATGCGCAGGCTCAGCGGCCATGGCTCACGGGCCCAGCCGCTCCGCGGCATATGGGATCCTCCCAGACCGGGGCACAAACCCGCATCCCCTGCATCGGCAGGCGGACTCTCAACCACTGCGCCACCAGGGAGGCCCTGCCCTATTTTTTATCTCACCACCTTTCCTGTCTACTTCCCTAACCTATAGTCCACACTTAGCCAACTTCCCCACTTTTCTTTCACATGAAATGCCTATTCCAGGCAGGCCAGTTTCCTCCTTGCCACCAGCCGTTCCCTGATACCCTCCACCTGCACTTTGGTCATAAAACACTCTTTCCCTCATGTAACCAAATTAAGCCCATCACCCAAAGTACATTTTATCTCATCAATGATAATTCCCTACTCTGGCCTGTGTGGATTGCTTACTTCTCTGAATTTTGACAATCCTTATATGACTATCATTAATTTTGTTTTCTGAATAATATAAGTGTGTGACATTAGTTTCACTTCTTATTTAACAAAACAATTCTTTGCAGTGTCTTTGTTCAACATAGGTCTTGTTACATAGGGGAGGAAGTTCTTGACAAAAGCTTTTTGACTTCACTTCACCCCAGAATTCATTGAATGTACAACTCAAAGAAAACTGAAATTTCTCTAAGGACAAAAATAAGTCAAACAATATTTTTTGCTCATTCTCAGTTAAAGAAAAGAATAACAAAAATAGCTAATTTTTAAAAAAATTGAAGTACATTTGCAAGCTTCTCCTATTTGAAAAGCACTCTTAAAAGTCAACCTCTGGGGGGCTTCCCTGGTGGTGCAGTGGTTGGGAGTCCGCCTGCCGATGCAGGGGACGCGGGTTCGTGCCCCGGTCCGGGAGGATCCCACGTGCCTCGGAGCGGCTGGGCCCGTGGGCCATGGCCGCTGGGCCTGCGCGTCCAGAGCCTGTGCTCCGTGGCGGGAGAGGCCACAGCAGTGAGAGGCCCGTGTACAGCAAAAAAAAAAAAAAGTCAACCTCTGTGTTTGGGTTATGTTCCCGGAGGATTCAGTAGGGTGAAATCTTGCTTTATGTTGAACTTAGAGGAATAATATAATTTCATGTCTTTCAGCCTAAAATTTCTACATATGATTTTTTTTCAAACATCTTTATTGGAGTATAATTGCTTTACAATGGTGTGTTAGTTTCTGCTCTATAACAAAGTGAATCAGCTATATATATACATATCTCCTCCCTCCTACCCTCCCCATCCCACCCCCTAGGTGGTCACAAAGCACCAAGCTGATTTCCCTGTGCTATGCAGCTGCTTCTCACTAGCTATCTGTTTTACATTTGGTAGCATATATTACTCTATGCCATTCTCTCAGTTCGTCCCAGCTTACCCTTCCCACTCCCATGTCCTCAAGTCCATTCTTTACATCTGTGTCTTTATTCCTGGCTTGCCCCTAGGTTCCTCAGAGCCCTTTTTTTTTTGGTAGATTCCATATATGTGTGTTAGCATATGGCATATGGTACTTGTTTTTCTCTTTCTGACATAACTTCACTCTGTATGACGGACTCTAGGTCCATCCATCTCACTAAAAATAACACAATTTCTTTTCTTTCTATAGCTGAGTAATATTCCATTGTATATATGCGCCACATCTTTATCCATTCATCTGTCGATGGACACTTAGGTTGCTTCCATGTCCGGGCTATTGTAAAAAGAGCTGCAATGAACATTGTGGTACATGACTCTTTTTGAATTATGGTTTCTCAGGGTGTATGCCCAGGAGTGGGATTGCTGGGTCATATGGTAGTTCTATTTTTAATTTCTTAAGGAACCTCCATAGTGTGCTCCATAGTGGCTGTATCAATTTACGTTCCCACCAACAGTGCAAGAAGGTTCCCTTTTCTCCACAACCTCTCCAGCATTTATTGTTTGTATATTTTTTGATGATGGCCATCAGACAGGTGTGAGGTGATGCCTCATTGTAGTTTTGATTTGCATTTCAATTATAATTAGTGATGTTGACCATCCTTTCATGTGTTTGTTGGCAATCTGTATATCTTCTTTGGGAAAATGTCTATTTAGGGCTTCTGCCCATTTTTGGATTGAGTTGTTTGTTTTTTGATATTGAGCTGCTTGTATATTTTGGAGATTAATCCTCTGTCAGTTGCTTCGTTGGCAAATATTTTCTCCCATTCTGAGGGTTGTCTTTTGGTCTTCTTTATGGTTCCCTCTGCTGTGCAGAAGCTTTTAAGTTTCATTAGGTCCCATTTCTATATTTCTCTTTTTATATCCATTTCTCTAGTAGGTGGGTCAAAAAGGATCTTGCTGTGATTTATGTCATAGAGTGTTCTGCCTATGTTTTCCTCTAAGAGTTTGATAGTGTCTGGTCTTACATTTAGATCTGTAACCCACTTTGAGTTTATTTTTGTGTATGGTGTTAGGGAGTGTTCTAATTTCATTCTTTTACATGTAGCTGTCCAATTTTCCCAGCACCGCTTACTGAGGAGGCTGTCTTTTCTCCATTGTATACTCTTGCCTCCTTTATCAAAGATAAGGTGACCATATGTGTGTGGGTTTATCGCTGGGCTTTCTATCCTGTTCCATTGATCTATATTTCTGTTTTTGTGCTAGTACCATACAGTCTTGATTACTGTAGCTTTTAAGTATAGTCTGAAGTCCGGGAGCGTGATTCCTCCAGCTCCGTTTTACTTTCTCAAGATTGCTTTGGCTATTCGGGGCCTTTTGTGTTTCCATACAAATTGTGAAATTTTTTCTTCTACTTCTATGAAAAATGCCATTGGTAGTTTGATAGGGATTGCATTGAATCTGTAGATTGCTTTGGGTAGTATAGTCATTTTCACAATGTTGATTCTTCCAAACCAAGGGCATGGTATATCTCTCCATCTCTTTGTATCATCTTTAATTTCTTTCATCAGTGTCTTATAGTTTTCTGCATATAGGTCTTTTGTCTCCTTAGGTACGTTTATTCCTAGGTATTTTATTCTTTTTGCTGCAGTGATAAATGGGAGTGTTTCCTTAATTTCTCTTTCAGATTTTTCATCATTAGGCAGTTTTCTATGCATTAATTTTGTATCCTGCTACTTACCGAATTCATTGATTAGCTCTAGTAGTTTTCTGGTAGTGTCTTTAGGATTCTCTCTGTGTAGTATCATTACATCTGCAAACAGTGACAGCTTTACAGCTTTACACTGATGGAGTATTTTTTTCCATCCCCTCACTTTCAATCTGTATGTGCCCCTAGGTCTGAAGTGTGTCTCTTTTCCAATTTGGATTCCTTTTATTTCTTTTTCTTCTCTAATTGCTGTGGCTAAAACTTCCAAAACTATGTTGAATAATAGTGGTGAGAGTGGGCAACCTTGTCTTCTTCCTGATCTTAGTGGAAATGGTTTCAGTTTTTCACCATTGAGGACGATGCTGGCTGTGGGTTTGTCATATATGGCCTTTATTATGTTGAGGTAAGTTCCCTCTATGCCTACTTTCTGGAGGGTTTTTTATCATAAATGGATGTTGAATTTTGTCAAAGGCTTTTTCTGCATCTATTGAGATGATGATATGGTTTTTATCCCTCAGTTTGTTAATATGGTGTATCACATTGATTGATTTGCGTATATTGAAGAATCCTTGCATTCCTGGGATAAACCCCACTTGATCATGGTGTATGATCTTTTTAATGTGCTGTTGGATTCTGTTTGCTAGTATTTTGTTGAGGATTTTTGCATCTATGTTCATCAGTGATATTGGCCTGTAGTTTTCTTTTTTTATAACATCTTTGTTTGGTTTTGGTATCAGGGTGATGGGCCTTGTAGAATGAGTTTGGGAGTGTTCCTCTGTCTGCTATGTTTTGGAAGAGTTTGAGAAGGATAGGTGTTAGCTATTCTCTAAATGTTTGATAGAATTCGCCTGTGAAGCCATCTGTTATTGGGCTTTTGATTTTTAGAAGATTTTTAATCATGTCTCAATTTCAGTGCTTGTGATTGCTCTGTTCCTATTTCCTGTTTCTTCCTGGTTCAGTCTCAGAAGGTTTTGCTTTTCTAAGAATTTGTCCAGTTCTTTCAGGTTTTCCATTTTGTTGGCATAGTTGCTTGTAGTAATCTCTCATGATCCTTTGTATTTCTTTAGGGTCAGTTGTTACTTCCCCTTTTTCATTTCTAATTCTATTGATTGGAGTCCTTTCACCATTTTCCTTGATGAGTCTGGCTAATGCTTTATCAATTGTGTTTATCTTCTCAAAGAACCAGGTTTTAGTTTTATTCAACTTTGCTGTTGTTTCCTTCATTTCTTTTTCATTTATTTCTGATCTGATCTTTATGATTTCTTTCCTTATGCTAACTTTGGGGGGTTTTTTGGTTGTTGTTCTTCTTCTTTCTCTAATTGCTTTAGGTGTAAGGTTAGGTTGTTTTTTGAGATGTTTCCTGTTTCTTAAGGTAGGATTGTATTGCTATAAACTTCCCTCTTAGAACTGCTTTTGCTGCATCCCATAGGTTTTGGTTCATCATGTTTTCATTGTCATTTGTTTGCAGGTATTTTTTGATTTCCTCTTTGATTTCTTCAGTGATCTCTTGGTTATTAAGTACTGTATTGTTTAGCCTCCATATATTTGTATTTTTTACAGATTTTTTCTGGTAATTGATATCTAGTCTCATAGCATTGTGTCAGGAAAGATACTTGATATGATTTCAATTTTTTTTAATTTACCAAGGCTTGATTTATGACCCAAGATATGATCCATCCTGGAGAATGTTACATGAGCACTTGTGAAGAAAGTGTATTCTGTTGTTTTTGGATGGAATGCCCTATAAGTATCAATTAAGTCCATCTTGTTTAATGTGTTATTTAAGGCTTGTGTTTCCTTATTTATTTTCATTTTGGATGCTCTGTCCATTGGTGAAAGTGGGGTGTTAAAGTCCCCTACTATGAATTGTGTTACTGTCGATTTCCCCTTTTATGGCTGTTAGTATTTGCCTTATGTATTGAGGTGCTCCTATATTGGATGCATAAATCTTTAGAATTATAATATCTCCTTAGATTGATCCCTTGATCATTATGTAGTGTCCTTCTTTGTTTCTTGTAATAGTCTTTATTTTAAAGTCTATTTTGTCTGAAATGAGAATTGCTCCTCCAGCTTTCTTTTGATTTCCATTTGATGGAGTATTTTTTTCCATCCCCTCACTTTCAATCTGTATGTGCCCCTAGGTCTGAAGTGTGTCTCTTGTAGACCGCATATATACGGGTTTTGTTTTTGTATCCATTCAGCCAGTCTGTGTCTTTTGGTTGGAGCATTTAATCCATTTACATTTAAGGTAATTATCGATATGTATGTTCCTACTGCCATTTTCTTAATTGTTTTGGGTTTGTTATTATAGGTCTTTTCCTTCTCCTGTGTTTCTTGTCTAGAGAAGTTCCTGTAGCGTTTGTTGTAAAGCTTGCTTGGTGGTGCTGAATTCTCTTTCTTTTGCTTGTCTGTAAAAGTTTTAATTTCTCTGTTGAATCTGAATGAGATCCTTGCTGGGTAGAGTAAACTTGGTTGTAGGTTTTTCCCTTTCATCACTTTAAACATGTCCTGCCACTCTCCCTTCTGGCTTGCAGAGTTTCTGCTGAAAGATCAGCTGTTAACATTATGGGGATTCCCTTATATATTATTTGTTGTTTATCCCTTGCTGCTTTTAATATTTTTTCTTTGTAATTAATTTTTGATAGTTTGATTAATATGTGTCTTGGCATGTTTCTCCTTGGATTTATCCTGCATGGGACTCTGTGCTTCCTGGACTTGATTAACTATTTCCTTTCCCATATTAGGGCAGTTTTCAACTATAATCTCTTCAAATATTTTCTCAGTCCTTTTCTTTTTCTCTTCTTCTGGGACCCCTATAATTCAAATTGTGGTGCGTTTAATGTTGTCCCAGAGGTCTCTTAGACTGTCCTCAATTCTTTGCATTCTTTTTCTTTTATTCTGCTCTGCAGTAGTTATTTCCACTATTTTATCTTCCAGGTCACTTATCCGTTCTTCTGCCTCAGTTATTCTGCTATTGATTCCTTCTAGAGAATATTTAATTTCATTTATTGTGTTGTTCATCATTATTGTTTGCTCTTTAGTTCTTCTGGGTCCTTGTTAAACGTTTCTTGTATTTTCTCCATTCTTTCTCCATGATTTGGGTCATCTTTACTATCATTACTCTGAATTCTTTTTCACATAGACCGCTTAATTTCTGTTCATTTGTTTGGTCTGGTGGGTTTTTACCTTGCTCCTTCATCTGCTGTGTGTTTCTCTATCTTCTCATTTTGCTTAACTTACTGAGTTTGGGGTCTCCTTTTCACAGGCTGCAGGTTCATAGTTACCGTTGTTTTTGGTGCCTGCCCCCAGTGCCTAAGGTTGGTTCAGTGGATTGTGTAGGCTTCCTGGTGGTGGAGGGGACTGGTGTCTGTGTTGTGGAGGATGAGGCTGGATCTTGTCTTTTTGGTGGGCAGGACCACGTCTGGTGGTGTGTTTTGGGGTGTCTGTGACTTTATTATGATTTTAGGCAGCCTCTCTACTAATGGGTGTGGTTGTGTTGCTGTCTTGGTAGTTTTTTGGTATAGGGTGTCCAGCACTGGAGCTGGTCATTGAGTGGAGCTGGTCATTGAGTGGAGCTGGGTCTTAGCATTGAGATGGAGATCTCTGGGAGAGCTTTTGCTGTTTAATATTATGTGGACCCAGGAGGTCTCTGTTGACCAATGTCCTGAACTTGGCTCTCCCACCTCAGAGGCACAGGCCTGACACCCAGGCGGAGCACCAAGACCCTGTCAGCCACATGGCTCAGAAGAAAAGGCAGAAAGAAAAAAAGAAAAGAAAAGAAAGTTATTAAAAAATAATTATTAAAAATAAAAAAATTAAAATGTAATAAAAAAGAAGAAAAACGGAGAGACAGAACTTGTGGACAAATGGTAAAAGCAGACCTATACAGACAAAATCACACAAAGAAGCATACACATACACACTCAGAAAAAGAGAAAAAGTAAAAAAAATATATATATATATAGTTGCCTCCAAAGTCCACTGCCTCAATTTTGGGATGAGTCACTGTGTATTCAGTTATTCCAGGGATGCAGGGTACATCAAGTTGATTGTGGAGCTTTAATCCGCTGCTCCTGAGGCTGCTGAGAGAGATTTCCTTTTCCCTTCTTCGCACAGCTCCTGGGGTTCAGCTTTGGATTTGGACCCGCCTCTGCATGTAGGTCGCCTGAGGGCGTCTGTTCTTCCCTCAGACAGGGCGGGGTTAAAGAAGCAGCCTATTCGGGGGCTCCGGCTCACTCAGGCCGTGGGTGGGGGGGAGGGGTACGGAGTGCGGGGCGGGCCTGCGGCGTCAGAGGCCAGCGTGACGTTGCACCAGCCTGAGGCGCGCCGTGCGTTCTCCCGGGGAAGTTGTTCCTGGATCACGGGACCCTTACAGTGGCGGGCTGCACAGGCTCCCAGAAGGGGAGGTGGGGATAGTGATCTGTGCTCGCACACAGGCTTCTTGGTGGCGGCAGCAGTAGCCTTAGCGTCCAATCCCCATCTCTGGGGTGCGTGCTTTTAGCCGCGGCTCGCGCCCGTCTCTGGAACTCCTTTAAGCAGCGCTCTGAATCCCCTCTCCTCACGCACCGGGAAACAAAGAGGGAAGAAAAAGTCTCTTGCCTCTTCGGCAGCTCCAGACTTTTTCCCGGACTCCCTCCAGGCTACCCGTGGCGCACTAACCCCTTCAGGCTATGTTCACGCCACCAACCCCAGTCCTCTCCATGGGGTCCGACCTCCGAAGCCCGAGCCTCAGCTCCCAGCTCCCGCCTGCCCCGGCGGGTGAGCAGACGAGCCTCTCGGCCTGGTGAGTGCTGGTCAGCACCGGTCCTCTGTGCGGCAATCTCTCCGCTTTGCCTTCCGCATCCTATTGCTGTGCTCTCCTCCGCGGCTCGGAAGCTTTCCCCTTGCCACCCCCGTCTCTGCCAGTGAAGCGTCTTCGTAGTGTGTGGAAGCTTTTCATCCTTCACATTCCCTCCTAGAGGTTCAGGTCCCGTCCCTATTCTTTTGTCTGTTTTTTCTTTTTTCTTTTGCCCTACCCAGGTATGTGGGGAGTCTCTTGCCTTTTGGGAAGTCTGAGGTCTTCTTCCAGCGTTCAGTAGGTGTTCTGTAGGAGTTGTTCCACATGTAGGCGTATTTCTTATGTATTTGTGGAGAGGAAGGTGATCTCCACGTCTCACTCCTCTGCCATCTTGAAGGTCTCTCCCTCCACATATGATTTTGATGTGATGGGTCACTTGGAACTAGTTAATTCAAAAGAAGAAAAAAATACTACGTTTATTTAAGAAAGAATCATACAGTTTTAAAAAATAGTACAATATGTTATAAGGTAAACTGTACAATATTCAAGGCTGTATGGAACTCAATCTGTAAGCCATTAAGTAAATGAAATCTCACAATATTTCCTTGCTTCTCTGAAGTATCTTTACATTATAGCAGTCTGGCAAGGCTCTCAGCCATCACGAAGAATAGAGTTAGAGTGCCCACACACTTATCTTTCTCAGGGAACCCAGCCCTGTGCCTGACTCTCTTCAGTTGCAGAAAGAAAACTATACTCACTGTCGAAAGGGGAAGGGAGAGAGAGAGAGGGAGAGAAAGAACTTTTATCCTTTACTTCTTTATTTCTAGGAATCTTTCAGAGCAAGCTATTGGGTCTGCCTCTCCCCTCCAAAATTTACCATGGAAGTCATTTGCTCTGTATAAAAATAAAGAATGGCGCCCCTAAAAAAGGCCTTCTGTAGAATGTAATAGGGTTGTGAAGTTTGAGGAGAGGGGTCTTAAAGGTAAGTGACCTAGAGATGTTGCAAAGGCTGCTGGGAATCCCAGGGAGTGTGTCTCATAGTCTGGACTCCATCATTCCATTAACAGTGACATATGCTTGATTCTCAACTTCCTTTCTTTCCTTTCCTTTTTTTTTTTTTTTAAGGGAGAATTCGTTGTAAAATATGAAGAAGGAAGACTCCTTGATCCAACAGACTGGAAAACTAACTCAAAGAACACATTGAAGAAGATTTGAAGGTATAAATTACATATATTATTTACTTATCATCTTTCTATATATTGCCTATTTTATTTTTAGTGTTTACCAAACTTGCCAGAGAATTGGAAGTGACAAGGGTGAAATGAAGAGAAACAAGAAGGGTTCCGGCCTCTAAAGCAGGGGAGACAATTGGTTGTGGGCATCTGAAACAGCATGACCATAAATAAAGGAGGTTATTTTTATAGTGTTTATTTAGGGTACCTAATGCTTTGTGTAGGACAGTTCATAAGATATATTATTAGCAATGGGAAAAACAGGTTTCCAAATTTAAAGACCACTGAACATTCACGAACTTGGAAATTCCAAGCAAACTTGAAACCTCTTGTGGGCATCTGAGTTGATTTATCCTTGGCAAGAGACTATGTGTTTCTTTTGTTTCTTTTTCAGAAGAGTAAAATAGTTGCCTCAAACAAAACTTAAATCAGTGCTTTCTTCAAGTTTGTTACATACACATACATACACATATATATACGTATATATTGTCATATACATGTGTAAGTTGTCATATACATGTATATTTTTTGGTAGAAGCTAAAATATGGGCATTGTAATAAGAAGTACAGATAATAAAACCCATGAACAATAATAAAAATGCATACTCGGTGTTAATACCTTAGGGTATACTTTCTGGATCTCCTCTTCATTTCCCCATCATCATCCTCATCCTCTTCCTCCTCCTCCTCCTTCTTCTTTTCTCTCTCTCTCTTAGAATTAAGTAAATAATAAATCTGTCCCTCAGAGTTAGATGAATAACACATACATAAATGTATTTTTCTTTTTTCAACACACTCCATTTTTTCTGTAACTTGCTTTTCCAGTCAGTAATCTTTACCTTTTCATTTTGTCAAAATGTTATATCCTTTGATAATCACAGATGAGGTTTTGGAGCAAGAGAACAGATGAAGATAAGAGAATAGATGAAGATAAGATAGTGAGCAATAATAGTTTACATATTTAAAGTGGTAAATGTATTTAAGCTTAAACATGTATTTACAAATGCATTCATGGAAACAAAAAGACAGACTACTTGAAATTGCACGCATTTGAAAAAATGCTGAAAATGAGTTGTCTCTCTACATAGCTGATATATAAAGATTTTCTGATTAAGTAACTTTTATTTTGAGTTTTACAAATGACTTTTATAAGATAGTTCCTAGAATTACACAGTATTTATATTTTAAGAAAGAAAGAAAGGGGGAAAAAGTACTATTAGGTGTAGAGGGGACTGTGATATTTTTCAAAAATATCTCCTAAGCAAAAGACATACGGATGGATTCTCAGGTGGTATATCAGGAACGCACACTGAATATAACCTTAGAATGCTGTTCTCAGAGTTTCATGTGTGCATCCACTATAATTAATGCTACAGAGGGAGGAAACATCAGTAAGTTACCTGCTTTGTACTTCTAAAATGTGTACTTGTTAGTAGTACTCTCAAATTTTTAAAGAAATTCATTTCTTCCCTTTAAGCACAAGGACTCATGGAGGAAGAATATATATGTTTGTGTATATGTGTATGGATGTATATATGTGTGTGTGTGTACATATATGGAGAGAGAATAAAATATACTAGAGAGAAAAATATATATATATATTCTAATATATTTTCTTTTCTTTTCAATTTTCCAAATGGCTCTTATTAGATAGCTTCTAAAATTACATAATATTTGTATTTTTAAAAAGAAAGGAAGGAAAAATAAAAAGTACTGTTAGGTGCAGAGGTGACCATTATTTGTGGGGCTGGAGTGTAAGTAATAATTTGACGGGCTATCACTGGAAGCAACTGTGAGGGCAACTCTGGGAAGGAGGAAAAGCCAACATCAGGGTGTTTATTGGGGTTTCTACTAGGGCTGCTGTGAGAAACGGATGAAACGATTATGAGAGTCGTCAATATGAAAGAAGGGTCAGGGGAGGAAAGAGAAGGCTCTGTCCATTGTTTCTCTCTGCTTTTGGTCCAGGATTCAGAGCATTAACTGTCCTGAATTCCACGCTGTTCTTACTGAGGGCACAGGAGAAAATTCCAGGGCCAGAGGAGGAAAGACTTGTGGCTTGTGTGTCTGAGATACGGCTGAGATTTCTGAGACATGGAGAGGATTGGAGGGATAAAAGGCAAGCAGAGAGAAACTGTGTGTGAAGATAAAACTGCAGGCTGGCAGCAGCATGTAAAAGAGAACAGTGCGAGATTCTGGGGGGGTGCAGTGTGAGACCGCATGAAAGCCCACTGATCCAACCTCTCCCAGGCGCTCCCTGCTTCCAAGCTTCACCTACAGAATTCCAGGCTTTGGGAAAGAGAGGGCTGTGGTATGAATGGAAAATGTAAGCCTTTATCATTAAGAACCCAAACAGCTCTGCTGAGGAACTGTTACCCAAAAAGCAAGACATTCAAAGTGATGTCGTGCTTCTGTCTGAGAAAGAGAGGTTAGTAGCAGAGATACAGGGGCCAGTGATCCAGGTATGTCAGGAGCATCACCAGCAGGCCTGGCGCAGTATATTCTCAACACGTAGTTGACTGAATGAGTCAGCCAGCCCAGTTTTCTCCAGTGATACTGATAAAGTATTTATAGCGTGCTAAGCCAATGTGCTAAGCACTTTCGTGTTAATCCCCATAGTACCCTATAACGGGTTCCCACCCCCTGGGCCGCGGACCGGTACGGGTACAAGGCCTGTTAGGAATCGGGCTGCACAGCAGGAGGTGAGCGGCGGGCGAGCAAGCAAAGCTTCACCTGCCGCTAACCATCGCTCCCCATCGATTGAATTACCACCTGAACCACTGCTCGAATTACCGCCTGAACCATCCCCCCAATCCCCCACCCCCGTCCATGGAAAAATTGTCTTCCATGAAACTGGTCCCTGGTGCCAAGAAGGTTAGGGACTGCTGCCCTATAAGGTAATTACTATTACCTCTTTTTATCAATGAGTAGACTGAGGCACAGAATAAACTGCTTGGAATCACACAGCTAGCAAAGGAAAAGGCCAAGATTTAAACCTAGGTAGTCAGCTTCAGAGACCAAGAATGGGAAATTCTTCTATTTTATCAGTTGCTATACTCTCTTTTCATCTTATGCATTTGACCCCATGCTACTCCTTCTGTTTACACTGTTCTTCTACCACTGTTCTCTGGGCTTGAACCATGTTATTTTATTTTTTTATTTCATCTTAAGTGTAACTTCTTCAGAAAGGTATCCCTTGACCACCTGGTCTAGTATGTTGCCCTCTGTCGTATGTACTCATACATAGCACCTTCTCCTTTCCATTCATAACACTTATTGAGATTTGTAATTTGCTCCTTCACTAACTTATTATGTGCTTCCCCCAACCCCAAACCCAGATTGTAAGCTCCACGGAGGGAAGAACCATGTCTATTTTGCTTACCACTGAAAATGCAAACTTAGCACATGTGAAATGTACAATGAATATTTGTTACCTAAATCAATTAATGCAGGTGGCCAGTCTAACCGTGGTTTACAGAGGATCTACAATGAGAGATGTTGCCTTGATCTGATCTGCTTATAAGTTATGTGCAAGTAATAATGATAATGGTAGTAAGGACAATAAAATACCATTTAGCAATTCCTTATGTCAGGCACTGGTATAAATGCTTTGCTCATGTTAATACATTTTAGAGAAAATAAAAGGCATGCATATTACCACTATGCAAGAAAAATACTTGTAAGATATTTCTGTTTATTTTAAATTAGAGATTTACTGAATACCATCACTGAGGGCAAGAAGAGGAAAACGACTAGACAACCTTTCTGTCCTTAAGGAATGTATAGTTTGGCTAGGGATACAGAGTATGGCCAACAAGTGAGCAGTGTTTCCTAGGCTGCAAAGTGCAGGATGGTATTTACTGTAATTGGTGCATAAGGAAAATCACAGAGAAGCATCACCCCTCAGGTGGCCTGTGTGGCAGTGGTCAGACAGGTAGTGTTGAGAATGGGAGAGTCAAAATTAGAGGAAGTCAGAGGTTCTTTAGGGTTGAGCCTAGAAGCAAAGAGTTTAAGCCTGATACAAAACAAACTCTATTTACTCCAGCTTCCTTAGTATTCCATGTAGCCCCTTTAAATTTAGCACTTGTGAATGACTTGTTTGAGTGGAAGAACGAGTGTTTGAATGTAAAGACTTCTTAATAGGAAAGTGCTGAGCCACTTTTTGAAAGTAATTTCCTTCTACATCTTCCTCTAACCTATCATATTGGATCTGATATTATCTGTCTTGCCTTTAAAAAATCCACTGGTTTCCACTTCTCAGCTCAACAAACTTGATAGTCCTTTATTCACTCAACAATATGCTGACTGCCCTCCACGTATAAGTTGTCTTTCCACCTTTTTGATGTTTATACATGTTATACTCCCAGTCTAAAATGCCTCAAGCCATTTTTTTCCAAATTACTCTGTACCCCTAAAAGAGAGCTTCTAGGTCCACCCAAATTAATCTCACATAATAAATGACTTCACACAAACAACCATAAAAACTCTAAGTTACGTAGTCAATCATAAGGAATTATCATTATTTTATTTTTGTTACATTTTCTCAATCCATAGGCACCAATACTTGTTCAACAGACAGATAATGGGATCTACTATGTGGTAGCACTCTGAGCTTGAAATGTGAAAATAAATATAATAAATATTCACTGCCTTCAAGAAGCCCACCTTGGCATTTAGACATATAATTCTGATATAAATTTTTACTTGCTCAATGTGGTAGATAAAATATGATCGCACATTTATTGCAAGTCTTCCAATCAAAAGGTGTGGTCTATTCCCCTATTCCTTGAATTTTGGCTGGCATTAAGACTTCCTTTGAATAGAATGAGGTTGTGTGAGTTTCTGCAGCCTCAGCCTCAGGAAGATGTATGGATTCCATCTCTGAGCCCTTGGAATGCTTCCAGCACAATTAGAAGTTCACCTATGAAAGAGGAAAGACCTTTGAGAGAGAGGGAGGGAGGGAGGGAGGGAGAGGGAGAGAGAAAGAGAGAGAGAGAGAGAGGGAGGGGAGAGAGAGAGAGGGGGGGGAGAGAGAGGGAGGGAGGGAGAGAGAGAGAGAGAGAGAGAGAGAGAGACCCCCAGTCGACAGGCAGCACCAAAGCCCAGACATAGGAGTGAGTTCATCTTGGATCCTGCAGTCCCAAGGAAGGGGCTAGCTGGCTACAGCCATGTGACGAGCCCAGAAAAAAACAGCAGAACTGCCCCATGAGCATCAGAATCACAGTGGCTTGTTACACTTCAGTAGATAAATGGTATGCTTGGCATTTCTTTTTAACTCTTCTTTATTCAATAGAAAGAACCAAATATTATCAATACTCCCTTTATAAAGTTGCAGAGAGGTTTATACTATTTTATTTTCCTATGAACCAGAATATTAAAGTAATTAGTTTCTTTTGATATTAATGCTATTCACAACATTTCTGCATCCTAATGTTATTCCATGTAATACTGGAAATATTTTGCCAACACAAACAAAAACAAAGAAAGAACGGGAGAGAGAAAGGTGAAGGGAGATACGTGGGTGACATAATTGTTTTCAGCAGACTTTCATAGTGCTCAGGACACGTTATTCACCATCTTACCTCTTATCTGTCCCTGATGTTCAAGGCTTTGACTTCGTTGTGCCAGGAATTGAACTGAGCCAGGGAAACCCAATTAAATCTTACCACTGCAGAAAAGCACAAAATAATTCATCATTTTGGGTTGTTTTCAAATAGAATGAAAATTAGTTTGGAGGTGGGATGAAGGGAGAAGGAAACATCAGTAAGGCAAAAACAACCAGAATCACAGGAACTGTTAACATTGATTTCATTCCAGGACACTGGGTCAGCCAGAAAGCTTGGCATGCTAATTGCAGAAGGCACATTTGGTGCATTAGAAGATAACAGCAGAGAGAGAGGAGCTGGAAGGGAATCAAAGCAGATCATGCCAAAGGGGCAGCCCAGACTATGTTCAGAAAACATGGTAGTTTCTCCAATTCTATTTTCAATTCAAGCTCCAGGACATGTTTCTCAGTTAGAATTAAGTTTGAAAACTAGAAAATAGAAAGACCTACCCTCATTGGTTCCTCTCCCATACCCTTTGCCATAGTCTAACTTCTACTAGAATGTAAAGTGCATTTGTATCCACCTTCCTGCTTTTAGAGAGGACTATGTGAGGGCTAGTGGGTATTTTTGAGGTGAGAGTAAAGGTGGGAGGGATTTTTCTACGATTGTTATACTCATCTTAGTACTTAGTTTACTTGATTGGAGTTTCAATTTGATTTGAATATCTGATACAATATCAAAATGTCTTCACCAAATGTGAAATTTCCCACCTCTTGCATAAAATCAATATTCATTTTGTAATAAAGTGTGCCAAAATACACACTTACAAATACACACAATACAAAAATGTTACTGTTTTCATTAAATTAAATTAAATTGGATTTAAAGCCTCATCTGGAAACTTAGTATAAGTTATTGAAGGGGTTGCCTCTCCAATCACAAATCATACAAAGGTCTTGGCATCTTGTTTTGAACAAAATATTCCAGAAGATTCTCTTTTTTTATATTTATTTGGTTGTGCTGGGTCTTAGTTGTGGCAGGCGGGATCCTTAGTTGAGGCCAGCAGCCTCCTTAGTTGCGGCTTGCTGGCTCCTTAGTCTTGGCATGCAAACTCTTAGTTGTGGCATGCATGTGGGATCTAGTTTCCTGACCAGGGATGGAACCCGGGCCCCCTGCATTGGGAGTGCAGAATCTTAACTACTGCGCCACCAGGGAAGTCCCCAGAAGATTCTTTTAGACATAGGTCTATATGGGTTACCACTGAGCAATGTATTTTCCAAGATTGCATATGGTCATAACTCTCTGGCAACTCTCTATTTGGTGACGTACTTAGGACATAAAAGTTGTCCAGGCCTAAGAAGTGCTTAGGGTCCTGTCTTTCCATAAGCTCCTGGAAGTCACCACCACTGAGAGCAACTTCTTGGGAAATGACATGAAATAGGGCCCACCCCAAGCTGTAATTTCAATTATTTTCCCCTTTTCCTTCCCTCAAAGTTTTTCCTCTTTCTTTGTCCCCTTCTAGAAATCTAGCATAAAAGTTGAAAAACTTTTGGGCTTTTACAAAAACCACTAGAAATGTCTTTAAATGTAAATTCTACTTCCTACTCGACCAAGCATATAAAATGAAGAATATAATGACCTGGCCATCTGCTTATAAGTAGCAGGAGTGAAGGCTACACAGGAAGAACAGATATTCATTAACATTACAACGATTTATTCTTCTCTATTGCTTCCCTGATAGTTAGCATTTTTAGAACCTTATCATTAACTTTGTTGTAAACTCTAAATACCGCTGACAGATTCTTTTCCTGGCTTTAGCATTTTGAGAAAATCATTTCAATACAGTTAAGACAATAACAAAAAACAGGGTCCCTGAGATGGTCATCTCCATAGATGACTTCTAGGACTGAAAATCCTCAAAGTGATATATATGTAAAAGTATATATGTGTGAATTTTTCTGGAGATTAGGGCCATAGCTTTCAAGTTTTCTTATAGAACTATTTTACTCCAAGAAGTTTCACATTGGACCACCAAACTGTACCTAATGAAATTAGTGTAACAGTTAGTATAAATGAAAACACCTACTTAGGGCAGCATTTTGTTTTATAAAGTGGAGTTTTTCTTTGCCCCTTCTCATCTCTCATATCAGGACTGAATCATTCCTCTGTAACTGGTTCTTTCTGCTTCCTTTCACTCTTTTCCCCCATTTCCCCTTAAATTCTCCTTGACAACTATCTTTATCTTCTGTAATTATAGGATCTCATTTTCAGCTGCTTGATACATGAGTATAGAGGTTAAGAGGTTAAGAAAATGGACTTCAGCTGTGAATCCTGCCTCACCACCTACTTGCTGTGTATTCTTAAAGGATTTTCTTAATTTCTCTGTGCCTTATTTTCCTCATCTACATAATGGGGATAATGCTAGTGTCTGCCTCATAGGGTGATTATAATAATGAATTTAATTAATATGTGTAAAGCCCTAAGTATAGAACTTGGCACCAGGTAACCACCACATTCATGTCAGTTATTATCTATATTCTAGGAATATTTATATTTTAATAATTCACTCATGAAAACATAATTATCTGTAAAACTCCCAAATCATTAACCAGGAAATGGAGTTAATGTTTAAGATTTAGATTCTTGTTCAGTGCCCTCAGATCTCATCATCTATTTTAATGCTTCTTCTACCATGTAACTGTTAGGACAGAAGCAATATCTTGATGGATTACATAATGGAATTAAGCAGAGGATACAGTGACAAGGTGGGTGGGCCACAACATCACATTGAAGAGACATCCAGCCCAGCTTTGGTAACTGATATTCATTCTTCAGATTTTACACTCAATATTAGTTCTTTGGAAAGGCTTTCTCTGATCCCTGTGTTTGGATAGTTGCTCCATTAGAAAGTTCCTAGAACATGAACATAATTATTTCTTTAATTTCTGTTTTCCCCATAGAACATAAACTCCCTAAGGAGAGGGACTCTCTCTGCTATGTTCAGTCCAGCCCATCAGAGCAACTGTTATATTTCACCTGCTCCATCACTACTTGTTAATAGATAGATGATACATAAGTGTTGCAATGAGTGTCTTCTTAGGCTCTGTTACACCAAACTCATAAGGCTGCTGGGAAAATTAATTTTATATATATAGATAGATAGATAGATAGATAGATAGATGGATAGTCTATCATGTAGCTGGAACAAAGAACTCTTAATCTATGATCAATTTTAATGAATCACCATTTGATTAGGTAAACAATTTTCTCTGTATTGAACTGTCAAAATTCTTCTCTTCCCATTCCCATTTGTTCTCATTTCCAGACCTAGAAACTTTGTATCTCCTTTCTGAAATAAAGCACTAAAACAGCCTGATCAATTTCTGTCTCAAGATCTTCCTACATTTGGGAGAGAAACAGCTACCCTGTTAGCCAATTAGCCCTCAGCCAAATGAGGAGAATCAGTCACATTCAAAAAATGACTTTCATTGAAGTCTGATTAATCCATTTTCTTTCAAGGTAGGTCATGTCAGGATTTTCATAAAAGTGTCAAAGAGAACAGGAAAGAGAATTACAAAAATGTCAGTCTTTGGTAACAATAGAGAATGGAGTTGCTCCTTGGAAGATTACTTCAATAATCCTGCCTGATAATTACACAAAAAGAGAAGTGTTTACTTTAAACAAAACTTTGTCTTAAGGCTCTTCATGGAGGACCTTCAAGATGGTGGAGGAGTAAGATGAAAAGGGAGAAGGGAGCACCCACATCTTGGTGCTCCGGCCAGGTGTCAGGCCTGTGCCTCTGAGTAGGAGAGCTGCGTTCAGGACATTGGACCACCAGAGACCTCCTGGGCCCATGTGATATCAGTTGGCAAGAGCTCTCCCAGAGACCTATGTCTCAACGCTAAGACCCAGCTCCACTCAACAACCAGCAAGCTCCAGTGGTGGACACTCCATGCCAAACAACTAGCAATACAGGAACACAACCCCATCCATTAGCAGAGAGGCTGCCTAAAATCATAAGTTCACAACACCCCAAAACACACTACTGACATGGTCCTCCCACCAGAAGGACAAGATCCAGCCTCATCCACCAGAAAACAGGCATCAGTCCCCTCCAACAGAAAGCTTACACAACCCATTCAACCAACCTTACGCACTGGGAGCAGACACCAAAAACCATGGGAACTATGAACCAGCAGATTTGAAAAAGAGACCCCAAACACAGTAAGTTAAGCAAAATGAGAAGACAGAGAAATACACAGCAGTAGAAGGAGCAAGATAAAAACCCACCAGACCAAACAAATGAAGAGGAAATAGGCAGTCTACCTGAAAAAGAATTCAGAGTAATGATAGTAAAGACGCAAAATCATAGAAAAAGAATAGAGAATATACAAGAAATGTTTGACAAGGACCCAGAAGAACTAAAGAGCAAACAGACAATGATGAACAACACAGTAAATGAAATTTAAAATTCTCTACAAGGAATCAATAGCAGAATAACTGAGGCAGAAGAGAGGATAAGTGACCTGTAAGATAAAATAGTGGAAATAACTACCATGGAGCAGAATAAAGAAAAAAGAATGAAAAGAATTGAGGACAGTCTCAGAGACCTCTAGGAAAACATTAAACACACCAACATGCGAATTGTAGGGTTCCCAGAAGAAGAAGAGAAAAAGAAAGGGACTGAGAAAATATTTGAAGAGATTATAGTTGAAAACTTCCCTAATATGGGAAAGGAAATAGCCAATCAAGTCCAGGAAGCACAGAGAGTCCCATACAGGATAAATCCAAAGAGTAACACGCCAAGACACATATAAATCAAACTACCAAAAATACAAAGAAAAAATATTAAAAGCAGCAAGGGAAAAGCAACAAATAACATACAAGGGATTCCCCATAATATTAACAGTTGATCTTTCAGCAGAAACTCTGCAGGCCAGAAGTGAGTGACAGGACATATTTAAAGTGGTGAAAGGGAAAACCTACAACCAAGATTACTCTACCCAGCAAGGATCTCATTCAGATTTGATGGAGAACTTAAAACCTTTACAAACAAGCAAAAGCTAAGAGAATTCAGCACCACCAAACCACCTTTACAACAAATGCGAAAGGAACTTCTCTAGGCAAGAAACACAGGAGAAGGAAAAGACCTACAATACCAAACCCAAAACAATTAAGAAAATGGTAATGGGAACATACATATCGATAATTACCTTAAATGTAAATGGATTAAATGCTCCAACCGAAACACATAGATTGGCTGAATGGGTGAAAAAACAAGATGCGTATATATGCTTTCTACGAGAGACCCACTGCAGACCTAGGGACACATACAGACTGAAAGTGAGGGGATGGAAAAAGATATTCCATGCAAATGGAAATCAAAAGAAAGCTGGAGTAGCAATTTGCATATCAGACAATATAGACTTGAAAGACTATTACAAGAGACAAAAAAAGCCGCTACATAATGATCAAGGGATCAATCCAAGAAGAAGATATAACAATTGTAAATATTTATGCACCCAGCATAGGAGCACCTCAATATATAAGGGAAATGTCAACAGCCATAAAAGGGGAAATCGACAGTAACACAATCATAGTAGGGGACTTTACCAATCCCACTTTCACAAATGGACAGAGCAACCAAAATGAAAATAAATAAGGAAACACAAGCATTAAGTGACACATTAAGCAAGATGGACTTAATTGATATTTATAGGACATTCCATCCAAAAACAACAGAATACATGTTCTTCTCAAGGGCTCATGGAACTTTCTCCAGAATAGATCATATCTTGGGTCACAAATCAAGCCTTGGTAAATTTAAGAGAATTGAAATCATTTCAAGTATCTTTTCCGACCACAACACTATGAGACTAGATATCAATCACAGGAAAAAAACTAAAAAATACAAACACATGGAGGCTAAACAATACACTACTAAATAACCAAGACATCACTGAAGAAATCACAGAGGGAATAAAAAAATACCTAGACACAAATGACAATGAAAACACGATGGCACAAAACCTATGGGATGCAGCAAAAGCAGTTCAAACAGGGAATTTTATAGCAATACAATCCTACCTGAAGAAACAAGAAACATCTCAAACAACCTAACCTTACACTGAAAGCAATTAGAGAAGAACAAAAAAAACCCCACAGTTAGCAGAAGGAAAGTAATCATAACGATCAGATCCGAAATAAATGAAAAAGAATTGAAGGAAACAGTAGCAAAGATCAATAAAACTAAAAGCTGGTTCTTTTAGAAGATAAACAAAATTGATAAACCATTAGCCAGACTTATCAAGGAAAAAAGGGTGACGACTCAAATCAACAGAATTAGAAATGAAAAAGGAGAAGTAACAGCTGACCCTACAGAAATATAGAGGATCCTGAGAGGCTACTACAGGCAGCTATATGGCAATAAAATGACAACCTGGAAGAAATGGACAAGTTCTTAGAAAAGCACAACCTTCTGAGACTGAACCAAGAAGAAATAGAAAATATAAACAGACAAATCACAAGCACTGAAATTGAGACTGTGATTAAAAATCTTCCAAAAAACAAAAGCCCAGGACCAGATGGCTTCACAGGTGAATTCTATGACACATTTAGGGAAGAGCTAACACGTATTCTTCTCAAACTCTTCCAAAATCTAGCAGAGGGAGGAACACTCAACGAGGCCACCATCACCCTGATACCAGAACAAGACAAAGATGTCAAAAAGAAAGAAAACTACAGGCCAGTATCACTGATGAGCATAGATGCAAAAATCCTCAACAAAATACTAGCAAACAGAATCCAACAGCACATTAAAAGGATCATACACCATGATCAAGTGGGATTTATCCCAGGAATGCAAGGATTCTTCAATATACGCAAATCAATCAGTGTGATACACCATATTAACAAACTGAAGGATAAAAACCATATGATCATCTCAATAGATGCAGAAAAAGCTTTTGACAAAATTCAACACTGATTTATGATAAAAACCCTCCAGAAAGTAGGCATATGGGGAGCTTACCTCAACATAATAAAGGCCATATATGACAAACCCACAGCCAACATTGTTCTCAATGGTGAAAAACTGAAATCATTTCCTCTAAGATCAGGAACAAGACAAGGTTGCCCACTCACCAATATTATTCAACATAGTTTTAGCCACTGCCATCAGAGCAGAAGAGAATTAAAAGGAATCCAAATCGGAAAAGAAGAAGTAAGGCTGTCAATGTTTGCATATGACATGATACTATACATAGAGAACCCTAAGGATGCTACCAGAAAACTACTAGAGGTAATCAATGAATCTGGTAAAGTAGCAGGATACAAAATTAATGCACAGAAATCTCTTGCATTCCTGTACACTAATGATGAAGAATCTGAAAGAGAAATTAAGGAACACTCCCATTTACCATTGCAACAAAAAGAATAAAATACCTAGGAATAAACCTACCTAAGGAGACAAAAGACTTATATGCAGAAAACTATAAGACAGTGATGAAAGAAATTAAAGATGATACAAAGAGATGGAGAGATATACCATACCCTTGGATTGTAAGAATCAGCATTGTAAAAATGACTATACTACCCAAAGCAATCTACAGATTCAATGCAATGCCTACCAAACAACCAATGTCATTTTTCACAGAACTAGAACAAAAAATTTCACAATTTGTATGGAAACACAAAAGGCCCCGAATAGCCAAAGCTATCTTGTGAAGTTAAAATGGAGCTGAAGGAATCAGGCTCCTGGACTTCAGACTATACTACAAAGCTACAGTAATGAAGACAATATGGTACTGCCACAAAAACAGAAATATAGATCAATGGAACAGGACAGAAAGCCCAGCGATAAACCCATGCACATATGGTCACCTTATCTTTGATAAAGGAGGCAAGAATATATAATGGAGAATTGACAGCCTCTTCAATAAGTGGTGCTGCGAAAACTGGACAGCTACATGTAAAAGAATGAAATTAGAACACTCCCTAACACCATACACAAAAGTAAACTCAAAATGGATTAAAGACCTGAATGTAAGGTCAGACACGATAAAACTCCTAGAGGAAAACACTGGCAGAACACTCTATGGCATAAATCATAGCAAGATCCTTTTGGACCCACCTCCTAGAGAAATGGAAATAAAAACAAAGATAAACAAATGGGACCTAATGAAACTTAAAAGCTTTTGCACAGCAAGCGAAACCATAAAGAAGACCAAAAGACAGCCCTCAGAATGGGAGAAAATATTTGCAAATGAAGCAACAGACAAAGGATTAATCTCCAAAGTATACAAGCAGCTCATGGAGCTCAATATCAAAAAAGAAACATCTCAATCCAAAAATGGGCAGAAGACCTAAGTAGACATTTCTCCAAAGAAGATATACAGATTGCAAAAAAACACATGAAAGGATGCTCAACACCACTAATCATTAGAGAAATGCGAATCAAAACTGCAGTGAGTTATCACCTCACACCAGTCAGAATGGCCATCATCAAAAAATCTACAAACAATAAATGCTGGAGAGGGTATGGAGAAAAGGGAACCCTCTTTCACTGTTGGTGGGAACATAAATTGATACAGCCACTATGGAGAACAGTATGGAGGTTCCTTAAAAAACTAAAAATAGAACTACCATACAACCCAGCAATCCCACTACTGGGCATATACCCTGAGAAAACCATAATTCAAAAAGAGTCATGTACCACAATGTTCATTGCAGCTCTATTTACAATAGCCAGGACATGGAAGCAACCTAAGTGTCCATAGACAGATGAATGGATAAAGAAGATGTGGAACATACATACAATGGAATATTACTCAACCATAAAGAGAAACGAAACTGAGTTATTTGTAGTGAGGTGGATGGACCTAGAGTCTGTCATACAGAGTGAAGTAAGTCAGAAAGAGAAAAACAAATACCATATGCTAATGCATATATATGGAATCTAAAAAAAAAAAATGGTTCTGAAGAACCTAGGGGCAGGACAGGAGTAAAGACGCAGGCATAGAGAATGGACTTGATGACACAGGGTGGGGAAAGGGTAAGCTGAGACGAAGTGAAAAGTTTCCACTGACGTATATACACTACCAAATGTAAAATAGATAGCTAGTGGGAAGCAGCTGCATAGCATAGGGAGATCAGCTAGGTGATTTGTGACCACCTAGAGGGGTGGGTTAGGGAGGGTGGGAGTGAGACGCAAGAGGGAGGGGATATGGAGATATATGTATTCATATAGCTGATTCACTTTGTTATATAACAGCAACTAATGCAACATTGTAAAGCAATTATACCCCAATAAAGATGTTTAAAAAAGAAAACTTACATTTATTCATTTCATTTCCTTTCTCCACTGAAGGTAATGAATAAATATGCATACAAGACATAATTATAAGGGACAGCTTTCAAAATTTTTCATCAATTTCTCATTTCTGTGTTACCCATGCTGTAATACAATTCTGTTACAGCATGTCTCTTTTCCTCCTGCTATTTTTATGGCAATTATGTGTGTACTCTATATTATCTCAAATTCCCTTCATGATTGTGGGTGCTTTCCTCCTCCACTTGATAGTTTCACAAGGTCTTGGAGATTGGCATCCAAGACATCAGTGGTCCTCATTGAAAAACTCATCTTTGCCTCTCCCCTCCACTGGATATCAGATAGAACTATTTCAGGATAAGTTCTATGAACAATCATTCACTGAATGCTATAGGGGCAATCTAAATTTATCCCTCCTTTTTTGGATTCCCGTATCATTAATTTATATTTCACATTTATAAGTGCTTATGATTGTCGTTAAACGGCCAGAAAATAAAAAGGTCTGTAGGTGCTCCGGTAGCTGGAAATTCAGAGGTGAAACAGGTTATGACTGGAAAAACTCAAGAGGATATGAACCACATTCTCATTAAAAGGGTTCCTTCAAAACATTTGGAGTGAATGCCATCTGTCCTGGTGATTTGTTTAATTTGATTTGGCCAACAGATGAAGAACATTCTGTGAATCTAGCACTATTGGGTTGCTTTCTCTGACCCCTCAAGTTCAAAAGATATTTTTTATAACAGGATATTCTGTATTATTATCTTCAATGCTCAGAGAGGTATAGATTTCATTTGGCTCCTCATTTTAATCTTGTTCTTATCTCTGTGAATGCCTTTTAAAAATATACTTTTTAATATTAACACACAGTAAAATTAACGTGTGTGTATACAGTTCTGTGACTGTTAAAAAGCTTAAATTTGTATAGCTACCACCATAATCAGGATACAGAACAGTTCCATCACCCTAAAAGACTTTCTTTTGCTAGCCTTCTGTAGTCACACTCTCTTCCACCCTTAAACCTGGCAACTTGCTGATCTGATCTGCAGTTTTTTCTTTACAAGAATGTTAAGTAAATAGAATGTAACTTTCTGAGAATGGGTTCTTTCCGTCAGCAAAACGCTGTTGAGATCCTTCCAAGATATATATATCAATAGCTCCTGGCTTTTTTCACTGCTGAGTAGTATTCCATCGTATAAATGTACTACAATTTGTTCATCCATTCACCCACGGAAGGCCATTTCGGCTGCTATAAACTTTTGTGTACAATTGTGTGAACGTAAGTTTTCATTTCTCTAAACACCTAAAAGTGAGATTGTAGGTCACATGATAAGTGGGAGTTGAACTTGATAAGAAACTGCCAAACTGTTTTCCAGCATGGCTGGCCCATTTTTCATTCCCTCCAGCAATGTTCCAGTTGCTCCTCTTCCTCTTTAGGACTTGGTGTTGTCAGGATATTTTATTTTAGCCATTCTAATAAGTAGACAGAAGTATCTCATGGCAGTTTTAATTTGCATTTCCCTTTGTACAATTTTTAGAGGTTTCTCTAGGCATTTGAATACACATTTTTTAAATTCTTTAAATTATACATATGTATTTTATTTACACTTTGATATATTTCATGATAAACAATTTTTTTCCATCTTAACTTGAATACACAGGTTTAACTTTACTGATGTTTGTACCACTTCAAGGAGAACCTTCCCGTCATATAGATCCTTTTACCCTCCCCACTGCTTTATGTTGTAGTCATTTATGCATTACATCCACAAACATTGAAAACCTCATCAGTGTTATAATTTTTGCTTTTAACTGTCAAAACATATTTTATACAACTAAGTAGGAGGAGAACAACCTATTATATTCACCCCGATATTTACCTTTTCTGTTGCTCTTCCTTCATTCTTGATGTTCCAAGTTTCCTTTTGGTATCAATTTTCTTCTGTCTTAAGAATTTTTTTACAATTCTATTACAGCATGTCTGCAACTAACAAATCCTCTTAGTTTTCCTTAATCTAAGAATATTTTATTTCATTTCTATTTCTGAAGGATATTTTGGCTGGATATAGAATTCTGCATTATACTTCTTTTCATTCAACATTCTAGAAATACTGTTGCTCATTTTTCTGGCCCCAGGATTTTTGACGAGACATCCACAGTCATTTGAAACATCATTTCAGTAAAAGTATGCATTATTTTCCCCTGGGTGCTTTTAAGAGTTTTTCCTTTATCTTTGGTTGTAAGCAGTTTAATTATGATATGTATAGATGTGGATTGGGGGGCCTCTTCTTTTAAGATTTGCTGAGCTTCTTGAATCTGTAGGTTTATTATTTTGACAAATTTGAGATGTTTTCAGTCTATTTTTTTCAATTTTTTTTTTGCTCTGCATTCTTTCTCTTTTTTCTCAGACACTCATAGCAAAAATAGTAGACATTTTGGTATTTTCTCATATGTCCTTGAGGCTCTATTTAATTTTTTCCATCAGTTTACACTTTGTTGTTCATACTGAATAATTTCTACTGATTTATCTTCAAAATCTTCAAATTCACTGACTCTTACCTCTGTCTTCCCTATTGTGCTATTGAGCTAATCCATTGAATTTTTTAAAAAAATTTGGTTATTACGTTTTTCAGTTCTAAAATTTCCATATGGCTCTTCTTTAGATAGAAAAATGATACATCTGTGTCATCTCATTGTTGAAGTCTGATTGTTCTTTCTCATGCAAGTTGAGATTTTTCTTGTTCTTCATAGACTAAGTACTTTTGGATTATATCCTGAACTTTTTGAATTTTATGTTTTGGGACTGTTTGCCTTAATTTATGTAGATAATACTAATTATATTTTTAAGCAGGCAATCATCCTGATTGGGTTCAGACTGTAAGTCCTGACCTACCTTCTGTGGGTTGTGATTCCAGTATCAGTTCAGTTTTCAAAGCCTTAGCCCTACTTTTAGGATCTATGCCATGTGTGCACCACCCAGTGGCCAGACTGGTACTTGAATGGTGGTCCATTCCACAGTTCGGTTATCAGAGTCTTTGTACTCTGTTTAAGGTCAGTTTCATACATGTTCAGCTTAGAGATGAGCCCAGGTGTTCATATAGGACTTTAAGAGGTCACAGTCCCATGTTCTTCCCTCTCTACAATCTTCTAAGTACTCCCTTTGGGCTGTTCCATTGAGGAAACCAGGCTTTATGTACCTTGTTGTTTTATGTACTTCTTTGGACTATGCCTGTGTCTGGGGTCAAGGGACAGAAGGACAGAGACACAGAGAAGTAACAAGAGTTTTTCCCTTGCCCTCTGGGGTCATAACTCCTCTGATAAGGAGAGAAAGTTTCTTTTCTTTCAGAATGTTAGGCTTTTGTGGGTTCCCATCACCCCTGTTCCTATTAAATTATTGGATTGTTTGGAGGCTAGAATGTAAGAAAACAAAGAAGAGAAAAAGAAGAGAAATAAAAAATGGATAATACCCCCATTGTATCTGAATTTTAGAAGACTCTTTCTTGATCCTTGAGCCAGAGCTAGAGGGCTTCTCCTAAAATTCTATCTGCTCTGATGCCCACTTCAGGATTTTAGGCTGAATTGAGTTTAGTCTTGGAGATAATGGAGGGAAATCATGGTAAACTCACCATCCATTTGATGGGCTCTTCTACTCATCCATGTGCTACCACTTTTTTTTAATAGACTTTATCTTTTAGAACAGTTTGACATTTACAGAAAAAAATGAGCAGATAGTACAGAGTTCCCGCATCACACCTTTTACCCCATACACAATTTCCCACATTAATAACCTCTTATACTATATAAGTATAGTATATTTGCTACAGTTAATGAACCAATATTGCTATATTATAATTAATTAAAATCCATAGTTGATCTGTATTTCCCTCGTTTTTACCTAATTTTTTTCTGTTCCAGGATCCATCCAGGAAATCACATTACATTTAATTCTTATATCTCCTAGGTTTCTCTTGGTTGTGATAGTTTTTCAGACTTTTCTTGTTTTTGATGACCTTGAAAGTTTTGAGGAGTACTGGTCTAGTATATTGTAGGATGCCATTCCATTGGAATTAGTCCGATGTTTTTCTCATAATGAGACTGGGGTTATGGGTTTGGGAGCAGGAAAACCAAGAAGTAAATGCCACTTTCATCACATCATATCAAGAATACACAACTACCTACGTGATTTGTAATCATTGATGTTACCATGATCACCCGGCCAAGGTAGTGATCCTCAGGCTTTTCCACAGGTTTTTCGCTCCCATTTTAACCATTTCCTCTCATAGGCATTTCCTCTCCATTGTCTCTCATAGGCAGCTTCAGCTGGATTATCACTTTTAACTTCTTCCAGAAAAAAATTAAGCACAAGTCTATGTATACTTTAAAATTTCATCTTGAATTTCTCACATCACCTGGGTTTATTTGGAGGAAGTACCTCCTTCCATTCCTTTGTGGGTAGAAGGAAAAAGGAAACTCAAACCACACTGAAAACTTAGAATCTTCACTTACCAATATTCCCACTCAATTTTCTAGCACTGTTATCTGTACCCTAGACTTGGCTGATGGAGTAATTGTTGTCATATTGGATATGTCCATCATATTGGGAAATCCTAGCATAGATATTCTGCCACCTAACTCTAGTACTGTTCTCATATGAGACTCCAAACAAACAAAAATTAACTATATTAACACATCTCAATGTTATCTCTAAAGACACATTAGCTAAATGCATACTATGTTCCTGAACAGTATTTCTGTTCTTTATCCAGGTCTGTTTTCCTTTTAGCTGAGCTGAGCTTTGATAAAGTTCATCTTGACCCCTATTAATTTAGACCTTCACCCCAGGCCTATCCATAGTGGCAAGTCTCTCCTTTATTTTCTCATAGTGCTGCTTTGTCTCCTCTTCATTCCTCCAGAGCCAAATGCACCTTATAAGCAGGTCTTACCTCAAAATCAACCTCCTTAAGACTCCTTAAGTAGGAGTCTGACCTCTCTATAAAGGAAGAAATGATCAGCAATGAAAGGAAAATAAATGCTCCTTACTGTTTCTGCCAAGGTTCCATCCTCCTCAATCCAAGGTCATCTTCAACTGAGGAAGGAGGACTACAAAAGTTGTAGATGGTTGTATTAATTAGGCATTACTATAGCAAACTAGTGCATGGTGGAGGCAGGGGTCCCAGCAGAAAGCAGAAGTGCATAAACTCTTAAGGCCTAATGTCTCAGAAATGGCATAACATTGCTTCTACCACATTTTATTGGCCACAGTGAGTCACAGGGCTTACCCAGATTCTAAGGATAGAGAAGTAGACTCTACCTCTTGATGGAAAGATCTCAAGGGATGTGGATGTAAGGAAGGGAAGCGTGGTGACCAGGGATATTAACTCAGAGTAAGAGGCTAATTTTAAAAATTATTTAAATGAGTCTATTTAAATATATTTAAGTAAAATTACTTAAATTACAGGTTCAGGTGGTATGTGGATGTGGCAAATGCATGAAGTTGTAACATGAATGGTTAAAAGTTGGAAAACACTTTTCTACTCTCGTGCTATTCTCACTTTTATAGCATCCCTTTGTCATTGTCTTCGTAAACTATCATCGATCGCTTTCTCCTATGTCCCCCTCTACCTGAAGTAGGGGATTTTTTTTGCAAATGTGTGGCCTACTCTGTGCTTCATAGTAGTGCTGTGTTCTGTTGGTCCCTGAATTAGTTAAATTAGGTGTATCGTGTCCCCCTTTCAGCCGTATCCCAGTACATCTAGATATGCTGCCCATTATCTCTGACCAGTAGCTAGTCTATGAAGAGCCAGGGACAGCTGGAAAGCAGTGTAGGTTTTCACACTTTGCTAAAATATGAAGAGTGAACTGGAGTTAAAATTAATCAAAAGCTTCATCTGAATCTCTTAGAACACCCCTTGATAATTTTATAAGGGACTCTAAATTGTGTATTCAATATAAAATCATTGAAGAGTAAAGCAAAATTGGTTGTGATTATTTTAAAATATTCAACCTGGGTTTATTCCAGCCAGTGGATATAGAAACAAAAGGATCAAGTTGTTGGTTTTCTTCCAGGCCATGTCTGCATGAAGGGAACAATTAAGAACAAAACTTGGGCTGCTGAGCTGCATCCCAGTTCACACAAGAATAGCTTAGTTCTAATGTTTTGAAAATGGATAAAAGCAGTAGTTTTACTCTCAATGGAGATCTTAAAGAGGCCAATATTTGTTTATCTTTCAGACTGAATCTATAAACAAAACAGTTTAATCATTCACTCTTCCCTTTAATTTCTTTTTGAGTTATGAACAGATAACTATACTTCCTCCAAAAATGAACCATAAAGACATAGAATCATAGAATATTTGACCAGAATTTAATGTTGTAATCATACAAAACTCAGAGCAAACTGCTGTAAGTCGTTAGTAATATGATAGATTAATTGCTACATAATTTCATTATTTTATGTAATACTAGGCACTTGGAAAATTTTATTTATGTAAATTTTTGAAGTTACTATTATTCTTTCATAGTAAAGCCAAGTTTAAAAACTTTTTCCTTTATTATTACTTATATTATCTTTAAATTATATCAGTTATTACAACTGTATTTATATATATATCCACTAATACATGTATTCAGAGGCAATGTTCTAATTCTGAATTTTGACTCACTCATGTTACCCACTACAGCCTAGCACAAGGATTCTTGCTGTGCTTTCCTATTCTTCTATGTCTCTGCCTCTTACTTGAATTATCTGGGAGCCTTTTCAGTTATTCTCTGTCTTGAAGACCTGATACTAGATGTTCTAGATGAAGGGACTGTGACTATAGTAACTCTAAGTCACTCGGGTTTAGGTAGATGGTCAAAAGCATCAGAACATGACCATATGCTTGACCACGTGTGGTTACAAAATGGAGGAGAAGAGCCAGAAGCACAGGGAAGTGACCTAGGTATGGAGGCAAACCAGTGCTCAGGAAAGAAGGCTCCAAGTTCAGGTGTCCGGGTTAAAGCCAAAAAGCCCTGGACACATGCTCCTCCATCTCTCCCCTCCAGCTCAGGGTCCTTCAAAGGGTTCCTCTTTAGGAAATGGAAGGACGTTTGGAAGGGTGTTCAGAAAAATACAGCTGAGCCTTCAGGGATTCTAGACCAACTGATCAGGTTTTCCTCAGGAGTCAGCCTTAGAGGAAGATTTCAAGGTAAGATTTCAAGTGCAGTGGGAAGGATTCTGCCAGGATTTCCCCTGGTTATATGCCTACATACTCCCATGACAATGTGGTTACAATTATTTCAGTATTTTTTTACCCCAAACTCACTAAGCTTGAACTTTTTTAGCCCCTTATGTCAACACGTTTTGATATTTTTCTGGGTCCTGTGAGCATGTGTTTGAGGATCAAGGTTCTCATTCATTCAGTTTTACCAAGCATATCTCCAGCCCTTTGGGGCAAGTTCTCAAATGTGTTGCCAATGTTTTGCTTGGTATTCTAAACCTGATTATCCAGGCTCTTCCCCTGGATTTTTAATTGTTGTCTGCACTTAGTGTTACTGTCACCTTAAGGAGATTATCAGTTATCCAAAAACATTGCCTACATTTTTACCAATGCCCAATATGCCTTTGAAAGCAAAGTGTGAAGAGAGGGTAATGAGTGAATGCAAGGAAACCCAGGTTGCCTGAAAGGGAATTTAAAAGGGCATGAGGGCTTCCCTGGTGGCACAGTGGTTGAGAGTCCGCCTGCCGATGCAGGGGACATGGGTTCATGCCTCGGTCCGGGAAGATCCCGCATGCCGCGGAGTGGCTGGGCCCGTGAGCCGTGGCCGCTGAGCCTGTGCGTCCGGAGCCTGTGCTCTGCAATGGGAGAGGCCACAGCAGTGAGAGGCCCACGTACCGCCAAAAAAAAAAAAAAAAAAAAAAGGTATGAGAGTCAGTTTAAACAAAACTTAAAGAAGATTAAATAAAACTTGGATTGTTTAACTGTTTTGTTTAAAGCTAGCTCTCTTTACTTTCCATCATGAAGACAAGCTGGCACCCTGCACAGGAATGTTTTAAGTCATGCATGGCTATGCACAGTGGCACTTAAGAGGTTGCATTGCCAGTCAGGCATTAAATCATAAAATGTTAGACCTGTAAGGGACTTCGGAAATCATCTATTCCGATTTCCTCATTTTACAGATGAGGAAACTGGGACCAAAAGAGGTTAAGCAACTTGCCCAGTATCAGTCATAATGACTCTGTGCATAGAAGCAATCAGCCACATCATTAACTCAGTACCGTGAGGACTAGCTGCTCCATAGCTACAGCTTTGAGAGCTAAAACCGTTTTCATTCATCTCAGAAGCTGAAGCCTAAGTTTGTCCTCTGGATATTTCTTTGTCTTGCCTTAAAAGGAAAGCATTCTGCTATCATTTGGATCTTTCCTTAATTCTCTCTGCCTTCTCTCTACTCTTCAAGACACTCAAAACCATCATTTACTCACTGTGGTATGGAAGCTGATTTAATTGGCCAAGAGTACAAAACGTCTAATCAACATTACCAGCGAGCAAATCTTTGGCACTAATTTTCCATAAATGTTAAGTTTCCTTCTTCTGCTTTATGGCTTTCATGTCACTTCATACCTTAAAGTTCACATTAGTATAAAAAAGAAATCAGTATTTATTTCAGAAGTCTATGGTAGCTTGGCAAAGAGGAGGCAAATGCTATGGGCTCCTGTCCATTTTGTGTATCCACTTCATAATAACTTTTTATCTGCAATACATACTTCCAATCTTCTGGACTTTTTTTTAAAGCTAGTACTGTCTGCTTCTGTGATTGAAACCACATAATTTACTTAGCCCAGTAGTTAGTTGTCAGTATGGTTGGGGCAGGATTGGAGGGTTGGGATTGGGAGTGAGAGAGGAGTGAAGTTGAATTCCCTACAGAACTTTACAAAATTACGTATGTCCACTCAGATCACACCTCAAGTCCCTGAAAGATTCTGATACATCCTTCTTCCTTAAATCGTTCTGTCTCTCTAAGGCACAGTTCCCAAGTGTGGTCTAGAGACCAGCATCATCATTACCACTTAGGGACTGATAGACAAATTCTTCAGCCCCAACTACAGAGCTACTAAATTAAAGGCTCTGGGGGCAGAGCCAAGCAATCTGTGTTTTAATAAAGCCTCCAAGGGATTTTGAGAACCTGAATTTTGAGAACTACTGCTAACAATGCTGTTTTAACCCAGTGGAACATCTGGGTTAAAATCACTGTTATGCCCATCAGCTATATTTCTTGGGCCTTTCATTAGCACATCTGTAACTTGCTCATTTGAACTCTTAAATAAGTCTATAGGACCAAAGATTATAGTCTTTGTTCCAAAGAGGACATTGTCTCCTCAGCATCTTCCGTGGACTCTAGGCAGTTCCCATTGCTGTTTCCCAGAGGCCAGCCCAGCAAACTGCTGTAATGAGGCCAGAAGCTCATTACTTTACACTATCCTAGAGCACTTATGAAGTCATTGCATGTAACACTAGGAGGGAGATGCGAACACTAATTTATCTATATAACATTTATTTTTAACTTCAAAATCCCAAGCAATTTTAGTGAGTAGGATATCTTACACAGCCAGATTTTACAAATGAAAAAAACCAACAAACCCTGTACTTACAAAGGTTTAAAGGTTGTTGTGAGAAAAACCCCTCTCTTCCTTTCACTAAACTGAAGCATTAGTTTCAGCTGGTATAGATATTGATACTTTATGCAAGTGTGGGCATCAGTGTTTGCATGTCTGTGTATTTGGATGAATACAAATAAGAGTTTGTGTATGTGTCTATTTGATTGAAAGGATTGTTATGTTTAGTGAATACAAACCTATGTTCAGCTGTAAATAGATGTAGAGATGTGCCTCTTTTTTGGAAGCATATCTATAAATATATGCCTGGCTGGTGAGATATATGTAAAGCATCTGTATGTGCATGCCTTAGGTCTGATCTTAAACAAGGGAGAAGAAATCCTTTTAGGCTCTGCTCTGCTCTCTTCAAGAGCTACTTTGAATTCTTAAAGTACTGTGTTCATACGATGATACATTTTTATATATAAGTTATATAATGTTTCCTATTATAAAAATAATTTTTGGTGTCTGTAAAAGACTTGGAAAACATAATAGCATAAGGAATTCAAACTAAGGTATTCCTTTTTATACTATATCCTTTATTTTTTTCTCTTCTAACTTCTAATGTTCTTTATATAACTCCACTCTCTTCTCTCTCCCTACATCTCACTTCCCCCATGATATTTCCACATTGTCAGTATAGACATCTTCTCAAGAAGGTCACAGAGAGGAGATAGCAGTCAAGTATTTGGAGCAATTCATTGGCTCAGAGATTGGCCTGTAGCTTAGAAGTCATTTCTGGCTGTCATATACTGGAGATAGACACATAGCATATTAAGAAAATGCAATATTATAATGTATCAGATGGACACCTTGTGTATAAGAGATATATAATACCAAAGATGCTAAGCAGACTACCTTACATAAAATGAATTCATCTAGTCTAGATCAGTTATAGTAATAGCTTTCATTTATTGAGCACATAGAGTAGTCCAGGTGCTTTTTGTATAGGGTGTCATTGAAAATCCTCAAAACAACCTTATGAGGTCATTCTGTTTTCTTCTTCTATAGATGAGGTAAATGAGGCATATAAAAACTTTTCCCAGGGCATAAACAGCTTTCTAATAAATGATAGGATATACATTCACTCCCAGCTCTATCTGATTCCAAATCCTATACTCTTAATCCACATCTATACTCCAAAATATATAAGAAGAATAATTTATAAGTTGACTATAACATTATGAAGGAAATACTAATTTTGGATCTAAAAGGAACTGAAAGATCTTCTGGTTCAATTCCTTCAATCAACAAAGGAGAAAAGCTAATGAATTGAGGAGGTAATTTGCCTAACATCACACAGCTAGTTAGTGGTAAAGCAGGAGTCAGAACACCAAGTTCTCCTGAGTGTCAAGATTATACTCTGTCAACTAGATCAGTGGTTCCTTTGATGCACATTGGCTCCAAATATCCACAGCATATATCCTCATAAACGTATTTATGTAGTATCAGTAAAATCCCTTTTAGTCTAGACTAAAATAAGTCCTTGTCCCATGCCCTTTTCTTACTGAGATTCATTCTAATTTCTGCTTAGTTTTCTGAGTGAATTGGAAGGGTAGAAGGGAGAGGTGGATGGGACAAATAAGACATGAAGAGACCTCTCCATATTGGAAGAAGGATACAGATTCTGACTGGGATAAACTAAATAACAGAGAAAAGGAAAGGTCAAGATTTTGACTTGCCTCTTCTGCTAAATCTTCATTTCTTGCCAATATGTCCTTTGGACTGTGATACACACTGAACTACCTCTTTCTAATGAAGGAGGTTTTTGCAGCACAGAGGTGGTGAAAGATTCAGTGTTGTCCTAAATTGTGGCAAATAAGCTATTTAGTTGATCATACAAGTCTCTATATTTTTGCTCTTGAACTCCAAATTATTACCATTTCTGACTGTTTAATATCAGAAAAAAAATCTATATAGCTGGTCCAAGATGATCACATTTGAGGCCAGAGTCAAGGTCTTTCTAAGATGAAGTACCTTATTTTTCTGGTTTTTTGACTCCATCTCTCTTTCTAAAAATACTGTTATGAGAAACCTTTACGTCTTATGCAAAACTTAATTAAAGTAATACCATTAAGAACACAGGAACTGGGAATTAACTCCCAGAAATTAATAGAGTCATGCTCTCATTTTTCTAAACAAAGGAAATCAATGGAGCACCAGTCACTGTGCTATTAGTGATTATCTCCATGAGGACAGAAACCATATCTATTTTGCTCACCACTGTGTATGTGTCCTGTTCCCAACATGGTGCCTGACCCAGAGTAGATGCTCACTGAATATCTGTATGATGAAAGAATGAGTGAATGAATTAAATGGCTCTTTGTAACAGAAGCCATCATAATTTATTTGTTAACATGTCTATTTCACCTATAGCAGAGATCATGCTTTATTTTGTCAGCTTCATTGAGACATAATTCACATACAAATCATCCATTTAGTGTACAATTCAGTGGCTTTTAATGTAATCACAGAGTTGATCATTCATCACCACAGTCAATTTTAGAATGCTTTTATTACCCCCCCAAAGAACCCCACCATACCCCTTAGCATTCACCCCTACCCCACAATCTCACAATCCTTCCAACTCTCCCCCCTTGCCCTAAGCAATACAGTTTCCATCTCTATAGACTTGCCTATTCTGGATATTTCACATAAGTGGAACCATACAATGTATGGTCCTTTATGACTGGCTTCTTTCACTTAGCAGAATGTTTCAAGATTTGTCCATGTTGTAGCATATATCAGTACTTAATTTCTTTATATTCCTGAATAATACAACATTGTATGGATATACTCTTTTATTTATCAATTCATTAGTTGATGGACATTTGGATTGTTTCTATTTTGGGGCTGTTGTGAATAATACTTAAATGAATATTGATGTACAAGTTTTTGTGTGGACATAGATTTTCATTTTTCTTGTGTATATACCTAAGAGTGGAATTTCTGGATCATATGGTAACAAACATTTATTGAATTGTATATTTCATCTTCAAATTTTTGTGTTTTCCTAATTTCCTTGAAAATGAAAATCAAGAAGATTAAACCAAATCAAAAAATGATACTACTTTAATGACATTTAATTCCATATTTAATTTACTATTTTCAATTGACTTGATTATTGCATAATATAAATTCTAGAAGCAGGAGTCACACATGTGAACAAAAACCTATCACTGGTATTTTGAAACTTGAATTCTTGCATTCATCACAGAAACTGCCTAAGGGCTTTCTATGGGAGGTATAAAATTACCTACACAAGGAAGAAAGGAGAGTAACCTATATGTTTCAGTATCTACTATCTATGTGGCATGTAATGTTAGACTGTCAAAATTATGTATTTTAGGAGTGACGAAACTGAAGTTTGGAAAGACTAACTTGTTCATGATCATAGGAGTAGAAAGAGTTAAAGCCGGTATTTGAATCCAGGTCTTCTTGCTTAAAGTTTGTGTGTGTGTGTGTGTGTGTGTGTGTGTTTTCCTAGATGACATTTTTTGCAAATTCCTACCCTAAATAACTGACATTAGAGTAATACCTTCAGCATTTCCTGCTCAAGTATTCTCTACCTGATTTGTATTTACAAAATAAATGGTGACCTACTCACAGAGAAGCACCTGTATGCATAGCATAACATGGTGTTTGTGGGACTAAAAGAAAGAAACCTTCTTTTGGCAGAATACCTCGGATTCTGTCCTAATGTACCTCAAGGATGAGTTTAGATTGGAAACAAATGTACTGAGTTTTGTTCCATCTCTTTAATTCCATTTGGCATTTGTTATATTTAATATGTTTGAGGTATAAAACATCTCCTTAGAACAAAAATTCATTATGACATTATCTATTTGTAGAGCCTATGTAAGCAGAACAATACCTCCTGGGCCATCTTTCAGAACGACTGAATAATTGCATTGTTTCTCACAAGCTCTTATCTTAAAAATACCACCCTTTTTCCAAAGCTGCAATGAGAAGTAGAAACACATATGCATACATAAGGAAGTAATATCTATTTTTGATCCAGCTTTTTTTTTTCTGACATGAAGGGGTACAAGAGCTGGTAAGCATAACCTTACTCATTAAGAATGACTGGAAGGAGAAGCACATAATTGTCACATTTGCATTTTAGGATAAAATCTCACAGATATGGGATAAATAGACACTGAAACTAACACGTATTGGCCATCAACTCTATATCAGTCCCATATTATGAAGTTTATATTCATTATCTCAGTTAAACCACTGAAGTACTAGAAATAAGATAGTCATTGTCATCTCTGCTTAACAAATAAAAACTAAGGCTTGGAGAAATTAATTTTGCCTAAGTTTACACAATTAGAAAATAATAGAGGTGAGTTTTAGATCACAGATGTGTCTAACATTAAAATCTGTTCTCTTTCCACTAAACTATTGCCTTTCAAGTTAAACTCCTAAGTCTGGTAAGAATGAACCAAATATCTTTAAAATATAAGAAATTATAGAAAAAAATTATCTAAGATACTTGGGGTTATTCTAGGGAATGTATAAGCTCTTCCAAAATGGATACATTTTCCTCCAAGAATAAAACAATCACCGTTTGAAGTTAGCACATTGTATGCAAACATCTGCTGCAAAATTAGTTCCCAAAAGAGCTTGAAAATAGATTGCACATTTTTAGAGTAGACTACACTTCATGTTCTTATTTATCCTATTGATGCAATTAGCTAACATCTTTTGTGAAACATGATATCAAATAAAATGAAGGTCAATACATTGTAGTAATGACAAATCTTGTTAAGCATTAAAATTCAACAAGACGTTTTAAGACCAATAACTCCATTAATACCACTTTGCCTATATATTCACTTGAATGCTCATTGGTAAGGGTCTGCCTACCTAGCAGCCCCAAATCTGTCTTATTGCAAAGATACTGAATTTGAAAGATCAATACTTTGTGTGTGTCTGTATGTGTGTGTTTAAATGTGTGTATAATGATGACAGATGTATTTCAAAATGGCAGAAAAAGTTAATGAGGAAATTACTGCCCTCTACATTTATAATTTATTGCAATGAGAGATATGTTTAAAAAACTAATAAAAAGAGGGGATATATATATACGTATAGCTGATTCACTTTGCTCTACAGTAGAAACTAACACAACATTGTAAAGCAACTATACTCCAATACAAATTTAAAAAAAAATAAAATAAAGAAATGCTCAAATTCAAGATGAGCATCTCCATGAATCAGAAAGAGAATGGAAACACGAGGAGGTAAACTCAGTGTGAAGTCATATATTTCCTGGATCTGGAATTGGAAATAGTGGTGGCCTTGAGTTCTACTACCAGAATTAAGAACATTCTCATATAACGTGACCAAAGCCAGGCTTAAAGGTTAAAAAAAAAAAAAAAAAAAAAAAAAAGAGCTTGAGGACTTCCCTGGTCGCCTGCTCTCCTAATGCAGGGGGCCAGATAATGTCTATCAGGGCTAAAGGGTAGCAGGGGAGACCTGACCAGGATACCAACTTTTTACTTTAAACTCTTTCCAAACTCCCCCTTGCTTTTAGCTCAGTTTCCCTGTATCTTTTCTGGTGCCTGTTGCCTCCAAGTCCTAATCTTTTCAGAAATGAGTGGGGGGAACCAGGTGCTGTATTCTCACAGGGTCACCCATATTCAGTTGAGTCAGTCACATTCCTTCATCTGCTTTCTGTCCACCTAAAGTATACTAAAGCCTTTCATCTGTTGAACCCTTCCTTTCCCCATTTTTTCTATACCAGTGAGTATGTATACATCCATCCATCCATACATACATACATATGTATGTATATATACATACATACATAAGTATACATATATATGTGTGTATATAGATACTTTATTTGTAACTATGTTTTAGTGGAATTTGACAAGGAGAGACAATACATATTTGATCTATAAATTCGTTAGAACACTTAAAAGTCTGGACCCATGAGAAACAGGTTTGATTGATATACATTTGGGTGTATCCCACACATTTGGGTGACATCCAACACATTTTTACGCAGAAGAGAACTCAGGCTGCTGCTGCTGCTCAGAACCCCCAACTCCACCAGGAACTGAGAACCCCCCCCCAAGACTGAAACTAACCAGAATAAATAACTGGAAAAGAGGGTTTAAGGATTTTAATTTCTTAGGATTTGGAGCTGCTAGAGCAAAATTAAATTTCTGGTTTTTAATTCTTCCTTGATAATTTAATAATTGAGAAGAGTTCATATTGTTCAAAATCGGGTTTTTTATGAAAAAAATTCATAGTAATTTTATGGAGTCACTTGTGTTCATTGAGTAACCTCTACTGAGTTATATTTAATACAATGGTAGGGAAACATTTGAAGTAGGAATCATGATAGTGATGAGATAACAACATTGGGGTATAGGGTAATCTTTTAGTTAACTTAATTAATGCATGACCCAGACCCATTTCAGAATCCTGAGTGTGTAAGGGCAAGGGGCAAAAAATGAACTCATATTAGTCCCAGGAATGTAGATAAAGATGTGATGTTCTATATTGAAAAAGTGACCCTTGAAGTTGGGAGCTGATTTTCTCCCTTGAGGGACACTGCTCTACCCTCAAATTATGGGGAAAAAAGAAATTGCAGGCTGTAGGAAGTATTATGTAATTTGGACATAGACTACATTGGTTTAAATTTCAGCTCAGACACTTACTAGCAGTGTGACCTTGAGCAAGTTACTTACCCTTTCTATGCCTCCAATTATTCATCATTGAAATGGAAATATCATGTAGAGTTTTGTAAGTATTAACTATTTCAATAAATACAAAGGTTTTTAGAAGGGACGTTGGCACATTGCAAACACTATATAAATATTACCCACATGTTGACTTTCTCTCCACAGTCCTACCATGGTCCTTTAGGAAATTTGGGACTGTAGCCTTGTCTCAAATTGATCTTTTTTGACAGACAAGCTTAGAGAAGGGCTCTATACAAAAGGAACCCAGCCAGCATTTCCCCCTCTCTCAGAGCAGCCTGTCTTTAGGATGCAAGGATTCTGTTTCGCTTCCTGTGGCACAGTGTACCCTGGATGTGGGGGGAAATGCAGTTCTAGGAGGATAAATTTAATTCCAGGGGAAATAATAACCAGCCACAGGGCAGTCTGTATTCTCCAACTCAGTTTCACCAGTAGAGAGTTATATACTTTGATCACCCCTCTGTTTGATATCAGTCTCTCTCAACTGATTCTGCTCTTGGTGGTGGGGTGGCATGGAGAATGAGTGTGATTAGTCATCATACTTCAGTGTTCAAATAACATGTTCATTTAATATTCTATTGATAATCTTTTTACATTCCATAAGAGAGAGCTTATAAGGACAGAATGTATATTTAATAGAATCATTAATATATACATAGATTTAGATTTTTTTAATATTAGGAGATAATTAAAAGCTCTGAAAGTATACATCAATTGGGTATTAAAATATAATTTTGAACATCTTGTCAACCAAAGACAAATGCTGACTTCTCGGTCATTGATCTGATAAAAGAGAAAGCACTAATGAAGATAAACATCACTCTTTTATATGTAATTTTGAAAACAAATTGTTACCAACAAACCCTAAGGAACATAGTGGTTGTATTCCTGATTATGTTGTATAAAGCTGATATGTATGCTGGAATTCACTATATGAATTTAATTTTGTGTACCATTAAAAAAAATCCATGTATGGTTTCTGAAGTAAATGTAGTCAAAAATAAATTTATGGCTGTGCAAATAAAATATTGATGCTTCAGATGTCAATGTCAAATAATGTCAAAAGACATATGAAAGAATGTTCTTAAAAACTTTATTTATATAGGTAAAAACAGGAACGTGTAACCAATTGCCCATCAAGTGTAGAATGAATAAACAAATTGTATTCTATTTAATCAAAAAAATAATACATAGCAATGAAATACTACACTGCCATAAAAAAGAACCCAAAACAAGGCAGTAGAAAATAAGAAAAATTAAAATGAGTCATGGAAAAGCAATTATAACACATTTTTGAAAATGTGGAGATAAATATCACAGGACACAGCTAGAAGAAGTAAATGCAGCTGCCTGAAGGAATTAGGACTAAAGGAGAGGAAGGAGTGAGGCAGCTAATTACAATTTCAAACACAGGCTCTCTTCACCTTGCACAGTAGTTCAGGACCATGAAAATGACCGTGTAATCCAAAACTGTGCAAAGCAATGTTAACCAATGGGAAAAATCATAATTGCTCTTTAACCTTAAAAAATTTTTGTCAAAATATTAAAAACTCTGTCATAAATATATAGGAAAATGAAAAAAATAATAAAACTATTTATTTAATAAATACAGATGTGTTTATTATAACTTTATAAACTTACAGTATTTTAATTAATTTTTAAAACACAATTTAAATAATGTATCTACAATTATATTATTATAATATAATCATAAAAATTTTTAATTTATAAATTTATTAATAAATAATAAAATACTCATTAAGTATTTATTTAAATATCACACTAAATATGTATTTATTTAGTACAGTGTAATTTAAAATATTAGGAAACTTGAGAATTAAAGTGTTTTATATCTGTGTAAAAAACTTACCAAGATTAATTTGAACAGTGCTTACCTTTTCCTTCTCATCACTGTAACTTACAATATAGAGCAAGTATCTTTCCAGTGCCTGGGTAAATTGCCATACTCCAGTCTAATTCTGGATCAGCTTCTAACATTGTATCCTTTATGCTTTAATATTATGAAGTATGTCTGAGAGGCCTTTTAATGGGAGGTTTTCTGTAGGTGTCACTTTCTCTGAGAGGCCTGTATCCTTTTCGCCACAACCACATTCCTCATCTATGATGAAAAGTTGACCTTTACTGAGTTCCTCTGACTGCATGTCTAGAGGCTCTCAGAGGGCGGCAGCGTCAACATTCTCACAGTCTGTTGTTTCTTCTATAACTCCATTTATGCTAGATTCAAGTTCCATGTCTCCCATCATCCCTCTTCACTTCTTTGCTGCACTTTCATCTTTGGCCAATTCCCTCTTTAGGTTATCCTTTTTTTTTTTTTTTTTTTTTTGCTGTTAAACATTTATTGAAAGTTTATTACATGCCATGCATGGACTTTATGTAAATAATCTTGATGGATGGGAATACATCAGTTTTGGAGAATATAAGTAATATGTGTAACAACCAGAGTGGAATATATCCTTGGAATATAATCCTTGACATTTTGTAGCTTCTAGTCAAAGATAGCCTGACAGCTAATAATATACAATTATAAGCAAACAAAAATTCATTTTATCTAAATATCATAGGAAAAGGGATGATTATGTAGGGCTGACTTCATGGTATGCAAACTGTGTAGTCACATAGGGACCTGCACTCAGAAGACCCTGAGATTTTTTTTTAATATTTATTGGAGTATAATTGCCTCACAATACTGTGTTAGTTTCTGTTGTACACCAAAGTGAATCAGCCATATATGCATACATATCCCCATATCCCCATATCCCCTCCCTCTTGCGTCTCCCTCCCACCCTCCCTAACCTACCCCCTCTAGGTCATCGCAAACCACTGAGCTGATCTCCCTGTGCTATGCTGCTGCTTCCCAGTAGCTAACTATTTTACATTCAGTAGTGTATATATGTCCATGCCACTCTTTCACTTCATCCCAGCTTACCCTTCCCCCGCCCAGCAGCCACATAGCATAGGGATATCAGCTCGGTGCTTTGTGACCACCTAGAGGGGTGGGATAGGGAGGGTGGGAGGGAGATGCAAGAGGGAGGAGATATGGGGATATATGTATATGTATGGCTGATTCATTTTGTTATAAAGCAGAAACTAACACACCATTGTAAAGCAATTATACTTCAATAAAGATGTTAAAAAATATGAATTATTTATAATACATTTAAATATATACATTTTAATTTCTTTTTATTGTTTTTACTAGATACATAGGTTTCCAGGGAGAGCCAAAGTAAACTTATACCAAAACAAAGAGAAAATATATCTATAGTTTAAATTAAAGAGAAAGAAAAGCTGTGGGAATGAACATGTGATTCTTTCTTTTAAATGTTAAGATAAAGACTTTTGTATAGACTTGTATTTTAAAAATATATTCCATATTCTATGATTTTTTTCTTTTATTGTCTGTGTAGATTTTCTGTACTTTGATCTAGATTTTTGCCCTCTCTTTTAAGATCAGCAACAAATATTTGCACTTGTGCATTTCCTTAATTTCCAAAGAGCTATTTGTGTGTATTCTGTAGTGAAAATTGGCTGGATATGTGGGCTGGGCCCTACTATGATAACTGTGGTGCTATTTCCTGATTCATTTGGGAAGTTTGGGGAGACATAAGAATGGAGCAGGTAGACAGTAGTATCAACTTCAACATTTATTTCTCTTCAGATGCAACTTATTATACCTTTTGGAGCAAGCATATTAAAAGAGGGCACAGTCATAGAATACTGTAGGTGAAAAGAAGTGTAGCAGTCCTCTTGTTCAATCCTATCATTTTACTGATGAGGAAGCTGGACTCTGAGCAATTATGAGCTTTTCCTGAAGTTAGTAGTTTAGGCAGGACTACAACCCAGTCATTTGATTCCTACATCACTGAGCTTTCTACCACATCATGCTTCTATAGGTTAGCAACAAATATAGGCCCAAAGATTATTTTAAAATAGTCTACAAGGCACAGTAAGTTCATTACTGAAAAAATTATCTCCAAATAGATTTCCTTTAATGAGAAATAATTCATAACAAATAAGACTATAATAACTTAAAACTCTTTGGATAATTGCCTCATGCATCTCCCAGACACCTTAAACTATGTCTGTTGATGTAAAACACATCAAATTAAAATCCAATTGAATTGGTCCCTCAGATAACTACAATAATTACACAGGTTCAGTTTGCCTGATCAGTTGAGTGAAGATGAATTGCTGAAGAGAGCCAGATAATTTGCCTGAGAAATGGATTCACTTATAGATGTGGTCATGGTGAAAAGACAGTCTTTTAAAAGTCTATTTTAAGTTCCTAGAAACTTTTTGTAGTCAAAGACCAATATTTACTTGTATTATATATGTGTTATTATATATAATATATGTATATATTCAATATAATATATATCTATGTATTCCAAACTCCTTTGAAAAATGAAGATTATATCATGATTGATTGCCAGTTGCAGAAATGTATTTATAATTAATCTTGCACGTTTACTTGTGAACAATTTGCGTTTGGAAGTGGTAAGGGCATAAGACCAAATGGATACATATTTTGTATATCTTTCTTTTGTCTTATAACTAAAATAAGACAGAATCTTAGCAGGTTAGAGGCAGAAAGAACCTTTGTTCTTCCTGAACCCAGATGAGAACTCATATCTCATTATTCCCAGCTAAGTACTCTTTCCACTGTATTCTGTGAGTTGTTGCTCCTCTTTCATGAATACGCTGATTGATCAGACAGTAAAACAATTAGGTCTTTAATCTACTGTTCTGTCTTACCATGGTGTCCTATCCAAAAAAAAAAAAAAAAAAAAGACAATTTAATAGCCAAAAAGACTGAACAGGTATTTAAATTCTAGTTGCAGTTTAAATGAAAATCCTCTTTAGAGCTCCATTCACTCACAGTGTAACACTTCTTAAGTCTTCTTTTTACCCATCTATCTCCCCCAAGTTCCCTTCAGTAGAGCTCAGTTGTCAATTGCTTCACCTATCATTTAACCATCCTCCATTTTAAAATCCAGCACACAAGGACTTTTGTATTCTCATCACTTCTCTCTTGACTTATGGTCCTTTCTTCTACAGAGTTACCATGCCCTTCCCAATGTAAATCCATCCAGCTAGTACTACCTCTTATGCCACTTTGCACAAGTTCAGAAACCAATGCATAATGATAAAAGCAATTTTTGCTTTGTTTTGTATTCTCAAACAGAAGAGTTGAGGCTGTGAATGTTCAACACTGATGCCTTTTCGTTCACATATCTTTTTGACAATTCAAGTCCTTATCATGGAATGAGGCAAAATATGCATCCATATATGAATTACATGATTCTACACTTTTTTGTTTTTGTTGTTGTTTTGGTTTTTTTGCGGTACGCGGGCCTCTCACTGCTGTGGCCTTTCCCATTGTGGAGCACAGGCTCCGGAAGCGCAGGCTCAGTGGCCATGGCTCATGGGCCCAGCTGCTCCGCAGCATGTGGGATCCTCCCGGACCGGGGCACGAACCCGTGTCCCCTGCATCGGCAGGCGGACTCTCAACCACTGCGCCACCAGGGAAGCCCCATGATTCTACATTTTATTTGACATTTTTGTGTTTCCATGTTTCTTCTTTCATATGTTTATTCCTCAGTATTTATACCTACACCCAGTAAACCTTGTGTGAAGAAAGCAGGGCCTGAATGAGTTCTGTAGAACAAGGTAAAATATAAATCCATATGTAAGTAAATATGATTATACATTTGAGTTTCTGTATCTCCATTCTTAATTCTGTTTATCTCTGTGTAGCTACATCTATGCTCAGAAAACCTACTTGAAGAAAGTAATAGAGTAGATGAGGACTGTAAAATTAGTCACTTCGTTTTTATTTGCACAAATGACAACACTAAAATTACTATGTGATATCATTGAATGTAGCAAAGATAAATATAATTTATTCAAATATGTGATTTGAGATAGACACCAAAAAAAGATTAACAACACACCAGAAATGATTGGTTGTGTTTTTCTACCACCGTAAGTCTATTATTTTACGTATCAAAAAAAAGCTTCATTACATAAACTTTAAAAAAAAATCTGGAGTTCAAATTGATATTATTGTTATCACACTGTCTCATACTGTATTTAACTAAATAAATGACCACAAAAATATCTCTCATATTGCTAGCTCTTCTTAAGTGGGACAGTGATAAGATGAAGACTATGTTCCTTTGCCTCGAATTTCATCAGAGCTTATGACTGCTCTGACACATAGAGGGAAGTAGTGATGCTATATGACTTCTAAATCTAGGACATCAAAGGGATATAGTTTCCTCCTTGCTCTCTCTTGTTACATACATCTTTGGATCCTGGAGGCCCCAAAGAAGTCTGACTTTCCTGAGGCTGCTATGCTAGAGAGACCATTTGGAGAGATTACAGTGAGATAGAAATTCTCAACTGCTGTTCTAGCTTTTGCATTTTCCCAGCTCAAGTGTATAAAGTACAAGAGTGAATAATGCTTCAGATGACCTCAGCCCCAGCCACAATCTGTGGAAATTAAACAAAATACTCTTAAACAATCAATGAACCAAGGAAGAAGTCACAAAGGAAATTAGAAAACATACCTTGAGATAAATGAAAGAAAAACATAAAATACAGAAATATATGGGTTGTAGCAAAAGCAGTGCTTAGAGGGAAATTTATAGCTGTTAAGTGCCTACATTAAAAAAGAAGAAAGATCTAAAATCAGTTATCTAACTCTGTACCTTGAGGAGCTAGAAAAAGAATGGAAAAACTACATCCAAAGCTAGCAGAAGGAAATAATAAAGATTAAAGCAGACCTAAATGAATAAAACGTAGAAAAACAACATAGAAAATCAACAAAACCAAAAATTGTTTCTTTGAAAGGTGAACAGATTTGACAAATAGTTAGCTAGACAGACAAAGAAAAAAAAGAGATAAGATACAAATAAATAAAATCAGAAATAAAAGTGGGGGTATTACTAATGACATTGCAGAAAACCCAAAACGGTTATGAGAATACAGTGAACAATTGTATGCCAGCAAATTTGATAACTTAGATGAAATAGATGAATTCCTGGAAACATACAGTTACCTAAACTTACTCAAGAAGAAATATAAAACCTCAATAAACCTAATAATAAATACATTGATTCAGTAATCAAAAACCTCACAACAAAGAAAAGTCCAGCACCGGCTGGCTTCACTGGTGAATTCTAACTAATATTAAAGAAGAATTAGCACTAATACTTTTCAAATTCTTCCCAAATATAGAAGATTAAGGAAAAAATTTTAACTCATTCTGTGAGGCCTACATTGCCCTGATATCAAGCCAGATAAAAATATCAAAATAAAAGACTATTACAGATCAATATTTTTTATGTATATAGATGCAAAAAATCATTAACAAAATATTAGCAAGGTGAATCCAAAAGCATAGTAAAGGATTATACAGCACAACCAAGTAGGATTTATCCCAGAATGCAAGGGCTTTTGAACATAAAAGAAAATCAATCAATATAATATCCCATATTTTAAAAAACATAGTCTATTGCAATTGACACCGAAGAGGCATTTAACAAAATACATCATCCTTTCATGATATAAGCATTAAGAAAACTAAGGAATCTTCCTCAACACGATGAGGGACACATATGAAAAATCCACAACTAGCATCATATTAGTGATGAAAAATGAAAGCTTTGTCTCTAAGATCAGGAACAAGACAAGAATGCCACTTTCACCATTGCTATTTTGTTTTTAATAAATTTATTTATTTATTTATTTTTGGTTGCTTTGGGTCTTCGTTGCTACATGTGGGCTTTTTCTGGTTGCAGCAAGAAGGGGCTACTCTCTGTTGTGGTGCGCAGGCTTCTCATTGAGCTGGCTTCTCTTGTTGAGGAGCACGGGCTCTAGGCGAGCAGGCTCAGTAGTTGTGGCTCACAGGCTCTAGAGTGCAGGCTCAGTAGTTGTGGTGCACAGGCTTAGTTGCCCCGCAATATGTGGGATCTTCCCAGACCAGGGATCGAACCCATGTTCCCTGCACTGGCAGGCGAATTCTTAACCACTGTGCCACCAGGGAAGCCCCACCATTGCTATTTAATATCATACCAGAAGCTCTAGCCAGAGCAATTAGTTAAGAACAGGAAATTAAAAGTTTGTAAATTTCAAAAGAGTTAGTAAAGCTCTCTCTATTCAGATATGACATAGTCCTATACAGGCGTACCTCATTTTATTGCACTTCACTTTATTGTGCTTCACAGATATTACAATTTTTATAGATTGAAGTTTTGTGGCAACACTGCATCAAGCTAGTCCATCAGTGCCATTTTCCCAACAGCATTTGCGGATTTGTGTTTCTTTGTCACATTTTGGTAATTCTTGCAATATTTCAATTTTTTTCATTATTATAGTATTTGTTATGGTGATCTGTGATCAGTGATCTTTGATGTTACTGTTGTTGTTGTGGGGCATCACAAACTACACCCATACAGGACGGCAAAGTTAATCAATGAATGTTATGTGTGTTCTGACTGCTTTACCAACCAGCTCTTCCTTCAACTCTCTCCCTCTCCTCAGACCTCTCTGTTCTCTAAGATATAACAACATTGATATTCAGCCAATTAATAACCTGACAGTGGACTCTACATGTTCAAGTGAAAGGAAGAGTCACATGTCTCTCACTTTAAATCTGACTAATACACACCAGGTCCAGGATTCTCTGTTTCAGAACACTTTTCACTCCAGTAAAATTTGACTAGTCAGTATATTTATCTACTAGTTCTCTAGTTTAATATCTGCCAAGAGGATTCTAACAACAATTAAGGTACAGTGATAGCAATTAAGAAGAAAAAGCTTTATCTTTATCTTCATATCTCCCTTGATGAGTATTATGCTTTGCTAGAAGGTAGCTTTTATTTCAAGGATAGATAATAGAGAGTATAAATAATAATATCTGCAACATTAAAGGAAAATAGTATGCAGGGTTAACATACTTTTGAGGAAGTATTTCAGGATACAGACATAAAATTTAGACTGCATCAGTTCTTGTGTTCTCAATAAAATTTAAGAAAATATGACCTCTAAGATATGAGAAATGAACAAAGAATTTATAAGACTACAGTTTGAAATGAGAAAAAGTTATGAGAGGCAGATGTGAATAAACAGCTGATGAAAATGTTACAGTAGCTTATAAAATTAAAAATAAAAGGGCAGAAGTAAAATATGTATGAGAACAAATAAAGACAGAGAAGCACTACAGAAAATTAAATTAGTGATGAGCAAGGTGAACTTGAGATACTCCTTAAGGAAATGCAGAGGAAATGAAGGCGATGAAACATGATATTAAAAAGTTTTGGTGTTAATGCGAAGTAGATGCTTTGAGAACCTCTGCCCACTCCCCCCAAAATGGAATTACATTTTGGATAGGACACATTTAAAACATTTATTTCTAGGTTCACAATTCTACTCAGACCTTCAAAAAGTAGGAGAATTGTTTTGGGAATAGTAAGCAACAGAAATTCCAAGAGACAGGTTTGTGCTGAGGACAATTGCCTGTAGCAACATTACCATGGGGATACCAAACCTTGAGCCAACTGAAAGGCTGGCCTTCTTCCTGGTTGTATCTCTCTCTAGATGGGCAGCAGTTCCAGCCAGACACCAACATGCTCAATGAAGATAGTCCCCTCTGATTCTATATCTGAGGGTACCCCTTCATCTTATTTCTACTGAGGTAGTCTCTCTTTGGAAGGAAGCTCTCTTGGATAAGATCCCTTTAAAATGGCCTGTAGACTGCTCCCTGCTGCATGGCTCTCAGTATCCAAAGCAAAGACACATGTTGCCTTGCTTCTAGTGGAAGCTGAGCTGACTCCCATGGAAACTTCTCTTTCCCTCTCCCATAAGTGCCCGCCACAACTTTTGCCTTTAAATATCTGAGGATGAGATAAATATCTATCCCCTGTATTCCTCCAGACTGCAAGGGATATATCTCAAGTTCTCTGAGTGACCCTATTAAAACCCTTCTCAACTGCTTTGGAAGTGAGAATAAAATACCCTCTCCCCTTTCTCCAGAGGGTATGAGGGAAATACCTCAACTCACTCAAAATTTGACCCCTAAAAAACCTTCTCTAAGAAGAGTTGTGACTCCTTTGCTCTCCTAGCCTAGAGGTAGATGAGTGTCACAAAACTATTGTGCATCATTCTTGCAAGTCCGGCATATGTGGTCTAACACTTCTCTGAGTGGTGTAATTAACTGGTCTTTATTGTTTTCTTTCTGACTTTGGGGTCATTATGAAACATAGACAGAAAAAAACTAGTTTTTTTTTTTTTTTTCTTTTATGTAGAAGTTCAACTGAAGACTTGAAGATGTAGCACCTATTGGGTTGCAACTCAGAGTTTTTAGAAACTGTCCCAGGGAAAACAGTAAACTCAAAGACAACTCTCAACAAAACTGAAATACGTTAGCCTGGTTCTGTTTACATCAATTTGCCAAAATGACACTATTTAATATTATTAGGTGTTTCAATATAATAATGCGACTATCTTTTTAAAACACAAATATATTGATACATCTCTAACTTCACACATCACCAACTGCCTCTCCACACATTTGTTTCTGCTCATTACCATCTATCTAGAAATATAACTATAAGCAACCTATAAACCAGTGGTTCTCAAAATTGGGGAGCCTTTAAAGTATGCCAATACCCAGGCCCCCACCCTAGACTGATTAAAGGAGTATCTCTGGTGATTGAAATTAGTCTTAGGCCATTTTAAAAGCTCCCCAGCTGATTCTAATTTTCATTTAGCGTTGAGAACTGCTGCTATAAGCTCTCAAAGCTGGGATACCACTTAGAGCTAATCTTCATTCAATCTTTCTATATCCTTATAGGAAGGATTAGCTACTTCTTTCTTAAGTGATTCTGGCTCTTCTCTTGACCTCCTCAACCCAGATGGGGCCATGGTTCAGTAAAATACGTAAGCATTAGTGGACAAAGAGGGAAGGAGCCCAGCTACCTGGCTCCTGGTGCTTCTGCCTTTTCACCTGCAGATTTACTTTTGACCCCTGCAGGAGAAGAGGGAGGAGGGAAACTAGATTAATCTTTCTGACTTTTTGCTAGTGGGATATGAATGCCTTTCCTATCTGAGCTGTGTAAAAAGAAAAAACAAAAGAAACCCCCCCCCCCAAAATAGATGTATGCTAGAGCCAGGTCATAACAGCTCAGCAGAGACAATTGTTAGATTTTTAGGAATTTGGGGAGCCAGCTGTTGTCCCATTGGTAGCTTGAAATTGTCCAGGATAGGAACATTTATACCATAGACATCAGCAAATGATACAAATCAGAGCTTCCTCCTTTCCTTCCCCCAGAGAATTAACTGTCAGACATTTACCAGCAAAGCACTGGATGAAAGTATTGAAAAAGTGCTTCCCAAAACTTGCCCTACTCTCTCATTCAGTATTTTCTCTTCCATTAAATAAACTAAAAACATAAACTTATCTTAAATAACACAAATGCTCAACAAGACCAGAGAGCCATAAATAAATAAATAAATAAATAAATAAATAAATAAATAAATAAATAAATAAATAAATAAATAAATAAATAAATAAATATTCTGACCTTGACTTTAATGCTTCATCACTCCTATGATTTCCCATATCCAGCAAACTTCATGAAGCTGCTATGCTCATGTCCTCCTGCCTACATCTTCCTCTCTGTATTATATACCTACTCCTTCTGTCTCTACATGTCTCATATGTTCAGTTTGCAAAAGCCTACCCAATGATCCCCACTTTCCTGGCCCCGTCTTATTGGCTAGTGCTCCACGATTGAGAACTCCATTATGAACTGTACCTCCATGTCCTTTGTTCCACTTTCCAGCCCCCATTAAAATGTGTCATTCCTGTGATCCCTTATTCCTTCAAGGACTTATGCTGTGCTACTTACCTTTCTAACTGAGGACTTCATGGAGCAGTCAGTGTCTCATCCAAAACATCCATCTGAAGACTGAGAACTTCAAACAAAATTGTAGAAGAATGTTTGAGCAATTTGAAGATGAACAGTCACTTGGCAGTGCTCATAAAATCATACCCAGAGTGGAAAATCCCTCTTCATCTTTCTTTAAGGGAAATTCTTGGTAAACCCCCAACTGAAATGGCAGGATCTTTGTTAAAATTAACTCTTGCCTGTAAATATTTTCGCTAGTTTATCTAACTGCATCTGTAGCAGTATATTCAGCTCTTGTGCTTGGCATATGATAGGAGAGAGAAAGTGGAATCTTGTTAGGTGACCTCACCCAGTCCCCACTCAGCACATGCATTAGACTGTGCTTAAAAACGTCTCAGAGGTTTAAGTCTTCTTTTTTTTAATTGTGCACTCAGCTGATATGATACTGTAGACCCAGTCCCCTTTGATTTAGAAAGACTCGTTCATGATATGAGAAAATACTTAGGATATAGTAAATGAATTAATAAAAATAGTGTTGAAAATTGTTCTTTGCAATCATAACTTAAAAACCTGCAGGAGGAGCAGGCATTATCTCTGGATGGTGTGATTATAGGTGAATGATGTTTACTCTCTACTTTGCTTCTAAACACTGACATAGTATATATGCATAAATGTCTTTCTGTTGAAAAATATGTTTAAGAAATTATGAAGAGGCCATAAAATTCCTCATCATGGGCTCTTCATAATCTATTTAACAGGACTTATAAAATAAGTCAAGATTAGCCATGCAAGAAATGAGCTGAGCTTTACAAATCAGGGGAATACTTGTCATCTGAAATTTTTTCTATCAGCTCATTAATACCCGATATATTTTTAATAAAGGGCCAGTTATTTTGTTCTCTGTTTATAGCAACTAATGTCTAATAACAGTCCTGCAGAGAGTCAAATAATAAATAGCATATGCATAAGGAGGTATAAAGAGTCTATTCTGAGTACCAGGAGGAATTAAGTTCCTCTTACTCTTTCCTCAACTCCCAAAAAAGATCTATAGATGCCACAAGAAATTAAATCAACATAGAGGATTCCCATTCTCAATAAGCTAGCCCTGTGACAAGCAGTACTTCAAAATCCAGACCAAGAGAGGGTTAATATTCCCTCTCTTCACATCCCCACATCTCCCAGTTCCCTGTGTGCAGGTTTTCGTTCTAAACAATATTTCTAGCTCTTTTTTTTTTTTTTCTTTCCTGTGCAAAGGCCACCTTATCTTTCTGGAATGCGTTTCATTGTCTATCTTTCTAAAATTTTAACTATGATGTTCCATCTGCTGTCACTGAACTGGAATGTCCCTAAAATATAAATGTAGAATGATTCCCACTGGGAATTGCCTGAAAGGATCGTTTGCCTGATAAACAGCAAATTGCAAAATGGATTTTAACTTCTTTCAATTAACAATGGCAACAGCAACAACCGAAAAAAAAAAAAAAAAAAAAAAGAAGAAGGAAGGAAAGGGGAGACAATGGTTTGCTCAGCTTGCATTGCAAGCATGTCTGAATCCTCTTATTCTTTATCCATGGAGTGAAGGTGCTTGTTGAAGGAGCCATAATACTTAACTCTGATAGTAGAATTGCTTGCAATTTTGCTGGGCTGGGGGGTTGGGAAGAAAGAAACAAAGGGATCTGCCACATTTCTGCTTCCTATAAGGAAGGATCTCAGAATACCTAAAAGATCCCCCATTTGAAGTATTTCCTTATACAATTTTTATAACTAGATGTTTTGCCTGCCAACATGCTTGACAGAGAGGGAAGTGCTCCCTCCCTCTTTCGTGGGAAAGTAGTAAAACAACTTGGAATGCTTCAGGAATGTAAAAGACTAGATCATTTATTCAACAAGTATTTATTGAGTGCCTACCATGTGCCAGAGCCTCTGTTAAGCACTGGATAAATTAAAGTATAAATGTCTTCAGGACTATTTCTGTTTTGTAAATAGGTTCATTTGTATCTTTTTTTTTAGATTCTACATAAAAGCAGTATCATATGATATTTGTCCTTCTTTGTCTGGCTTACTTCACTTAGTGTGATAATCTCTAGGTCCATCCATGTTGCTGCAAATGGCATTATTTCATTCTGTTTTATGGCTGAGTAATATTCCATTGTGTATATATATGTATATACCACATCTTTATCCATTCATCTGTCTATAGACATTTAGGTTGTTTCCACGTCTTGGCTATTGTGAACAGCACTGCAGTGAACATTGGGGTGCATGTATCTTTTCAAATTACGGTTTTCTCCAGATATATGCCCAGGAGTGGGATTTCTGGATCATATTATAGCTCTATTTTTATTTTTTTAAGGAACCTCCATACTGTTCTCCATAGTGGCTCTACCAATTTACATTCCCACCAACAGTGTAGGAGGGTTCCGTTTTCTCCGCACCCTCTCCAGCATTTATTATTTGGAGACTTTTTGATGATGGGCATTCTGACTGGTGTGAGGTGATACCTAATTGTAGTTTTGATTTGCATTTCTCTAATAATTAGGGATGTTGATCATCTTTTCATGTGCCTATTGTCCATCTGTATGTCTTCTTTGGAGAATTGTCTATTTAGGTGCCCATTTTTGATTGGGTTGTTTGTTTGATATTAAGCTGTATAAGCAGTTTGTATATTTTGGAAATTAATCTCTTGTCAGTCACATCATTTGCAAATATTTTCTCCCATTCTTTAGGTTGTCTTTTCATTTGGCTTATGGTTTCCTTTGCCGTTCAAAAGCTTTTAAGTTTAATTAGGTCCCATTTGTTTATTTTTGTTTCTATTTCCATTATTCTAGGAGATGGATCCAAAAAGATATTGCTGAGATTTACGTCAAAGAGTGTTCTGCTTATGTTTTCCTCTAGGAGTTTTCTAGTATCTACTCTTACATTTAGGTCTTTAATCCATTTTGTGTTTATTTTTGTATATGGTGTTAGAGAATGTTCTAATTTCATTCTTTTATATATAGCAGTCCAGTTTTCCCAGCACTGTATATTGAAGAGACTGTCATTTCTCTATTGTATATTCTTGCCTCCTTTGTTATAGATTAATTGACTATAAGTGGGTGGGTTTATTTCTGGGCTTTGTATACTGTTCCATTGATCTATATAGTTACCAAAGGGTTAAGGGGCAGGAGAGGGATAAATTAGGAGGTTGGGATTAACATATACACACTACTATATATAAAATAGATAACAAACAAGGACCTACTTTATAACACAGGGAACTATACTCAATATTTTGTAATGACATATAAGGGAAAAGAATCTAAGAAAGAATCACTGTGCTGTACACCTGGAACTAATACAACATTGTAAGTCAACTATACTTCAATTAAAATATATATGTATATAAAATAAAAAAAGAAAATGAAATTGATAAAAAATTAGCTCAAGCGTCACAGCTCATCAAATACTATATTTTAAAAATCAGCTCATAAGGAACTCCAAACAAACTTTATCCCATTCATCAAAGAGGATATTTGATTGATTCATGCTGTTCTTTCTTCTTAAATTTTAGATTTCATAAATCTTTTGCCAATAGTTAAAAAAATAAAGTGTATATGGTTCCTGACAATTAAGTTTAATGTCTGGTGGAAGAGACAAATATTTATAAATAATTATGCAAACAAATGCACAATTGCAGCTATGACTATGGCTATGAAGGAATGGTACATGATATATGACAGCCTATAAAAGGATTTGTTCCAGTGATGGGTGCCAAAGTGAAGCATAGCTGTTTGATCTGAGGTCTGAAGGGTGAGTAAGGGATTACTGCACTCATAAGGGAGATAAGGGCTTAAATTACTGCCAGAGGGAAAACCTCTATACCCTGTGCAGAAACCATGTGTTAGGAGGGAGCATCATTGCAAGTACTGGGGCTAGAAGAGAGAGGTCCTGGCTAAGGCAAGAAGAGTGAGAGTGACAGAGGTGGTTGGGGCTCATATTTTTGCCATGTAGACAAATGATAAGGAATTTTGTTTTTGTAATTTTTATCCTGAAATAATTTTAAGTTCATAGAAGAGTTTTAAAGATAATACAAAGAGTTCCTATATTCCCTTTGTTCAGGCTCCCCAAATATTAACATCTTATATCGCCATGGTATATAAAAACTAAAAAACTAACATTGGTACAATATAAATAACTAAACTACACACTTTACTCAGATTTTACCAATTTTTCTACTACTGCTGTCTATTTCAGGACCCAAATCAGGATGCCATGTTGCTTTAATCATCATGTATTTTTAGTATCTTCCAATCGGTGACAGTTTCTTAGTTTTTTCCTTTGCTTTCATGATTGATACTTAAAAAAAAAGTATTTCTTAAGTATTTTGTGGAGTGTTCCCTCTATTTAGTTTTGTCTGTTTTTTTTTTAATAACTGGAATGAGATTATGGATTTGGGGGAAACATACTACAGAAGTGAAGTGTTCTGATCATTATCACATATTAGGAGGTACATGATATCAATAGGACTTAGTACTGATAGTATTAACTTTGATAATTTTGTCAGTGTAGATCTGTGAGAGTTCTCCTTTGTAAACTTACTGTTTTTTTTTTTCCCTTTTCATACTCTATTTATTAGAAGAGAGGCAGTAAGTCCAACCAAAGGGAGAGGTATGAATCTCCACCTCTTGGAGACAGGAATATCAAATAATTTGGGGACATCTGTTAGAACCACCATAGCAATGAATATATGTATATATTTGGGGGAGATACTTTGATGCTGTGCAAATATCCTGTTACTTCTTGAAGTTTCACCCATAAAGTTTAGCATGCCTTGGTGGATCATGCCTGGAGCAGTTATTACTGAGGTGAATTTTTATTTTCCTCATTCCTTCTATATTTAACATTTGGAATTCTCCTGTAAGAAAGATTTGTCCCTTCTCCTCCATTTATTTACTTATTCATTCATTTGCTTATATCAATATGGACTCATGGATATTTATTTTGTTTGGGGGAATTATAAGCCAGTACTGTAATCACTTACTTTGTTGTTCAAACTGTTACAGCTGTAGCCATTGGAGTTCTTTCAGTTTGGTTCCTTTGACTTTTGACATGCACTGGCATTGATTTTTGAGTAATTCCTTGCTGTCTGGCACCAGATATGTTGAGCCAAACTTGCATTTCTGAGAGGAACTCCACTTGTTTGTGACATGTTAGCCTTTTTATATATTGCTGGATTTGACTTTCTAATATTTTAAGGTGGAAAGGAAGTGGTTGTAGCTATAAATGGCAACATGAGGTATCCTTGAGTTGATGACCTGTTCTGCGTCTTGACTGTATCAAAGCCAATGTCCTAATTGGGATATTGTACTACAATTTTCTAAGATATTACCTTTTGGTAATAGATGGATGTTACATAGGGCCTCTCTGTAGTATTTCTTCAAATGGCATGTAAATCTACAGATACCTCAAAATAAAAATTTTTATTAAAAAATATATGACAATTGTACAATGACAGATGGAGGTACAATAGAAATATATTATATTGTAGAATCCTTGCACAATACCTGTGCTGGTGTACATTAGAAAAGTATACTGTAAACCTTAAGGAATCCACTAAGAAAATCAAACAATTATATTTATATATATACATACACACATACACGCATATGTCTATACATCTCCAATAAAAAATATGAAATGAATTCATAAAATATAATCAAATTAAAAAGAAAATGAGGAACAGGGAATGAGGAACAGTTGAAAAAATAGAAAACAATTATCGAGTTGCTAGAATTTAACCCTGAAAATAAATCATTAATGTAAATAATCTAAACTCATCAATCAAAAGGCAGAGATTTTCAGACTGAATAAATAAGCTAGATTTCACCATAGTCTACAAAAAGTTCACTTAAATATAAATGTAAATAATATTTTTATATTTGTAAGTATATATATAAAATAAAAATTTAGAATACTTTAAAAATTATTAAAAATAAAAAGATGAAAATATACACCATGCTAATATTAATTTCAAAAAAGCTAGTCCAGTTTTGTTAATTTCAAAGTATAACTCAGAACAAGGAATATTACCAGTGATAAAGGGTATAATTTTATAATAATAAAGCCCTCTATTTATGAGTAGGACATAACAATTCAAATGTTTATGCACCTAATAACGAACCTTCAAAACACATGAAGCAAAGTGTATAGACCTGAAAGGAGAAATAGACATATCTATAATTATATTTGGAGATTTCAACAGCTCCAAAAAATTGACGAATCAAGGAAACAATTAGTAAACATAAAGATATAGGGAACAATACAGAAGTTCAAGAAAATTCACCTGACAGAGACTTGTACAATGTTATACCCATCTTATTTACAAGTACACACAGAAAATTTGCTAAGATAGACCATGATCTTGGCCACAAACAAAGCTAAATAAATATGAAGTAATTGAAATCATACAAGGTATATTCTCTGACCACAAAATAATTAAATTACAAATTAATAACAGAAAGCTATCTGGAATATCCCAAATATTTAGAAATGAAACAACAAATTTTTATATAATTTATAAGTAAAAGAAGAAGTTAAAAGTTATAATAAGATTATCAATGCAATAAAATCAACAGCATAATATCTCAAAATATGTTGGATATAGCTAAAGCAGTGCTTCTATCCAGTGAAACTTGAGAAAAATACACTTTCACACCAATCTCCACATTAAGCATAAGATGACATCAAAGGAATTTGAAACCAGTGATGCACTGAAAATAATCATAACAACAACAAAACCCCCAAAGAGTTCAACATTTTCTTAGATTGACTCAAATCTCCAGTCTGAAGGTCTAGCAGTAGAAGCAGCATGTGTACTTCAGGCATAAACACTAATTATCTCAGTCCTACTATCCTGCAAACTATGTCCAGTAATCAATCAAAAGTTGTGAGACATCCAAAACTTGCAGAGAGAAAACAATGTATAGTCAAGAGACAAAGCAGTCAACACAACCAGACTTAATGATCAATATTTTGAAATTTCAAGCAGGCATTTGAAAATAACTTCTTATTAATATGTTCAAGTCTCAAGCAGAGGAAGTTGACAAAATGCCATAATATGGGACATTTCAACAGAGAGATGGAAACCATACGAAAAAAATCAAAAGAAAATGTACAAATAAAAACCACAGTAACACAGGTGAAAAATCACTTTGACAGACTCAGCAGTAGACTCAAAACAACTGAGGGAAGAATTAGTGAAGTTGATGATTTTTCAACGTTAATTACCCAAACTAAAACAGAAAGAGAAATAAATGAAAGAACGAAAACAGAACATCCCAAATTGAGACAATGTCAAATGGTTTAACATACATATAATACACCCCCCCAACAAAAAAGAGACAGAATGCATATTTGAAGGGATAGTGGCTGAGAATTTTCTAAAAATAGCAAAATACATCAAACTAAAGATACAAGAAATTTTGAGAATTCCAAGTATGATGAACACCAAGGGAAATGAAACACAATACACCTAGATATATTATATTCATCATCTACAGGCAAAGAATATACCTTCAAGACAGAGAACAAAAGTATACATGATGTATACAGGAAAAATGGAAGAACTGCAGCAGACTTATTGTCAGAAATTTTGCAAGCCCAAAGGAAAGTTATCACCATGTTTAATGTGCTAAAAGTAAAATGCTGTCAACCCCCCAAATTTTATTCCTAGTGAAATATCTTTAATAAGGAAAAGAGAAATGAACATTTTTTTAGTTAAAAATAGAGAATTCTTTGCCAGCAGACCTACACTACAAGGTGTTTTTAAAAATTGTTTTCAGGAAGACCAAATATGATACAAGATTAAAAGCTTAGATTTATACAAAGAAATAAAAATTCCTAGAAATGGCTAACATAAATATAAATGTAAATATAAATATACATATACTTTTTTTAAAGTTTTAATTGCTCTAAAAGGTAATTTATGGCCTCCTGTGTAAGTAATAGCAATGTGTTTGAGTTGATAACTGAAGAAATAACACAGATGACAATAACAGCACAAAAATAAGAAGGAGCAATCTACTGTCATTTGTGAGATTCTTATGCTAGATGCAAAACCATACAATATTATTTGAAGGTAGGTTGTGATTAATTAAATATGCATATTGTAAACTTTAGAGCAACTATTAAGATTATAAAGAGGTATAAATAATAACCCAATAATGGAGATTAAATAGATTCTTATGAATATATAAGTAATCCAAAAGCTGCCAGAAAAAAAAAAGAGGCATAAAGGAACAAGAAACAAATGGAGCAAATAGTATTTTTCTATGTGAATCCAAGGCTGATTCAATATTTGAAAAACCGTTCCTTGCAATTCACCGTATCAACACACTTAGAAAAAAAAATGGTATGATCCCTAAAGTTAATAAAACACAATGTTATTTTGCTGATGTAAAGATGCCACGAGCATAATTAACCTTCTTCTAGCTTCTTCCCATAAAAGAAAGTTGCCAGAAACCCAGTGCTCTACTGTAGAATTATGAGAAGAAAACATAATGCCATCTTTTGGGTTTTATTTCTTTTACAGTGTAGGTCTCTGTGCTTAGAGCAATGGTGTTTAACCCTGGCTATCCATAAACATGGACTGTGGAATTTTTAAAAATAAAATTTCAGAGATGCACCTACAGAATTTCTGAATCAGTAGGACTGACATCCTGCCCAGATAGCTAGATTTTTTAAATACTCCATTGGAGACGGTATGTCCATTCATGGCTGACAATCATTGTCACTGAAAGATCAAGGACCAAAAGTCAACTTGGCATGTGTTATTTATCCAAAGATAGCCATTCCTATTGGAGCCTTCAAGGCACTCTAGAAAATTTTTAACTCTAACTGAAGAGATACAAGCTACTCAAATCTGGATGGAAATTAATCATTAACATTTAAATATTTGGAAAAAGACAATGTGTTTTAGCTTAACATACATATTTATTTCAATTTTTACATTATTGTTTCATCATAATGTTTATATTTTGTTTTTTATTGAAGAGATTTTCAAAATCATAACCAAGTGGAATTTTCTCCTCTCTCTCTCTCTCTCTCTCTTTCTCATCACCCCCTTTACCCCATACTCCACAGACTCCTGTCTCTCACTCAGTAAAACACATCAGTCATCAGTAGGAGTGTGGTCACGTGCACCACCATGAGGGCATTACAAAAGCATCACAGTTTACCTGTTAATATTTAATTCTGATTTCAGACAAGTGAATACGGAAGATGGTGTTCTCTTTTTGAAACGTAGTTTTACTTGTTATTACTACAAATGAAAATATATATTCATTGGAAAAAAATAAAGCTAATGCAAAACTAAAGCAAATTTCTTTCTGAAAAAATTACTTATTTTAATTCTTATGCTTTCTTGAAATTAAGTAATTGAACAAACAAAGAGAAAATACCCAACCATGCCACCAAAAAAGGATAATCAGAGTCACTATTTTGGTATAGTTTTTCAGACACTTTCCCATGCAATTATGAAAACATGTAAGGAACACTTTATAAAAATAAAATCATATATATATATTATTCATTTTTACCATGTTACTGTAATGTTTTTAATTATCACTTTTACTAACATGATTTTTAATTCATTTACTTTTAACTATTTGCCTTGTTTTTTCCTCAATTATTATCTTTCATCTAATTTTATGACTATTACTAAAAATACTTTTGTTGTATGGTGGAGATACATCCAAAATGATCCACCTCAGATGTCATATATGCAATTAATATATAATGTAATCTCATTTACATAGCTACTTTTACTCAAAATTATATTTGGGTGATTCAACAATGCTGTAATGTGTTTCAGAGTTTATTCATATTGCTGAGTAGGAGTCCATTGTTGAATATTCCACAATTTTTTATCTTATAATTAATATTTTGATAAATATTTTTGAAGGATGAAGAGGAAGGTGGGGGAAAAGTCATTGCCACTTACTGGGCATTTGTTTGCCAAAAATTGTGCTTAGCAACTTTTATGCATTATGCCAATTATCCTCCCAAGGAATCTATAAAATTGATTTGTATCAGGAGCTCCCTGCTTCTTACAACTTCTTAAAATTCCAGAGGCAGAATAATCCACAATTGGTTCAATGCTGATATCTAAACGAGGGTTGCCAGAGTTAGAATAATAATACAAGAATACTCAGTTAAATCAGAATTTCAGATAAACAATGAAGACTTCTAAAACGTACTTATGAGAGGAAGTATACTTCAACATAATAAAAGCCATATATGACAAACACACAGCTAACATCATACTCAATGGTGAAAAGCTTAGGATGCCCACTCTCACCACTTTTATTCTACAGTTTTGTAAGTCTAACCACAGAAATCAGAGAAAAAAAAGAAATAAAAGGAATCGAAATCAGAAAAGAAGAAGTAAAACTGTCACTGTTTGCAGATGACATGGTGCTATATGTAGAAAATCCTAAAGACGTTACCAGAAAACTACTAGAGCTCATCAATGAATTTGGTAAAGTTGCTGGATACAAAATTAATATACAGAAATCTGTTGCATTTCTATATGCTAACAATGAAATATCAGAAAGAGAAATTAAGGAAACAATCCCATTTACCATCACATCAAAAATGATAAAATACCTAGGAATAAACCTACCTAAGGAGGCAAAAGACCTGTACTCTGAAAACTATAATGTGCTGATGCAAGAAATTGAGGATGACACAAACAGATGGAAAGATACACCATGTTCTTGGATTGAAAGGATCAATATTGTTAAAATAACCATACCACACAAGGCAATCTACAGATTCAATCGTATCAAATTACCAATGGTGTTTCTCACATAACTAGGAAAACAGCTTTTTTAATTTGTATGGAAACACAAAAGACTCTGAATAGCCAAAGCAGTCTTCAGACAGAAAAATGGAGCTGGAGGAATCAGGCTCCCTGACTTCAGACTATACTACAGTGCTACAGTAATCAAAACAATATGGTACTGGCACAGAAACAGACATATAGGTTAATGGAACAGAATAGAAAGCCCAGAGATAAACCCATACACTTATGGTCAATTAATCTACAATAAAGGAGGCAGGACTATACAATGGAGAAAAGACAAGTCTCTTCAATACACAGTGCTGGGAAAACTGGACAGCTATATGTAAAAGAATGAAATTAGAACATTCTCTAACACCATATACAAAAATAAACACAAAATGGATTAAAGACCTAAATGGAAGACCAGATACTATAAAACTCCTGGAGGAAAACATAGACACTCTTTATGTGTTATGTCAAACATTCTTTGACATAAATCTCAGCAATATCTTTTTGGATCCATCACCTAGAATAATGGAAATAAAAACAAAAATAAACAACTGGGACCTAATTGAACTTAAAAGCTTTTGAACAGCAAAGAAAACCATGAACAAAACAAAAAGACAACCTACAGAAGGGAGAAAATATTTGCAAATGATGCAACTGACAAAGGATTAATTTCCTAAATATACAAATAGCTCATACAGCTTAATATCAAACAAATAACCCAATCAAAAAATGGGTAGAAGACCTAAACAGACATTTCTCCAAAGAAAACATACAGATGGCCAGTAGGCACATGAAGAGATGGTTAACATCCCTAATTATTAGAGAAATGCAAATCAAAACTACAATTAGGTATCACCTCACACCAGTTAGACAGCCCATCATCAAAAAATCTACAAATAATAAATGCTGGAGAGGGTGTGAAGATAAAGGAACTCTCCTACACTGTGGATGTGAATGTAAATTGGTACAGCCACTATGGAGAACAGTATAAAGGTTCCTTAAAAACTAAAAATAGTGTTACATATGATCCTGCAATCCCACTCCTGGGCATTTATCTGGAGAAAACTCTAATACCCTGAGATAAATTCACCCCAATGTTCATAGCAGCACTATTTACCATAGCCAAGACATGGAAGCAACTTAAATGTCCATTGACAGATGAATGGAAAAAGAACATGTGGTATATACATATATATATATACACAATGGAATATTACTCAGCCATAAAATAGAATGAAATAATGCCATTTGCAGCAACATGGATGGACTTACAGATTATCATATTAAGTGAAGTAAGTCAGACAAAGACAAATATCATATGATATTACTTATATATGGAATCTAAAAAAAGATACAAATGAACTTATTTATGAAACAGAAACAGACTCACAGACATAGAAAACAAACTATGGTTAACAAAGGGGAAAGGGTGGGGGAGGGATAAATTATGAGTTTGTATTAAAAAATACAAACTACCATATATAAAATAGATAAACAACAAGGTCCTACTGTATAGCACAGGAAACTATATTCAGCATCTTATAATAACCTATAATGGAAAAGAATCTGAAAAGGATACATGAATCACCTAGCTGCACACCAGAAACTAACACAATATTGTAAATTAACTATACTTCAGTTTTTAAAAAATGGTTTAAAAATGTACTTATGACCCCATGAAACTTTGGGGACAATATATACTAAAAATTTATTTGTTGTTCATCTTAAATTCAAATTTAGGTGTTCTGTATTTTATCTCACAAGTCTAATCTAAACTAAAGCAATATAATTTTTGAGATTTTTCCCCCCCAATGAGAAATAATCCTGTGTGTCAAGTAAAAAAAAAAACATACGACAGTATCACAAACTTTCCATACTAGGATTGTTGGTTCAAAACGAACGTCTAGGGAGAGACCTTCAAGATAGCGGAGGAGTAAAACGTGGAGTTCACCTTCCTCCCCACAAATACATCAGAAATACATCTACATGTGGGACAGCTCCTACAGAACACCTACTGAACGCTGGCAGAACACTTCAGACTTCCCAAAAGCAGTGTGGCTGACAGGGTCTTCATGCTCTGGCTGGGTGTCAGACCTGTGCCTCTGAGGTGGGAGAGCCAAGTTCAGGACATGCGTCCACCAGAGACCTCCCAGCTCAATGTAATATCAAATGGTGAAAGCTCTCCCAGAGATCTAAATCTCAACGCTAAGACCCAGCTCCACTCAATGACCAGCAAGCTGCAGTGCTGGACACACTATGGCAAACAACTAGCAAGACAGGAACACAGCCCCACCCATTAGCAGAGAGAGGCTGCCTACAATCATAATAAGGTCACAGAACCCCAAAACACACCACCGGACATGGTCCTGCCCACCAGAAAGACAAGATCCAGCCTTATCCACCAGAACACAAGCACCAGTCCCCAACACCAGGAAACCTACACAACCCACTGAACCAACCTTGCCCACTGGGGGCAGACACCAAAAACAACGAGAACTACGAACCTGCAGCCTGTGAAAAGGAGACCCCAAACACAGTAAGTTAAGCAAAGTGAGAAGACAGAGAAACACACAGCACATGAAGGAACAAGGTAAAAGCCCACCAGACCAAACAAATAAAGAGGAAATAGGCAGCCTATGTGAAAAAGAATTCAGAGTAATGATAGTAAAGATATCCAAAATCTTGGAAATAGAATGGAGAAAATACAAGAAATGTTTAACAAGGACCCAGAAGAACTAAAGAGCAAACAGACAATGATGAACAACACAATAAATGAAATTTAAAATTCTCTAGAAGGAATCAATAGCAGAATAACTGAGGCAGAAGAGAGGATAAGTGACCTGGAAGATAAAATAGTGGAAATAACTACCACAGAGAAAAACAAAGAAAAAAGAATGAAAAGAATTGAGGACACTCTCACAGACCTCAGGGACAACATTAAATGCACCAACATTTGAATTATAGGGGTCCCAGAAAAAGAAGAGAAAAAGAAAGGGACTGAGAAAATATTTGAAGAGATTATAGTTGAAAACTTCCATAACGTGGGAAAGGAAATAGTCAATCAAGTCCAGGAAGTACAGAGAATTCCATACAGGATAAATCCAAGGAGAAACATGCCAAGACACATATTAATCAAACTATCAAAAATTAAATACAAAGAAAATATATTAAAAGCCGCAAGGGAAAAACAACAAATAACATACAAGGGAATCCCCATAAGGTTAACAGCTGTTCTTTCAGCAGAAACTCTGCAAGCCAGAAGGGAGTGGCAGGGCATGTTTAAAGTGATGAAAGGGAAAAACCTACAACCAAGTTTACTCTACCCAGCAAGGATCTCATTCAGATTCGACGGAGAAATTAAAAACTTTACAGACAAGCAAAAGCTAAGAGAATTCAGCACCACCAAACCAGCTCTACAACAAATGCTAAAGGACCTTCTCTAGGCAGGAAACACAGAGAAGGAAAAGACCTACAACAACAAACCCAAAACAATTAAGAAAATGGTAATAGGAACATACATATTGATAACTACCTTAAATGTAAATGGATTAAATGCTCCAACCAAAAGACATAGACTGGCTGAATGGATACAAAAACAAGACCTGTATATATGCTGTCTACAAGAGACCCACTTCAGACCTAGAGACACATACAGAGTGAAAGTGAGGGGATGGAAAAAGATATTCCATGCAAATGGAAATCAAAAGAATGCTGGAGTAGCAATTCTCATATCAGACAAAATACACTTTAAAATAAAGACTTACAAGAGACAAAGAAGAACACTACATAATGATTAAGGGATCAATCCAATGAGAAGATATAACAATTGTAAATATTTTTGTACCCAACATAGGAGCACCTCAATACATAGGGCAAGTGCTAACAGCCATAAAAGGGGAAGTCGACAGTAACACAATAATAGTAGGGGACTTTAACACACCACTTTCACCAATGGACAGAGCATCCAAAATGAAAGTAAATAAGGAAACACAAGCTTTAAATGACATTTTAAACAAGATGGACTTAATTGATATTTTTAGGACATTGCATTCAAAAACAACAGAATACATGTTCTTTTCAAGTGCTCATGGAACATTCTCCAGGATAGATCATATCTTGGGTCACAAATGAAGCCTTGGTAAATTTAAGAAAATTGAAATTGTATCAAGTATCTTCTCCGACCACAACTCTATAAGACTAGATATCAATTACAGGAAAAATACAGTAAAACAATACAAACACATGGAGGCTAAACAACAGACTACTTAATAACCAAGAGATCTCTGAAGAAATCAGGGGAAATCAAAAAATACCTAGAAACGAATGACAGTGAAAACACAACGACCCAAAACCTATGGGATGCAGCAAAAGAAGTTCCAAGAGGGAAGTTTATAGCAATACAATCCTACCTCAAGAAACAGGAAAAGTCTCAAACAACCTAATCTTACACCTAAAGCAATTAGAGGAAGAAGAACAACAGCAACAACAAAAAACACAGAGCAGAAGAAAAGAAATCATAAAGATCAGATCAGAAATAAATGAAAAAGAAATAAAGGAAACAATAGCAAAGATCAGTAAAACTAAAAGCTGGTTCTTTGAGAAGATAAAAAAAAATGATAAACCATTAGTCAGACTCATCAAGGAAAAAAGGGAGAAAACTCAAATCAATAGAATTAGAAATGAAAAAGGAGAAGTAACAACTGACACTGCAGAAATACAAAGGATCATGAGAGATTACTATAAGCAACTATATGCCAATAAAATGGACAATCTGGAAGAAATGGACAAATTCTTAGGAAAGCACAACCTTCCAAGACTGAACCAGGAAGAAATAGAAAATGTAAACGACCAATCACAAGCACTGAAATTTAGACTGTGATTAAAAATCTTCCAACAAACAAAAACCCAGGACCAGATGGCTTCACAGACGAATTCTATCAAGCATTTAGAGAAGAGCTAACACCTATCCTTCTCAAACTCTTCCAATATATAGCAGAGGGAGCAACACTCCCAAACTCATTCTACGAGGCCACCATCACCCTGATACCAAAACCAGATAAAGATGTCACAAAGAAAGAAAACTACAGGCCAATATCCCTGATGAACATAGATGCAAAAATCCTCAACAAAATACTAGCAAACAGAATCCAGCAGCACATTAAAAGGATCATACACCATGATCGAGTGGGGTTTATCCCAGGAATGCAAGGATTCTTTAATATACGCAGATCAATCAACATGATAAACCATATTAACAAATTGAAGGAGAAAAACCAAATGATCATCTCAATAGGTGCAGAAAAAGCTTTCGACACAATTCAACAACCATTTATGATAAAAACTCTCCAGAAAGTACGCATAGAGGGAAACTACCTCAACATAATGGAGGCCATATATGACAAATCCATAGCCAGCATCGTTCTCAGTGGTGAAAAACTGAAACCATTTCCTCTAAGATCAGGAACAAGAGAAGGTTGTCCACTCTCACCACTATTATTCAACATAGTTTTGGAAGTTTTAGCCAAAAAGTAATAAAAGGAATCCAAATCAGAAAAGAAGAAGTAAAGCTGTCACTGTTTGCAGATGACATGACACTATACATAGAGAATCCTAAAGATACTACCAGAAAACTACTAGAGCTAATCAATGAATTTGGTAAAGTAGCAGGATACAAAATTAATGCACAGAAATCTCTTGCTTTCCTATACACTAATGATGAAAAATCTGAAAGAGGAATTAAGGAAACATTGCCATTTACCACTGCAACAAAAAGAATAAGATACCTAGGAATAAACCTACCTAAGGAGACAAAAGACCTGTATGCAGAAAACTATAAGACACTGATGAAAGAAATTAAAGATGATACAAACAGATGGAGAGATGTACCATATTCTTGGATTGGAAGAATCAACATTGTGAAAATGACTATACTACCCAAAGCAATCTACAGATTCAGTGCAATCCCTATCAAACTACCAATGGCATTTTTCACAGAACTAGACCGAAAAATTTCACAATTTGTATGGAATCACAAAAGACCCTGAATAGCCAAAGCAATCTTGAGAAAGAGACACAGAGCTGGAGGAATCAGGCTCTTGGACTTCAGACCGGGAGGGAGACACAAGAGGGAGGAGATATGGGGATATATGTATATGTACAGCTGATTCACTTTATTATAAAGCAGAAACTAACACACCATTGTATAGCCATTATACTCCGATAAAGATGTTTAAAAAAAAGAATATCTGGAGCCTACAGTTAAAAATGCTCCCTTCTGTCCCTCAGAATCCCTCCTTACTAAGCCCCTAAATACATAGAGGGAAAACAAAAAGCAAGGCACCAATCATAGTATGCATAAGGTACCTTAAAATAAGTAAGGTCCACTTTCTGTCCAAGGAAGCTTGCCCTCATGGACATAAGTACTCATAAGTATGAACCTTCCTGAAATAGATGTTATTATTAGTTGGGGAGGCGCCCTCTTCATCCACTTCTCTCCCACTTCCCTTTCCAGTTGTCTTGCAATCTTGAAACAGATCTGGAGAGACAGCTTTGCAAATCCAATGAAAATGCTTGCACGCAGCTCTCATGAGCTACCCAGAGTAGCTAGTCAGGTCTCCTTTTTCCAAGCATAAAACTGGTAATGTTATTACAGGAAGGCAGTTTGAAACTCTGTTGCCTTCTTCTTTGGTTTAGAGTTGGGCAAGGACCCTGAGAGTCATCAGCTCCCTTCTGGGTCTGGCCCCAAGTCCCTGTCTGCCAGAATGATGATGAGCTTCTCCTGGATGGCACAGTTATTCATTGTTAGCATGCCATTCAATGCAGTCTATTTAAAACTATTAGGAACTTGGATTCTTCCTTCCCTATAATTTAGAAGGCAGAACAGAGAGGCAGTTTGCTCTTAAAACAACGCAATTGTGAGCTCCTGAGCTGCTCTCAGACCGACTTCCCTTCCGTGGGAAGAAACTCTCTTGATGTGTGCCAGAGATCTGTGTACCCCTAGATAAATGAGAGAGGGTTCATGTAGCCTGTGTTTGATTCTGGACCTTGAAAAAGGGTGAAGTGATTGTAATGGAAGAAATAGGGGAAGGAACCTAAGTAAGCAGGAGACTTGGGTGCAGTTACCTTTTCCTCATTCTGCTACCCATTAGTTGTGTGACCTTAGGTAAATTACTTATCATCTTTGAGCTGCAGTATCCTCTTATATAAAATACTGACTCTTGACTAGATTATTGTAAAGAGCCCTTTGAAACTAGAGGTTTATGGCATTTTACATTAGCTTTTTGTTTCCCTTGAGATTCTGTATTTTGTTCAATTCTTCCAGCTATGCTACTGCTTGAGCAATAGTCATAAATCACAGAGCTCACAGGCTCTCTAACAACTCTTTTAGAAACCTTTATGTAACAAACCAGCGTAAGAAATATCAAGGGCTGCTGCCTAAAGGGCCTTTCAGAACACAGGTAAGAATGTGTAATTCCTAAAAAAACAAAAGTTACCAAAGCACTGAGAAAAGGAAAAAAGGGAAATCTATCAGAGGGAAATATTCTGATAATTAGACCAAAGGATGAGCTGGAGTAAAACACAGAGGAGTGATATAGTAGTACAGGGTTAGGATGAGATGCTACTGTTACAAGGGGGTGGTAAAGATGTTACACAAGAAGAGTGAAAGAGATTGTAACACAAAGGAAGGAGCAAGTTCAAGCTACAGGAGTAGAACTGTGTTCACTCTTCTGATGAGCTGAAAGGCTATAAACTTTCCCTCAATATTCTTGAGAAATAAATAAAGCATGTAGAATCACATACACAGCTACCAATTTCTATCCTTGGGTTGTTGGGCTATATGACAGAAAAGGGACAGCAAAGCAAGGTAATGAGTGGCATGGAGTAATTGGGTAGTGGTTCACATTATGGATGGAAGAAATTAGTCATGTGGGAGTGGGGATGCAGAGGAAATGATGGGGAAGAAGAGCAGTGATGTGTGTCTGTACTCCCTGGGAACACTGAGAAAAGCAGCAACCTACTCAGGAACTCTTGACAGTGTTGGAGAGAGCTCTGGATGTTAAGAAATGTTGGAAATTTCTCCAAGTTCTTCCTATACTTTTCATTGAAAAGTACATAATTCAGTGAAAGAACAGAAAGAATATTCAGTTTGACAGACATTTGAGTTAGATTTCATGGATTTTTTTTTCCTGGGTAGCTACTTCCTTAAGCTATATAAAGAAATAGGTTTACCCTGAGCTGCAGAGGCAGCTGGCACCAGGAGACTAAGTCCCTTCTTGAGATAGATGCAAGCTTCAAGGAAAAGGGTACAAATTATGTTTTTCCCTCTCATTCCACCCATTATGCATATTCATTTTATTATTATTTTTTCATTCACCTGGATGTAAAGAGTGGGGCATATTCTCATCTGATCAAGAGAAAGGAAATGGATTTGAGCATATGCCTTTAGCTCTTACCAGTTGATGTTAAGTGTAGTTCATGTTTTCTACCACAAACATGGTATCAGTTTCACACGTGAGAAAACAAAATAGGAAGGAGCCTTAAAATGTGCATGATTATGTAGTGAAGAGGGATATAGGCAGTGGAATAAGTAATGAAGAAGGTTATTGTTTTCTAAGTGGCAGTGCCTCCATAGGTCAGTAAAAGAAATGAATGTCCCTAACTCCATGAACTTTTTTAAAGCTGATCTCCTTCTACAGCCCACTGTGAGTTTAAACTTAGTATCCAGTCAATAGGCTCTGCACCCCTGGCTCTGTGGACACCATGCTAAATTAAAGAAAGAATTTGTCATGGACACAGCTAATCCTCTCAAACCCATAAATCTAATCTGTCTGTCCTCAGTTATCTCTTGTTTCTGTTTAATTTACCTCTCAATATTAACAGCTAGACAATCTACCATGAAAAACAAGCTATAAGTACGTACTGAACACCTACTCTGTGCAAGTTCTGTGTTAAAAATCCCTGGAAAAACAAAGGTGAAAAGAAAATCTCTGCCTTAAGTTCTCACTCCAGATTTAAATAAGGGGAAAAACATTTAACAAAGCTAATTCATAGGAAAATATGTAAAAGAAAGCTCAGAAAACGAATGGAAGAAATGTTGAAAATAATAAAAAGATAGGAAAATGCACAGAAAAATGATACATGGCTTAAAAACAGCTAAAAAGATAAATAACCAAAGAAATGCAATTCATGTACACAATACATATAATAACATGTTAGAATTTTTGGTCAGCTTGGGAAAAACTGGAGCCATCCAGTTGAGTATGAGGAAAAATAAATCCTCATATGAACTGTTGGTGAGTTTTGGAAGGGAACTTGTAAAACATTATCTACATTTTAAGTGTCTATACATTTGACCTAATTACTTTTTGATAAATCTCTCCTCTAAATGTTATATAAGTATTCTATATAAGAGCAGAAATAGTCATCATCAAATTGCTTGTTATAGCAAAACATTGGAAACAACCTAAAAGATTATATATATTATGATCACATTAAAATGTGTGTGCATGGGCCTGTGTGTGTGTGGGTACATGTGTGTATGTGCACTTGGAGGAGACAACAAAAGAGAGAGTGTAAGGGAAGGACTGAATATGAGCTCTGTGAAGCACAGACTGGGTTCTTTTTCTAGGTACACTAACTACAGATGCATAGAAAAATAAGTCTAAACAATAATAAATTCTAGCAGTTGTTACTTTGGTGGCTAACCTGTAGAGAAGTTAGTGGTCTTTCCATTTTTTTCTTTATACATCTCCATGCAATTTCAATTTATTATAGCTAGTAGGTAGTACTTTTGTAATTTAAAAATCAATAGGAAAAATTAGGAGATGCCACAAAGTACTACATGTTATTATTCAGGTGAATTATAGAGACAGAAAAAGTGATATAGGGATTCAGAAAAGCTAGAGTGAATTCCCAACTGGTTTAATCATGAAGGAGTAATGACAGGGGTCACGTTTAAGTTAGCTCTCAGAGAACACTGCTTTAGAATCCATGGGGTCTGGATATTAGCCTCATTTTAGTTGCCAACTCACTGCAGGTTGCTGGCACAGTGAAAAGAGCATAGACGTCAGATTTCTAAGCTGTGGGTCTAGAATGTGGGGCTTTCACCCACTAAAGGAATTAGGTCTGCCTAATCTTTCTGTTTCTCAGTTTAAAATAAAGGACTTCAGACAAGTATCCCCCAAGACCATTTCAGTTCAATAGTTAAGTGATATTTGAGGAGGAATGAAATTTCTGGGGGAGGAGGAATAAGAAGGTGGAATGGTACATCCTTAGTTCTGAAAGTAGTGAGTAAACCATTTTTCCCCCACAGAAAAATGTTCATACGGAAGGATAATGGCAAATATTGCTGAAAAGGGAAGTATGACTCCGATGGTAGATAGCTCTGAATGTCAGTCTAAAGAGGATGAGCTTTATCTAATGGGAAATCACTGATGATTTCGGAGTAGGAGACTTACCTTGCCAAACTGATGCTTTAGGAAATGTAATGTGGCAGTGATATGAAGGAATAGGGACTAGAACTAGGGGGAAGGGTTATTTGGGGGTCTTGTCAACAGGCAAAGGTGAGGTAGATAACAGAGGCCTGGGGGTTGGAAGATTTTGTTGTAATTTTGTTGCTGTTATTTCAGCTTGTGGAATAAAATATATTAAATAGAAATGTGAATGTCACTATAGGATCCTGTTCTGGGGAAAAAAAGGGGGGAGCATTCACATTTAAGCTCTGGGTGATATTTATTAGATCCTTGTCATATATTTATAAACTGTACGGGGTACCTCTAAAAATCTGTATTCTTGCCTGAAAATGGAAATGGGATGATCTGCCCAACATTAGCCAACACAAACACTTTGCATTAAAAATAGAAAACCACAAAGCATGTGTACAACACACAGAAAAGATCACACGGAGCTTCCCCCTCCCATATTTAAATTTTGAAATTTTTGTTTTAACAAGTGAAATACTGGAAGGGTTAAATTTTTCTTTTGTCAAATTTGTGACATAGATTTCTTTTGTAAAGAGGAAAATATTTTTTATTTTTGTACATTTTGCTCATTTACATGGCCCTTATAAACACTTCAACTCAACTGAATATACACAAATTTTTTTTTATTTAACATCTTTATTGGAGTATAATTGCTTTGCAATGGTGTGTTAGTTTCTGCTTTATAACAAAGTGAATCAGTTATACATATACATATGTCCCCATATCCCCTCCCTCTTGCATCTCCCTCCCAATCTCCCTATCCTACCCCTCTAGGTGGTCACAAAGCACAGAGCTGGTCTCCCTGTGCTATGCGGCTGCTTCCCACTAGCTATCTGTTTTACATTTGGTAGTGTATATATGTCCATGCCACTCTCTCACTTTGTCCCAGCTTACCCTTACCCTTCCCTGTGTCCTCAAGTCCATTCTCTATGTCTGTGTCTTTATTCCTGTCCTGCCCCTAGGTTCTTCAGAACCTTTTTTTTTTTTTTTAGATTCCATATATATGTATTAGCATACGGAATATACACAACTCTTTGAAGGAAGGATGCTGGGGATTACAACATTGTTTTGCATGAGGGAACTTTAACTCAGAGAGCCTATGGTAATTTACCCAAAGGTAAACTTACCCAAAGGCTGTTTAGCGGAGTAAACAGAGCAGATGCCCATATCTCTTTCAGTGTACTTACTCTGATAAAAATATGTTCCAAGATGTAATTATTACTAAAGAGTACTTTCTCATACAATTTCACATAGGACATCTGAATAAATGTAAGTGGTTTCCAGAAAAAAAAATTGGTTTATTTATAATTGCATTATAAGGTTTATAATGTAACTAGCTATATATCAGGGAATAAAGCTACTGCATGTGTCCCTCACTGAAGGTGAAGCTTGTCACTCAGAAGATACATTTCTCCCTCCAGCATGCCCAGCAGGGACAAGCTGCCTGGTGGTTATGTCATTCTTATAAGCTATCATGATGAGAATGGCCTCACCATTTTCCCAAATCTTCTTTCCTTTTTCTAGAGCTGAATATCATTTTTTTCCTCCCAAGCTAAAGAAACATTATACTACTTTTCTCCAATCGGATCCATACCATGCAACGATTTCTAGAAATACCAACCACAGTCGTTTTTCATACTGTAACCATGAAAAATTGCCACATTAGGAAAAATTTCTTTTTTGCACATCCTGAGGATGGATATAGTCTGTGTGATGGTTGAGATAACACTGGAGTCATTTCTGGATGTTTCTTGACACTTATTGAGGAATAGTCAAAACGTTGGTTATTTTGAAAGTTATGTTGAGGTCTTGTGCTTGAGTATAGGAAGTGGAGAGGTGGAAGTGGAACATTCTGCTGATACACGGATATTTATCATTTGCATTAATATGGATCTGCTGAGGAGCCTATATGGATTTAGATTGCATCTAAGAGATTTATTTACTGGAGGAAGAAGCAGGCAAGGCAGGGAGATCCTTTAGATAGCAATACACATCTAACATTTTTGGAAGTTAAGAGGCAAGGAAGGAGGATTGGGTACAAAGAATCTTGGACTGTTGCACAGTTCAAAGAATGGTTTAGCCAGGTCAACATGGAGTCCTTGAACCAAAGCCACTAGTTGGAGTAGTCCCACATCTTGCCAGCTTGGCCTGCCTTGGCACCTCTGCCAGGCGTAGTCATTCACTAGAGCAGTCTATGGAAAGTATGGCCTTCGTGATCCAGGACAGCAGCTAGGGTCACCAGTCAACTGAGCTCAACCCAGCAGGAGGTTTGAGCGGTCTATGGGACTGTATGGCATGGCTGCCACACGTTCGTATTACTCATTCCTCAGAAAAATGTTTCTCTAAAACAGCTTTGGTATTTTAATATCATTAGATGTTAGTCTGATTTGCCTTGAGATTCAGGTGATCCATTATGAAGTCAAAAATACTGAATGTAATTTAAAAGCTGCTCAGCTAGAATTATTATACATGTCTTGGTTAAATTTATTTTTTTGTTTTATGTATGTATACATGGGTGCATAAGACAGATCTCTATATTAATATAAAATACATCTGTAGTATGATAAATATGTTATGCATATCTTCTATTTAAATTTAGACTTACGCAAGAAAGTTATACTGACAAGCCATATTGGCATCTCTATAGTAACAGGACTAATTGGTGGCTCTTAGAAGGAATACTTCTGAAGATCAATGGCATAATGATTACTGTTTCCTGCAGTGAGTTTTAAGAACTTCACAAATGAATCTTAAAAGCAATAGATTTAATTAAATAGATTTATTTAATTTTTTACTTGTTTCAACTCTGCAGAGTAATTTGTGAGTCAGTCAAAGAAGGATACCTGGTCACTTAAACAAGGACATTAAGTTTTTTGTTTTTTGTGGGAGTTTTTTTGCGGTACACAGGGCTCTCACTGTTGTGGCCTGTCCCGTTGCGGAGCACAGGCTCCGGATGCGCAGGCTCAGCGGCCATGGCTCACGGGCCCAGCCGCTCTGCGGCACGTGGCATCTTCCCGGACCGGGGCACGAACCTGTGTCCCCCACATCGGCAGGCAGACTCTCAACCACTGCGCCACCAGGGAAGCCCCGACATTAAGTTTTATAAAAGTTAGGCAAGTCAGATCTGTGTGTGTGCTTATAAATATTTATATTTACATGAAATTAACACAGTCACTAATAACTGGATTTATTGTTAGCAAAAGAATGAAAAAGAACATGGCACAAAAATTCAGAAGACCTGAGTTTGGGTGTTCTGCTATATGCTAATAAGTGACCTTAGAGGAATCAATTTAACCTTTTTAATCTTCAGTTTTATCATTTAGAAAATAGAGATAATTGCTCAAATGCCTTCTTCATATAGTTTGTAGGAAAGTCAAATGAGCTATGAGATCACACGGGAGTAACTCTGGATGTTTCTGTGAAAACACTAAAAACTGGAATTGTGACATGAAGGATAAATCGTCCATAGGGGTTGTTCATAGTGTGGCAGCATTCTTACTTCAACGGAGTTGAATAACCTTCCTGAAAGTTGCTCTGTATTGTCTCCCAGTGAAAACATATAGAATTCATCCACGTCCATAAATTCTTCTCTGGGAGGAGAGATGACTGTCTTCTCATTCATTTATTTGCTCAACAAATATTAACCAAGCTCCTTTCAGGCACTGTTCTAGACACTGAGGGGTGCAACAGGAAATAAGAGTGAATCAGATAGACAAAGTCCCTGTTCTCAGGGAGCTTACAGTCCATGTAAGCTCTGAAATGGAGATTGTGTGCAGGAAGTCTATTAGGGATCAACACATGTCAGAGTAAGTGAAGCAAGTTTGGGTGGAGGGAAAGGCTAAACTGAGACTTAGTTGCTACAAGGGCTTCAGAAAACCCCAGAGGCATTTCTAGAGTTGGGATGGCCTTGGCACTGACCATGTACTTGATGTGGGTTACCCCTAGGAAGGGACAAAACCTTGAGTGAGACAGCTTCCTTTAACCAAGGCCAATTTCCAGTGGAGCAGGTTTATAACCTGTGAGCAGGTAACAGTCTCCACAGCTTGGAGAATGAGTATCTGGTTCCTGAAGGGACATCTAAGTGGTGTATCACGGCATTCAGTACAACAAATAAATGTATGCTGTGTCAGGTGGTAACTGGTGCTATGGAGAAAAATAAGACAAACAAAGCATGAAAGTCTCCAAGACAAAGGGGGCTTTTATACAGAAAAGACTATAGATTATTTTGAGAAGAGACCTAAGAGAGGTGAAAGCACAAAGCATGCAGATTTCTGTGGTCAGAACTTTCCAAGTAAATGATATGACATATACCTGCAAAGGCTCTGAGGTAGGACATGGTGGCTGATGTGTTTGAAGAAGAACAAGGAAACTGTTAGGGCTTAAGTGGCATGAATAGTGGGGAGTTATGTAAGATGTGAGGTCAGAGAGCTGGTTTAGGAGCAGGGGAGTCATGCAGAGTCGTACTCACCAGATACTAATTGAGTTTCTACTCTAGCCAGGGTTGATGAACAAGATATCAGTAAGCAGTAATGACTAGGAATCTGCTGTTGTGAAGTTTATATTCAAATAGAGGGTTGGGAAACATGGATCAGAAGATAATAGACAAAAATATAAAAGATTATATTTAACAGTAGTCATCACTAAAAAGAAAATTTCTAAAGGATAAAGTGGTAGAAAATGAATGATATAGAGAGGTATCTTTATGCGATCAGGAAAGTATCTTTGAAAAGGTGGTGTTAGAACTGAAAACTGTATCACCTAAAAATGACATCAGAATCGACCTGTAAATTAGTGAATATGTAGAAGCTGTATACAACACTTTTTCCCTCATTTAGTTAGCTTCTGAGAAAATTATATCAGGTATGATTAACTTTAATTGTGCCAGCCTCGTTACCCAGGTACAAGATGCTACTGGATTGACTCTTGAGGACTGTCAGACCACCAAACCCTTGGGTTCGTTGTTACAGGCATGAGACTGGATCATCCCAGATCATTAAAATCACTTCTGAAATTCAGGGCCAATGAATGTCCAAGAAACAGAATTGGTCTAATTGAACCACCATTTGTCAATTTTTTATTACCTTATTTAATTAGACCCTGGTGAATGAGACTAAGGCAGTCTTCTGTGTGAATCAATTAACTTCAAACAGTTCTGCAGTCACTTAGAAAACTTATTATTTCAACTAACATTTCAATTCAGTTCACCTCAAAAATGCTTATTAATGACTTATCATGTACAAAGCACAATGCTGGATGCAACAAGCATACATAAATGATCAATACATAGCCCATGTCCCCAGAAGATTACAAGAGAACTAGAGGAGGGGATATTTATGGAAGAATAGGGCACCAGGCTGACTGTGGTAAGTATTATGGAAACACGGTGGCTAATCATTGATTATTAAACACTTCTTTTGATCATGAAACAGATAAGACAAGTGAATTTAAAGCAACCCATCGGGCCTCCCTGGTGGCGCAGTGGTTAAGAGTCCGCCTGCCGATGCAGGGGATACGGGTTCGTGCCCCGGTCTGGGAGGATCCCATATGCCGCGGAGCGGCTGGGCCCGTGAGCCATGGCCGCTGGGCCTGCGCATCCGGAGCCTGTGCTCCGCAACGGGAGAGGCCACAACAGTGAGAGGCCCGCATACCGCAAAAAGAAAAAAAAAAAAAAAAAAAAAAAAAAAAAAGCAACCCATCAGCACTACTAAAATAAAAGTTGAAGAGCATGTCTTTGACCAATATTAACAGGTGATAGAAAATATAACATATTAATTTACTTATTCATTTTGCATCTTTATCAAGTGCAATGGATTATATTGTGTCCCTCCAAAATTCGTATGTTGAAATCCTCACCCCAGTACCTCAGAATGTAACCTTTTTTGGAAATAGGGTCTTTACAAGTTAAAATGAAGTCATTAGGGTGCGCCCTAAATTTGAATACAAACTTACCAAATTTGGAGAACACCATGTGAACATGAAGCCTCTCCTTACAAGCCAAGGAGAGAAGCCTGGAACAGATCCTTCTCTTGAAGCCCTCAGAAGAAACTAACCCTACCAACACCTTGATTTCAGACTTCTGTCCTCCAGAATTTTGAGACAATATTACTCTGTTGTTTAAGCCAACCAGTTTGTGGTACTTTGTTATGATGGTCCTAGCAAACTCACTAGGCTTAAATATACTTCTAGCTAATGTCTAAATGCAGGAAATACTAATACTATTAGCTAATGCATTGATTACAGCATGCTTATATATTTATAACTCACATGGAAATGAGAGGTTTGGAAAAGATTTATTTTCAAAATAACTGAAGTTTACTTCTTCAAGTGCCATTATTTTTTTAAAGAAATTAATTTGCAATGTGTATGAGCTTTTCTGCCCTTCTAAAGAGTAGAGTTAACATAATTCAACCTCAGGATCACCAGGATGACTCAAAAGTACTTAGCCAACTTGTAATACAGCAAAGGCTTCACAGGCAATTGGGGTAAGAAAGGTTGTGTCTTCTCACTGTAGCCCCAAAGAGCTCTGTTTCTTGATATCTCAGGAAGATCTTTTCTTGATTTTCTTTTTTGTTCACTCTTTCCAGGTTTCTAGTCATCCATTCTTATTAGTATCTGTAAGCCTACTCTTTAATTTTTATAATTGGATGCAATTAACCTTCTATGGGTTGGGAAATCAGATAGCAGAGTCTATAAAAGTTCTATAAGTGTCTGAGAAATTCCCCCACAAACATATATTATGCTCTTTTCTTAAACATCTGTTTTGAAAGCAATGGAGATATCTGCTTGTTTGCTTGGAATATATATACATATGTCCCAAATACTGCATCTGGTGGAAGTCTATCTTCTAAGTAAGTTATTGCTTTATTTCAGTCCTAAAACATAAGGCTACGTGGTCTCCTGTTCCCATAGGTATGTTAATTACCTGCACATCCCTGAGTGCACTGTATGACAGTGGTCATGTTCTTAGAATGAATCTGTGATATATAAACTCTCAAGCTTGGGACAACTTGTGCGGAAAAGAGCAATAGCTAATTTCAGAGAAGGGAACTGTCCTTCCTTCTCGAATTCAGATAATCTGAATCATTAATTTGTGAAGTAAATTCTCTTACTGAGAACTTGTGTACTGGAGCACGAACTCTCTAAAACCTTGATCCCAGACCATGGTGGATGGAACCCGGACCTCCTGACATGTGTCCGGATCCAGTTCTAGCTCTAATCCTGCCACTCTGCTCCTTCTCTCCTTGCTCTGCTAATCTTTCATTCATCTTCCCTGGCTTCCCACCCTTGCTCCTGCTCTTTCTAAGATGTCTCCTAGGCAGTCTCAGCCTTGTCCCTGGATTCAGTTACCACCTAGGAGCAAATGACTCACAAAGTTATATATCTAGCTTAGCCCTTTGTTTGAGTTCCAGATCTGTATTTCCAACTGTCTATCTGTCATCCCCTCTTGTTTGTCTGAAAGGTCCTTCAAATTCAGTATGTCAACATGAAACCTCCTCAGAGCTTTGTTCTCTTCCAGTGTTTCCAGTTTTCGTCAGTGGCATCACCATTCAGATTGCAAAGTGTCATCCTCAGAATTCCCTCTTCCTCCATCATATTCACTCTTTACCAAATGTCAAATTCACCTCATCGAAACACTTTGGAATTCATCACTTTTCTCTATTCCCATCACAATGCCCCAAAGTTGTCATCATCTGTTAATTGGTCTTAGGCAGCAGCCATGTCGACCTATCCTTGCTCTTGCCTTCCTCTAATCCATCTTCCTCACTGTGACCTGAACATTTTTTTAAAAAACACATTTGATTATAGTCATTTTTCCTCCTACCCACTTAAATCCTCCAGTGGCTTCCCATAAATTTTATTATAAAGGCAGTGTTCCCAAACACTGCCATGCATCGCATTCCTCCTCCATGCTTGCCCTGCCCATCTCCTCTCATGAAAGACATCCCATAAATTTCCTTATTTTATCCATTCTGGATATTTTTTAGTTTTTTTCTATCCTCAGTGCTCTCTCCCACCACAGAAGGTTTGAGCTGAAGTTCCCTTTTCCTAGCAAATATTTTCTTCCACTCTTTACCTGATTAATTCCTCCTCATCTGTGAGATGTAAACTCAAGCTTCACTTTCTAGGCAAGTCTTCTCTGACCTTCCAGGCAGATTCAAATCCTCCTTTTATGTACTCTCAGAACAACATACCTTTATTTCATTACATTTATCATTGTTGTCATTTTCCATTGAATTTGTGTGATTATTTTTGTGTGATTATATTTGTCTTCTCCACTACCCTGCAAGTTCTATCTTTCTTCACCAGATTCTGTGCACAGAATCTGGCATATTGTAGTTTGTAAATAAATATTTATTTAATAAATAAAGGGATTAAAAATGATGACATTGAAGTAAATCAGAGGCTACATGAGCTCCTAAGCATTGCCCCAAAGTTACAAAGAAAATTATGAGAAGAACTTAGGCCAGAGTGTAAAGATAGTGACAAAAAGTGACTGCATCTGATTAGAATAATTGTATAGGTAAGAAAAAAGGTCCTGAGCTATATTTCTGGGTCAGAGTTCTAAGAATTAAAAATACTGGTTCAAACATCTACCATGTTTTTCAAAATAAGTAATAACGTGAAGAAATAAAAATTAGTAGGCAAGAAGAAAAAAAACAAACTGGCATTGTCGAGATATGACCCATGTCCAAGCTTGGTTCAGAGCTGTGCAGCACTTTCTTTGAGCCTGGCTTGTGCCTGTCTCTAAGCCCCTTACACTAGCTATTTCTCCTGTCTGAAATATTCTTACTCCAGAACTTAACGTTGCTCAATTATGATCAGTCATGTCTCTGATGAAATTTCAGCTCCTTTGTGTCATGCATTTCCTGAAGATCTTTATCAGTCAGAGTGAGATAGAGTATATTGTGGAGGGAAAGACAAATATTTGTGGCATAAAATAACAAAGTTTTATTTTACAACTCACTATTTATCCAGAGTGGTTAGCAGGAGTCATTCAGGGACCCAGACTATTGAGCTTCTACCATTTTGAACATTGCAGTTGCTATACCAGAGGGAGGGACAGTCCTGGTGGTTCTCACGTTGGTAATTAAATGCTCAGCTTTGAGTCACATCAGCGCCACTCAGATCTCAAAACTAGTCCTAATCACATGACCGTTCCCCAACCACTGCAGTCTGACCTTGTGCCTGTGTGGAGGGAGAACTATAAATATTTGGCAGACAGCATAATATATAATCTAGACTAGTCTTTTCACTTGCTTCTGCATTTTATGATAATCACCATTGTTCGATATTATAGCTCTGTCTATCTAGCTAGCTGTTTATTGCTTACTTCCCCCGACAAGATGCCCATGAAAGCAAAATTCTGTCCTAGTCAACTTAGCTTATCTCTAGCACATAGAACCATGCATGGCTTATGAATAGGCAATAAATAAATATTGTTTATTAAATGAATGAATGAATGAATGAATGAATAACACAAACTGCCTTTTTTTTTTTAACCCGTACCATCTTCTATCCAAGCCTTCTAGTAGTGAGCTCAGTTTGCCTTTATTCTAAGGCAAGAGGGTTGCTGCACTAAGACAGATTATAAGTAAGGACTATGACATTCAAGTCAGATATTGAGATTAACACATGGGGAGTCATAGGAAGGCAATTCAGACTAAGAAAGTTCACAGAAGCTTCGTGTGGTATGCTGCACTGGCTCAGAGAAAATCTGACATTTTGGCTCCAACTGGCTTTGCCAGGTGAGAGCACTTGATGGTGAGGAAAGTACTGCTTCAGAATGGAGATGACTTTATACTTCCTTCTCAGGTTATGATAGCCCCGTCACTCCCCAAATCTCAGAGATCTCGAGAGAGGCCGGCACTACTGAGTAATTCATCATTTGGGCCTATCTCAATAATCTATTAAGAAACAATGTGTCCTGTCCTCTCTCCAAGGTACTGATTCAAAACTGGTAAATATGGCCAAACTGTCCTAAGTGGTGAACGTTTAGCAGCAATAAACGGCTTCCGCAAACTTTTGCAGCCCTCACCCCACTCCCACTCTGGGAAGGTGACTGTAGCCACTATACTTAGCTGAGATTGGGGGCACAATAGTTGGCACAGTTATATTACTACTAACATAAGCACTCACCTGGAAATTTGGACAAGCTAAATTCAGGTTAAATCTACAATACCTAAATCATTTTGCACACTAGTGGAAACTTGGTATATAGTTTGCTATGGCTGCTGTAGCAAAATACCGTAAACTTGCTGGCTTAAAAAAATGCAAGTTTATTATCTCTGTCTCATAGTTTAGTAGTTCAGAAGTCCAGTATAGCTCTCACTGGAATATAATCAAGGTGTCAGCATGGCTGCCTTCCTTCTGGAGGCTCTAGGAGAGAATCTGTTTTTTTTTTTTTGTTTGTTTGTTTGTTTGTTTGTTTTTTAAATTTTCCAGCTTCTACAGACTGCCTGGGTCCCTTGGCTCATGGCTCTTTCCATGTTCAAAGCTAGTAATGGCCAGTCAAATTCTTTTCACATCACATTACTCCGATACTGAGTCTTCTGTCTTCGTTACCTACTTTCAAGGATGCTTGTGTTATATTGGACCCAACAGAATGATGCAGGATAATCTCCCTTTAAGGTCAGCTGATTAGCAGCTTTAATTCCATTCACCATCTGAATTCCCTTTTTTTTTTTTTTTTTGCCATTTATAGTAACATAGTCAGAAGTTCCAGAGATTAGGATGTGGACATCTCCAGAAGGGGAGGCGTTATTCTACCTAAAAACTTAGTACATATTAAAACATTGAAGATTATAAAATCATCATAAAATTAGCCAAAGGAATACTATAAATAGCTGGTTTCTCAAAATATAATATGATAAATCTTGAGGTATTAAACTATTTTAAAAATAATCTGGAATCACTTAGGGTGAACACACTGCCATTTTGCAGGTGAAGACAGTGAATGATGGATGAGATAAATTATTTAAAGCCATATAACTTGAAAGAGTTAGGATTAGGATGCAGGGCACTTCCTACTAAGCCATCACTTTTGCACTGCATTTAGGAAGCCAGGTTATATTGAAATACATTCTAGAACAAATCTATCAAGCAGTTAACATTTGTTTTTAAATTTATGAAGACTAAAATTAAAAATTTACAATACTGGGGTAATTCAACAATATAGAGTGAGTTAATCCTTTGATGTTGACCAAATGATCAGTCCTCTATGTGCATGATACAAGAGGCTTTCCAATGCGTAAAGGGACCTAGTTACAAGAGGCTGATTGATGTTTCCAGATGTGTCCATGTGCATATAAACCCAATTCATCCCATTGTAATAGGACAATACTGTGTACAAGGTACATTCTTTCTACAAGAATCTGAAGCTTGCCATTTGCTGATCTCATGACACAGAAGTATGCACATAAATAACTGCTTGACAAGTTATTTTTAAGTGAATCAAGATGGTCACTATTAAGGAAAAATATAAACATTGGCAACGATGGGAGCAGACTTAGGAGAAGGTGAAGGGAGACTCTAGACTTAAGTCCAAAAGAACCATTCATCTACAAATTCATGTTGTTTGGAATTGTATTATGAAGTATTGTCTATACTAGACAGTCACTTTTATCCTTCAGGGCTAACTGAAAGCTAAATAAATGCTCTGCGTATTTATACACAGTCACATAGAAATACTTAAAAAATGCTGTCTCCCTAGCGCTGCTGTGCTTTGTAAAACTGGCAGAGAAGATGCTATTTATATCTTTAATAAAACATTTAGATTAATTTTTCTGGTTCACCATGGATCCATTTTGAGAAATACAATGGCAAGCTGGTTTTGGATATTATATTCTGACGCTTATCCTTAGCAACTTGATTGCTGTACATTCCAAGTCTCTCCTCCACCCTGTCAGCACACCTCCAGGCTGTTTTGAGTAAGTTCTCTTTGTCTATGCCACCAGGTTTCTAAAGCGGTTTACAGAGAGAACTGTCACCCCAGAAGGGAGAAAGCAAAACGCAAACAGAAATAGAAGCTTTTTCAAGACTATTTTTGTTTCTGCTACATATTTACCTAAACAGTTCAATGGAATGGGTTTATAAGACACATTCGAGGAGCTGAGAACTTTCAGCTTAGTATGAGAGCCATACTGTAGTTTCTAGCAGTTTAGCAAAGGAGCACAAAACAGCAGTGGCTCGTTGCCTTTCTCTGACAGTGCTTGTTTTAGTCTTCCATCTTCCCATGGATGTATTTTGTGATAGACACCAGGAGTTGGTTCTTAGTTGTTTTTTTAGATTATGAGTAATGGCTCCACTAGGCCATCTAATTTTGTTACCACACTGAACTTGGGGCTGCTCACCTGCCACACAGCAAAGCCAGTCTACTGACACTGGGTTGTGGTAAAGGAAATTACAGTGTTTATTTCAGGTTGCCAAGCAAGGAGAATGGGCAGCTCATGCTCAAAAGACCTGAACTCCCTGATGGCTTTCAAGGAAGGGTTTTTAAAGGCAACATTCAGGGTGAGGGGTCCAGCTCATGGACTTTCTTCTGATTGGTTGATGGTGAGGTGACAAGGTGATGTTTCAGGAATCTTAACCATCAACCTTCCGGTTCCAACCAGTCTGGGGTCTGCTGTGCTGGTCAGCGTGAGGTCACCTCCTCCACCAGGGTGAAGGTCTTGTTTTCTGCAGAACAAGTCAAAGATATGTGTTAGATTATTATGTATATCCCTTGAGGAGGAACTAGGACTCTGTTTTATTACTGACCTATTGTTTAAGCTATCATTACTTTTCTTGCTTGACTCTTTTTCCTTTGTTTCTGCGTTCCCTCACTTCCCTAATTAGTAACTGCTCGAGTCTGCTCTTTGGAATTCAGTGAAGGCCTAGGAGACTAAAGCCTTTTTTCTACAAACAAGAAATGAGGGACACGAAGAGGTTTTGTACCTGGGAAAGCCCTGCAGGGTCCTGCTCAGTTTCACTTCCCCCTTTTCTTTGATGCTCCTCAACCCTGAGGGTAACAGGGGCAGGACAAGAAAGGAAGTAAAGTTGTAGGTAAAGAGATGAATCATAAATTTGGCAGGGGAACTAGGTTTTAGAGGGGCTTGGTTTCAGTTTCACTTGGTAAGTGCCTTTTTCAAGATGTCTTCTCACATTCCCTCTCCCCACCCTAATCTCTTTCCCTCTACTGCAATCAATTTTAGAACTTATTCCTATTTTTCTGTCTTCATTAGTCTGTTAATTCAATTATTTTCTTTCAGTTTACAACTTAACGTCACCAGGGATATCTCCAGATTAGAAATAAATATAACAATCAGAAGTTCTGGAGAGAAAGTAAGAAACTTTACCAATTCTAACATTGCAGAATAAGTCATTGTCACTAAGTAGTCATAGTAAAAAACTGTTTAATGTGTTGGGATTATTTCTAATGGTATATAAATAATGTATTTATGTTAATAGCATATTAATATTCTGGCCAAAGGTAATAAGCCAGTGCCAAAGATAGCTCATATTTTAATAAAAGTTTTAAAATTCCTCCATGAGAATTATATTCATATAATTGTAGCCTGAGAAATATTCCCTTTAGGTGTTCAAGTTCTGAGCAATTAACCACTTCAAAATAACTTTGAGATTGAATATACTTAAAGAAAACTGCTTTGGTGATTAGGGGAAGGGTCTACCATGCTTACAGCCCAAGTGCAGTAACCACACCCTGATTTATAAGAAATGTTGTTACGTTTAAAAGAGACAGGAGAAACATGGTTCACACCAGATTTTTTATTTTTAAATTTAAGAAGGAGGAGTCCAAGTCTAAACTTACACAGAATCACTAGGAAGTAGAGAGTTGCGGTTAAAATTATCTGGTGAATCTCAAACCAATCAGTAGGACACATAAGAGTAGGGTAGCAACTGAGAAAATGTTTAAGGGCAAAAAGGCTTGGAATGAGAGAACATTTGTGAATTTAGGTGGTCAGAAAAAAAAATCCTTGTATGAAAGCTTAGATTCATAAGGAGTTAGTCTGTTTCTTTTTACTATCAGAATGTAGTTATGGTCTAGAGGATTAGAAACTAGTTTCTATAGCTAACAGATATGAGTACTCATGGTTTTGGAAGCCAGAGCAAAGCAACTGTGGGGAGTTCTGTGCTTGACACAGGGCAGGACAGGCATCTTTGTTTTGGAGCGAAAATTTCATTTCTTCATTAAGAGCCATATAAGGACAAGGGGTACCTTGCGTTGACATTCCATACCAGGAGCTGATAAGACTAAATAAGTAAAGGAAAGGAGACACCAGTGATTGCTTCATCTTTCTAGTAAGGTTACACATATAACTTGAGTGAACAAGAATAACACCCTGCCCCAAACTTTCCCTGTCCCCCAGCCACATATTGGCTAATATTCTCCTAAGTAGACATTATTTTTAATTAAGAAGGAAACACCTGCCTGGGGAAGTAGGAATGGGCAAGGAGAAAAGAAATCAGTCATTCACATCACAGTTTAGTTACATATCCACTGTCAATAATAATTCACATCTTACAAAATACTTTTCGCAAATACAGTTTCATTTAATCAATGTGACGACTCTGGGGCAGATTCTACACATTAGTTACATGTGAGGGAGCTGAGTTGTGTCAAACAATAATCAGTATCAAGACTACACAGGACAAAGAGCTTTATTTGGGGTCTTAAAAACTGCAATTCAGGAAACACAGATTTGGGTAAGATCAGAGAAGAGAAAGAGTCAGGGTCTTACAAAGACAAAAGCCATTAGGTTGATAAGTTGTCTGGAGACAGTTGTGATTGACTCTGATGCAGGAAAGGAAATATTTGTCTTTAAAGAATAGGCTGGGGCTTCCCTGGTGGCGCAGTGGTTGGGAGTCCGCCTGCCGATGCAGGGGACACGGGTTCGTGTCCCGGTCCGGGAGGGTCCCACGTGCTGCGAAGCGGCTGGGCCCGTGAGCCGTGGCCGCTGGGCCTGCGTGTCCGGAGCCTGTGCTCCGCGGCGGGAGAGGTCACAGCAGTGAGAGGCCTGCGTACCACACAAAAAAAATAAAGAAAGAATAGGCTGTCACAAGTTATTTTAGGGTAAGGGTTTGATGAGTAGATAGACTGTCACAAGTTATTTTAGGGTAAGTGTCTGATAAGTATCTTGAGTTTCTGGCAGATGTTCTAGATGCCTGCTGAAACAATAAGAGATCAAAAGGTCAGGTTTCATCCGGGTTAAGATGTACACAAGTCACACTTCCTCAGTGGCCTTCTGGGTCCATTTTAGAGAGCTCTCTTAGTGATACCAGCTCCATTTTGACTTTCCTTTTACAGGTGTAAAGGGATTAAGCATTTTGTCCAAGGTCACATCTAATAAGTGGTGAAGTTTGAACCTGAACCTTGCTTTGCTCTGCGAAGAGTTTTGGATCCCATCTTTCCCATGTTTTGGCCCTGAAAGCAAGTCTACTATTTATAACTTAGCAATTTTTCATCTTCTTCACTTTCCTAGTATTGTCCAGGTAATCCCTACTTCTTATATGATGATAAAAAGGCTTTCTATATACCATTGCTCTTCTTAGATACTGGGCGGCATATTCCCACTTTCACCTTGAAAATTTACATTCTTGCACCATTTTCATTTTCTCACTCATCACTCTGGACCAGCTCTAGGGCAAGACATATAGAAACCTAAGAGAACATTCTCAGGGATAAGCCTAGTATTATTCTGCAAACTGAAAGTATAAACTATGGCTCAAAAATGTTTCCATTGCTTTAAGTGCATTCCATAAACAGGGACTGCATTCCAGTTCTTAGTAACATTACTCTCATCCCCAATGCCATTATATAATTAGAATAAGCTGTAACGGCCGTGCCCAAGAGTTTTCTTCTCAAATTATAGAAATGTCCATGTGCCAGAGATACTCGCTGCTAAGTAACTTCACAGTCACCTTATTACTTCCAAAACACAAAACAAAACAAAATTAGTATAATAAAAGCTACAGTGAAATTGGAAGTACATCCTAGAGCATAGTACCCTGGACAAAAAGTATGTAGTGATGCTCCTGTCCTACTCTAGTCTTCTCCATTAACTAACTCTGGAAATTAGATATTAGTTACATTTGTCTACCCTGGATACTACAAAAGCATGTGCCCAAGTTTTGGTAGATGGTGTGGGGGAGGAAAAATAATTTTCCCTCTACCCTTCTAGGTTCTTAGCTGAGATTCCCCTATAATATTAATATGAAAAAAACAAACAAAATTTTAATAACATGTATACCTCCAGTATACATGAGAGACCTAGGAAAACTGAGTAACTTTCTGAAATGGCCCAAGCCATCATCTTAAATAACATCTCCAACTAAAGGCAAAAGAAGGTGTTGGGTGGGGTGGCGGAAGAGGCCAGTTGTGGAAGGTTACCAGGAAAAGCACAGTAAATAAGGATAAGGTGGTTATATAGATTTAAGCTTTCACCTTCACCTTTGATAAAACTTGTTTCTAGAGCTTTAGAGTCATCCTTCTTGGTACAGAGAGGAAGATACCCTTACAAATGGAGATTTCCCTTACAAATGTAAAAAGGTCTCTTACAAAAGGGTTGCTGCTGGGCCTCCCTGGTGGCGCAGTGGTTGAGAGTCTGCCTGCCGATGCAGGGGACATGGGTTCGTGCCCCGGTCTGGGAGGATCCCATATGCCGCAGAGCGGCTGGGCCCGTGAGCCATGGCCGCTGAGCCTGCGCGTCCGGAGCCTGTGCTCCGCAACGGGAGAGGCCACAACAGTGAGAGGCCCGCGTACCGCAAAAAAAAAAAAAAAGGGTTGCTGCTACTCAGTTTTCAGAACTTTTCTTATGTCTGCCTTTTCTCAAAAATAACCAGCTCAAAATAATCAATATGCCAAAGAGGCATGTTTTGGAGTGGGATATTCTGTTCATTAATATATGGTCACTAATATATGTCTTCAGTTTTAACAGTATCTTCCTGCTAATTGCTTTAAATATTTTAAGTATTGTTTCATCATCCAGAGTCTCTCACCCCCAAGATCTAACTTGTCATAGCTTCCAAATCCCAGGGAGAGTACCTTATGTAAAATCCACCTATGGAATCAGCTCTCTGATAGAGAAGTGTCAGGTCCTTTCCTGAATCCCTCATGGATTATGGCATCAAAAGTTTCATCACAAGAACCTAAGAACAACATTTCTGTTTCTGTTGTTCTTTCCAACGGGGTTAGCTTTCTGAAGGGCAGGAGCCTTTCTTAGTTATTTATTTTTGTTGCCCTAGTATCTAAGAGAATATTGCATGATATACTAATTTTGTTGAGCCAATTTCCATACTTCACATTTAGTTTATAATAGGCTTCTGAGAAACACTCTACTCTCAGAAGTGTCGCGTGCAATTCACAATGCTGCAGAAGGAAGCAAAGCAATGGCAGCTTGTTTACGTGAGACTTGCTCAAGAAAGAAACATTTCCATGGGATTACAATCAAGCAGGGAAATCTGTCTGCTCCATATCCTGGCATCAATAAAAGGAGAGCACATTGTGTCAGCTGTGGACTTTAAGGGTAGATTGAGTGGTTGTTCTTGAAAATGTTCAGTGATTACCAGTGCATGTTTATTGGGCATCCTTTTAAAATGAACTCCCTTTCTAAGAAAGCGTTTGTCAATAAAAGCCTTGTAGAAATGTAGCACATACATTGACTTCGCCTGGGACCTTGCCTCATTCCTTTTTGCAGGTTTGTATAGAATACAGCTCATGAGATTTTGTAAATGAGGCCCTTAAACCCAAATCCCAGTCACCTCGCTGAGTAAATGAGGAAGAAAGGACAAAGTGTCCAGGATCTGTCTTATTAGGGACGGTAAATCAGGGAATGCTTCTTTGGGAGCACTAGTAGGAGAAAGAGTGTCTTTAAAGTGAAAAAGTCTACATGGGGTGACATTATCAGCTACATTCAGTTGAGTCTTGCTTAGCAAAAGGCTGCTTTGTGCGTCACAATTATTTCAGTCACTCTTAAGAAACAGAGTAGATCAAATTTAGTGAGGACGCTGTCCTCTGTGATGGTGCCTCCCAGGCTATCTTTGAAATGTTTTAAAATTTCCACCTGTCCCTTGAAGGACAGTTTTAGTTAGCTTAAGAACCGGGTAACTATGATCTGAGAAATTATGTGAATTCCCGTGAGTATGTGACTAGTTGACTCTAAATTCTAAGAAATTGAGTTTCCCTATAGACTGAAAAGATATTGAGATTTCCTAGCCTACTCTTTACCACACATTGATTCAAATAATTTGGGCCCCACTTAGAAGAGTCTGATAAGACTTTCACTTTGAACTTTCTAGAATCTTATCTCCATCTGAGATTCCAGCATCTCACTTAGGCTGTGAAAAGGGGAAATTTAAGCTGTTTGTCAAAATCTACCCTGAGGTTGATGTGGTTGAAATGTTTGTTCTCCCTGTGTTAGAGGTTCACCTCTAAAGAGGAACTGGGCATTACATCCTGGAAGGAGGAATGCCTAGACGCTAAATGCTTTTTTAGGAAACACGTGTCCCCATGTGGCCTTTTTCTCCTGCATTCTTAACACTGATTTATCACCATTGCAGCTGCTTAACATCTTAGAGGGGAGTGTTTCATTTTGTCCCCCTTCTTTGTATTCCCTGTTCGAAAATGAGCTCTGTATTTTAAATATTTTAGACCCAGCAGCAGTAAATGTTTTCAGGCTTTGGATAACACCATCACTGCTTGGAGAGGAAGAGTTTTAAAACAGCTGTGATGCCAAGCTTCAAGAAAAAAGGAGAAGGAAAAAAATAACAAAGCATTGTTTGTTAAACTGTCACCAAGCATTGTCACTCAGAATCAGTCTCATTTGTATATGGAAACTCCTATTGCAGGGACTGAAAAAGAAAGCTTAGGATTTTCTAGGAGAGAAAGAGATAATCTTTTTTAGCTAAAGAATAGAAGCATTTAAAATTACTCTCTAGAAAGGTTTGCAGGGAAAATAAATAACTCTAAGAAGAATAGTGTGTCTATTATGGGACTGTTATTAAGATTTCAAAACAGTGAGGGCAACTGTAGCACCCATTTTAAGCAGTGATTGTCATCTAGTGGAGGTTCACTTTTAACCCAGGATTGTTATATTTCAAACTGAGGTCAAGGAAAAGATAGGTTCCTTTGGCATACATCAGAAAAATCAGCCCGCCTTTCCCAAACCTCCTGCTGACAAATGCTGTGCTTTCCTAGTTCAAATCTTGAACAGTTTGTGTGAGTGGGAGATGAAGACAAGACAAAATCTCCTTGCTCCTGGCTCATTTTCCCCATATAGGCAAGGCTCGCACATTCATTTTCTTGGTTCTTTGAAAGCAGAAAATTAAGAAAATATTATGGACGCCATAACCTGGTGGGAAATCACTTGAGTTGAACTCGTCACCCTCTTAATCTGCTTATGATGACAGAGTGCTGATTTATGCATCTAATTACTGAAGTCTAATTATTGCTACAACATTGAAATCAACATGGCACAATAAAATATGCACCACCTTCCCAGAAGTGAGACTTGTTATTCACCTTCTCCTCATGTTGGTGATGATCTTATTTACAGTCTTATTCAAAATGGAACTTTGTCAGAGATTCAAAGTCATCCCTTTCGAGCATCTGAGTTCTTTAGCACATGCCTAAAAGTAACTTTCTGAGGTTGCAGGTAATGAAGTTTGGCTTCACAAGTGGAAATTACTAATTTATTAGTGTTCTTTGAGGTGGAAAATAGGCATGTAGATAAAAGGAAACCCATAGATGCATTCTATAAAGACTTTAGAAAGCACTTTTGAAAATGTTCCACATCGTGGGTTACTAATAAATGTAAAAGCTATATTCCTGGGATGGGGGAGTACTCTTCTTTTTTTTGCAGTATGCGGGCCTCTCCCGCTGCGGAGCACAGGCTCCGGACGTGCAGGTTCAGTGGCCATGGCTCATGGGCCTAGCCGCTCCGCGGCATGTGGGATCTTCCCAGACTGGGGCACGAACCCATGTCCCCTGCATCGGCAGGCGGACTCTCAACCACTGCACCACCAGGGAAGCCCAAGGGGAAGTACTCTTTTATCTCAGAAAGTGAACTGTCTTAAGAAATAAAAATAAAATGCTCAGAATACACATGATCTTTTCTTGTATAGAAAGAGAAACTAGAAGGGGGAAAAATGGGATTTCTTTGGGTCGGTGTTTTGATGGATTATGTTTAACATGCTTGTTGCATGAAATTGAGAAACAGTATGGTTTCCATTGGCAAGATTTACTCCTAAATATTCCGATTCAGTAGGTCAGAGGCATGACCCAAGAATCAATTTTCAAATCCTGACTGACAGTCTTATAATTATAGCTAATTTGCTATATGTCAGGCCTTCTTCTGAAAACTTTACATGAAAGAACTCTATTATTCCTTATAAAAACCTCAGGGGAGAGTTACTATTACTGTATCCCTTTTACAGATTAAAAATATGAGGCATAGAGCAGTTAAATAATTCTCCAAAAACACACAATGAGTGGCACAGATGCAAGTATATGTTTAAAAAAAAGTGTTTTCAGTGATGACCTAGAAGAAGAAAATGGACATTATTGCTGATTGCTTGCTAAAAATGCTGTTTCCTTTTGCAGCTCCTCTCCAAAAGGCTACAAGTATCATGACTTCTATCGAACATGGTAGTTCAGTTATCCAATGGACTCTGTTTTATTCAAGTTTGAGAAAATATTCGTTAGATTTCATTGGTGTTTTGCTTTATTGCTCTTTTGGAATGTGTAGCCCTGTTTTATTAATGATATGAAAGAATATTATGATATGAAAAGCATTAATGATATGAAAGAACAAAATAGCAACAGATCACTGGGGTTTCTTCTCTATTGCTGGCCAGGAATTCCTTCCCGTTTATTTCTCTGCTTTGGGATATCTATGTGGTTTTGTTTTGTTTTGTTTTAAAGATCCAAGCAACTCCCTGGGTTTATGGAGGCTTAATAGTCAGAAATAATGGAGAAAGAAAGGAAAATGTGAATTCATGTTCAAAAGATCACCTAAGAGAGAAGAAATGACAAAATCAGATATTTAATGTAAACAACCAAATGCTGGGGGAGGCTGAGGTCAAGACTGGACAGAGCTGTCTTGATTTTCTCATATGTATCTTATAATCTCCCAGTGGTGGTGGGATGTGAGGGTGTGGAGGCTGAAGGTAGAGCCACAGGATATAATGCATTATTTCAGGGTGACTTCAATCAAGCCAAAAAAGTTTGTGCCACATCCTGCTTGGTGATAACTATGAGTTAACAGAAAGGGCAGACCCTTTCATCTACATAATTTTCATTTATCAATGAATTTATATTGCTGCATAATTATTCATCTTGACTGTCATCTGATTGTCTTTCCCTGCCAATAAGATGGGGAGCTTATAAAGGACAGGGACAGTGACTTTTGCTATTCTGTATTCCCTTTGACAGCTAGCAATGGCCTGGGCATCAAGATTTGAACTGAACTTAATTGGATATATCAATTAAGATTTCAGCTCTTTTCATTTGATTGCCGAAGGTGGATGAAAGAAAATGTAGCCTTATAACGTATCATACACTGATGTTATCTTTATATACACATACTTTCACAAAAGCAAGTCTTGTTCTCAACTATACTTTAGAATCATATCATTGTATCTTTATCAGTTGGGACTAGTACCTGAAAATAATGAGTATTCTTCTTGGAATGGATTTCTCATTAAAATGAAAAAATAAAAACCTAAGACTGATTTAACACAAAAAGTTTGTATCCTAATTTTTTTCATGGAGATCTCAAATTCCATAAAGCACCATAAATACTTTGTAATCTAATGCCTATTAGTCAAAGAAACATGGGCATTGACCCTTGTATAAAATAAGAAAGAAAAAAATTACCTCTTCCTCTTATACATTTGCCAATGTCCCAGAAAAATAAATAATCCGTGAATAGTTCAGCACGATTATATGTTTACAAAGCACAGAGGATTTATTCTAATATATTCCCACCTGGAAAAACCGGGCTTAAGCATCTTCAGCAATCAAAAAGCAACACCGCGTCCTTCCCAATATGTCATGTCACCTTTACAGCAGTCATACTTGCAGGAATGAGACTGGGTGGTGGTAGTAACTGTAAACATTCTGATGTAGAAATTGCAGATGGAGAGCTCGGCTCTGGGGATGGACGTGGAAAGGAGCAGAAAAGAGCCTGGAGAAAAGGCTGTCATATTTGCTCAGAAGAACCGCCAAATCAGAGAGCAGGAAAGATTTCATTGGAGGAGCAACTAATCCTGTCATATTGAAAGAAATTGTAAATGTTCTCTCCAGAAATTGTCCGCCCATTGCAGCTAATCGAACACACTCACGAACACACGCACGCTCTCTTGTTATACCAAAGGTGCCCGGGCGCAGAGACCCGCTCCAGCGAGTGCGCGCGTGCACACATACACACACACACACGGACACGCACACAGAAACACGAACGCACACGCGCGCCAGCCTGAGGGTTGGCCAGAGCCTTGAAACTGCAGATTCCACTAGGAGATCGCCAGAGGAACCGAACTAATTAGTAATTAGTTGCCCCTACACTAATTACTACTTCCCTTACTTCCCCAAGCACTTTGGTGAAGAAATGAATCCCGCCCAGCTCTCCAGTCCAGCCAGTTCTCTGTTCGATCTTGCTCTCCAGACTCAGCTTCTTCGTGAAAGCCAGGTTTGAAACTCATTTTTTGCTTCTCCTTTGGTGTTCTGGTGTGGAGGGCGGGGGCAGTGTCACTTTAACTCCAGTGTACACCGCAAAGGGGTTTCAGACTCGTCAAGCGACTGGGACGGGTGTGGGGTGCGCGACTCTGCTAGCGCGCGCCCGAGTCTCGCAGCTCTGGCCTGAGCCTTCGGGTCCGCTCTCCCCCCGCCTCCCCCGCCCCACCCCTCCGGGTGTCGCGGCACCAGCTAATCTTTTCCTTTTCGCTTGCAAGATCAAGGGAGAAAGCAAGCCGGCGCCTGGCCTCAGACTCTGAGCGCAGCGCAGCTCGCTCCCCGGCCGGTGAGCCCCGAACCCGCGAAGGGCTCCTCTACGCTCCCGCCAGCCCACACCAGGGATATTGCAGCCCGGGGAGGCACCTGGAGCTAATCCGGCGGCAGGTAAGGACAGCGCGCTGCTCAGCTCTCTGCTTGCCAACGCCAGGGACCTTGGCGCCGTGGGGTCCCTCCCAGTTGCCAGGAGCGGGCGCGGAGGGGTCAGGTGTTAGGGAATTGGAGAATTCCTCCACAAGTGCAGATCCTCGAAAGGAAACTTTGGCTTCTGGGGCTTGGAGAACTGAGGGCAGCGATGGCGGGTCTGGAAAGAAGGGGCAAGAGAGGCAGAGCGCGGGACAAGGATGCGATTCCGCGGGTCCCTGAGTCTGGAGGAAGGCGGCAAAGGTAGCCTGGGGGCCGCGCCGGCCGGGACATCGCTCCCTCTCCCAGCCCGCCATTCCCTCCACTGTCACCCGACTCCCTCCTCCTCCCCGACAGGCCGTCAAGGAAAAGACGGGAGAGCTTCGCCCTCTCCTGCCCCTCACGTTCCTTCCAGCCTGGGGTCTGGCCACGTCTCCCAGGCGTTTGGGGTGGAGGCCCAGCTCCTCTGGCTCCATATGGCCCCCTGGTTCCGCCTTCTGAACTGCCCTTTGGGCGCCCGCGCCAAGTCGCTGGAGAGAGGCTTGGTACTGCGGTCCAAGGAGCATGGCCAAGGGGCAGGGGAATAAGAATGAGGAGAGGGTCCCAGGACAGAGGAGGAGGCAGCTTTCTGCAACCAGGTTCATCCCATTTCGGCCCGCACACGAGCTCGGCTGTCCACCTCGACTTGAGGACAGGGTCTCAGCCCGGAGCCCGCGAGGTCCCGGACCGTGCCTGGGCTTCGCCGACAGCCACCTCACAATGGGCTCTGGGCCACCCCGGCGGGGTTCGGGGTCACAGATTGCGAACAGCTGCACCCACAGTGTCCCTCGCAGTCCACACCTGAGGACCCGGGTGATTGCAGGTAACTTGTAGCTCTCGGAACCTGCGAGGTGCGGTCCAAGCCCGCGCAGGGGAGATCGAGCAGAAATTCCACCTGTGCGCTCTGCCCCGCGCCCCTGGGGCGCCCCCCGCGGGGCAGGAGGCTGCATGCCTAGGAGAGCTCTTAAGAGGTCAAGATTCAAGATTCTCCGAAATCCCTGACTCAGAAAGCAGCACACACCCACTGCCCCAGCCTCCTTCCAGCGCCCCCATCACTTTCTCTACCCTCCTGCCCGTCGCCCTCTTGGAGGCTACTTTGAGCCACGAAATCGTCCACAGGAGCGTCTGCCAAGCTCACCAGACCCAGGCCTTGAGACCAATGTTGCCTGTATGGAAATATCTCTGGGGGGTCACTCGGGACGGAGAGGTGGGAGGAGAGCAGAGAAATGGAGGTAAACGCTTAAGGCAAGCAGAGCTGTCCTCTGACATCTCACCCGAGCTTCCCGACCGTGTCCTTAGTCAGTTCACGGCCATGGCATGTCTGTGATGGAGGCCACCAAGGGTTCCAAGTCGGCCAGACCAGGCGCGGCGAGCCCATCCAGAGCACGGCGCCTCCAGGTCCTCAAGCTCCGGAATCCCCTGCATTGACTTTCTAGTTCCCTTTCATCTTTTCTTTTTTTGGTTTGTTTTGCTTTTCGTGCTCTTTTTCTTAGCGCTGGGTGGCAGTGGGTTCGTGTAGTTTGCCTGTCCCCTAGTACACGCAGCCAGCGACACAAACACGCATCTACATGCTGTACGGCACACCCGCCCGCGCTCCGTCACACAGTCCCCAGCTCAACCGCCCCGAGTGCCGGCAGCAATGGCCACCTCCATAGCACGATCCCGGCGGTGGCCTTGGTTCCTCCAAGGGCTGGGCCAGAGGCGAGGGGAGCCAGCCCAGACTGCAGAGAGAAACAGTGGGGCAATCGGAAAGGCCTGGGAAAAACTTGAATTTGGGTTGAGGGTGGGGCGGGGGGAGACACTGAGGGAAAAGGCCCCCAGCGCTCGAGCTCGGCTGCGGCTGCGCAGAGCATTAAGGGACCCGATGCTGAGGCGCCCCAGACCCTCAGCGCCTGCCCACCCTTGGGAGGCAGCCTTTCTCTGGGGAAGTTCAGATGGCCAGGTGCTGGAGTGGACCAGCACCTCACTTCGCTCCAGGCCATTCGAGTTTACCAGTCTTGAGAGGGCTCTGAAAGTGAGGCAGCTCATAAACTCCAGCTGTTCAACCCGGCCTTGTGCCCCAAAGGCCCCCCATTGTATTCTGTTGGCAGTCTGTATATATGTATGCATTTTTGGCAATCTGTATAGCAAGGAGATATATAGAGTACATTTTCCTTGATAAGCAAACAATAAGGATGATGACACACTTAAGAAACTGCAATTAGGGGTGTGTGTGTGATCTTCGGGGTGATAACAACAAGGTCATAATCATAGAAGTAAACCAGTTGATCACAGTAAGAACGGTATTAGGCTGCAGTTCAGAAAGTGGACTTTTGAGACTCTTGGCAAATGGATGGAAGAATTTTGTGCCAACAATGTTGCAGCTTTGCAGGATTTGGCAGCTAAGGATTCAAGAAGTAATAAATTAATGCCATGTGAATTTTTATCGTTATTACTGTTATTAGTAATGTGTGCAGTTGTGGCAGTAGGATAAGCAACTTGTGTTTTACTAGGGTAAACAATTACGCCAATTAAAACTGAAAAGTAAAACTTGACCCTACAAAGGCATGGAAATTCCAACCACCTCAGCTTACTGTTTTAAAACTCTGTGAATGAAATGGGGTGGGAGTGGGGTAAAGTCTGTGGACCCAAAACTTCAGGGTGAGCTTCCTGACAGATGCTTGGTCTTCCTACAAAAGAAAGGTGTGTTTGTTTATGTAAGTGTCTGAGGGTGTCTGGGGGTGGGGGGGATGGAGTGAGAAAATAGGTCGATTTGAATATCCCTATCCTAGTTTAAGTTCAAGAGAACCACAGAACGTGTTTTTAGCTCTCAGCTGACTTCAGGGATGGATGTACAAGAGACTAGCAGTCAAACATTGGTAAAAGTCCCTTTGGAAGGAGTCCCCTCCACCCCGGTCTGTCAGCATAGGGGGCAGAGATTGCTATCTTCACATTTAAAAACCACATTGCTCCAAACATGATCCTGTCCCCTTCTTTGCCCAGATAACCCCCAACATCAGGCACTTGGATATACATTCAGTGGCAGTTTTACAATTCTAATTTCAGGGTAGCCAGCCCCCAGGGCCCAGGGCACCGGAAGAGGGAGGGCAGCGTCAGAGTTTTGAAGAAAACAGCAGACCACAGCCTGCTGGCTCCCAGGGAAGGCAGGGAAGGCATGGCACCCACTTCAGTGGAGGAGGACAGGCAGGCTGATCAGGAGACACATGGCTCTCTGACCCACAGCAGTGAACAAAGTTAAAACAAGTGCAAAAGAGGAAGAAGAGGGGGCAATAGAATAAAGGAATTGAAGAGGGAATGGGTGAAAAAAATGAGGGCAAGAATCTGTGGTCATGCCATTAACAGCCACTATAATAACCTCCATCACCGATGGCAGTTTTTGCAATATGCCTGTGAGAGAATGCCCATGAGTAATGGTCTAAATATGACCACTCAAACCCCACTCTTACTCTTATCTTAATCTTACTTCAGTTTACTCAGTAGGAGTAATGTCAGTCTCCAAGAGACTGACAGAAACATTTTTTTCACACAGTTCCCTTGAGGGACCTGGTTTTCTTCATTTAACCTTATATTTGAGTTACGTTGGCATTTTATGATGCGGACCTGTGTTGTTTTCCTCAGTGGACTCCTCTATATCAAACACTGTCAATATATCCTCCTCATGACTGTTACCACCTGGCTTTCATTCCCTGTCACCTGTCCCCATTTTGTCTACCTTTGGTTCATTGAGCAGACGTTGGGACTGCTTTCCTGAGAAGGTGTCAGAGCAAGTGTACTGACTGCATACCCCAAAGTTCAGCTTGGTCACATGGCAGTAGTGGTGGTGATAGTGTGTGTTTTGTGTGGGACACAGAAAGCAGGTCGTTTTCCTTGGAAATGCGTTTTCATAGAGTGTGTTCTAAGTCCCTGAAAGTGTCCTAAGCACCTCACACATGTTATATCATCTATTCTGTCAGGGCTTTATCCCCAGTGTTTAAGATAGGGTCTGGCACATCCTAGGAGTTTATTAAATATTTGTTGAATGAGTGAATAGATGAATCAGTTTTCTCATTTTCTCATTGCAACAATCCTATGAAGTAGATGTTATTGTCCCCATTTTACAGAAGAGGAAACCAGCATTCAGAGGGGTCAGGTAATGGCCCGAGATTACACAGCTAGTAAGTCGCAGCCCCTGGATTCAAACATAAGCGTGTTGGACTCCAGTCTTTGTCTTATATTGTGCTGATGAATATTGTATTGCACATTTTCCGCTATGTTTGGGGAAATCACAGCTGTGGTATTCAGAGTTCAACAACGTTCTCCCCATTCTTTTAGTTCAACTCCGCATATTCTTGTTGTGTCCCGTAAACCCTAAGCAAGAAAGATTCATCGCCAACTAGATTCTTAGTTGGCACAAACTGCTTGTTCTGATTAATCAGTGACTGCCTGTGGTAGAGGGAAACAGGGACAATGAAATCACCTGATGTTTTGGCTGATGCTATTTTCACCTATAGCGACACTGAGATTTTCTTTTGTCTGGTGCTAAAGGATGAAAGAGAGTTTTGATATTATCCGTGTTAAGCGTTGAAGTGGATGAAGAGGTTTTCCCACTGTGATGCAGCTAACCAAGGACTGCCTCAGAATACACACATCCCAACTTTCCATCTAGCTGTCTCTCCAAATGAGTTCCTCTTTCTTTGTATTAAGGTTGCTGGTGCTTAAGGTTCTGAGTTTGAATGGCAACTTCTGATTTTAGTTAGAGTTGATCATCCACCTTTGCTTTGAAAGGCATGAGTGACTCTGTGAGCCTGCAATTAGCAAAGTCTGAGGCACGTTCTGCCTGGTTTGCCTCCTTCTACACTTGATATATTCTTGTCTGACTTTATTTCATTTCCCTTTTTCTGCACACATGTTCAAGCTCCTTCTTTTATACTGTGACCTAAATATACAATCATCTTAACTGGTGCTGTTACCATGGTAATGTTTCATGGTAGATAAGGTACACCCTAAAAAATCAGTCTCTTTATTAGCAGTGGCATTCCTTCTTTGTTTTTCCCCCTCTCCCAAATCCAGGCATTCACTGAATGGCGCCCTCTGGTGTTCGGTAACAGGAAGCACACTACTGTGGAGAGGGCAAGAACATCATTTTTTTAAACTTTGAATTTCAATTTCAATGATAATTTGAGGTAGACAAAAGCAAGAAAGACTCTGAATTAGTATGTTTTTAAGAAAAGAGATTAGTAGGAAACATTCATTGCCGGTGCATATTAAGTGCTGTTTGCTGTGTAGAATTCTAAAAAATTATGGGAAATGGGGGATATTTATACCCTTCTGTGTTTAACATTATTGTGAAAATATTTCTATGGGAAACAAAGAGTTTTGTTGTGGGAGATATTGAGATATCTCTGGAAGAAGAAGCTAGTGGAATGTTTTCTGTGTTTAAGTCTTTAAATTTCAAAATGGAAGGGTTCTATCTTTAGAATGGGAACATTGGGTTTTTTTTTTAACTTTTTATTTTATATTGCAGTATAGCCAATTAACAATGTTGTGATAGTTTCAGGTGCACAGCAAAGCAACTCAGCCATACATATACATGTATCCATTCTCCACATTTGTTCTTGCTGGATAAGATATATAATAGTGATAATGATGATGATAATAATTTGTATGTATAATTTGTTGTTTTGTTATGTGAGAAACTTAGAAGTTTTGCTCTATATTATTGTGTGAATACCAATCTGCATATTATTATTACTCACAAATTAGAAGTGAGGTTGATATGCTCTAAACATGTCTTCTTTCTTCCTCACGCCAGTTCTACTGTCATCATCTAATGGTGTCATCAAGTCAAACCTATCCCTGAGACTTGTCTGGAATTCATCCCCTCCTCTCCATCCACACATCTTTTTTAGATCTTTAGCATCTCTCACTTGAACTACCACCAGAGCCTTGTGTTTCTATGGTCTCCCACCTCCAGTCTTACCCTAGTACAATCTATGCCTCACACTGCCAGAATAACCTTTCTAAAATGCAAATCTGAACATGTTATTCTCTTGTTAAAAATTCTTTATTGTTTCTCAGCTGTCTAGGATAAATTCTAAAGTCAAACCCACATGAAATCTTCCATAACTGATCAAAGCCTTTATGCCAAGCCCTATATGTTAGCCATTTCTCCATTCCCCCCACACAAGGAGATAATACATACAAACAGCTTAGCATAATGGCTGTCCCAGAGTAAATGCAAAATAAATATTGGTCAATATGCTCTTTATTTTTCTCTTTATTCTTCTCCTCTTCTTCTTCCTCCTTCTCTTCATCTAATTTATTATTAGTATAATACTAATAAGCAATGATAAATATCACACTTATACTAGTCATCCCCCAAACAAATAATAATTGGTAAGAAAAGCTATGGTGTGGCAGATATTTTGCTAAATATTTAACATCCTATAATCTCATTTAATTTCCCACAGTCAGGTACACTGCATGACATAGTCTGTGTATTCATTATGTGTTTGTTACGTTGATATGTGTAGTCAGTATAATAATAATGACATTTGGGGCATTTAATAGTCCCAGCCAGGTTCCTTGGAAGGTGAAAACTAGGGTTTTTCACTTTAAAGAGCTCTCTGGGATTGGCAGAGTTGTTTTCTTGGATATTAAGATGAACTATTTACAAAAAGGTTAACCTGTAAGACTGCTAGGCAAGTTGAACGATTTTTACCTGGTGCTGGTAATGGGGCACCAACTGGAACTTGTTAGGGATGCTGATGATATCTAAGATGAGAACAGAGGCCATATTTGTATAAATGACAGCAATATACATTTCAAGTGTGTTAGAAACAGAGCTTTATTAATACAGAGCTTTATTTTTCCCCAGTGTTTTGTATAGATACTAGGTAACCCTAAAAATATGCCTCGTTCCCCATTCCATTTTATTGTATCACGCAAGTTATAGGCATCTCCATAGGTCAAATACTAAAGTCAAATTTTCAGACCATGGCTAATGTGCAACGAAAGCAGAACTAAAGATCCGTGTTTTTAAGATCAGTGAAAATAAACAGCCAATCATGTGGTAGCAGGGCAGTATTTTGATGTTATCTGTGTTTACGGGGTTCAGAAAAGCAGAACTTCTTTTTTCGGAAACTGAGGACCCTATACACCCTTGAATGTTGATCTCATGGCAGGACTGGATCTACATTTTCAGCAGTCAACATTCATAGTCATCAGGTATAGTGTTTTAAATTACCAGATTCTGAATTATTTGAATCACTATTTAAAAGTCTTCTAAGAAGTCTTTTAAAAGAGGTTTATTCACAGGTTGAGTCCTTGAAATACTCTATTCTTCTTGCAAAGATTTTGAGTCAGCAGATTTGGGCTCAGACACAGAAATCTGTGTCTGATGTTTAGCACTTCACGTGATACTGAGGTGGATAATCACAGGACCACATTTTAAATAATACCAGATTGAAGAATTGGCATCTAAAGGGCATTGGAGAGGAATGAAGATTAGATGTTCAACCCATGTTGCTGCCAGTATCATCAGATGAGTTTTCCACCTTGTGTGGGCCATTGAGACTGAGAGCTTAGCTGTGGCCAGAGACTATCTGATTTTTCAGTTACATTTGATGAGTCACAATTCAGGAGAACATCCATAGATAAAGATACTTCTGTTCCATGTCATGTGACACTGCTACCTATTTGTTTAGATGGGGTACAGTCCCATATGCATACCTTATGTCCTTAGAGTTAAAACAGTCCTGGCTATTTAAGAAATAAGCCCTTGATGTCTTTCCTCTGCCTTGTTTCATTTTCCCTGTCCATAATCCCTCTTTCTCTCTGACACCTTCTTGGGAAGATATCTTCATGGTTCCAAAGCTCCTCTGTGTACTCTCCTATCTGGTGTTCTGTCTAGGTTTTCATTACTAATCTAGCTGGACCAAGCACCAGACCCTCTTCCTCTTCCTGTCTCCCAGCTCTAGTGGAGGAGAGTGGGGGAATTGTCATAAATGTTAATGAGGATACATTTCACTGTTACTATTGCAAAATGTTGGTTCGCTGTGATGATCCCCAATAACAGGCTGATATAACACGTCTTCTAGGAAGAGGAAAGATGATGATTTTTCCTGATGTTATTGCTCACCCTTGGTCACGAAAATGTCTTCCACTTTAGTAAAACAAAGAAGCTTTCCCTTACCTCACCAACTATGCCAAGCCAGTAAACAAGATGAAATAATATAGGAAGATAAGCCTATTATTTCTTGTTTATTTAATTAACTACTAAGGAGCTCTTAAAAGTAGTGAAATGGGGAGCTAAAGAATTACCTAAAGGCTAATTTTTCCTACTCTTTATAAAAGCTAAGCATGGAGTAACTTGATTGGTAAGGGAAGAACATAAATTTCATACAATTTCGTATTGTTGAACGTGATAAAGATTTTCTAATACTCTATGCCCCCCTCTGCCCTGCTACCATATAACCAGCATGAAAATAGGAAATGATAGGAAAACTCTACTTAATTGTGTTCTTTGGAGAGCATCAGGACATTTGGTTTCATTTTAGGGAGAAGATAAAGAGCAGCCCCAAGGCCACAGTGTTTCCCAGATCTGCCTGCTGTTTTCTTGCTTCATCGTCGAAATTACTTTGCTATCAGATTTTATCAGTGGTGTGGGCAGTTATGTCTTCACATGTAAGCCGAAATATTACAGACTTATTTTCTCCCTTTATACTGTGTGCTGGGAGTACTGAAGGCAGGGAGAGCTGTGGATGATGTAGGTTTAACTTCTGTTGTCTCTGGCTGATGGGTGTCATTCAAGGAGTCAAAGTTTTGTGTTTGTTTTGAAGTGAGCACGACGGGATATTTTTCATGATTGAAGGTTTCCATGTTAGGGAAAATTTCAGAATTTTGGATGAGATACTCTTCTTTGACAATACCAATGACAATTAAAAACAATGAAATCATAGCCATTCTTTCTTGCGTGTCTACCAAATTTTAGGCCCTGTGCCATTTCTTTACATATACTATTCCTATACCTCACACCAATCTGACGTGGTAGATGGTTGTTTTTTCTTTCTAAGTGAAGAAATTGTTGCCTGTGGACACTAAATAGCTTGTTTAGGTCTAAGAGTGAGTTCATTGCTTTGGGCATCAGTCTCACATCTAAAGTCAAAGATAAGTTTTAAAATTTTGTTTTTTGGGGTTTTTCTGTTTTGTTTTACTACCAGAAGCAGTTTCTTCAAAAGAATATCCCATTATGTTATTTGGCATCCAACTTTGATAAAGCCAAGGAAAAAGAGAGAGGGGAAAAAAAGAAATGGAAGCATATCACACTCTGAGTTCAGAAAATGGAATCATGAAAACAGAGTTTATATTGGAGGAATCAGTCTCAGGTAGATTTAGAGTCTGTCTTGGCCACTCACCTCCTGGCTTAGTCTGATAATAGTCTTCAAGTTTGAAGGTGCTTTTTCCTTCATAGTCCCCTGGGAGCTCTTTCTAGGCACAGAGGGGAAAAGAGTCTCAATAAGGCTTCCAGGTATGGAATTGCTAAGGCATAAAATATGATTTCATGAGTATAAAATGTATATATGTTGGAACATTTTTGTTGAATATGAAAGCACTATGTGTTGTTAAAATATTATTTGATCTTCTTCTGTTTCCTGTTGTGGTATCTATTCCCTTCCTCTACAAAACAATTGCTATGACTTAACATTAACCTCTGCATTGAGGACATAAAACAAAAGGCCAAAGGAGCTAGTTACTCTGAGGGATGAACCATCAGTGGATTAATTCTGTTCCTGTTTACGTGTCCACTGTCAATTCTAACTATTTGTTTGTATGTCCCAAGTCTCCGAGAATCATTAGTGTCTATTGGTAAATGATAATACAAGCTAATTTTTTACAATTAATTGAAATTTCACACTCTTACATTTCAATATCAGTCAATATTTTTACATACTGACACTTTTAATCAAGGATTATCTTTCACAAGGGAGCAGCAACTGGGCCCTAATTAATTAAAGTGATAACTGTTCTTCTCCCTCACAGTTACATAACACATTCTTCAAGAAATTCACATCCTTAGCATTCCTCTTTAAACTTCTCTTATTTAAAAGGAGATTCCTTGGCTTCTGTCTCTGTAAGAATTTACTAAAAATTTACATGACTTTTATTTTCAAGGAGTGATATAGAAAAGAGGTCATATTTATTCTCCAGCAAGTTTCCATATTCAAACAAAATAAAATGACATCTTTCTATCACATAAGTGTTCAGATTGAATCCCAGGAGTCATTTTCCTGGAAGAAACAGGTTGGCAAACGTCTCCCCTTTGATGTTCACTAGCTTATTTTAGCTTCTTTATCGCAATGCGAGTTCCCATGATCCGTTCCTCTTGGACCTTTCTTCGGTTTCTCAATCCTCAGCTACATAATTGCTCCTGCCTCTCTGCAGCTTTTTCAGTGCACAAGGTTTGTTATATTTTTCCCTCTGATTTAGTCCCATTATTTTAGTAGATATTGAATCTAGAGTGCAGGCTATAATTGGTAGCCCTGGTCTCTTCTCCTTTAATAGGTACTGCTCCAATTCCTATATTTTGGCACCTCTTGGCGTGAGATGCACTTTTAGAAAAAATTGATGGTGACTGTAGATCCATTAGCTGATTTCCCTAATACTTAGGAATTGCAGATCATTGAAATCACTGTGCCATATACCGGTCAGATTTTCTAAACGTCGTTATCCCTGTTTGCTTCATTTAATTAAATTAGTGTGACTTATTCATTCCACTTGCAGCAAATATTTGACTACTTTTAAAAATTACTTTTTTCTCCCAAACTCCCATGTGCTCTTATTTTAATATTTCAGTATAATTGAATATGAAATGATATCAATAGATCAGTTATCTAAAATTCAAACTGATTTTTTATTACTCTGTATAATTATTGAAAGATTACTTGCTGCTCTAGGTTTGTTTGTTTTTTGTTTTTGTTTTTTAAGAGCAGTTTTAGGTTCACAGCAAAACTGAGTAGAAAGTACGGTGAATTCCCATATACCCCCTGCCCCATACACTGACAGCTTCCCTCACAATCAACATCAGGCACTAGAGAGGTACATTTGTTATAATGAATGCACTGACATTGACACATCATAGTTACCTGAAGTTCCTAGTTTACAGTAGGGTTCACTCTTGCTATTGTATGTTCTAAGGATTTTGACAAATGTATAATAACATGTATCTACCATTATAGTGTCATAAAGAGTATTTTCATTGCCCTAAAAAATCCACTGTGTTCCCCCTATTTATACCGCTCTCTCTCCTAATCTTTGGCAACCACTGATCCTTTTACTGTCTCCATAGTTTTGCCTTTTCCAGAATGTCATTTAGTTGGAGTCCTATAGTGTGTAGCCTCTTCAGATTGGCTTCTTTAACTTAGTAGTATGCATTTAAGTTTCCTTCATGTCTTTTCTTAGTTTGATGGCTCATTTCTTTTTAGGGCTGAATAACATTCCATTGCATTAGCTTTGCTTTGGTATTTTCATTAAATCAGTAAATATTTTCTCTTGTTCCTTGAAGATAAATTTTAGCTATGCATTAGAGAAAATTTTTTTTCATTTCATTATATATATTATATTGTTTTACTCTTGTATTTGATTTTTCCTAATCTTACATTTCCATGTTTTAAAATTCTTGGATTTTTCAATAATAGCCACAGAACTCATGCTCTGAATATCTTAATTCTATCTTCTTCTTCTTCCTTTAACCCATCCAATCTCTATTTCAGAACTTAGGGAGAAAAGAGCATCATTACTTGCCATCTTGTGGTTTTTATTTAACTATTTTTATTCCCCACTGTTATATTTTTCACAAGGTTTTTTTTGTACTTCAGGCAACAAAAATCTTTCACCTCTCTGTTGAAAGACTTAAATGGTTTGTTTATCCAGTGTAGGCAACTCTTCGGCTCCTTTGAGTCTGTAAATATGAGAAGAGGGAAGAAAGGACATCACAGAGCTGTTTCTTTTCCATTTCTCTTTCCCAGTTGATCTTCTAAGCCTCAGCAGTCTCGCTCATGAAGAAGCTAAGAAAAAAACCCGAGAACTTACCCAAGATACTTTTACTGACCCTTAATGGAGCATAAACTTGATTTGTTTTACCAGTAGCAGTCAGCGCATTCTTAATTTATTTGAAAAGTAAGACAAGTCCTAAGAGGCCTTTTAACTTTGACTTTTAACATCTTTGCTTGGGAACACTCTTTGACTTGAACATGTACCTTCTATTCAACTCCTTTACACAATGAATGAAGTTGTCATTGATATTCTCTGGTTTCATTAGAAGAGACAGCCTCCATAAAGGCAGGATTTGTATTTTGTTGTTTTTAAAGTTTTTCTTCTCATGACTGAATCTTATGACTGGCTCTGTGCTTGGCACATAGCAGAACTTAATATATATATATATATATATATATATATTTTTGCAGTATGCGGGCCTCTCACTGTTGTGGCCTCCCCCATTGCGGAGCACAGGCTCCAGACGTGCAGGCTCAGTGGCCATGGCTCATGGGCCCAGCCGCTCCGCGGCATGTGAGATCTTTCCGGACTGGGGCACGAACCCGTGTCCCCTGCATCAGCAGGCGTCCTCAACCACTGCGCCACCAGGGAAGCCCAATCAGTATTTTTAATGATGATTTTATGCCATTAGTCTACTAAACATCCAAACTTTCTTACTACCCTAATCTTCCAAAACTATGTTGAATAATAGTGGTGAGAGTGGGCAACCTTGTCTTGTGCCTGATCTTAGTGGAAATAATTTCAGTTTTTCACCATTGAGAACAATGGTGGCTGTGGGTGTGTCATATATGGCCTTTATTATGTTGAGGTAAGTTCCCTCTGTGCCTACTTTCTGGAGGATTTTTATCATAAAAGGTTTTTGCTTTTGTTTGTTGGAAGATTTTTAATCACAGTTTCAATTTCAGTGCTTGTGATTGGTCTGTTTATATTTTCTATGTCTTCCTGGTTCAGTCTCAGAAGGTTGTGCTTTCTTAAGAATTTGTCCATTTCTTCCAGGTTGTCCATTTTACTGGCATATAGTTGCTTGTAGTAATCTCTCATGATCCTTTGTATTTCTGCAGTGTCAGTTGTTACTTCTCTTTTTTCATTTCTAATTCTATTGATCTGAGTCTTCTCCCTTCTTTTCTGGATGAGTCTGGCTAATGGTTTATCAATTTTATTTATCTTCTCAAAGAACCAGCTTTCAGTTTTATTGATCTTTGCTATCATTTCCTTCATTTCTTTTTCACTTATTTCTGATCTGATCTTTATGATTTCTTTCCTTCTGCTAACTTTGGTTTTTTTTTATTCTTCTTTCTCTAATTGCTTTAGGTGTAAGGTTAGGTTGTATATTTTAGATGTTTCTTCTTTCTTGAGGTAAGATTGTATTGCTATAAACTTCCCTCTTAGAACTGCTTTTGCTGCATCCTATAGGTTTTGGGTCATCGTGTTTTCACTGTCACTTGTTTCTAGGTATTTTTTGATTTCCTCTTTGATTTCTTCAGTGATCTCTTGGTTATCAAGTACTGTATTGTTTAGCCTCCATGTATTTGTATTTTTTACAGATTTTTTCCTGTAATTGATATCTGGTCTTATATCTAGTCTTTTTCTGTAATTGATACCTAGTCCTATATCTACTCTTTTTCTTATCGGAAAAGATACTTGATATGATTTCAATTTTCTTAAATTTACCAAGGCTTCATTTGTGACCCAAGATATGATCTATCCTGGGGAATGTTCCATGGGCACTTGAGAAGAAAGTGTATTGTTGTTTTTGGATGGAATGTCCTATAAATATCAATTAAGTCCATCTTGTTTAATGTATCATTGAAAGCTTGTGTTTCCTTATTTACTTTCATTTTGGATGCTCTGTCCATTGGTGAAAGTGGGGTGTTAAAGTCCCCTACTATGATTGTGTTACTGTCGATTTCCCCTTTTATAGCTGCTAGCATTTGCCTTATGTATTGAGGTGCTCCTATATTGGGGGCATAAATATTTACAATTGTTATATCTTCTTGGATTGATCCCTTGAACATTATGTAGTGTCCTTCTCTGTCTCCTGTAATAGTCTTTATTTTAAAGTCTATTTTGTCTGATATGAGAATTGCTACTCCAGCTTTCTTTTGATTTCCATTTACGTAGAATATCTTTTTCCATCCCCTCACTTTCAGTCTGTATGTGCCCCTAGGTCTGAAGGGGGTCTCTTGTAGACAGCATATATACAGATCTTGTTTTTGTATCCATTCAGCCAGTCTGTGTCTTTTGGTTGGAGCATTTAATCCATTTACATTTAAGGTAATTATCAATATGTATGTTCCTATTACCATTTTCTTAATTGTTTTGCATTTGGTATTGTAGGTCTTTTCCTTCTCTGTGTTTCCTGCCTAGAGAAGTTCCTTTAGCATTTGTTGTAGAGCTGGTTTTGTGGTGCTGTATTCTCTTAGATTTTGTTTGTCCGTAAAGGTTTTAATTTCTCTGTCGAATCTGAATGAGATACTTGCTGGGTAGCGTAAACTTGGTTGTAGGTTTTTCCTTTTCATCACCTTAAATTTGTCCTGCCACTCCCTTCTGGCTTGCAGAGTTTCTGCTGAAAGATCAGCTGTTAACCTTATGGGGATTCCCTTGTATGTTATTTGTTGTTTTTCCCTTGCTGCTTTTAATATATTTCTTTGTATTTAAGTTTTGATAGTTTGATTAATATGTGTCTTGGCGTGTTTCTCCTTGGATTTATCCTGTATGGGACTTTCTGTGCTTCCTGGACTTGAGAGACTATATCCTTTCCTATATTAGGGAAGTTTTCAACTATAATCTTGTCAAGTGTTTTCTCAGTCCCTTTCTTTTTCTCTTCTTCTTCTGGGACCCCTATAATTTGAATGTTGGTGCATTTAATGTTGTCCCAGAGGTCTCTGAGAGTGTCCTCAATTCTTTTCATTCTTTTTTTCTTTATTCTGCTCTCAGTAGTTCTTTCCACTATTTTATCTTACAGGTCACTTATCCATTCTTCTGCCTCAGTTATTCTGGTCTTGATTCCTGCTAAAGAATTTTTAATTTCATTTATTGTGTTGTTCATCATTGTTTATTTGCTCTTTAGTTCTTCTAGGTCCTTGTTCAATGTTTCTTGTATTTTCTCCATTCTATTTCCAAGATTTTGGATCATCTTTACTCTCATTACTCTGAATTCTTTTTCAGGTAGACTGTCTATTTCCTCTTCTGGTGGGTTTTTACCTTGCTCCTGCATCTGCTGTGTGTTTCTCTGTCTTCTCATTTTGCTTAACTTACTGTGTTTTGGGTTTCCTTTTTGCAGGCTGCAGGTTCATAGTTCCCGTTGTTTTTGGTGCCTGCCCCCAGTGCCTAAGGTTGGTTCAGTGGGTTGTGTAGGCTTCCTGGTGGTGGGGACTAGTGCCTGTGTTCTGGGGGATGAGGCTGGATCTTGATCTTGTCTTTCTGGTGGGCAGAACCACGTCTGGGTGTGTGTTTTGGAGTGTCTGTGATCTTATTACGATTTTAGGCAGCCTCTCTGCTAATGCGTGGGGTTGTATTCCTGTCTTGCTAGTTGTTTGGCATAGGGTGTCCAGCACTGTGGCTTGCTGGTCGTTGAGTGGAGCTGGGTCTTAGCGTCGAGATGGAGATCTCTGGGAGAGCTTTCGCTGTTTGATATTATGTGGAGCTAGGAGGTCTCTGGTGGACCAATGTCCTGAACTTGGCTCTCCCACCTCAGAGGCACAGGCCTGACACCCGGCCGGAGTACCAAGACCCTGTCAGCCACATGGCTCAGAAGAAAATGGAGAAAAAAAGAAAGAAAGGAAGAAAAAAATTAAATAAGGTAAAATAAAATAACATAACAAAGTTATTAAAATAAAAAAATTATTAAAAATAAAATACATTAAGAAATAATTATAAAATGAAAGAAAGAAAGAAGAGGGTAACCAAACTGAAAAACAAACCCACTAATTGTAACAAGTGCTAAAAACTATACTAAAAAAAATATGGATAGACAGAACCTTAGGACAAATGGTAAAAGCTAAGCTATACAGGCAAAATCACACAAAGAAGCATACACATACACACTCACAAATGACAAAAAGGAAAAAATATATATATCCAGGTATATTGGAAGTTTCTTGCCTTTTGGGAAGTCTGAGGTCTTCTTCCAGCATTCAGTAGGTGTTCTGTAGGAGCTGTTCCACATGTGGATATATTTCTGATATATTTGTGGGAGGAAGGTGATCTCCACATCTTACTCCTCCGCCATCTTGAAGGTCTCCTTTTGCCTTATATGCCAAGCATCCTGCTGAGTATTAAACATGTGTTATGTCGTCTTTCATATAATCAGCCCAACTGCCAGAATCCTCCTTTACACTTAATCATCTGTCCCTCCAAGTATGGCACAGCGTGGCAACTCTCTGCCCCATTGGGAGGACGAGTCAACAGCGGGTGTATGGGAAAAGTGACACAATTAGGCCGACCCCCTCCCCACCAGCCACCCACGCAGCCCAGGGCTGGCCGGGCCCTCTCATTGGTGTGGGCTGGGGCTGGGGCTGCAGTCTCCCTGGCACGTGCGCACGCACACACCTGTCACGCCTGTGGCCGGGTGGCCCACAGACAGGGCATGAGCACTTTTCAGCATCGTGGTGGCTGCGCAGTTGCTGGGCCTCCTTCTAAGGCTGCTGCTGCCATCCACACCCACCCCGCCCCCCGAGCTGGATGATGGAGTCTTGAAAAAAGCTACATGAACTTTTAAAGGGACACATCTTGATTGTTATTATGTGTAGAGTATGTTGAAACAAATTTTAGCTAGCACAGATCACATATGATTTAAATACACCATTTTTTTTCACACTAGGATGGACTTACAGTACCACTGACTCTTTTTGCTTGACTCCATGTACAAGATATATGACCAAAGATGGAGAATCATTTACATCATGAAATGGAGTACCATTCTGTATACCTTGCCATACTGTATAGCCTTGGTCTTATGCATAGAATTGGAGTATGCATTTATTTGTTCTTTTATTCATTTATTCAACAAATAATTACTTAACATGTACTTTGTGCAAATCACATTGCTTACGCCCCCACTATCCCTTCTACCCGACCCCTCTCTATCATCACACAGGAATACTGCTAGGGGAAGGTACTACACTCACACACCCGCTTTTACCCCGTGCCTTACTCAAGCTTAGCATTCTCCCATAGCAACACTGCTGCAGCCTCAGCAGTTATAGTGGAACTGTGCTCCCTGGCAGCCTGAAACTTCCACTGGCCTTCACCACCAACTAGAGAGCTTAGTAAGAAAAGGCTTGGACGTCTTTCCCTGACTTGATGTTCCAGTGTCCCCCAAAAGGCATACTCCACTGTCAGGCAGTAAAGTAGTGGTTAAGAATATTCATTTTGGAGACCATTGTACTGTTGCTCGTTTGCCTTTAGTTCCTTCAAATTCATAGAGTCAAGAGTTTGGTGAAGTGTTCAACATTATCTAATCTTTTACCTTTATTTTACAGTTAAGGAAACTGTGAGCAAGAAACAGTAGTGGGTTGTCCTGTGGGTGACAATGATTTAAGGTGACAGAGCCAGGATTTGGGGCCTGAACATCTTGATACCCAATCCATTTTCAATTTCATTACCCCATCATGACTACCCCTGTGAAATGTTCCATGTGATTATTTTTAATCCTTGAGTTTAATTCTTTCTAAGAAAGATCTGAGCTATATAATCCCCTTGATAGTCTTTCTCATTTGTGTGGGACTTCTGATTCTTTTTCCATCTCCCCTCTTCTGCTTCTCTGATGTTTTGCAAAGGGGGGGGTCTCATGATTTAGTGGTAAGATTTTGTTGGAAATGCTGAGGTTTAAACAAGAGTGAATGTCAAAACTTTAATGACAGGTATGATACGGGGGCCAACCTGTCATAATAAGGACTGACCATTATGTCATTCTTCTGGGTTCTTGCTGAGGATCAACCCTGGTTCAATGAGCTACTTCAATCTTGAAAGTATCTACTTTCTTGCTTTCCAGAAGCTTTGGAGATCTCATCTATTCATTTGTGCTACTGAGCTGCATGTAAATAGAGTTTTCATTACTCCTTGCAGTTATCTATTTGGACCAATATTTTTTAAAATAATGTTGATGCTCATCAAAAGATATCAACTCAATCTTTTAACTTTACATAATAAAACATACTTGAAAACAAATTACACAATGCATTTTTTCCCTGGAGAGGTATGACAAATTTTTAAAAGCAGATGGAAATATGATAGATGAAGCCTTTTAGAAATGACATCGAAATCCACCTCTTTATTCTGTTTCTCCATTTTGTGAGGTCATTAGGAAACTCAATTGTCACTGTACTGCCAAATTGGCAAAAATTGTTCATGCAGTATCTTTAGTGCAAGAAAAAGGGACAAATTGGAAAGCTGTAGTTTGATGTCATCTCTCCTAATTCTGTCCATGTACTTTTTTTCCCAAATAGCAGATTACTTCATCCTGAAGTCTTGATAACCATAAATGTAATCAGCTTTGCCACAAATGTTTTCAAAATGAAATGCCCATTGTTTTGGTTGTCTTTTTGCTTTGTTTTATGTCAGTGGAAAATGGAGAGGAGAAGCAATTGGAGATGAGTTAAGAATTGGTGTTGTCTGGGACACCGGGTATTTCATGGTCCAGAGAAATTCACAGTGAGGTGACAGAATGCTCTCTCAGACCACTGTCACTTACACTGGAATGTGATGTGCTCATGGGGAATGTTGGGAAGGCACTTGCAAAGCTATTTTAAGAGGTGTTTGAAACTGAGAGGACAAGAAAGTTATAGGAGAACATGTCAGAGCCTTGTTTGTAAATACTGTATTCTCTTTAGGGGTTACTGAGTGGCAAAATCAAAGGTTTTTTTGCCAAGAAATAAAGCTGCTTGTCTTGCCTCACTAGAAGAGAATTCCACATAAATGAAGACCTGAAATTTAAATGAAACATTTCAACAAAAATCTCAAGAAATCATTTTGTTTGTTTGTTTTATTTTTCTCCAATGTGAGCTCCCAAACTTACCAACAAGCTGGTGCCATTAGCTGGTACCAGTAAGTAATGCATCAGAAGGCAAATGAGACTTTGTTTTCAGTGAAACTGTATTTGAGGAGACTGAAAGCTAATTTGCCTCCACCTTTTTAGAAAATGTTTCATTCATCTTCATATAAGTTCGGAGAAAAAAGATTTGGATAGGGATGGCAATCCTTTGGCAGATTGCACCTCCTTAACGATGGAGGAAAGGGAGAATCAATCAGACCCCAACGTTTTCTACCTTCTCTGTCTGTGGAACACCTGTGGATTTCAGAGAGGGCTGGACGGAATACAGCTTGCTCAAAAAGATGAGCCGATGAGCAGGACTAGGAATTCCCTTCGACTCCACCCCTCCCAGAAAAAAGCTCAAATTCCAGAGATTTTATATATATACACATATATATATACATGTATGTGTATATATATATATATACATATACACATACATATATATACATACATACATATATATGTATTCATATAAAGAGGATATTATCCATATTTAAAACAGAGAAAATCCATCACTCATGTCAGTATCATTCTCATTCTGTATTTAAAGCTTACTTTTCTATCTCCCTTCAGTATTATCAGTTATTGTATAGAAAGCACATGTAAGTGCTTTGTAAGGGACAGGTATTGATATAGTGGAAATACTTGTTTATTCATTTATTGTTCAACATTTACTGCAAAATTAGGCACATCCAGGTACTCTGTTGGACATCTAGGATACAAAGATGAATAACCAGCCCTTACAAACTATCCTTGGAGATGAGGTGAGGAATAAACAATCATACACAATATATGGGTACTATAATAGAGGTATTAGGACTCCTGCAATAGTAGAGGAGAAAGGTGAGACTAACCCAACTGAAGTTTCATTTAATAGGGCATTTAAAGAGTGAGATGCTTTTACTGGATTAATGGGGAATGCCTTAGTCAGCTTGGGCTCCTGTAACAAATATATATCATAGACTAGATGGCTTCAACAACGAACATTATAATTGAGTACTTATTGTATATAAGGTATTTTGAAGGTATATATTTATATAAAATGATTATAAATATGTATATATAAAGTATGAAGAGAATAGCTGTACTTTACTATAACTTATCAAGCAATGGCTATCACAACAGAGTAAAGAAAAAGTATCAAAATATGTAGAGTACACATTGGGAGGTCAGAAAAAGAATAGTGTGGATTTGAGCAGATAACCCTTTATATTTGCATGTCTTTAGAGTTCCCAAAGCTCATCATTGCATTGTTTTAGAGCAGCCTCTGTTTCTGTACTGCCTCTAGCCAAGAATGGTTTCTGCATTGTTAAAGAGTTGTTAAAAAAAAAAAAAAAAAGAAACATGAGCAACAGAAACCAAATGCAGCTTTCCATGTCTATAATACTTACTGTCTGGCACTTTACAAAAAAGTTTTCTGACCCTTCTTTTAGAAGGAGCTTCACAGATACTTGTATTGCTTCTCAAAGTGTAACTACTTCTATAGTTAGAACTAAGGCAAAATGGGTGACGCATAATAGCCTAACATCATGTAGTTTGGGTTATAAGGAAATTTGATTTGTTGTAGTGGTTCTAATTGATAAATTCTGTATTCTGTTGTCCCATGGATATACACCTAGTAGATCAGGTGTTTCAGTTTGGGTTTCAGAACACATGTCCATCTCTTCATCTTTGTTCTTGATTCCTACTCTCTTGAAGTCATATTAGTGGGTTATTACATGATAGTTTAAAATAAACAATACTATGTTTAAAAAAACACTTTTCAATTTTACAATGAATTATTAGATCCATTGCCTCATTTCATTTTCATAAAAACTTTAAAAGGGGGATAATAACTAATTGAGGAAATTCAGAATCAGCAATCTCAGGTGATTTGTCCAGGGCGATACTGCTTGGATGAGAATTCAGAAAGCCCAACTCTTATCCGGTTGTGTTTTCCTTCCTCACAGAAAAGCCACTATGTCATTGCCCAAAATGCCCTTGAGTGTGCAGCAGAAGTCAACTGGGAACTCGTTGGTGATAAATCTTCTAGATGGGTTACAGAAATGTAAATTAAGAATGATGGATCCAAACTTTTCTCTTGAATTAACTCACCCTCAAAAACCAGGGAATTCATTATGGAACTCAAACCCCCACTAACCCTGCCTCATAGGAATAATTCTGTCTACCTCCTCAGGAAACCAAGTGTCCACTCAGGGAAGATGAGGACGAAGTCTCTGATGCTTGATCTCTGTGAAGCAGCTCCCCTTTGTGAGATACCCTGGATATATATGTTTTACATTTTACCTGGAAATATCTCATTATCTGACTGTGGCTCCACGTTACATTTGAAGAAATAGATATAGAGAGGAAAAGTTCTTTGTCCTGGGAGGTGCTCTGATGGCCTCCCTTGATTCACAGAGACAACCCCAGCTGGAGAGTCTTTGGAAAGGCAGATCTGAAGTAAAGCTACCTATAGGGTTTTTGAATCCTCTGGGTGAAACATAAGGCTTCCCCCTGGAAGCCCTAAGGAGTGCTCTCTGGGACTCACTGATATACTGCAATTACCTCAGCAACAGATTAACAATCCTAGCCCTCTTTTTCTTCCTTAGCCTGGCTCTGCTGGATGTGTTGCTTTGCCCTGCTGTATTTAAACAATTGAATGTTACCTGTGCACTGTTATTACCCACAAGACTAGAGTATCAAATCACAGCTTAGTCCATGGGCTCCTAATGGTGAAACTTAAGGAAGGCCTTACTGTCTTAAAATGGACGGGAGCAAAATCCCCCCTTCCCGTGACATCTGATAAATGTATACATTCATGCCCATGTCTGCACTGGGGAGAGGAGAGATGTGAGAACCTCTGAGAACCTTCCTGGCTTAATCCTTGCTTCAGCCTAAAGTGAACAGTTGACCTATGCTGTTGGAAGCTATGGGAATTCAGTGAGAAATATTTTAGCAGGTTTTCAGAAAGAAATTACCTAGATGACTAAGAGTAACATTTTTCAAGTCACACCAGTTATCAGCCCTCAGTCCTCAGGGCAAAAGTTCTCTCTGCTAGGGAATGAATTTTGAGAAATGAGGGATTAGCATTTCCTGCTCAGACTGTCTGTTGATGAGCCCCTTGCCTCACAGTTTTCCTTAGTTTAACTTGGGGCTAGGATCTGTTTTATTTCCCCCAATGGGAAAATCATAAGAATCATTATTCTTGTTAATAAAGTGACTTGGGAGCTTCAAAGAAATGTTAGTGTGATTATTTCAGTTAAAACTGGTCACCTCTTCAAAAAAGAACTTTTCTGTCTCATGGCCCTATGTGTCTGTCCTCATTTCCTTCAGAAGTATTTATCTTGAATATTGTTACAGTGTTCAGTGCTGATGCGTAGATGTGTTCTGAGAAGACTAGCTGGTGGTGTGAGATTGAATGCCCAGCCATAATCGAATGCTAGCCCTTTGCAGGTAGCTTTGAGTGCACAGGGGAGCCCCTCCTTCTTATGCAGAGGTGATTTGACTTTGGAGCATGCCTAGCTCTTCTTGAGCTAAGGAAGAGAATAACTGTTACATGCCTGTTTAACACTTACTGCCTTCACATTTTTTTTTTGCTTCTATTGCTACATTTATAATCCTGTGAGGTAGTGCTAATTATTCATTTCCAGGTGAGGAATATGAGTGTTTAAGAGTTTGCCCAATCTCAACTTTAAGTATATGGCAGAACCAGGAAACAAATCAGTTTTTCCAACCCAAGTACAATGTATCTTTTTCCAAAAAAGTGACTCTCAGGACATCCTCCAATTCTGCAGCTTCTTCATTTCTATAATGGATATTACCAATAACCATACTTCTGACTTCATAAGATTATTCAAGAATCAAAATAAATAAATTTGGAAGCCTTTTATAACCACTTAAAATGCTATACAAATGAAGTATACTAAAATTATTATTGTTATTTACAACACTTTGAGATTCAGATAAAATCTCCAACTGTATTTATTTAGTTTATCTGTATAGTACTGTTACCGGGATGCTATTTTTCCTATATTGAACATACTTTTAAATTATGTTTCTTGTATTGTTAGACCGACTTAACTTATCCCTTTTGGACCCAGAGTTATTTCACAAACATAACGCAGATATGAGACCTTGGATATTTTCTCAATTGACTAGGATTACCCAGTGAAGAATATAAAGAATTCTCCCTGCCCTAGCATACCTTATCATAGCCAGCTGTTCCTCATTGTTTTCCATCAAAGTTCAACATGAACCTCACAATTAATTGTCCTGTAGGTCTTTTTTTTTTCTTTTAACCTGGAAGTCATGGGTTAAAGTTATTGCCAGATTTTCAAAGAAATTCCTTCAGAACTGAAATAATATATTCCTTACCTTGGGGAGAGTTAAGAAATGTCTAGTTTGCACTTAAATATGATTTCTGGAAGTGCTGACTTGTATCCTGCTGAGGTAGATTGGGAAGGAGGTGACTGACATGTAATCTAAGGAAAGGTGTGGTCACATGGAATCAGAACCGTGATATCAGCTCAGCGGTGTTCCATGTAGTATAAGGCAGTGTAGGCCTGTGACTGCATAGCTAAGAATAACCGATGATATTGATCGTATATTCTGAGAAAAAAAGAGAAGGTTCTGAACAGAGTATTTTTTTATGATCATTGGCTATGTTTCAAATTAAGTAGATTTCTTTTGCAGAATCCCAAAAGGGTGTCAGTACTCAATAGGAAATTGCCATGTTCTGCAGTAGTGCGAGCTTGTGACTCAGAGGCAGAAAGATCATGAATAGAAACAGTCTGTTTATCAGGGTTGTTCTAGGGAGAAGCCCCAGAGGACTGCCTTCATCCTGATAGCCAGAAACCATGGGTTCTGCTCTAGTGAGATATAGATCCTTCCAGCCTGAAGAGAGTGCAGGGTTTGCCGCTCTGGCTGTGCCCACTTGAAGGAGACTATGACAGATGTCTCTCTTCAAATATACTGTCTATATTAAAGCTGCCCTTTATTGAGTACATCTTACGATCCAATTGCTGTATATGTGTGTGTGCGTGTGTGTGTGTATATATATATATATATATATATATATATATATATATATATATATATATATATATATATATATATATAAAACCTTACTCAGTCTGCACCAAACTTAAAGATAAATTTTATCTCCATTTTACAGGTAAGGAAAAAGAGGTTTAGAAAGGTTGAATAACACAAACAAGGCCATAGTGCTGGTAGGAGCTGGAGCTAGGATTCAAACGCAAGCCAGTGTCTTTGTCTCTAGGTCACATTATCATCCTTAGAAGTGGTCCTACAGGGGCCAACAGTGTTTAAAGAAAAGAGGTTCTGGGAAGCACACATATAAAAAGATGAAGCAACTCAAAGTTACCATCTCAGAGACACTCTCCTTGACCTTCCACCTAGAATAGGCTTCCCTCTCAAACGTCATCATTCTTTGTAGCACTTTTAGTGTGTACTTTGGTGTTCTTTATTACATTTGTAATACAGAAAGGGGTAATGAAATAAGTACTTGTGTTCCTGCACCCAGAGTAATTTTACTTTTTTTAATTGCAGCAAAATATACATAATATAAAACTTAACATTTTAACCATTTTAAAGTGCACAGTTCAGTGACATAAAGTATATTGTCATTGTTATGCAACCATTACCATTATCCATCTCCAGAAATTTTTCACCATCCCTGACTGAAACTCTGTATCCATTATTCTATACCCTCAACCAGCTCCTGGAAACCACTATTCTGCTTTCTCATTTATTCTTTAGGTGTCATCTAGATATCCATTCCCACTTGCCTGGCATCTCTCTTTGGATGTTTCACTAACATCTCCAAATTAAGGTGCTTCAGAATAAAAATGTTGCTACCTCCTAAAATGTGTTTTCCCTTCCCCCTACATTTATCGACTGTCTCCTTATCTTTCTCATTTCAGGAAATGGCACTACTATCAACTAATTTGCTAGGTCTAGAAACTCAGGGCTCACTGTTTTTAAAATAAACTTTTTAAATTTTAGCATAGTTTCAGAGGAGCTAATAGAGAAGTTACAAAAATGGTATAGGAATCCTCTTACACTCCTCACCTAGTTTTCCCTGTTAAGATTTTACATAATATGATACATTTGACACAAGTGAACCAATATTGATACATTATTACTAACTAAAGTCCATACTTTGATACTATTTCCCTAATTTTACACAATATCCTTTTTATGTTCTGAGATCCCTTCCAGATAACAGTATATTTAGTTGTCATGTCTATCACCTTAGACTCCTTGACTCTGTAACAATTTCAGGTTTTCCTTGTTTTTGATGACCTTGAAAGCTTTGAGGAGTCCTGGTTATGGATTATGTAGAATGTCCTTCAATTTTGGTTTGTCTGGTGTTTTTCTTATGGTTAGATTAAAGCTATGGTTTTCTGGGGAGAAAGATCACAGAAGACCAAGGGTATCTGCTATCAACATGACTTATTATTGATGATGTTAAGCCTGATTACCTGGCTGAGGGAGTGTTTGTGATGCTTTATGTTTGATTCTTCCCTCCCTCCCCTCATCACACTCCTTATCATGATCTTCAGTGCATGCTCTAGAACTTCGCACCTCTCCAGACTCATCTTGGGCTGCTGTCTCTGTTTCCATGAGGTTTTAGCCACGCTGGTTTGTCTTTCAGTTTCTTGAACATGATATGCCCGTTTCTGCTTGAAGGTTTCTGCTTAGAGTTTACACCATTTACTGTTCCCTTCATATGAACCTTCTCATGCTTAGCATGGAAAGTGTCTTCTCATTATTCAGTCTGATTGTCTGCCGCTCCTCGGAAAGCCTTTCCCTGTGAATCAGTCTAAAATAATGGCTTGGTTTATAAGCAATCTTAGCACCTTGTCTAGTTCCTTCCTAGAATTTAATGCAGTTGTTTATGTAACTTTTAGTTTATGTCTTTAATATCCCACTAGAAGGTAGGGGCAAGAACTCTAATGTACCACTGAACCATCAGGGCCTAAAATAGTATCTGGTATATAGTAGATATTAATACTGGTTGAATGAATGAATGAATGAATGATATCATCTTAGATAAATGCCAAGTTTGACTTTGAAAGATGAGGGGAAAGGCACATGCGTTGGGTAATTCTGATGATAATTTATATTCAAAGAAATCCTTTTTTCTTAAATTATTGATAGTTGGTGAGTTGTGTTTCATTTAATTTATTTAATGTCAATTATAGTCCTTGCTTTGACACATGAATTGAGAATATACTTTAAGAAGATTGGAATGGTTAAAATGGTAAAGTTTTGATATGTATATATTACATAGCATACAGAGAAACTGAAATTCTATATATTCAGAAAAGTGCAAAGAGCTTCATGGTCATCACAATAAAAATGAGATATTTTTGAAAACAGGTAGAAGTCATTTCCCTTCTTATGCATTTTGAATGTGACTTGATAAAATTTTTGTTTATATAAAAAAAAAGAAGATTGGAAAAACAAGATTTACTTTCTATGACAAAGGAAAATTGTTGTCTCGCTTTTCAGTGAGATGATATTGGTCTTGTGAGACCCTAGCTGTGTTATCATGCTTGATGGTCCCTGAATACCAAGAATGTGCAAACCAGTAAACAAAGATCAAGGGCAGGGGAAAGATCCATGGCATGAGCAGAATGGAGAATTAAGGCCTAAGCTTAAAAACAAATAAGCAAACAGACAAATCAGTGTCAATTAGTTCATTTGGGTGTAAATATGTTAAGGCTTAAGCACCAAGATGGAGAAAATTTGTATGTATTTGAAGATGTCTAAGAGTGATGCCAAGGAAGGAAAAATAATAAGGAATTCTAACCAAAGTTTTTTACAATGAAATTAGACTAAGTGTTCCTACCTCTTCTATCCTCCATCCTATGAAACAAACAAAAGTCCCTCTATTTTGCTCTTCTCTCTTCTCAAAGCTGCCATTCCATTGACTTCCTTGAAATTATCATCAGACTTCTGGGAATGGTCCTCTTCTCTGCTCGTCACCCTCTTACAATCTGCCCTCTGTCCTCCCCCACTTCACTGACAGTGGCACCCACATCTTCCTTAATCCTGTTGTCTTTCTAGGGCTGATCCTTTTAGACTGGGGACAGTGTTGCAAAGACTGCTCCAAAGACTTTTCTGAAAAGGCAGGAAGCAAATGCCTTCCTTCCATTATGCCCCAGGGCTTCTGAAACAATCACTTACCTCAATTAAAATAATACTATTGGTTGATCATAATGACATAGATAATGGTGCATATCTTTCTCTCCTTCTACCAGTGGGTCATCATTTAGGCCATGGACTTACCAGTTAGGACAAGGTTACCAGGGCTAACTTCCCCCTTCCTTGGTTGCTCCCTGATAAGGTTTAACTTCATCAAGAGGTTGTGCCTCACAGTCAAGCTTGTTGGGACCACTGAATATTATGGTTCCTGGATCCAACCTTGAAGCCAAGTGGATGGATCTCTCCTATCCTGCAGTCTTTCATAGCATGAGTTATGGGCATTTCAAAGAAGCCTTTTACTTGATAATAGAACCACCTCAGCTTAATTTCCAAACTGTGCTTCTGCTGTTAGACTACCTTTCTACCCAAGGCAAATAGGGAATGGGCTGAGGGGTTGCATTGACCTGGAAGCTCCATCCTTCCTAAAAAGAAGGAAGATGGTAGATAAGGAGGAAAGGAACTCTTGGTAGTTGAAGTGATTGTAATTGATTACTGGTCTGGAACACTCTTCTCCATAAATACTCCTATTTTATTCTGTACTTCTTTTTTATTTCTATTCCTCAATTTTTCTTTTTTTTCTGGCTATACACTCCCTCTGCTCTTGACTCTTGACTAATTCATGCTATCTTTTTTCTCACCCTAAAGCCATAGTCTTCCCCATCAAAAAGCCCTCTTGGCTCTTCTTGGTTCTGTCATCATCGAACTATGCTTAGCTTGGAGGTGACACCCCTTCATGTGACTCACTATGCAAAACCATAGGAGATTACAAAGTATTTATATCATAAAACAAAAGTATCTGATCTCAAAATATCCTCTCTGACCACTCTGTATATAGGATGATACCAGTGATAACATCATGATTATCATAATAGATATATAAAGGGTAACATATAAATAAAAACAATCCCAAAAGACATACAGAAAACATAATATTGGTTATCTCTCAAAACAAAACATAGTGGACTTTCACTTTATGTTTTTTGGAGTTCTATTTTAACTTGTACAATGTGTATGCATTTATTTTTCAATTGGAAAAATGTTCTTAATATTCTTAAACTATAAACCATATGTAAGCTATTAATACATTCCATAATCATCCAACACTTAGCTATGGCCATCCATCAATACCCAAGAATTCTTCAGAAAGGACAAGTATTTCTTCACCTGATGGTCATTGTTGTCAAGTAGGGACATGATAATATTAACAAACTGAAGGCTGTTGTTGAATGGGCTTTACATTTGTACTGCAGCTTATTTTAAATGTTTTTTCCCCCTAAGTCAGTATTCCATAACTCACAGAGCTTTGGAATATCTAGGCATCTCTTCTTATCCTAGACTGGGAAGTTTTTTCTAGGGTAAGCAAAGGAAATTAGGGCAGAATATTTTATCTTTATGGATTCAAATATTCCTGGAAATAATATTTTCAAAATGTTATAAAATTATACAAAATATTTTCACAATATTGTTCTCATTTGATTTTCACAGCAGGCCTGTGGGTAGAAATATAAAACTGTGTGCTTAAAATAGGTCTCATTTTTCCAGGTTGATATAATTTATATGTGTCCTATAATACATACTTTAGAACATGTATAATGAGAATCTAAGCCTTGAAAACATTGTAGAACCCTCTTAAAATAAAATGTAATTTGAAATCTTCCAGTTTTTAGCAATTCAATCCCCCAATTTTTCTTCCTGGTGTACACTTGTAACTACAGCCTTTTTTTCCTCATTCCATTCCCATCTCTCCATTAGTCCAGAGTTGTATTTAAAATGCAGAATTGATAGGCAGGTTCTATGAACATTTTCTGATGTTTCTGCTCTTCTGGCCATACTGTTTCTATCTATGCTTCAGTTTACACTTCTTAGTATGGATTCTCTGAAATTAAATATAACTCTGTTAGTAAACAATTGGAGTTTCTGTCTTAATTTGCCAATTCCCCTCTATCTCTGTTGGTTGCACTAGCAAGATTCACTCAGTTGAAACTTCCCTACTACTATACCCTCCTCACCCTGCCCATAGCCCCTAAAATGATATTCCTTTGGTAAATCACTTTTTCCTTTTTTATGGCAAAGGGCTCAGATGCCAAATTGTGTTTGATGGATTAATATGCTGTTTCACTGATGCATACTGTTATTGCAGTGATTCTGTCTTGACACACTTTGCTTGGTTTAATAAAACACACTTATAAACCTCTTTCACACCTTTAAAAAGTAAAGAATCCAGTGAGATGTTCAAGCACCTGTAAACAATTTTTTCAATATATTTGATGTCCAAATAAAGAATTTAATGAGGAAAAACAGCATAGTCACTATCATATAAACATGGATTGGATTCTAGTAGTTTTAGGAATATAAACTCTGCTTCTGGCCATGCAAGTCATGAAGCTGTAGACCATCAGTGAAATCAATTAATTTGATACACGTGTCAGGGAGCTGGAGGAATGTGTGATTTGTGACAGGTTGGAGGGACTTCTTGGGTGGGCTGTCTTGAATATAAAATTTCTGTTACCTGTTCCATGCTTCATATAGTCTAGGGTGTCAATGGTATAATAAAGACTTATCTTTCTACTTCTTCACAGATAATGCAAAAGGGAAATGAAAACATATGAGCAGTGGGAAAATTACCTCTAAATCTTTCTAAAGGAAAAAAAAATCAACAGTAGTAGTAGAACTATTGAGAGAGAGGGTCACATTCATTTGGGCTTCAGTCTCCTCATTTGAAAGTGAAAGCACTGAAGTAGGTGACCTCTGGAAGATCTGAGATGATATTCATCAGAGACATTTAGAAAGTCAGTCTCAGTTTTCTATTACAAAGAGAGACCCTGCCCCACAATTCACTGAGAATTAAGACATGATTTCTCAATGGTTATAAGAGGTTAGAGCAAGTCTTGCTTTTCTCAGGTCTCATGACTTCTCTGAATTCCCTAGTCTAGTCCAACATTATGATGAAATCTTCCAGTGTATCTAAAGGCAACATTAATTTTCTCACTAGGAAGGATTATTTTTCTAGTTAGAATGTGGTACTCTCCAGTCTGGAAGATTATTCACTAAGTTGTAAGCAGGTACAACCCAGAGAGCTATAAGGCCCCAGTGCTTTTAGAGTTGGTAATTCTGCCTTCATATGTGTGTGTGTGTGTGTGTGTCTGTGTGTGTGTGTGTTCATGTGTGCACTCACATCCATGTATCCAGAGTGGTTCTAGCTAAAAATGAAAAGTACACAAGAACATCTTTAGGGTTATGGAACCTCAGATGAAGTTGAAGATCACCAGAGGACAGAAAATGATGTGTTTATTAAAGTAGTCCAGAACGACTAGACTAAAGAGTGATGGGCGGTGAGTGGTGGAAATGTGGCTGCATAGGTTGGCAATGACACACTGTCAAGAGTCTTTAATATTTGCCTTACCGAGGCATCATTAAAGGGTTGATCAAGGGAGAGAAATGATTGATTGGTGTCTAAGAAAAATGACTGTGATCGAAGAATGCAAAGTGATTTAGACAGAAGAAAGACTGAAAAGAGGGAGGACAAATAAGTCACCATGGTAAGAAAGGGCCATGGCCCCCAAACCAAGTCAATACAAAGAGGGGATGGATTGGAAAAATACTAAAAAGAAAGGATAGGTTGGCCTGGGTGATTGGGTGAGTGATGGTGGTGATAGTGGTAGGTTGGACAAAATAATGAGGCCTGAAGAGCAGTTAGGTTTCTAGGGTAGGCGATGGGGCTGATAGAGCTGGGGCCAGACTCAATAAGAAGGATGATTATTTTAGTTTGAACATTTGTGTTTGAGAAAAGCAATACATACTTAGAGGAGTGTTAGGATAAGCTAATGGATATACAAGTCTTAGTAGAGAGATCTGAACTGAAGGTATACATTTAGTTATTTACTGGCATATGCATGGCAAACTGCTATTGTGTATGTATATTCATATATTCAGTTTATTTTCAACTCACATTTGTTCCCAAACTCAAAAACTCTCACACTATATCCCTTTAAGAAGTAAAATTGCCAAGTGGTGACAAACAAAGGCAGATTTACAATAAATGAGCTCCTGAACTGGAAAGCAGTTTTAGGTCATTTTTCTTAATTGAAAGCAGTTTATCTTTTATTAATATCTCTGCTTTTTGTTTTCTGTGTTTGCCTTCTGAATACCTAGGTGTAACTCAGAGTATAATTAAAGGGTCATGGCTGCACCACTGTTAGAGCCATTTATAACAAGCATTAAAAGTAGTCATAAGAAGTGAAAACAGACATGGCTTTTGTGGTATTTCACAGGAGAGAGCTCATATTTGCATATCTGCATGTTTTCATTTTTACTTTCGTATAAACCTAATCACTATTTCTCCCCACTTTTATCCTTCATTTATTTCTCCCCTCAATGTGTTTTTTATCAGGATTTTTTAGAAATAAGAATGCTGGCCAAAAGAAAATAAAATTCTAAATGTCATCTCTGTCTAAAATCAACATCCTTTCTAATTTTGCGGCCCGTTTCTGTAGTGGGATCACAAAAGATGGCTTATGCTAGGATATACATTCCTCTCTTAGGTACTTAGGGATTGCTACTGATGTCATCAGTGGCCACACAGCAAAGGCAATAAATAAATTCTAAGTGATCTTATTTCTGGTCATTAGACATTTTACCTGAAGAGTTGATAATGAATTTAACAGAAGAACAGAATGTTAGAATTAACATTGAAGATTATGAAATCTTTTTCTCAAGGTTTATGTATTTCTCTTAGTCCATAGAGATGGTTTTTTGGAATGCTTGTCTGATAAGCTCATGTTAGCATCATGTGCTTATAGAAATGAAAACAAAAATTTATCAGTTGTTAACTGTTTTCAGTACAATGTTAAATCTAGATAATACTCTTAATCTGATGACATGCTATCTCCAATGACAAGTATTAAATACAACTAGTAGAAGAGATTGTTAGGTCATATCAATAACCAATTTTTTTTTCCATGACTTTCTTTTTTATTTTTTTTTTGAATGTATAAATTTTTTTTTATTTTACAAATTTAATCAGTTATACATATACATATGTTCCCATATCCCCTCCCTTTTGCGTCTCCCTCCCACCCTCCCTATCCCACCCCTCCAGGCAGTCACAAAGCACCGAGCTGATCTCCCTGTGCTATGCGGCTGCTTCCCACTAGCTATCTACCTTACGTTTGGTAGTGTATATATGTCCATGCCGCTCTTTCACTTTGTCACAGCTTACCCTTCCCCCTCCCCATATCCTCAAGTCCATTCTCTAGTAGGTCTGTGTCTTTATTCCTGTCTTACTCCTAGGTTCTTGATGACATTTTTTTTTCTTAAATTCCATATATATGTGTCAGCATACAGTATTTGTCTTTCTCTTTCTGACTTACTTCACTCTGTATGACAGTCTCTAGGTCCATCCACCTCATTACAAATAGCTCAATTTCATTTCTTTTTATGGCTGAGTAATATTCCATTGTATATATGTGCCACATCTTCTTTATCCATTCATCCGATGATGGACACTTAGGTTGTTTCCATCTCCGGGCTATTGTAAATAGGGCTGCTATGAACATTTTGGTACATGTCTCTTTTTGAATTATGATTTTCTCAGGGTATATGCCCAGTAGTGGGATTGCTGGGTCATATGGTAGTTCTATTTGTAGTTTTTTAAGGAACCTCCATACCGTTCTCCATAGTGGCTGTACCAATTCACATTCCCACCAGCAGTGCAAGAGTGTTCCCTTTTTTCCACACCCTCTCCAGCATTTATTGTTTCTAGATTTTTTGATGATGGCCATTCTGACTGGTGTGAGATGATATCTCATTGTAGTTTTGATTTGCATTTCTCTAATGAGTAAAGATGTTGAGCATCCTTTCATGTGTTTGTTGGCTGTCTGTATATCTTCTGTGGAGAAATGTCTATTTAGGTCTTCTGCCCATTTTTGGATTGGGTTGTTTGTTTTTTTGCTATTGAGCTGCATGAGCTGCTTATAAATTTTGGAGATTAATCCTTTGTCAGTTGCTTCATTTGCAAATATTTTCTCCCATTCTGAGGGTTGTCTTTTGGTCTTGTTTATGGTTTCCTTTGCTGTGCAAAAGCTTTTAAGTTTCATTAGGTCCCATGTGTTTTTTTTATCTTTATTTCCATTTCTCTAGGAGGTGGGTCAAAAAGGATCTTGCTGTGATTTATGTCATAGAGTGTTCTGCCTATGTTTTCCTCTAGGAGTTTGATAGTGTCTGGCCTTACATTTAGGTCTTTAATCCATTTTGAGCTTATTTTTGTGTATGGTGTTAGGGAGTGATCTAATCTCATACTTTTACATGTCCCTGTCCAGTTTTCCCAGCACCACTTATTGAAGAGACTGTCCTTTCTCCACTGTACATTCCTGCCTCCTTTATCAAAGATAAGGTGACCATATGTCCGTGGGTTTATCTCTGGGCTTTCTATCCTGTTCCATTGATCTATCTTTCTGTTTTTGTGCCAGTACCATACTGTCTTGATTACTGTAGCTTTGTAGTATAGTCTGAAGTCAGGGAGCCTGATTCCTCCAGCTCCATTTTTCGTTCTCAAGATTGCTTTGGCTATTCGGGGTCTTTTGTGTTTCCATACAAATTGTGAAATTTTTTGTTCTAGTTCTGTGGAAAATGCCAGTGGTAGTTTGATAGGGATTGCATTGAATCTGTAGATTGCTTTGGGTAGTAGAGTCATTTTCACAATGTTGATTCTTCCAATCCAAGAACATGGTACATCTCTCCATCTATTTGTATCATCTTTAATTTCTTTCATCAGTGTCTTATAATTTTCTGCATACAGGTCTTTTGTCTCCTTAGGTAGGTTTATTCCTAGATATTTTATTCTTTTTGTTGCAATGGTAAATGGGAGTGTTTCCTTGATTTCACTTTCAGATTTTTCATCATTAGTATATAGGAATGCCAGAGATTTCTGTGCATTAATTTTGTATCCTGCAACTTTACCAAATTCATTGATTAGCTCTAGTAGTTTTCTGGTAGCATCTTTAGGATTCTCTATGTATAGTATCATGTCATCTGCAAACAGTGACAGCTTTACTTCTTCTTTTCCCATTTGGATTCCTTTTATTTCCTTTTCTTCTCTGATTGCTGTGGCTAAAACTTCCAAAACTATGTTGAATAAGAGTGGTGAGAGTGGGCAACCTTGTCTTGTTCCTGATCTTAGTGGAAATGGTTTCAATTTTTCACCATTGAGGACGATGCTGGCTGTGGGTTTGTCATATATGGCCTTTATTATGTTGAGGTAGGTTCCCTCTATGCCTACTTTCTGCAGGGTTTTTATCATAAATGGTTGTTGAATTTTGTCAAAAGCTTTCTCTGCATCTATTGAGATGATCATATGGTTTTTCTCCTTCAGTTTGTTAATATGGTGTATCACGTTGATTGATTTGCGTATATTGAAGAATCCTTGCATTCCTGGAATAAACCCCACTTGATCATGGTGTATGATCCTTTTAATGTGCTGTTGGATTCTGTTTGCTAGTATTTTGTTGAGGATTTTTGCATCTATGTTCATCAGTGATATTGGCCTGTAGTTTTCTTTCTTTGTGACATCCTTGTCTGGTTTTGGTATCAAGGTGATGGTGGCCTCGTAGAATGAGTTTGGGAGTGTTCCTCCCTCTGCTATATTTTGGAAGAGTTTGAGAAGGATAGGTGTTAGCTCTTCTCTAAATGCTTGATAGAATTCGCCTGTGAAGCCATCTGGTCCTGGGCTTTTGTTTGTCGGAAGATTTTTGATCACAGTTTCAATTTCAGTGCTTGTAATTGGTCTGTTCATATTTTCTATTTCTTCCTGATTCAGTCTTGGCAGGTTGTGCATTTCTAAGAATTTGTCCATTTCTTCCAGGTTGTCCATTTTATTGGCATAGAGTTGCTTATAGTAATCTCTCATGATCTTTTGTATTTCTGCAGTGTCAGTTGTTACTTCTCCTTTTTCATTTCTAATTCTATTGATTTGAGTCTTCTCCCTTTTTTTCTTGATGAGTCTGGCTAATGGTTTATCAATTTTGTTTATCTTCTCAAAGAACCAGCTTTTAGTTTTATTGATCTTTGCTATCGTTTCCTTCATTTCTTTTTCATTTATTTCTGATCTGATTTTTATGATTTCTTTCCTTCTGCTAACTTTGGGATGTTTTTGTTCTTCTTTCTCTAATTGCTTTAGGTGCAAGGTTAGGTTGTTTATTCAAGATGTTTCCTGTTTCTTAAGGTGGGATTTTATTGCCATAAACTTCCCTCTTAGAACTGCTTTTGCTGCATCCCATAGGTTTTGGGTCGTCGTGTCTCCATTGTCGTTTGTTTCTAGGTATTTTTTAATTTCCTCTTTGATTTCTTCAGTGATCACTTCGTTATTAAGTAGTGTATTGTTTAGCCTCCATGTGTTTGTATGTTTTACAGCTCTTTTCCTGTAATTGATATCTAGTCTCATAGCATTGTGGTCGGAAAAGATACTTGATACAATTTCAATTTTCTTAAATTTACCAAGGCTTGATTTGTGACCCAAGATATGATCTATCCTGGAGAATGTTCCATGAGCACTTGAGAAAAATGTGTATTCTGTTGTTTTTGGATGGAATGTCCTATAAATATCAATTAAGTCCATCTTGTTTAATGTATCATTTAAAGCTTGTGTTTCCTTATTTATTTTCATTTTGGATGATCTGTCCATTGGTGAAAGTGGGGTGTTAAAGTCCCCTACTATGATTGTGTTACTGTCGATTTCTCCTTTTATGGCTGTTAATATTTCCCTTATGTATTGAGGTGCTCCTATGTTTGGTGCATAAATATGTACAATTGTTATATCTTCTTCTTGGATTGATCCCTTGATCATTATGTAGTGTCCTTCTTTGTCTCTTCTAGTAGTCTTTATTTTAAAGTCTATTTTGTCTGATATGAGAATTGCTACTCCAGCTTTCTTTTGGTTTCCATTTGCATGGAATATCTTATTCCATCCCCTTACTTTCAGTCTGTATGTGTCTCTAGGTCTGAAGTGGGTCTCTTGTAGACAGCATATATATGGGTCTTGTTTTTGTATCCATTCAGCCAGTCTGTGTCTTTTGGTGGGAGCATTTAGTCCATTTACATTTAAGGTAATTATTGATATGTATGTTCCTATTCCCATTTTCTTAATTGTTTTGGGTTCGTTATTGTAGTTCTTTTCCTTCTGTTGTGTTTCGTGCCTAGAGAAGTTCCTTTAGCATTTGTTGTAAAGCTGGTTTGGTGGTGCTGAACTCTCTCAGCTTTTGCTTGTCTGTAAACGTTTTAATTTCTCCATCAAATCTGAATGAGATCCTTGCTGGGTAGAGTAATCTTGGTTGCAGGTTTTTCTCCTTCATCACTTTAATTATGTCCTGCCACTCCCTTCTGGCTTGTAGAGTTTCTGCTGAGAGATCAGCTGTTATCCTGATGGGGATTCCCTTGTGTGTTATTTGTTGTTTTTGCCTTGCTGCTTTTAATATGATTTCTTTGTGTTTAATTTTTGACAGTTTGATTAATATGTGTCTTGGTGTATTTCTCCTTGGATTTATTCTGTATGGGACTCTCTGTGCCTCCTGGACTTGATTAACTATTTCCTTTCCCATATTAGGGAAGTTTTCAACTATAATCTCTTCAAATATTTTCTCAGTCCCTTTCTTTTTCTCTTCTTCTTCTGGAACCCCTATAATTCGAATGTTGGTGCGTTTAATGTTGTCCCAGAGGTCTCTGAGACTGTCCTCTGTTCTTTTCATTCTTTTTTCTTTATTTTGCTGTGCAGCAGTTATTTCCACTATTTTATCTTCCACCTCACTTATCCGTTCTTCTGCCTCAGTTATTGTGCTATTGATCCCATCTAGAGTATTTTTTATTTCATTTATTGTGTTTTTAATTGATGCTTGATTCGTCTTTAGGTCTTCTAGGTCCTTGTTAACTGTTTCTTGCATTTTGTCTATTCTATTTCCAAGATTTTGGATCATCTTTACCATCATTATTCTGAATTCTTTTTCAGATAGACTGCCTATTACCTCTTCATTTGTTAGGTCTGGTGGGTTTTTATCTTGCTCCTTCTCCTGCTGTGTGTTTTTCTGTTTTCTCATTTTGCTTATGTTACTGTGTTTGGGGTCTCCTTTTTGCAGGCTGCAGGTTCGTAGTTCCCGTTGTTTTTGGTGTCTGTCCCCAGTGGCTAAGGTTGGTTTAGTGGGTTGTGTAGGCTTCTTGGTGGAGGGGACTACTGCCTGTGTTCTGGTGGATGAGGCTGGATCTTGTCTTTCTGGTGGGCAGGTCCACGTCTGGTGGTGTGTTTTGGGGTGTTTGCGGACTTTTTATGATTTGAGGCAGCCTCTCAGCTAATGGGTGGCGTTGTGTTCCTGTCTTGCTAGTTGTTTGGCATAGGGTGTCCAGCACTATAGCTTGCTGGTCGTTGAGTGAAGCTGGGTGCTGCTGTTGAGTTTGATATTGTGTGGAGCTGGGAGGTCTCTTGTGGACCAGTGTCCTGAAGTTGGCTCTCCCACCTCAGAGGCACAGCACTGACTCCTGGCTCCTCAATTTGGGATGATTTGTTGTCTATTCATGTATTCCACAGATGCAGGGTACATCAAGTTGATTGTGGAGCTTTAATCCGCTGCTTCTGAGGCTGCTGGGAGAGGTTTCCCTTTCTCTTCTTTGTTCTCACAGCTCCTGGGTCTCAGCTTTGGATTTGGCCCCGCCTCTGCGTGTAGGTCGCCGGAGGGCGTCTGTTCTTCGCTCAGACAGGACAGGGTTAAAGGAGCAGCCTCTTCGGGGACTCTGGCTCACTCAGGCCGGGCGGGAGGGAGGGGCACGGAGTGCGGGGCGAGCCTGCAGCGGCAGAGGTCGGCGTGACGTTGCACCAGCCCGAGGCGCGCCGTGCGTTCTCCCAGGGAAGCCGCCCCTGGATCCCGGGACCCCGGCAGTGGCAGGCTACACAGGCTCCCGGAAGGGCGGTGTGGACAGTGACCTGCGCTCGCACACAGGCTTCTTGGTGGCGGCAGCAGCAGCCCCAGCGTCCCACGCCCGTCTCTGGGCTCCGCGCTTTCAGCCGCGACTCGCGCCCGTCTCTGGAGCTCCTTTACGCGGCGCTCTTAATCCCCTCTCCTCGCGCACCAGGAAACCAAGAGGGAAGAAAAAGTCTCCTGCCTCTTCGGCAGCTCCAGAGTTTTCCCGGATTCCCTCCCGGCTAGCTGTGGCACATTAGCCCCCTTCAGGCTGAGTTCTCGCCGCCAGCCCCAGTCCTCTCCCTGCGCTCTGACCGAAGCCCGAGTCTCAGCTCCAGCGCCGCCCGCCCTGGCGGGGGAGCAGACAATCCTCTCGGGCTGGTGAGTGCCGCTCGGCACTGCTCCTCTGTGCGGGAATCTCTCTGCTTTGCCCTACCCAGGTATGTGGGGAGTTTCTTGCCTTTTGGGAGGTCTGGGGTCTTCTGCCAGCGTTCAGTAGGTGTTCTGTAGGAGTTGTTCCACGTGTAGCTGTATTTCTGGTGTATCCGTGGGGAGGAAGGTGATCTCCGCGTCTTACTCTTCCGCCATCTTACCCGGAAGTCTCCAGTAACCAATTTTTTGATACATTGATTTTATCATTCATGCAGTTAATTCTCTCACATTGTTAAATCTATAAGACAGTTAAATTGAGTATTCAGTTGTGTGTGTGTGTGTGTGTGTGTGTGTGTGTTAATTAATAGATTATGTGGAGACCTTCCTGTGACCCTGTTGGAGAAAGGATGAGACTGTTCCAGTGACTAATTCACTTTCAAGGTTAGAGAAAGGAGGAGCTGATCAGAAAGGATGAGACATATTTTGACACATAGTAAATAGAAAGGACGTTAAAGATTTATTCAATATATATTGAGTGAAGTAGATTCGAAGGTAGAGAAAGTGATGCTATGATATGTCTATACAAAGCAGTAAATTAAAAGGCTAAAATGAATACTATTTGTTTTTATTTGTTCAAGAAACCTAACACTGTTAATTATAAAGATGGACACAATAGTAAAAGGTTTCAAAGAGCTTCAAATCTGGTTGCTAACATAAGAAATGACATAAAACAGTTACAAAAGAGTAGAAAATTCTTTTAATTTATACGTTGAGCATCCTTTATGTGCTGCAGTTTTAATTGGACGATTTATGGTTCATGGTGAGTTTGTTGTGCTATATCAAAATATCACAGTTTTTATTCTCAGGACTCTTACCACTAAGGAATAGTATGCAATTCTGAATTTCCATATCTTGAATATATATTTAGTAATCTCTCAAACTTTACAATCTGTATAATTTTAGCACTAGGCTAGTGGGCATAGACTATTGCTCTCAAAAATGAACACTTTTATTTTAGGGGGTTCTTATACACATGATGCTCTTATTCCTTAGTTTAAAAGAAAAGCTGATTTGGTACTGAAATTCCATCATTTGGCAAACTGAAAATGACCCCACAATTGGATACCTGAGAGAACTTTTTGTTACAGCATAGACCACAAATGACTACTTATTAACTTTTTTATGCCATTAATTGGCTGCACCCCAAGAAGAACCTAAGCTACTGATTCTAGACTCAATGGATTTTTGTAGTGAGGATGTCAGTTATTAACCTGCCTGATCTCCATCTACTACCCAAGTGAGATAAACAATATGAACATTTTTCTAAGATATGTTACATCTTTGCATATTTGTTGATTAAGAAATGTGACTTTTTTTAACATCTTTTTTGGAGTATAATTGCTTTACAAGGGTGTGTTAGTTTCTGCTGTACAACAAAGTGAATCAGCTATACGTATACATATATCCCCATATCCCCTCCCTCTTGCGTCTCCCTCGCACCCTCCCTATCCCACCCCTCTAAGGGGACACAAAGCACCCAGCTGATCTCCCTGTGCTATGCGACTGCTTCCCACTAGCTATATATTTTACATTTGGTAGTGTATATATGTCCATGCCACTCTCTCACTTCATCCCAGCTTACCCTTCCCCCTCCCCGTGTCCTCAAGTCCATTCTCTACGTCTGCGTCTTTATTGTTGTCCTGCCCCTAGGTTTGTCAGAACCTCTTTTTTTTTTATTCCATATGTATGTGTTAGCATACAGTATTTCTTTTTCTCTTTCTGACTTACTTCACCCTGTATGACAGACTCTAGGTACATCCACCTCACTACAGATAACTCAATTTTGTTTCTTTTTATGGCTGAGTAATATTCCATCGTATATGTGTGCCACATCTTCTTTATCCATTCATCTGTCGATGGACACTTAGGTTGCTTCCATGTCCTGGCTATTGTAAATAGTGCTTCAGTGAGCATTGTGGTACATGACTCTTTTTGAATTATGGTTTTCTCAGGGTATATGCCCAGTAGTGGGATTGCTGGGTCATATGGTAGTGCTATTTTTAGTTTTTTTTTTTTTTTTTTTTCTTTTTGCGGTATGCGGGCCTCTCACTGTTGTGGCCTCTCCCGTTGTGGAGCACAGGCTCCGGATGCGCAGGCCCAGCGGCCATGGCTCACGGGCCCAGCCGCTCCGCGGCATATGGGATCCTCCCAGACCGGGGCACGAACCCGTATCCCCTGCATCGGCAGGCGGACTCTTAACCACTGCGCCACCAGGGAGGCCCTATTTTTAGTTTTTTAAGGAACCTCCATACTGTCCTCCATAGTGGCTGTATCAATTTACATTCCCACCAACAGTACAAGAGGGGTCCCTTTTCTCCACACCCTCTCCAGCATTTATTGTTTGTAGATTTTTTGATGATGGCCATTCTGACCGGTGTGAGATGATACCTCATTGTAGTTTTGATTGCATTTCTCTAGTGATTAGTGATATTGAGCATCCTTTCATGTGTTTCTTGGCAATCTGTATATCTTCTTTGGAGAAATGTCTATTTAGGTCTTCTGCCCATTTTTGGATTGGGTTGCTTGTTTTTTTGATATTGAGCTGCATGAGCTGCTTGTAAATTTTAGAGATTAATCCTTTGTCATTTGCTTCATTTGCAAATATTTTCTCCCATTCTGAGGGTTGTCTTTTCATCTTGTTTATGGTTTCCTTTGCTGTGCAAAAGCTTTTAAGTTTCATAAAGTGTTTTGCCTATGTTTTCCTGTAAGAGTTTTGTAGTGTCTGGCCTTACATTTAGGTCTTTAATCCATTTTGAGTTTATTTTTGTGTATGGTGTTAGGGAGTGTTCTAATGTCATTCTTTTACGTGTAGCTGTCCATTTTTCCGAGCACCACTTATTGAAGAGGCTGTTTTCTCTCCATTGTATACTCTTGCCTCCTTTATCAAAGATAAGGTGACCATATGTGCGTGGGTTTATCGCTGGGATTTCTGTCCTGTTCCACTGATCTGTATTTCTGTTTTTGTGCCAGTACCATACTGTCTTGATTACTGTAGCTTTGTAGTATATATAGTCTGAAGTCTGGGAGCCTGATTCCTCCTGCTCCGTTTTCCTTTCTCAAGATAAGTTTGGCTATTCGGGGTCTTTTGTGTTTCCATACAAATTGTGAAATTTTTTGTTCTAGTTCTGTGGAAAATGCCATTGGAAGTTTGATAGAGATTACATTGAATCTGTAGATTGCTTTGTGTAGTATAGTCATTTTCACAATGTTGATTCTTCCAATCCAAGAACATGGTATATCTCTCCATCTGTTTGTATCATCTTTAATTTCTTTCATCATGTCTTATAGTTTTCTGCATACAGATCTTTTGTCTCCTTAGGTATGTCAAACCCAGGACATTCTGATGCCAAAGCCTGAGCTGGTCTGTCTTATGGAGATGATGGCCAATGTTTGTCAAATGAATATTCATTCATGAGATGTATGTGAAATTCATTGATTAGCTGTGGTAGTTCTCTGGTAGCATCTTTAGGATTCTTTATGTATAGTAACATGTCATCTGCAAACAGTGACAGTTTTACTTCTTTTCTGATTTGAATTCCTTTTATTTCTTTTTCTTCTCTGATTGCTGTGGCTGAAACTTCCAAAACTACATTGAATAATAGTGGTGAGAGTGGGCAACCTTGTCTTTTTCCTGATCTTAGAGGAAATGGTTTCAGTTTTTCACCATTGAGAACGATGTTGGCTGTGGGTTTGTCAGATATGGCCTTTATTACGTTGAGGTAAGTTCCCTCTGTGCCTACTTTCTGGAGGGTTTTTATCATAAATGGCTGTTGAATTTTGTTGAAAGCTTTTTCTGCCCCTATTGAGGTGATCATATGGTTTTTCTCCTCCAGTTTGTTAATATGGTGTATCACATTGGTTGATTTGCGTATATTGAAGAATCCTTGCATTCCTGGGATAAACCCCACTTGATCATGGTGTATGATCCTTTTAATGTGATGTTAGATTCTGTTTGCTAGTATTTTGTTGAGGATTTTTGCATCTATGTTCATCAGTGATACTGGCCTGTAGTTTTCTTTTTTTATGACATCTTTGTCTGGTTTGGGGATCAGGGTGCTGGTGGCCTCGTAGAATGAGTTTGGGAGTGTTCCTTCCTCTCCTATATTTTGGAAGAGTTTGAGAAGGATAGGTCTTAGCTCTTCTGTAAATGTTTTGATAGAATTTACCTGTGAAGCCATCTGGTCCTGGGCTTTTGTTTGTTGGAAGACTTTTAATCACAGTCTCAATTTCAGTGTTTGTGATTGGTCTGTTTATATTTTCTATTTCTTCCTGGTTCAGTCTCAGAAGGTTGTGCTTTTTTAAGAATTTTTCCATAAGAAATGTGACATTTAAGCATATAATTCATTTCACTGTAAGTCAGAATACATGTCACTCACTCTAATTAAGAAATTAAGCAGGCATTAATATTAGATGCTTGTGAAGTATCCCACTACTCCCTTTAGAAAAAATGCAGCAGACGTATATGCAGAATATTAAATTCTGCATACTCCTCTCCAGTGTGCTTATGTACATTGTAAAATATAAAATGTAGTAATCCCCTGTTGTTTTACAGTTCCTTGAACTCAAAGAACTGTTTATGAGAACTGCAAAATCTTCAGAGTTAAAATTTAGAAGGAAAGTTACATAGAGAGTATTATGGATTAGGTGAGAAACAGTAGATATGGGTACAATTCATAGTTTAAAAAAGCATGTTTTCATGCAAACATCTAGCAAATTACCAAGGGAAGATAAGTACTGAAAAGTATCTGATCAAGAAGAATAATCTCCTCTAAACAGGAGTGCTTAGTTTTTATTGTTGTCATCATGTTTCCTTTTGTTTTTGAGGAGGTATTAAAATCTGTTTAAATAAATAAAAACAAACACAGAAACCCAGTTATCCATGATTTTGTTTGCATGAATTAGTAAGAGAAAAGTAATTACCCCAAAATAAAAGCAGGGTTATTTCTGACACTATCATAGCCCAAGTGCGGTATCTCTTCTGTCTCTATCTCACTGAAAATCTGAGAGCAGCCCAGTGTGGACATTGGAGATACTAGTGAAAGGAAAGAGGGACCCTTAAACAAGTCTTAAGACTACCTAAATGTTTTGAAGTCCCCACCCCCAACTTTTTTTGGTATTATACCACTTTTCAACTGTATTGCACCATAGAGAGAAGTAAAACAGGACAGATTTTGCTCTGTCAGTGATTGTGAGCAGATTGCCTTGAACAATCAATAAGATGGTGCCGTGGTTTGGAGCACTAGCTTCTGAATGATTTCGAACAAACACCTGCTTTGGCTTTGGTTCTCCCAGAAACAAGACCCTACTTCTGGTTGGGAAGTAAGTGCAAGGGAAGAGGGAATGTGAAACAGGGAAGGAGAAGCAGCCAATAAAAAGTTTTCCATTAAGCTGGGCACCCAAGAGCATGACTGGAGCTTGAATACATGGGAAATTATATGAAATGGTGCAAAATTACCAGCCTCATACTTATCTTGCCTGAGGATTGAGGGAGCTGGGATATTTATATACCAGTGGCTGAAGTAATCATTAGTTGAAGGCTACAACTAGGATCTAAAAATTCCTGGGGCATTGCCAGCTTACCACAAGGGGTGGGTAGAGCAGACATCCTAGGCTCCTGTAAAAGCTCTTGGACACAGAGAAGCAGATACAGGTATTCAGAAGTCAGCAGGAGTACACTGAAAGATGTGTGATACCAGTAGGGACTGAGAATATCAGCTACATACATCTAATCACAGCAATATTTTGAGTCCTGATCAATATATAAGTATTTATTTATTTATAAATTATATAGAAAGATGGGTTATCACTCTCTTATGTATATTATTGTATATATGCACAATTTTTTAAAAGGCTGGGATAAAAATAAATTTTTCCTGCAAGCCAGTGGATTGTCTTGCACAGCTCCTGGAGTGTAGGCACTCCTATATGGTGACCACTTTGCTGGGAAAGAGAAAACATCCTTTCAGGATCCAAACAATTATGAATTGCACAAAATTAAGGACACTGGGTGGTGACCCCTGGTTTTGGAAAAACAGGAAGGTACAGTGGGTTTGCATCTGTGTTCAGGATGGAAATGGATTGAGGCAATTCAGATGCACGGGTTTTGCCATTTAGGTAGATTTGAAAACAGACACGCTAAATACTGACCAAAAGGGAAGAAAGCATGTATTTCTTCATCCAACAGATATTTATGTAGCATCTGTTTTGGGCTGGGCCCAGTGGCAGAGTGAATCAAACAGATCAGCATCTGCTCACAGGATCCTCTAATATAGTATCAGGAATTTCAGTGATCTTTGGATCTTGATGACCATTCTCTTCTATCATTTTTCCTCCTTCTTACCATTACTATTATTAGAAACATACAGGTGATGTTTGATCCCATTTGTTGTAAGGGCCAAGCCTTTTACCATCTTGATCTGTTGCATTTACTAAAATAACAATATTAAAAATTTCTTAAATGCGTAAGCTTTACAACTTACAAAGAACTTGCACATATATTATCTTATTCATATCTCACATAAACTCCTGTTATTATTTCCAAGTAATACATGGAGAAGCATGGAATCAGGAGTAAGTGACTTGCTAAGATGCTGCTGGTTATAAATTGTCAGAGCCCTGAGCTGAGACTGAAATCCAGGTTTTATGACACAGAAGTGTGTACATATGTCTGATTTTAGTAATCCATTACATAGCCAGATGATAGGAAGAATTGTTGGTAAGTTCGATCGTTCTCTCCTCCTGTAATGAAATGATATTCTTAGTTAGACTTGGTTAGATGAATGAAGAGCTGTCTATAATACTTCAGTCTCCCCTTACCAGATCATTGCTCTTGTCATGGCTTTCAACAGGCTCCAGAGTCCTCTCTGTGCCATCCAAGCCTACTCTTAGATCAAAATATGAAAATAATCTTTTACTACTAACATTCATACTATGATCTTTCTTTTAAACTCATCTTCCTATCTATCTATCTATCTGTCTATCCACCTATTTTTCTATCCATCTATTTTGTAGCCAGTTGCCAGTAATTAAGATAATTAGAATCATTTTTAGAAATAATAATTCTATAAATTTCAGAAGAGATTGGATTTAGATACTACTTCATAAGAAGTGAGAGTTTAACCTACAGTGTCTTCAGAGGGTATGTGCATTTTAATTTTTATCTCTCTAATGGCATGTAACAGACATAACCTCAGTTAAATGCCTCTAAATATTGGAAGCAGATGGCATACATGTATTTAAACACAGTCCTTCCATGGTCCTATGAACTCATGTCATACATGCAAGCACTTTCTTTTCCTACACCTTAGTCCAGCCTAGGGACAATGGCTATGTTTGGAGAAGATGTAACTGCAGGGCTCTGGAACAGCTGGTATGCCCATCTGTGAGGAGCCGAGCAGCACAGCACAAGTGAGCAGGGCAGAAGAGGACTTCAAGGATCCGATGAAATGCAGCCCCAGGGGCACTAGAAGCAGATTACAGGGAGAATGGAGCATCTTAGATTGAGGGGGACTTAGGACAACACTGAATGTGAAAGGACAAATCATAAACAACTAGGCCCTTAAAAGCCAGTTGCAGTTCCAACCCCATGTCAGACTTTACACATGACTATTAACTGGACATCCTTTCTCTGCTGTGTTAAGTATAGATGACAATCACAATCAGAAACATTGTTGAACTTTGAAATTCCACGGCAAGATGTATGTATATATATTTGGCCACCAAGTACACTGTAATATGTTTGTTATACAGCAACCAAAATTTTGTACTCTCTGGACCCTTTTGATAAGGTAGATACAACCTGCAATCTTTTGCTAGTTTCCGTGTTCATTTTTATTTATCAAAAGCAAATGTCCAAGCCCAGGATTAATCTGGAGTCTGGAAGGTATACATCAGGGGCAGGAGCTTAAAAATGGGCCAGAAATGGAAAATGGATGGAGTAAATTCTGACATAGAAGACAAAGGACAGAAACTAATTTGGGCTAGTGTAGATGTAGGTTGTGTGTTCTCCAGCCAACAGTGGTGAAGAAGAGCTCCCTTCACTCTTTGGAGACCTTGCTGGTTTGGAAAGTTCATTGTTCGACACCATGGATCTCCAGGTGGGTCATGTTTAGAGATACACCAACCTGGAGGACTCCATGCTGTTGAGCTGTTCACAAGCAGCGGACACTTCCAACCCCATCTTCTCAGGAATTAAATTGGTGTCTTCCATAATGTACATGCAAATCTGCTTTAAAAAGACATCTTACTCTTCCCTTTTTCACCAATGGGAATAAACTTCCCACCTCTGCATCGAAATACATGTTATTTTTGTGGATATTATTAAAGCTGTGGTGTCACAGTGTACTCTATTAGGATGGAAATAAGCATAAAAGATATATTTTTATAAAAGCTAATTAAAAATAACGGGTATAAGTCAAATATTTATTTGTGGATTTTAATTATGTATATAAGGAATTTTAGTAATAGGTCAATCTAGCATATAGAACAATGCATTTTTTTCTAAAATTTGAATTTATTGGACTTAATTGGTATTTAAGTATATTATTCATAAATAATAAAAAATGTTCCTCACTTTGCAATAAATATATTTATTGTATTTATTTTGAATTGGGTAGATGTTTTATATTAATGTTATAAAACTGCCAACATAACTGTATTATTATAACACAATAACAATGTTGAAATATTCATTCTTATTTTATTTTAATAAGAATTCTATAAGTCTTTTACCAGTAATATGATATTGGGGTTTGATTTAAGGAAGGTGTTATATATAAAAAATTAAGGAATTTATGTTTGTCAAATATTTTGTTTTTAATGCATTGGTATTTATATGTATATATAAATATAGTTTTATTGGGACTACTATGTGATGTATCAAATTTTAGTTTTCCTAATATTAATATATTTCCAAATTCAATGGCTTTAATTGTCATGATATGTTACTCTTTTAATGTACTATTGAATTACATTTGCTACTATTTTACTAAAGATTTGTGCATTTACACTTATAACTGAGATTGATTTAAAGTTTTAAAAACTCTTTTTTAGTTGTATTTGGCTCATATTTATATTAGAGTCACACTGATTATATCAAATTAATTAGTAGCTTCACCTTTTCTCTTATGCCAGTGAAGAATTTATAGAGCATGAAGATTATCAATTCTTCATATGTTCAAATGGCCCACTTGTAAAACTTTTAGTATAAAGTCCAAATTATTTTTTACAAAAATTAAAAATATTGATTATAACATTTTTCAAAGGTGTTTGCCTATTTATATTTTATATATCTTCATTAATTAATTTTGGTAAATTATGGATTCCCTATTGATTATCTATTTAATGAAAATACATACAATTTTTATCAAATAATTGTCATATGATTCTTTCTCTTTTTAGTTTTATTTTTCTCAGGTTTTTTGTTAAGGTTTTCTAGAGTTTTGTGAATTTTAATTTTCTTAATTCTATTGGTTTTGATTTTACAATTTATTTCTTATATTATTTTGTTCTAATACCATAAGGATTTTTGTTTCCCTTCTTTTTATAACTTTTTGACTTAGAACACTTAGTTTCCTTCTTTTAAAAAATCCTTCTTGTTTAGTATTGAGATCATTTATAACTACGGATTTGTGTCTAATAATTGCTTTGGTCTCATCTAAAAGTTTAAAATATAGTCTAGTTAATAAGAACATGAGCCTAGAAGGAGGCAGGCTTAGGTTTGATTTCTGCACATATTGTGAAAGGAACTTTAACTCACTAGGTGTCTTCAGTTGTAATTTATAGTGAAAATACTTACCTTATAGTGCTTAGCAAGATTAAATAAGATAATATATTTGTAAGTGTGTAGTACAATGACAGCAAAATCAAATGTTCAACACAAATAGTAGTATTTGTTGAAAATTGTGCTTTGGTTTTTTTTTTTTTAACTCAATAATCGCTTTAATTTTTAACATCTAAAGTGTTGAGTATTTGTTGCTTTTGTTGTTCTTATTTAAAATTTTCTTTACCCACTTCTAATTTTAATGAATTTTGGTCAGAAATGTGGCCTTATAATATCTATTTTCTGAAATTTTCTCAGTTTTTCAGTTTTGAACTACTTGAATAATTGAAAAGGAAATTTTATTCTTTATTGAAGAGGGCCAGTTATACACACACACATATAAACACGTTTTATTTATATCCATTCCCCATATTCATTATATTATTCATTTCTTTCTGTTCTTGCTTTAAAAAATTTTTACCTGATTTGTATTTGTATTTGCATTCCTTACACCTATTTATTTTGGTTAAATTCTAATAGGTTTTTTAATACATATTTGAACTTTATACATAATTATTACTACTTTGTTCTGTTTAAAACATTTTACTTGTAATTCTAATTTATATGAAACTAATATTGCTACCCATTTCTTTTACTTTGAGAAACATTTGTCATACTTTTTAAATTCTCTGTACCATTTTGCTCAGGTCAGTTTTTAAAATAGCATATAATTAGATTTTATTTATTTTTTGATCCTTGAATATTTGCTTTTAAATTGGTAGTTTAATCGTTTCATATTTTTTCTTCTCTCATTTTTTTTCTGCTTTCATTTTATACCTCCTTTATGTTTCATTCCTTCTCTGTCTTTTGCTTTCTGAAATCTCTCACTCAACATAGTGATTTAAAGAGTATTTATCTGTTTTCAAAATTTAATTTGTTCTTAGTTTTACTTTGAAAAACTATATTTTATCATTATTTTTATGGTATTTATCAAAGCCAAGGATAAAACGTAATATATTTTGAATTAACATCCTTATTTCACACTCAGTTTCAGATCTTTTGTGATATAATGTGAAGATTTAGAGTGAAATTATTGCTATTAAACTTTTGAATTTTTATTATTTATGCATATACATCTATACATGTTTTATTTTATTCCAATATTTTCAATCAGTTGCCTTGTACTGTATAACCACTACTTTACTACTCCTTGTTTCACTGGTTTCTATTGATTATAAGTCCTTGTATAGCAAGATCTCTCTATTTCTAAATTGTTTGTTCTGATTCAATCTCTTGAAAAATGTTAAATACTTAGTTTTGTTTTAATGAACTTAATATTTCTTGAGCCAATACATATCTATGTATATATCTTTCTGCTGCCTTCACACATGAATATCTTAGATACCTATAAAAGTCTCAAATCCAAAACTTTCTATCCCTCAAGATTGAAAGTGCTTCTTAACCAGTCCATAATGTGAAGGCAGAACCAACAGCTGAGTCACTTCTCTGGGAGATAAATGGGATGCTTTGCCTTCGTAGAACCTGAGAACCTATCACTATCACTTCACTGGATGGATGTTTGTGTGAAATATTCTAAGCTCCTCACTTTGTTTGATATTCCAGTTATTAAGAAACACAAAATCAGGGATGTTCTAGCACATTCTAGTTATATTTAGAGTCCTACTTTTCATCCTAAATCCTGAATTTTTTCATATCCAGAAGAGTACTTTTTTCATATTCTTTTCCATTATTATTTGTTACAGGATATTGGATATAGTTCTGTGCTGTACAGTAGGACCTTGTTGTTTATCTATTTTATATATAGTAATTTGTATCTACTAATCCAAACTCTTAATTTATCCCTCCCCACCCCCTTTCTCCTTTGGTAACCATAAGTTTGTTTTCTATGTCTGTGAGTCTGTTTCTGTTTTGTAAATAAGTTCATTTGTATCAGTTTTTAGATTCCACATATGTGATAGCATATGGTATTTGTCTTTCTCTTTCTGACTTACTTCACTTAGTATGATAATCTCTAAGTCTATCCATGTTGCTACAAATGGCATTATTTCATTCTTTTTTATGGTTGAGTAGTGTTCCATTGTATATATGTACCACATCTTTTTTTTTTTTTTTTTTTTTTTTTTTTTTGCGGTATGCGGGCCTCTCACTGTTGTGGCCTCCCCCGTCGCGGAGCACAGGCTCCGGACGCGCAGGCTCCGGACGCGCAGGCTCAGCGGCCATGGCTCACGGGCCCAGCCGCTCCGCGGCATATGGGATCCTCCCAGACCGGGGCACGAACCCGTATCCCCTGCATCGGCAGGCGGACTCTCAACCACTTGCGCCACCAGGGAGGCCCGTACCACATCTTTTTTATCCATTCATTTATTGATGGACATTTAGGTTGCTTCCATGCCTTGGCTATTGTAAATAGTGCTGTTATGAACATGGGGTACATGTATCTTTTGGAATTAGAGTTTTCTCCAGATATATGCCAAGGGGTGGAATTACTGGATCATATGGCAAAGGTGTACATTTTAAAAATGAAATGAAAAGTGCCCTGTTGTGCCTCTTCCTTGAGCCTCAAACCAGCCTTGTTACACGCTTGTGTTTTTTACTCCGTCTCAGCCAAAAGTACCTACAGAATAGGCATTACCAGGAAAAGAATAAGAGAGGGGAAGATCCAAAATTTCCAAGGAAAATATCTTAGTCCTACACTTTTTCAAGTTTGTAAACCCCTTGTTTTCCATTCCAAAAGTTTCATCTCCTCAGACTATGAAGGTACCATCAGGGATTCAGGAAAAACAAAAAAGAGCTCACTAGGCAAGATAGAATCCCTCCCTTACCCAGTTTTTCTTGTTTCTTCTACCAATATCATTCTGCCTTTCCATAGTGTTGCTTCCCTATTTCTCCACAAGGAAAAATCTGCTTGACTTGCTTGGAGATGTCACAAAGGATTTACAAAGGAATCACTTGGGTTTACCTTTGAAGTATGAATAACAGTTTCCTACTTGGGAAATAGGAAAAGAGCATTTTAGGCATAGAGAATAGGAAAAATTATAGCTACTAAAAGCCTGAGGACTTACTATATGCCTGAAATGCTAAGTTCTTTCTACTCATTATCTCATTTAATTCTCAGAACAATGGTATGAAATTCCAGTTTTAATCATCATCCTTCTTTTAGGGGACAGGATAACTGAGCCTTTAGTAATCTGCTCATGATCAAACATCTAGGAGATGAAAGGGCACCATTACACGGTGCTTACTCTTTAGTATGGTGCGACACTTCTTCAGTGCTTTAGCACTTTTGAACTAAAGGCAAAGTAAGATAGGGCATAAAAATGGTGTTTATTTATCTGAAAATAAATGTATTTTCAGATTGTATTATGATAGCCTTTATAAATTGTTTTTGTTTGTTTGTTTGTTTTTTTCAGGAATAGGATTTAATTTTCTCAGTTCTAATTATGAAGATAAAAGATACCTTAGAATAAGAGCATCATGTGCTTAGAGCTTGGGGAGGGGGGTCATCAGTTTAAAAAGCAGCTGTTTCCGGCCATCTTTAAGCTGTAAGGCAACACTTCTATTTTAGTCTTCCTTCTTTTCTTTTTCTTTTATCTAGAAAATTGCCAAATTTTATTTATTTATTTTTAACATCTTTATTGGAGTATAATTGCTTTACAATGTTGTGTTAGTTTCTGCTGTATAACAAAGTGAACCAGCTATACATATACACATATCCCCATATCCCCTCCCTCTTGAGTGTCCCTCCCACCCTCCCTATCCCACCCCTCTAGGTGGTCACAAAGCACCAAGCTGGTCTCCCTGTGCTATGCAGCTTCTTCCCACTAGCTATCTGTTTTACATTTGGTAGTGTATATATGTCCGTGCCACTCTCTCACTTCGTCCCAGCTTACCCTTCCCTCTCCCCGTATCCTCAAGTCCATTCTCTACTTCTGCGTCTTTATTCCTGTCCTGCGCCTAGTTTCTTCAGAACCATTGTTTTATTACTCAGCCATAAAAAGAAATGAAATTGAGTTATTTGTAGTGAGGTGAATGGACCTAGAGTCTGTCATACAGAGTGAAGTAAGTCAGAAGGAGAAAAATACCGTATGCTAACACATGTACATGGAATCTATAAATTGTTTTTTTAAAACAATTGGTGGTAAAGATTTTACAGACCTGTAAATTGGAAAACTGAAGCAGTTGACTAGCAGAGGTGAGGCCCTTTACCCTGATACATTAGGTAGAATAGAGCATTCTGACTAATTAACAGTAAATGAAGAATTTTCATCTCTTTTCTTCTCTTTGACCATAGCAATTATACTTATGTGTATTGACTAAATTTTGAATGATCAATTTTTTTTTCAAAATGAACAAGCCCATCCTGATCTTCAACGTGGAATTTTTGACAGAATCAGTGTTTATCTGCAAATCTAAGTTGTTTTGTTGATACATATCCTGTGAAAACACAAGCAGAGAATCTATTTTCACTATCTACAAATCTTCGTATGTCAGTGATAGGAAGAGGCAAAACAGATATGAGAGTAGACTGGGAGGATAAAAGATAAGTCTGCACCTCTAATACGTAGGTGAGATTGCCTTAATATACATAGAATTTGAAATGCTAGAGCCACTTATACTAGTATTGAACAACAGGGAAGTTTTTAAATTATTTTGAATTATGGGTTTTCAAGTTTGCTTTCTCAAAGAGTTAAGTCTTTGCCTAGATTTTCCACTTTATTTTTGTGTGTGCTCATTGTGCTAATGCATTTAATATGCTGATCAGCCAGGGACACATATGATCCTCACTTAACTTTCATCTCATTGACTCAGGGTTTACCCTGGGCTCAATATTTGCTTCCAACTATTCTTACCACTATTACTTTATTCTAATGATGGGGAAGGTGTCAACACTTATGAGGGTGGGGGAAAGGAGAAAATAATAAATGCACACAAGGCATAGCCAGTGTTATTCTCTGACACATACATGGCAAGCACATTTATATTTATCAGAGCATGTGTTCTTTGGGGAGGGGAGGAGATAATAAAAGACAATTTTTACTGATTACAATGTGCCAGGGCTAAGACTTTTAAAAGATTACTTTACTTAATCCTCATTACAACTCCAGGAGGTAGGTAGAATTTTATGCCCACTTTGTAGATGAGGAAACCAAGGCAAAGAGAGTTCAAATAACTTACTCAAGGTTACACAGCTTATAAGTCTTGGTCCTGGGATTTGAATGCAAAGAAATTCATCTGCAGAGTTCAGGTTGATAAGTATGCTAAATTGCATCCCAAGATCTTCTCCATGTATATCTATGCAAGCACAACACATATGTACACATATACATACACATGCAGAACAAACACATTCTTGAAACTCACACTCTTGAAGCACGTCTACCAAGAGTCTCATACACAAACTTACTCGAGTGTATACTTTTAGAGGCACTTTCTTCTTTAATTCACGCACACATTTATACCTATTTCTCATGTAACTGACACAAATCTATACAAATATGCATGAATAAACAACCATTTTTGTTAGAGAAATGCTGACTTTAAGGTATTGAAATCATCTTGTACTAGATCATTTGCAGAGTATAACCAACAATATAGGTGAAAGAAGTGTTATTTGATGAATAAATTACCCTTCAAGATAAAATCACACACACACACACACACACACACACACACACTCCAAGAGTACTTGGGTGAGTAATGGTGTGTGCCAAATTGAGGGGTTGGGTTGGGGCTAGGGCTAGGGGAGTATGTAAGTAGGAAAGAGCAAAGACAACATTGCATTCAGAATATCTAGATAATTCAAGCAAAGGGCTCCCCCTCTAATCATTTTGTTCATATTTAAAGTATTGTCCAGTTCTGCATATAGTATCATGGCTCAATAAATACTCAGTAAATATTAATTAGCTATGATTTTGATTAGCATAATAAACATATACATATTGATTCTTTTAGTACATTCTAGGTCCACGTGACCTTAACACTTATTTTCTGAGAGTTTGAATTGAAGCCAAGTAGTTATATCAAAATCAGACAGGATTTTGAATCATCTTTCAGAACTTTAAGGTCCTTATATGAAAGCACCAAATGCCTTATTGGCTCAGTTTATTACACCTGTCACCTTTGTAAGAAATGAAGACTGCGAATCTCTTTTCATCACTGAGATTCCCAGAATAAAGCCTTTCGTGTTTACTAAAGGAGGACAAAGAAAGGAACATGACTGGAGGTGTGTGGGTACTGAGGCACCACTGAACCTACCTGCGGTCGCTCTCTCCTCTCACCTTTCAACGGCATGTTCCCATCTTTGAAAACCTGAACCTGGCTCTTTTATTATTGTTACTGTTTTTCTGTGCTACTGATGTTTTGTGGTGATGAGGAGTTCCTAACTCCTGACTGACTTAGGTTTTGGTGTGGTTAATTAAAGTTAAGTGGTGTGTGTGTGTGTGTGTGTATGGGAATGAGAGAGAGGATGCCAAATGAAATCATTCAAATTATTGTCACTCAGTTGTCATTCGGATTGATGCGTTTTTAATTTAGTTTTTTCTTAATAATTTAGTTGTTTCAATATACAAATTCTATTCCTGAGTGGTGGAGCTGACATTTCAAGATTTCTGTCACTTCCAGATAAAACATTAGTTATTTCTGATCGATCCCATCCAAATAGCCTTAGTTTAAGTGTAAGTAACAGAACCAACAACTTTACTACACAATGATGCTAAATTATTCATTTGGGAAGTGAGTTGTTTTTATTCAGCAAATGAAATGTTGGGTTTTAGCAGTGGTATGGATTAAAAATTAATGTTTTGTCACTTCACATAACTAACATCATACTTGAACATATAATACCTAATAATATATCTAATATAATATCTTAGATTGATAGTTTCTTAAACACAATAGCAGCAAAATCAACAACAAAAATGCAGAGCTAACATTTAGTACATGAAAAGTATGTAGTGTTATGATTCAGTTTAAATTGTTTTTGTTTTTGTTTTTCTCCTCTATACAGATTATGGTATTCTAATCAATATAGATTAGAAAAAGTCTTAAGGCAGCTTTTTATATATTCTGTGGACAAAGGGGTCTGCTCTTTCAATAGAGCCCCCTGAATTTTCAATGGCTACCCATTAAATTCTTCCATTTCATTCTTACATATTGAATATCTATCCCTATAGACAGTGTTTTCAAAAAATAAAATAATAGACTAATGGTGATTTTTCATTTTCTTTGGAATAATTTCTTTGTTACAATTTGTGCACTAAAAATGTGACTAAAACACAGATTCTAATTTTTATTCTTTTCTATGAGATGCTCTTTATAGGAAAAAACATTTTTTAATATCAGAAAAAGATAATTAAATGATTCTGACCCTCTTCTCCCTTAGTAACATTGTGGTTTTCTTTATGGTTTAAATATTTACTTCTTTAATATTGAATGCTGTCAAAGAATTAAATAGTTATTGCTTGACTTATTCCCTCCTTCTAAATATATTCAATTCAACAAATATTTATTGAGCACATACCACAAGTAGCTTAGATTCTCTATTGTGTTTCCATCAATTTTTGACATGTTTTCCCAGTAATTTATGGACAATAATATTTAAAGAACAAAAATCTGAAGGGTTTCCTTTTTAAATAAATGACAGTAGATCTATCTTTAACCTTAGTCACTTGCAGTGTTGTGTACTCAAGTGAGAAAAAGAAGTGGAATTACATTTATTGCTTGTTAATTTCCAAGTATGCTCAAGGAAATGGCCCTTTACTGACCCATGTGTACCAAAGCAGTGAACAAATATTGCTCTTAGAGATACACAGAAAATAAATCCTGCTCCCTCTCCTGAAGGAACTCAACCCCCATGCCCTCTTCCCGTCGTCCTTTCAGTGTACTCTCTTCACCACACTCAACAGTACTGTCACTCTACATTGGTGGGAACAACTACCAAGTACATGTAGGTCTCCTCTTTCTCATCAAGAGGTAGCGAAGCTAAAACCTGAACCCAGGACGTCTGACTCTTGACATAGCTTATTGGTTGGTAAAACCTTTACCAACTAAAGTATTGTTATTTTTAATGAGAAATAAGACCAGAGTCTAAGTTATCCCATGGAAATACCATATTAATTTTGAGAAGATAACTGAAACAGATAAATATTTGCCATTACCACCACAAAGCTGCTAATTGACTTTAAATAAATTTAATACCAACATACATAACATTAATTTATCTTTGCCTTAGTTTCATCCTTTGTGAAATGGGATAATATAAGGATACCTATCTCACAGGGTTGCTGTGGAGGATAAGTGAGATGATCTGCCAAAGAGCTTGCTGTGATGCCTGGCACATGATAAGCCTCAGTAAGTTATTATAGTATTGTTACTACAATTTTATTTAGTTCATTACTATTAGGTAGAAATAAAAGAGGAAAAAAACACAGAAAGCAATTGGAAATTGATTTTTACATATTAATTTATAATAAATAAATTGTTAATTAATATATTTTAATACATTAAACTCCTTACAAAATGTCTAACTTAATGAGTATTCAATATCTATCCAAATACTTTCATAATATAAAAGACTATTCTATTGATTTATATGATAAATATTTTTAAAGAACCTTCTTTGTGGCTGGCCTCATTCTGAATGAAAGATTTAGGATAAAAATAAGTTATGTTTTAGCCCATTTATTATTCACGTGGCAGAATATCAGTTTTCTGTTTCTGCAAGAAGAAGTTGTTTAAAGGAATAATTTTCCAAGGCAAAAAAAAGTCTTTGGAAATCTTGCTGAAGTCATCTCTCAGTTTCTGGAGGAGGTCTCGAGAGCACATTTGTCTATTTTTGAGGAGATATTCCTTCTCAGCTGATGCTCACAGCAAATAGAGCTGAACTGTCTCTGCCTTCCAAGACTGGAAACCTGTAACATAATGTAACTTTGCTGAAGACTAATAACCAACTACCATTTCTATGTGTGTATTAAGTGCTTATAACTTTAGTGACATTTAATTTTCAAAACAGTGCTATGAAGTGGGTGTTATTTTTTAAAGATAATGAAGCTGAAGAGAAATGACAAAATGTGTGGATATCAGATCTGGGAATCTGACTGCAAATGCTTTTCTTTTTCCAATATAGTCTACTGCCCACTTTAGGCTTATTTCCCAAAACTCATGTCAAAATACAGAAACTATTTCTATCTGGATTGGTAGTACAACGTGCCAAGAACAAGGCCTACTGTTCATTCATTATCTGGTCCTTCATTAAATGCCATATGACATTTTGAATGAAAAGTGTCGACATTATGGCAAAAGATCACACAAACAATACAAGTGAAACGTGACTTGAACTTCTTTCCTCTCATGCCTAAATTTCTTATCTTGCATCAGGATTCCAAAAATACACTTGCAATTGCTTACCTCTACTTCCTTTTATCTCATTTCATTATTGTTCCAATTGTCAGTCTCATTCCTGGTTCATGCACTTTTTCTCAACTGATTATGAAATCACTGAAGTGGCAACCTCAGACTTATCTACCTTCCAGTTGATTGCAAAGGAGTCATAAAACACATCTAAGGAAGGGTTATATTTGGAGGAAAAACAATTACAGCTTTCATTTGTCACTGCATATTATAGTGGTTAGTAAAAGAATAAACACTGTCAGTCTGCTTATTTCAGAAAGGCAGAGCAGGGCTCTTTGGAGGGTGCTAGAAGGCTTTCACATTGGGTCCCCACCTGGGAATGACTTCACCTCTTCCTTGTCTGAAAGTAGGATCATGTAGGATCATCATGACCTGCACCTGGAGCAGCTCCTGAAAGGAATCAGAACAGACTCCAGTAAAATACAGAAAGAAAAAGAGGCAGAATTATACAGGAGAAGGAACATGGTGCTTGCTGATTCAAGCACTCCCTTGATGGTGTGTTGGATGGCTTTAATAAGCAGTGGGTTTTTGAGCCTCAGTTTCCTCATTTGTGAAATAGAAATATTAAGCAAAGCTACCTTATCTCCCATACAGAACTATTGTAGGGGAACAAAAGAGATAATGCAAATGACAGGTTTTGGTAAACTATAAGTTACTGCCAAACATTTGTTATTATAATGAAGTAGACTGCTGAGTGAATGGCAAATTAAGTCCTTGGGTACATTCAGTTCTTTTTAGATAATTGGCCGATTTCTTTTCAGAACAGAATTAAGCTCCTATGTGATACCCTAGTGGACTAGAGGGAGGGGTTGGTTAATACACCCGCCAAAATGTCCATACTAAATCCAGAGCATGACTTATAGACCTTTTAAGAGTTAGCATCATTAATGAACTTACAGACTTCTACTACAATGCTCACATCATTCCTCTAAGAAATGCACTTGGGGAGAAAAGAGTTATATTTGGGAAGAGAGATGTATAGCTATTGCAAGGCTCCTTTTTATAGTTTAGGGAAAGTAGAATACAAGGAGAAATGCCTTAGTAAAGTTATGTTACTTGAGTAAAGTGACGGAGTACATTCATGCATTATCAATCTTAGGTTCAATGGGATTAATTAATAAAGGCTATGCATGCACACCATAAGATTAGTTTACTGAATAATTCACTGAGAAAAGTCTGTTCAATTTTCAAGCGCTGAGACTATAATGAATCATTGACGTGACTAATTTACCTTCCCTGAATTGACTGATAGGTTTTAAATTGAAGTGATCAGTAATTTGGGCATATTGATCACACTTCATGTCACGTATGTATATTTTTAAGAAACCCAAAGACTTTTGAAGGACTGGAACATGTTTTTCTTTACAGGGGGACTGAGGAATCTCATAACGGTTCCATTGGAATTTCTTCTTTAGATCCACATATGTCAACAAGTTCCAAGTGCTGGTCACAACTGATAAATTGAAAGAGAGAATCATGTTGGTAGTGATACGCAAAATTCTTGGGAGCTCAGGTAGGAAGGCTGACAGAGAAATGCCTACTATTATTCTTTGTGACAGAATTCTCATCCACATTGCCAATGACTAGCCTCAGTGAATTCAGTACAGCATGACACCAAACAGTAGAAAATGTGGCAAGCACAACTATGTTTTCCAAATCACGAGACATTTTGGCAAGAAGAAGCTTTTTTTTTTTGGTCCCCTGAGAGTCTAAAATGTGTATTGGAGAATCACATTTTGTTACTTAGAAATAGAAGCCAGGAAGAGTTACCTGTATTCTAATGACTGTGTCGTATTCATCTGTGTATGAGTTTTGTCCATCTCCAAGCCTGGCCCGTGTAGATGCTTTTATATAGGTGCTGAATTGAGTAATGATCTTAAAAAAATAGGGTAGTGGATGATGTAATCAGTGAGGTATAGGTCCTATTTACAGGAACCATTGCTGTATTCTTTTCACTATTTCATCTGCATTAGGTACCTCTTATTAGGAAAAATGTTGTTCCAACTTTCCTCTTAGACCATCTCTATAATTGCCATCTTAGTTTTCATATCAGAATTATTATTATTGGGAGTGGTGTAAGCACATAAATTCAATCTAATTTGCCTTCTTTAGCATCGCAATTTGAGAAACAGCTGCATCACTTTGAAATGAAATTTTATCTTAGAAAGAAGAATAAATGAAAATAAGAACACATTTTACTAGCCTTGCTTATAGTTCTTCATCTGTTTTCTAATCCTCATTTTATTTTATTCATTTATTTTTTAACATCTTTATTGGAGTATAACTGCTTCACAATGGTGTGCTAGTTTCTGCTGTATAACAAAGTGAATCAGCTATAAGTATACATATATCCCCATATCTCCTCCCTCTTGTGTCTCCCTCCCACCCTCCCTATCCCACCCCTCTAGGTGGTCACAAAGCACCGATCAGCTTGGTGCTTTCTAATCCTCATTTTAGACACCCTATGATTCTCTGTGGAGAAGCATTCACTCTATAATGGGTCTGTCCAGGACTTTATTGAAAAAAAAAGAATTTTTCAAATATTTAAAGTGTCTCATCTAAAATGTGCCCTCATGATATGGATTCTGGGGACCATAATACTTAGTTCAGTTGAAGGTTTAATTTCTGGCTATTCCCTTTCCGTCCTTTTCTTTGAGTGGGTATTGCAACATTTTAAGTTCTCACAATATTTTCTTTCTTATTTTTTTTTCTTCTGTATGTACATTCCACTTCAAAGTTTATCTTTTCCTCACCTTTTTCCCTTTTATTTATCTATCCACTTTCTCCTTAGTGGTTCATTTTTAAAAATTTTCCTCACTTTTAATATTATAGCATATAATGTACCTGTGTTTTTATAAACAACCACTGAAAATGCTATTTACTATATTATTATATTTATTATATTATGTAAGGATCTTCATATAAAGACACAAAAAGTAAGTTCCTATTGCAATCCAAGATTAAGAGAAATTAACATTTCATTGTATTTTCCCTCCCGCCGCAACCAGTAAATGCGTGCGTATATGTGTGTAGTTTCTTTAGCTCTCAGAAAGCTGAAGTTGAGAGCCATGTTTTGATTTCCATTTTAGAGGTTTTCTTTATTACAGATTTCCTATGTACCACTTATGCCTCCTTTTTCATGACTCCTATTCCTTTGACCCTGTTATTGATGGCTCTATAATATGTCTTTATTTATTTATTTATGTATCTATCTATCTATCTATTTATTTATTTATTGACTTTGCCCTGCGGGCTCTTTTTTAAAATTTTTATTTTATTTTATTTTATTTTACTTTATTTTTAACATCTTTGATTGGAGTATTATTGCTTTAAAATGTGCGTTACTTTCTGCTTTATAACAAAGTGAATCAGCTACATATACATATGTTCCCATATCTCCTCCCTCTTCCGGTTCCCTCCCATCCTCCCTATCCCACCCCTCTAGGGGGACACAAAGCACCCAGCTGATCTCCCTGTGCTATGTGGCTGCTTCTGACTAGCTATATATTTTACCTTTGGTAGTGTATATATGCCCATGCCACTCTCTCACTTCATCCCAGCTTACCCTTCCCCCTCCCCATATCCTCAAATCCATTCTCTACGTCTGCATCTTTATTCCTGTCCTGCCCCTAGTTTCTTCATAATCATTTTTTATTTTTTTTTACATTCCATATATATGTGTTAGCATATGGTATATGTTTTTCTCTTTCTGACTTACTTCACTCTGTATGACAGACTCTAGGTCCATCCACCTCACTACAAATAACTCAATTTCAATTCTTTTTATGGCTGAGTAATACTCCATTCTATAAATGTGCCACATCTTCTTTATCCATTCATCTGTCAATGGACACTTAGGTTGCTTCCATGTTCTGGCTATTGTAAATAATGCTGCAGTGAACATTGTGATGCATGACTTTTTGAATTATGGTTTTCTCAGGGTATATGCCCAGTAGTGGGATTGCTGGGTCGTATGGTACTTCTATTTTTAGTTGTTTGTTTGTTTGTTTGTTTTTAGTTTTTTAAGGAACCTCCAACTGTTCTCCATAGTGGCTGTATCAATTTACATTCCCACCAACAATGCAAGAGGGTTCCCTTTTCTCCATACCCTCTCCAGCATTTACTGTTGTACATTTTTTGATGATGGCCATTCTGACTGGTGTGAGGTGATACCTCATTGTAGTTTTGATTTGCATTTCTCTAATGATTAGTGATGTTGAGCATCCTTTCATGTGTTTGTTGGCAATATGTATATCTTCTTAGGAGAAATGTCTGTTTACGTCTTCTGCCCATTTTTGATTGGGCTGTTTCTTTTTTTGATACTGAGCTGCATGAGCTACTTGTATATTTTGGAGATTAATCCTGTGTCAGTTGCTTCATTTGCAAATATTTTCTCCCATTCCGAGGGTTGTCTTTTTGTCTTGTTTATCGTTTCCTTTGCTGTGCAAAGGCTTTGAAGTTTCATTAGGTCCCATTTTTTAATTTTTGGTTTTATTTCCATTTCTCTAGGAGGTGGGTCAAAAAGGATCTTGCTGTGATTTATGTCATAGAGTGTTCTGCCTATGTTTTCCTCTAAGAGTTTGATAGGGTCTGGCCTTACATTTAGGTCTTTAATCCATTTTGAGTCTATTTTTGTGGATGGTGTTAGGGACTGTTCTAATTTCATTCTTTTACATGTAGCTGTCCAGTTTTCCCAACACCACTTATTGAAGAGGCTGTCTTTTCTTCATTGTATACTCTTGCCTCCTTTATCAAAAATAAGGTGACCATATGCGTGTGGGTTTATCTCTGGACTTTCTATCCTGTTCCATTGACCTATATTTCTGTTTTTGTCCTAGTACCATACTCTCTTAATTACTGTAGCTTTGTAGTATACTCAGAAGACTGGGAGCCTGATTCCTCCTGCTCCATTTTTCTTTCTCAAGATAGGTTTGGCTATTCGGGGTCTTTTGTGTTTACACACAAATTGTGAAAGTTTTTGTTCTAGTTCTGTGAAAAATGCCATTGGTAGTTTGATAGGGATTTCATTGACTCTGTAGATTGCTTTGGGTAGTATAGTCATTTTCACAATGTTGATTCTTCCAATCCAAGAACATAGTGTATATCTCCATCTGTTTATATCATCTTTAATTTCTTTCATCAGTGCCTTATACTTTTCTGCATACAGGTCTTTTGTCTCCCCAGGTAGGTTTATTCCTAGGTATTTCATTCTTTTTGTTGCAGTGGTGAATAGGAGCTTCTCCTTAATTTCTCTTTCAGATTTTTCATCATTAGTATATAGGAATGCAAGAGATTTCTGTGTATTAATTTTGTATCCTACTACTTTACCAAATTCATTTATTAGCTCTAGTAGTTTTCTGTTTGCAACTTTAGGTTTCTCTCTGTATAGTATCATGTCATCTGCAAACAGTGACAGCTTTAACTCTTCTTTTCCGATTTGGATTCCTTTTATTTCTTTCTCTTCTCTGATTGCTGTGGCTAAAACTTCCAAAACTACATTGAATAATAGTGGTGAGAGTGGGCAACCTTGTCTTGTTCCTGATGTTAGAGGAAATGGTTTCAGTTTTTCACCATTGAGGATGATGTTGGCAGTGGGTTTGTCATATGTGGCCTTTATTATGCTGAGGTAAGTTCCCCATGCCTACTTTCTGCAGGGTTTTTATCATAAATGGGTGTTGAATTTTCTTGAAAGCTTTTTCTACATCTATTGAGACGGTCATATGGTTTTTCTCCTTCAGTTTGTTAATATGGTGTATCACATTGATTGGTTTGCATATATTGAAGAATCCTTGCATTCCTGGGATAAACCCCACTTGATCATGGTGTATGATCCTTTTAATGTGCTGCTGGATTCTGTTTGCTAGTATTTTGTTGAGGATTTTTGCAACTATGTTCATCAGTGATATTGGCCGATAGTTTTCTTTCTTTGTGACATCTTTGCCTGGTTTTGGTATCAGGGTGATGGTGGCCTCATAGAATGAGTTTGGGAGTGTTCCTCCCTCTGCTATATTTTGGAAGAGTTTGAGAAGTACAGGTGTTAGCTCTTCTCTAAATGTTTGGTAGAATTGGCCTGTGAAGCCATGTGGTCCTGGGCTTTTGTTTGTTGGAAGATTTTTTTATCACAGTTCCAATTTCAGTGCTTGTGATTGGTCTGTTTATATTTTCTGTGTCTTCCTGGTTCAGTCTTGGAAGGTTATGCTTTCCTAAGAATTTGTCCATTTCTTCCAGATTGTCCATTTTATTGGCATAGAATTCCTTGTAGTAATCTCTCATGATCCTTTGTATTTCTGCAGCGTCAGTTATTACTTTTCCTTTTTCATTTCTAATTCTATTGATTTGAGTCTTCTCCCTTTTTTTCTTGATGAGTCTGCCTAATGTTTTATCAGTTTTGTTTACCTTCTCAAAGCACCAGCTTTTAGTTTTATTGATCTTTGCTATTGTTTCCTTTATTTCCTTTTCATTTATTTCTGATCTGATCTTTATGATTTCTTTCCTTCTGCTAACTTTGGGTTTTTTTTTGTTCCTCTCTCTCTGATTGCTTTAGGGTGTAAGGTTATGTTGTTTATTTGAGACTTTTCTTGTTTCTTGAGGTAGGATTGTATTGCTATAAACTTCCCTCTTAGAACTGCTTTTGCTGCGTCCCATAGGTTTTGGCTCGTTGTGTTTTCACTGTCATTCCTTTCTAGGTATTTTTTAATTTACTCTTTGATTTATTCAGTGGTCTCTCAGTTACTAACTAGTGTATTGTTTAGCCTCCATTTGTTTGTACTTTTACAGAATTTTTCCTGTAATTGATATCTAGTCTCAAAACCTTGTGGTTGGAAAAGATATTTGATACGACTTCAATTTTCTTAAATTTACCAAGGCTTCATTTGTGACCCAAGGTATGATCTACCCTGAAGAATGTTCCATGAGCACTTGAGAAGAAAGTGTATTTTGTTGCTTTTGAATGGAATGTCCTATAAATATCAGTTAGTCCATCTTGTTTAATGTGTAAATGAAAGCTTGTATTTCCTTATTTATTTTCATTTTGGATGATCTGTCCATTGGTGAAAGTGGGGTGTTAAAGTCCCCTACTATGATTGTGTTACTGTCGATTTCCCATTTTATGCCTGTTAGCTTTTGCCTAATGTATTGAGGTGCTTCTATGTTGGGTGAATAAATATTTACAATTGTTATATCTGCTTCTTGGATTGATCCCTGGATCACTATGTAGCATTCTTCTTGTCTCTTTTAATAGTCTTTATTTTAAAGTCTATTTTGTCTGATATGAGAATTACTACTCCAACTTTCTTTTGATTTCCATTTGCATGGAATACCTTTTTCCATCCCCTCATTTTCAGTCTGTATGTTCCCCTAGGTCTGAAGTGGATCTCTTGTAGACCACATATATACGGATCTTGTTTTGTAACCATTCAGCCATTCTCTGTCTTTTGGTTGGAGCATTTAATCCATTTACATTTAAGGTTATTATCGATATGTATGTTCCCATTACCATTTTCTTAATTGTTTTGGGTCTGTTATTGTAGGTGTTTTCCTTCTCTTGTGTTTCCTGCCTAGAAAAATTCCTTTGGCATTTGTTGTAAAGGTGGTTTGGTGGTGCTGAATTCTCTTAGCTTTTGCTTGTCTGTAAAGGTTGTAATTTCTCCATCAAATCTGAATGAGATCCTTGCTGGGGTAGAGTAATCTTGGTTGTAGGTTTTTCCCTTTGATCACTTTAAATATGTCCTGCCACTCCCTTCTGGCTTGCAGAGTTTCTGCTGAAAGATCAGCTGTTAACCTTATGGGGATTCTCTTGTATATTATTTGTTCTTTTTCCCGTGGTGCTTTTAATATTTTTTCTTTGTATTTAAGTTTTGATACTTTGATTAATATGTGTCTTGGCGTGTTTCTCCTTGGATTTATCCTGTATGGGACTCTCTGTGCTTCCTGGACTTGAGTGACTATTTCCTTCCCCATGTTAGGGAAGTTTTCAACTATAATCTCTTCAAATATTTTCTCAGTCCCTTTCTTTTTCTCTTCTTCTTCTGGAATCCCTATAATTTGAATGTTGGTGCATTTAATGTTGTTCCAGAGGTCTCTGAGACTGTCCTCAATTCTTTTCATTCCTTTTTCTTTATTCTGCTCTGCAGTAGTTATTTCCACTATTTTATCTTCCAGGTCACTTATCTGTTTTTCTGCCTCAGTTATTCTGCTATTGATTCCTTCTAGAGAATTTTTAATTTCATTTATTGTGTTGTTCTCCATTGTTTGTTTGCTCTTTAGTTCTTCTAGATCCTTGTAAAAGGTTTTTTGTATTTTCTCCATTCTATTTCCAAGATTTTGGATCATCTTTACTACCATTACTCTGAATTCTTTTTCCAGTAGACTGCCTATTTCTCTTCATTTGTTTGGTCTGGTGGGTTTTTACCTTGCTCCTTCATGTTCTGTGTGTTTCTCTATCTTCTCATTTTGCCTAACTTACTGGGTTTGTGGTCTCCTTTTCGCAGGCTGCAAGTTCTTAGTTCCAGTTGTTTTTGGTGTCTCTCCCCAGTGGCTAAGGTTGGTTCTGTGGGTTGTGTAGGCTTTCCTGGTTGAGAGGACTGGTGTCTGTGTTCTGGTGGATGAGCCTGGATCTTGTCTTTCTGGTGGGCAGGACTGCATCCAGGTGTGTGTTTTGGGGTGTCTGTTACCTTATTATGATTTTAGGCAGCCTCTCTGCTAATGGGTGGGGTTGTGTTCCTGTCTTACTAGTTGTTAGGCATGGTGTGTCCAGCACTGGAGCTTACTGGTCATTGAGTGGAGCTGGGTCTTAGCACTGAGATGGAGTTCTCTGGAAGAGCTTTCGCCGTTTGGTATTACATGGAGCTGGGAGGTCTCTGGTGGACCAATGTGCTGAACTAGGCTCTCCCACCTCAGAGACACAGGCCTGAAACACGGCCGGAGCACCAAGACCCTGTCAACCACACAGCTCAGAACAAAAGGGTGAAAAGAAAGAAAGAAAGGGAGGGAGGGAAGGAAGGAAGGAAGGAATAAAATATAAAAAAATAATTATTAATAATTTTAAAAAATTAAAATGTAATTAAAAAAAAGAAAGAAAGAAAGAAGAGAGACACCAAACCAGAAAACAAATCCACCAATGATAACAAGTGCTAAAAACAATACTAAAAAAATAATAATAATAAAACAGCAGACCGAGGGAACCCTAGGACAAATGGTAAAAGCAAAGCTATACAGACAAAAGCACACAAAGAAGCATACAGATGCACACTCACAAAAGGAGAAAAAGGAAAAAATATATATATATATCATTGCTCCCAAAGTCCACTGCCTCAATTTTGGGGTGATTCGTTGTCTATTCAGGTATTCCACAGATGCAGGGTACGTCAAGTTGATTGTGGAGACTGAATCCGCTGCTGCTCCTGCGGCTGCTGGGAGAGATTTCCCTTTCTCTTCTTTGTTCGAACAGCTCCCGGGGCTCAGCTTTGGATTTGGCACCGCCTCTGCGTTTAGGTTGCCTGAGGGCGTCTATTCTTCGCTCAGACAGGATGGGGTTAAAGGAGCAGCCTATTCAGGGGCTCTGGCTCACTCAGGCCGGGGGGAGGGAGGGGTACGGATGCGGGGCGAGCCTACAGCAGCAGAGGCCGGCGTGACGTTGCACCAGCCTGAGGCGCGCCGTGCGTTCTCCCGGGGAAGTTGTCCCTGGATCCCGGGAACCTGGCAGTGGCGGGCTGCACAGGCTCCCGGGAGGGGAGGTGGGGACAGTGACCTGTGCTTGCACACAGGCTTCTTGGTGGCGACAGCAGCAGCCTTAGCATCCTATGCCCGTCGCTGAGGTCCACGCTGATAGCCACGGCTCGTGCCCGTCTCTGGAGCTCCTTTAGACTGTGCTCTGAATTCCCTCTCCTCGCGCACCTGAAACAAGGGTCTCTTGCCTCTTCGGCAGCTCCAGACTTTTTTCTGGACTCCCTCCCGGCCAGCCGTGGAGCACTAGCCCCCTTCAGGCTGTGTTCACGCCGCCAACCCCAGTCCTCTCCGTGGGATCAGACCGAAGCCCGAGCCTCAGCTCCCAGCCCCCGCCCGCCCCGGCGGGTGAGCAGACAAGCCTCTCGGGCTGGTGAGTGCTGGTCGGCACCAATCCTCTGTGCAGGAATCTCTCTGCTTTGCCCTCCACACCCCTGTTGCTGCGCTCTCCTCCATGGCTCCGAAGCTCCCCCCTCCACCACCCGCAGTCTCCGCCCGCCAAGGGGCTTCTAGTGTGTGGAAACCTTTCTTCCTTCACAGCTCCCTCCCATGGGTCCCGTCCCTATCCTTTTGTCTGTTTTTTCTTTTTTCTTTTGTCCTACCCAGGTATGTGGGGAGTTTCTTGCCTTTGGGAAGTATGAGGTCTTCTGCCAGCGTTCAGTGGGTGTTCTGTAGGAGTTGTTCCACATGTAGACGTACTTCTGATGTATTTGTGGAGAGGAAGGTGATCTCCACGTCTTACTCCTCCACCATCTTGAACGTCTCTCCTGCCTTTAGTTTATTATAAAACCTCACAACGTCCTTTTCAGAACGAAGTGTATTATGAATTTTAAAAGAATACATGATAACTTCTACATACAACTATATCACATTCACTATTTTTAACTTTCCTCATTTTTCTTTGCTTCCTTTTGTACTTTTTTAGGTTTGTCCACTTATTGTCTGCTTGTCTTCCTCTTTTCTTACATCCCTTTTCTCCCTTTTTCCTGACTTGAGTGTTCAAATCTTCTCTCTGTTCAACATTAGTCACCAGATTCCTAATTTCCTTATCTTTTCCTATGACCTGATATGGAGAAATAATGTGTGAATAATCAACTTTATGTATCTCTTCACCTCCTATGGGTTCATAATAATGTGAGAACATACTAGTGCTTAACCCATTGAAAGGAGAGGCTGTCTGCTGGCTGTCCACAGTCTCAGAGTTATAAAGGGGCCCTGGGAGATTAGTTGGTTGTGTCCTCTATGGTTCCACTCTGCATTACCAAATCCTCAGAGCTATTTTGCACAGTTTACCACCTTTCACAAGGAGAGAGTGAGGTAAACAAGCATGGGTGGTAGATTGCTGATAGCTTACACCGTAGCTAAAGTACAGCCTTAAGCATAAATGCCAATTGTGAATCAATGTCACCATCTTCCTAGAAAATACAGGAAGAGCCTAGGAAAAGCTGTGATACAGGATTAAAATTTTTTTTTTCCATCTCATTTTCCCATTTAGAACCTTTCTCCCTTCATAATAGCTAAGTTAGCCAGTAAGATCAGGGTTGTTAGCCTTAGGGAGTAGGTGAGATCCAGCCTAAAAGAGGCAAGTGGAGTCATATTGGATATGGACATTTTGGTTTCTTCTCCTGGAGTCTTAAACATGTGCATAGTCTACCTAGTGGATAACGCATCATAGAAAAGAGGCAATCAACTTGAAAATTCACTAGAAATGGGCATATAACATATAAGGCCTTTGTTTTAGAGTAACTGTGATTTATGCTGAGAAAGTAGAAGAGAAAGCTTTTAAGAAATGGGGGAAATGAATGAAGGAAACAAGAAACAGAAAGATCCAACATGTGCTTGGGGAATAAAGTGCCTTGTCTTTCCAGTCAAATTATAAACCACCGAAGCTGGGCACTGTTCACTTTAAAGCTTTATGCCCTTCAGTTTCTTGGAAGAGTTTATGAATTAAATTACTAACACCTCAGGAGAGACAGAAAGTTGAAATTCACTACTTCCACTCATGCATTATGCCCTCTATGTAACATATAGATATTTGATACAATTTTGACCTAAAAATTACTAGCTACTAATTTCTTCATTGTTTCATTCTTTTTAAGAGTAAAAAGCAATAAAATGTTAGGTTATCAAATTTTAAGATTATACTGAAATTCTAAGATTTATATACTGCCTTTTAGAATTTATACCCCCATGTTCATCCATCTCAATGCTGTTATCTTTAAACTTTCATGCTCATAAAGTGGAGTTTGTAATCATGTGATGAATATCTTCCCCTGAAGTGAGTTTTGACGTTGTCAGCAAGAAGGTTGACTCTCAAGGCTGGTGTTGTAGAGAAATTTCCAGCAGTCCAGTGATACATCTTTCTGTGGGAGCTTCATGACCCTGTCCTTCACTCCTGGTCAGTAGGAAACTGACAATTTAAATCAGATACCATGGGAAAGGTATCTTAGCAACACTCACAGCCCACTTCATTGCTGCTGCTTCTTCAGGTATGGATAGTTTTCATTGGTGGTAGTTCCCCTTAGGGAGAGCCACACACTGAGGTCCCCTAATGTCATTGCATAATTAGATATGAATATGAAAAAAATCAAGCTTAATGGTTTCTTACAAAATGGAAATCTGGGTGTATCTAGAGAAATAGCTGTTACCAATGGTCCAAATACTTTTCCCAAGCAATGAACATTTATAACTTTTGTGCAGCTAGCTATTTCTGAAGTGCAATGTGGCAGAAAGAAGTTGGCCGTTTCCTCTATATTATGCTGAATGGATAACCTTTTGAAGACCCCTAGGACATGTCATAACATTTTATTTTGCCTGTTTTCAGTTCGAAGCACTGTATAAAATCAATCATTTGTCCAGCATTACTGGGGGAAAAAGTTGTTTCTGTAGGTGAATTTCCAAACAATGGGAGTATACTCCATTAAATTTAAAATTTTGAAATAGGATCATTATAGGAACAAGATGCTTTTATTAAAACTTTCAATTGGGTAGAAATACTTCTTTAAATGTTATACATTCCCCTATATTTTAAGGGTCTAATGAACATGGTTTATCTAAATTAAAAATCATTATTAGAAAGACCAGTTAGTATTAATAATTTCAAGTCTCACATTCATATCCAAAATGAAGTTATTGTGCTCTTTCTAACTTGCAACTCCCATCAAGTCATCTTCTTGCATAGAATCATTCAATAATCTCCATTACCTGTAGGATAAGTCCATTTTCTAATAAGGTCTTAAAAATTATGTATCTTCTTACCAGTCCAGTTTGTTCTCTCTCTCTCTCCTCACCCATAAATTCTGTAACCCTATGAAACAATGTACAGTTTCCCCAATGGACCACAGGGTTGCCATTGATGCTCCACTTTTTCAGAAAGTCAGCTTCCTTCTCCCTTCAGTGGCTTAAATCCACAACCTGTCACTTCAATACTCTGTTATTACTTCAAATCACTTTCCCCACTGCCTCCTAGACTAGGACACACTCCCATCATACCCTAAACTTTCTCCCATTCAGAAAATTCCTTTTTCGGGAGGGGATATGGGAACATATGTATATGTATAACTGATTAAATTTGTTATAAAGAAAAAAAAAAAAGAAAATTCCTTTTTCTAGTAAAAGGAAGTCTGCCTTCTCTGATGCTATACTTTGCCCTCCAAGTTGTGTCTTGGAAATGTCCCCTCCATGAATATTGGGGCCACTAAAAGCCATGACCTCCAGCCTCCACTGGGCCCTCAGAGATACTCACAGGTCTTGTTTCCAGATCAGCGCTATCTGTTCTATACTCTCCTAAACTTCATTTGCTCAAGCAGCAACTTTGATGTCTCTGCTTTCTTTCCTGCAGCACATCTCATCAATTAGAAATCTATGATTTCTACCTCACAAACAATTTTCTCAAATCTGTCTGCATGTGGCAAGGCCACTACCTTAGTTCAGTGCCACATCATATTTCCTCTTGATTATTGTAAGAACATTTTTTTAACCAGGCTACCTCTCTGACCCTGCTCTTCTTCACATGCTAGCTAGTGTGACCACTTGACAATGCAAATCTGTCCACTGGTTTAAAGATGTTCTTCTTGTACTTCTTAGTAAAAAGCCAAAGCTTCTTTATGTAACATTCAGTATCCTGTGGGATCTTCTGCCATGGCTTATTATCCCGGTTTATGTCTTTCCACCCTCTCTCCAGCTACACACTCTCCCTGTACAGCTCCTTCATATTCCTGCCCTCCCTGAACTCTACAGCCATCATGATCTGGACTCTCTCTGTATCCTGCCTACCCCTCCCCACCCCGGTTACTCCCTCTGACAGGTTTGGGTAATGGCAATTTATCTTTCAATTGTTGATTTTGATGTCATTCCTCTGGGATGCAATCCTTGACTCCCTCTTCAGCAACTGAGAGCAATTAGAGTTTTACTGGCACTCCATTCTCATTACCAAAGGCCCTGTATGTTGAGTTGTTTCTTCTTTCCTTACATTTATGCTGAGGTTTATAGCTTGACAGAAGACCGTTTGGGGATTGTTTGTTTGTTTGATTGATTTTTTTTTAAAAAATACACTTTAAAAAGGGATGAGAGAAAGTGATTTCTCAAATACTTGCCAAATCCTCTGAGCCTCAACTTACTTATCTGTTGAATGGAGATTATAATAGGATGTGTGCAGAAGGAGAATTGTATGACCAAGTGACTAATGTCATATATTAAATGCCTGGAAAATATTAACCCTTAAATACATTTTAATCACAATATCATTTTGTAAATTTAGTAGAGGAGAGGGATTTTAGGTCATTATTGCAAATCTGATCCAGATTTTATGTAAGATGTTTCCTTTAAGTGATCTACCCACCCATCTGGCAACCACAGGGAAAATAACGAATGCTTCTAACAAAAACAGAGGTCATAAATGATTTAAAAAGACACTCAAGCAAGTTACCATTTTTTTCTACCGTGAGCAGTAAAGATGTGAAGTATCCAAGCCAGAATCTGAGTTATTGTGATCACAGTGGTCCTGACATCGACTGTAAGCTCTTCACCTTGTCTCAAGCATGTGCTCCTCGCTATGTCTACACAAACTGATTGGATGAGTCGGGTGAAAATACCTCATCAGTCAAGCAATTGATGAGTTGTTTTAATCTAATCTGTTGTTTACCTTCTTTTAGCCAAAGTTAAGCACTGAGGGATGAGTGGCTTCTTAGAAAGAACTGGTCATGAATATAGACTCAACACAAAGAGATTTGCATTGCATTAATGAACCCCCAAAGCTACATGGTACAACCTATGTGCCAGTATCTCAGTGAGCACGTGCATATACCATGTATCCTAATGATATTTTCACTAGTGTTGCAGATGGCTCTCTAATGTTTTTACTAAAAAATGCTTTCATAATTTAAGAAACAAAATAAAAGGAATTGCTTTTTTTTTTTTTTTTTTTGGTATTCTCTTCTCCTGCAAATAAGTAGGTTACAAGTAATTTCCCACCTGGTAATCTGAATACAAGGTTCCTAAGGGAAAACTGTGTGGGTGTGTGGTGTGTATACACATTATTTCTAAGATCTTTTTGAATTCTGCCCCACTGATACTCTGGGAAAAGTCTAGGTTGGCAATTACTTTACATGCTGGGATAAGTTATCATAACATCATAGATTTATTAATGGAATAAACCCAAACATTTATGTCGGCAGACTCCCTACACGATGTGGAAATCCCCTCAGCCACCTCTGACCTGGTCACTCACGCCATGCTTGACGCTTCCAATGCAGTTTCACTTCTACCCATGTTCTGCTCCAGACAACTCTAATTGTCATGAAGCTTCTTTTTACGGAAAGCCGATATTTTTCATAGATTCCATCTTTCTGCTGTGGTTCCACCTTCTGGAGTAACACAGAGTATTTGAGAAAAAGTATTAATATTTCACTTATTCTTCTCCAAAACCAGCTTCTGTAATTGTACCAGCTCTGTCACAGTTTTATAACCACTTGTTCACTCATCCATTCAGCCACCATTGATCAAGCTTTTATTAAATATAGGGTATTGTGTGTGAAACTATAAGGGATATAAAGATATATAAGACATGATCCCTTCCTTCAAGTAACTAATACACAGCTGTTTGTTAATGTTCATCTTAAAATGTGGTGGGCTGTATGGAACATAAGTCTCCAGAAGTAAGTGTTCTGAAAAATGAAGACTACAATGAGACCACTATTTCTCATGATCTGAACTCCATACTTTTTTTTTTTTTTTTTTTTTTTTTTTTTTTTTGTGGTACGCGGGCCTCTCACTGCTGTGGCCTCTCCCGTTGCAGAGCACAGGCTCCGGACGCGCAGGCTCAGCGGCCATGGCTCACGGACCCAGCCGCTCCACGGCATGTGGGATCCTCCCGGACTGGGGCACGAACCCGTGTCCCCTGCATTGGCAGGCGGACTCTCAACCACTGCGCCACCAGGGAAGCCCTGAACTCCATACTTTTATTAATGCAGTCTGTGTTTGTGTTGGCCTTATCATACCTGTGTCATATTGGGTTTCTGGTCAAATAAAAACTCAAGTCTCTATCTCAGTTAGCTGAGCTAGGTGCTATTTATAAATTATGTCTAACTCCTCAGGTGTTATTAGCCCCATGTTACATAGAGGAATTTAAGACTCAGTAAAGTTATATATCAGTGCTCAAGGTCACAGACCAATTAAGTGATGAGTAAATGAAGGTTTAACTTCCCAGTGAGTATATTAATTGATGACTCTTATTTTTCTCCCCAAAACTGGAACATTCTGAAAGCATAAACAGCTTCAAAAAAGTTAAAAGTTAGTAGATCCATGATAGGTAATAGGAGTGTTTTGAGATATAGTCTTTTAGGATTCTCCAAAATCTCCTAAGTATGGCAGGATTCCTCCATCGACTGGGTATTAGGAAGCTAATCACTGGCATTTCCTGTAGCTGCAAAAATATTCAGGGCTTTTTATCTAAGGCAGCTCTTGCTTCGCTTGCAGGACTCCTTGTCTTTGGCTCATTGCATCCCCTTTTCCTCTCTTGATTACATGCCTGACATTGAATATTTCCTTATCGTGACTTAAAACCTTTTCTGACTTCCTCCATACTGCTGCTTGCCAGATGTGGTTACACCTTCTATTCGCCTCTTGGGAGGAAATTGTCTACAATTTTTAAATTCCGATCCTAGGCTTTGATCTGGTTCTTCTAGCCCCTACTTACAATTCAACTCTAATTTATTCAATGCATTTTTTTCCACATCTTTATTGGAGTATAATTGCTTTACAACGTTGTGTTAGTTTCTGCTGTACAACAAAGTGAATCAGCTATATGTATACATATATCCCCACATCCCCTCCCTCTTGAGCCTCCCTCCCACCCTCCCTATCCCATCCCTCTAAGTCGTCACAAAGCATCGTGTTCAATGAGTATTTTTGAGCACCTACGAAGTGTCAGGCAGGAGTAGACCTCTGCTCATGGACAGGTAAAGTCATATATATTTTGGTGCCAGTATCTGAGATGGGGTGCTGTGCAGTAGCTGTCCCAGTGTGAAAATTCATGCTTTCTATCCCATCACATAAATCTATCTATCTTTATAACTGTCAGATCTTGGACTTTACACATTTGAGTTTTTCTAACTAGATGTTAAGGTAAATAAGGAGCCCCATTATTCCAAATCTCTTAGCTGAGACAGTGAAGTTCAAATTGCTTATGAAAGTTGTAACATGAAACATTTCAAAGGAAGTGATGGGAATGGATGGTATGAAAGAAATTAGCTCTTTGTGGGAAAGAATTGAGTCCCAGGAGTCTGTTGTACCTGCCTCCATTCCTCTGCAGACTTTAGTTTGTACTCTGCTGAGAGCGTCCAGGAACAAGGCAGTTCGAGCGTTTGCAATGCCTCCTGATGGTGTTCCTGCTGCAGCTGTCAGATGTATGGAGACATAATTGATGAAATTCTATTTATACCCAGGGATAAACTTAGAAAACCAAACCATGCTTCCTAAACTAGCAGGTTTAGTGGATCCCCTTGCCGCTGCAGTCTCGACCATCCAAGTGAAAACAATACACATTTTCTGTTTGCCTTAAAGCCACTAATTGGTTCACACCTTTAAATATGTTAATAGTGTAACAGGAGGGCAGCTTCTGATGTCAGAAAGTGTGAGTTCAAATTTTGGCTCACGTATTAAGGAATATAATCTTTAATCTCGAGCAAGTTTATCAACTACTTCATTATTAAAATGAGAATAATAAACAGTGCCCAGTTTATGGTGTTGGTAGTGAGGATTAAATAAACCACATTGTATCAAGCTCTTAAAACAGTGACTACATACACAGTAAGCACTCAAAATTAGTTGTTATTTTTATTCTCATTATTATTATTTTACCTCTAATTCAGACAGAGGAATGGGTGGTGCAACAGAAAGTGCTCTGGACCAGGAGCCAAAACACCTGGGTTATAATCTCAGGTGTGCTACTAGCAAACTATGTGACTATATGACCTCGGACAAGTCATTGAACTTCTCCAAGCCTCAGTTTCTTTGTGTGCAAAATGGGTGTATGTGGGGGGGAATGTTACAATGTTTTAAATGCTAAGGTATCTTTTAGAACCAAAAGTGATCATCATCACCATGTGTTGATGGGCCCTTAGATAATACAGCTTAAAGAATGAAGACAAATATTATTGAGGAAATTATATTCTTAAAGACTCCTCAGGAAGCATGAAGGCCTTTAGGAAATACTTATGTCAGAATATACAAATTATAGAATAAGTAACACTGTAATGCCTCACCTATGGGCAGCATTTCCAAAGTAATGTTTTCACTGAAGTAACAAACTGTTTGAAGTCAGTGTGGAAACAAGATCAATAGAGTTGTGTTTCTCAGGGGAGTCAGGTACACCCTCATTGTCATTCTCATCACTACTAGAAAATTTAAATACAAGAATAAGAGTGGGGCCTCCCTGGTGGCGCAGTGGTTGAGAGTCCGCCTGCCGATGCAGGGGATACGGGTTCGTGCCCCGGTCTGGGAGGATCCCATATGCCGCGGAGTGGCTGGGCCCGTGAGCCATGGCCGCTGGGCCTGCGCATCCGGAGCCTGTGCTCCGCAACGGGAGAGGCCACAATAGTGAGAGGCCCACATACCGCAAAAAGGAAAAAAAAAAAAAAGAATAAGAGTGGAGGGCCTCCCTGGTGGCGCAGTGGTTGAGAGTCCGCCTGCCGATGCAGGGGATACGGGTTCGTGCCCTGGTCTGGGAGGATCCCATATGCCGCGGAGCGGCTGGGCCCGTGAGCCATGGCCGCTGGACCTGCGCATCCGGAGCCTGTGCTCCGCAACGGGAGAGGCCACAATAGTGAGAGGCCCACATACCGCAAAAAGGAAAAAAAAAAAAAAAAGAATAAGAGTGGAAATTCTTAAATTCTGTGCAGAGAATTTCATCATGTCACAGGATCTTACTTTAAGTTGGTTAATCCTAGAAAGTAGGCTCATGATATAGACCCTGAAAACAGAATTATAAATGTTGGGGTATTTCTCCGATATGCTGCAGTGCCTGTGGTATGAGGATTCCTATTCGTCTAAGTAGAAATCAGGCTTTACGTAATGTACCCCAGGTCTCTTTCCAGAAACGGAACTGTTTCTTTTTCTATGGTGTTGGTAGACAGAACCTTATACCACAGAACAGATCAAGAAAGGGAGAAACAAATGTGTGAGAATAAGAAAACATTAGCCAAGGAAGAAGAAGGAAAAGGAGAAAGAAAACATTGCTGTCAGTTGCTATAATTGTTGATAAACTTGGGGTCAAATCCCGGTTTGCTGGCTGTGTGACCTTGGGTAATTTATTTACTCTCTTTGAGCTTTATGGTTCCAAAGAGTAGGTTGAGGGTAATAATATCTTTGTTGGATTTTAAAGTCAAGGAAATATGGAAAGTATCTAGCATAGAGACTGGAAAGTAGTAGATGTTCAATAGCTCGTAGTGATTATTTTCTGAATGTTGAGGGGGGTTGCACATCCCAAACTGTGTTGATCCTGGAGCATGGTCACATGCTTCTTAATTCTTCAAAACATAAGAGGAAACAATGTTCCTAATATGCACACACTTTACTTGTATTCATTGCAAATAATGGAAATGATTGACTGAGTTAGCAGTGCGGCTATTCCAGCTGCTATTTCTTTCTAAATGAGATTATTTAGTAAATATTCTTCAGAGAAGAATTCACTCATGATTTCAGGACAGTATAGCAAAGGAGCTGCAGCTATAGCATTGTTGACAATGTTATATATTGGGAAGAGCCCGTAACTTTGACTCAGATATTTTGTTTGAATGCCAGCTAAACCACGTATTGGCTTCTGTTTCAGGGGTAAAACATTTAACCTCTGAGAATAAGATTATGTAACTTGAGATGGGAATGGAAACAAGAATAGCGCCTATCTCAGAGGGCTTCTTTGAGGATGGAATACAGATGTATGTGGATATATTTCTTGAGGGAGTGAAGCACTGTAAACACTGATGTTGATTCTCAGCTATGTCTGATCTAGGACCACAAGGAAAGGAACTCCTCCTCTCCTTAGATTCTGTTGTTTCCTGGTATACAAGATGAGGTGAAGGACACCTCTTTCTTCTTTATGAACTGTTTTTTCTCCTAACATGTGACACCAAATGTTCATGGGTTTTTTTTTTTTTTGCCACACCAGCTAATTCTCCAACTCTCCAGATACTGAATGGGTGTCCTACAAGTCAAGTCAATTCTGACACTAACTACCCGGAGTTAGTGTAGACCCCACAGGTTAAGGGCTTAGTCTCACAAGACTTCTCTCCCTTAAGATGCCAATCTCAAGTCCTGGGCCTCCTGTACTTCTGAGCTGGCTGTAAATCAGAGTTCCCATGACCCCCTCCTCAGGTTCAGTAATTTGCTGTAGTAACTCAGAACTTAGGGAGAGACTTTACCTACTATTATCATAAAGTATATAATAAAGGGTACAAATGAACAGCCACATGAAGAGGTACATAGGGTGAGGTCAAGAAGGATCCCAAGCACAGAAGCTTCTGTTCCTGTGGAGTTGAAGTAGGCCACCCTCCTAGCATGTGAATGCATTCATCAACCCAGAAGCTCCTCATACTCTGTCGTTTAGAATTTTTTAAGGACGGTTTCATCACATAGGCATGATTGAATATTAACTCAATTTCCAGTCCCTCTCCTCTCTCTAAACACTGGGGCTGGGGCTTCTAATTATTTTGTCTTTCTGGGTACCAACCCCCAGCCTGAAGCTATCTAGGCACCCACCAAGTGTTGCCTCTTTGGAACAAAAGATGCTTCTATCACCTATATCACTTAGAAAATTCCATGGTTTTTAGAATTCTTGTGCTAGGAACCAGAGCAAAGACCAACACTGTATTTCCTATTATATCACAGTATATCATTTTCCATGATCAATAGAAGTATAGAGCCTTTAGTAATTTTACCTTTTTTCCCTACCAACTTGTTCTGTGGAAGCAGCTTCAAATTTGCTAATTGAATTAAGCCAAACTTGTTAATTTTTTCAGCTTTATTGAGATGAAAATCAAAACCACAGTGAGCTATCACCTCACACCTGTTAGAATAGCTACTGTCAAAAAGACAAGAGATAAATATTTGGTGATGATGTGGAGAGAAGGAAACCCTTGTTTCCTTGTGCCCTGTTGGTGGGAATGTAAATTGGTGCAGCCACTATGGAAAACAGTATGAAGTCTCCAAACTTCCTTGCCTCTCCATGGCATGTGGGATCTTCCCGGACCGGGGCACAAACCCATGTCCCCTGCATTGGCAGGCGGACTCTCAACCACTGCGCCACCAGGGAAGCCCCAAACTTCTTAATTTTGAACCAAATTAAAACCATTAGAACTCTGTCTTTGCCTCCAAAAGCACAATCGTTTTTCTGAATAGAGCATGAAGAAATGTATATTTTGCCTCTTAATTTTTGACATAGCTATTTACCTGAGAAGGAAGTTATTTGTTCTGCCTCAGCCCACCCATGTTTTCACTGTTAATTCAAGAAAGCTGGAAGAAATAAAGATATATAGTAGCCACCTCCTTACCTCTACCAGGTTCCAGGGTTCTCACTTCTATCAGGTTCCAAGTTCCTTCAGGAAATTCAGGCCCTGGAAAGAAGAGGGAGCCCCACTTTTGACCACTTCTTTATTTCCTCTCTCCTTCTTGCCACTTTCAGACTCATCTCTCTCAGACCAGAGCTTCCATGTGGGCGGGAGATGATAACCTATGAGTTAACTGAACAATGAAACCCTGAATCATAGAGGGGAAAAGGTACTCATGGAGAAGGTAAATAATTGTGGAACTGAAGAACAGAGCAAGTTGGGGGAGGAGTGGAATACTTCGTATTCTGTTTTCAAATAGCGGAAATATATGTGTCTGCTTATTGAGATAAAAATATTACTAATTAGAGAGAAGTAATGAAACTCCAAGTTAACAAAGACAAAAATAGAGTGAATAAAATATCCATTAAGTCAGCAAAAAGGAAGAAGATAAAGAAGAAACCACATAGGAGAATAAATAATAATCATATTAAATGGAAAAATTAATAGCAAGTCTGTTAGTCATTACACTAAATATGAATGGACTGAATGTTCCATTAAATGACAGAGATTGTCAAATAATATTTTTTTTAATTAATTTATTTATTTATTTTTATTTTTTGCTTTATAACAAATTTAATCAGTTATACATATACATATGTTTCCATATCCCCTCCCTTTTGCGTCTCCCTCCCACCCTCCCTATCCCACCCCTCCAGGCGGTCACAAAGCACCGAGCTGATCTCCCTGTGCTATGCGGTTGCTTCCCACTAGCTATCTACCTTACGTTTGGTAGTGTATATATGTCCATGCCGCTCTTTCACTTTGTCACAGCTTACCCTTCCCCCTCCCCATATCCTCAAGTCCATTCTCTAGTAAGTCTGTGTCTTTATTCCTGTCTTACCCCTATGTTCTTCATGACATTTTTTTTTCTTAAATTCCATATATATGTGTTAGCATACAGTATTTGTCTTTCTCTTTCTGACTTACTTCACTCTGTATGACAGACTCTAGGTCTATCCACCTCATTACAAATAGCTCAATTTCATTTCTTTTTATGGCTGAGTAGTATTCCATTGTATATATGTGCCACATCTTCTTTACCCATTCATCCGATGATGGACACTTAGGTTGTTTCCATCTCTGGGCTATTGTAAATAGGGCTGCTATGAACATTTTGGTACATGTCTCTTTTTGAATTATGGTTTTCTCAGGGTATATGCCCAGTAGTGGGATTGCTGGGTCATATGGTAGTTCTATTTGTAGTTTTTTAAGGAACCTCCATACTGTTCTCCATAGTGGCTGTACCAATTCACATTCCCACCAGCAGTGCAAGAGTGTTCCCTTTTCTCCACACCCTCTCCAGCATTTATTGTTTCTAGATTTTTTGTTGATGGCCGTTCTGACTGTTGTGAGATGATATCTCATTGTAGTTTTGATTTGCATTTCTCTAATGAGTAAAGATGTTGAGCATCCTTTCATGTGTTTGTTGGCAGTCTGTATATCTTCTGTGGAGAAATGTCTATTTAGGTCTTCTGCCCATTTTTGGATTGGGTTGTTTGTTTTTTTGTTATTGAGCTGCATGAGCTGCTTATAAATTTTGGAGATTAATCCTTTGTCAGTTGCTTCATTTGCAAATATTTTCTCCCATTCTGAGGGTTGTCTTTTGGTCTTGTTTATGGTTTCCTTTGCTGTGCAAAAGCTTTGAAGTTTCATTAGGTCCCATGTGTTTATTTTTGTCTTTATTTCCATTTCTCTAGTGTCAAATAATATTTTAAAAGAAAGCTCAATATATGCTACATGTGGGAAACAATTAGAACAAAGAAATAAAGAATGGTTGATGGTAGAGAATGGGCACCTGTGGTAGTAGTGATAATCTAGCTGAATTTTAATTTCTTAAGAGTTATTTCTGTTCATATACCATAGATTTAAAGGAATACAACCATACTATCTGGTTTGTAGATTTTTCTAAACTATATGTTTCATATGTTGCATTAATTTATTTATTATTTTATTCAACAAATAAATAGTGACTTCTGCCATTCAGTGACAAAACTGCATATTGTGGCTAATCAAGGACTTTATTTTGTCAGTATAGAAGATACTTGTGATTGGTCAGGTTCTCAAATCACTGCAACTTTTCCTCCTTGTCTGCTACTCTGGCTGATAGGTGGAGCTGCAATCTATTTGTTTCAGTTGATGTGAATTTTTATGTGGCATTCCCATTACCTATTCTTTTTTTTGCACTAGCCATCCTCGAAAATTTTATGTTAAACGTAAGTTAAGAGTCTGAAATGCATTTTGAATGAGAAGGGGCATTATTAATTCAGTAATTAAAATTCTAGATTATTTGCTAGCTGCTTTCTTTATATCATTTTTAACTTTAGGACTATAAGTTCCTTTGGGTATTATTTAGCCATTGTTCTTTGCTGAATTGCCATATGGGTGTGCCAGCAGTAAAGTTTCCAAAAGGATCTTATTGTGCTTCAACTTCATCTGGGGTCTAGTTGGAAATGCAGATGCTTAGGCCCCAAAACTTCTGAATCACAATCTGCATTTTAATTGGATCCTCAGCTGATTTGTTCACACATTAAATTTGAGAGACACTTTTCTAGGAGAATTTTTTTTGGCTGATACATTAATTCTTCAACTAAAATTATCATTTGTTACACAATAAAACATAATGTGCAGAAATGTCTTTATTCAATATTCCCACTTTATTTTATCTGTAGGAGTCTTGAGATTTAATAGCGTGTTCAGTCACAAGAATTGTCTTATCCTAAATTTTCTGGTACAATTATCTCCTTATTTACATTACTAAAGTTATTTTAATTTTTTCTCGGTTTCAGTGGCTTAGATATGTGCATAGTTAATGCTTATAAACATCTTCAGAACCTTTTTGGAAGTTGGCATAAATAACAAATTGGAAATTCAAAAATGTGTCTTTTCTGATAAGAGAATTTAAAAGTATGTTGGGAAGTGACAATACTTCAGCTTTCAATTCAGTTGAACTACTTTGGGCACAAAGACAGAAAGGAATTTTTGTTCCAGCAAATGCACAGCAGGAACAGCTGAAACCTAGAGAGAGATAATGCACTAAGTATAGCAGTTAGGTGATAAAGACTTTGATTCCTAAAGTGGCAAGCTCTAAGCCTCAAAGCTGTGGGAGCAGCTTAAGGCAGCAACTAGAAATGGCATGGATCTCCTGGAGTTATGAAGATGCCTTTGGGTACCATCAGAGAGGAGGCCGAGTGAGGTATATCCTAAAGGGACAGATAATTATGATTGGTGACAGTTGATTGTAAATCATTCAAAGTACCATAGTGTACTAGGATACTAAATCCAAAGATCTTTTTGAAATTACTTCCTGTTTCCCTATAATGTTGTGCATTCCTGGATGCGCCTGTTTTTTTTCCATTTTACTTTGCAGACCTCACTCACATGGTCCAGACTTGCCTCCTTGACCTGATCTTTTGAAGACTGCATATTTTTCCTTAACTACTTAAATGTCTTGCTTCAATTTTCACTTCCAGAGAAGTGACTGAAAAATACATTTCAAGTCCAGACATCCAGATCCCAAAACAAGAATATCCTGGCTACACCTAAAATTCAAACAAAAAACAAACAAACATAATGCTTAGCCCTACATACAAGACTTTTAACTTGTGTTCTGTAGGGTAATCTGGTTCTTTTAGGGTTGCCTCAGGAGCCCCCAGAGAGGACAAGGGGATCAAGCTGCTGAGATTTTTGGAGGAGCTCTCTCATCAATTTTATATATTGGTGTTTTATGTAGGTTTCATTTGATAAAAATAATAGTAATAATAACCATAAAAATAATAAGCTGCTTTAAAATTTACATTACTGATGTTACAGAAATAAAAACGACTATAAAAGAATACAATGAACAATTTTATGTTAACAAGTGAGTTAACATAGGTAAAAAGACAAAAATCCTAGAAACACACAAACTAATGAAAATGACTCAAGAAGAAATAGAAGATTGAATTTGTAAATTTAAAACTCGCCACAGAGAAAAGCCAGGCCCAGATGATCTCACTGGTGAATTCTACCAAATGTTTAAAAGGAGAATTAACACCAATTCTTTACCAACTCAGAAAAAAACAGAAATGGAGAGAATACTGTCCAACCCTTTCTATGAGGTCAATATTATCCTGACACCAAAACCAGACAAAGGCATAACAAGAAAACTATGGACTGATACCTATTATGAATATAGATACAAAAATTCTCCACAAAATACTAGCCGCTGAATCCAAAAACATATAAAAATGATCACACATCATGACCGAGTGAGATTTGTCTCAGATTTGCAAGATTCGTTTAACATCTAAAAAATCAGCTAATGTAGTACACCTTATCAAAACAATGAACCACACAAAGTACACATGATTATCTCAATAAACACTGAAAATACATTTGACTAAGTCCAACATCCCTTCAGGATAAACACTTAACAAAGTAGGAATACAAAGGAAAGCCCTCAACCTGATAAAGGGTATCTACGAAATAACACATGTAACATTAAGCTTAATGGTGAAAAACTAACTGTTTTCTCCCTAAGATCAGGAACAAAACAAGGATGTCCACTTCTATTCAACACTGTATGAGAAATTCTGGCAAGGACAATTCGGCAAGAAAAAAAAGATATCCAATTGTAAAGGAAGAATTATCACTGTTTAGAGCTGACATGATCTTTATATAGAAAATCATAAGCAAAGCTATTATATCTAATAAGTGAGTTAAGCAAGGTTGCAGGACACGAGGCCAATACACACCAAAAATTGCATTTCTATGCACTCACAATGAAAAATCTGAGATGAAATTAGGAAAACAATCCATTCATAATAAGATCAAAAATAACAAAACACTCAGAAACAAATTTAACAAAAGTGCAAAATTTGTACTATGAAAACTACAAAACATAGTTGAAATAAATGAAGGAAGACCTAAATAATTAGGAAGATAGCCCACGGTCATGTATCAGAAGACTTAATATTGTTAAGATGGCAATACTCTCCAAATTGATCTACTGCTTCAAAATAATCTCTATCAAAATTCCAGATGTCTTTTTGAAGAAACTTCTTTTTGCAGAAGTTAACAAGGTAATCTTAAAATTCATATGAAATTTCAAGGGGACCCAGAATAGCCAAAACAATATTGGAAAAGGAAAGCGTATTTGAAGGACTCATTCTTTCCTATTTCAAGATGTACTAGAAAACTAAAGTAGTCAAGACAATAAACAAATGAAGATAAACAAATAGATTAATGGGAGTACATTTTTGTGACCTTGGGTTAGGCAAGAGTTCCTAGATATGACACACACAAATCCATTTCTACTATTTTCTCAAGGCCCAAGTCTTCATTTCTTATCTCTATCATCCTGTTGGCACATACGCTGTATAGTCTAGAGTTGGGAAATGTCTTACGTTTATACGCCAGACTCCTTAACTCAGTGGTTCTCATCCTTGAACATTGGAATCATTGAGAAACTTCAAAAAAATACTCCTTACGTCTCACACTCAGAGCATCTGGTTTCATCGGTATGGGGTACACACTGGGCCTCAAAATATTCTAAAAGTTCTCCAGGTGATTTTAATATGCAGGCAAGTTTGAGAAACTTATCCTAAGTGAATAGAAAATTCCTTATGACTAAGGCTTGCCTTATGATTCATCACATCCCCAGCACTTAGTACAATACCTGAAATGAAAAAGATGCTTAGTTAATCATTGCTGAGCAAGAATTCTTTTATTACAATTCTTTATCCTATGTTATTCCTACATTTATTTCTCAAATAAAAATGATCAGATTTAAAGTTTTGAAAAAAAATTATGTTGACATAAAATTAGATCAGATATTTTGGCCTTGTATTACTTTCCTGAATCCATTAATAGGAAGAACTGAACAGCCACAGTTCTGTCCGCACTGGAGGTACCGCTGGACATTGGTTACATGATCCAGATTGGAGACATCATCATTGCTACTGGACATGACTGGCTTAGAGGTCATGCCTGACTCTGTAACCGCCCCCCCACCATGCTATGCAATATAGAAATAGGAACACACAGAAATAACACTTGTCTTTGAAGAGCTTGCAGTCTAGTAAAAGAGATAGAACTCAATGAGCCGGCTATCTGGTGCCATTCCATTTCAGAAATGATATACTTAACACTAGAAATGTTTTTAAATATCAGGAATGAAAACAGATGCCCACTATCATTACAGTTGCTTTGCCAATAAATGGAGGTTGTGACCAGCATATTGAACAAGAAAACAGAAATTAGAAGAATAAAGTTTAGAAAGGAGTAACTAAAACTGTCATTATTTACAAATGATGTGACAAAATACGTAGAAAACCAAGACAGTCTCCAAGTAAATTATTAGAAATAATAGACCTGTTTATTAATATGCAAAAAGGAAATTGCCTTACTATGCCCTAGCCACAAATAATCAGAAAATATAACTGTACAAAGGACATTATTTACTATAGTATCAGAGATTGTCAATAGCCTTGAAATAAATATAAAAAATAGTTTCACTTGAACAAGTAAATCATTAAAACTGTAAGAGGCATTAATGATCTAAATAAACAGAGATTAGATTTATATTCAAAGTTAGGGAGACAGAATTTTAAAGATATCAATTCTCCCTTAATTGTGCTTTAGATTCAGTGAAATTCTAATTAAAATCTCTAATAGGAATTTTTATGGAACTTTATAAGCAAATTCTAAAATTTCAATGGAGGAATAAAGAGCCAGGGAAACTGAAAATTTTTGTTCTACCAAATATTAAGACTTACAAATTTATATTAATTAAAGCCCTGTACCTCTATGCAAGGATAAACAAATTGGCCCAAAGAATAAAATAGAGACCTCAGAAACAGACCTGTATATAGATAAATAGATAGATGATAGATAGATAGATAGATAGATGGAAAACTATTTTCTTCCATAAAGCATACAGCATCAATTACAAAATGAGGGCTTAAACAAGGTACTCAGTGGAGTAAGTGCACAGTAGCCCTGATGTGAAACAGTAGATTAGATAACTTGAAATTAAATGGATTTGATTAAATAGTAGGTAGTATCAGGCAACTGAAAATGGTGAGGTTTAAACAAGCATAAAGAAAATCAGCTACAGGGGCTGAGATTTACACATTGACTTTGTATTGAACTCTGAATTGTCCTTTCAGAGAGCAGCTATTCCCATTGAGTCTGAAGTCTTTTGGGGGGCTGTTCCAGAGTGTTCTGTTTTCTTAGGTGACCCCACTCTGCAATTCTCTTTTACTTTTATCAGGTTAAATTAAACTGAAGACAGGGAGCCATCTTCAAGCTCATAACATCTATTGTTATTTTAATAAAAAGGAACACTACTGCTTTAAGATTTGCTCATGTATCCATGGAAGCTCAGAGAATACGGTGGATTTAGCTAGATTTGGACAGGGAACAGCTCATTTCCTCTTCACTTAAACACCAGTCCTCTGGAAACTTTGTCTTCCCAGAGAAGGCAGAATGGATCTAACTCAAAGTCAGAGCCTCCACCATTAACCCTCAGTGACATTTACATTAAAAAATATTTACCCTACAACTGTCATTGCCTTAGCACCCCTACTCTTCCACTAGGAGGCTCTCTTATTTGTAACTCTTGACAAAAAAACTTGTTTTCAAGATTCAAATCCATGTTTGGGTAGGTTGAGGATTTTCCATCATCAGTCTAGCCCATGAAACTAATTACTGTCTAATACATCAACATATATAAAATATCCCTTTCCAAGGCCATGTACTCTCCTAATATCAAGTAAGTAGCTAACTACTATTGCTGATGGTCTGAATGGTGTCTATGCCTATGAAATACTTTAGATTAAGATATGTATGTACTCAGATGTAGACAACTAGAGAAAAGGGAATATTTTAAATGTCACTTAGTCTTAAATTTCCCATAATCAGGAACAAAGGTGGAAACTACAAATGTCACACCACATTGTACTATAATTGGTTGTAATAAGTGATTACTATGCACTTACTAAGAGTTTAGTTGAATATTAATATAAAAATTGCCTTTAAATGAACAACATAATTCAAAATTCATAAACCAGTCATCACAGATACAAATCAATCATAGCTAAATGCTTTAAGATCCTCGTGTCTGTGTGTGTATGTCTGAATTTTTTGTATACATAAAAATGAAGAATGAAGTAATATGGGCCTTAAGTACAGCTATCATTTTGATTTGCTTCTCTGCATTTTCTAATTTTTCAATAATTACTTTGTGCTACCTTGTAGTCAGAGATCAAATCAATTATAATTTTCAAATATCTGCAACATTTTTAATAGTATATTTGGCATTTTCTTCCATATTACCTCTTTATGTCTCTACTTGCTTTCTTTATATGTTGAAAAGGCTCTATATTGAGGTGTCTGGATATAGCTGGAGACTTTGTATTACTGCTCTCCTGTAATGTGCTCTATTTCAAACAGATCAAGATCATACCTGCCTTCAAGTCCCAAGATCAAACCATTTCTATCAAACTAGTCAACATGAATAGAGTTTCTTACAAGCCCAGTGATTTAAACTAGGAGTACATTGCACTCCATTACATTCTGAATACTAATATACTTTGGCTTTTCTTATTCTCTCTTGGCCCAAAAACAGAGGTTTTGACTAGGATGAAAAGAGGTAGATTTTGATAATTTCTTTCTGATTTATTCAGTGCTCTATAGAGAGAATGATCATAGTTCTCAATGGCTACATAAATGAAGTTATCATCCTCATTGACTCAAACATACAGGCTCAAGACAGAATAACTTTAGAGTTAGGGAGAATCTGGGCTTTTTACAAAATTTCTTTTTTCTCACTTTAATTCTGTATATGAATAAGAAGCCAAACTGAATGTATTAATTTAATAAGAATTATTTAAGAATTTAGTGAAACTATTTTCTTTCTCAAATATTTTTTTGGATAGTAATGATTTTGTTATGATCTATCTTGCATGTAGATTCACTTTATTACAGTACATTCACCACTTGGTCACTCTTTTTATTTAACAAGCTAAAAATAAGAGACGAGGCAATGATTGTGATTGCATTGAATTCCAGCTCCCTGGGTAGAGACTAAGCAGTTTGAATTGACATTTGTGTCACTGTCAAAAGCCAACTGCTTGCCACATCCATTGGTGTTAAACACAACATCTGGTTCAGTATAATTAGGGTTTCAAGTAAGTTGATGAGAAAATGAGCCGTATGCACTTACCCAAATGGAGAAGCATGAAGAATTTTCTTTTGATTGACTTAGATATATGAGATGGGTTTGAAAAGATAGTGATTCAGGTCTTGAAGTCACACTTGACATCAAACATGACCATTGGGTTTAGGAAGGGGAATAGATCCCATTTTCTTTCATTACCAAACACATGGTTGATGATGACATTTCTTGTATGAAGTGCAATGGGAGGAGATCTCCTGTGGTTGTTCTCTAATTGAGAGTCTGTCCCAGAAATAAAGAGGAATTGAGCCTGATGGTTTCATGATGGTGAGTGCAAAAGCATCGACATTGTCATGGGCAGGGCTGTAGATGTAACTGGATCACTGGATTTTGCTCTGTGAAAGAGTGGAAGTCATTTCTGGAGTTGGGAGATTTCAGCCAGCTGGGTGGAATGGAGTTAGGTGACCTGGCCCTTGCTTCTGCTTCTTGTCAGGATCTGAATACTATCTCTACACACTACACTGGAATAATCTGTTGCTGGGAAGGTTGCTTGTCCCTCAGAGTAGCCGTATTATTGGGCCTTGGGCTAATGGCTTCAGAAGCTTTTAAAAGAAGAGCGCTGGAAGAGTGAGGAAGTTTAACATTTAAATAATTCCAATTTTAAGAACAGTATCACTAGAGACAATGATTTTAGCTTAGGGAAACCTTGGCTGGTCTTGTTTTACAAATTCAGCTCCTAATTTTGGCTTCACTTAGCCATCACAGACATCAACCTACTTGTCCCCATGAAGAAGAAGTAGCAGAGAATCTGTCACACAGGTCCTCTTAAAAGACAAGACAAACCCCATGACTCTAAAAGAAGTAGTTCCGTTTTCTTTTAGAAAGAATGGCTATTTTATCTCTTCTTTTATAGGCTTACAAAGATGTGGAGCCTATTTAACTTGTAGTTTTATTCAGGGCTTTACCTGTTTTAAAAACAATAATATGTACTTGAGTTAAACAGACCTAATCTCAAGTTCTAGTTGTGCCCCTTTCGAGTTATGTGGATTTGGGAAATTAACTTCTTCAGTTTTAATGTGTCTGTATCTGTAAACCAAGGATAATAGTATTTCTTCTACCCAGCTAATGGTTGTCGTGAAGACTGAATGAGAAAAGAATACACAAAAGGACTTCTTATATGTTAGCATTCCATGTAAATGTTACTACTCTTTAAAATCAAATTATGGGTGTGAAATATCAAGTAAATAATATTAGATATTCTTTAATTTGACTAGCAAAAAAATGAGCAAAATAAGTATAGTGGGACTTACCATCCATGTTTTTCAAGTGAGGAGATAGAGCTTCATTTAAATTAAATGAATTAAGGAAAGGTCACACAACTGGTACCATGGAAAGAATAAAACTCACATTTTAGTATAATTTAAATTGGCATTTGATGAAGCCTTACAGGAGAATCTATACTGAAAATTAAGTATCATGAAACATAAGGCAATTTATCTACGTGACTTCATAGCCAAATATAAAATTCTATCCAATTAATGTTGTTTGCATATCAGTATTAGTTTCAGAACAAGTCCCTAGTTGTGTTTTGTTCTGTACTTAGTTCTTATGCTTTGGACTACATTTATTAGTGGTTCAGATAAAGCCCAGAAAAAAACGTGAAACACTGGAGAATAATAGCTGAACAGAATAGTTTTAAGATTTAGAATCAGAAGTCTCAGCATCATCAGTAGGTTTAAATAATGAGCCCAAACTGATTAGATGATATTTAAGAGAGGGACTTCTCTGGTGGCGCAGTGGTTCAGAATCCACCTGCCAATGCAAGGGACACAGGTTCAATCCCTGGTCTGGGAAGATCCCACATGCTGCGGAGCAACTAAGCCCCTGCGCCACAACTACTGAGCCTGTGCTCTAGAGCCTGCGAGCCACAACTACTGAGCCCACATGCCGTAACTACTGAAGCCTGTGTGCCTAGAGCCCACGCTCTGCAACAAGAGAAGCCACCGCAATGAGAAGCCCGCACACCACAACAAAGAGTAGCTTCCACTCGCCACAACTAGAGAAAGCCCACACGTAGCAATGAAGACCCAACACAGCCAAAAATAAATACATAAATAAATTTATTTATTTTTTTAAAAGATGATATTTAAGAGAATAAGTATACTATTGCACTCTAAAATTTGAAAAATAAACCAAATAGGAAGAAGATAGAGCAGTTTTTATGAAAGAGTCACTTAATTTGATGACGAAATCAATACATCAGTGGTGTGATTCAGATGCTATAACGCCTTGAATACAATCTGAGGTAGTGACTGAACAGGAAGCAGTTAAGGGTACCACTCTCTCTGGCAGACCCGTCCTGGAGAGAAAACCTTATGTAGTGGTTAAGGACAGACTCTAGAATCAGACTGCCTGGCTAAACCCTGGCTGTGTGACTGCCTGGCTAAACCCTGGCTGTGTGACTGGTTGTGTGACTTTGGGAAAGTTACTTAATTGTCTTGTACCTTAGATTCCTCAACTGTAAGATGGAGTTAACAATAGTACGTGGCTTAGGGAGTTATTATGAGATTTAATAGCCCAGGTGCTCAAAATGGGGCCTGGCACAAAGTCAGTTAACCATTATGATTATCCCTGTTAACTCTGAATCACGAACTAAGAAAGGCACTTACAATCTGGAATGTTTCCAGGGGAGGGAAGTAGGAGGTAGTATTTATTGAACATATATTAAACTTTCAACCATGAGCTAATGCATTTCTATTTAATTTTTTAAAAAACCCTGGGAATTAGATACTGTTGTTTTTGTAATGTATATGCAAACAATATAACTCACAGCAAAAACTGTGAGTTAGAAAGGTTATATAATACCACTGATAAGTGGTAGATGTTTGCTTGACTTTGAAATAACTTTACCCGTGAAGTAATGCTCATTTGAGGATCAGCTGACACAACTGAGGAAGTTTAACCTGGCCCAGCAGGGACCAAGTAGAAGCATATTGTCCCCTAACATTTGAAGGACTATCAAGTAGAACAGGGATTTTACCCTGCCCAGCTAATAATATAGTCCTACATAAAGATTCCAGGACAGGGCTCTAGTACGCCTCCTTATCTGCTCAGGCCTGGGTTTACTGCATTAACCTCTTATCTGAACTTCATACCACTAAGCTTTTCTTAGTACAATTCATCCTGCATCCTGTTATGAGATTAATCTTCCAAAAATACTACCACTGTTACATCAGCCTCCAACTGAAAACCCTTCAGTGCTTCCTCCATGGTAGGCAGGATAAAATCCAGATACCTTAACTTGGCATTCAGAAGATTTTATGACCTGCTTGCAACCAATATCTAGAATCATTAACTTGTAGCACCAAAAGGGACCTCAGACATAATGTTGTCTTGTCCCTTCATCATCAAGTGAGGAAAATTAAGCTCTAAACAGGTACATGATCTATCAAGAACTACAGCTAGTTAAGAGAAGAGGGTGAGTGAATATCCAGGTCTGTATACTACTATTGCAAATAAGACATTCAAAATGACAATGACTGAAGCAAAGGAAACCACCTTGTCCTGGACAGTATGGTAGGTTTTCCACATACATTTCTTCCATGCAGCCGAGAGAGGTTTTCCTTCGACCTCCCCCCACCCCCAATATCTTTTATAGCAGTTTTAGGTTCACAGTAAAATTGAGAGGAAGATACAGAGATTCCCCATATGTTCCCTGCTCCCTCACATGCATAGTTTCCCTTATTACCAACATCCCTCTCAGGAGTCTTACACTAGTTGCAATTGATGAACCTACACTGACTCATCATAACCACTGAAAGTCTGTAGTTTGTATTAGGATATTAGGGTTCACACTGGTACATTTTATAGGTTTGGACAAGCAAATAATGACATGGATATATCATTATAGTATCTTACAGAGTATTTTCACTGCTCAAAATATCCTCTGAGCTCTAACTATCCATCCCTCCACTCCCACCCCTGGAAACCACCGATCTTTTTACTGTCTCCATAGTTTTGCCTTCTCTAGAATGTCATATGGTTGGAATCACATAGCATATAGTCTCTTCAGATTAGCTTCTTTCACTGAGTAATAGGCATTTAAGTTTCCTCTGTGTTTTTTCGTGGCTTGAAATGTTTGTCTTTTTCCAACCTGTCATTAGTGTCTTCCTCTAGTTTTCTTTGACTGATTTGATGAAAACATATAATGTGACTCCAGGAAAAGTCAAGTGAAATGCCATGCTATAGTCACTGAGATTTTTGTGCTTTTATTTTGTTTTTATTTTTCATTTGTTGTTGATAATTATGAGCCCAGTGTAAGGCATCCTAGTAGTAATGAATGCTTCTGCATAGTCACCAAAGTACATTCCTGCAGGTTCTGGAGTCAGATAGTCCAGGCTTAACACCGTGGCTCAGTCCATTTCTAGCTGTGTGTCTTTGGGCTAATAAGTACACCTTTCTAAGCCTCTATTTCCTAGGCCTAACAGAGACCAGTTTATCTTACTTTTTGATACTTGTGAGGTTTTATTGAAATAATGAATTGAACATACTTGTTCAGCCTTTAGAGTTTGAGCTGAAACTCTGGGCGGGGCAGGTACAAGGAGTCTCAGTCTTTCAGACATCTAGTATAGCTCTTCACACATTAACCTAGCAGGACAAAGACGTTAAGCATGCAGTATATACGGTCTGCTGCATTTCGCTCATTGGGGATGAGTGTCATCTCACTAAAGGTCCCCAACTTCTGCTGGAGCTGGATCCTTTCACAAGAAGGCCCCCATCCAAGCAAACCATAGCCAGTGTTTTCTTCACTTCTGATTTGTGCAGTGGGAAAAGCAGGCTTTTGTGTCCTGGCAACTTCCAGAAGCTCATGCTTCTCCATCCCTTAGGAAGCGCTTCTGGCCACCGTCCTGGAGGACCAGCGTCAGTCCTGTTGCTAACACCCAATGACAGACAGGGCCCCCCTGCAGGACTCAGTTTTCAAGGTGCCTATTTTGAAAGATAAAACACATTTTTTTTTTTCTGGGAAGCCCAAAGTGCAGCTCTCTCATTCTCTCAGCACTCGCCTCCTTTTTCTGTGATGTCTGGCATTTTTGGTTCTCTTGTCCCTTTACCCTTTCATCTAACACATCACTCCTTGACAGAGGCTCACCTTCACTGTCGAGGAAGAATAACCCCAGGGCAGGACTTTGCTTGTCATCCTCCATGGTGAAGAGGAATGCAGAGAAATATTTTAGTTTTTCCCAAATCTCTTTATCCTCTTTGATTTTTCTCATGCTTTGCTGCTTTGCAGGCACTCACCGGGGCAGCCACAGACAATGCATCGGAGAATTTTTTTCATTTGGTTCTTTTCTTCTCCTTTTTTCTCTTTGTCCTTCACATCATTGACTAATCTCTTACTGTCAGAGTCTTCATTCCGTACTAGGAAATGCAGTGTATTCACAATTCCATTTTAATCACAGCCTCTGAGGGTTGGAAGGGAACTTGGAGGTCACCAAGCCCAGCTCACATAGGAGCTCTGTCTTCAGCTCCTGTAACAGACAGCCTTTTAGCCTTTCTGTGGACACTTGCAGTAGAGGGAAGTGCCCTGTTTTGCAGTGCAGCCCATCCCATTACAGGAGCACACCTGACATCAGGGATCTTTCTTACTTTTAACAGTCATCTGTCTCCTAGTGACACTCAGCCATTACTGAGGTTGTCTCTAGTGCTGTGCAGAATAAATCTGTTACATGTTAGACATTTTATCTCTTCTCTTGTCCTCCTTTTATTCTATCTATGCCTTTGATTATTCCTGATACAATGTTTTCTTCCTCATTTGTTTCTTTAGTTTTTGGTGGAAACAATTTAGCTTACAACTGCTGTTTGCTCCCCAAAATTGAAAACAAAAACACATTAGGAACATGACTTTCTGTCACCAGAATATTTAGTCCCTTTTTATTAAATTATATATATATATATAGAGAGAGAGAGAGTTACTTTGCATAATTCTCTAATTATGCTAATTTATGCATCTATGATGTGTACTGTTCCTATTAGGCTGGTAATAGATGCCAAACTAATATTTCATTGACCAAAAATCTGTCCCTGAATTGGTGATTCCTTAACTTGGTATTATCTCCTGGGAACATTTTAGGGCAAGATAAAAAGAGGTTCTTGCAAACACCAAAAAAAACGGAGACAGGAACCAACAAGCTTTTCAAGGTAGGATCATGTTTTAAATTGATATAGTGTCAGGTGTTCTCATAGGAGCTCAGCAGGAGAATGGAACAGAAATTAAGATGGTCTATAAGCCCACTTATGGAAAATACAAAGTATCTCAAACTAAACATCACAAAGGGAGAGAATGTGCATACTTATAAATACAAACAAACACATGGGCTAATAGATAGCACCTTCCTATGTATACAAAAGGGGATATCTGGACACATTCAAACATAAGGACAGAACCAAACTGAAAATCATGCACAGCTCTGTGGCAGGTAGCAGCACTCTCAGCTATGGAGTATGCACTTACCAACCACAGCCACAGTAATAGGACCAACATGACCCTCCAAACTGGTTTTCTGCATGGAAACACAGGTGTCTCTGTCAGCAAGGAATGAAAGACACTGGGAGAGAAGCAGCCTCACCTGCCAGGCCCCTGGGAGTTACCTATAGGCCTGGATATACAGGTGTAGATAAGCACAAAGAGAAAAGCTTTAAGATGCATGAGGTGGAAAGTGCCAAAAATGGTGCATGAGTGGCTAGGGAGGGCTGGGTGAGAAAGAGGTCAACTAGAAAACAGAGGAATCATATTAGGAAAAAAAATGAAATCCTCCATTTTATGTTAATCAAATTGTTTTAGTTTCTCATCCCCAGTTATAAACCATGGATATAAACCATGGATCAAACCATCATGGTCTCAGAGACAGAGGAAGGATTTGGCCAGTCTTATGTCTAAGGCCAGCAAGCACTTGGAACACCATGAAATTATCAACTATAACAACAGTTTAGAATGATTGTTTTCAGATGTACAGGTGGCCGAGAAAGGAAAAAAATAAAGAGACATATTAAATCTAGAAAAAAAGTGTGTCTCTTTTTAAAAATTCTTCCATTTTCTTAATATCTAGGGATGGAAGGAGTATTAGAAGGATAGAAATAATGTTACAGATAGAACATGAAGTTGAGGTAAAAACAATACAGTAATTCAGGTATTTGGGGGGTTCTACTTTGATAATAACAAAGATCAGTGTAGACATGCAGTAAAGTGATTTTTATGGATTTTTATCAACTTAAGTAACAACACAGTCTTCTCCATGGAAAATTTATTATAGCTGTTTCATCATTGCTGGTCTGGCTATCTGCCCAGGAGGCTTCTTCAGTTATGTCATGTACCTCTTAACCTGATAGGGATTCTTCCTATCTGGGATCGCTGCTAAGAAGCTCTTCTTTTATTATTATTTCCCCCAATAATATTATTATCCTTTACAGTTTAAAGATCAAGGAACAGAGAGATTAAGGACCTTGAGGAGGTTGGAGTTGACAGGATCTGGTGGTGGGGTTAAATGCAGCTAAGGGAGGTTGCCCTCCACAGTGTCAGGAGAAAAGATTAGGAACAACTGGAGAGAAGTCAGCAGGTGGCAAGGGAGGATGATTAATGCTTTCTCTCTTGATTGCTGCAGTTCCTGATATTGTAGGAGACAAGACAATTGTGAGTTGGGAAAACTTGAGAAGAGTAGTGAAGATTTGAAATAGCTGTTGAGGGAGTTTGGATGAAGAGATGACTAAGGAGGACACTGGTGAGATTGGGATCTTGTCTTCATCATGGTTCCAGTCCTCATGGCTGGGTGACTTTTTGCAGCAGCAGACAATACTTCACTCTGCTGCTGGAGCATCTGGAATAACATAGTTCACAAGAAGGATTCTGCAGAACAGCAAGGAGCAAGGGATGCAGGTATATACCAAGTAGTAAAACAAGGGACTGTGGTGTGTTGTCTAAGTGGGGTGTAAATGAGAAGATGAGGTTAGGATTAAAGTTATTAACTGGAAGAAAAGTAGAGGACTTAATAGGAGATATTTCTACAGTTAAGAAGATAGTATATTGGAAGTAAGAAAAGTAGTGAGCAAGAATACTAAGTTGTAGTCAGAGAGTAAAATATTTAAGATTTCAGAGATGGAATAATTCTGCTACAACAAAGTCACACTTGTGCCAATGGGAAAGGATCACTGAAATGGAGTGGAAGTGAGGGCAAACAGAGTTGAAGATGTCAAGGAAATGTTAGTCTGAGACATTCAGTGGATTAACGGTGTGGATATTTAAATCACCCAAGCAGTTAGTGGGATCAGAAATGCAGAGAAATACCATGAGTCAAGAGCCAAAATCTTCTGAAAAAGTGATTGGGTGAGCATGGACTTGGCTAAGTGGCAGAGGAGGTAGGATTAAATTGCAGGAATGTCAAATTGTTTTTATTTGGTGAAGAGGAAAGGGTTTGAACAGTAAAAGGAAGTAAGAACATCCTCCCCCCACAGGCCCTGTGGTGCCCAGAGAGTGAGAAAATGAGCAGTTTCCCATGGATAATCTAGGGAGGCGGCATCCTTGGGGATGGGAAGTAGAGGCACGTCAGTTCACAGTTGCTCCACAGAGGTTCAGAGCAGGAAGCAACCAAGGTGGAATGAAAGAAGGCAGTAACCAGAGGGCCTGGGATTTGGAACAGGATAGCATTAGCCAATTGAAACAATGATTTAAAGATGTGTCTGTGCTCATTCACACAGAGGCACTGGGTGAAGCAAGATGGCATTTGTTGTCTGTGGCTCATTGCAAAGAAACCCTATTACAGAAGGTAGAGAAGTCAGAAATGAATATTTATCGCACTGTAGATAAATTATCTCATTTAGTCTTCATAAAAACTCCAGAATGTAGGCATAATTATCCTCACTTTTTAATAGATGAAGACATAGAAACTCAGAGAGGTGAAATACTTCTTCTAAGGTTAGTAATGCCAGCAAGGGCTTAGTACAGAAGTCCAAACCCAGGCTTGTCTGAACTTTCGTTCTCTTGTACCAGTTTAGTAGAATTGACATCTAACTCTGGATCCACACTTTCTCTAGTGAGTCAATTAATTTCTAAGTCTGATTCTTTATCTCAAAAATATAGCCATAATGGGGCTTCTCTGGTGGCGCAGTGGTTGAGAGTCAGCCTGCCGATGCAGGGGACATGGGTTCGTGCCCCGGTCCGGGAAGATCCCACATGCTGCAGAGCGGCTGGGCCCGTGAGCCATGGCCGCTGAGCCTGCACGTCCGGAGCCTGTGCTCCGCAACGGGAAAGGCCACAACAGTGAGAGGCCCGCATATCGCAAAATATATATATATATATATATATATATATATATACAGCCATAATGTCAACTTTGCCTAACACTGACTTTTTAAATGATCAAGTTAGATGTTTGTAGAAACAGTCTGAAATAATCATATAAAACTCTACATACATATATCAATCCGTTCATTTATGAATCTACCCTTTTTTGTACCCTTAAATCCAGGTAAGTATACAGGTAAAAATACAGAAAAATAAATTATCATTTATTCAGACTTTAAATGTAATCTTGTTTCTATAGCATAATACTATACTATGAGGAATGACTAGATACAGAAAGTAGAAATATTTAACTTTAAGATAAGACCGAACTGTTTTCTAGAAGAGAAAGTTTTTCCAGCAGTGTAGAAGGGATCATGTTCATTCACATTGTTTTCACCACTTGGTATTATAATATTTCTTTGTCGTTGCCTATATCTACTGGGAGAAAAGTGGTATCTCATGGTGGTCTTCACTTGAATTACTCTGATTACTAATGAGGCTGAGCATCTCTTCGTTTATTGATCATGAATGTTTTCCTATTCTGTGAAATGTCTGTTAATACTTTTTGTTCATTTTTCTATTGTGGTTATTGCCCTTTTCTATTAAGATACTCCCATTTTAGAAATGTTGAGTTTGCATCAAGAAGAGGAAGTAAGGTGTACGAAACCCACAGTAACTTGGTAGAAGAGCCTGAACTAGGACTGAACTAACCCAGTTTTTATGTCATGGCTTCCTTTCCACTGAGATTCCTCCTCTTCAAACAGAGGGGCACCTGGGTGAGGCCATTTGCACGGGATTGTGTGGAATATCCAGCTAGGATGGTTCTTGTTACCTCAGCTTTATTTTTCCAACAGAAATGTAGCAAAATGTGCCAGACACATCAATTACAAGGGAACCCTGTCAATTCTGATGATACATGGAATTTGTTGTAAAGCAACCAGTAGCACAGAACTCCCAGTCTGGAGAAAGATGGGGGGGGGTCAATGTAGATATGATTTGAAACCTTGCCTAGGATATATGATAGGCATTAGAGGAATGACAGTTGGAGCAGAAAATAATAAAATGTGACTTGCTAGAGAGGCTGGCTGGCTGATCAGATTTAGATTTTATTACTACAGCTTCCTTCGCCTTTGTTTCATGGTATTTATAACACACTTGATAACTCGTCACTCTTCCACCTTTGATTGCATATGAGAAAAGAGGGAGTAGGGGATTGGCATGTGAGAAGACAGGGGGAAGTGATTTTCTGTCATTTCTAGTGATATCCTCAAATAATAACTTGAGATCTGGAAGGGAAGAATACTGCACAAGGGCAATATTTTAGTGAGTTCACTCATTCATCAATTCATTCATTCCTCCCTCCTTCCCACCCCCATTATTCATCATTTTAAGCACTGAATCATTTTCCTTGAACAATGTGCTGAGATGAACTAGAGGGAAATCGTATTTTTCTACTGAGTGGCATCCTGTGGTCTATATGCATTCTTTGTCTCTTTTCCTGCTGTCAGTTCTCCAGGTTCTGCCACCCTATCTTGCCTTCTTGCTCTTTTCTTTCTCCTCCTTCAGTGGCTCTCAGATTGAGGAGAAAATAGTGTTTATGAAGCCGTTTGTATGCAACTCAAATTGCTCCCCTATCAGATGCACAGGATCTGGCTTCCTAACCCCTTAAATATTGCAATGAAACCACAGATCTTCAAGGTGGGTGGGAGCAGAATGTGTCCCATTGGTCAGTCCCACTGCATTCTGTGAGATGAACCCTATGGATAGTGGGCTGGTTGTCAGAAAGACGTAAGTAGATGGATGGGCTTGTGGGGGTGTGGGAAGAGAAGAGACCTTTGAAGACACCAACCATCTCTTTCCAGTATTTGGTACAGGACAAATAGTTGTTTCTTTCCAATAGGACAATATAAAATATAATATTTATAATTACACTATGTTCTATCATTACAGAGTGCAAAACATTCTTTCCAAAGCAATATTTTAAATTAATTTCTCTCTTTCCTCCCTTGATTTTTCTCCTCCATACTTCTTTTACTGTTATTCCCGTATTTACTTTATTGATTTATAGAATTAATTAAGCTATTATTGAAGACCTTATAATCCAAACATGCTGTTTTACAGAAGAGGAACTGAGGTCCAGGGGCATCGTTCAGCGTGCTTAAATTCTTAAATCCTTAAACTCTGGTCTTCTGACTTCTAGACCAGTATCTTCTACTCTTTGTAGCCAAAATGTATACTCTAGGAAACTCCCTCTTGGATATCTTCTGACATAGCCTTATAGACTATCTCCTTTTTTCTTTTTTTTTTTTTTAAATATTCAGAGACTGAATATCTAGGTGCTCCACTTTTCCCTAGGTTAGCTGTCAGTAGCAATAACACTGACTCCCTGGTATTGATAAATAGATTTTGCAGATGCTTCATGGGGTCATTATCTTCTATTTCAGCTTTACCAAAATGCAATTCAGTATGGAGATAGCTTTTCTGATGCACTTTTTTTCTGGGATTCTCCAAGATCACAAATATCTTGGTTATAGGAGTGGTTTAATTTATTTTACCTGTCCTTAGGAACCCGTATTTAGTAAAATCTCACATAAAATGTGACAGTTATGCCACATGCATGGTAATTCAATCAACAAGTGTTCACTGAATACCTGATTTATGCATTCACCTGACAGGCAGTGAAAATATACAGGATAGGTATGATTCTTGCCCTCAGGGAGCTCATAGGCAGCGGCAGAAACAGACATGGGAACAAACATTTTTAGTTCTATGCTAGATCAGGCATTGTATGCCCTGAAAAATGAGCCAGTTTTTTCAGGCTGACAAAGCAAGTCAGGGGAAGGCACGGCAGCCTCAATATGATGGTGCCTGTGGGCTCAGGGTGGTACCCTTACATCCCCCTCAGCTTGGAACCATCAGTGACGCAGCATAGAGTGGAGGAAGGAGGACTTGTCTACGCAGCAGGATAGTGCCCCAAAGAGGCACCTGCATTCTTCCTACCAGTGTGCCTCCATCCTCTGACCATGATGATGAGAGGGGAGCTTGGGCCAAAGATGAACTACTCACATATGTAACAAGGCATCAATCCTGGTGGAGAAATGGCTTTTTAAACATGGGAGGAAGCCTTCAGAGCTCAGCTACTTATGCCAGTCAAAACTTTGTGTTCTGGTAACACAGACTGTGAGTGGCATCTTGATAAGCTACCAGAATGGAGGAGGAAGTGGTCCAAGGTCAACCAATCTGTCTCTCCTGTTCTCTACTCTATTATACACACATATGCATATTTTCCCCCACAAGATCGTTGTTCACAGTTGGTGACCTGTTTGAGCAAATAAACTAGGTATACATGTTTAGCTTTATGTGGAATCTCCAACTTTCACCACTCTTTCTTTTGCTTGTTGTTCATCTTACTTCTAGAATCAAAAGAAGGTAAATCCTTCCACAATTCTGCCAGCTTCTTCCTCCACATTACCTGTCTTTCCATAAGGTCCCATGGACTTGCATCTTATCATCTATGTTTATTAATTCAGCTTATTTGGTTCCTTTTGGCTAACCCTCTTGTGTTTTCCTTTTCACATTCAATGGATTCCTATCTGAAGCCCCTTTCTGATTATTTCTCCCGAATACAATGAGTTCATGGAACTACAAACAACACAGAAGATCAGAACATAGGAAAAATATGAAAGGCTTTTTATTTTTTTATTTCTTTCTACTTTGTGACTTTTTAAAACATCTTTATTGGAGTATAACTGCTTTACAATGTTGTGTTAGTTTCTACTGTATAAAAAGTGTATCAGCTATATGTATACATATATCCTCATATCCCCTCCCTCTTGCATCTCCCTCCCACCTCCCACCCTCCCTATCCCGCCCCTCTAGGTGCTCACAAAGCATGGAGATGATCTCCCTGTGCTATATGGCTGCTTCCCACTAGCTATCTGTTTCACATTTGGTAGTGTATATATGTCAATGCCACTCTCTCACCTCGTCCCAGCTTACACTTCCCCCTCCCTGTGTCCTCAAGTCCATTCTCTGAGTCTGCGTCTTTATTCCTGTCCTGCCCCTAGGATCCTCAGAACCATTTTTCTTTTTTACAGATTCCATATATATGTGTTAGCATACGGTATTTGTTTTTCTCTTTCTGACTTACTTCACTCTGTATGACAGACTCTAGGTCCATCCACCTCACTACAAATAACTCAATTTCGTTTCTTTTTATGGCTGAGTAATATTCCATTGTAGATATGTGCCACATCTTCATTATCCATTCATCCGATGATGGGCACTTGGGTTGCTTCCATGTCCTGGCTATTGTAAATAGAGCTACAATGAACATTTTGGTACATGACTCTTTTGAATTATGGTTTTCTCAGGGTATATGCCCAGTAGTGGGATTACTGGGTCATATGGTAGTTCTATTTTTAGTTTTTTAAGGAATCTCCATACTGTTCTCTATAGTGGTTGTATCAATTTACATTCCCACCAACAGTGCAAGAGGGTTCCCTTTTCTCCATACCCCCTCCAGCATTTACTGTTTGTAGATTTCTTGATGATGGCCATTCTGACTGCTGTGAGGTGATACCTCGTTGTAGTTTTTGATTTGCCTTCCTCTAATGGTTAGTGATGTTGAGCATCCTTTCATGTGTTTGTTGGCAATCTGTATACCTTCATTGGTGAAATGTCTATTTAGGTCTTCTGCCCATTTTTGGATTGGGTTGCTTGTTTTTCTGAAATTGAGCTCCATGAGCTGCTTGTAAATTTTGGAGATTAATCCTTTGTCAGTTGCTTCATTTGCAAATATTTTCTCCCATTCTGAGGGCTGTCTTTTCATCTTGTTTATGGTTTCCTTTGCTGTGCAAAAGCTAAAAGTTTCATTAGGTCCCATTTGTTTATTTTTGTTTTTATTTCCATTTCTCTAGGAGGTGGATCAAAAAGGATCTTGCTGTGATTTATGTCATAGAGTGTTCTGCCTATGTTTTCCTCTAAGAGTTTTATAGCGTCTGGCCTTACATTTAGATCTTTAATCCATTTTGAGTTTATTTTTGTGTATTGTGTTAGGGAGTGTTCCAGTTTCATTCTTTTACATGTACCTGTCCAGTTTTCCCAGCACCACTTATTGCAGAGGCTGTCTTTTCTCCATTGTATACTCTTGCCTCCTTTATCAAAGATAAGGTGACCATATGTGCGTGGGTTTATCGCTGGGCTTTCCATCCTATTCCACTGATCTGTATTTGTGCCAGTACTATACTGCCATGATTACTGTAGCTTTGTAGTATAGTCTGAAGTCTGGGAGCCTGATTCCTCCTGCTCCGTTTTTCTTTCTCAAGATAGGTTTTACTATTCGGGGTCTTTTGTGTTTCCATACAAATTGTGAAATTTTTGTTCTAGTTCTGTGAAAAATGTCATTGGCAGTTTGATAGGGGTTACATTGAATCTGTAGATTGCTTTGGGTAGTATTGTCACTTTCACAATGTTGATTCTTCCAATCCAAGAACATGGTACATCTCTTCATCTGTTTGTATCATCTTTAATTTCTTTCATCAGTGTCTTATAATTTTCTGCATACAGGTCTTTTGTCTCCTTAGGTAGGTTTATTTCTAGGTATTTTATTCTTTTTGTTGCATTGGTAAAAGAGAGTGTTTCCTTAATTTCTCTTTCAGATTTTTCATCATTAGTGTATAGGAATGCAAGATATTGCTGTGTATTAATTTTTTATTGTGCAACTTTACCAAATTCATTGATTAGCTCTAGTAGTTTTCTGGTAGCTTCTTTAGGATTCTTTATGTATAGTATCATGTCATCTGCAAACAGTGACAGCTTTACTTCTTCTTTTCCAATTTGGATTCCTTTTATTTCTTTTTCTCCTCTGATTGCTGTGGCTAAAACTTCCAAAACTATGTTGAATAATAGTGGTGAGAGTGGACAACCTTCTCTTGTTCCTAATCTTAGAGGAAATGGTTTCAGTTTTTCACCATTGAGAATGATGTTGGCTGTGGGTTTGTCATATGTGGCCTTTATTATGCTGAGCTAAGTTCCCCTATGCCTACTTTCTGCAGGGTTTTTATCATAAATGGGTGTTGAATTTTGTTGAAAGCTTTTTCTACACCTATTGAGATGATCAGATGGTTTATATCCTTCAATTTATTAATATGGTGTATCACATTGATTTGCATATATTGCAGAATCCTTGCATTCCTGGGATAAACCCCACTTGATCATGGTGTATGCTCCTTTTAATGTGCTGTTGGAGTCTGTTTGCTAGTATTTAATGGAGGAGTTTTGCATCTGTGTTCATCAGTGATATTGGCCTGTAGTTTTCTTTTTTTGTGACATCTTTGTTTGGTTTTGGTATCAGGGTGATGGTGGCCTCGAAGAATGAGTTTGGGAATGTTCCTCCCTCTGCTCTATTTTGGAAGAGTTTGAGAAGGATAGGTGTTAGCTCTTTTTTAAATGTCTGATAGAATTGGCCTGTGAAGCCATCTGGTCCTGGGCTTTTGTTTGTGGAGGATGTTTAATCACAGTTTCAATTTCAGTGCTTATGATTGGTCTGTTCATATTTTCTATTTCTTCCTGGTTCAGTCTCAGAAGGTTGTGCTTTCCTTAGAATTTGTCCATTTCTTTCAGGTTGTCCATTTTACTGGCATATAGTTGCTTGTAGTAATTTCTCATGATCCTTTGTATTTCTGCACTGTCAGTTGTTACTTCTCCTTTTTCATTTCTAATTCTGTTGATTTGAGTCTTCTTCCTTTTTTTCTTGATGTGTCTGGCTAATGGTTTATCAATTTTGTTTATCTTCTCAAAGAACCAGCTTTTAGTTTTATTGATCTTTGCTATTGTTTCCTTCATTTCTTTTTCATTTATTTCTGATCTGATTTTTATGGTTTCTTTCCTTCTGCTAACTTTGGGGGTTTTTTATTCTTCTTTCTCTAATTGCTTTAGGTGTAAGGTTAGGTTGTTAATTTGAGATGTTTCTTGTTTCTTGAGGTAAGATTGTATTGCTATAAACTTCCCTCTTAGAACTGCTTTTGCTGCATCCCATAGGTTTTGGCTCATTGTGTTTTCATTGCCATTTGTTTGTAGTTATTTTTTTATTTCCTCTTTGATTTCTTCAGTGATCTCTTAGTTATTTAAATTGTTTAGCCTTCATGTGTTTGTGTTTTTTACAGTTTTTTTCCTGTTATTGATATCTAGTCTCATAGCATTATAGTCGGAAAAGATACTTGATATGATTTCAATTTTCTTAAATTTACCGAGGCTTTATTTGTGACCCAAAGTATGATCTATCCTGGAGAATGTTCCATGAGCACTTGAGAAGAAAGTGTAATGAAAGAGTTTTTAAAAGGTAGGTGTGCTAGGGCCTCCCTGGTGGCGCAAGTGGTTGGGAGTCCGCCTGCCGGTGCAGGGGATACGGGTTCGTGCCCCGGTCTGGGAGGATCCCATATGCCGCGGAGCGGCTGGGCCCGTGAGCCATGGCCGCTGAGCCTGCGCGTCCGGAGCCTGCGCGTCCGGAGCCTGTGCTCCGCAACGGGGGAGGCCACAACAGTGAGAGGCCCGCATACCGCAAAAAAAAAAAAAAAAAAAAAAAAAAAAAAGGTAGGTGTGCTGGATATATTTCATTCTCCACTCTTTTATCATGCTTAGTGTCTCAGGAAGCTGACCCATATAGTCTCCATCCATGAGTTCTCTTGCCCTTTAGCTGCCAATTGGGTTCAACCAATGAGAGGCACTAGTACATCATAAAACAAGAGGATAGTTAGCTAATGGTATTTATTAACTTATCTGTCCTTCTTCCAGGTCACTATAGATTGCTTTGTCCCTCTACTGAAGACTGGAGTACCTGTCAGGCAGTCCTCCCCACATAGTTACACCCTGGTTTCAGAAATCTCTTTCTTCTCTTCCCTCTGCCTAAGGATATTAATGACCCCTGCTGGTACTGCACTTTGCTTTCTTGGTTCCTTTAGGGTCTGTGATGTAGGTAGTAGGATATATGAGCCTGGGCTCAGAATAGAAGTTCTAGGATAAAAGTATAGATTGCTAGTTAAAGTTGGGGATGGTGTGCAGAACAAGAAAGGAAAATGGCCAAGAGAAGCTTAGCAAGTGCTCATAGGTACCCTAAGGGAGTTTTTCCTTGGTGTTTTTGTCATATTATCCTCTTCACTTCTCCTTAACCATGAATATTTCCTCCATTCAAAAATACATGATAGCTAAAGTATAGCCATGAAAAGAAATAGAGTGATACTTTAATGGGCAAAAAGATAAGCAAAAAAATCTCTTAATTTTGATATATAACAAAGTCATGACATATTTGAATCTGTGTAATGAGTTTTATTGTAAATTCCTTGACATGTGCTATGTGTTACAGAAAGAAATGCTTTAGTTAGACTCCATTTTCACTAATAACATTTCTCACTGGCTGCTTCAATTGATTTCTCCTCTTCAGGGCACATTAATTTAAATGGAGCAGGTCTTGATCTCTATGGTAATTTTCATTTAGTTGGATGTTAATTATTTTCACAGGTAGAGGAACTGCAGGATAAACCATTTCCCACAGTTTCCCTATTGCTGCAGTAGTTGTAAATTCCATTTAGCCATAAAAGAGTTTTAAACATTTGTATTTTCTTCAATACTATTTGTATTAAACATTTGTGTTCTCTTTACTCCTTTTTGAGAAAAGCATTCACCTTTCCTGTCAATTTCTCATGACTAAATTCTAAAATGTGTCCTGACTGCATCCTTCACTAGCCAAGATATCTTATATTCCATTCATTTCAATGCATTAATTCAATTCTTGTAAATTATGCTGCTGATCTAAATAATAATAATAATGTGAGTGAAAATGGCACTTGCAGTAACTATTCCTTTGATGTTTCAACTTGATACATGTTTATTTCCTTGGAATATTCCTGCCTTCAGTCTCTCCTACTTGACTCATTACTTCCTCAATGGCAAAGTCTCAATTTCAATATCAGAGTAAAATGAGATACATTCTACTACATGCATTATCAGCATATTATTCATCAAGTACCAACCATGAGCTGTATATCCACAGTCATGGTGGAACATGGCTTAGTTTACCATTTCATTCCCATGAGGAGTGTCATGGCCTTTTTCTTTTCAAGTTCTTTTCTTAAAGAGACACATTTGGTCCTGTCAGTCTGTTGGAGTCCTAGAAAGCATTGGTTGGAGCAGTTTGTCACAATTTTGGATTAACTACTCACACATAGAAGTGTGGGGAGTTCTTTATGCCATTTGGTGCTAGTTTTTATTTATTTATTCATTTATTTATTTATATGTATGTATGTATGTATGTATGTATGTATGTATGTATGGCTGTGCTGTGCAGCTTGCGGGATGTTAGTTCCCCAACCAGGGATTGAAGCCATGCCCTCAGCAGTGAAAGCACGGAGTCCTAACCACTGGACCTCCAGGGAATTCCCAGTGCTAGTTCTTTTTAAAAATACTATCATAAAACTAAGTTGATAACAATGAGGACTGAATGAGGACTTGTTCTCTTGATGCTTGAATTTCAACTTGGCACATTCAACATATGTTATGTACGCAAAGTGTTATAAATCACCGTATGAACACTAACTACACTTGTTGTCTGCATATATAATGAGTTTTTATTTGAATTTATTTGTTATATATTTTACGTTACTTGAGTAAATGGGGATAATGCATCAACTGATATTTACTCAGTGCCTTTTCTCATCCTTGTAGTTAGAAATAACTCAAAAGGAAAAATGTTTAGATTCTCAGTCTACCCTGATGTAGATTTTTGGTGGGAACAGGAAAGATACTATAATTGTCATCATAGTGAGTAGGATTTAAAAAGAATTTGAACAAGGAGGGTGATCTTGTGAAAGGATGGATCCAGTCTATTTCAAGATTCTGGAATGGCATAGAATAGCATATGGCCTTCACTAGACAAAAAAGAGAAAGGATTGTTAGTCAGTGGCTTTTTTGTTTTAATTCTTCCTTGGTTTTTATGCATTCTTTTTTATGTACTGTTTCTTTTCAGTTTGAACTGTTTTCTAGATGATCCTTAATATAAATATACTGTTTAAGGAGAAATGCCAATACTTAGTCATCTAGAAAAGCTGCTTCACTCTGACCTAAGATTAATGGGTATAGATAGAAACAGGAAGCCCAGATTGGAAATAGATCAGGTTTCAAAATTCTCCATTATGGAACACTAATATATATAAAAAAGATATAAGTGGAGCTTATTAGTTGCAAAACGAGATGGGAAGCCTCTGCCCACATTCCCACTCCCCCTCTGCCCAGAGGGTTTGAAAATTACTATCAATAGTATACTTCTTTTCTATTGTTAGAGCATCCTCATGTTATCCTTTGTTATTAAATTAATGGGGACTGCTGACACAGGAGCCTCCCTTTGCCTGTGGCTATATAGTCAGTTGCCAAGAGGGTTGTTTAATGTAAACTAAAGTGAAAAAATCAATATAGGCAGGGAACAGAGAGAAGGATGGGACCATAGCAAGTTTTTTTTTTTTTTGGCTTTTGCTTTTATTGTTATTATACCCCTTGTACCACAGGATGTATGCAAACAGTAGAATGATGACCCCTCTTCCCACTGACGCCTCAGCAAACACTGGCCTTGTACTACTCGGAGGCTACATTTGAGGTGCTGTGCAGTTAGCCCTGGGACCCACTGCTCGAGAAAACTGGGGAGACTCTTCCTCCTTCATGTCTCCTCAGGAATGCCTAATGGAAAAAGTAGGTATTTGGGCCTGGGTTGACAACCATCTTGGCTAGCTCTGTAGACCTGCCAAAACCCCACTTCAGTTTATGCTGGATAGGCAGCAAAATAAGTCAGGAGCTCACCCAGGGCAGGAAGCCAGGGTTTTGAATGGCCATTTCTGTGCTTTGTCCAGCACATCTGTTGGAGGCAGCCCCCTCCTATCAACACAAAAATTGTAAACTGGTGTTTTTCTCTAAAATAGCTCTATTAAGTAAAGAAACAGGTAGTTTCACTATTGGCAAAGTATTCAGTGGGTTCTGATGTCAAGGTTGTTGACTTACTACTGGTCTACTGAGTTGATGCTCCTGCAAATGAACCAGAATTATTAAACAAGCTGACAAACACATAAGTCAGAGAAATGACACCCTTAACATTATAAAAAGATTGGATTATCTTTGAACTACTGCTTAGTGACACCTGAGAAATGAGTTACAATCTATGACAAGTGACAAATATATATGGAAAGATATATATACATCTGAGAAAACCACAAGGCATAGACCAAGACTGTGTCTCTATATTATATTGAACTTTTAGTGTCTAGTCACCTCTCAGTCAGATGAAAAGTTTTCTTTACTGAATATGAGATGTTTTGTATAATTCTGGGACCAATTTTAAAATGTTATGACCTCTCAATGACTTTGGTTACTGCATAAGAAATTTTCATATCTAAACTAAAATATAAAGATTTTATTGAAGCCACATCTCTAATTACTTATAACATTTTATCAATTCAGGAAAAATTTTTTATCCATTCACTAAGAAAATCAAATTAATTTTTGATACAAGCTAGAAGTTTAATAACTAAATATTTGCAATTTGATCACCTGATTTGGAAAAGTAACAATCACTCCCTGTGACTGCTTGATATTATGCAGTTTGTTCGATTTGGAGACACATTTTGAACCTGCCTACACTGGTATCATTTTAAATAATTCTTTTAATTTTCTAACACAAATTTGGTAAATTATTAGTTAAGGCACATTTGTATGCTGATGGGAATAGCCAGGTGAGAGGGGAGGGGAAAGTTAGTAGAGAGACATCTTGGAGTAGATGAGAGAAAATGAAACCTATTGAACAAGGTGGATGTTGTCCCTAGCTGAGAGGCAGAGACTTCACCCTTGATAGTGGCAGCTTGGGCAGAGTACTTGGCCCTGGCTATGTCAATGGCCTAGTGGGAACAAGTGGACATTTTCTTTAATTCACTTCTGGTTTTTTACTGTAAGAAGAGGAACAAGGTCATCTGCTGAGACTGAGAAGGGTAAGGAAGTGCAGGGGTTTGGAAGAGACATAAATACATGAAATAGTCCTACAGTGGAGATTGGAAGAAAAAGGGCCACCAGCTGTGTCCTTAATACCTCTTCAGTTGACAGTAAATTATTATTCCAGAGTTTTAAGAATGTGACTGTATGCCTCTCAGTATAGTTTGTCTGAGGCCCACCAGCTGTTCCCTTGCCTTTGAAAATGTCTGGAAAAAGAGGCTGAGAGACTGTCTTTTTACTTGTGTCCTGGAGACCCTGAACCTCTTCTGATGTCATGTGAAAAACGGTGACCTGTGTCATCCTCTTCACCTGTTGATGCTTCATCTCTTTCCTCTCCTCTTTCCTCCACATATGACTGACTGGTTCTTCCTCTCCCCTGAGGTTCTTTCCTCTTCCTTCTCTTCATATTCTCTTCCTTCTGTCTTCTTCTTATCATCTGTTCCCAGACTCCTTTCCTTGCCTCTTACCTCTACTAGTGTTCTCTATAGGCATCGTTTAGCTTAAAAAAGAAATTGAGAATTTATCCACCAATAAATTTATATAAATAAATGAATAAATATGTATCTAAAACCAAACTAATTTTTACATTGAAATATATCCCAGTGTATACATTTAAAGGGAGCTGTGCCCTTTTGCCCAAGATAAATGATTCGGGTGACGGAGTAACAAGAAATTTGTTTATTAAGATAAGGATGCCTGAGACATGTGGATACTGACATCTGGTTCTAAGATTGCCAATCCAGCAGGCCTATACTGAGCTCTGTCAGAGTGGACATGTGCACACTGGTGAGAGAGCTGTTAGGGGAGCTTCACAGTGTCCCCAGAATATGGAAGTTGTGCTTAGGAAGAAACCAGCACCCACATTTTTCTGTTCTGGAGATTTTTGAAGTGGGTGATAAAAGACTAGAGCATACGTTGAGGATAAAATTAAGGGTGGTGGACTATCCCACCCCAGTTTCTGGCAGCCTCATGTAGTACAGATACTACCCCAGTGGTTCCTAAGGCTCCAGATGAAGGAGAACAGAAAGCAGAGGAAGGGCAGGAGCTCAGTGGTTGTCCCAGAACCAGGCCACCAAGAAGCTTTGCCCTAACCTGAGAGAGGGTTGAAGGAGTGAGATATTGCCAGTGGCCTAAGATGGACAAAACTGCTTCTCTGTGTGTTAGGAGATGGAAAGGGCTAGAATAAAGCTGCTCACTGCCCTAGAACACCACCTAGGTCAGCCACGTGGAGACTGCCACATTGACAGAAGTTGCCAGAAGCCCAGGGAATGAACCTGAACTTAGGACTACCTGTACATAGCACAGGTGTAAAAACTGTGCAAGAGGAGCTTCTCCTTCCCTCTTCCTTTTTCCTGACTCCCAACACCAGAGGAGCTAGGTCGTGGGCACAGATGTAAACAATGTCCCAGGGCCAGAACACCCCACTCACTCATTCCAAAGTGCTCAAGTAGGGGGAGGAGTCAAATAGATCACTATCCAGCCCCACTCAGCAACCAGAGAATTAGTCCCTGGTGACAGAGGATGTCTTAAAGTAGAGTGGGCTAAATTATAGTTAGTAAAAATGGCTGGGATCACCTTCAGATAACCTTAAAGAGTGATTTGACCAAGTGTGGTTGAGCCAGTGCTTAATAAAATATTTACAATTTCATGTTTATAGCTCACTGTGTTAGACTCAATAAACCAATCTCATAAGTATAGAAATAAACTGAGCTTAGAAGGAAACCTTTAAATTAGTGTATTCTAAAATGTTACCCCAAGATAACTTTAAGATGATGTGTCTTCAACCAAATTATCCTCACTAAAGATATTTCTAATTGTACATTTTTAATGAAAGAAAAAGTTCCCATTCAAATAATAAATTAAAAAGTAGTGTTTTAAGATATTGTTTCTTTTTTTTCTCATTCTTTAAAATTTATACTCTGGGGTATATTTTAATGTAAGCATTAAGACAGGAGTAGATTTATATTTATTCATTTATTTATAAATTATGTAAATTTATTGGTGAGTAAATTCTCAAATTTTTCTTTTTAACTGAAAGAGGTGTTTAGATAAATTTTGTTAGAGAAAAGAGGTAAGGAAAGGGGTCCAGAAATGGAAAGCTGAGAGGAAGGTAGAGGGGGAGGAATATGAAGAGAAGGAAGGGGAAAGGAACCCACAGGAGAAGAGCTGGCCATTTGTATGTGGAGAAAAGAGGAAGGGGATGAGGGGAAAACAGGCATGAAGACTTGGTCACCACTGTGCACCAGACATCAGTACCAGGCCCAGAAGCGGTTCAGGGTCCAGCTTCTCAACCACTTTTTCCAAACATCTGTGAAAGGTAATGGAACAGCTGGAGGTTCTCAGATGGACTACACTGAGGGGCATATTGACAAATTTTTAAAACTCTGTAGTAACAATATTATGGTGAACTGAATGTGTGGTAGGGGGTGGAGTGGTGGTAGAGAGGGGCATGGAGGAGAAAATTAGGTAAACTCTAAATAAGAGCCGAAAGCCATGCCCTGGTCCCTGAGGTCATCTGTTAGACCATTCACATTCAAATGTGAAAACATCCTTTCAATTCAAAGTTAATGGAGAAATAAAATTTTTGAAAAGAGTATGTATTTCATTTACTTAGAATCAGCTTGGAAAAAAAAAGAAAAACAGTACACACTAAAAAGATATGCTTTACCTGCTAGAGAATGGCCTTGTATTAGGAATAAACAACAGCATCTCTGTTACAAGAGACAGTAGAGGCCTAATGAAAATATAAATGTATTCAAAATACTTTCTGTACTACCAAAAAATGCCTCAAAGTGACTCAGAGTTCACTCACAGAAAAATAATTAAACCCCTGAAAGTTAGCCAGTAGTAAGGGTTTAAAATATGCTCTATCTTGTAGTAGGAATGATGGTGAATGTAACATAGAATGCTTGCTTTCAAAGAACTTATCCACTTGTAAGTAAACTGAAGATAGAAATTGTAGTGCAGGCTTAACACGGTTATGATTAAGCACTTATGTTAGTATATACAGAGTGAATATGAGCCAAACTTCATAGAACTGGATTTGTGATATTACATGGAAGAGTGAAAGAAGGGAGCAGAAGTGTGTGTTGGAGGAAAGAGAATTATCTTTGAGTCAAAATATTGTCCAAGAGTTCAAGAAGAGCAAAACAAGAAAGAAATAGAAGGGAAGAGAGCACAAAGTTTAGACCAGAAGAAAAGGAATAAAAGATAAAGGGAGGATAGCCAGAGTAATGGTGACCCCAGTCCCGGAATGCTTGCCCATTCCCTTTATATTTTGCATTAATTAATGCATTTATTGAACAAGTATTTATCTCATAAGCACCATGCATAGTAATGAGCAAATAAGAAACAGAGTTAAAGAACACATGATCCCTATCCTGGAAGAATTTACAATTTATGTGGAACATCGGTTACATTGCAGTGGGGGTGATGTATCCTTCACCAGAAAAATGTGTTCATGGAAGCTCAAGAGGAAGTTAATTTACTGCATGCTCCACGATCTAGGATATTTTGTTTTCAAGGATGAAAATAAAAGGAAAAATATGCTGAAATTAATATATGACATTGATTTTTCTTTGTACAAGATATATTTTCCCACTAATCTAGTTCAGATGTATCAGCTGTGGTTCATCTGTTCCCACCTAGTGTCATGGTTTCCCTAACCAGGGATCTTAGTCCTGATTTCACATTAGAATCACCTAATACTAATGCCTGGGATCCCATGCTAGAACAGTTAAATCAAAACCACTTGGGTGGAACCTGGGCAAAACCATTAATTTAAAAATTTTTCCATATGATTCTAATGTGCTTCTGGAATTGAGAACCACCAGCCTATATATATATATACATATATATGTGTGTATATATGTATATATATGTATATATAGACTTGGACAGACTTTCTATAGCAGAAGTTTATTGAAGATTTCTGATTGGTTCCAAATGTTAGAAACAGCGCTTCTTTTGGTGGCACTTATGTCCTTTCATTTTACTTCCCACTTGTATACTGCACTGTTTGGTTGAGTCCATATGACATTTGGTCATTGAAATAGATTTTATTCTATTCTTATTTCTATTCTATTCTATTCTTTATTCTATTCTTATTTAAAATATTCTTATTTTGAATGTTTGACTATTTGCTGCTGGGCCACACATGTTGGCCAAAATGTAGCTAACCAAATAATTCTTTCCCAGGTGTATATAGTGAAAAAAAGTAAACTCTGACAGTATTTTCATGAGACTATAATCTTCAAATAATTTATAAGTATCAGTTAATTGCAGTGTTTAAGAAATGGGTAAATATAGCTATATATCAATATATATCTTAAAGAGAATTAGAAACAAATTAAGAAACTTTACATAAAATACAGTTATATATTATTGCTATTTAGCAGAAAACTTCTGCTTCAGCTTTTTCTAATGCAAGTTTAACTCTTACTCTCCTATAGGTTTTGTAGGCAATGAAGCCTAACCCAAATCTTGACATTCTATGACCTCTGTATGCCTATAGAAGGCTGCTTGGACCCTTTGTATTATGGTCCTTAGTTGGCCTTGGCAGTTTACAGGCAAAACAATTTTCAACTGTCTGCCTGCAAAGAATATTAGAAAATATTACGAGACTAGTGAGCATGGTCAAAATGCTTTCTTCTTTCTTTGTTCAGTCTCCTGTAGGAAATAGTGGATTTCTACCACATTTTCCTTTGCAGTTAGAAAAAAAAAATGTGCTGAAAGGTCCATTAAGATAGAGTTGCCCCTACCTTCATAGTGTATATTCAGAGCATACTGTCCATAGGGGTCTGTAGGCAGCAATGCCCCTAGTCTGTCTTCTCTCTGTGACATCTATTCAGTTATCATACTTCTCCTTTCTGATCAATGGAACAACTACAAGTAATAAAATAATTGATTACACTTTACTAAAAGTAACCAAAACTAACCACAACTCTCTACTTAACTTGAAAGGAATTAAGCTCCTTTCTTTTCTGAAACTTTTAAAAAATAATTTGAAGAAATTATTTTCTGGGTATTATAGATTATTACAGATATTGGAAAGCTTAAGTAGGACTCACGGCTGATGCAATGCCACAGAAGTTATACTCTGTTTAAAGAAAACAAATGTAATATAAATGGTGGAATTTGTATATCAAGAATTATATTAAAATGCATACAAATATCTAATCATTATGTTATACAACCAAAACTAATATAACATTATATGTCAATTATATCTTCAAGAAAAGCATTACGTTAAAGTATAGAAATCTATAAATTAATATAGAGAAGCATTGTGATGAGCTTTTAAATTATGACAAATTAATAGAGAAACAGAAGCAGTGGTGTTTAGGGTGATTTATACAGACTGCCTCATCAAAATGCTTTCTTAATCCAGGTATCCAAACTAATACAGAAACAACATATATTAACGGTGAGGGAATTCAAATATCTACATATTGGTTAGGAGTCAATTTTTGTTAAATAGAAATAATCTAAAAGGAAATATCTTGTTTTACTGTCGATTCCGTAACTCAAAATTGAAAAAGTAGTAATGGTGGAATTGCTAGTATGGATTTAATTCTCATTGACAAAAGCAAATTGATAGGTGAAATAAAAGCAAAAAGAAATAGAGAGCATGGCCATGCCATTTCACTGTACATAATAATGATTACATTTTGCAAAGGAAGCTTTAAAAGAGAAGAGGAGGTATAAGTAAAATTTTATGTCCAGAGCCCGATACTCTAAAAGAAAAAAAAATAGCTCAAAAATAAATGAAGGGTCCAAAAAATAAAGTGAGAACAATATATATAATTAAAACAGTCATGATGGAGAAAGAGAAGCTCCTATAGATGCAAAAATGAATTAGAAAAGAGGTTTCATCTCAGTTGATAGCACAGTTTCCTAAATCAGCCTCCCAGTGGTCAGCTACAGAATCCATAATTATGATGAGTTTATGTATTAAAGGGGTACGTATACAAATTGGGATGTGAAGCATATAGACAAAAATAAATACAAAAGAATAACATGCTGGAATGTAGGAATAATATTTGGAGGAAAAATACCTAAAGAGCTAAGATATGTTATTTAAAAAGAGAGAGAGAGAGAGAGGCTGAAGTACATGGCAAAAATAACCACAAACCTTCATTTGGAGAAAGAGCTCTAAGAAAAGCGGGATCCCCTGCTTTATAGAATACAGTATAATTTTAGCAGACTATGGAAAGGAAATGGAACTCAGAAAATATTGTTCTGCTTCTGCATTTTTCTCAGGAGGAGAATATACTGTAAACTAGAAAGGGCAGAATAATAATTGATGCCAAAAAAGGAAAAGTTAGCGTAGAAGAGTCTTGGTGGTTTGAATCACTGGCTCTTAAATGTTTGTCTTCTGCAAAATAAAAAAAAATGGTAATAAAAACAATTTAGTTGAATTTTTAATAAAACTAATTTTCAAGTGTCCTTTATTCTGATATTTTCCTCATTTGTCTTTGCAGTTTTCACATATTTTGGGGTTTGTTTTTTTTGATGAAATGATGGTGATGGTAGATGTGAGTTGTAGTGTCTTTATAGAATGAAATAAAAAGCGAAGTATATGTAGTTACTATGTTATATAAAGTAAGTTAGCTGTAATGTTTTTATGCAATGAAGTTAAAAGTTAGCAATGTTATGTTAGTTCCTATTTTTAAGTCTTATTGGTTCTTAGAATTCCAAAACCTGGAAGTCGCTTGATTTTTTTTTTCAATTTTTAAAATTCCTTTGAGTAAAGAATAGATGCACATGATAGAAATCGATGTGGTACATAGAGTCACGTACTATTTTTCCTGCTTGCAGCCTCCAGATTCTTGTCCTCTCAGTTTCCTCCCAGAAAGCCAACGAATGGAATGAATTTTGTGCATAATTCTCCACAAATTCTGGAATTTGCATAAAAATTACCCTTGCTTTTTACACAAATGGCAGCATACACAACTGATCTATACCTTGCTGTTTTCACGTAGACACGGGAACCACTATTTTAATTGTATTTTAAGTAGAAACTAAATTTAGATATTAAAATGATTTGTTGATGTGCTTGTGGAATCAGTGTCAAAAGTTCTTTAAAATGCTGTAGGATGAAAGAAGTGTCATAACACAGGAAGGATGAAATGTTGACTTGATATTTCACAAAGCAGAAAAAGGATAATTTAAGAACCTACATACTGGTGAACTTGACGTCATGAGCAAGCTGTACGTTTTGGCTGATGGCTTAGGCACAGATTGAAAATTAGGATCTGTTGATGCAGGGAACAATCATGGATTCATAACACTGTGTAAATAGAAACTTCATCGAGTTTTCTGAACTGACATAACAGAAGAATATTATATATTTGTACATTTTTAGTATAACTAGCCATTTAACAATATTTTTCAGGATCTGTGTTTGGGCTAGAATACAGCAAGAGGATAAAGTACAGCTCAAAACCGATTGATCGGTTTTATCCAGAAAAGATTAATTAATTATTTCTTGAAAGGACCATAAAAGCTAACTTACCCAATTAGAGTGTTGCTTGGTCTGGCTTATTAGCATTTTATGAATGCATTGGTGACAAAGTGGGTGTGATTAGCAAAGTTATGAATAATGCCAATATGGGAGGGAAAATGAATGGGTATCATATTGGAGTCAGAATTCAGAAATATGTTGACTTTATGGAACAATAAAAAAATTAAACGAAAATTAAATTTTAAAGGGGTTCAAAATATCAACTATCCAAGTACAGGGAAGTAGATCTAGCTAATAATTCATATAAAGAAAATCTGGACATTTTATAAGTTAACTGCAAATATATCCTCAGCACACATTAGGCCCTTCCAACTTGAAGACTGGAACTTTACTTAGATCTAGAAATCTTCCTTTCTTTTATTATTTCCTCCCTTATGTTATTTCTGTTCTCTCTTTCTGTAATTTCTGTTAGATTTTCCCTTTCTGTTCCTTAGTCCCTTTTCACTCGCTGGGTCCATGCTGTAAGTTTAGAGTTCTAAACTTTAGAAACTACACAGCTACACTTATGCTCTGAATAGTCTTAACCTGTGATTTCCTTTCTTTCATAATATGATCCCAAATGTTTCTATCTTTTAAGAATTTTGTAAAATGCTGAAACTATTTATAGCTTTATAGCTCTGTTGTGGATTTGCTTCACATCCCTACACACACATTCATGGCACATAATGGGAGTTTGAGAGGTAAGATGGGTAAACATTGTATTCACTGCTCTGTCTTGATCCAATATTAACATACATTAACATAAACCGGTAACACCAAATATGTTCTATGATCATATGAACATTAATGGAAATATTGTGCTCAAGGAAAGACCAGTAATAATTTCACTCACCAGAGCCTATTTGAATATTGTATTCAGTTCTATATAATATTGAAACAATGTTATATGATGAATGTTTGAAGGAAATAGATATATTTTGCTTAGAAAGAGGCAGGGATAGTCATCTTCAATTATTTGAGGGGATGTTATGTAGAAATTAAACATATTTTAAAATATCTGCAGAAAATAGACATAGAATCAAGTTTTTGTTTTTTTTTTTTTTTAGGAGAAGGTGGTGGACTTCATTTTAGAATAAAGAATAGCTTCTGAATAATTAGATCTGTACAAAAGTAGAATGAGCTACTTTCATAGTTGGAAGTTTTCCGGCATTGCAATTGTTTAAACAAAGACTGAGGGATGACTTATCATAAATATTTTAAAGAATAAAACATTTATTGACCTAATAGTACCTCCTAAATATCTAATCCCAAGTTGTCTATTTTTTTTTTTTTTGCTTCCGTATATTCTATCTAGCCTTAGATTAAGATTTGTTTCTCTTACCCGGATTCATCTGATTCCTAATTATCTGCCTGGTTACTACCTTACCTTGCACTCTGATTTCCATGTGCCTCCAAATTCTTGACCCACTGCCTTGCTCACCTCCAGACCCTGAAAGTATCCCACTTCAGATTTTCCACTTAATTCCAAAAACCTCATCCCCAAATCATCTACCAGGTTTTATGTATCACTTTGAGTAAACTTTGCTCCAATGCTTATCCTCTGCCCAGTGTTTTCTTTCATGTCCTTGTTCCCACAAATATTACATCATTGCATTTCATTATTATAAGAGTCTTCTCACTGGGCACTGCCACCAATCTATCTTCCTTCTCTTTGATGCCTCCTTATCTCCCATATACTAACATGCACCCTTCCAGCGCATTAATCTTTCAAAATGCTACTTTAATTATTGCTTATCTTCCCAAAACTACTGTCTCAAAACCAGTGTTTCCCAGTAGCTATTTGATAAAGTGTACATTATTCAACTCGGCTGCCATATCAAAATACCGTTGACTGGGTAGCTTAAACAATATAATTTTTTTTCTCACAATTCTGGAGGCTGGGAAGTCCAAGATCAAGGTGCTGACCCATTCGGTTGCTAACAGAAGCGTTCTCATTGTGTCCTTACATGGCAGAGAGACAGAGAGAGAGAGAGAGAGCTCTCTGTTATCTCTTCTTTTAAGAGCAATAGTCCCATCATGAGTGTCTCACTTTCATGACCTAATCTAACCCTCATTACCTCCCAAAGGCCCCATCACAATACCATCTCTTTGGGGCCAGGGCTTCAGTGCATAAATCTTGGGGGGAGGCATACAAACATTCATTCCATAACAAAGAGTGTCTTTATGGTTTGGTTCCAAACCATATTTCTAGCTTTATTTCTTTGTACTCCTTTATATACCTCCTCTTCTTCAACTAAATCTGTTTATTCACGCTTTCTTCATGACACTTTCTGCTTTCATGACTCCCTTACAAAATATACCCCTCCGCTCTTCTTCAAACCCTACCCACCTTTAGCTTATTATATTTCTTCTATTATTCTTATAAACTGTTTCAATTCTATATTTTATTTAACTTGCACATGACTACACAGGGCTGGGAGCACATAATTCTTCCAAACTATATTGTAATTCTACTTTAATGCAGAGACCATGTCATAGACTTCTTTGTACTGAGCACATAGGTCTCAGAAAATAATTCTTGGCTTGATTTGCCTTCAGTTCTTCATTCATTCAACAGCATTTAATGGCCACCTACTTTGTGCTAGCAGGCTAAATATAATTCTCCACCATGTGATCTGGTTCTCAAAACTTTTTACCCCTCTAAAAATGTCCATGTCAATATGTGGAGGAAAAAGAGCATTTCTCTTTTCACCTTTTTCTTTATAACTTGACACAGTTGTACTGTCTCACTCACCTGCCTCACTAATGACTCTCAGAGATTTTGCTTGTGCCATAAGCCTAAGATCACCATTGTTTCTTCAGGTTTCATTGTAAAACAGAGAAGGTGAATATAATGTTCTTTTAACTTCCTCAAATTTCAAAACATCTGAGAAAAATAATTGGAAAAATTGGGCAAAATAAATTAATTCATTCTTCTCCATCCTGTTGATTAATATTAAATTTAGCCCAGTGTCTGGCAATTATAAGCACTGAAAAAATAGGTTGAATGTTGAATGAAATAATTCTCAAGACAGTTGCTGGAATCTGCTAGCCTAGAAACCGGAAACATTAAAATTAGGACCGAATCTCAGAGATCATCTAGATAAACTTGTTCATTTTCTAGATGATGGACCAGAAGTCCACAGAAGCTAAAATGTTTGCCTCTAAGTCACACAGAGAGTAGCCAACATAGATTAGGACTCAGATTCACTCTACCATCTTCCCATACTCTTTTAACTACATCCTATAGTTAAGACCACACTACTTTGGTGAGTTTAGATGGATAAGTTAAAGATACATTAAGGAAGTTTTGGGAAAATATGACAGAAAACGATAGTCATAAAAAGAGCCAGGAAGAAAAACATATGAAAGGAAAGAGAATAGATTTACTTTTTACAATTGGTGATTGCTATCTTTCTTTTACAAGTTGGGTAAAGTTCTGCATTAGAAACAAAGGACAAACTAAAAGAGTCTTGTGTTCCTTACAAGCTTCAGGATCTTTCTTTTTTATTTTTTGTCTTTGAATCCTCTACTTGCATCTGTATTTTTGGTGTTAATCTCTAAAGGGCGGAAAGAGTGATTAAAAACTCTGAACTCTATGTTTAACTATTTGAAAACTGCTGCTTTGTTTACATGATTCTAGAAAGGGCAAAATGGTTTGACTGTCTTGTGTCTGATTGATCTGATATTTGGACATTATGCATACTAAGCCTTGGAGGAATAGAAATGCAGCTGTTTGGGGGAATGTCTGTATGACTCTTTTTTACCCTGGCTTCTCTCCTAAAGTTCATTAAAGGCCATCTTTCAAAAACACATAAATCCGCTTACAGTTAAAACAAAACCAAAGGATTTTTTTTTTTATGTGAGAGTAAAAATCCTTATTCTTAAATGCCTCTTCTACCTTCTGCCTTGGGGGAAGTTTCTGGTATCTGTGTTCATTTTAAGCCTGTCTCATCTGTCCTTCTTTGAATCTCTGCCTTGTTTTGTCCAACCTAGAGGATAACAGCGTCTAATACTTGATATATCTTGTTTCCAGAAACAATAGCTTGTGGCGCTTCCATTATTTATTCTCTCTCCTTCTGTCAGTGACATAACGGTCTGCCGCTTGCCAAGAACTCTGCTTTTCCAGGCCAGTGATTCCATTCCCTCTAGCATTTTCTCAGATTTAATTTCTTGAGAAAGAAAAAAGAAAAAAATCATGGCTGATACTTCTGCCAAATGGAGTTCAGCTTTGAATGAATTAGGCTGGAATTTAACATATGCTTGTGGCCAGTATTTTAAATGTTGATGAAGGTGTAGTGGTGGTTGTGATGGTGGTAGTAATGATGGTGATGGTGGTGGTGGTGGTGATGGTTGTGGTGATGGTGGTGGTGATGGTGGTGGTGGTGGTGGTGGTGGTGGTGGTGGTGGTGGTGGTGGTGGTGGTGTTGGTGATGGTGCTGATGGTGCTGATGGTGGTGGTGGTGATGGTGGTGGGGATGACAGTGGTAGGTAATGATGGTGATGGTGGTGGTGGTAGTGATGGTGGTGGTGATGATAGTGGTAATAGTGATGATTTTAGTAATGATGGTGGTGTTGGCAGTGTTGATAATGGTTGTGATGGTGGTGGTGATGATGATCGTATCCATTTGTTGGTCTGTCTTTCTAAAGAGCCAAGTAGTTCTTGGGATGATTTGATCCCATTATGAAATAACAGAGAAAAAATATAAAAATAGTCTAATAGTCTAACATGATAGCAAATAATTTCTAGTCAGTATACTATTTGTCTGATTCTCAAGAATGGAAAATAGTTAAATTACTTTTCTTGAGAATAAAACATTTTGTTATATTGTCACTCTAATGCCTGCTGCAATCTCATATTTTTGTTAATTTTTAATGGACAATTCCTTGATAAACATAAGAAATAAAATTGGAGAGTATCTTATGTTTATGTTATCTGAATAAATCAGTCTGTTTATCAGAATGTACTTAATAAGCTTCTTCCAAACACTCAATGCTGATTTTGTCACTGAGAGGATTATTCTGATCTTTGTTTTCAGGTCAATATATTTTAAGTCTAAAAATAGGATATTCATTTATTCTATAAATATATATTGAAAACTTTCTATGTCCTAGACACTGTGCTAAGAAGAGAAGATTCACTGCTTATCCCTAAGCTCTAATTGAGAACATGGAATTGCAAACACCATTGCATAACAAGAAATTTGTTAGAATGAAAACACATAAATTGTACTGGAAATCATAAGGAAAAAAATTTAAGTTTTACTGGAGTGGTCACGGAAGACTTTATTTGATGCGGGAACATTTTAGCCAAGATTTGGAGGGAAAATTTAAGCAGTGAGGCATTCAACTAGAAGGAACAGAATGCATGAAAATACACTGGCTTGAGTACATCTGTCTTATTACAATCACTGTAGCTAACTTAGTGTTGCTATTGTATATTATTCTGGTAAGTGTGTAGTGTGGGAGAATATAGTACTGGCTTGAGACAAGGCTTGGCAATCAGGCAGAAGCCATTTCATGAAAGGTCTTGTAAGCCATTTCATGTTGGGATTTTATTCTCTGTAGAGTAATTTACAACAGCAAATTGGCATAGTTAAGTTTGTAAATTAGAAAGATTATTGAGAGCCGGAGTAGAGGATATATTTGAATGAGTAAGACTGAAAGCAGGATACCAGTTGGGTGACCTTGGAGGGTGAGATCTGGTGAGACTCTGATCTAATACAGTGATGGTAATAATACGAAAGTGGTGACTAATAAACAGAATATAAAGGAGATAGTATCCTAAGGAGTTTTAAAAAAATTTAATGTGGGGAAATTTAAGGATGATTTCCAGGTTTCTGGCTTGTTCACAGACTGAACAATGCAAGACAGCATATACTTAGTTGCTAAACTATGCAGTTTCAAAAATAAGTACTTTAAAGCTTATAGGGGTGAGCAATAATTGAAGAAGACTCCTTGCAGAAGGTGTCAGGATGTAAGCTGGTATCAGAGAAGTGGTACATATAGCACTCTATAGGAAAAGTAATTCTCCTAAGTGACTTAGGACTCACTTTCTTGTTTCCTGCTTGTGTTCTGGAGAGGCACACGACTCCCACAGAAGAAACTCTCCCCCTTCTCCTTACTCTGAAAAAGTAGGGTAAATGGGTGTAATCATGGTCCATAGCCCTTTCCCAAATAAAATTATATTTATAATTAGAGAAATACATACATTCTCAATCACAGATCCCAGTAGAGAAGGACAGAGCAGGAGGAAAGGAAGGAGAAAGGAGCTAATTAGTAGTTATTTTCACAAAAGGTGGGGAAGGAGGCAGAGGGTAAAGTTTTACTTTTTAGGTTGGGAAAAACTAATCTGCAGTGCCCCCAATAAAACAAAATAAAATTCAACAATAAAATAATCGCATTGGCATTCTCAAATATTAAAATGTTATCTTTTACTGCCTTCAAACAAAGTCTATAATATCAAGGAGCAGATATTTGCTACTTTATTAGGAGTGCTAAAATATTTCTTTTTGTTTTATCTCTTCCTATTGGCCTCATTTTTGCAAGTTGGTGCAGTGTTTGGAAAAAAAAAATGTGATTAGTGCCCATAATACAAGAGCCAACTGACAGAAACAAAACAAGAAAATAGAGTAGGATGATTTATCACCTTTTCCAACCACACTGTGGGTAGATCAGGAAATTCCAATACACTTAAGAATAATGGTATTATTGTTTGTATTTTCAAGATGAGTGTATTAAGATATGTCTATGTGAAATATACATCAGTACCCGTGTGTGACACAATGTTATTTGTTTGGTTCAGAAGATAAAGTATCATGATTATAGAGGTGGGAGAATGATCTTTCCAATCAAGTTCCATTGGAACTCGACCTGGAAGAATGGTTAGATATTGACTAATCAGAGAGAAGAAAAGATATAGTATGAAAAAGGAACCGTATGTACAAAACCTGAAAGTTAGACTAAGGGCTAAGCATGTTAGAGGTATACTTAGGAAATCTCTAGGCTGAGCTTTAGACTGAATAACAAGAAATAGTGGAATATTGAAGTATTGTATGAGATAGCCTATTTTCAACGTTAGGTGTTTAGATTTGGGAATATCTTAGAAGATTTTGAATAAGAGAGGGAGTGAGTGACATTGCCACTTTATGAATGATAAATTATTATTATTAATACAAATGAAATTAATAATAGCTAACACTTAGTAAGTGCTTATTACTAGAAGCGCCAGACACCTAATAACGAATTTAATCCTGATCATACCCAATAATGTAGATGATATTATTATCATCCCTACTTTCTAGATTTGTGAACTGAGAAAGTAGCCAGGGAACTTGCACAAGTGACACAGTAATGTATGAGAGAGCAGGTTTGTGAACTGGGCACAGTCTGGCATAAGGTTTGTTATTTGAAGACAAAATAAAAGGAAAAGCTGAGGAGTCTATTGTCTGAGACTTTGAGGTACTGAACATTTGTGACTATAGAGGAGAGCCCTACATGAGCCTTTGGTTTTATAGGGTTGGCCAAAAAGTTCATTCGGGTTTTTCCATAAGATGGTATGAAAAATGAGAACAAACGTTTTAGCCAACCCAATACTTTTACTCAGAGCACGATGTTCATTCAGGTCAAATTTAAGCTTATTTAAAGAGAGAGACTCTTGTTTCCTGTTGCAGAGATGGATCTCACAACTAGGCCTGAATCAACTTGGTCCCTGGAACAACACCCCTAATTCTCTAACTGGGTCCACTAGCGATAGTTTCTTTCCCTCAAGGACAGTCATTTTCTTAATTCCATTCACAGAGTTTTGTTTCTGGAAATGTTGCAGTCTATTGACTATGAAAATAGTGTAGTTGTTCCTCCATGCAAGTGCATAAAATTCCTATTGTACTATGTGTACTACTATTGGCTCTTAAGGAAAAAAAAACGTAAGTAGCTCGGCAACATTGTTGGAGACAGAACATCTGTTTGTTTTGGAATCCAAGAGAAGCTCCCCGCATGGCTGCCCTCTAAAGCAGATTGGTAAGCAACTTTGGAAAAAATTATCCCAAGGGCTTTCTTGTCCACATGACTAAGAGTTTAACGTCCGCTAGACTGATTCTATCATTTTAATGGTTACGTGATATCCATTTGCTCTGGGATAAATTTCTAAAGTTAAAGGGAAGCTGTGGTTTCCTCTGATTCCCTGAACCTCTCTCCTTAAGATCTTATTACATCTCTTCCTGATCAGCCAAACCTGTCTGAGGATATGGTTCTCTGATGTTTGTTTTTCCCACTCGTCTATTTATCAAATGTTTGTTTATCATTTCCCACATACAGGGTCTTTAGAGAGGTAGGTTTACAACAGAGAACAAGCCACAGTCAGTTCCTTCAAAAGGAGTAGAAAGAGTTGTAAATGCTAATATAGAGCTAGTTCACAGTATTAGGAAAGATCAGAGAAGGGACACCCCATGTAGTCTTGAGGTATCAGGAAAGACTTCCCACAAGAAATTACTTTTAAGCTGGGACTTGAAGGGTCTCATGCAATATATGGACAGGGCAGGGGAGTAGGTGGATTACTAATGACAGACGGTCATTCTAGGGAGAAGGAACAGTATGTACTAATGCAAAGAGGTAAAATATTCATTGGAATATCCAGGAAACTTCAACTATTTCAATTCAATGCCCATCAGTTTATTGATTCATTTGGCATAGTGCTCCCAAACTATGTTCTATGGCATATATATATATATATACACACACACACACAAACACAAATACATATACACACACATATATATACACACACATATATATACAAACACACATACACACACATATATATACACATACACACACATACACACATATATGCACACATACACACACACATATACACACATACACACATATACACACACATACACATATATATACACACGTATACACACACATATACACACACATACATGTATATACACACACATACATGTATATACACACATACATACACACACACATATATATATACATATACACACACACACATATATATATATTTATCTTGTTAGAAGATATTCTGGTCAAATAATTTTGAGAAATATTGAAATAAGCTAAGTTAATGTTTTCTTGACTGCAGAATTTTTAATAAAGCAGTGTAAATAGTGACTCACCAAAAGAAGAATTGAGGGTGTGACTTTTCCCAAATTTATTTCACAATGAAATGAATGGTTATTCTAAAGAATATCTTTTAACAGCTCATGGAACAAGTGTTCTATAGAACAAACTTTGTACATGCTGCTCTAGCATCATGTAAGGTGTTGGAAACCCTGATTCCAAATCTTCAACTCACAGTGTTGAGGTGAAATCTGCAGGTGAACATGTGCATTTCAACCATATAGTTTTTGACCAGCTACTAGGATTTTAGAGATTGTTAGAATTCAGTTTGAAAGCCACTTCTAATATCTGCAATATCCTGAGTCATGGTATTGAAGAAACCAGTGAAGTTTGTACCAATCTAAGACAGCATTACATTTCCGTCTCCTGGGAATGTCTCCAAGAAAGAACCTTAATCAGCATTTTAGAGATAGTTCCAGTGTAGCCTAACTTGTTTATCTTATATTCAGGAAATATTTTAATGTGAGCATTTCTGTAAGTTCCTTATGTAGTATTACACCAGAGATAGCCAATATTAAGGTAGATTTGCTGAGTTAAATGGGACTCAATTACTTTACAAACCTCTTTGGATGAAGAACATGTAAGATTACATCAATATTTTCCATATTCATTTGGCGAAGGCCAGCTTTCCTTTGAGGTAATTTTTTAACCAGTGAGTGAGGCAAACAAAATCTAATAGCTTTTCCTTAGCACAAAGGGTTAGAAGGGAAGAGATCTTGAGAATGGATGATGCCTCGTATTTCTTCTCTTTGATATAAAGGATCCTCAACAACTACATCAAGTGGCCCATCCCTCCACCATTCTAAAAATAGATGGAAGTACAGTCAGCTGATTTATGACTCATTTAGGCAGTGATGGAATGAAGATGATCACCCTTTTCAGCAGGCCCTGAACCCACTCCATAAGTATTTCTTAAGTTGAACCAATGTCTATGGAAGTACCAAAGCACTTCCTTATCTGGGCAGTTTTAAAAAAGTAATAAGTATAAAGTATCCTACTCTACTTCTCTAGGTACTCCATTTTTTTCTCTGAGACTAAATTATTTATATTAATACTTTCCTGCTCTGTCATTCATTCTCCAAAAATGTCTAAGCAGTGTGTGTATGGACTCAATCCTATTATCAATAGAGTCTAAGCTACAGGCTCTCATTGCAGTAAAAGAGCAGAGTGTATATACTGGTTCTGCAAGGTCCTGAAAATAGGTTAGTTCAATTCATAGTAAACTGCGCAACTGTCTGCCAGACACAGACTTCCTTACTTCTCACATCTTTGGTTCATCCATTAAGATATATTTGGCCAATTAGGATCAGCTATGTTTGCCCTTCCATGATTTACTTGATTGTAATTTTGACAGTGTTTATCTTATTAAAAATTTGGTGTGAATGTGCAAAGACATACAGCTAAGAAAATGTCAAATAATTCTTCCCTCAATCCCTGGAGCAGGTCCATTCTTGATCAGGTTCAATCCGCAGAACCTGCATAATATACACCTTATCTGGGCCTCCTTTATCTATAGGGACCCTTTCCAATTGTAGTGTAATTAGAGGTTTTATGTTGTTCAAAATCCCTCTGATTGTATATGAGATACACACATCCTATATTGGATTTATTTGTTTATTGGGACATTCATTCATTCTTTCTTTCTTTTGTTCATTTATTAACTTAAATTCTACCTGTAAACCTATGCAAAATATCCCATACCCGTCCTTGTATTAAGTTAAACCAAAACAAACAGGTAAAACCAGAACAAACCAAACAAAAATGGTTTGCTCTTCTACTTGAGTAAATGTACCTCCAGTGTCCTTGACACAGTTTCTTACTGCCTTCAGATATTTTTTCTTTTTTTTAAATTTCTCTTTCTTTTTCCTCTTCTCCTTTCTCCGTTTCTCATTTCCCTGAATTCCAGGTTCACACCTGCCTTTCCTCTGTGGCCCTGCTCCAGAGTAGCATCAGGGCGACTGTTAGAGCAGCAGCAGCCGACATTCAGAACTTTCTTTTGCTCCAGACAGCGATTCAGAGGGTTCCCTGTCTTGCTTCAGACTCATCCCCAGCTCTGTGATCCCTAGGCTTCTACTTCTTTCTGCACCTGATGGGGGCTGTCTCATAGTTTACCCATTGTGTCCTGCATTTGTGCATTCTGAAGCCAGAGACTCCTCCCTTGCCATGCAGAATTAGAGGTCAAAATATGGGTCTGGAGAAAATTTCTCTCAAAGCTATGCCCAGGTTTTCTTCTAGTTATTAAATTAACCAGACACCATTTATTGCACACCCAATGTTTACTTAGCATGGTCCTAGCAGTACAGACCTCAGAGCCTCTCAAATAGGTACATTTACCCCTGCGCTGCACAGTGACTACAGCTGTGCCAATGGACTGAGGTAGGGCAAATGAATAAACTGTACACAGGCAAGGGTGCATCAATTTGGGCTACCAATGACTATTTCCAGGAGATCAGCCTCTAAATTTGCATCCCACCTCTTTCAGTCATAACCAAATTGCCCTCTCTGGGGCCACTTAAGTATTCTCTTAACCACATTCAGGCTTCAGTTAGGCCCTTCTCTCTTTCAGGGACTATGTATAACACTCTTTACTGATCCCAAGGGTTTCAACATTTTTATTTTATTACATTTTTTTTTACGGGCAAATAGGTAGGGAAAAAAGGCTCATAGATTGGTTTTGTATTAGTATTTTTCCCTTCTGGAATGAGAAGGAATATGTGTATGTATATCTTACTTAAAAAAAAAAATTCAAAGATATCTCATCCCCCTAAAAATTTTTTTTAAAAATTCAAAATCAATGTATTTTCTTCCAGGAAAAGTTGTTTTATAGACAGATATATCCAGAAGAATTCAGATGTAGTCAGTGAGAGTGGTTTCTCATTAAAAAGGAAAGGAAATTAAAGAAAGGGAAGAAGAGGGAAGAGAAGGAGCGTGAGATCTGGGAAGGAAACCCTGGGGGGGGCGGTGTGGGGAAGGAAAAAGTTGCATGACAGAAACAGTAATGTAATCATCTGTCGAAAATGGAATTTTAGTGAATAATTAATAATTTGTGTAGTAATAGTTAACATGTTTGCTCACTCTCTGCTGGCTTCTGTGCTATGCACTCTACATACTTTATGTCAGTTAATGCTTCTGGCAATATTATGATTTATTCATTTTGTAGAGGAGATAACCAAGGCTTAGAGAGGTTAAATAACTTGTCCCAGGTTACATAGGTCTGAGTTAGAATCCAGTGGTACAGTCTGCCTCAGCCTCCACTCTTTACTGCTTCTCTTAAAATGGTAACAGAGTAGGCAAACAGTAATTTAGAGGTTAGTTAATTCAACTATGTCCTGAAGCCATTGCTTGCCTGAGAAGACGAGCAAAAAAAAAATAAAGAAACTAGATATGTATATATTTATATATATATATGATTGAATATTATCACATATTATATGTGATTAAACTATAAATCATTCCCATTTTTGTCTTTCAAAATGGTTTAATATTAGCAATTTCATATGGTACAGCCAAATAAATGTCTATATATGTATGTGTATATTTTATATATATACACACATACATGTATGTTATAGACAACTCTATATATTCATAACAATAATTAACACTTATTCAGTGCATATTAAGTTTAAAGAAACATTCAACATGCTTTATATTTATCCTTTCACATAGTCTTCCTATCAAACCTATTAGCTGGGTACCATTTTTCCCATTTTATAAAAGAGGAGATTAACACATGGAGACACTATGTAACATTGAAAGTCACGTGGTTAGGAAATGATAGAGCCAGGATCCTAGTCCTCATTAGTCTAATTTTAGAAATCATCCTCTTGACCACAATGCTACATTGACCTCATATTTTACATATTTATTTCTATACATGTTACTGGAAAATCCATCCTGGAGTAAATTATGTAGGACTCAATAATGTTTACCTATATGGTTTTTACTTTTTGCATCTTGCCTTTGTATATCTCCTCCCATTTAATAGATCTTCTTTATTTGTATTTAATATTTAAAAACATGAAGGTTAAAGTAGTTACTTAACTTATTCAAGGTCACACAATAATTAATGATTGAAGTAGAATTCAAATTTAGGTCATCAGGACCTAAGGGCTTTTACTCAGTGTGATACATGGTAAATGCAAACCTATTCAAAGCCAGATGCTTAATCAAGAAGTGTTTTACAGGATGAGAATAAAATCCACCTTGTCTTGCAAGCTCACTGCTAAAGATACACATCAGTGATCTCCACAGTAGTTTCATTAGCCTTTTGTAAGGGGTTCAAGTCCCTCTGCTATTTCAAGTTCACACTAATGATAGAAACGTGTATATTATCTTTGACTCCTCCTTCATCCTCTACATTAAATCACACATTTTAAAACCTAGCATCTCTTTTCCATCCCTACCATTTCTGCCCTAGGTCTGTTCTTTGTCATGGATCATTGCTGTGGCCTAGGTACTGTTCTCCCTGCTAGTGATCTTGTCCCTTCAAATCCATCCCCTGCACAATGGTTTCATAGATCTGCTTAAAATACAAATTTATCCATTGTATAGAACCTCTCATCAGGTCTCCAACCACTATAACATAAAGTCTGAGTTTCTTTAGCAGGACACAGGAATGTTCCATAATTTAATTTCTTTCTCTCAGCCACCTCCTTTCACCTTTCCCAGACTCAATTTTGCACTTCCAGCACCACGAACCTTATATGCACTGCAATTTCTTGCCTCTCTAAATATTCTCAGACTTCTCCCTACCACATTATCATGGTCCTATTTAGTTCCTACAGCAAATTGTTGAGATGGGTACCATAATTATTCTATTTCAGGACATTGCCAGGCTTGGGTTAGCTTTCCATTCCTACAATCTAGAGGTCTGGAGGGGATACAATTTTTCCAAGATATTTACACAGATTATCAGTGTTCTCCTGGTTTTCTTTCTCTGTGATGGAAACTGTTCCTCTGCCATGTATGCCTGATAGAATTATGTGCATAATCAATTTTGAACGATGCCATGTGAGGGGGACTTGGCGAATACACTTTATCATGAAAGCAAACCATGGTTGCTATAATTAACACATTTTATAGACACAAATTTAAGTTATATAAAGTCACAATAATCCTTTGGAAAGGTAGATATGTCAGGTCAAATTGAACATCAGACACTATTATGATTTTAAAAATTGAAATTAATCTAGGTTGCCATGTTAGGATATTTTATTAACTGCAGCCTAAGGAGACTAAGCACAGGCCAAAGACAAGCTATTCATTAAGATGTATCTGCTGTTCCAAATCAAGCTGATTCAACTTATCAGGAAGAGGACCCATACACGGTTTTAATCACATTGCTTAATATGACAGAATTTTCTGAATTTGGATATTCGTCCTGGTATCAAACAAACCTCCATTCTGGTTAGTACATAGGCTCTTGACCCTTATCTGTTGACTACTAAAGAGATAAACTTCATCCCAGTACTAAAGAAAAGGGAATTGTGAGGTAAGAGGAAACCAGAGGACCATGTAACAGAGACTATCACATTCATAAGGAGAAATAAAGAGGAGGGAATAAAGAGGAGGGTGAGGACTAACACTGAGAATATATCATTTCAAAATTCTATTGTTTGGTTACAAAAGTTGTAGATCACATATATATTAACAGTATACATATGTTTAAGTTCTAATTTATATATAATAATAATACATGTTCAACCACACATGTAAAGCACCAAAAAACCCTTTCAGTCAGTGAATTCTTATCTCACATGTGACACTCATGGTTGGTAACAGAACTAAGGGGAATGAATGAAGCAACACAGATCAGTTTATCAGTATGTGTAGTGTCCATAGGTGTAAGTGGATTCAGTATACTCAATGATTACAGGCAGCCTAACAATCGAGGTTTTGAATTTGCACCTAACAAATAATTTGAAATGTTTTCCCCATATGATAGGTTGAAGTATAAATACAGGCTTAATCTCTCTCTGTATGTCCTTAATTCAGGTGCACATTTGCAAATTATCAGATTAAGTCTAATAAGTTCTACTGTTAAATTGGGCATAATATTAATATTTTTCACGAGGCTCTGGTTTCATTTTCTACACTCAGTTATTCATAATTAATATAAATGTCACTTTATTTGAGGTTATGTTGATGTCGTCATTGTATCAATGTTCTCCAAAAAAACAGAACCAACAGGATATGTGTGTATGTATATATATCTATATATATACACAGTTGATATTCATTATGAATGGATTCCTTATTCATGAATTCACTACTTGCTAAAATTCCTTTGTAACCCTCAAATCAACACTTGTGGTGCTTTTATGGTGATTTCCAGACACACATAAAGAAGTGAAAAATCTGAGTTACCTGACATACATGTTCCCAGCTGAGGTCAAAGGTGATACTGTGTCTTCTTGTGTCCTTTTCTTGGTCCATTTAGTGTCACATTCTTCTCATTTTTGTGTTTTTTCTTGGTGATTTTGCTGTTTGAAATGATCGTCAAGCATAGTGCTGCAGTGCTGTCTAAGATTCCTAAGCACAAGAAAGCTGTGATGTGCCTTATGGAGAAAAGATATGTGTTAGATAAGCATCGTTCAGACATAAATTATAGTGCTGTTGGCTATGAGTTTATTGTTAATGAATCAACAATATATGTTAAATAAGATGTCTTTAAACAGTAACATACACATACATAAAACAAGGTTATATATTGATTAAATGACAAAATGTTGTGACCAGAGGCTTGCAGGAACCTAACCCTATATTTCCCCTAGGAGCAATTGTTTGGGATTCACTAATTTAGTATCCAAGTGGGCTTTATAGAGTATAACTACCAAGAATAACAAAGATGTACTCTAGCTAGCTAGCTAGCTAACTAGATTCATTTTAATGCAGTTTAGTGCAGTTAATGGGGATCAGCAAGACTGAAATCTGTAGAGCAGGCCAGCAGGCTGGAAACTCAGACAGGAATTGATGCAGCAGTTTTGAGGCATAATTTCTTCTCCAAAACCCTCAGTTATTGCTCTTAAGACTTCAGCTGATTGGATGAGGCCTGCTTGTATTATTGAAGGCAATCTCCTTTACTTCAATTCAACTGATTGTAGACATTATAACCACATCTACAAAATACCTTCAGAGCAGCATCTAGATTTGTGTTTGGTGAAATAAATGGACACTATGGCCTAGCCACATTGAAGCATAAAATTAATCATAATAGATTTGGTAGATATTGATGAGTTTATAATGAGTCCAGTTCACTGAGTGGTGTTTTTATTTATAGAGACGAGTTACAACTATCTTCACACACACACACAAACACACACACAGAGAAAGAGAGAGAGAGAGAAATAGCATGTTTCTGCTCTGACAAGTGAGAAGTTTACCTGATCATGAGCAAAAATTTTTGCTATCAGACCCCCTTGGCTTCAGGTCTGAGCACCACCACTAGCTGGCATTGGAAAACTTACTTACTTTTATGTTCCTTAGTTTTCTTTTTTTTTTTTCTTTTTTTCTTATTAGTTTCTGCTTTATAACAAAGTGAATCAGTCATACATATACATCTGTTCCCACATCCCTTCCCTCATGCATCTCCCTCCCTCCCACCCTCCCCATCCCACCCCTCCAGGCAGTCACAAAGCACCGAGCTGATCTCCCTGTGCTCTGCGGCTGCTTCCCACTATCTATCTACCTTACGTTTGGTAGTGTATATATGTCCATGCCTCTCTTTCGCTTTGTCACAGCTTACCCTTCCCCCTCCCCATATCCTCAAGTCCATTCTCAAGTAGGCATATACCCTGAGAAAACCATAATTCAAAAAGAGACATGTACCAAAATGTTCATTGCAGCTCTATTCCTTAGTTTTCTTAAACCTAAAAGGCTAACAATAGTATGACCCTTGACATCAGGCCTATTCTTTTTAGATATTCAAAAAATGTCAGTTCTTTTCAGTACTAGCTCCCTAGGGAATGTGAAGAGAGACATAAGGCTGTGGACATGCACAAACTCCCTTGAAGGTGAAGCCACAGCCTCTTGGCAGGTGTGTGGAGAAGTGTTTGGGGTGGCATTTGATGGGAAAGCAACCAACTCTAGCCCAGCACCTTTCTGCTTGTCACCAAAATAAGCCCAGGCTAAGAAGAGCATGGAAATGGGGTAGGTGCAAGGTTTTGACCTTATTTCATTAATAAAGAAAAGCTTTCACATACATTAGCCATCAAATTCTTATTCCAGAAGTCTACGATCAAGGAAATAGAACCCAAAAGCAGAGGAAATAAGCAAGATGGGGAAAAATACAGACCCCCAAATGCTTTCTATAGTTGTTTTTTGCTTTTTTTTTCAAAAGAAGAAAGAGCTCACAAAATCAGTCCACATACAAGTCACAGCCACCAACTGAAAAGTGAAAAATTCAGTCAATTAGCTCATAAACACAATGCTAAAAAACGGGTGTGATCATCTTTCCACTCTTTTGTTTAAAGGCTGTTTGCTTCTGTGATTGTGGCGATGCCATGTAAATGCAGAGGACTCAATAATGAAAGGCGAAATCAGGACCTTGCTGTTCCAAATGCTCTCTCTGCCTCTTTGAGTGTACCTGCTGCCGGGCTCCAACCCCTTCCCTGACCTTCCTATCACAATGTGACAGACCTCAGGGAGAATGAGGGGACATTCTAAAACAAAAATAAACCTGTCATTTTTATAGTCAAAAGTGTCAGAGCTCAAACATCAATGGTAATTCAGAAGAGTCAGTAATGTATTTTGTGTCTGCATTTACTGACATTTAGTGGTTATTCCATATGAAATTTATTTTCGAGGTACTCTTGCATTGCAAGTTAATCAGTATTATATCTTTGGCTTAAAAAATACTATTACAGGGCCTCCCTGGTGGCGCAGTGGTTAAGAGTCTGCCTGCCGATGCAGGGGATACGGGTTCGTGCCCCGGTCTGGGAGGATCCCATATGCCGCGGAGCGGCTGGGCCCGTGAGCCATGGCCGCTGGGCCTGCGCGTCCGGAGCCTGTGCTCCGCAACGGGAGAGGCCACAACAGTGAGAGGCCCGCATACCGCAAAAAGAAAAAAAAAAAAAAAAAAAAACTATTACAACCTTGCTGGGCCACAACACATAAGCCACATCAATTCCTTATTTAATACAGAGGTATTTATGTCATTATACAATACAATACAATACAAAAGGCACTTTCCAAAGTGTCTTCTGCTCCTTTCCAACACAGAGGCACATTTAGCTTTACCGTCTTTACTCAAAGAATTGTCATCATTATTAGGTTATTTTTCAAGTTATATGTGGTTAAGGCAAATATATTAAATATTTTGGATAAGAATGTTTGTAAGTATCTTAAATTATTTGAGAAAAACTAACTTATAAATGGTACTAGATTTTATACAATCTCAGTTAATTATAGAGTGAAATAGTTGATTTAATTGGGAAGAGGGGCTGTGCAGATTTATGTGCTGTATTTATCATTTTGGAAAACTTTTAGTTTTATATAGAATAAATTTGGTGGCAAGAGAATAGCCACCAAGTTATTTCAGTAATCCTCATTCAAAGATGATAAGTCTGTGGAATAATATGAACTTTAATAAATATATAAGCATGATTTTTAATTGATATATCAATTATTTGTACATGGAAAGAGGCCAGATGCAAAATAATAGCTTTCCCATATGAATATATCCTATATACATTATATAGAAGTGGCCAAATACAAAATAATTTTATTTTATGAACATATCCCTTATAGTCTATATGAATTGTGTGCATATGCATACATCACAATTAGAAATATAGTGACAAAAAATTATATTTATTGTACAACTATAAATAAGTTCAGTCTTTGCAAGATATATACACATATGCTTCATGTTAAATATATATGAAGAAAACTACAAGACATCACAGAGGGACAAAGGAGAAAACTTGAATGAATGGTAAAACATTGCTGGATGAAAAGATTTAATACTACATAGTCGTTGTTTTTCCCAAATTCATTTATAACAGTCCAGTAAAAATTCCATAATGAAAAGGAGTTCACAAAATACTCTAAAGTTTATATAAAAAGAATGAAAATATAGTAAACAATTAAAAACAGTGCACTAATAAATGAGATTTATAATTAGAGCTTCTAAATATATAATAAAATTAAATACTGGTACAAGGATAAAATGGATAAAATAATGGAATAGAATAGAAAGCCCAGAAATAGATCTAAGTTTATAGAAATATTTACTAGATGGTAGAATTAGCTTTTCAAATTTGTGGAGAAACTGTAAGTTATTTAATAAATGTTCCTGGAGTGACATTTAAACTATTTGGGGAAAAAAATCAATATTACATATCTTCATACCTTATTCTAAAATATAATCCATATAAATTGCAATTTCAAGTATAAAATATGTGAAACAGCTAAAGGAAATTATCTTAAATATTTACTTATTTGGACTGGAGAAAGTCTGAATGTTTGAATGATACCAATAAATTTAAACATTAATAGATATAACACATGTCCAAAAATTCCCATGTAAAAAGGGCAATAAAAAATGTCAATGGTCAGTAACATGAAAAATATAAAACTTCACAAGTCAATAAAATGATAGCTAAAACTTCAAACTGATAGGATATTTTATTCATCTGATTTGCAAATTTATTTTAATGCTAATTCTTATTTTTGTTAGCTGTAGGAAAATAACATAATCATCAGTTGATGGTGGGAATTTACTATCAAAAACAGCAAGTGTAGATCATTTTGGCTAATGATCCAACTTTTAGGAGTTTATCCTAAGAAAGCAATTAGTGATCTATAAAAGAAAGAAAATGTACATGAAAGTTCAGCGCACCATTGTGTATTAGAGTGTAAAACTGAAAAGGACCTAAGTGTCACAACTAAAGGATTGTTTAATAAATAATGATATGACCGCAAAACTACATATCATGTACCCACTAAAATGATGCATTAGAAGATTATCTAAAGTCTGTTATTATCTTTATTTGAAAATGTTATCAGCCAGTAAATGTCAAAGGTCATAAAGTAGGGGCCTAGAGGCCAAATCTGTACACACACAGACTTGTTTTCCTTGCTTGTCAGTATTTTATAACATTGAGCAAAGATTTATACATTGGGAGAATACACATAGGAACCCGGATTTCCAGTGTACCTTTACAATTCTGAACATCCGACAACTTTGTGACTACATTCCCACCCTCAGCTGGAGCTGGACTGTGGAGGTTCTCTGCCTCTCCTTCTCTCCCAGGCCCACCAGCCATGCACCTTGCTTTTCTCACTCTTCCAGTCCCCTACCTGGCCCCACTGAGACAGTGAATTGACGTCTACCATGTGATCTGAGACTTTTAAAGTTATAGGTGATTGTATTCATTGCATGCTCACGTGCATGTATATAGGAAGATATACAACAAAATTTCAATAGAAATAAAAGTTCACAGGTGCCTCCGATGATTGTGTAAGGTCTTTGACAACAGGAAACAAGTCAGTATTATTCACTATTTTATCCCCTGAATTTAGGTGGAAGAAAATTATCTGTTGAGTGGTCAAGTAAGGAGGATAATAGCTCTTATGAGTCAAGTATGAATAATTCAAAATCTTTTTATTTTGGTTTACTTTTCTAATGTACTAATTTAAAAATGAGAAAAAATCATGATAATTTTTACTTTTTAATGTCAAGGGCAGAGGGAAATCTGTAAGCAGAGCAAAAATATATCATAAATAAATCTCATGTACTTTTTAAGTGAAAAAGAAAAACACACCATTCTTAGTTGAGACAATGCAGAAATACTTGGCACTAAATTCTGCTCTATAACACAAAATATAATACAAGAGCCAATTGATTCTTGTCTGATTTTGTACTTTTGTTTAGATTTCCAGCCTCCAGTTGAAATTGTCAAAATACCCTTTGCAAAGTGTTGCATATCTCAAATACACCCTCTCCAGAAGCCTTCCTTTCGCTTTCCTCCTTTGTTGCAGGAATATTTAGGCAGTGATTACAGTGTTAACTATAAAACCAACATGTAAGTCACTGGACGACTATTTCTAGTCTGTTCACTAAATAAGTCCAGGATGAAATCACCAGCCCAGAGGTGTCAGTTAATTGAGGAATCAAACAGCCAGAGAGACCAGACTGGGTGAGAAAACACTCTTATCCCAAGGACAAACCTTTGCTCTGACTTTGGAGAGAATACACAAATGAACTTGCCAAGTAAATTGCTTTCCTTCCCTAATACATGATCTCTTGCTCCAGTGCTAAAGCTGCTTTTTAATGAGTTGGTAAATAAATATGGAGCTAGATTGAGAGAATTAGCTCATGCTTGTACTTTTTCAATATGGAGAGTGAAATGAAGATACAGATAGCAATTTGAATCTAATTTTCAAGCTTGCATGGATAAAAGGTCACAGAGGGAAGCTGAGATGTACCAGAATGTTGGGGGTGAGAGGCAGGGTGATAGTGCCAAAGAAAACCAGCTGACACAGAGCAGAGGTCTCTTCAGTAAGTACAGCAAAACCCAAATAGTGTAAACTCAAGACAGAGCTGTTTCCTCTCTATAGGTGCATGCGGTACAGTAGTTAGGAAAATACAGATCTAAGGCCGAAGTCACTGATGGTCATTTCTGACCTCCCAGTCAACATTATATGGATCCTAAGAGAATTAAAGTAAAATTAGAATCCTACAGTGCATTTAAGCTGAAAGAGACAATGGAGTTGAACATCCTCACTGCCACAAAGGACAAAAATCAAACTCAGGTAGGTAAACACCATCTCCTGATTGAGGCTGCAAGTATTTTAACATCACAGACCCCTGCTCTTTGAATGAGTTTAGACCAACACTGCTGTTTAAAAACAAACAGAGATCAGTGTGAGAAGTGGAGTGTGTGGAGTGGTTATGTGTCTACTGTCAGTTGGCTTGAATTCCTAAAGAAGACGCCATCTTGCATAGTTGAAAATTTTTCTTTTGAGATGAAACAGATTCAAAATAAAAGCCCCTCCCAGATAGCACCCTCAAGTTCCTAAATTAAAAAAGAAAACACACACACACAAACACACACACACACACACACACAGAGGCTCAGAAGGACAAGACAGTAGGACCAGCCACTAGCCAGCAAAAAGAGAGCAAAATAGGTGGTTTCTTGGTGTAAAAGTTAGGGCAGCAGGGAAGTTTCCTCAGAGTCATTCAGCTGCCAGTATTGGACAATATCAAATTTTAAAATTAGAGGAGAACCCTCACTCAGATAAATTGATCATTTTGAGCCGAGGCTTATTTCACATGGTTGGTTTGTTTAATTTGGTCATTAAACTGCCCCATTCACACTATTTAATACTTATATCCTTCTTTTCTTTTTCATGTATTTATTTTTCATCATATAGCATAAAAATGGAAAGCATTTGAGTCATTATTAATAAAGCCATTTACTATTATCCTTCAAAAATGTATTAATATTATAGTTAAATGCTAGTCATACATAACACATGGTACCTTTTTGCTTTGTATATTCATAATCTGGTGCCATTTGCTCTACATAACAGGATAGGTAAAAAGAAAACATAGCACATACTGCCTTCCCAATATGTACACTGCTACTATACGGCAACTTAGAATCAGTTTCTGATTCATGTTGGTGAACAGGAAACAATTATTAGCAAATTTACTTATTACAAATTTGTAGAATTCAGTAATGGTGATTATTTGAGAGAGGTTGTGACTTCATGAAAATTGTCATCATTTGGGATAAGTAGAGGGAATCTATGCAATTCATGGAAATTCAAGAATATACTTTCTAAATAACAGAAAGTAGTTAAGCAACAGTTCCAGCAGACCTATTGTACAGTTGACAATTTTACAAACTGTGAAAGTAATTCTCTTTTCACCTCTCCTCCCAACCTAGCCAGAGCCAACTTTAAGCTTTTACTTATACCTGTGGATAAATGTTGAGGAGCCAGGACTAGGAGGCTTGGTTTGAATTCCTTTATGTTATCTCATTTAATTCTTGAAATGGATCTGCTGAGCCAGTGTTTTCACTGCATAAGCAATGAGAAAACTTATTCTTGGAGAATTTAGAAACTTTGGAGTGTGCTTATATGCCCTGACTTGAGTTTGGGGTTGTCAAAGGGAAGGTACTCAACTCATGGTCAGAAGGTTAGGTCTAGCCAGGGCTATAGACAGACAGTGACTCAGGTGATGAGATAGATCAATTTGAAATTGAAATCCAGTTAGAGATCCTGGTCAATGAGATCTCATGATCCCAGCTTGATCAATGTCATCAATAGTTTATTATATCTTACTTAAGTGGTCTTCACTGCCATGGAGTCTCCATACTCCTTAAGTCCTCTGCCATACCCCACCTTTCTCATACTCAATAGAGAGCCTTTAGGAAGTTTCCTAAACACCCTATTCCTTGACATCTCCAAAACTAATGGAATCTACTCTCATCCTTAACCCTCTCCCTCCTATTTGCAAGATTAACCCTGGGGCCATTCTCTTTCCATGTCACGTGTATGCCATTCTTTTCTGCTTTCTTAAGCTCATGCCTCACCAGTGGTACCAATTGTTCTTAATTGTTTAGACCCACAATCACTTCTTTTCAGCTTTGTCATCCTTTTTTTTTTTTTAAAGCAACTAAACAAAATATTCTCAAAGGCTTCCCTAATCTATCTTTCTTTCAAATCATCTTTTTTTCACTTTGCTTTACCCTCGAGTTACAAAATAAGGGTCTTTCTACCTTGTTGCTCTTATCCATCCAAACCCTGACCATGTACAAAACTACATTTCATGATTTCTTATCCTCTGGCTTTTATACTCAAGGAATTTCCATTTTCTTGAAAGTAATTCTTATTTTTTAAATTCATTTAACCTCAACATATGAAAATATTGTTTGCATTCTGTAAATCCATTGAGTCTTTTAAAGTGACCATTTAAAGATTTGTTTTTGGTTGAGTAAGAATGTGTAGTTCATAGTAAGAATAAAGGAGCTAGCCATAGGTCTGCTGTTACAAACTTGGTTATAAAACTTGGAATTATATGTTAATAGAAATTAAACTTTATTCAAGTGGCTCCCAATCTTTATTTTAAAGCAGTTTGGAAATCTGAGGATGTACCGGGAATTGTGCCAAAAATAATGAAAATTCACCCCACCCAGTTTCACAGTCCCGACCCCCCCAACATGCCTGTTTTGGGTATTTCTGTAGTTTGGATACTTTCTCTTCCCTGTCTTAGACAGGGCTATACCACTGTGACTTTCTGCTTTGTGTACATAGTAATTTGTTGTTTTAATAACAATAACAAAAAAAAAGAAAAAGAAAAAGAAAGCACGTAGCAAAGTGGGTCAAGCTGTCACCTTCCAGCCTTACAGTGGGCTTTGAAAGCAACCAAACAAGGGAAGAGCCAGAGGCAGGCTGCTCACAAGTTACATTCCTAAATGCAGACACAAAACTGAGGATGTTTTATTATGAAGAACAGAGACTAAGAGGCTGCCTACAAATGAGTCTTTCCTTGGAACACTTGGACGAACTGTTCCCTGATAGCCAAGCGTGAACCAGAGTGGAGACTGACTGAGAGACGCATAGACCTCATACACAGGCTAAGGATGTGAAGTGTGCCATGGCACACTGGAGGGGCCCTGCTCAGCAGGTTGGGGTGGGCCTTCTGATCCCCAAAAGACCAGCAGTACTGTAGGTCCTGATCCCTCATCTTGCAATTGGAGGTCAGCGCCAACCTCATCGATGAGGCTATGTCTGCTGTTTGTGGAATAGTATTTCTAGATAAATGTTTTGTAGTAACCATAACATAAATAATGTTTCTTATTTCTAGCCAATCATGGCAGAGGAGTAACGTCATTAGAGATTGGGAAATCGGCCCCTTGTGGTGGTCCCTCAGACAACCTGTGCTGTCTCTTACATGCCACACTCGCTAAAGATAGGATGGATGAGGGGCAGAGTGAATAAACCTGTAGCAGATAAGTATTTGGATAAAGATTTTGAAGAAGTCACAAGAAATAGCATGGGTAAACAAGAAAAGGCCTGGGAAAACTCACCCAAGAGAGCTAGCGTTTGACAGAATGAATATTTTTGTTTTGTTGTTATAAAGTATTCACTTTAAATTAGCAGAACTGCTAAAATGAAATTTTAACAATAGTTTTTCTAAACAGCATTTAGAGAATATGGTAAATGTAAGTCACAGATTCATTTTATGCATATTCACAAATCATGTGACCTTGTTGCTCTAAGCTTTTAAGTCCATACAGCTAGAAACTAGCAGAAATCGGTTTCAGTCTCAGGTTTAATTCCAAAGCTTTATCTCCTGCATCCAGAAACCCATTATGCTTATCTGTGTATAAAGGCTACAGAAAGAAAAGTTAGACCACCCTTTTGGAGCAAGGAGGCCAGCCCTTCTGCTGGCACATCACCTAGAGGGATATCTAGGTCCGGTGGGTCTTTGCTGCTCTCTCCCTCAAGAGGAAGTGATACTTTATGAGGAATTTTCCCTAGACTACTGTCATTTTAAGAGCAGAGACTTTCTTTCTTTCTTTTCTTCTTCAAGGGGTTAGAATCCCTTCTTCTTCAGCTAACACACTGACAGCTGGCTCACACTTGCACACACAGTGGTTAGGTGAAGGAATCCAGGGCAACTTCTCTTAGCTTCCTATTTCCTTTCATTTTACATTGTTTCAGAGATTAATTACTTACAGGATCCTCTTCTAACATGCTCTGTTAGAGGTCCAGCTAGATATAATCCTATTCCAGCAGATAGCACAAACTAAAACTGCTTAGCTGATGGTATAATTGTGCTTGACAGCCTGAGCATCCTGTCTAGCAGACGTGTGCGTGAGCCTCAATCCATTTACAGTCTATTTGACAGTCTTCCCTTCTCATGCATTATTTAGGTCCAGACGTTGTATTTCAATACCTTTATAATGTGGACTGCTCAAAGCTTAGCTGCTTTTTTACTAGATGACATGGTGGGGATGAAGGCATAGAAATTGTGTTGGGGGTAATGATTAGCTAAGATGGTATAGCTTGAGAAAGGAAGTGTCATTTTTGTCCTGGCCTCATACTGGGCTTGGTCAACATGGAACCTGCCTCCTGGGGAAAAGTAAAGGTTAAGGCCTATAATTCTAGCTCAGTCTGAATGAGAATCTGATTTTTCAAAGTGTTTGGAGAGTCTGAAAGTGAGGAGGAGTTGGGGTATTTAAATATTTAGTTGGACTTGAACTTGTGGTGTTGGGAGAAGAAAGGGAATGGGATTGGGGGAAGGGAGGGTTAGAGCAGCATGTGATGACCTATGTGACACATGTATCACATATCGTAAATTATGTCATGATTTCGCCTGTGGTTATCCCCAAGAAAGTGGCTTTAGTTCAAGCAGGTAGGAGAGTTGACTGTCCTGATTTACCACATGAAGTTCTTCATTCTCTCTGACCAACTTGCTTTATTTTAACTCTAAATTAGAGCTTTGGATACAAAAATCTTTGCTGAGTTGATGTAGCTTTTTATGTTGCCTCATCTCAATTGCCATTAGATCATTTAGTAAAGACTTTAATCTTCTCCATGCTCTCATTTTTCACATTTTAGTGGGATAACACTGTGGTCATTTTGCTCCGTTCTAGAAATAGGCTGCAATCAGACTCTGAGGAAACAATCATTTTGTATTTCAGTTGGAAACAATAAAAATAGTTGCTGCCCATTACTCTTTACACTTTGTTACTACTTTATTTTTATAGCTTCATTGAATCTGGTATGAATCATAAGTATAAGAAGCCTGTGTCATTTCTGTCATTGAAAAGTTAAAGGACCCAAGATTCAACCTTATGGAGTCTTTTGTTCCTTTGGACTCTATGCCTATTTCTAGGCTTTACTACCAGAGGAATGATGATGTCTGTTAAACTTACACACATGGGTGCATTTTTTTTCAGAGGTTATAAGCAAGAAAATTATGCCTATAAAACACAATCCACTTACCTTTACCTTTCATATGTGGGTTTTTATGAAAAAAGCAACACATGCATTGATTAACTTTTTTTTCTTTCCATACGCAAGGCAACCTTAAGCAGAGACACGCTTAAAATAAATACTAGATTCCTAAGTACAACTAAATGTCCTTTTCTCTACATACCTGTTATAAAGGTCTTATCTAAATTTGTATTTTCTTTATAGTCAGAAGAAATTTCACTTCTTCCTGTACCTCCTAATCTTTACACAACTTCTTATCCCATTTATTCTTTAAAATTCCAGTCTACTCTTGAAAGGAAACTATTAACTTACTTTTAAACTTCTCTCTGAGCCTAAACTAATTTTCATTCCTCTCTTCAAAGCTGTCCTTGAGCTACTATCCAAAACTCCATGTTGCCTTGTGCTTGTGCTCAGTCTCAGTTTTCAGCAGAAGGCATGTGCACCATTGAAAAGAATCTGTAAAGGGAGGCATTGTTTGGAATTCCTCAGCTTCTCTAGAACAACAGTTTTCAATCTAGAATTTTCTATCAGCGTCATAACAAGCCTCAATCCCTCTGCAAATTTGATTCACATGTTTAATTCAAGAAATGAATTAACTAATTTCAAGTTATTAAACCAGCAGCCTGCCTATTTTAGGAAAAAACAAAACAGAATACAGAAAGCCGAATATACAAATTTCCAACTTCTCAAGATGGTAAGAAAGACACAGGCATCAATTCAAATACAGCTGCCTAATCATATACAACTTCCAGTAGCTCTTCGAGGATTGCTCCCATTTTCCTTTCACTCCTCTTCCTTGTGAGGACATAAAAACCTTTAGACAGAGGGCTTTCTCCACTTTAGCTGCTGTCTGGTCTAGAATGCACTATTTTGTCAGCCCCATTTACTAGATGATGTTGATTATCAGTATTGGAGTTCAGTCAAATTCCTGGTACAGAAAAGAAAGGGTGCTGCAGTGCTTATTCAGGTAGAATTTCATTTTGAAAAGTCAAAAGAGTGATTTATTCCAGATCATGCTTTGTTTATAACTGTCCAGACCACTTTTCCCTTTTGGCAGGAGGTGGGTTGTGTTAAAAAAAATAACTAAAAAGGGCCACAGACATAGAGACAAGGACAAGGGTACTAGTTAAATCATTGTGAGGTCTCTTTCCCTCTTAGTCATGACATTTTTCTAGAGTAAGTGCTGTTTAGGATGTGTTTTGAAGAAGGCAGGAGATAGCTTGGCGAACATGGAGTGGAAGTTTGTCCCAGCATCACGAAGAATAGTATTATTTTTGACAGACAGCCAAAACTGCAAACATGTTTACATTGTAATAAGGGCTTGGAAATTCTTTAAGGTTTTCACGCTGGAAAAATTCATGAATTCTCTTGTATTTGTACTAATGTGTGGATCAAATTGCTGTTTCAGCTACTTTCATGCCTATTTACCATTTGCTTTTAAATTTTTTTCTTTTTTATGAAAGTGCAACTTACATCCAGTGAAGTGCACAAAACGTAAGGCCTAATAAATGCAATGTTATAAGTGAGGCTTTCTTTTTTCAAATATTTTGTGTAATGCATACCCAGTAAAGTCTGCAATACTTGGCTGCAATTTTCTAAATGAGAAAAACTCTACACATTGCTTTCAGAATACTTTCAACACATCTTTTCAGATATAATTAAAAGGTCAGTGTAGGTGAGTCAACGGCTAAGTTTTATTTTGTGTTTCTGAACCTGCAGGTGGTCAGCCCCAATGCACTGGGGTGGATATCCACCAAAGTACATTGCACTTTCCTGAAAGATATATAATGCGCAATCTTGAGAACAGAGTAAAGAAAAATGTCACACAAAGCAAATGGTGAAGGGAAGGAAAAAAGAGAAAGAGAAGGGAGATAGAAATAATAGGAAAGGTTTCCAGGAAGCCTTCTATATTTTTTTCACCCCAATCTGACCAGCCTTTCTTAGCCCTGGCACTTGTCATTGTATTCATCCAGAGTTGTTTTAGGTAGCTGGATATTTCGTTAGCAGTTTGTGTGTCCCCTAGATTATAAACTCTTTGTGGATGAGAATGTGTTCTATTTTTTGTTTGGTCACTCGTTACTCCTTCACTTTGATCCTCCACAGCCCTTGAAGGCAAATGAAGATCTGTTCATAACGGAAATTCAATAAGCTGTTTTAGGATGAAGAAAGAAACAGAGAAAGCTCTGGTTTCCTAGCAGGGCTGCCATTGCTCTCTGCGGCCACCACCCCCAGCATAGCTGCTCGTGTAGTGAGATTCAGGAGCTCATTTTTCAGGAGATCGAAAAAGCTCTCGATATGTGTATTGACTCCTAATGTGTCACTTGAAAGAAAACCTGATTAAAGAAAAAAAAAAGTGGAAATTTACTCCATTTCTGTCTGATGCTGAAAAAGTACCAGAGTGTGGAATGTCAGTATTATCAGCTATCAGAGCTGCACTGTCTCCTGGGCCCCGGGAACAGAACTCCTCTTTTCCTTTAAGTAAAATTGAAAGACATTCAAGATTTGTAAGGGTCATCACAATATAAGCAAATTATATCATCTACTACATCAGTATCAAAACTTTGTACATTGAAAGCTCTCTTTAGAGAAAAGGGACTTTGCTTCCCAAGACTTCCTTAAAAAGTCTCTCCCCAAATCTCTTTTCTTTTCTTTATTTTTCTCTCCAACACCATTGATGGCAGAAGTGATCGGTCATTGATGTAGGAATAATCTCAAGCCTATTAAGTTCCCATATCAAAGGTTTTAAAAATTAGTGGGACTGATTGAATGTGTAGAAGATCTAAAACAGAGTATAGACTATATACCTCAATGGTCACTCTTCCACGTCAGGGAAATTACACAGTTAGATTTTAGTCCATCAGATCATTATACAATATAGTATATTAATTTAGAAATATATACTACAAAATTAAAAATAAATAAGCTTCGTTTGCTTTCTAACTGATGATAACATGGTGTAAAATTACCATTTCATTCTTAAGGCAGAGAAGAGGTATGGGTAAGTCTCCTAGGCTGTTTGCTAGCTCCTTGTTCCTCGTATAGTCTTGTTTCTAATGACAGTCTGATATTTTATTTGATCATCCTTATAATTTTTCATGTTTTTTTATAATAGTTGTTATTTTGTACTGAAAGCTAGATATCTAAGCATAATATTGTTGAAGTCAACTTTTAATTAGCTCAGGACAGACTGTGGTGTTTAGCCCTTATATATGCAATTTAAAAAGCTAAAATGGGCCTTATTACTCTATCAGTTGAGGGAATTTCAGGCAACACTGGCGAGGCTGATGATTTTATCCCTAGTGTTTGCTCAATGATTAGGCTGCTTCTTAGAGACCAGTGTCTGAAAGAGAGGGACAAACAAACCCCAGAAAACTTTGCCATTTTTAGTAATGTATTTAAATAGCAGCAGAAGTTAGAAATCTATAGAAAGCATATAGATTAAGATTACATTTTTAAAACAAACTTTAAATATAAACAATCATAAATTCAGGTTTATGTGAATTCCTCTTGACTTCTTGTTCTGAAAATTTTTTATGCAACCACATATCTTCTTTCCCTGGAGTCCACTTGTTGTCAACCATGGGCTCCTTTTTTCCTGATTTTTAAAATTCTTCTAGAAAGCTTTTTTTTTTTTAAATTTTTATTTATTTATTTTTGGCTGCATTGGGTCTTCGTTGCTGTGCACGGGCTTTCTCTAGTTGTGGCGAGCAGGGCCTACTCTTCATTGCGGTGCACGGGCTTCTTGTTGCGGTGGCTTCTCTTGTTGCGGAGCACGGGCTCTAGGCACGTGGGCTTCTAGTTGCGGCTCGCGGGCTCTAGAGCACAGGCTCAGTAGTTGTAGCACACAGGCTTTGTTGCTCCGTGGCATGTGGGATCTTTCCAGACCAGGGCTCAAACCCATGTCCCCTACATTGGCAGGCGGATCTTAACCACTTTGCCACCAGGGAAACCCTAGAAAGCTTTTTTAATAAATCAGCTTTTGTTTCCTGGTATGACGTAGTAGAAAGAATGTGACCATAGGCGTCGGATACCTAAATTTGGACCATAACCCTAGTATTTGCCAGCTGTCTGATCACAGTCATCTGTAAAGCTGGAAAAGATGATTATTGTTTTCAGAGTATTGTGAGAATTAAATAAAATAATGTGCAGAAAATTCTAGCATTTAGGTTACACATGTATTAATAAATTTATTATTAGCTTATTATGTTGTGGATGCACCTGTGAAAATGATCATTATATATCAGGCATCTTGCCTGACTTGGGCAGAGTGTGGAGAAAACCCCATTTATTTTATCAAATTTTCGCTGTGTATTCAAATATACATTAGAGTTTTTTTTTTTTTTTTTTGGCCGTGCCGAACGGCATGTGGGATCTTAGTTCCCCTACCAGGGATTGAACCTGTGCCACCTGCATTGGTAGTACCAAGTCTTAACCACTGGACCGCCAGGGAAGTCCCCCATGAAATTTTTTTTTAAATCATTTAAGTTAGCATTTTCTCTGTAACAGTTCCAAAAGATCAGTTACTGTCAATGTTAGAACTTCTGTGTAGTTGACGTGAAAATTTTGTGAGAAGTTACATATCAGTTTACCTGGTGATATGTTTTTATGATGATTGCTTTTAGAAAAATGTTTTAATCTTAAATGTCACATATTTTCATGTGCAGAACCTCACTTACTAACTCTTTGTCTCATTGTGAACATCTCCTGTCCAAAGTCACAGTATTGGCCCAGACCTCATGATCCTCTGTTGTCTAATCCAAAGACCCAACTTGAACTTGGATTAGTCATAAATAAATTATGATAAATTTGGGGGGCTCACACTGGCTGCTAGGTAAAACTGTTCCTCAGATAAACAATGAATATAAATACTGAGTCTGGAGCCAAGTAATTTGGGTTTGAATCTCAATTTGATTCTTAATTATTTGATCTTTAGTTCAATATTTATAAAAAGGTGTATAATAATAATCATCACCTCAGGAGTTGCTGTGAAGAGTAATCATGCTCAACATTTATTGTATTATTATCAATATTATTATTATCATTGATTATTTAATATTATTAATAACTTAATATCATTGATAATGATAACTTAGTATTACCAGTACCACTACACCCCACATTTCCTCGCTCTTAATCTATTTCATACACACACACACACACACACACACACACACACACACAATTTTCTGTACTATTAGGAAAGGTGATTAATTTATACTCATTTAACAATAGTAAATATTAATAGTATTTATTTAATACTTAACATTTATAGATCAGGGTTCTGAGACATTATCTCACTTGATCTTACCACAACTCTAGATGAAAAATAGGGTTGCTATTATTCTTATTTGAGAAGAAAAAAACATAGCTAATAATTAAGAGCAGAGATTAGCACCCACAGCTTTGCCAGGATAATATTAAACCGCTACATTCCTCACTGCTACATATAGGGACTCAAGTAGTGAAGAAGCTAAGGACACAATTTTCTTTCCTCTTAAGTTTCTGTAGTATTTTCAGGACTTAGTCATAAACTAGCAGTAAAATAACAAATGGATTATTATGCGTTTGCCATATTAAGATATTGAGTCCTTTAAAGGTCATCTTCATTGTTTACTTTGTTGTGATTATGTTATTTCATCAATGATGTAACAATTATTGCTTTAATAAAATCCTATGATGCCACATCAGAGGTAAAAACTTTTACAGAACTGTAAACAGCAGAGGTGCCTAGAGCTTTATGAAAGAAAGCTGTTTTCTTTAATAGAAGAGGAACAGTCCTTACGTAGGCCTGTGTATCACGTGAGGAGAAAGGAATGCCATTCTTCAAATACTTGTGCTTGCTTCTAAGTGAATGTTTTCCATTTTTACATATAGCATTAGTATAAACAAGTAAATATTATAACTCTAAAATTTTAGAGGGTACGATAGCAACTAAGTATGTTAACACTGTATAAATTTACTATGTTTGACTTGAATAAGCATCCCAAGACCCCAGAATGGAATCTGTCTTAGCTAGCAACCTCTGTTGGGTAGAGGATAGTCCTCAAGTGGGGAGAGAAACAGAGAGAGTATCTAACCGAAGGGTAAAGACATTGATTTGAGTTGCAGACATTTACTCACTGGCCTTGAAACCAAGACAATTCACTTAATCTCTTCATATAGGCTGAGCTTCTTAAGATAAAGGGGATGATAGGACCTGTTCTGTATATTTTATAGAGTTGTTAATATTAAGTGAGATAACATATGTTTAGAGTCCTAAGATTATTTTTTCTTTCAATTATTTTTTTAATTGAAAGTGTAAAGCATGCTCATAAGCATAAGAATCATGAAGCTTTATGTTATTGTAAAGTTTTAGAATAATAATATTGTTTTTAGCAGAAGTTATGGCAAGAACCAAATCCCTTACTCGTTCTTAGTTTCTTATTTCCATAAAATAAGAGATGAAGCTAGTTTATTTATTTATTTATTTATTTATTTATTTATTTATTTATTTATTTATTTTGGTACGCGGGCCTCTCACTGCTGTGGACTCTCCCTCTGTGGAGCACAGGCTCCAGACGCGCAGGCTCAGCAGCCATGGCTCACGGGCCCAGCTGCTCCGCGGCATGTGGGATCCTCCCGGACCAGGGCACGAACCTGCGTCCCCTGAATCGGCAGGCGGACTCTCAACCACTGCGCCACCAGGGAAGCCCCAAGCTAGTTTATTTTTTAACTTAAATGTTTTATATATATATATATAAAATTCTCCAGAGGAAGTCACCAAAAATATTTTTTAAATAAAATAAATATTGCTCTATGTTTTATTAAAATGAGTGTGAAGAATAAATTAAAGTGTCAAAAAGGATACTGGGAAAATTAATATTTGGTACTTTTCAATCAAAATATTAAAATGAACATTTTGAAACATACATATAACTCAATTCTAAAAATATCCATGAACTTTTCTAATGAATAGAAAAAAGCAAGCTTATAAGGAGGTCAGAATTCTGAACTTACTGTTATATTAGCTAACAAGGAATCATTAGAATAATGATTGGATTAGTGAAATTATTTTGTTCAAATAAATTACATGAATAAACAATTGTATAAGTAATGACCAAAAGCAGTGGTATTGAAACAATTACACTGATTAGGTAAATAGGGGTTGAATTAATAATATTAATTGTTGATCCTGTATTGATTCAACAAACATTTTTGAACACCAGTTATATTCCAGGCAGTGAGCTGGATGGTAGAGCTACAAAGACTCAGAAGTCAAAATTCACAGTTTTGTTAGTGACAAAGAAAACTACATAGACAGTGTATCAATCAGTGTCCTATGGGTCAAAGGTCTAAACAGGGGATCTACAAAAACTGAAACCTGAAAGGCTACTAACTGTAGGAAACAAAGTGCTCAGCCTCTCTAGTAATCAGAGAAATAGAAATTAAGACAAAAGGCTGCATGTTGTCTCTCTGGGATTGGAAAATATTACAAAGTTGCATAATAACAATTGTTTAAAGGTTATTAAGAAACAGGACTTACCTGGTCAGAGTAGGATCCTCTGTAGCTATCCAAGAGAATAATATGACTGTAGTCAGAAGAAGGCTTATACCCATGCCTTCATCCAGTGCCTTGGTCCCTATCTTGGGATATATGATAGGGAAATTTGTAACTCAAGTCCATGACACAATAGGAAAATTTTAATTTCAGCACCATTTCAAGCAGTTTGAGGCAAACTGCATGTCCATCACTAGAGAAATGTATCAGAAAAGATGCTATGATTTACTCACTATGGAATTATCAATAGAAGCAATACATTTGAAATAGCTGGAGCAATGTAAAAACATAATATGGAGTGAAAAATAAAAAGAAACAGAACAACATCTAAGACACAGTACCATTTAGTAAATTAAGATCATAAGGGAAAAAATGTATATTTTCCAGAGTTGCATATCTAGCCAAAGAAATAGTACAAGCAACTTGAACAAGTTCTAAAGGAGAGAAGGGGTAATGGGATGTGAGAAATAACAATGAAAAGAAGGAAAACATTGATGAAATAAAAATAAGAGGACCATGCAGAGACTGATGAGGATGTTGGGTATAGTCTGAGGAATATAATTTACTCAGCTTTCCACTTGATATTCAAATAACTCTAGACAAACAGGCAAATAAGAGCAACAGAACAGAATAAAATGATATGAGGCATGCTATGGAAAAAACAGCTAGGCTAAAAGCTATCAAAAGGGTTTCACAGAGTTGATGATGCCTGAAGGCTGAATAGGAGGCAGACAGGTGAGAAATGTGAGGATGTAAGGATGAGGGGAGGCGGGGGAGGTTCTTTTAAGATACAAGACAAGGATGGAAAATGGCATGAAGTAACATACAGTGTTGTGTTAGGATAACTGCATGTAATTGCCTTTAATGTGGGATATTTAGGGAAGTTCTGAGATACTTCTGGAAAGATGCAAGGGGGGCAAGATTATAAATTTTATCAAGAGTCTAATTATGTCAATGATACAAGTAAGTAGGGCCTAACATAAGGAAATGGGAGTGAAAATGGGAACAAGGTATAACTTCAGAAGGTACTTAAAAGGTAGAGTTGACAGGTCATGGTTGCAGGAAGTGTGGGAGAGGCAGGAAGCCAGGAGATGGCTAAGAATTTTAACTTGATGGTAATAGGATTCACAGAGATGGGTAAAACAGAATATGGAGAATTTTGAAACAAAATATGGTAAATTCCATTCCATCAAAACTACTTTCCTGATTAAACTCTTCAAAGTTTCTCCATGACTTAGAGATTATATTCAAATTCCTTATGTTTTCCTTAAGAAATTTATGATGAGACCTCTGTCAATGAATTGTTTTAATGTTTCTAGGTGGGTTTTTTTTTTTGCTGTAATATTTCTGAATGGACGTCCTTGAGTAGACCTCTTGCACATTTTTCTAACTATAGCTGAAATAAAAATTCCTATATGTAGTATTCCTGAGACAAGTGTTTCTTCAATGTTAAATTTTTATAAATGTATTTACATTTTTAGAGATATAGATACGGTTCCCTGCAAGGAAATTGCCCCAATAACTCCAACCAATAATGTCCAATAATTTTAACAACTGTGGATGAAGAAATGGTTTCCACTGTTTGTGTCTGCATTTTCTTTTCTCACTCTATATTACAGTTGTCTTTGGGTGACTTGGATTTGGGTGTCTTTGCCTTTTAGGGTGCTTAGAATGATGAGTTAGGGTCAGGATAGTAGGTCATGGAATGACTAAACCACCTCTTATATCCCAACTAATGACAACGTATTTGCATTTTTAAATTGTGAGGTTGAATATCTTTTCATATGATTAAAATTTAACATTTAATTTGTCTTTCATCTAGCGAGTATATCAATGTTTTAGATTGTTAGTCTTCTCATCTTTCATTATTTCATTTCAAAACATTTTATATTAAGGACATTAGGTAACTTTTTATCACGTGCTTTTACAAATATTGTTTCCCAATTTTTATTTTTACTTTTTTATGCAAAAATTTCAAATAATTATGTAGTGCTCACATATATTTTTCTTATGGCTTCTGAGTTTTGGGTCTTGTTTATTAAGGCCAAATTCCTCCTAAGTTCTTGTTTTTTAAAAATATACTTGAAGATAACTTGCTTTCCAAGAAGAATAATCCATTTCGTTTCAATGCTATTTGTACTATGAAATAATTTTCTACATGAATTTCAAGGGAAAACCACTGACCCGTCTGTATTTCTTTGTAATTAGGGGGACCTGAATGAATAGAGATTTCTCAATTTCAAAATGCCAACAAATAACTTCTCAACAATGCTTACTTTCTGATACACACAACTCATTGATTTTGTCAACATGGGCCACTTCCTTCAGAGGTTGTGTCCCCAGAAATATGTCATAGCTCATTTGATAAACTCAACTTTCTTTCCAGTGTCCCTTATGAAAGATTGCTCAATTGTCTCCAGACTTTGATGATATTATCTGAAAATGGTGAACATGTGTTTACTTAAACACAACAGGGTTGGGCAGCAGAAAGTGCACTCCAGTTTAATAATTGCTCCTTTACCAACGCATCACTGCCACCAGAGCGTATGCCTCTCACAGGCAAGGACCTTGTCTTAATTATCAGGGAATACCCAGAGTATATCATAATGCTTAATCCTGAGTTACTTAATAGGTATGTGAGGACAAAGTGAATGAGTGAATGATTGAACAAACTAAGGTTCATAGCCTTATCTCTATCATTCACTTGATGTGTGACCTTATATAAATTAGTTAATCTTTCTGGGCTTCAGCGCCCTGTTCTGCTGAACAAATATAATTTCTAGCTTGACTGTACCAAAGATTTGTCTGGAAGAACAATAAGATAATATACTTGGTAGTGATTTGAAAAAAAATCAGAAAATTCATATAATCATATCAATATACATTTGATAAATAATTTCTTTTGCAGGATATGGAATATTGCTAACTACATAGAATATGCTATGTGACACTAACTACAAGTGTAAAATGGAGATCAGAAAAAAATAATACCCACTGGGGGGAATGTATTGGCTAAAAGGAGTATCGTTATTATCTTTATTATTATCATTATCAGTATTATTATGAAAAACACTTAGAGAAACCTGGTGGAAAAAGTCACACACAATATTATATGTTTTATGCTTCCCCCATAATTTAGTCCTCCTATTGGTTTATTAATTTTTATGTCTATACCAGAAATCTCCTGATGCTTTGGAAAGTGTTTTGTATAATTTTGGCTTATTTAGTTCAATTCATCAATATTATGCTCAGTTAAATTGACTGATGACAGATAGATAGATAGATAGATAGATAGATAGATAGATATTCAGTTCTAGATATGAACATATTCAGAATGTCATCAGACTACATTGCCAGCCTGAAAGGATCTTTTGAATCCTTCATTTAAAGTCTTTGCTTTTCATAGGGGGAATTGAGGCAGGTAGTCACAATAAACTTGTAGGAGAAAGAAGGAAGATTTTGGAGTAAAAAATGTAGTTCAAAAGAGAGAAATCTGATATATTTTCAAGCAATGTTTATATTATGTATTTGTTAATTTTATTCTATTTCCCTGCAGGTTTAAATGTGTATTTGGCTACTTGGCTACTGATTAGAGAACACAAAATGAATAACTCAACAAACTCCTCTAACAATGGCCTGGCTCTGACCAGTCCTTATAAGACATTTGAAGTGGTTTTTATTGTCCTTGTGGCTGGGTCCCTCAGTTTGGTGACCATTATTGGGAATATCCTGGTCATGGTCTCCATTAAAGTCAACCGCCACCTCCAGACCGTCAACAATTACTTTTTGTTCAGCTTGGCCTGTGCTGACCTCATCATTGGTGTTTTCTCCATGAACTTGTATACCCTTTACACTGTGATTGGCTACTGGCCTTTGGGACCTGTGGTGTGTGACCTTTGGCTAGCCCTGGACTACGTGGTCAGCAATGCCTCCGTAATGAATCTGCTCATCATCAGCTTTGACAGATACTTCTGTGTCACAAAACCACTCACCTATCCCGTCAAGCGGACCACAAAAATGGCAGGTATGATGATTGCAGCTGCCTGGGTCCTCTCCTTTATCCTCTGGGCTCCGGCCATTCTCTTCTGGCAGTTCATTGTAGGGGTGAGAACTGTGGAGGATGGGGAATGCTACATTCAGTTTTTTTCCAATGCTGCTGTCACCTTTGGCACGGCCATTGCAGCTTTCTATTTGCCTGTGATCATCATGACTGTGTTATACTGGCACATATCCCGAGCCAGTAAGAGCAGGATAAAGAAGGACAAAAAGGAGCCTGTGGCCAACCAAGATCCAGTTTCTCCAAGTCTGGTACAAGGAAGGATAGTGAAGCCAAACAACAACAACATGCCTGGTAGTGATGATGGCCTGGAGCACAACAAAATCCAGAACGGCAAAGCTCCCAGAGATGCTGTGACTGAAAACTGTGTCCAGGGGGAGGAAAAGGAAAGCTCCAATGATTCCACCTCAGTCAGTGCTGTCGCCTCTAATATGAGAGATGATGAAATAACCCAGGATGAAAACACAGTTTCCACTTCCCTGGGCCACTCCAAAGATGAGAACTCAAAGCAAACATGCATCAAAATTGTCACCAAGACCCAAAAAGGTGACTCATGTACCCCAGCTAATACCACCGTGGAGGTAGTTGGTTCTTCAGGTCAGAATGGAAATGAAAAACAGAACATTGTTGCTCGCAAGATTGTAAAGATGACCAAGCAGCCTGCAAAAAAGAAGCCTCCTCCTTCCCGGGAAAAGAAAGTGACCAGGACGATCTTGGCCATTCTGTTGGCTTTCATCATCACTTGGGCCCCATACAATGTCATGGTGCTCATTAACACCTTCTGTGCACCCTGCATCCCCAACACAGTGTGGACGATTGGTTATTGGCTCTGTTACATCAACAGCACTATCAACCCTGCCTGCTATGCACTTTGTAATGCCACCTTCAAGAAGACCTTTAAACACCTTCTCATGTGTCATTATAAGAACATAGGCGCCACAAGGTAAAACATCTTTGTAAAGAAAGAAGGTAGTCAAGGGGAGCTTGGCGAAAAGAAACAGAATAAAAGAGCTCCTAGTTATCAAATCTCTGCCATTGCACTTTATAGTCTTATCATGGAATGTGCAATTAAGGAGCCCAACAGTGACACTCTTATGGTGCCTATGCTCCAGTTTGAAACTTGCACCTTATAAACCCTGTCAGTTTAGGAGCAAGGAGACCATTAAGGAGACATGTTGGAACTGTGGATTTAAGAAATGATCTATGCTTTCTCATACTCTCTTGAAGAAGGGCTTCTGAATCTATAATTTTATCTCTGCACAAAAAGAATAATAACCTCACTCCTGTTTTTCATTTTTTTGTTCCCAAGTGTCCATATGAGGATGAAATGCCACAGTTACAAACTAACCTGGAGAGTTAAACATAAAGAAAGCCATTATACAATGGTGAAGTGAACAAAGAAGATCAAAAAAGGATGTAGAAATGGCCTCCGGAGTGTTTAACATATATTATTCTCTTGTTATGGTTTTATGTGGAGAATTGCAACATAATAAATGCTTATCTTTTTTTGCCTTTCCCACCATCAAAAGAGAGCAAACAAAAACAAGCAAGAAGCTTAATTACATCATTATTTTTCTCATATGGCATTGGTTTTTATACTTCCCTGTTTTACACTGTGTAAGGGCAAAATCTGCAGGACTTTCACTAAATACAGAGACAGCCATGAAAAAGGGTATTTCACCCCTGCCCACTGTGTCTTTTGCATTCTTTGGGGTATAAAACCCTATGAGAATTTAGTTCACTTATGATTCTTCATGTGAAATATTTTCACCAATCTGGTTTTCTACTAAACTAGCCTCTTATTTTAATAGAATAGCTTACTTAATATATAAACATGCTTGAGAAACCAAAGTCATTTTTTAAATTGAGGTTTCATCAAATTGAACAATGGTCATTCTTGTTGGAGAAAGTTTACTGAGGTCAGGTGAATTTTGAGGTAAGAAAATAGAAGGTTGAAAGGGCATCCTGTTTCAACCTGATCTGCCTAACCTATGTATGACATGCTAACCTGTAAACATGAACTCCTGGCCTTTGTCAGCAGGAAGATGCTGCTTTATTCATCTGGAATCTTAAATAGGATTAACTTATTCATGTGGCACCAATGACTTTTGGGTCAGTCCCAAGAGAATAAAACCTTCTCCTCAATGCTTGCTAAAGGATGATACTCAACTTACAGATAAGTGAGGTTTATAACCATCCTATGACCTATGGAGGGAAAGAAAAATAGAGTAATTAAAAAACATATACTGAAACCACCTTTTTTTCCCCTCAAATCATCAGTTCTCCCTAAAATTTTTTAACTTCAAAATTCTGTCAATAGAAGTAGTAATCTTTATGGCAGAAATGTTACGGATACCTAAACAGGCCAAGTGAGCTCAGCAAAATCTTAAAGAACACAAGTGGCTGCACCTGTGCCACTTCTCACCATTTTTTTAAATTCTAGACCATAGAAAAGTCATATCAGAAACGATTACCCAACGGCGGCTTTATATAAATCTTGTCTATGTAAGACTTTTTATTGGTACCCCAAATAAATATACAATTATATTGACTCACACTTAGTTATTTTTACCCCTCAACTTTTTTTTCTTACTATATTTGCTATAGTCTTCCAGTCAGATTTTTTAAAGATGGCCCAATCAATAGAAATCAAATTTATAAAACCCTTTTCAAATTTCACATTTTGCATTTTAGATTTATGGGCTTTATGATAACTTGACCAGTAATATCCATGTGAGTTGCATGATGAATTTGTTAGTATTAGACTTTAGCACTTCAATTAGAGTTATTTTGTGTGACTTGCCTCACTGATGGCATCTCAAAAATTTTGAGAGCTGAAAAAAAAGCACAAGCCAAGTAACAACAAAAAGGAACAATTAGTAAGAAGCAAATTGCCAATAATTTTTGTATATAACTTACCCTTTATAAAAATAACTTCTTATTTCAACAACTTCAGTCATTCTTCCCCAACTAAATCTTCTATTTATAAACATACAGCATCAGTTCATACAGATATCTTTATTCTACCTTAATGTAAACTTTTACATTTAAAATCCATATTTATTTTTATTTTGTTTCTTCAAGTCAACGTATCATTTTAGTTGGGATGAACTCTTTGGATTCAAGGATTGAGGATTCAGGATTTGGGTCCTTTTTTGCCTTCTCTAGCAATCCAACTCATCGTGAATCAAGCTGCCTCTTACTCTCCATTGCCATTACATGCTTTCCTTTCTTCCTTCTATTCTTGATCTTCACCGTATCTACCACAACCTTATTGAAAGAGAAACAATCAAAAATTAAAGAAAGGAATTGAATATAGACTGACACATCATGGAAGCTTTGTAAACTGGAATCAGAAAAATGGAAAGAATACTGAAAATAGTAGATGATTAGAAAGATATGGAGACTGCATCCAAAGGCTTGCATTAACTATTGCTGGATTTGTCTATTTCAGTGGCTCCCAACTAGGGACTATTTTTCCTCCCAGGGGACATTTAACAATGTGTGGAGACATTGTTGGTTGTCACAACTTGAGGGAGGGCTATTGGCATCTAGTGAATATAGGGGCCAGGGATGCTGCTAAACAGCTTACAATGCACAGGATAGACCCCACAACTAAGAATTTTTTGGCTCAAAATGTCAGCAGTGCCAAAGTTGAGAAACCCTGGCCTATTTTAAGGGATTCGAGAGCTTGCTTTATATAAGTGGGAAAATAATCCTGTTTCACTCTTAGATATCAATGCAAATTGTTCATCTGTTTGAAAAAGGTAATGTTCACCAATCATGTATCAGACGCACTGTCATCCATTGAGTCTGGTGTATTTGTAATTCACAGACTGGGAACGCAGGACACATCTATATAGCCAAAATCACCAGACCATGCACATAGCACATTGTTTCCAACATCTTAATGTCCACTTATGATTGCCACAGTGTCCAGTCAATTGAAGTTGAAGTAGTTGGCTATTAAAATGGTTGCAGTTGATATGTTCACTTTCTATTGGAGCTGCTATTTTTACTGTCAAAAACCTTAACAGCCTCTTTCAGAAACAATATGATTCATCTCCTTTATCTTCACTGGAAAGGTAAATATCTGTCAAGAACTTCTTCTTTCCTCATAGCAATAATGTAAATATCCCAGAGCGGTCTTATAAGAAGAGGAATTTAAGAATGTGAAAAAGCTAGTTCATTTCTTGAAAAAAGAAATGATTGCCTTTTTACCAGTTCATCATTAATTTTATGTCAGCTCCCAAGTGGTAGGACAAAGTCATCAGTATAATAAGCCACATAGGATAAGCTTTCTGGTTTGAATATCAAAGCTGGAGGTCCCACATACTCCTGCTCTTTGTCCATTCACCACTTTTTTGACCCTAAACATCTGACATTGGGAGAGACGGGAGTTCAAAATGATGGCAACATATACCTAGAAATGCAATCTACTTTTATTTTCTCCTACTTAGTTCACTGGTAGTTGCCTTTTCCCCAGTTTGATAGTATCCCTTTCAACAATCACAGCACTGGCGTTGCAAATAGATTAGGGAAGCACCCAAAGCTGGATGAATTGTGCAAAATGTATGTTCAGCATGTATATATAATACCATGCCTCTTAAATATGCTTCTCTTAAAAGGGTGCACGCTACAGCATGAACTGTGTGCATATTTAATGTATCTTCCTGGAATATGCTGTATGCTTAATATACATATTCTATAAATAGAGTAATAAAATGTATAATAGAAATACATATTTCTGTATGCAAATAAATATATTATACACAAAGTCTGAGTATGTAATATGATATATGTTGCTTCAGAGTAACAAAAGTAGATTTTATACACCCAATTTTGAAAGAAAGTAGTATTTGCTTTTGAAGGAAGACATTAAAGAGCATCCAAAACCCTACCCATATTACTATTACACTGTGTCATAATCTTGGGAAACATAGCACTTATTTTAAATATCTCTTGGAGGAATATATTAATAAATCTTTGGTGTCGCCCCACGTGACAACAATGCTTTTTGCCTCTGTGTTCCTGACAGTCCTCTAGAATCGTCCTGGCTGTTTCTGTTCCAACAGCTGTGTTGATCTCACGTCTGATTGCCTGATGAGATTGCAACCAATTCATTGACATACAGCTTCGCTCTCCTCCAAATTAACTGATTTTTGTGAAATAAAAAATAATCATACTGGGAGGAAGGGATGACCTTCAGAATGTTTTACACTTTTAAAAACAAGGAAAAATTGTACAACCACTGTATGTTACGAACCACTCTTTTCAGTTTGGGGCCAGTACAGCATCCCATACATTAAAGGCCAAAAATTTTTATTGTAGTATGATATTGAAAGTTTCTCCAAGAAATTACAAAATATATAGTTTGTTTCTAAGTGTCCTACATTTTCTCCATAGCAATTATCATCCTTTCCTTGTTGTCCACTCAACTACCCACATTCCTCAGAACATTTTCTTTGGTCCATTAGCACAAGTCCTTACTTAGCAAACATTGTCATGATGTTAGCTGATAGTGGGCATGCAATGCCAAGAGATGCTTGCATTTTAATAGAAAAAGCATAAACACTGAACATTTGAAAGATTCCTATTGGAATCTTTAGATTAATCTAAAGATAATCTTTAGATAATCTTTAGATACCAATGCATGAAATGGGAGAGACTCTTTTCAGTGAACTCTAGTTTTCTTTGAATTCTATGACGTTCTTGGAAGGCCACCCACTTCCGAAATTTTCCCTTTTATGCCATAGTCCACCCTTGTGAATTACTGTTCCTTATGTAAACCAAAATCATTTCTAGAAAAAAAAATTGGATTTTCTGTCAATTCTCATTAGTTTATTATTGTTCCAGTGAAACGTTCTCAATTCATTTTTTAGAATTTGAATTGAATACTGTATTGATGTATTGTCAAATGCTATTCCTGACTAGGTGGTTGGAAATACTGAGAGGAGAAAAACATCTTGCCATCATAATGGAAGAAGTTTCCACTTTATAATATATGTCAGTCTTTTTCATCCAAAAATGGAGGAAGCACAATGTGGTAAGTTGTGGAATATAGATAGATATTTATTAAGTAGTGACATTCTAGAATATCTATTCTTTGGCTTCTTAACACACACACACACACACACACACACACACACACACACACACACACACACACACACACACACACACACACACACACACACACACACACACACACACACACACACACACACACACACACACACACACACACACACACACACACAGTGAGTCATGGGAAACTGTGAAGGAAAAAAGGCACCCATCTTCTGTACTTGCATTTACCCAGCAGCTCATCTGAATCCTTAAACTATACATTTACTGAAAATGTGGATATGTTTGGAAGTAATATTGAAGGATTTTTTTAAATGAGTATTGTTTTCAAGTTATTATTATAAGATAAGGGATGGTGTTAGTGAATATCTCATCCCCCCCCCTTTTTTTTCCTCTTGGCCACACCCTGCAGCATGCAGGATCTTAGTTCCCTGACCAGGTATCAAACCCATGCCCCCTGCATTGGAAGCTTGGACCACCAGGGAAGTCTGGTGTCAGTGAATAAATTGTGTCTATGTCCAGAAAGAATTACAATGGATTGCAGAGGTGAATAATTTAAATCTGCATAATTGTTGGACTATTTGTATATAAAAATGTTATAATTCACTTTATCCTTAATTATCTTCAACAAAGTAAGTCTTACTCTCCTTACTGCCCTTGTATGTAAGGTGGGTACTTAACATTTGTGACAGTATGAGTATCTTTACTAGGGCCATATTATATTATGCCTTACGTCAGGAGTTCTCAAAAACTTTAGCCCACAATAGAATCACCTGCAAGTTGTTGGGCCCTATTAGCAGATCTGAGGTGTGATCTGAGAATCTGTTTCAAATAAATACCCAAGTGATCCTGATGTGGACCACAATTTTAGAACAACTGATTTTTTTTAACATCTTTATTGGAGTATAATTGTTTTACAATGGTGTGTTAGTTTCTGCTTTATAACAAAGTGAATCAGCTATGCATATACATATATCCCCATATCGCCTCCCTCTTGTGTGTCCCTCCCACCCTCCCTATCCCACCCCTCTAGGTGGTCACAAACCACCGAGCTGATCTCCCTGTGCCATGCGGCTGCTTCCCACTAGCTATCCATTTTACATTTGGTAGTGTATATATAAATCCATGCCACTCTCTCACTTCATCCCAGCTTACCCTTCCCCCTCCCTGTATCCTCAAGTCCATTCTCTACGTCTGCGTCTTTATTCCTGTCCTGCCTGTAGGTTCTTCAGAACCTTTTTTTTTTTAGAGTCCATATATATGTGTTAGGATATGGTATTTGTTTTTCTCTTTCTTACTTCACTTTGTATTACAGACTGTAGGTCTATCCACCTCACTACAAATAACTCAGTTTCGTTTCTTTTTATGGCTGAGTATTATTCTATTGTATATATGTGCCACATCTTTATCCATTCATCTGTCGATGGACACTTAGTTTGCTTCCATGTTCTGGCTATTGTAAATAGTGCTGCAATGAACATTGTGGTACATGACTTTTTTTGAATTATGGTTTTCTCAGTGTATATGCCCAGTAGTGGGATAGCTGGGTCATATGGTAGTTCTATTTTTCGTTTTTTAAAGAGCCTCCATACTGTTCTCCATAGAACAACTGATTTTTATAGTCTAATGAAAACTTTTACCAAAGCATTATGATAATTAATAAGGCATCTATTATTTATGGTAAAAAATTTACATTTAAAACGCTATCCACAGGAAAGTTTTTCTTAGACATAAAGTCTATTGCTTACTTATAAATAGGGTCTTCATATTTTTTCTCTTGGGAAACTTTGAGTGCCATGATTTTAAGATCAGAGTTTAAAAACAACCATACTGATACATTTACATAAAGATAAATTAGCATATTAAAATTTAAAGATAAACACAGCAGATGCTTGAATTCTATGATATCTCCAATAAAAGCTACTTTAGACATACGCTTTACATGATGTCCATCATATGTTTTTGCACAGATCATGTATGCAAACACATTCTCCTCATATGGGTGTTCAGAGTAAATCATTCCATTATTTCATCATTTAGAATTAGTGGTAATTAATTGGCAATTTAGAAGTAATTCTTCAACCTCCTCTTAATACACATATGCAGTCACACATACTCAGGCATATAAACACACATGCACACTGATACACAGATGCACATACAAATACACATATGCATACAAACACACAAGATTCACCATGTATATCTTGACACTGCCCAGAGGCATAACCTTTCTACTACTTCCAAAAACATATGGAACTCTACTAGAGAAGGTATTGAACCCTCAGGTCAGCCAAATGATATTGCAGAAAAAATTCATCTGTCTCCTCTGTGCTATGGCCAGTAAACTGCAGAATTTTCTCATAGCCTTTAGGATCATATAAGTCTTAGCTTTGTGTCTGCCACCAATACATCCCAGTCATCTGAAAGCCATGTCTTCGGTGCATGCCAGTGGTTACATGGGATTGTGGTGAGAAAAGATGCCTGAAATATATTATAACACCCAGAAGACATCTACAAATGCATATCATCATGATGGGTGCCACCAAACAGTCTACACTGTACAATATGATGCTTTTAATACCAATGTGACTATCTAGAGAGCTGAGTATAAGAAAAAAGTGATAATTTCTCAGCATAGTCCTTCCAAAAATCCCTCTCAGGCATTCTTTTTAGGTTTATATCTCTTTATACCTCTGAATGGTATAAAAACTTAGGAGTGACATTTACTTCAAATATGCAACAGATGGTCAAATAGTCAAAATGTCTGGTATCCTGAAAAACAAATAAGACTGGAATGCAAGTCTCATCTTACAGAAAAAGTAAAATTATCAACCAGATTATTTTTACTTTTCTTGGGATTCTCACTGTTCTGTTTATGAATAAAGGAGTACAGGAGGTCATTTAAAGACCAGATATTAAATGGCTGAATAAAAGCATTTTACTTTTTCTCAACCCTACACAGAAGCAATAATCTAAAAAGTTTTTTACTTAAGCAGAAAAAAATAACCATAAGGAATAAAATTAAGAATGAACCAGGAGCAATAAAAATAAATCCCAATGAGGGAAAAAAAAGTCTTACCGCTAAGCTCTCTCAAAGGAATAACAATACCTATTTAATAGAAATTCTTTTCTTTTTCCAAATTCTTTGTATTTTTTTTGTATGTGTATTTCCTTCATCTCTTTTTAATATTTTTGGTAAAGTCTCTACTAACATTTCTTTAAAAGTAATTTTTATAAATGTTTTGAGAGGCAAACACAAAAATTACTGTTTCCCTGGAGCTCGTTTTTGATTTTTGCTGTGGTTGACATTGCTACTCCAGAAAGCAAAAAAAGAATTTTTGAAAAACTGCTGATAATGACATATATGCTTTAAATATCAAAACGAAACAACATAGCAAAAATACGGACGAAGGGCAAAAGCTTAGCTGTAAATGAAATAAATGCTGTGTAGAGGATGGTTTCCATTTGTAATGATTTCTGAACAACATAGCATCGATTTTCTCTGTGGTCTTTTGGGCCCTCCCTGTTCACGAGGTGGTGGACACCAGCCCTCAGTCACCCTGTGAAGAGATCTGGACATACTGATGTGCTGTTTTAAACCAGCTGTTTTAAGCGAGGCCCTGTGGGGACATGAGCAGGCACCACCATCAGCTGAGAATTTGTCATGATTAAGTATTGGACCCAAATCTGGAAGACAAAGCCTGACAAGCCTTTTGTTGAAGACGGTGTGTGAGAAGCTCTGCATGATCACAAACTTGGGAGGACAAAGGAAGAACAAAATTATTGGACATTTCAGACATGATGAAAAAGGGAGCTGAAGTTTATGCTCAGTGTGCACATGTCTATGAGGAATCCAGTTTTAACCAATAGTCTTCCATGGCCACGTACAGGTTAGTTTATGTAACAGGCAAACTAGGATTATAAGGTTACATTAGCTTTAATGATTCCTGAAAACCTGTCATGACAAAGGAACCTGGTATCTTTCTTGTCTCCACTGTTTTGCTTTTTTATTTAAGAGTGAGAAATACAACGTTCATTAGGAAGAAACACACACGTGGTGTAAAGTCTTAGTCTTTTAAAAAATCTTATATTAAACTACAGTTACTTAAATGTATGTGAATTCCAAATCCCATAGTGAGGTTGTTTAATAAAGGCAATGAAAACACTAAAATAGCTGAAGACTGTATATTCTTAAAGAAAACATATGTTTTAGTCTATAAATTAAGTGTAATTCTGATAGGGTTTTAGTCATATATATATATATAGTATATACTATATATATATATATTGCATTGCTATAAATTACATATATTTATATAGGTCTGTATAATCACGTATATATTATGCATTTTATTTATAAAAGGAAAAGAGATGGTAGTAGGAATTTAATGGAAAGTGGTTCACAAATACAAGGACTGAGGCATGAAGCAATGGAAAATATTCAACGTACTGAAGGAGTGTTGGCTTAAGTGTCGATGAGGCATGTGTACAAAGACATTTCAATTTCCAAATTCAGTGCTGAGGAAACAGTGGTGCCAAATCCCAGAAATACTTAGAAAATGATAACAATTACATGCTATGTCCTTGGATGTGTTTTGGCCAAGCTGTATTCTTAAATGGAGCATTATACGAGTCAGAAAACTCAACAATAAAATATTTTTCTCATATGATTAATCATGTTTAGAATACACTTGTGAACATTTTGGAAGTCAGCTTCTAGGTACTCCTTGGTATTCTTTAAGAAAGTATACCAACCTAGGACAAGTTCCTCACTTGATAAAGTGCTAATTTCAATACAAATTAGTGTGAGGTCTATCTAGCTCTACCCTCAAATATTTTCATTTCACTTTCTCTACCACATGAAAACTGCTCCAGAGCACTTTTTCTATCCACTGCTTTCCATTTCTCAAATATCTAAAATATTGCATAGAGGGGCTCCAGGTGTGCTCAGGTTTCTAGAAATACTTGGTGGGCCAAGTATGTAGGGAAGCTTTCCTCTTTTTTGCGCTTTCCCCAAATGATTGACTTTGAGACATTGACCTGGAATTCCTTTCCTCTTTCCAAATAAGGAGAAGCAAGTCAAATCCCACTCAAACTACTGCAGAATGTTGTCAGGTATATATAAGAAGTACCGCAGTGAATGGGCTTAGAGATGACTATGTCCTTGCCAAAGAGGTGTTGCTGACTCTAGCCCCAGGAAAGGATCCATTCAGACATTTTCCTACTCAAGTTTTTGATAAACTTAGATTCTTCATTTCTCAGGGTTGGTCAGAATGTCTTTTGCCACATTTTCTCACCTCCATCTAGAAAAAGGAATTCTCTATATCCTCCCTGATGGTCATTAAGTATTATCTTCAGCTTTCCCAGCAATGGTCAGTTCAAGTTCCTCAACTACATACTTGGCTCTCTCTTATCTCATTATTCTCTCCAAACACAATCTCATCTGTAACTCCAGCTTTTATTATCCCCTTAAATGTGATAAGACATAAATATTATCTCCATCCCGTTCGTCTCCAGTGAACACCAAACTTGCATATCATATTGTCTATCTACTTCAGAACCCCTCTTGGATATCTCAGACTTACCTCAAACTCACCAGATCCAAACTTTCATTCACGAGTTCACCCACAGAAGTAGCCCTATTGTGCTGTTTCTTAACCCATCATCTACTTAGTGCACAAAAATGGAAACCAAGCCATCATTCTTGATTTTCACCCAAGCATGCTTCAAATCCTCCCAATTTTACCTCATAAATATCAAATCTATCAAATTATCCATAAGTTTCTCCCATTTCCATTAATGCTACTACATAGTGCAAGTGGCCTAACTGACCCTGCCACGTCAACTCTGACACAATCCCATGCGCCTTGTACCCTGCAGCCAGAGTGATCTGTTCAGAAGGCAAATCTGAACTCCCCTGCTTAAAACCTGTTAGTGAGTTCTTCTTTGGACAATGTCCAGATTCCTTTCTCCAAGCCCTTCATGGGCTGGCCCCTTCCTCCTCTCCATCCTGACCTTTCACCACATTCCCCGCGATTTCATTGCTCTTGCCACATTGCACATGTCACAATTACCCTCATCATGCCCTCTCCTGCCAAAGGACCTTTGCACATGCACTTGGTATGACTTTCTGAAAAGCTCTCCTCACCCTTCACTACCTAGTTAACTCGTAATAATCCTTTAAATCTCAAATCAGGTATGACATTTTCAGAAATGTCTCCCCTGATTTTCTAACTCCATCAAATCCTTCCACATTTTTCACAATTGCAATATTATTTATGTTTGTAGAATATGTGAATAAATTTTTGTCTCTACCTGTAGACTTTATAATACAAATACCATGTTTGCATTTGTCTACTTGAGACAGTGCCTGATACATGGTCACTGTTCTCTCTCTCTCTCCACTCACTAGTTATTTGACCTTGAGAAAGGCATTTAATTTCTTCACATATAAAGATTATCCATATTTATATGTATGCAGTAATGCAATAAATTACATATATTTATATAAGCAATATTTTGAGGATTAGAGGTAACTATGTAGAGTTTGAAAAGTTCCTAGCAGAGTGCCCAAAAAAGAGGAACATTCAATAAAAGCTATATATTTATACACTTATTAAACTGGAAATCTGTAATAGAGACTAAAGATTTGAGGACTTTTCGGACTGTACTTTGCAGAGCACTAAGTATCTCATCAACCCACAGGTGCTTTTCTAAAACAAGTGACACCTCTGGACCCTCAGGGTCACTTCTTCAGAACAGAGAATTAACTTTGAAACATCCAGAATGCAATTATCATTTCCTTCTGGATATGGTCAAGTTCTTTAATTTAGTTTTTTGCTTGAATAATCATACATATCACAGTAATACAATTATTGGTATCTTACACAGATATAACTCATTTTATATGCCACGTATTTTATTACTTAGATCTGGCCATAATTAAATGAGAGGTTATTATACCCATTTTATAGGTAGGGAATTGGAGGCTCTGTGAGACCATGTAATTGCCCAAGGTCACAGCTGGTATGTGGTACAGCCAGGACTCAAATCCTACAAATGGTTTATCACAAGCTGGAAGCACATAGAAGCCACTTGACCTGGTTTCCTGGGTCAAGAACTGGTTTACATCAGTTGGCATGATGTAATTAATTATGCCTCTTGTACCTCCACCCTCAAAAGTGCTGGTTTGGATAATATGTTATATGGTCATCCTTTATTTTGGTGAAGTGGAGGAACACGAGGGCAGCTGCTGGAGAATGGTTTCTGGTCCTGATGATACCATTTCCCAGCTGTACTACCTCAGGAAATCTCATTGGTTTAGTCAAAATATTACATTATTCTAAGCACTTTAAAGATTAAACAAATCACCATCAGAAATATTTTACAGAAGATTAGAATTGACACTAGGGGTTGAAAGTTGATATCCGTGGTCTATGATGCTTTAAGCAACTGCCGAGAGCTCATGTGATTTGAGGATTTGAGATTGATCTGTGTGTGTCTGGGATTAGAGTGGGCACACCACTAGGTAGGTGTTCCAGAGAATTCATGCTATGTGGAGTCTTATTTTGTATATTAAGTTGAAAGATACATTTAGGAAATTAAATAGAATGCCCCTCAGAGTAAATTCATTCATCTATCTTTTCTACCTAAAAATACGATACAGGCAAAAATCTAAATCTCAAAAATTATCAAGAAAAGCATGAGTGTTTGAGCTAAACGAACAAAAGAGGATGAGGAATGAATATAAACTTGTTTTACACTATAAACAAGGAAAAGAAAAGCAATGCACCATCTCTTATTTTAACCAAGATGTGATTTCCATATCTTAGTTGTACTTAGCAGTAAAAGATAAGCACTTTATGACCAAACTGCATATTGTGGCAGAGTAAATCTGTTTTCAGGAATCTTGTATTTCATTATCAAAAATGTAGATAAATTCTACAGGACAGAAAAAAGAAAAAATATAATATTCCTACATTGGTATCCCCTTATTCCTTTCTAGGGAAGATATATGTGTGTATATATATATATATATAACACACACACACATATATATATATTTCTGTATTGACACCCCACTAGTGTTGTGGTGTTGTATGACAGTAGTGCAGCTCTTAGGAGTTTGAAGCTTTTGATAAGGCAGAACAGCTTTTTTTCACCTTAAACCTCAAGTTTTTTACAGTTATTGGCATTTTTAGAACTTTTGATAAGATTGTCAGATACTCTGACATTAGTCTTCAAACAGAAGAGTTCCTGCTAATCTCAAACAAAACAGTGAAACCATCATTAGTGAAACAAACACCCCTTCATAACATGTCTAGTGACTTTTTCAGTGAACTGTATTTTACCCCAAACTACTCCTTATACCTGACTCTTAGCAGTACTCATTATTATCCCCCTTTTCTTTTTTTTTTTTTTTTTTTTTTTTTTTTTTTTTTTTTGCAGTACGCGGGCCTCTCACTGTTGTGGCCTCTCCCTTTGCGGAGCACAGGCTCCGGACGCGCAGGCCCAGCGGCCATGGCTCACGGGCCCCGCCGCTCCACGGCATGTGGGATCTTCCCGGACCGGGGCACGAACCCGTGTCCCCTGCATCGGCAGGCGGACTCTCAACCACTGCGCCACCAGGGAAGCCCTATCCCCCTTTTCAAATGAAGAATATGTGACTTATGAAGTTAAATGATTTGGCCTACACCAATGTGATCACCTGTAAGTAAGGAAACAGACTGCTCTTTCACATTTAAAAGAGCACACTCAGGCAGTAGGAAATTAATAGACAATAGGTAGATTTCATATGTGCTTGCAGTAGAGGATATTGTATTCCCCTTCCCTAATAAGTTCAAGTTTGTAAGGAAAGTCTTTTAAGAGGTACTGTCAGGTATGAATCAAGAATTTCAGAATTTTTTTTTTACTTTATTTATTTATTTTAGCTATAGATTTGTTTTTAACATTTTTTATTGGAGTATAATTGCTTTACAATGGTACGTTAGTTTCTGCTGTATAACAAAGTGATTCAGCTATATGTATACATATATCCCCATATCCCTTCCCTCTTGCGTCTCCCCCCCCACCCTCCCTATCCCACCCTTCTAGGTGATCACAAAGCACTGAGCTGATCTCCCCGTGCAATGCAGCTGCTTCCCACTATCTATCTATTTTACATTTGATAGTGTATATAAGTCAATGCTACTCTCTCAGTTCGTCCCAGCTTACCCTTCCTCCTCCCCATGTCCTCAAGTCCAAAGAATTTCAGAATATTGTCACAAGATAAGCAAATGCTTCTTGAGGTCTTGTCAGTGCAGACCAGTCCCCAAATGGTGTTGGTAGGGCCAGCTATAGATTCCAATGATTAAATTTTAAAATTTATTTCAAAATAATATATGCATTCAAGTGACTACTATATTTGCTTTTCAAGGTAGTTCAGGAACCACCAAGATCTGTTGTGTATTTTCCTAGCTAGAATCCAACTTGCTAAAATTAAAATCTTCCCTTTTAAAAAATTTTTTTTAATTTTTTGGTGAGGAGAAGAGGATGAAAAAAATCATAGCCATCTTTAGAAATATTCGGGATAAATTCTTATGAAGCTCCTTGAGGTTTTCAAGTTAAATTATTGAATATGAAAACTGAGACTTTAGTTTTTTATTTCCCTTATTCATTCCTAAGAGTTCTAATCATATTTCTTACACCAATTGCCTCAAGAGTTGGAAATAATTTTTCAATTCAAAGTAGTTATACCTGCAAAGAAAAGTCAGACTGAAGAGATAGATTGGAGCTAAGAACCGTGGCAGACTATCCAGGGCCTTGCACTACTCTTTGTTGGATTTCCTAAATGCTGTCATCACCTTTGTACATAGTACCCTTATTAACCTTTCCTCAAAGCACCTATTTTTAATGGACCATCTGTTACCTACTGCATCCCTAAGTGATAAACAAAGGATATTCATTAAAGCAGAAGCAGAGTGAATGTCTTTAATTTCCATGGAATCCTTTAAAAAGTAATTTAAGACTCCAGTTCAAAAGGATGGATTCAAAAGGCAGAATATCAGGACAGGGACTAGGAATAAGAGAACCATTTGACATCCAATTTTTTAGAACTATGGTCTAATTTAATGGGCTGGCCAAACAAGTCAGGAGTCAAATATTATTTATTCTTCCATCTGTTCATAAAATCAATTATTCAGCAAATATTTATTGAGTGGAAATTCTATGCCTGGCTCTGCACTAAGTGCAGTACTACACAAGGAATAGACAAATAGGTCTCTCCATGGAAATAGTGTGGCTGAAGATGAGTGAGTAGGTGGAATTCTCGGAAATGGTCTATGGAGGCACTAGTCTATGGAGACATTGTTCAGGCCATATTGAAGATTTTCATCTTTATCCCAAGCTGTTAATGGGTTATGAAGAGGGATGGCATATGGTCAAATTTGATATTTTAAAATCTCACTCTTGTAGTGGTATAGACAATGGGTGGTGGTGTGCACAGAAAGATCAGTGAGGGAATTTCTGCCTTAAACAGGGCAGTGTTTGAAAGTACTATTTGCTGACATCATTAATGTTCTTTCTTGTGACTGATTTTCACAGAAACATCTAAAATTTAATCATGAGCCATGGTGACTTCAACCATCTCTGGCTTGTGCCAGAAATGTTTTACCTAAAAGAAATGAAATGTTTCCTGTGAACCATCTTTAAGGAAATATATAGACAAAGAAAATTTCAAACAAAAGTTTTAGTGATTACTTATGAGACTACTTGTAAATATTCATTCACCATTATAGTGTGAAATCACATAAGATTAATGGATCTCCCCTAAAACAGAAGATAAAGAATATATTAGCTCTATATAAACAATAACAATAAATAGATGAAAGAACAAATGAACCATCATTCAAATCTTCTTCTACTGGTGATATAAAAATTATATTATCTGCTGTTTTGATTGGAATTTGAAGAGTTCAATGAAAACCATTAGAAGAAACCACTGGGAAATTCATATATTGAGAATTTGGAGTCATTGTATTATATAGGCAACAGGACTGGTTCTTACACTAGGCAGGGGTACGGTTACTCTTTTTAACTGGAGGCAGAGATGATAATATTTTAGGGCATTTGGAAGTATTTCCCTAAGTTTGGGGAAGTCTGTTACATTATTTAGATGCTAAATATCCCATGAGACAATCTTAAGTATTCTGACCTCCTTGTCAGGGCTAAAAAAAAAAAAAGCGTCAATTTTAGCATGTTACTCTCTGAATCAAAAAATAATAATATGTTTGATTTATTTTTTTATCTTACTCCATTTGGTTGTAAATGCTTAAAGGTTAGAAGATAAAAACACATTATAATGCCCATTTATCTCAAGAAAAGATGAAGTTCTTTATAGACACTGTCAATTATAGAATACCCTGTGAAATTAGTGGCTATTATTAGCTGCCCCCTTTTTCATCCTACGTATCTGAGAAAGATGCTTTAGAAACTTAGGGCTTTGATACCCAAAGCAGAAATCCCAAAGAAAAAGATTTTCATATTTGTCTTGAAAAATTAAAACAAAAAAAAAATCTATGCTACAAAAATCTCCCTTCAACAAAGCTTTAAAACAAACTAGGAATTGTTTATATATATATATATATATATAAAAACAATATATGTATATATAACAGAAAAAAATTAATGCCCTTATTATATAAATAGCTTTGGAAATCAATAGTAAAAAGATGAGCCTCACAGAAGATTGGCAAAGTAATGAAAAGGCAACCCCTAAAAAATAGAAATATAAATTAAAGACTTTTAAATGTATAAATGTTTTTATCTTCATCTTTAATAAAAATACAAATTAAAACAATAAAGAGATGCCATTTTATAGAGAATATTATCAATTTTTTAAAAAAAGACATCTAATCTCAAGAAAAGCATTAGTTATTTCCCGACTACTGGTAAACTTGTTAGTAAATTTTTGTTTTCATGAGAAATTTGACAATTTGCAATAAAACCCCCAAAAGAGCATTTACCTCCCCCAAAATAGAAAAATTAATGAAACAAAGAGCTGGTTGTTTGATTAACAGAATTGATAAATATTTAGCAAAATGGACAATGGGAAAATAGAGAAAAGATACAAATTACTAATAAGGAGTTAAGCAGTATGTATCACTACAGATCTGCAGACATCCAAAGGATAATTAGGGAATGCTGCAAAAAACTCTACACATATAAATTTAGTAACCTAGATTAAGTAGACCATCTCCTTGAAAAACCCAACTACAACTCACCCAATATGAAAATAGATCATTTAAGTAACCCTATAACTATTAAGGTAATTAAATTCATACGTTTAAATTATTAAAAGGAGGAAAGAAAGAAGCAAAGAAATCTCCAGGTTACAGATGGTTTCACTCAAAAATTCTACCAAACATTTAAAAAAGAATTAACACCAGTTATATACAATCTCTACCTGAAAAAAAGAAGAGATGGGAAAACTTCCCAACTCATTCTGTGAAGTTAGTACTACAAAAACTAGACAAAGCACACAAAAAAGACTTCAGACCAACACCAACCATGAATATAGATGTATCATGATAAATTGTGCTTTATTCTAAGAATGCAAGATGCTTATTCAACATTTGAAAAATCATTCAATGTAATCCACCATACTGACAAGCTGAAGAGTAAAAATCATATAATTATGTGATGCAGAAAAGCACTTGACAAAATTCAACATCTATTCATGATTTTAAAATACTCTCAGAAAAATAGAGGGGAATTTCTCAACTTGATAAGTGGCATCTTCAAAAACCTATTTGTTAGCATTATACTCAATGACAAAAGACTGAATACTTTCCCCATAAGATCAAGAACAATACAAGAATATCCCATCTTACCCACTCATATTACATAATGCTGGAAGTACTCTCCAGTGCAATAAGGTAAGAAAAGGAAGGAAAAAGCATACAGATCCTAAAAGAAGAAAAAAAAAGTCCCTATTTGCAGGTGACATGATTGGCTCTGTAGAAAATCCAAGGGAATGTACCAAAAAAACCTCTTAGAATGAGTCCAGCAGGGTCACACGATACAAGATAAACATACAAAAATCAACTATATTTCTGCATAATAACAATGAACATGAAGACCACTAAATTTAAAAAATATACAATACCTTTTACAACTACTCAAAAAAATCATATACTTAGGTGTAAATCTAAGAAAACATGTACAAAATATAAGATGAAAACTAAACAATGCTGATGAAAGAAATTTTTTAAAAAGATCTAAATTAATATAGATGCATACTATGTTCATGGATTAGAAAACTAAGCAAACTAAGTAAAGATGTCAATTCTCCCAAGTTATATATAGATTTAACATAATTCCTGTCAACATCTCAGCAAGATTTTATTTTAGATATAGAGGAGATTATTCTAAAAATATGAGGAATGGCAAAGGAACTAGAATAACTAAAATAGTTTTTCAAAAGGAAAATAAACTGAAAGGAATCAGTCTACTTGATTACAGGACTTACATAGCCATAGTTATCAAGCTGTGTGGCATTGGCAGAGGGATAGACACATAGATCAATGGAACAAAATAGAGAACCCAGAAATATGCCTATACAAATAAACACAACTGATTCTGACAAAAGTGCAAAAGCAATTCAAAGAAGAAAAATAGCCTTTCTACCAAATCGTGCTGGAGCAACTGGACATCTACAAACAAAACAAACAAACAAAGCCTCACACTAAATCTTATACCTTATACAAAATTTAATGAAATTGCATCACAAACTTAAACGTAAAACATAAAATTTCAAAACTTAAAAAAACACACAGAAGAAATATCCTTCATTCTAGAGCTTGGCAAAATGTTCTTAGATTTGACACCAAAAGCATGAGCCATAAAAGGAAAATTTGATAAATTGGACTTCATCAGGATTAAAAACTTTTACTCTGTGAAGGACTCTGTGAAAATGAAAAGGAAAGATACAGTCTAGGAGAAAATATTTGCAAGCCACATACCTAACAAAGGAATAGTACATAGAATATATGAAGTTTTCAAAACTCAACATTAAAAATTGAACAATCCAATTAGAAAATGAGCATAGTACATGAACAGGCATTTCACTGAAGAGGATATTCAGATGGCAAATAAGCCCATGAAAAGTGTTAGCATCATTAGCTATTAGGTAAATGTAAATTAAAACCACAATTAAATATCACTATACACATATAAGAATGGCTATAATGAGATATACACATATATATGTGTATAGAGAGATTAAACTCATAAGTTTTCTTCTCTCAGAAAGAGGAAAATCAGTGTTAAGCATCTAAGCATCTCCTCCAGAGTTTGTCATATTGACCATCTGATCACCAAATATCCATTCCACTTTCCCTTCCTCCCTTAAAATTCATCAACTTCTTCCTCAAGGAGGACAGCCATCCTTTCAGTACAACCAGCTCAGCAACAAAAATCTCTGTGTGATAGGTAGTCCTTCTTTTGTCTGGCAACCTATGAACTAAGAAAAAAATCAAGTTACTTGCACCCACACTACTTTACTCCCCATGTCTGCCACACACATCACAAGTGCAATGGTGAAATAGGGACAGGAATAGCAGAAACATTGGGAGGCACACAGTACGACTGGTCCACAGCAAGGCTGCAGGCCCCTTGGGCAGCATAAAGCCTCCCTATTCTGGGAGAGAGGGAAATGCCTAGATTCTGTTCTAAGGGAAAAATTCCTCTGGACATTGTTTTACAAGGCTACTGATTCCATCTTCAGAGATGTGTATCCTTCTCTATTATTTGGTTGGCCTCGTAAAATGTAGATCAGCCTGTATCCTGCCAATATAGGGAGCTTATATTTTTGTGTGTGTTTGTTTTTGTATGTTGCTCTGAACAAAGAATTTTTGGTGAAAATTGTTAAAAATCTAAGTATCTAATAACAGGGAAGGCAAAATTTATTAAGTATGAAATGCTATGCAAGTATTTAAAGAAATGAACTAAATAAACATATGTGAGAAAAGGAAGTTGTAAAGTAATAGGCACACAGAATAAATCTTGTATTTACAAGCATAAGTTAACACAGACACACAGATAAAATGATATTTTACATGTATGTGTATATAAATGTATGGGAAACATTTTGGAAGATTACACAACAAACTAAAAAAGACCTCATTCCAATAACTGAAGAATCAGAATTGAGAGTGTTTGTCACAGGAAATTAACCTTCCTGGTAATGTTTTAATTTTTAAACAGAGTAAACATATTACTTGAGGGATTTAAAAAATTGAAACAAATAATAAAAATAATAACAATTGGAGTGAAAATAAACCAACATGTTAGTAATGGACATTAGTGATCAAAATGTGATTGCATTTTTTCTTTGCTCCATTTAGTATTTCTCTTGTGTTTCTTAGGAACATATCTTCATATTAAAAATTTTAAATCATATAAAACATTCTAATGAAAATCAATTATGATACATTCATAAAAGCAGATACTATCCTATTAAAACCTAGATGGGCTTCCTTGACATGGAAAGTTATTCACACTGTCTGGTTAACTAAGGACAGGTTGCAGAGTAGAACATTATCTTTAAAGTTATAAATTGTCATTGAAAATAATCAATAATCTATAATAAGAATAGAAGAGAGTTTTATTCTAGTCAAACTAAGGACTATAGCCCGGGAGACAGTCTCTCAAATAGCTCTGAGGAACTTTTCCAAATAAGCATGGTTTTCAGCACAGTTTTATATCTTGTCAGACCAAAGAACATCAAAAATGACAGGGTACATTTCTTCAAAGTTTCAATAAAAAGACAGATCAACACATACAGTGACTCAGTATGGCCTTGGCACCAGGAAAGGGAGCCTTATCATCAAAGGAGTACTAGTATTGACATCCCAGGAAGGGAAGCATTTATCTCTACCTTGAAAACGGAATTCTTTACCCCTGGACAATGTACCTTCTGTTTCTGGTTAAAGCAGACGGGCAATGTATGTGTGATAGGCCACAAACCAATCTGTTCTAGTTAGTATCAATCAAGTTTATTATATAAACTTAACTAGTATAAGCCAGAATGACTTCCCCAAACCTCAATATATGATATTTCTTCCATCAGGATTATCATTTGTTTTCAAGAAACAGAAACCCCCACAAGCTAGCTTATGGAGAATTTATTATAAGGACTCACATCTCACAGATATATGCAAGAATAAGAGGCACGTCTTATGGAGACAGAGGTGAGCACCATAAAGTTTACAAAGAAGCTATAAATGAAGGGTCAAAGCTGCCATTCCCTGTGAGGTACAGTTTCCCTCAAAAGCATTTACCACATGAACTACTCCACAGCAAAGGCAGCCTAGAATTTAAGTTTTGAATTGAGATATTGTACCTAGTTGCCTTCTTCCTTGATTTCTTTCTTTTCTGGCTAAAAGTGTGGGTGGTCAGTATGCCATACCAAGGACATTTAGGAGTCATCATCTGCATGCCAATGTCTAACTGCCCAGAGATACTCAGCTTCATTTTCAGGTGTTTCACTGCTTCATGGCTCTCGAGGCTGTTGTCCCATCAATTAATTTTATCACTTCAGCTAGGTAGAACCCACCATTTTCAGTGATGTTGCTGAGCTTAGCAACTGGAAAGATATATCATTCATGTCAGTATCTTCTCTACCACTTTTGTAAAGAATACAGCATATAATTTTATCCAAATAACCTCAAACTCTCAGTCTTCAGTGATAATTCAGAAGCAAAATCTCCTGAATAGAAAATTCCATAATTAAACATAAAAACTTCAATTATATTTGGATTTAATTATAAATAAGCCTCAACACCTTTTGAGCAGATTTGCTTCTCAAAGCCACTATGTCTTTAATCTAAGAAGTTTACTTCAAACAGAAAAGTAGCAAGTACTATTAAATGCTTCCTTCAAAATTTTACTATGAAATATGGAATTAATACAAAATATCTAATTCCTTCTTTCCTCCACACTCTAATGTATCTTCTGAAAGTGGTTCTGAGTCTGCATAATCTGTAAAGGAAAGCTCCTTTTCCTACAGATTTCAGTGTTCTCTGGATGAACATTCGGCTCAAGGGTTTCAAATAAATGCCCTCAGCTATAGTGGGATAACCCTGCATTTTAAGCATTTTATTTAGCATCTGATAGTAAACTCTTCAACGAAAATTAATTTTAAGTGGCTGTACTTTTTAAGGAACAAAACCAGGACAATGATGCTGTAATTTTAAATTAAGCTAAATGCCTGCTTCCCTTTACTTCTCCACAAAAGGCCAAAGACACTGTTCCTTATCTTTAAATTCTGGAAAAAAAACCAGTCATTAAAATTGTAGCTTCTTATAGCACAGAGCTTTTCATATTTCCTTTCTGAACATGCATGTAAGAAATGTTAATTTCAACCCAGATTAAAGATGATTTTTTTCAATGAAATCTCAAGAAAAATAACAATGACAACAACAAATAAAACATATCAATGTATTTTTAGACTCATAATATAAAACTATAAATAATTTGTTTTAAATTCCCACTAAAACAATCTCAATGATTTTTATCATTCACAAGATTTGGAAGAAATCCTCGGAGGGGTATTTGGAATTACTACTGCAGAAAAAATAATATAATTGGAGGGAAATATAAGTGCCCATTGGGGAGATGTCCCCCCCAAAATTTTAAATAAACAAGAAACAATTAGCTAAGGCAAGAAGCCCAAGAGATCAGGAGCCTGCTTTCATATTTGTTAACCCAGTATATAGCAAATATTCAATCTTTTAGAATTTATTCAACATCTCATAACATACAGGGCATTGTGACAAGCACTGGATAGAAAGAAAAATATAGCATACTCGAGGCTCTCACAAAGCTTTCATTCCTCTGGAAGAAGCTATGGAAATATTTGATGAACACAAGTTATCCATGAAGGAATGAATAAATAAATGAATGAGTAAATTGACAAATATTCCTCTATGAGAAAAACTTTATACAGAAAGAGATCATTTAAACAAGTATCCTTCAACAAAAAAATTAGACAATACCTATAAAATTACTGATAACCATTGTGTGAATTGAATGTTCCAGTTTGATTTGTTTATGAATGTAAACATCTGGTTATCAGACCTGCTATAACAATTTGTCTGTTCAGCACATTGCTGAACCCACAGACTTAGAATAGGGTCTTGCATGTAGCTGCTGCTCGAGAGATATTTGTTGGATAGCTATAAAATGCACGTAATACAGTAAATCAAAATACATTTTAAAAAACACCCCAGGATCATCAAGCTCTAGGATCAAGTCATCGAGTCAATGGTAGAAACCAAAGTACTTTTTGAGCTATAAGGATTTCTAATCCCTGTTAACTGAATAAATTTGGAATTTTAAAATATAAGGAAAACAAAGTTGCCTTCCTATTAAAAAATTCAATAAAGCTGACATATGAGTTCATGAATAAGGAATGTTACATATGAGATTTCTGTTCCACTCAACACGTCCCCCACCAGAAATCAAACCATTTCTATCTGTCTATCTATCTATCTATCTGTCATGTAACTATCTATCTGTCATCTATCTATCTGTCATCTATCATCTATCTATCTGTCATCTATCTGTCTATCTATCTGTCATCTATCTCTATCTCTATCTCCCTCCCTTGTCCTTGATATTCAGAGGCACCATGAAGTCGGCTGGAAATGGTAAAAACTCAAGTCCAAATTCTTTCTCACATTACCACTTTTCCATCACTCTATATTAGTATGCACAGTAGATAATATGCTATGAAAGTCACTTACCAATAACAGGGCAATCTTTGCATACTACTATGAGTGGGCAACAGCCATAAAGAACAGATTACTACTCGTATTGGATGAAGCTAATAAGGGAGCCTTGGGCTAAATAAGTGACAGATCCTCATTTTTATGCATCTCTTCTACGCTCCTTTGACGCACCTCTCTGCTTTCATTATATTGCACTCAAAGTAGAAAAATTAGCATCAATTTCTGAAAACAATTTGACATCTATTCCTGATATTCCTGCTAGTTCCCATATCTACTCTGCAATTGTTATATATGAATAATTATTCTATTAGTAGAACAATCATATTTGGCTTTTTTTGTCCTTGAAATTAACCAATGGCTTTTTTGGGGATTTAAGGTAAAATATATTCATCTTTCTGGAAAACCAATTCTTAAATGCCTCAATAAATTAGATATAGTGGGTCTCAAAACTAACTACATAATAAATTCCCCTATGAAGATCTTAAAATAATACCAATACCTTGGTGTCACCTCAGAACAATGGAATCTGAACCTCTGAGAATGTGACTCCAGCCTTTATATTCTTTTAAGCACACTAGGTACTTGATGAACAGTAAGAGTTGAGAACCATTAGCTGTGTTTATTGGTTCAACTCTGAAGAACCAAGTTTACATTTATGAACATTTTTAAGACCATAAACACCAAGCATGTCTTTGGAATACATGTATTCCAGCATGTAAGGAGAACAGGAATAAAAGTTTCTGGGTGGAGCAAATACTTTCCCACGTTATAGGGGAAGCACTTATTCTAATATAGGCACCAAAAATGTAATCTGTATAAGGATACTATCTTAAGTTTTGAGTGGATTTTTTTTTTTGCTTTTTATTTTGGAATAATTTTAGATTAACAGAAAGTTACAAAGATAGTACAGAGAATTCCCATATACCCTTCACCCAGCTTCCCCTAATGTTAACATCTTGCTTAACCATAACATAGTTTTCAAAACTCAGATCTTAGCATTGTCCCAATGCTATCACTTAAATTACAAGTCTTAATTTGGGCTTCTCCAACTTTTCCACTAGTTTCCCTCTTCTGTTCCAGAATAGAGTCCAGGATACCCATTTGCTTTTAGTCAGCATATCTCCTCTGTGAGAGTTTCTGTCTTTTCTTGATTTGTATGACTTTGACACTTTCGAAGAGTATTTGTGAAATATTTGCTAGAATATCCCCAATTTTGACCTGCTTAATGCTCTCGCATAATTAGACTAGGATTATGGATTTGGGGGAAAAAGCCACAGAGCTGAGGTGTCCTCTCATTGCATCAAATTAGAGGGTGTATGATAATATGACTGGTTACTGGCTATGTTATCTTGATTGCTTTGTTATGGTGGTGTCTGTCAAGCTTCTCCACTATAAAATTACTACTTTTTTCCTTTCTATACTCTATTTCTTGGAAGTGAGTCACTAAGTCCAGTCCATACTTAAGAGGAGGGAATTAAATATTATTTGGAGTTCTTCTGTAAGGATCATTTGTTCCTTCTCCACCATTTATTTATTTCTTCAAGTGTTTATTTTTATCAGTATGGACTCATGAGTATTTATTTTATACTTTGTGATATAATACAATACTATCATTACTTATTTTGTTGCTCAAATTGTTTCAACTAGGAACACTTTGGAAACACTTCGAAGTTGGCTCCTGTGTCAATTTGATAAACCCCATTTTTATTTGTTTGGTTTGGTTTCAGCATTTTTTTACTTTCTGGCATTAACAACAATCTCTATGCTCATCTTGTGTTTTCCATCCCCCAGTCCTAGAATCATCCATTTCTGCAAGGAGCTCTGTTTTCTTTTATTGGAATATGGTCTTTAGAAGCTAAGATCTGAATACTATATGTGCTCTTTATAATTGGAGTGTCACTGTGGTGAGTTTTTAAAAGCTGTTTTCTTTTTCACTCAGCATTCATGTCTAAATCCTGCCTTATGAATAACTATAAAAATTCTCTGAATCTACACATTCAGGTGGAAATACGATTCACTGTAATTTTGAGACAAAAATTCTGTTTCTTACACTGGTGCTAGGTACCTGGAAATTTTTATTATCTTGGCTTTCTACTTCTAGACATTTTTTTTGTTAGTTTCTGCTTTATAACAAAATGAATCAGTTATACATATACATATGTTCCCATATCCCCTCCCTCTTGTGTCTCCCTCCCACCCTCCCTATCACACCCCGCCAGGCGGTCACAAAGCACTGAGCTGATCTCCCTGTGCTATGCGGCTGCTTCCCACTAGCTATCTACCTTACGTTTGGTAGTGCATATATGTCCATGCCTCTCTTTCGCTTTGTCACAGCCTACCCTTCCCCCTCCCCATATCCTCAAGTCCATTCTCTAGTAGGTCTGTGTCTTTATTCCTGTCTTACCCCTAGGTTCTTGATGACATTTTTTTTCTTCTTAAATTCCATATATATGTGTTAGCATGCAGTATTTGTCTTTCTCTTTCTTTTTTTTTCTTTTTTTTTCTTAGTCTCTGCTTTACAACAAAGTGAATCAGTCATACATATACATCTGTTCCCACATCCCCTCCCTCCTGTGTCTCCCTCCCTCCCACCCTCCCCATCCCACCCCTCCAGGCAGCCACAAAGCACTGAGCCGATCCCCATGCGCCACACGGCCACCCCCCAACATCCATCCACCCCACGCCCGGCAGTGTATACACGTCCATGCCTCTCCCCCACCCTGTCACAGCCCGCCCCCCTCCCCATATCCCCAAGCCCACCCCCAGCAGGTCTGTGTCTCTATTCCTGTTTTACCCCTAAGTTCTTCATGACATTTTTTTTCTTAAATTCCATATATATGTGTTAGCATACGGTATTTGTCTTTCTCTTTCTGACTTACTTCACTCTGTATGACAGACTCTAGGTCTATCCACCTCATTACAAATAGCTCAATTTCGTTTCTTTTTATGGCTGAGTAATATTCCATTGTATATATGTGCCACATCTTCTTTATCCGTTCATCCGATGATGGACACTTAGGTTGTTTCCATCTCCGGGCTATTGTAAAAAGGGCTGCTATGAACATTTTGGTACATGACTCTTTTTGAATTATAGTTTTCTCAGGGTATATGCCCAGTAATGGGATTGCTGGGTCATATGGTAGTTCTATTTTTAGTTTTTTAAGGAACCTCCATACTGTTCTCCATACTGGCTGTACCAATTCACATTCCCACCAGCAGTACAAGAGTGTTCGCTTTTTTCCACACCCTCTCCAGCATTTATTGTTTGTAGATTTTTTGATGATGGCCATTCTGACTGGTGTGAGATGATATCTCATTGTAGTTTTTTTTTTTTTTTTTTTTTTTTTTTTGCGGTACGCGGGCCCCTCACTGCTGTGGCCTCTCCCGCTGCGGAGCACAGGCTCCGGACGCGCAGGCCCAGCGGCCACGGCTCACGGGCCCAGCCGCTCCGTGGCACGTGGGATCCTCCCAGACCGGGGCGCGAACCCGTGTCGCCTGCATCGGCAGGCGGACTCTCAACCACTGCGCCACCAGGGAAGCCCTCATTGTAGTTTTGATTTGCATTTCTCTAATGAGTAAAGATGTTGAGCATCCTTTCATGTGTTTGTTGGCTGTCTGTATATCTTCTGTGGAGAAATGTCTATTTAGGTCTTTTGCCCATTTTTGGATTGGGTTGTTTGTTTTTTTGTTATTGAGCTGCATGAGCTGCTTATAAATTTTGGAGATTAATCCTTTGTCAGTTGCTTCATTTGCAAATATTTTCTCCCATTCTGAGGGTTGTCTTTTGGTCTTGTTCATGGTTTCCTTTGCTGTGCAAAAGCTTTTAACTTTCATTAGGTCCCATGTGTTTATTTTTGTCTTTATTTCCATTTCTCTAGGAGGTGGGTCAAAAAGGATCTTGCTGTGATTTATGTCATAGAGGGTTCTGCCTATGTTTTCCTCTAAGAATTTGATAGTTTCTGCCCTTACATTTAGGTCTTTAATCCATTTTGAGCTTATTTTTGTGTATGGTGTTAGGGAGTGATCTAATCTCATATTTTTACATGTCCCTGTCCAGTTTTCCCAGCACCAGTTATTGAAGAGGCTGTCCTTTCTCCACTGTACATTCCTGCCTCCTTTATCAAAGATAAAGTGACCATATGTGTGTGGGTTTATCTCTGGGCTTTCTATCCTGTTCCATTGATCTATCTTTCTGTTTTTGTGCCAGTACCATACTGTCTTGATTACTGTAGCTTTGTAGTATAGTCTGAAGTCAGGGAGCCTGATCCGTCCAGCTCCATTTTTCTTTCTCAAGATTGCTTTGGCTATTTGGGGTCTTTTGTGTTTCCATACAAATTGTGAAATTTTTTGTTCTAGTTCTGTGGAAAATGCCAGTGGTAGTTTGATAGGGATTGCATTGAATCTGTAGATTGCTTTGGGTAGTAGAGTCGTTTTCACAATGTTGATTCTTCCAATCCAAGAACATGGTATATCTCTCCATCTATTTGTATCATCTTTAATTTCTTTCATCAGTGTCTTATAATTTTCTGCATACAGGTCTTTTGTCTCCTTAGGTAGGTTTATTCCTAGATATTTTATTCTTTTTGTTGCAATGGTAAATGGGAGTGTTTTCTTGATTTCACTTTCAGATTTTTCATCATTAGTATATAGGAATGCCAGAGATTTCTGTGCATTAATTTTGTATCCTGCTGCTTTACCAAATTCATTGATTAGCTCTAGTAGTTTTCTGGTAGCATCTTTAGGATTCTCTATGTATAGAATCATATCATCTGCAAACAGTGACAGCTTTACTTCTTCTTTTCCGATTTGGATTACTTTTATTTCCTTTTCTTCTCTGATTGTTTTGGCTAAAACTTCCAAAACTATGTTGAATAAGAGTGGTGAGAGTGGGCAACCTTGTCTTGTTCCTGATCTTAGTGGAAATGCTTTCAGTTTTTCACCATTGAGGATGATGTTGGCTGTGGGTTTGTCATATACGGCCTTTATTATGTTGAGGGAAGTTCCCTCTATGCCTACTTTCTGCAGGGTTTTTATCATAAATGGGTGTTGAATTTTGTCGAAAGCTTTCTCTGCATCTATTGAGATGGTCATATGGTTTTTCTCCTCCAATTTGTTAATATGGTGTATCACGTTGATTGATTTGTGTATATTGAAGAATCCTTGCATTCCTGGAATAAACCCCACTTGATCATGGTGTATGATCCTTTTAATGTGCTGTTGGATTCTGTTTGCTAGTATTTTGTTGAGGATTTTTGCATCTGTGTTCATCAGTGATATTGGCCTGTAGTTTTCTTTCTTTGTGACATCCTTGTCTGGTTTTGGTTCAAGGTGATGGTGGCCTCATAGAATGAGTTTGGTAGTGTTCCTTCCTCTGCTATATTTTGGAAGAGTTTGAGAAGGATAGGTGTTAGCTCTTCTCTAAATGTTTGATAGAATTCTCCTGTGAAGCTGTCTGGTCCTGGGCTTTTGTTTGTTGGAAGATTTTTTATCACAGTTTCAACTTCAGTGCTTGTGATTTGTCTGTTCAAATTTTCCAGTTCTTCCTGATTCAGTCTTGGCAGGTTGTGCATTTCTAAGAGTTTGTCCATTTCTTCCAGGTTGTCCACTTTATTGGCATAGAGTTGCCAATACAACTATACTCTATTGGCATAGAGTTGCCAATACAAAAGATCTTTTGTATTTCTGCAGTGTCAGTTGTTACTTCTCCTTCTTCATTTCTAATTATGTTGATTTGAGTCTTCCTTTTTTTCTTGATGAGTCTGGCTAATGGTTTATCAATTTTGTTTTTCTTCTCAAAGAACCAGCTTTTAGTTTTACTGATCTTTGCTATCGTTTCCTTCATTTCTGTTTCATTTATTTCTGATCTGATCTTTATGAGTTCTTTCCTTCTGCTAACTTTGGGGTGTTTTTGTTCTTCTTTCTCTAATTGCTTTAGGTGCAAGGTTAGGTTGTTTAATCGAGATGTTTCCTGTTTCTTAAGGTGGGATTGTATTGCTATAAACTCCCCTCTTAGAACTGCTTTTGCTGCATCCCATAGGTTTTGGGTCGTCGTGTCTCCATTGTCATTTGTTTCTAGGTATTTTTTAATTTCCTCTTTGATTTCTTCAGTGATCACTTCGTTATTAAGTAGTGTATTGTTTAGCCTCCATGTGTTTGTATTTTTTACAGATCTTTTCCTGTGATTGATATCTAGTGTCATAGCATTGTGGTCAGAAAAGATACTTGATACAATTTCAATTTTCTTAAATTTACCAAGGCTTGATTTGTGACCCAAGATATGATCTATCCTGGAGGATGTTCCATGAGCACTTGAGAAAAATGTGTATTCTGTTGTTTTTGGATGGAATGTCCTATAAATATCAATTAAGGCCATCTTGTTTAATGTATCATTTAAAGCTTGTGTTTCCTTATTTATTTTCATTTTGGATGACCTGTCCATTGGTGAAAGTGGGGTGTTAAAGTCCCCTACTATGAATGTGTTACTGTTGATTTCCCATTTTATGGCTATTAGTATTTGCCTTATGTATTGAGGTGCTCCTATGTTGGGTGAATAAATATTTACAGTTGTTATATCTTCTTCTTGGATCGATCTCTTGATCATTATGTAATGTCCTTCTTTGTCTCTTCTAGTAATCTTTATTTTAATGTCTATTTTGTCTGATATGAGAATTGCTACTCCAGCTTCCTTTTGGTTTCCATTTGCATGGAATATCTCTTTCCATCCCCTTACTTTCAGTCTGTATGTGTCTCTAGGTCTGAAGTGGGTCTCTTGTAGACAGCATATATATGGGTCTTGTTTTTGTATCCATTCAACCAATCTGTCTTTTGGTGGGAGCACTTAGTCCATTTACATTTAAGGTAATTATTGATATGTATGTTCCTATTCCCATTTTCTTAATTGTTTGGGTTCATTATTGTAGGTCTTTTCCTTGTGTTGTGTTTCTTGCCTAGAGAGGTTCCTTTAGCATTTGTTGTAAAGCTGGTTTGGTGGTGCTGAACTCTCTCAGCTTTTGCTTGTCTGTAAACGTTTTAATTTCTCCATCAAATCTGAATGAGATCCTTGCTGGGTAGAGTAATCTTGGTTGCAGGTTTTTCTCCTTCATCACTTTAAGTATGTCCTGCCAGTCCCTTCTGGCTTGCAGAGTTTCTGCTGAAAGATCAGCTATTAACCTTATGGGGATTCCCTTGTGTGTTATTTGTTGTTTTTCCCTTGCTGCTTTTAATATGTTTTCTTTGTATTTAATTTTTGACAGTTTGATTAATATGTGTCTTGGCGTATTTCTCCTTGGATTTATTCTGTATGGGACTCTCTGTGCCTCCTGGACTTGATTAACTATTTCCTTTCCCATATTAGGGAAGTTTTCAACTATAATCTCTTCAAATATTTTCTCAGTCCCTTTCTTTTTCTCTTCTTCTTCTGGAACCCCTATAATTCGAATGTTGGTGTGTTTAATGTTGTCCCAGAGGTCTCTGAGACTGTCCTCAGTTCTTTTCATTCTTTTTTCTTTCTTCTGCTCTGCAGTTGTTATTTCCACTATTTTATCTTCCACGTCACTTATCCGATCTTCTGCCTCAGTTATTCTGCTATTGATCCCATCTAGAGTATTTCTAATTTCATTTATTGTGTTTCTAATCATTGCTTGATTCATCTTTAGTTCTTCTAGGTCCTTGTTAACTGTTTCTTGCATTTTGTCTATTCTATTTCCAAGATTTTGGATCATCTTTACTATCATTATTCTGAATTCTTTTTCAGGTAGACTGCCTATTTCCTCTTCATTTGTTAGATCTGGTGGGTTTTTATCTTGCTCCTTCTCCTGCTGTGTGTTTTTCTGTCTTCTCAGTTTGCTTATCTTACTGTGTTTGGGGTCTCCTTTTCGCAGGCTGCAGGTTCGTAGTTCCCGTTGTTTTTGGTGTCTGTCCCCAGTGGCTAAGGTTGGTTCAGTGGGTTGTGTAGGCTTCCTGGTGGAGGGGACTAGTGCCTGTGTTCTGGTGGATGAGGCTGGATCTTGTCTTTCTGGTGGGCAGGTCCACGTCTGGTGGTGTGTTTTGGGGTGTCTGTGGACTTCTTACGATTTTAGGCTGCCTCTCTGCTAATGGGTGGCGTTGTGTTCCTGTCTTGCTAGTTGTTTGGCATAGGGTGTCCAGCACTGTAGCTTGCTGGTCGTTGAGTGAAGCTGGGTGCTGGTGTTGAGATGGAGATCTCTGGAAGATTTTCGTCGTTTGATATTATGTGGAGCTGGGAGGTCTCTTGTGGACCAGTGTCCTGAAGTTGGCTCTCCCACCTCAGAGACGCAGCACTGACTCCTGGCTCCTCAACTTGGGATGATTCGTTGTCTATTCATGTATTCCACAGATGCAGGGTACATCAAGTTGATTGTGGAGCTTTAATCCGCTGCTTCTGAGGCTGCTGGGAGAGATTTCCCTTTCTCTTCTTTGTTCTCACAGCTCCCGGGTCTCAGCTTTGGATTTGGCCCCGCCTCTTCGTGTAGGTCGCCGGAGGGCGTCTGTTCTTCGCTCAGACAGGATAGGGTTAAAGGAGCAGCGGCTTCACGGACTCTGGCTCTCTCAGGCCGGGGGTGGGGGAGGGAGGGGCACGGAGTGCGGGGCGAGCTTGCGCGGCAGAGGCCGGCATGACGTTGCACCAGCCCGAGGCGCGCCGTGCGTTCTCCCGGGGAAGCCGGCGGCAGCAGCAGCCCCAGCGTCCCACGCCCGTCTCTGGGGTCCACGCTTTCATCCGCGTCTCGCGCCCGTCTCTGGAGCTCCTTTAAGCAGCACTCTTAATCCCCTCTCCTCGTGCACCAGAAAACAAAGAGGGAAGAAAAAGTCTCTTGCCTCTTCGGCAGCTCCAGACTTTTCCCCGGACTCCCTCCCGGCTAGCTGTGGCGCATTAGCCCCTTCAGGCTGTGTTCACGCCCCCAGCCCCAGTCCTCTCCCTGCCCTCTGACCGAAGCCCAAGCCTCAGCTCCCAGCCCCGCCCACCCCGGTGGGCGAGCAGAGAAGCCTCTCAGGCTGGTGAGTGCCGGTCGGCACTGATCCTCTGTGCTGGAATCTCTCCGCTTTGCCCTACCCAGGTACGTGGGGAGTTTCTTGCCTTTTGGGAGGTCTGAGGTCTTCTGCCAGCGTTCAGTAGGTGATCTGTAGGAGTTGTTCCACGTGTAGGTGTATTTCTGGTGTATCTCCAAGGAGTTTAAATGGTTAGTTCCTAGACATTTTTATTATTGATTTAATATATATTATATTCTTTGGGTTTTGCCAGACACATAATGGGTTCTGCTGGCTATCTTTGTTTGAAAATGATACTCAGTCATATACCCCCAGAAAGATACTGTATATGTGTATGACCTTCTTTGGCTCTTTCAGTGGTTCTCAAAGTTGACGGACATTATCAAATTTCTGGAGCACCTAATAGCTGGCAGCTGAGTTATTTACCCCACCTCTTACATCAGCTCTCAAGAGCACCACATTTTAGGCTATTAGGTTTTTTTAAATCCCCCTTTTTTTAATCCCTTTTTTGTTTGCTTGTATTAAAAGCCTAAAGTGCTCAACAAACAGCAGCTGCTTCTAGTTAAGGCTTTCACTGAGTCTTGGCAGCCTGGGGTATGGGTTAGGTTTAGTCACAGCAGCATTTGGAGCTTATATTCCAACAATGAGTAGAACCCAATATCAGAAATTGGTATAAAATCTTGATCATTAAATCCCAACATCGTAATAATGGAATCACTTCAGAGAAAAGGGAAATAAAATAAAGGTGAGCCTTGTAAAGGATTCGGGTCCAGTGCAATTGTGCAATCAGGGAAACTCAGTAAATAACCATAGCAATTCAAAGGTAATAATCACACAAAGTAGGAGTTATTTTTTTCTTGCTTTAGAGCCACTGTGCCCACTTGCCCTCTTCCAAAGCACATCACATGGAAAATAGATGGAATAGGAATGTGATATACCAGCTCTTAGGGAAGACAAGATGTCTGAAGATAAAATGCCATTTTCTTGGTGTGTGACAAATAGCAACTGTGATGTACAGATTGTTATTTGGTAATCTTTGTTCAGTTGTTTCATTTGTCCAGGGAAAACCAAACTGGTACAATATGATGTGAAATGCTCTGTTGAAAGCATTTACACAGATCTGTGTAACTGTGAGATGGAGGTGCATAAGGTTGCCCAGAAAATTCAAAAAAGCTTGCAAGCAACAAAACTGAGTCTTCAAGAGTGAATGAACATGCAAAAAGTGCAGAGAAAATGAATGGGATAGAATTTGAATGCTTAATCATTTCCCACAGGAAGATAATTGTAACCTTGGACATATAAAACTCTGAAAGCAAGGAAGAATTTTTTTAAATATCAGATTTTCTCATTCAACTTGGTCTACAGTGAGTCTCTAGGTGTTCTAGAAATCCTTGTTCCCTGAAGGGCAAACACAGGCACTTTCTAATTATTTACTGGAATTGCTTCCAGGACTTTATCTATAGTTTTAAAGTGTTTACTGTGGCATAACAACCAAGACCAGTTTACACACACACACACACACACACACACACACACACCCTTATGAAAGTGATTCATCTCATGCTGAGAAGACAGTGTCACGAAGAATCCTTTAGTCCAGAATCAAAATGCCCTCAGTGAAAACAAAACAAGAAGAAAATCTCTAATCTCATTATGCTGTTACCAGAAAAAGTAATCCATTTCTAGTCCTTCCTTAGTTTTTTCTCTGTTTATTTCCTTTCTGTTGCACTGAAAAGATAGGCTTTGCTTTAACAAAATTTGGATAAATGAGAATGCAAAATAATCAAAATAAAACAGAGGGGTTATTACATTTCATAAGGATTTCCCAAGAGCCTCCCTTACCAAGTTGAATTTCCTAGTGCCCTTGGAATAGACTTTGATGCTTCAAATTAATTGACAGGAACATTTTCATTTAAAAAACGATTTTCTTGAATCTTAAACCTTTCTAGTCCTATGGTTCCCACTGCCTGATCTTCTTTCTATTAATGAAACCACTTATAATACTAGATTAATTGTAATGCTTTGACAGGTAATCAATATTGCTGTTATTTTTCTACTCTGTTCTCTGAAAGAAGTAAAAAGTGGAAGGTCTAGTTCCATATTTAAGAATGCCCCAGACCAATTGGGGATACCGAGCACTTTGTACACATCAGCATGAAAGAAAAATGCAGCTCATAAGTTATAACAGGATAAAACAGAAAAAGAGGAATGATTAAAGTTCATTCTCGCAGAGAAACCAGCAAAAGTTTTTTTGAAGGTGAGATTAGTATCCAGTAGTTCTCAGTACAGCTAATATCTTCTTTTTTTCTTTGTGTGTCACAGGTGTAATTCATAATGACACCATAAAGCACAGAAAAATCCACCTCAATAGACTAGACACCTGGCATTTAATGGCAGCCCTCCCAGAAGACACTACAAGGAGAATAGCAGTGAAACCCACAACTATGCAAATTAGCAGAAAACACTAAAAGACACATCTTAGAATCATATTATTTTAGAAAATGGGTTTCCAAATACTGGAAACATTTGAACAGAAGGGGACTTCTGAAATTAGATCAAGATACACTAAACATTATCAGTATTTTCCTTCAAATGCCTAAGGCCATTTCCCAAGAGGTACAGAATTCTACATTTTAAAAAGGTTTCCCTAGATGATTCTATTGAACCATTCATTACCTAGGGTAAAGAGAAGCTCTTAGGGACCAAGGGGGCTTGGAGGGCACTTAACTCTGATCATTCCAGCACAACTTTGATTTGTTTTAAATATTAGAATTCAAAGTAAGATTCCCTTTGAAAATACTTGTCTTGCCGCTTAAAAATAAGTGCAAACATCAATGAACATTTTGATTTTAATTCTGTTTTCAACTCAACAGACTCTCTTCCTATACTAAGACTAGAATTGCCAGGACCTTCTCTAACAAGGATTTCAACTGTCCTGTTCAATGTCATGTATAGCACTAGAGCACTTAGCAGTTTTTCATTTTTATAGTTTTTTAGACATGTTTATCCAGGCACATTTTAACAAAAGATGTCTATGATTTACAAAACAGCAACATTTTAGATATTTTGATAGCAAGATATTTATCTCATAAAGAAATAAAGGTCCATTTGCTTATATATTTTGTCAAGAAATTGTTTTCTTTTGAGGAATTTTTTTCCTTAATTTTATTTATTTTTGGCTGCGTTAAGTCTTCATTGCTGCACGCTGGCTTTCTCTAGTTGCAGGCGAGCGGGGGCTACTCTTCGTTGCGGTGTGTGCGCTTCTTCTCTCAGTGGCTTCTCTTGTTGCAGAACATGGATTCTAGGTGCATGGGCTTCAGTAGTTGTGTCTCGCAGGCTCTAGAGCACAGGCTCAGTAGTTGTGGTGCATGGGCTTAGTTGATCCACGGCATGTGGGATCTTCCCGGACCAGGGATCGAACCCGTGTCCCCTGCATTGGCAGGCAAATTCTTATCCACTGTGCCACCAGGGAAGTCCTCTTTTGAGTATTTTTAAATACTGCTTAAATAGTTTCAATTTTTTTCAGTGATGGGAGTAAGGGCCTGAGTTTTTAAGGGTCTTAGTACAAAAAACTCTGGCTCAAACCTTTGATAATCTTTTCCCACATGATTTGACTGGAACAGCATAAATTTTGAAAACTTCTGTTTGACGAAAATGTACCATAATTAATAACTGTGCTTTTGTTCACGTTTCCACAGATTTCTAGTTTACGACCACAGAGCATGAACTTAGACATGCATTTCCTAAACTATTTTCTATTCAATATTAGAGTTCTGAAACATACTCATGGGTTTTAATGTGAAAATTATTCTTATGGCAAAGCATTTGGAAAGGAGTTTAAAGGTGATACAAGTTTGTTTACTGATGGCTTCTTAGAGTGTGTTTGTATGCACTGTGACTCCCAAGAGGAAAACAAAGTAAATTGCTTAGGGAACTCTTTCTTTCAAGGATTATCTCCTAGGATTGCTACTCTGCAAAACACTTTTAGAGAGTCACTTACATGTAGACATTTCCTCCATTTTAAAAGTTTAACTGTATTGAACACACATGCATACACTGCAGGAAGTGCTGATGGGATACATTCAGAAAAATTCTTTGGTTGATTTACTGAAAAATTTAATTTTTTTCAAGACTGATAAATTATTAATTGCCTAAAGACCTTGTATTGTTTTAGTTTGGCCATTTAAAAGTAACCTGTTTTGCAGGCAAAATCCATTGATTCCTACGATTCTTAAATTGAGTATCTTTCAAAAAACAAGAGATTTTTATCTTCCTAAAATGGTACAAGTATGGATCTTCCCAAAAGTTGTAGGATGGGAAAAAAAATGTATCTCTGATAATACATTTTAGGTTTGAGAGTTCAAGGTCTTTAACACTCCCAATTCTTCTGTTATCTGAGAGTCTAGAAAAACTTCCCAGCTTTGCCCATAATTTAAGTATTCCCTGACTATCTTAGTCTTTTCAGGCTACTATAGCAAAATACCACAGACTTGGTGGCTTATAAACAACAGAAATTTATTTCTTACAATTCTGGAGGCTAAAAGACCAAGATCAGGCTAGGCTACCAGCCTGGTCTAGTTCTGGGGAAGGCTCTCTTCTAAGCTGCAGACTGCAGACTTCTCATTGTGTCCGCATGGTCGAAGGGGCAAGGGAGCTTTCTTGGGCCTCTTTTATAAGGGCATTAATCCCATTTATGAGAGCTCTACCTTCATGATCTAATCACCTCCCAAAGGCCTCACCCCCTAATACCATCACACTGGGCAATAGGATTCCATTATGTGAATTTGGACAGGGTGGGGGTGGGGCATGAACATTCAGACCATAACCCTGACTATTATTATTATGAGTCTGAAGTCAAGAAAATCTCTTATGGACTTATGGACCAATAAATATGGATTAGAGGATGGTGGGGTGGAGTGGAAAGAGCAGCATCTCCATTGGAGAGCGCATGATCAGTGTTCATGGCCTCATTCTTGAACATGAATGGACTAATCAAGGAATGCCAGATGTTAAAGTAAAGCCAGAAACATGGAAGAGAAAAACTAAGCTAAGTAAATAAGGGAAAAAATACTTGGAAGAATCAGAAATAATATAGGGAACAAAGGAAAACTAAAAAACACACATTTAATTCCTTCCTTCCAAGTGATTCAAGAAGATATTACTTCCCTATGTTATGAGGAATGCTGTATCCAAATCTAATTTATGGGTTACAAATCTCAGTTTCTTTGCATGTCTAGTAATTTTTGTTTGAAAATGAGTTAATTGTGTATAATATACTGTTTTATTTTTCTGAGGGTTATTTTTTTGGTCATTGTACTAATAGGAAATTGCCTTTATTCAATCTGTGAAATTTGTCTCATGTGCAGTGTGCAGCTACCTACCTATCTATCTCTCTATCTTCTATAATTTTAAATTTGGTTCCTATGAACCAAATTTAGATCAGATGTTTGTAGATCAGATGTTTGAAGCTATTAAAATATTGACTGGATAAGGAATAGATTCAAAGACATAGAAAATTCGTACAATTCCCTAGACTTTCAGGGTTTTGTTCAGGCTCCATGGCATCACCTATGTGAGCACGTAGTTTATCAGTCAGCAAAAAATATGGAGTATTTGCTATCTCAGCTTACAAAATCTCCTCCCTTACATTAACAGCTCCAGTACCATCTGTCATGAACTAAGTCTACCACCTTCAGCTCAAGCTGGGGGCGAAGAGAATACCCCAAGACAAGGAAGTAACAAATCGCATTTTTACCTAATACAGAGTAGTTTGTTGACTTTTTTAAATGCGTAAACATTTCTCATACTTTTGCCTGTCTTTGACCATTTTCCAGTGTTTTTTCAATTATTTTTAGTAATATTTTTTGGTGTATGCTTTTCTCTGCAGAAAAGTATCTCACAGCTTTATCAAGCTGTCAGAAGTAAGGTCACTTCTTATATTTTTATTTCCCTCACTATTATAAATTTGAGCGTCTTGTTTTTATATTGACATTGTATCTTATGACCTAAATGCATTTAAAATTTTCTGCATAGACAACTCAAACAAATAAAAAATAGCAGACCTAAAAATCATAGCCATAATACTACTAATAATAATATTAAATGTAAAGGACCTAAATAGTCTAATCAAAAGACAGATTGTTCAACTGAATAAAAATTCAAGAACCAACTATATACTATCTATAAGAGATGTACTTAAAATCAAGGACAGTATAGGTTGAAAATAAGAGGATTAAAAAATATCATAAGAACAGTAAGCATAAGAGATCCAGTTAGATATAGTAATATAGAAAATAGACATTAAGAAAAGGCATACTGGGGCTTCCCTGGTGGCACAGTGGTTGAGAGTCCGCCTGCCAATGCAGGGGACACGGGTTCGTGCCCTGGTCTGGGAAGATCCCACATGCCGCGGAGCGGCTGGGCCCGTGAGCCATGGCCGTTGAGCCTGTGCGTCTGGAGCCTGTGCTCCGCAACGGGAGAGGCCACAACAGTGAGAGGCCCACATACCGCAAAAAAAAAAAAAAAAAAAAAAAAGAAAAGGCATACTGGGCTTCCCTGGTGGCGCAGTGGTTGAGAGTCCGCCTGCCGATGCAGGGGACACGGGTTCGTGCAGGATATAGATGCCTTGAACAGTGCAAGCAATCAATTTATCCTAAATTATATCTATCAAACACCCAATAACAGTAAAATACATTCATTTTCAAGTGCACACAGAATATTAACTAGGCCAAATGCTATGCCAGAGAAGATATCTTAATAAATTAAAAGAGATTAAATTCATATGGAATATATTCTGGAAATCAACAGAATTAAATTAGAAATCAATTTAAAAAAAGAAATCTGGAAAATCTACAAATATGCAGAATGTTTAAAATATCAAGCACATTTTCTAAATAGCCCAGATGTTGAAGAAGACTTCACAAGGGAAATTAGAAAATATCTTGAATGAAATAAAAAATGCAAATACAGCATATCAAATTTGTGAAATGCAGCTAAGACAGTGTTTATGTGGACATTTAAAGCCATAAATGCTTATATCAGAAGACAAAAACAAAAAAACAAAGATCTAAGCATCTACATTATGAAGTTATAAAAAATCAAAGCTAAAGTAGTTTAGTAGAAGAAATAATAAATATCATAAAGGGAATCAATACAATGGAAATGGACAAACAGTAGGGGAAATGAATAAAATTAAAAGCCAGACACAAAAGAATATACACTATATGGTTCCATTTTTATGAAATTCTAGAAAAAAAACTACAAGGACAAAAAGTAGAGCTGTGGTTGCCTGGTGCCAGGGATTAGTTGAAAGGGAATAAGGGAACTTTTTGGACGTGATGGAGCAGGGCCAGTTCATGGTGTGAAATGTGCAGTCTCACAGGGCCTCAAGCTCAGAAGGGTGCTACCTCTGGTTTAATGCTCAGTTGTCACTATTTTGAAATTTATAATTATATTTGAACAAACACACCCACATTTTTGTTTTACTCTGGGACCCACAAATTATGTAGTCAGTGCCAGATGGAACTCTTTTTTTTGTGTTGATTGCTTGACTCTATACATTTACCAAACTCACTGAACTGTACTGTTAAATGAGTGGCTTTATTGTTTTAAATTATAAACAACAGAATAAAGCTTTAAAATACAAAAGAAATAGGAAGAACAATACAATTTTACTTTGCACATGGTGCTAGCAAAACATTTACATACAAATCTATAAGACATATTGCCAAGAAGTATGTGTATATGTAATTTGATTTGTTGATGAAAGAAATGAGTCTGCTGCTTATTTTGAAGACTACTTGGAAATATCTATTGACATCAGTAACACCTAGGTATTTTGATCCAACAATTCCACTCTTGTGAATCTATTTTCTAAAAAGAAAAGAAATAATTATCTATATTTGATGATAATTATAGCAGCATTGTTCATAGTAGTCAAGAACTGACAAAAAGTAAAAGCCCATCAATAGAGGAATGGTTTGATATATGTTGGCACATTTATGTATGAAATATTTTGTGGTAATTAAAAATGACATACTTATGGGACTTACCTGGTGGTGCAGTGGTTAAGACTCCATGCCCCCAATGCAGGGGGCCCGGGTTCGATCCTTGGTCAGGGAACTAGATCCCACATGCATGCTGCAACTCAGAGTTCACATGTCACAACTAAGGAGCCCACGTGCTGCAAGTAAGTAGCCCATGTGCTGCAACTAAGACCCAGCGCAACCAAATAAATAAATAAATAAATATTTTTTTAGAAAAAGAAATATCTAGGGAGCTCACTAAATAAAATTTCAGTTTAAAAAAACAGTGACATACTTACATTACATGATTTGGAGTGACTTCTATATGGTTGTTGAGAAAAGCAAGATACATAAAATAATCTATGATATCTTTCCATTTTGGTAAAACAAGCATTCACACAACAAAAATCTGTATATCTATCTTGATATCTGTACAGGGATAAATTAGTACAGAGAAAACTATGTAAGGACTCTAAGGAATTGGAATGGGCATGGTATAGACATGGGTAAGAAAATTAGAATGTGGCTTTTTTGGAAAGGTCTTCTGAATAATTTATTTTATTTACCATTAGATCTCTGATACACTTTTATAAATAAGTAATTTTAGTAAAAAATCATCAAAATATCTGGCTTTGTAGGCAAATAGATTTAACTTCATATCTGATCACCATGTTCTAGATGTACTCATTTTTTAAGTGATTCAACCTCCTTTTAAATTCACTACTTATTTTGCAGGTTTATGATGAGAATTAGTATAATGTCTGTAACGTTCTTGACACCTGGAAAGATATTAATAAGTGCAATGATTATTTATTTTATCATGGTAAATATTTGATAATACTTCCTTACTAATGTGTCCACTTTGGTTTTATACTTATAGAATACTTCAGTACCCAGAAAAATGCTTTAAACATAGAGTGATCACAAATATATGTTGAAAGAAGCATTAAGCCTTAAGTAATACATCAACAACTATCTATCAATCATAATAGTTAATTAATCAAAATCTTCCAGACTGGATAATAAAGGCAGATCTCAGCTTCTGATATACTCTAGTAATGAAATGTTCCTATTCTTAAAGCATAGCAAGACTAGTCATTCATCTGAGTTGCAATTCAGTAATTAAAGACAAAGCCTTTGGATGTTTACATGGAGAAATAAAAATAAGGTTCTGTAACAAGTGTGATCATATAATTTATCATCCAAACCAGGATATTTTAAGACTGAAGGTAAATGGGCAGAATAGGAGAAGGGAGTAAGGTGTATGGTTAACCCACAAGATGTTGAGAAGATAGGTGTTTGCTCCAAGTGAATTAGGACTGTGTATTCCTGATTCTTGCATAAGGACAAGCTGTGGGGAATAGCTCATCTGGAAACTTAAGTTGAGGTCTCAAGAATCTGCACAGAGTACTTCTCCAATATGTTCAGCTTGTGGCCTGAATCCTACTCCAAATTTGAGAGAGATTAGATACAGTCTATAAAAACCACCTTCTAGGAGCTGAGTTATTTAAAAACCTATAATCAGGAAAAGTCCAAGTGCAGGAAGAATTGCTCCATATTACTTACAGTAAGGAGAAAGATGCTTACTTTCTCTCTTCTGAGTTTATCTATGAGGATTTACATGAAATGTACAAGAACTAAGTCCCTGGACTTGAGAAATTTGTTGGCAGAGAGTGTCACTTTTAACGTTGGTTCAGTAAGCAATACAGCCAGAGGATTACATTCAGAGAAGACAGCTAAAAGAGAATAACAGGTAGATGGTATAAAGTGAGACCTCCAGAGTATAAGCAAATGGTATCCTGGATTGGGAACCACAGTAGGAGGATGGAAACTAAAAGATTAGTAACCTCACAGAAAATGTGGGCCAAGAAGTGGTCAGGTACTTGTTAAGAGGCTTCAGCAGAAAGTACAGGGCATCAATAGAAAGAATGGAAATTGATGCTAAGCCAAAAAATCTGTGAGTCAGAATTGTCTCCCACATTTGAGATTAGATCATCTAATAGTGGACATCCAGAAGGACATCTGACCTTAACTCTGAAGGGCCACAGGGTAGAAAGCAAAGTAGGTCTTGACACAGTTCTACACAATCTAGATTCCTGGCTATCTGAAAGCTCAGTTTCCTGGCACCTTTTCCTCTAGGAAATTTACAGTTCACTGAGTGTCATATCATTATCAGATTTTGATGTAGACTTGAAATAATGAAATACAGTAGTAAATTCTTGAAACTGCAGTTCCTATCTGCCTGTCTCTGCTCAGGAGAGAGGGCAAATGAAAATGACTTTGCAGCCTCCTGGGATTGGCCTCTTGCTGGCAGACAATCAGACAGCAGAACTTGGTGCCATCAAGTCCTCTGAAAAATTTTCAATAAAGGACTCATGGTTTCCTTCCTCCTTCCAAGTGTGTTGCTGAATTCATTATGGATGGAAATATATTCAAAATCAGATTTATCTATGCCTGATGGCCTTAAGCTGACACTGCTTTCGTCTCATCTACCTGGAAGCCATAGTTTGGAAGCTCTAGTTTGCATAAAGACAAAAAGCTCATTGCCCATTAAAGAAGGGACAGTGAGCTAGGCTTCCTAGTTAGACTAGACCTTCAGATTGTTGTCATGGTGGGGATGGCAATTCATTCTTAGAATAGAGTTATGGAGGATTTTTAGTTCTCTTTTTGCAAGCATACCATACCTTCCCAAGCAAGGAAGGGACTTGGCATTTAATAATAGCATATTAATAATTAAAGTTTGGAACATTATTAGAAATTATATGACCTCTATTTCATATTCTTGGTAAGTTTTTTAAATTCTGGCATTCTGGTTATCTAAATAGGAAATCAATTAAAAATGTGGGTTATTTGCTGTTATCATGTAGCTTCTACCTGTGGTTTTCATTTTTAAAAGTTATTATTTATCACTATAAAAAATAACAATAGAAACAAACAAGAGAAATAAAATAAAAACTAACCTGAAGTCCAACTTCAGCAATTTTTATCAGTATGATTTTGATATATGTTTTTTCAACACTCTTTCTATGCATATATAAGTTAGCTGTATAAAATTGGGATTATTGAATACTAGCTTTTAAAAATAAAAAGATATGTTGTTTTTCAAAGCAACATATATTCAATATATTGCTTATTCAATAAGCAATATCCCTTGCTTATTCCCATCTTATTCCACTAAGATGGAAAGTGAAGGGATTTTTTTTTAAAGCCACCAGGAATCTACAAGAACAAAAATAGCTGAAAAGAGGCAAATGCAGCCAACTTTTGGAAGTGGAGACAGATGGGTGGGTGGTAACTGATTTAGCAAATACAAGAAAGCAGAATCCTACATTGGCAATGGGGAATCCCAGACAGGCATAGGAATTGACAATGCCAACTACCTCTGAATAGAAGTGAAGGTGAAATTAAAGTGAGAAGCTCATGTCAGAGTCCGTTATATCCCCTCAGCTACTTCCTACCATACTTAAGCAGATTTTGAACTCTTCCTTACTTGAGATTTATGCTCTGAAGAGGATAACTGAAGGGTCTCTGTCTGCAGTTGAGAGATAGGGAGACAGGTAGTTGGGGTACCTGCCAAAGTGAAAATGGAAAAATAAGTGTAGGTTTATATAATGAAGGATGAGATTCCTGGCTTTTGTTTGTTTGTTTGTTTTCCTACTAGCACCCAGGCCTAAACACTCTAGAAAAGAGATTGAAAAACTCTTTTCTAGAGAATCTGACAAGCCATGAGGAAATATATAACAATATTTATGGTAGGGTTATCCAAACACACAAAACAGCCCAGACAGATAACACAACCATGAAACCAGAGTAAACAAGCCCCACCTACATTTGTAGTTTAAGATCAGCATTTTAATCTTCTAATCTTAAACATGAGCAGACAACCAAGGATTACCTGCCATTTGACAAAATTCTCAAAACATGAGAGACCAAAAAAAAAAAAAAACATAACTTAGAAGAAACAGACGCTGAAGGAAAAGAACACCTTTCCTCAACATTTATCTCAAAAATTGTCAAACATTAAGAAAAGCGGAACAAATAGTGCAATGAGTATTTTACCATGTCTGTGCTTGATATCTCTCTCTTTCTCTCCCCTCACCCTTCTCAAATGCTGAATTTCACTGCAAATTAATTCATCATATATCTCCTAAAAATAAGTGCTTTCACTATGTAATGTCACTTTCACATCTAAGGAAGTTGATAATAATTCTATATTATTTATCTACCATATTATCCCACAAGTGGTTTTTATTGGTGCTTCATTTTTATTCCATTTCATGAACTGCATTTTGTGTGTGTGTCTCTTAAACTCTTTACCATAGAACAGTTGCTCTGTCTTTTGTTTTTCGTGACATTTAATATTTTGAGGAGTTCAGTTGTCTTACAGATAGAACATCCTACATTCTAGATTTGATTATTTCATCATGATCTCATTTAACTTATTTCCCTGTTTCTTGTATTTCCTGAAAATAGGTCTACTCTATAGATGATGTTATTTTATGCTTTTATATATTTTTATTTTTTTTTAATTTTTTTGCGGTATGCGGGCCTCTCACTGTTGTGGCCCCTCCCATTGCGGAGCACAGGCTCCAGACGTGCAGGCTCAGCGGCCATGGCTCACGGGCCCAGCCGCTCCAGGGCATGTGGGATCTTCCTGGACCAGGGCACGAACCCGTGTCCCCTGCATCAGCAGGCGGACTCTCAACCACTGCGCCACCAGGGAAGCCCGCTTTTATTATATCATGTTAGAAGAGCATATAAATTTAGATTGGACCACCAATAAGAATAATTAATGAGGCTAAATTCAATCACTTGGTTACAGTGGTTAACCAGATCTAAGAAGAGAAATCTGAAGGAAAGGAGCTATAACTGACATCATAAGAAAGGCAAAGTAAGATTTTGCAACTATGAGATAAGAGAAGGTTTTACAAGCATCAAAGAGTACTGAAAAATTCTTTAGAAATAAATGCATAATGGCAAATATGCAAAAGTCAATAGAAGGTATGGAAGATAAAGTTGAGATGATCATCTAGAAAGCAGGGCAGAGGTGGAGGGAGGCTAAGAGAGATAATATAAGAAAGTCAGAGGAAGAGTCCAGGAGACCCAACATATGACTAACAGCACCTCCAACTGAGTAGAAAAAAAGTGAAGGTGATAAAATTATTAACAAGATAATTCAAAAAAATTGTCCTGAGTTGAAAGATGTGCTCCTAGATGGAAAGCGTCACTAAGGCATAATACACAGTGTTTTTTTCCTCTATATTTGCTCCATTAACCTGTCTTCTCTTACACCATAAGATTTTATTTATTGTAGCAAATATGTCAATGCTTGGTAGGGTATGTCCCTCTTCATTCTTTTTGTTCAAAATTAAAAAAAATTTTTTTTTTAATGTCGGTTCATTGGTTTGTTTATTTATTTATTTTTGGCTGTGTTGGGTCTTCGTTTCTATGCGAGGGCTTTCTCCAGTTGTGGCAAGTGGGGGCCACTCTTCATCGCAGTGCGCGGGCCTCTCACTCTCGTGGCCTCTCTTGTTGCGGAGCACAGGCTCCAGACGCGCAGGTTCAGTAGTTGTGGCTCACAGGCCTAGTTGCTCTGTGGCATGTGGGAATCTTCCCAGACCGGGGCTCAAACCCGTGTCCCGTGCATTGGCAGGCAGATTCTCAACCACTGCGCCACCAGGGAAGCCCAGAATATTTTTATTCATGTCAATTTCATCATGATATTTAATCTCATTTTGCAAAAAACGTCCTTCCTCAAAGCCTATGTAAGTTTTGATTAAGATTGCATAAGTGTGTATATGTATCTGAGTTTAAGTTTTATCTTTACAATGGTAAGGTTTCCCATTCAAAGTTATTTATTATATACAATCAAGTCATCTTTTATATCCTCTGCTGTCTTTGATTGACTGATTCATCAATAAATTCCACAGTTTTTTGCTAAGTTAATTCCTAGGCACTTTGTAAATTTTTTATTTCTATAAATGGTATCTGTTTGCCATTACATTTTCTGTATTTATACCTTAGACGTAGATTTAAAAGAAAAACAGAGGAGGCCAGCATGGGAAAAGCTGTAAGCAGCCCTGTTGGGTGAGTGCTTTCTGAGCAAACTAGCATTAAATTTGCACTGCTCAAACCAGAGCCCACATCTGGTCTGGACTGGTATTAAGGTCCCAGGTGGCTACAGGCTGGGTTACTCCTACAGGAGTGTCCAGGCAGAGATGATTTAGTAGCCTAGTTGTGATAATGTCAAGCATTTCATGATTGGATTAGAGGTTGAACTGCAAAAGTAGCAACTGAGATAAGACTTTTTTCCTATTAAAGGACAATTGAAGGATGTCCTGGGCTTCTTTACCATGTGCATTCACTTAGCTTAACATAGAAAATTATTGATCTACAAATCCAAGTCCTCTGTTTTGACATCCTTCTATGCAACCCTTTAAAGCAAAGCAGTGTAGTATGTCCAAAGGAAACTGCTAATTTGCAAATGTGCAAAATCATCTTAAAATGTGTTTCTTAATATTTATTTTAAAAATTGAATTTAATATTACTTAGCTTAAAAAACAAAAATATATAGAAAAAGCTCTTAGATAAAACAACACCAAGGAACAATTTCTTACTAATTCCAAAGTGTAAATACTCCTAACTTTTTCTTTTTCCTTGAAAATTCCAGGAAGGTAAACACTTAGCTTCTTTTCTTTCTTTTTTTTTTTTTTTTTTTGCGTTACGCGGGCCTCTCACTGTTGTGGCCTCTCCCGTTGTGGAGCACAGGCTCTGGATTCGCAGGCTCAGTGGCCATGGCTCATGGGCCCAGCCACTCTGCAGCATGTGGGATCCTCCCAGACCGGGGCACGAACCCGTGTCCCCTGCATCGGCAGGCAAACTCTCTACCACTGCGCCATCAGGGAAGCCCTTAGCTTATTTTCTTGATTTTTTTACTCTTTATTTGAATATCTCTGTGGCTAATACACACAGAAGGATATCAAGTTTCTGAAGTCCTAGGTGTTCCATTTCAAAGAGTCTCATTGTACATCAGCATTGAGCTTTATTGTAGCATGATTCTGTGCAAATAATTTCCACTTGCTACAAGCAGGAGATAGTTCTGGCAGGGAGTCTATCTGGTGTGGATAGTCTAATAGTAATCTCCTTTCCAATCTTATATATGAAATTCATCTATTTAAGCTTCCTGTTTCTACCTGGGTCAATTTTGCTAAATGACCACTTACTAGGAAAGCATTTCCTTTAAGTTTTCATACATGTTACACTAGAGTTGCTTATAATATTTTCATGTACAACTAAATTTATAACTTCTGCATCTGTGGCTGTCTTCTTTCTTATCTAATAGTCAGTATTTTGGGTCTTCTCTCCTTATTGTTCATTAGATTTGTTAGGGTCTAAACAGAGAAGGGCTCTTGCCAGAGAAGCAATACCAGAGAGCTCTGAGTGAGAATCATATCTTCCCTCTATAGCACTAGGTGTCAGAGAAAAATGAGGTGGAGTCTACAGACTTTTCAGAATTCTCTTTCCCCGCCAAGTTGTTATTCATATGGCACAGCCCAGTAAGATGTTCACAGATATGCTCTCCTATATTCTGATCTTTGGGAAATGAGGCAGCAAGAAGGAAGCACACAGCCTATCAAATATTGAATGAAAATAAATAATAATGGTATGAGGAATTCACTGTGTAGAAAGGTAGGCTGTGACTATTCAAAAATACAATTGAATCAACATTTTTTATTAGAGAAAATACTTTATGCTCATATATGTTCTTGAAAATTAAGCAAAATAAAATCAATATGAATAATGTTGGGCTAGAGAGACTATATGTCTGTAATTTTGAGCATGCGCCCTAGGTCCATAAGCATTGAAAACCAATGTGTTCAACTGCACACAATCCTACATGCTTCTGTGCTTTATCCCTATGATTGCCCGTAGACAAGTGCTAGGAGGAAAAACTGATCCCCAGTCTCCTTGACACCCAGACAGATCTCTTTCTAAATCACTGTCATTATCCAGATCCAGAAAAGCTGAATGAGGAGAGAGAGGAAGGAGATGGAGAAAGAGAGAGAGAGAGAGAACAAAAATACTCAAGACTGGGTATGAGAATGGAGACCAACATGAAGTATGAAAAAAACAAACAATTGTAAAAGAATACACATACAACTTGTTGGAACACCAATAGTATTCTTTGAAAGACTTGGGGAATTCTAGAACAAAAAAGTCTTAATCTGGATTCTGAGAATACAGAAAAGGAGGCTGAAGGGAATAGAGCTGCCCTGAATCTACCAAGAAGCATGAGATGTAGAGTGAAGACTGTAAGATGACTTACCTTAGGAAATTCTTTTGATTTCCCCAAAACCAGTATGAGGTTGAGAGTGTAAAAGAGAGTCCTGGGCCTCCCTGGTGGCGCAGTGGTTAAGAGTCCGCCTGCCGATGCAGGGGATACGGGTTCGTGCCCCGGTCTGGGAGGATCCCATATGCCGCGGAGCGGCTGGGCCTGTGAGCCATGGCCGCTGGGCCTGCGCATCCGGAGCCTGTGCTCCGCAACGGGAGAGGCCACAACAGTGAGAGGCCCGCATACCGCAAAAAGAAAAAAAAAAAAAAAAAAAAAAAAGAGAGTCCTTCCTTATATTTTGAGTTTTGGAACACATTCAAAACCATGGAATCATTAATAACTTACATTTCTTTAAAAAAAATGCAATGAGACATTCTTATGATCAATCTGAATTAAAACAGGGAAAGAGGAAGATTTGGCTGGTTTTTATTTCCCTGGGATTAGTAAGAAGAATTAACTGATGAGGATGGAAAGATATCTATCTTACAGGGAGGAGAACTGTACTCAGAAAACTATAAGACACTGATGAAAGAAACTGAAGATGACACACACAGATGGAAATATATATCATGTTCATGGTTTGGAAGAATTAATACTGTTAAAATGACCACACTACCCAAGGCAATCCACAGATTCAGTGCAATCCCTATCAGAATACCAATGGCATTTTTCACAGACCTAGTACAAATAATTCTAAAATTTGCATGGAAACAAAAGAGACCCTGAATAGCCAAAAGAAACTTAAGGAGGAGAAAAAAATAGGAGGTATCACACTCCCTGGTTTCAAACCATGCTCTAAAGCTACAGGAATCAAAACAGTATTGTACTGGCACAGAAACAGACACATAGATCAATGGAACTGAATAGAGAGTCCCTCAGGCTGAGGCTTACCCAGTGCTCATGGGAGGGAAGGAGATGATATTTAAGAAGGAGCGTTTTAAATGGAATGTAAATTAATTGAAAATGACAGGAAAGCTATGGAACTTGCCAATGAAGTTGTCAAATACAGGAAAGAGGGGTATTTGTTAGAGCAACTTTAAAAAACAATAATGCAGAAAAAGAAAAAGTAAACTTCTTTGGATTATTATCTCTGCTCGACATCCTGTTACATGCATACTATAGGTACGGACAACTGTTGCTACCATGTGTGAATAAGCTACTAGTTCCGGATTCCCCAGTTACATACAAATATTTAGGGCACACCAAGATAATTCAAAATAAGACATATATACAAAACTTGGAAAATTAACCTGTAGTTCAAAATCAAGGAAAAATTTTATTAGATTCAGCATGATATCTTCCCATCAACTATTTGGTAAACAATCATTATAATAGGCTAAAAATATATCTATAGGGAAAATCTGACACATTTTAGAGAGCTTTTGTAACTCTAATTCCCACAAAAGCAGATGATGTTGACGAAACTATTAAAAAGCAAGGCAGTCTTGCCACAGAACAGAATAAAGAAAAAATAATGAAAAGAAATGAAGACAGCCTAAGAGACCTCTGGGAAAACATCAAATGCAACAAAATACTTGAAGAGATTATAGTCGAAAACTTCCCTAACATGGGAAAGGAAATAGCCACCCAAGTCCAGGAAGTGCAGAGAGTCCCTGGCAGGATAAACACAAGGAGAAACGAGCCAAGACACATAGTAATCAAATTGACAAAAATTAAAAACAGAAAAATTATTGAAAGCAACAAGGGAAAAATGACAAACAACATACAAGAGAACTCCCATAAGGTTAACAGCTGATTTCTCAGCAGAAACTCTACAAGCCAGAAAGGAGTGGCACGATATACTTAAAGTGATGAAAGGGAAGAAACTACAAACAAAATTACTCTACCGGGCAAGGATCTCATTCAGATTCAATGGAGAAATCAAAAGCATTACAGACAAGCAAAAGCTAAGAGAATTCAGCACCACCAAACCAGCTCTACAACAAATGCTAAAGAACTTCTCTAAGTGTGAAACACAGAGAAGAAAAGGACCTATAAAAACAAACCCAAAACAATTAAGAAAATGGTAATAGGAACATACATATCGATAATTACCTGAAACGTGAATGGATTAAATGCTCCAACCAAAAGTCACAGGCTCACTGAATGGATACAAAAGTAAGACCCATATATATGCTGTCTACAAGAGACCCACTTCAGACATAGAGGCACATGCAGACTGAAAGTGAGGGGATGGAAAAAGATACTCCATACAAATGGAAATCAAAAGAAAGCTGAAGTAGCAATACTCATATCAGATAAAATAGAGAATGCTACAAGAGACAAGGAAGGACACTACATAATGATTAAGGGATCAATCCAAGAAGAAGATATAACAATTATAAATATATATGCACCCAACATAGGAACACCTCAATACATAGGCAACTTTATGCTCATATATGTTCTACTAACAGCTATAAAAGGGGAAATTGACAGTAACACAACAATAATAGGGGACTTTAACACCTCACTTACACCAACGGACAGATCATCCAACAGAAAATTAATAAGGAAACACAAGCTTTAAGTGACACAATAGACCAGGTAGATTTAATTGATATTTATAGGACATTCCATCCAAAATCAGCAGATTACACTTTCTTCTCAAGTGCACATGGAACATTCTCCAGGGTAGATCACATCTTGGGTCACAAATCAAGCCTCAGTAAATTTAAGAAAATTGAAATCATATCAAGCATCTTTTCTGACCAAAACGCTATTAGATTAGAAATCAATTACAGGGGAAAAAATGTAAAAAACACTAATACATGGAGGCTAAACAATACATTACTAAATAACCAAGAGATCACTGAAGAAATCAAAGAGGAAATCATAAAATATCTAGAGGCAAATTACAAAAACACGATGATCCAAAGCCTATGGGATGCAGGAAAAGCAGTTCTAAGATGGAAGTTTATAGCAATACAAGCCTACCTCAAGAAACATGAAAAATCTCAAAAGAACAATCTAACCTTACACCTAAAGGAACTAGAGAAAGAAGAAAAAACAAAACCCCAAGTTAGTAGAAGGAAAGAAATCATAAAGATCAGAGCAGAAATAAATGAAATAGAAACAAAACAGTAGCAATGTTCAATGAAACTAAAAGCTGGTTCTTTGAGAAGTTAAACAAAATTGATAAACCATTAGCCAGACTCATCAAGAAAAAGAGGGAGAAGACTCAAATCAATAAAATTAGAAATGAAAAAGGGAAAGTTACAACAGATACCGCACAAATACAAAGCATCCTAAGAGACTACTACAAGCAACTCTATGCCAATAAAATGGACAACCTGGAAGAAATGAACAAATTCTTAGAAAGGTATAACCTTCCAAGACTGAACCAGGAAGAAATAGAAAATATGAACAGAACAATCACAAGCACTGAAATTGAAACTGTGATTAAAAATCTTACAAGAAACAAAAGTCCAGGACCAGATGGCTTCACAGGTGAATTATATCAAACATTTAGAGAAGAGCTAACACCCATCCTTCTCAAACTCTTCCAAAAAATTGCAGAGGAAGGAACACTCCCAAATTCATTCTATGAGGCCACCATCACGCTGATACCAAAACCAGACAAAGATACTACAAAAAAAGAAAATTACAGACCAATATCACTGATGAATATCGATGCAAAAATCCTCAACAAAATACTAGCAAACAGAATCCAACAACACATTAACAGTATCATACACCATGATCAAGTGGGATTTATCCCAGAGATGCAAGGATTCTTCAATATATGCAAATCAATCAATGTCATACACCATATTAACAAATTGAAGAATGAAAACCATATGATCATCTCACTAGATGCAGAAAAAGCTTTTGACAAAATTCAACACCGATTTATGATAAAAACTCTCCAGAAAGTGGGCCTAGAGGAAACCTAACTCAACATAATAAAGGCCATATATGACAAACCCACAGCAAACATTATTCTCAATGGTGAAAGACTGAAAGCATTTCCTCTAAGATCAGGAACAAGACAATGATATCCACTCGCGTCACTATTATTCAACATAGTTCTGGAAGTCCTAGCCACAGCAATCAGAGAAGAAACAGAAATAAAAGGAATACAAATTGGAAAAGAAGAAGTAAAACTGTCACTGTTTGCAGATGACATGATACTATACATAGAGAATCCTAAAGATGCTACCAGAAAACTATTAGAGCTAATGAATGAATTTGGTAAAGTTGCAGGATACAAAATTAATGCACATAAATCTCTTGCATTCCTATACACTAATGATGAAAAATCTGAAAGAGAAATTAAGAAAACACTCCCATTTACCATTGCAACAAAAAGAATAAAATACCTACAAATAAACCTACCTAGGGAGACAAAAGACCTGTAGGCAGAAAACTATAAGACACTGATGAAAGAAAATAAAGATGATACCAACAGATGGAGAGATATGCCATGTTCTTGGATTGGAAGAACCAATATTGTGAAAATGACTATACTGCCCAAAGCAATCTACAGATTCAGTGCAATCCCTATCAAATTACCAATAGCATTTTTTACAGAACTGGAACAAAAAATCTTAAAATTTTTATGGAGACACAAAAGACCCGGAATAGCCAAAGAAGTCTTGAGGGGGAAAAAACAGAGCTGGAGGAATCAGACTCCCCGACTTCAGACTATACTACAAAGCTACAGTAAAAGCTACATATTTTCTTTTACCAAGAAAATATGGTACTGGCACAAACAGAAATATAGATCAATGGAACAAGATAGAAAGCCCAGAGATAAACCCACACACCTATGGTCAACTAATCTATGACAAAGGAGGCAAGGATATACAATGGGGAAAAGACAGTTTCTTCAATAAGTGATGCTGGGAAAACTGGACAGCTACATGTAAAAGAATGAAATTAGAACACTACCTAACACCATACACAAAAATAAACTCAAAATATATTAGAGACCTAAATGTCAGACTGGACACTATAAAACTCTTAGAGGAATACCACTCTTTGACATAAATCACAGCAAGATCTTTTTGATCCACCTCCTAGAGTAATGGAAATAAAAACAAAAATAAACAAATGGGACCTAATGAAACTTAAAAGCTTTTGCAAAGCAAACTATAAACAAGATGAAAAGACCACCCTCAGAATGGGAGAAAATATTTACAAGCAAATCAACAGATAAAGGATTAATCTCCAAAATATATAAACAGCTCATGCAGCTCAATATTAAAAAAACAAACAGCCCCATCAACAAATGAGCAGAAGACCTAAATAGACATTTCTCCAAAAAAGACATACAGATGGCCAAGAAGCACATGAAAAGCTGCTCAACATCACTAATTATTAGAGAAATGCAAATCAAAACTATAATGAGGTATCACCTCACACCAGTTAGAATGGGCATCATCAGAAAATCTACCAACAACAAATGCTGGAGAGGGTGCGGAGAAAAGGGAACCCTCTTGCACTGTTTGTGGGAATGTAAATTGATACAGCCACTATGGAGAACAGTTATGGAGTTTCCTTAAAAAAACTAAAAGTAGAATTACCAGATGACCCAGCAATTCCACTACTGGGCATATACCCAGAGAAAACTATAGTTCAAAAAGACACGTGCACCCCAATGTTCATTGCAGCACTATTTACAATAGCCAGGTCATGGAAGCAACCTAAATGCCCATCGACAGATGAATGGGTAAAGAAGATGTGGTACATATATACAATGGAATATTACTCAGCCATAGAAAGGAACGAAATTGGGTCATTTGTACATACGTGGATGGATCTAGAGACTGTCATACAGAGTGAAGTAAGTCAGAAAGAGAAAAACAAATACTGTATATTAACGCATATATGTGGAACCTAGAAAAATGGTACAGATGAACCGGTTTGCAGGGCAGAAATAGAGACACAGATGTAGAGAACAAACGTATGGACACCAAGGGGGGAAAGTAATGGGGGTGGGGGGGTGGGATGATTTGGGAGATTGGGATTGACATGTATACACCGATGTGCATAAAATAGATCACTAATAAGAACCTGATGTATAAAAAAATAAAATTCAAAAATAAAAAAGCAAGGTAATCTTAGGCCAAGACAATAGAAACATTGTGTAACTTAATGACAGGAAGTCATAGTCCCAATGAAGCCTGAACTGATCCATCCCCACCTGGAGAATTACATTTTAGGGAAATACGAACAGGTTGATTCTCTTCAGAGAAGAATGACCAGACTGATGAAAGTTGTAGAAACCACACCACGTGTAGAAAGATAGAAACACATGGTTTTATCTTAGGATCATTATAAAACAGTTGTTAAATCTCTTCCATTTATTCAAAGGGTTGTCATATAGCAGAAAGAATATGCCAGTCCTAGGATACTCCAAAGAGCAAGAACATATGGAATTGACAAGCTAAAAACTTGTATACATGTAAACAATAGGTTATTGATGTTAGTGTAGGGGAGAAGCAGCCTCCTTCCTCCTAATGGTGGTGCTCATGGGGTGTGCTGAGGCTCTCACGGCTGGGGTTTGCCAGTGGATGCCCAATGACCTGACCACGTGTGAGAGATGCAGCAGGGGGGCTTTCTGCCTCGGATGAGAAGATGCAGTAAGTAATCCCAAAGTGTCCTTCCAGCTCTAAACTCTATGTTTCTAATTGGGCCATATACATGTGGCCTCACTTCATCTTTCTCTTCCAGAAATATGAAAATAAATCTTTTTGAAAAATAAAGAGGTAGAATTTTTCCTAAGTTAAAACAGAAAGTAAAACTAGAACACAGAATAATTCTTGTGATCCAATCTATGTTGGCATTTTTCACATGATGGTTCAGGCTCCTCCACAGACTTTTCTCCTCCCTTTCTTTCTTTCTTTCTTTCTTATAAAGAAGAAAACTGATCTGGAAATTTTCAGGCGTCTATAATTACATCCACAGATATCACATTTTAGTATAACTATAAAATAGTGTCACTATCTTTGTACACAGATATTCGGAGCAGAATTAGTACAACAGCATGCTTTGACTTTTGAGTGATATGCATCTGCTCTTAAGGACAGGTGTAGACCACTTCCCAAACCTAGAATCTAGAATTTCTCAGTGTAACAAGTCTGTTTGAATAAACTTCAAATCAGCTTTATAAACGTATGTTTTTTCTATTTAGTATGTAAAAGTCTACAGATGCCTCAAAACATTTCATTCATGCCTAAATTGGCAGGAATTTTCTCTTTCCTTTTGGCAAATATTCTTCTCACTGGGGTTTGTGCAGAACTAATGCCAAACTTACTTACTGTGGTTAGCTTGTGTTTGTGAAACAAGCTTATCATCCACAATGAACACATGGCTTTTAGACATAGGAATTAATCAGTGCTGGAGAGACAGGCTCCTGGCTTAGATTCTGGGCTGCCTGCTTGCATAAGCCTACTTTTGGGATCTATTACACAAAGCAGAATCCAGGGCTGCAGCGCACAGAATCCCACGCACAGTTCTCTGTCAGCCTTAAACTTTGCAGAAAATGTCTGTTTGGGGGGAAGATAGTGAAAAACATGGATGGATAGATAAAATTAGGTTAGTAATATGGCTACTTCACAGGGTTGATATGAAAAGCAAATAGAAAATTATATGTGAAAACACTTTAGTAACGTATGTCCTGCCTTATTTAAAAAGGAGTTGAAGGAGTTTATAGTGATACATACAATATGGCAGTATAGCATAAATTTGAAATAGATGAGAAAAAAAGCACAGAGCCATGTAAGGTAACGAAGAATGAAGCTAATATAAGCTCCAAGTCCTTGCTATTGGTTTTCAACAAAATCGGATTTAATCATTTTATCTGTTAACACATAGAAGGTTATATGATCAATACTGCAGTGCACAATATCCATATGATTAAATTGATTAAGAGAAGCACAGTTATTTCCTAGATTATGGTAGTAAGAATTTTCTTCTCTGGGTCTTCCAAAATAGAACACTCTTGGCTACAGTGAACAACACACCCTTCTTAACAACTTCCAACATTTTCATAGCCTGACTGTGCCACATTGTGACACATCCAAGCCATTCTGCAAGGGCCAATGGTACACACAAATTTTGCAGGTCCGTGCTGGTTTGTCTCCATCCAGACTGGAAATACCAGGAGAAAATGAATTTATTGCTGTTAAAACAATGTGTAACTTGCAAAGCAGCATGTAAATGCAAGGTATAATAATACTCACTGACATTATAACTTTGCAAGCCAGGTAGTGAATTTGAGACTCAATGCAATAGCAATAAGAAATCTACAATATTGTTAACAAGGAAGGCTATAGTATATCTTATTTTCCTTTTGTTTCTCTTTTCCTGGGAAAAAATTTTCCTCACAAATAGGTATGACTCTTTCACAGAAGTATCCAAATTAGGACAGCAATCACTGATTTACAAACAAGCTCTAAGGTAATGACTCAGAACTTCTGGATTTCTTGCCTATCAGGGACAGACAGTTTCTCACAGTAAGGAGAGAGAATTTATTTGTGCAACAGAAGCAGGAAGTGGAAAATCTAAAATACTGAATACTTTAGAATGCTATCTGCATATTTGAATGTAGGTATATGTGATATTTCAGAAAACACTGGTAATGCAAATCAAATATAGATTTTGTGCTGTAATGACCTCTGCCACCAGGGATCCTTGTTACAATTTTTTGTGAGAATAGTCTCTGTAACATTGACATTAATGCAAGATACATCTATTTAACTTGCAGGTCTTCTCTCTCTAAAGATAATGCCCATTTTACTCTTAAATTTACTAGGATCAGAAGTGAAGGGTTTCATATATTTAATTTTTTGCTTTTAGTTTTTTTAAATTTAAGATGACTTTTTCTTGGTTACTGAATAGGAAGAGACAAAAAGAAATGTTTCGTATGTATTTACTAAATATTTTTAAGCCTTTGCTATGAACCAGGCACTAGGTCTAAAACACAATTCCCGTCATCCTGGAAAATAATAATAGCAAAAATAGTGAAATCATTTTGAGCCATTTAATCACCCAAGCACTGTGCTAAGTTCTTTATATGCATTACCTCATTTTAGCATCATGGAAAGCCTATGAACAGTCACTGTTATCATTTCCATTTAACAGATGAGAAAATGATGCACAGAGAGGTTAACTAACTTTTCAAAAGTCACAGAGCTAGTGAGCTCCAAAAATGACTATACAGTTTTATTTTGACTCTGAAGTTTAAGCTTTTAACTATGATGATATAGAGGCATTATGAGTTCTCAGTAGAAATTCAGAAATAGAAAGACCAAGTGGTAGGATATGAAGAAACTTCGAGGCTATGGCATTTTGAGAGAGGACAATTCCAGTATCATAAAAAGACTTTGTGGAGAAGATTTAAGCTGAGTCCCAAAGAACATTCAAGATTAAATCTGGTGAAAGAGTAGTGGGGAAAGAGGACAGGGTATTCCAGATAAAGCAAACGGCATATCTCTGCCATGACTATGAACTAGATCTAAATTTAGGATAAGATACAGTGGAGAAAGCAGTAATGTAAAAAAAGAAATAAGCTAAACAATCACTGTCTGTAAAGAAAAGCAATGCATTGTCAAGGCAATCATTGAAAACAAAACAGAAGTCCATTAGTGAGAAAAATAAGATGACATTTGATTATACTGAGATCTAGAGATATAAATTATATTTAATTCTTCTTCTCCTCTATGATGCATATTATACATTTATTCATTCCCGATAGAGCTTAAAGTGCCTTGAAGGACTTTCTTACCTCCAACAGCTTATCCTTCTGCTTTATTTAGTAGTCTTATCCACTGACACTTGAAATATTGTTCTAATTAAATTATTGGCACTTTAGGGGTGCTGTAAAATTTCTCCTCGTAAAAGACCCTCTTGTCTTTCTCATTATGAAACCAGGAAAAAGTTTAGGGACTCATCAAGTTTCAAATCTTTTTAAAGCCTCTAGCAATTCATACTGTAATCTTTCCCATGAATGACTGTCAGATCTGGGGTTAGAAATCATCATGGTAGACCTAAAGGTTAGCTTTTTCAGCATTTTTATGCTTTTCAAATTTTCCATAAGACGATAAATGCTGAAGGATCAGTAAGCTCAACAGCTTGGACACCCACTGCTGCCACACAGGCGTGTGAAATGCCTCCATCTGACTCAGAATTAGAGATGTAAAATTGTCATCTAGCTCAGGATTAGAGCTTGGCATTAAATGTATTTATAATTTGTGTTAGCAGAAACTGTGGGCTTGGAAAATCATTGCTGGAAAACTGTAATTCTTCAAAGAAATTCCAACAAGCAAAAAACGTCCTGGTCAGAATATGTAAATATGGAGGAAAGAGTCCATCTGCTGAATATCTTCAATTTTCTATATATAACAACAGCTATTTTAGTCAAAAGTCAACAACACCTTGCATCCTTATTTACATAGGGAAATAATCCTGTGGTTTTATCTCTTTCTACTTTCCACTGCTGAATCTCCATCCTTACTCTTCCTCTAATCAGTTGTCTAGCTTGTGTATTGACACTTACCACATATTCATTTATTCATTGAAGAAATATTTGTGATATGCCTATTTTAAAAGAGACAAACTGCTAGAAAAGTGAGTATATAATTTTGATCAAAATATATGGTTCAAGCAAACTGAAGGGCACTGTGAAGCCCCTGCACTGGGACAGATCCTAGTATATTCAAGAACATGAAAGGAAACCCGTGCCTTTGTTGCTTCATGAAGATGGTAAAGACTGACATGAAATAAGGCTGGTGAAGAGGCAGAGCCAGACTGCAACAGCTGGATTTCGGTGTGGCTCTCCCCACCTGCCACACCTATAACTAGTGAGACAAAACACTACTAGTTAATCAAGATAGAAACTTTAACAGAAATTATTAAGCTAAAAAATGAGGTGTCCTCCAATTCCTGGTTGTTTTATACATGCCTTTCTAATCAATTACATTTCAGACTTTGATTTATATTTAGGATTAATTTGTGTAGTTTTGGAAAGAAATACAGTTAGCTCTGAAATGTAATATACTGGGAGAGATGGCTCTTTCTGTCATAGTGAGAAAGATCAGTTGTCACCAGGGTTTTGAATTCGATATTTGAAAAACGATATATGATGTTTATTTTTCTCTTTTGGCAGTTGGATTTTTATTGGGCCAAATAAGGTCACTTCAAATAAAACAACCAGAAACTACTTCTGTCATTTCATAAAATGAAGGAAAATTTTATGACAAAAATTAAGAAAAGTATTTCAGAATATTTAAGTTAGATAAATTTAATTTTATGGCAAATTAATTAAATGTCCTTATTTGTCTCATTTCCCTTCAAACACAGGATATCTTCTCCATTGACCAAGGGGCCAGCATTTAGTAGCCATTAACATACATGGTATTCCATAAGGATTCAGGCAACAAACTTATGAGATACATATCCTAAATTCTGACATATAACTCTCAGTATAAAGAGTTCACATAAAATTCTAATAGTGAGTCAGTTTCTGAAGTAGACTTATCACATTCTCTGAGAATTGGAAGAGAGCTGGTTCACTGGGCATTGTGATGGAGCTCCAAGTAGCCTTTAGGAGGAAACAAATTGGGAAGTTAGCATGAAAAATGCCACTTAATAAGGATGTGCTTCAAGAACACCAGAAACAAAACTAGGTGCTTGCTGTAAAATGCATGGAATTAAGCAGATAACAGGAATCCTAAGACATGCTGAGGCTCGTGAAGAGCAGTTGGTTCATAAGAATGTAATACTAAGATCAAGAACAAAGATTTAGCAGAAAGGGTCCTACGTGGCTTATACAAGGAAGCTTGCATAGCTCTCAGCTAGAGACTTGTCCAGAGTTTTCTCTATTTTTGTGTTTAATTGCTGTAGCCTAGTACTTTGTGGTTGGAACCACCCATACTATGACTCTGACATTTAAACTGTCTTCGTTATAATGGTGTCTTTCTTCTTGAAGGGAGGTATCCATAGTAGAAGAGCATGTCTTCTGACCTAATGGAGAAGCTGACAAAAGATATGGCTCTTATGACTTTTATGAGGTTAGACTAATTGGAAATATATAATATATATATATATATATTTAATATAATTTCTCAGGTTTCTTATACTCAAAGCTCCTTGACTTTGCAGAAGAATTGAGGCCTTGAACATCAGTGCAGTCAATTGTTCCTCTTCTCTGTAGACCAAAAATTTTCTTCTCCTGATTTTCTCTGTTCTCTCCCTCTTGAAATCCAATTATTTAGTTATCTTAGCTTGATCCTATAAGTATTTTCTTCTCTCCCACTTTTCTTTTCTTTGTCTTATTGTTCCATTCCAGTGGAGAATTTTACATCTAAAATTTATAAATATAATATTGAATTATAAAAATCTGCCATAATATTTTTATTTTTCTAAAGTTTTTAAAAATAAATACTGTAATTTTTTACAACAGTATCTTTTATTTCATGGATCCAAGGTTGTTTTTTTGTTTGTTTGTTTGTTTGCTTTTTTGGTTTCTGAGAATCTGTGGTCATCCACTTAATCTAATTTGGAACTAGTTTTCCCAGAATTCCCTTTCCTCTCTTGTCCTTGGTTAGAGTTGCCAGCTCACCAAGTGCAGCTCACAAATGTCCCTGATCTGTTGACTACTCTTGGCAGCCAGGCCATAGACTCTCTCATTTCTGCCAGATCTCTTTCTTCAAACTCTCTAAGTCCTGGGCTAGGACTGTTCAGTTCATGGCAAAAAGTACAAGTACAGTTCATGGCAAAAAGTACCAGCTTTTCTGCAGGGGATAGGTCATTGAGTCTGGAGGCGATTAGTCAGGTTACACTTTTCCCTCTTGGGTCCTAATTTGCCCTTGCTGCCTTCTGCTTCTCATTCAGCTTTTCCCAACTGCTAGCCCTTCTGACCTACATGACTTCAGCACCACCAGAGATGCTGAGGCAACAGCCTTCCAGAGACACCTTCACCTGCTCTTGTAATTGTATAAGAACTAATCTCTATAACAAAGGGCTATTCTACATCACTAGTTGAAGTTCTGCTGCCCTGCATGAACTCTGTGTCCTTTTGGAAGATGGAAAGGAAAAATAAAAAAGATCTAAGACTGGAAACTGACCAGAGAAACTGAAAGCTATTTTTTACTCAAATATAAATAGCAAATATTGATTTAACCAAGGGGTCTGTTAACTATATCCTGAAGATAGGAAACAGGCTTCTAAATTCTCATTTTTCATATTAGGATATTAAGAGATAATATCTAAACCTGAAAAATAGGAATATATTGGTATAAATGTTGGATATAATTGGTAAGTTGGTAAAAATGACCATAAAACAAAGGAAAAGGGAAAGATTTGCCCATACACACAAAGCAAAGACAGTGAAAAAGTATATAGGACAATTTAAAACCTACTTGGTGTCTATAGGACATCACAGAAGATAAATATGTGGTTCTCTGTATCATTTGGATTGTTGAAGTATAATTTGGCTTACACAAGCTTGGAAGAAAACCAGTTAGCACACCAAAAAAAAAAAAGAAAAATCAAATGAAATCGATATGGTAGTATAAGAAGGGGAATTAATGAACCTAATTTAGTCATGAATGTGGATAGGATCATGAGGCTATTCAGGTACTAGTGAAAATTAAAGGGGAGTCAATATAAGGTCTAATGGAAAAAAGGAGAGCTTTTTGTTTTTGCTGCTGTTGTTTTTAGTAAAGATGGAACTGCAAGCATGCAAATGTGATTATTTCTAGCATGCTCCAGTCTGTTGTTTCCCTAGCTCAGTTCCTTGGGTGTTTAAATAAATCAGTGTAGGCATATTTGTGTTACTTTGCCTCTTCTATTTCTCCACCAACTAATATCTATGTAGAAGCTGTTTTTTTAATTAGGAGTCACTGATGTTCACTATCTTGGCAAGTCCTGACAGGGTTCCAGTGATTGTAGCAGTCTTAACTGGACTGTTTTCCCTAGTCCTCATGTACACAAAAGAAGCCTGAGACCCCAAACCCACCCCAGTATGGAATGTTTTTATAAATACCCAAAGAAACAACGAAAATAATTGAAAGTAGTTGACTGTGGAGAAGAGGATCTGGGTAGGTGGGGCAGGAATGGAGTAGGGGAATATTCTTTCTTTTGTTATGAGACTCCTAAAACTGTATATTTGATTATGCACAGATAGTGCTTTAGTAAAAATAAAAATGGAATTCAAAGGATAATAAAAAATATAAAAATACAAAATAAACATGCCAATTGACCACGGATGACAACAAATAGTAGGTACATGTCTTAAACACTCTGTGAGAAACCTACTTTCAATCTAGATTTCTATACCTAATCAAACTACTAATCAAGTGTGAGGACAGAATAAAGATATTTTAAAACACTTAGGTATTTATAAAATTATCTTCCCATCAATCTTTCCTTAGGAAGATATTGGAGGATGCATCTACCAAGCCAGAAGAGGCAGAGAAATGGGGTGCAGGAAAGAATGAATCCAATTCATTCATTGGATTCAGCCAGAGATGGCTGAAGATGGCAGCTATACAATGGACCTAGAGAAAAACCAGTCTAGATAGGATGGGAAAATAATTGTGAATATTGATAAAATGCAGACCATAGATGCTTTAAATTAAACACTAGAGAAACTCACCCATAAGTTTCCAGCAACAGTACACATGGCATAATAAAAGCCTAGACCTGCCCTGGAGAAGTTTGGTACCATTAAACAGCATCTACATTATTGATCAGCCCCAGAAATGTCATTTGGAAAGCAAAACAAATTTACCTGGCTGTCTGCCCATGCTGTATCTACACAATGAAACATTTTTATGTGGCCATTAAAAAGAATGAGGTATGTCTATATTTACTGATATGAAATAATAACCTTGATAAACTAGGAATAACAACAGTAATAAACAGACCTGGGAAAACCTAATTTCGTTGTAACTTGATTGGCTATTACCTATTGGCTTCCAGCCAGCCCACATGTGGGTTGACTAAAGTCTTTATCTTGGGAAGAGAGATGTGAGAAGAGAGTAAGGACTCGTAGAAAAATGACTGGCAACCCCAATTTGGGAAGCAGAAGTCAGGTACCTATGGCACCTAACTTTGCTTGGCCAAACCCCACCTGACCAGTTTGGCAAAATAGGAGCCAAAGAGATTGCTGGAATTCCTGCCACTTTACTGAATACTTTATCCAGCAACAGGGGCAAGGGTTTAAATTGGATATTTAAGTGGAAACAGAAAATGACCACCAGGGCAAGGGCAATTTCAACTGAGACCAAGAATTGATACAGCCACTATGGAGAACAGTATGGAGGTTCCTTAAAAAACTAAAAATAGAATTACCGTATGACCAAACAATCCCACTACTGGGCATATACCCTGAGAAAACCATAATTCAAAAAGAGGCATGTACCAAAATGTTCATTGCAGCTCTATTTACAATAACCAGGACATGGAAGCAACCTAAGTGTCCATTGACAGATGAATGGATAAAGAAGATGTGGCACATTTATACAATGGAATATTACTCAGCCATAAAAAGAAACGAAATTGAGTTATTTGTAGTGAGGTGGATGGACCTAGAGTCTGTCATACAGAGTGAAGTAAGTCGGAAAGAGAAAAACAAATACCGTATGCTAACACATATATATGGAATGTAAAAAAGAAAAAAAAAGGTCAGGAAGAACCTAGGGTCAAGACAGGGATAAAGACTCAGACCTACTAGAGAATGGACTTGAGGATACAGGAAGGGGAAGGGTAAGCTGTGACAAAGTGAGAGAGTGGCATGGACATATATACACTACCAAACGTAAAATAGCTAGTGGGAAGCAGCCACGTAGCATAGGGAGATCAGCTCGGGGCTTTGTGACTACCTAGAGGGGTGGGATAGGGAGGGTGGGAGGGAGGGAGACGCAAGGAGGAAGAGATATGGGGACATATGTATATGTATAGCTGATTCACTTTGTTATAAGGCAGAAACTAATACACCATTGTAAAGCAATTATACTCTAACAAAGATGTTTAAAAAAAAAGAAAAAAGGACAAGTCATGATACTACAGAATGTATTAAAAGAGTCAGTATAAAGGGGGTGGGGAGGAAAGTTGATTCCGGATGACTGTAGACTGCTACAAAAAAGGAGGGTTTCAGAATAATGACTAGATAAAGAAGGCTGCAGGAGTTGAAGGGGATGAAGCCAAGAGGAAATTCTTACCATAAGAATGAAAACATTATGAATAGTGAAATTTGCATTATTTATATATTTTGGATTTAAAATATTGTGAATAGTGAAATTTGCATAATATATATTTGGGTTTTTTAAAAATAACAACTGAAATCAACCTACCTAGGGAAAATACAGATTTCACAGTATAATTCAGGATAAAGAAAACAAACTTTTACCTGGATTAAAAAAAAAAACTTTTCTTGATTTGTTAGAGAAATTATTTTCTTCAATCCTACCATATTTCTGTAGTGAGCCTGCTTTTCAACTTTGTAAGATTCATTTTTTTAATCATATTTCTTCCTACATTCCACTCATGGAATTCACCTCATAACACAACCTTCAGGTGACAACTCTGTCCTATATTCATTGATTAAATACAACTTAGTAGGGAAAAAAATGGCTCTCATCTTGAACCCCAGCTGTATCTCCACTCATCTTCTTTGTGCCCCAGCTAAACTCTCAAGCCTTCCTAAAGAATCCACAAAGAACTCAAGTGGCTTCCTTTGATGACCCCCATCAGACTGCTCAAGTGCATCCTTGCGCATTCGGCCTCTTTGCTAGCTGCCAATGTATGAAAACAGAACTCACTCTTCCCAGACTTTCCTTCCCCTCTTTCTTCTTTTCCTTATATATCTGCTTTTGCCTTTGTTGATTGACAACAGCCTGACATTCTCATCCATATATGTAAGTAAATTATTAGCATGCATGTAACTAACTCAATATCTCTGAGCTGTCCTTTGACAGTTTATTTCTGGAGTTTCTAGTGAAGCATTATTGACCTGAATTCTAACATTGTAGCCAGTAACATTGTGTACCCTAAGATCTAAATTGTGCCCCTTAAGGGGCCCGGTTTCTCTTGGCTCCTCTTGTAAGTCTCATGTGCAGTGATTCAGTACTTCAGATCTACTGTGCTAAGTAAATGTCTTGGTATAGTTTGTTTCTGGTTATAACTTTGATTATTTGTTTCCATTGTTGACAAAAGTAATGTGGCCTTTGACCCTATAGTCTGACCAACTGGAGATTTCTGTCAGGTGGCAGATAACATTCTGATACTGTGGACATTTGGAAACAGGAGTGAGAAGTCATTAGTATTTTGTCCTTCCATTCATAAGTAAAATCTACATTTGTTTTTGTTGTTTATACCAATATGGATGGCGTCCTCTAATTTAAAAAAAAATTTCCTCCGCAAACTCAAGCCTTTTTTAATATTTCCGCATTACGGCCACAATAGTTGTCAATATCCATAAACGTGGAAGTTCAACATCAAAGATGATATTTCTTTTAGGAACTTTTGATTTTGGTAAAGTGTTATAAATGGAGACTTAGAATGGAAATGAAAGATAACCTCTGAAATAAAAAGAAATCAGCTTTCTTTGGCTAGAAGTCTTTAAATAATGAAATAATTCCAAATTAAGGTCCCTTCAGACATCTTTTAATAAGGCTATATGAAGAACATAAAAATTCATGTCACTGGAAACTAGTCAATTAAGTTGAAAAATTAGGACTTTTAATAGCCATATAAATAACAATTTTTAACTGCCTTTATTAAGGTATAATTGACATATAAGAAACTGCACATATTTAAAGTTTACAGCTTAATGTCTTGACAGTGAATATATCCATCAGCCCCAAAAGTTTCCTCATGCCACTTTTATTAAATTCAGACTGGAGTGAAGTGGGGGCTATTTACAGTGGCAATCCCACTACTGACCAGCCTGGGAGTTTTAACATGCTGTGTTTCTGACCTGAGCCAGTATACCCCTCAGGCAACCTGGTCCCCCACCACCACATTTCAGGGAGGTACCATGTGGATGGCAAAGTTAGTGTGGCACCCAGTGGGCATAGAGCCCTCACAAAAGCCAGAACTCCTGGGCTCAATCAATCCTCCTGACCCAGACACCTAAGGCCAACCATGACAATCCTTGGCAGATGATCTTGTGTATTGTAACTGGCATCATAATCAGACAGAACATCAAGAACTTTAGAATACAATGTCAATCCAAGATTTCTTAAGCTTTCTGTGATGGGTACCTTTGTCATCTTTCTGAAATACTAATTTTCTCGGTTATTTGTTCTCCTTTTCTAGTCATTCTAAGATTCTCTGTACTTCTTGAAGTTCTTCCTGAATTTGATCAATTTTCTCTTCGTCTGGCCTTGCGCTTCTGCCGAGCATAGCTCATGCTATATTGGCCAGAGGCTCTGCACACTTCCTCTTCATGTTCTTGAATTTGCTGTTGTTAGAGAATGAGCTCACCAAACAGACCCTTTTTACAATGCTTGTCACTTTCAAATCCATGATCTGTTGTTCTAAATGCCATTTTTCCAGGTGAAACTGTGGTGATAAAGTCCTTCAATAATCTAGACTTTCAACAATCTTGTCAAAGCTGGATGCCAACTTTGTAAGGTCCTCTATTAGGAAGAGCTTTTCTGATTTTCTCTAACAATATAACCATCAATCTTCTACACAATATCAGGTTCAATCCATTTATAGTCACTAAGGTCACAGATCATATATTTCCACTGACCAAAAAAGTCTTTTGGGCTCCCAGCAGCAGATGCTAGTATGAGACATGGAAGTTTTAAATACCTTGTAGCTAATCTTCCTGGCCAAAAATTCCCACGGGGCTAGTATCCATATTTAATTTGAGAAAGTTTCAGTTGGCGACCAGAAGTGGTGAAATGATATCCTGAATTGGGGTCTTTGAAGCTTTTAAGCTATTATGATGTGGATGGTAAATACTTCATAAAAGCTGATGAAGTTTTTTTTAGTGCTAAGCCTCCTTTTATTCCAGAACTATGTTTCTCCAAGTATTGGCAGACCTCACAGGCCAGGGCAGTCCTGCATAGTCACCACATCCCACATCCCACCGGCCAGCAGTTCACACAGGCTCCAAGAGGGCCGCACGGGAGCCCGGTGTCTGCCCTAGTCTGGCTCCTGCTCCAGGAGTGACCCAGGAAGAGGCCCTCAACCACCAAGGGCACAGAGAAGCCATGTGGCCAAACCATTGGTGCAGGGACTTCTGCAGGTCCCTGCCTGGCACCTGTATTTAGTCCACCAGGCAAACAACCCCCTCACCCTTCCCAGGGGTCAGCACAAAGGGCCTGAGGAGAACTAACACGAGCACCTAGAGCCTGTCCTCGTGGCAGTTTTTAATCCCTTCCTCCCATACCTCCTGTCCCTCTCCCCCTGCTGCCCCGCTCTGGCAGCCACTGATCTGTTTTCTGTCCTTGTCTATTTAATTGCATTTTCTAGATTTTATATAAACCAGAACAGTTTATTTTTGTCAAGCTTCTTTCACTCTTCATAATTATCTGAACATTCATCCATCATGTCATGTATATCAGTAGTTCATTTTTATTGCTGAGCATATTCCACTGAATGGATGGACATATAGTTTGTTTATGCATTCATGTGTTGATGAATATGTGTGTTGTTTCCAGTATTATCTGGTTCAAATAAAGCTTCTAAGAAAATTCATTTTCAAATCTTTCTGTATGGAGTGTATATTTTTATTTCATTTGTCCAAAGTGGTTGTGCCGTCTTATATTCCAAAAGCAGTGTGTGAGAGTTCTGGGTTCTCTAATTCCATATTTGGCCAACAAATTCTCTTTTTAGCCAACATTTGGTATGATCAGTTTTTAATCTTAGGTATTTTTATTTGTAACATTTCCATTTAATGTTCCTTTATATCTTCTGTTTCTTTGCTGAGAGGTTCTTTTTTAAAAAATTTGTTTCAAACATGTTTATAATTGCTTGTTGAAACACTCTTATGATGGCTGCTTTAAAATTCTTATTAACATCTAACATCTAACATCTCTGTCATCTCAGTGTCTTTTCTCATTCAGTTTGAGATCATTTGGTTCTTGATATAACAAATGATTTTCAATTGCTACCTGGACATTTTGTATTCTATGTTATAAGACTGGATTTTATTGAAATTTTCTGTTTTAACATGCTTCCTCTAACACTGCTGCTGTGGTTGAAGGGGGCACCACAGCACCTTATTACTGTCAGGTGTGGATGGAAGTCCAGTTTTTCCCCTCAGCTTCTGTTGACACCTGAGGTAGAGGGACTTCTTCTTATTGCTGGGTGAGGGTGGGAATTCAGGCTCCACCCTAGGCTCCCACTGATACCAATCTGCCTAGGAGGGGATGCTTGTTACTACTAAGAAAAGAAAGGGAGGAGATGGCTTGTTACTCCTAAGTACAGGTGTAACTCCCAACATGGTCATCACTAACACAGTGGGGTTGCAGTATTTCAAATTAAGTTCCCCTTTTTAATATCGGAATAATTACTTTGTGTCTTCTGTCATAAATATAGTGATTTAGAATGTTCTGACCCTGATCATTCTTTGCCAGTATTATATGCCTTCTTATGTGTTGTTTAACATTTCATAGTAGTATTTATTATTCGTATACGTTGGTGTACCTGAAATTTAAGGTAGTCTCTCCTGAATGTTATCACGTTATAGCTTCTGCCATTAGTAATTTTTCCAAAAAGTTGTTAAGAATATCTTTTAGCCTGTTTCATCTTTTCATAAAATAAATTTATATACTAAGTTTTATACTCACCACTTTTTTCCCTAAGATTCTCAACCCCAGCCATTTACAAATGCTTGATCATAAATTCTGTGCCAGCATAGATGTTTAAGGAGATCATAAGGTTAAGTAAGTTAATTATAACTCAAATTGCATGTACTGTATCTCCTAAGGTTTTAATACTCAGATCCTATAGATGATAATACTGAATTCACAGGGAAATAAAAATTGCAATGCTTAATATTTAGTATTTGCTCAATAAATATTAATTCACTCTCCTTAATTTCTAAATTTTATAGACTTTAAAAATTTCAAGGTATGAGAAAGGGCTGAAAATTCATGTTTAATTTGGACATATATAAATTGGTGGTTTAAACTCTATATTCAGCCAGCAGGCTCTTTTTATGTTTCAAGTTATTCTGTTGAGGAAGTGCTTAATGAGCATGTTTTAGATATCACAGAAGTAAAACTCACTAAGACAATAAGCCCTTACTCCAATGCAATTCAACAAATATGCTTTGAGTGCCCATTAAGTCTAAGGCACTGGACAAAGTACTGAGGAGGCTACACATATGAATAAGACCCAGTTTCTGCCCTCTAACATGGCAAGAATGAATCACTGACAAGGGCAAGAAGGAAAAGAAGTCTATTACAGAGCTGTTGCAAAGCACTGTAATTTCATGAAAGTGCACTGAAGGAATGGAGAGATAGAGCAGCATAGAGAAAAGGGAAATGTGGCAAGATGCTGGGAATCTTGCACAAGGGGTTTTCTAGGTTTCCATGGAAACAGTTAGACTTGAATGCATGGGTGCATAAGGCAGTCTTACCAGGTGCCTGTTGTTTGTTTGGAGGAGGGAAAAAATTACATTTCCATGACAGTTACAGATTAGCTGAGCAAGTAGCTTTCCAAAGTGATGTACTTGCAGAAAAACAGATAAACACTGTCCACAGTGAAAATGTTTGTATTCTCTAGTGCCAGCTGGGTAATTAGATCTCCTCTTAGAAAGGACGAGGTGGCAGTTTGTACTTTCTGACCATTTTATCCAAGATAGCAAGATCTTCTACACAGAAGCAATTTTCTGGGGGATAAAAATCTTGTAATATATAGGTAGACAGTAGGAAAGAAAATTGAAAATGGGAGAAAAAATGCCCCAGAGAGAACCATGCAGACATTTTAGAGGTTACTAAAATAAGACAAGGAGTAAGAGCTTGTGTCCACATAGGAAGTTATGAAATATTTATAATGACATTGAGACATTGAGGCATTTGACAGTGTAGTACTTTCTGTTGTGAATTGGGATTTAAGAACGCAACACCCAACCATCCATCATAGATCAAGAGATGACATAGAAAAAATGAAAATTGGACAATGTTGCAAAAAGAATCTAACTATATGGGTATAGTCTGAGTTTAGCAAAATATACAGTTTAATTTCACACATTTCAGGGACACAGAAGACAAAATGTTATACTTGCTTCTTCCAAACACGATAGATAGGTTAGGTAGGTAAGTAGGTAGGTAGGTAGATAGATAGATGCTGTTTATGCAATGATTGACTTGTTTATTGAATCCTAATAGCATAAATATTAGGAATGAAAGTCACAACAAACCCTCAAAGAACATGAAAACAATGACATCACATGCAAATTCTGTCAAAAAGTTATAGCATAAATTAAGGATTATTTCTTATATCCTGTGTCATGCAGAATAAAGTATTCAGAAGGGACATGTTCATTGGAAAAATCTGTCATATACTATCTTTCCTTCCATTTAAATATTTTCAGTGTTCTTCAGCAAAGTTTTATAATTTTAACATTCACAACTTGAACATCATTTGTTGAATTTATTCACAGACAGTTTATAGTTTTTATTGCTATTTTATTTTATTTTGTTTTTTTGGGTTTTGGTTTTTAGTTTTTTTTATATAGCAGGTTCTTATTAGTCATCAGTTTTATACACATCAGTGATACATGTCAATCCCAATAGCCCAATTCATCACACCACCACCACCAACTCCCCGCTGCTTTCCCCACTTGGTGTCCATATGTTTGTTCTCTACATCTGTGTCTCAATTTCTGCCCTGCAAACCGGTTCATCTGTACCATTTTTCTAGGTTCCACATATATGTGTTAAATACGATATTTGTTTTCTCTTTTTAACTTACTTCACTCTGTATGACAGTCTCTAGATCCATCCACGTCTCAACAAATGACCCAATTTCGTTCCTTTTCATGGCTGAGCAATATTCCATTGTATATATGTACCACATCTTCTTTATCCATTCATCTGTCAATGGGCATTTAGGTTGCTTCCATGACCTGGCAACTGTAACTAGTGCTGCAATGAACATTGGAGTACATGTGTCTTTTTGAAATATGGTTTTCTCTGGGTATATGCCCAGTAGTGGGATTGCTGGATCATATGGTAATTCTATTTTTAGTTTTTTAAGGAACCTCCATACTGTTCTCCATACTGGCTGTATCATACATTGCCACCAACAGTGTAAGAGGGTTCCCTTTTCTCCACACCCTCTCCAGCATTTGTTGTTTGTAGATTTTCTGATGATGCCCATTCTAACTGGTGTGAAATGATACCTCATTGTAGTTTTCATTTTCATTTCTCTAATAATTAGTGATGTTGAGCAGCTTTTCATGTGCTTCGTGGCCATCAGTATGTCTTCTTTGGAGCAATGTCTATTCAGGTCTTCTGCCCATTTTTGGATTGGGTTGTTTGTTTTTTTAATGTTGAGCTGCATGAGCTATTTATATATTTAGGAGATTAACCCTTTGTCCGTTGATTCGTTTGCAAATATTTTCTCCCATTCTGAGGGTTGTCTTTTCGTCTTGTTTATGGTTTCCTTTGCTGTGCAAAAGCTTTTAAGTTTCACTAGATCCCATTTGTTTATTGTTTTTATTTCCATTACTCTCAGAGGTGTATCAAAAAATCTCTTGCTGTGATTTATGTCAAAGAGTGTTCTTCCTATGTTTTCCTCTAAGAGTTTTATAGTGTCCGGTCTTACATTTAGGTCTCTAATCCACTTTGAGTTTATTTTTGAGTATGGTGTTAGGGAGCATTCTAATTTCATTCTTTTACATGTAGCTGTCCAGTTTTCCCAGCACCACTCATTGAAGAGACTGTCTTTTCTCCATTGTATATCTTTGCCTCCTTTGTCATAGATTAGTTGACCATAGGTGCGTGGGTTTATCTCTGGACTTTCTGTCTTGTTCCATTGATCTATGTTTCTGTTTTTGTGCCAATACCATATTGTCTTGATTACTGTAGCTTTGTAGTATAGTCTGAAATCAGGGAGTCTGACTCTTCTAGCACCGGTTTTTTCCCTCAAGACTGCTTTGGCTATTCGGGGTCTTTTGTGTCTCCATAAAAATTTTAAGATGTTTTGTTCTAGTTCTGTAAAAAATGCCATTGATAATATGATAGGGATTGCATTGAACCTGTACATTGCTTTGGGTAGTATAGTCATTTTCCAATATTGATTCTTCCAATCCAAGAACATGGCAAATCTCTCCATCTCTTGGTATCATCTTTAATTTCTTTCATCACTGTCTTATAGTTTTCTGCATACAGGTCTTTTGTCTCCCTAGGTAAGTTTATTCCTAGGTATTTTATTCTTTTTGTTGCAATGGTAAATGGGAGTGTTTCCATAATTTCTCTTTCAGATTTTTCATCATTAGTGTATAGGAATGCCAGAGATTTCTGTGCATTAATTTTGTATCCTGCAACTTTACCAAATTCATTGATTAGCTCTAGTAGTTTTCTGGTAGCATCTTTAGGATTTTCTATGTATAGTATCATGTCATCTGCAAACAGTGACAGTTTTACTTCTTCTTTTTCAATCTGTATTCCTTTTACTTCTTTTTCTTCTCTGATTGCCATTGCTACGACTTCCAAAACTATGTTGAATAATAGTGGTGAGAGTGGACATCCTTGTCTTGTCCGTGATGTTAGAGGAAATGCTTTCAGTTTTTCACAATTGAGAATGATGCTTGCTGTGGGTTTGTCGTATATGGCCTTTATTATGTTGAAGTAGGTTTCCTCTAGGCCCACTTTCTGGAGAGTTTTTAACATAAATGGGTGTTGAATTTTGTCAAAAGCTTTTTCTACATCTAATGAGATGATCATATGGTTTTTATCCTTCAGTTTGTTAATATGGTGTATCACATTGATTGATTTTCATATATTGTAGAATCCTTACATTCCTGGGATAAACCCCACTTGATCATGGTGTACGATCCTTTTAATCTGCTGCTGGATTCTGTTTGCTAATATTTTGTTTAGGATTTTTGTATCTATGTTCATCAGTGATATTGGCCTTTAGTTTCCTTTTTTTGTAACATCTTTGTCTGGTTTTGGTATCAGGTCAATGGTGGCTTTGTAGAATGAGTTTGGGAGTGTTCCTCCCTCTGGTATATTTTGGAAGAGTTTGAGAAGGATGAGTGTCTGCTCTTCTCTAAATTTTTGATAGAATTCACCTGTGGAGCCATCTGGTCCTGGACTTTTGTTTGTTGGAAGACTTTTAATCACAGTTTCAATTTCATTACTCGTGATTGGTCTGTTCATGTTTTCTGTTTCTTCCTGGTTCAGTCTTGGAAGGTTATACCTTTCTAAGAATTTGTCCACTTCTTCCAGGTTTTCCATTTTATTGGCATAGAGTTGCTTGTAGTAGTCTCTTAGGATGCTTTGTATTTCTTTGGTGTCTGTTGTAACTTCTCCTTTTTCATTTCTAATTTTATTGATTTGAGTCCTCTCCCTCTTTTTCTTGATGAGTCTGGCTAATGGTTTATCAATTTTGTTTATCTTCTCAAAGAACCAGCTTTTAGTTTTATTGATCTTTGCTATTGTTTTCTTTGTTTCTATTTCATTTAATTCTGCTCTGATCTTTGACTTCTTTCCTTCTGCTAACTTTGGGTTTTGTTTGTTCTTCTTTCTCTAGTTCCTTTAGGTGTAAGTTTAGATTGTTTATTTGAGATTTTTCTTGTTTCTTGAGGTAGGCTTGTATAGCTATAAACTTCCCTCTTAGAACTGCTTTTCCTGCATCCCATAGGTTTTGGATCGTCGTGTTTTCATTGTCATTTGTCTCTAGGTATTTTTTGATTTCTTCAGTGATCTCTTGGTTATTTAGTAACGTATTGTTTAGCCTCCATGTATTTGTGTTTTTTACGTTTTTTTCCCTGTATGTCATTTCTAATCTCACAGTGTTGTGGTCAGAAAAGATGTTTGATACGATTTCAATTTTCTTAAATTTACTGAGGCTTGATTTGTGACCCAAGATGTGATCTATCCTGGAGAATGTTCTGTGTGCACTTGAGAAGAAAGTGTAATCTGCTGTTTTGGGATGGAATGTCCTATAAATATCAATTAAATCTATATGGTCTATTGTGTCATTTAAAGCTTGTGTTTCCTTATTTATTTTCATTTTGGATGATCTGTCCATTGGTGTAATTGAGGTGTTAAAGTCCCCCACTGTTATTGTGTTACTGTCGATTTCCTCTTTTATAGCTGTCAGCAGTTGCCTTATGTATTGAGGTGCTCCTATGTTGGGTGCATATATATTTATAGTTGTTATATCTTCTTCTTGGATTGATCCCTTGATCATTATGTAGTGTCCTTCCTTGTCTCTTGTAACATTCTTTATTTTAAAGTCTATTTTATCTGATATGAGTATTGCTACTCCAGCTTTCTTTTGATTCCCATTTGCATGGAATATCTTTTTCCATCCCCTCACTTTCAGTCTGTATGTGTCCCTAGATCTGAAGTGGGTCTCTTGTAGACTGCATGTATATGCAGCGTATATATGGGTCTTGTTTTTGTATCCATTCAGCAAGCCTGTGTCTTTTGGTTGGAGCTTTTAATCCTTTCATGTTTAAGGTATTTATTGATATGTATGCTCCTTTGACCATTTTCTTAATTGTTTTGGGTTTGTTTTTGTAGGTCCTTTCTTCTCTTGTTTTTCCCACTTAGAGAAGTTCCTTTAGCATTTGTTGTAGAGCTGGTTTGGTGGTGCTGAATTCTCTTAGCTTTTGCTTGTCTTTAAAGCTTTTGATTTCTCCATCGAATCTGAATGAGATCCTTGCTGGGTAGAGTAATCTTGGTTGTAGGTTCTTCCCTTTCATCACTTTAAGTGTATCATTCCACTCCCTTCTGGCTTGTAGAGTTTCTGCTGAGAAATCAGCTGTTAACCTTATGGGAGTTCCCTTGTATGTTATTTGTTGTTTTTCCCTTGCTGCTTTCAATAATTTTTCTTTGTCTTTAATTTTTGCCAATTTGATTACTATGTGTCTCGGCGTGTTTCTCCTTGGGTTTATCCTGTATGGGACTCTCTGCACTTCCTGGACTTGGGTGGCTATTTCCTCTCCCATGTTAAGGAAGTTTTTGACTATAATATCTTCAAGTATTTTCTGAGATCCTTTCTCTCTCTTTTCTCCTTCTGGGACCCCTATAATGCAAATGTTTTTGCGTTTAATATTGTCCCAGAGGTCTGTTAGGCTGTCTTCTTTCTTTTCATTCCTTTTTCTTTATTCTGTTCTGCAGCAGTGAATTCCACCATTCTGTCTTCCAGGTCACTTATCCGTTCTTCTGCATCAGTTATTCCACTATTGATTCCTTCTAGTGTATTTTTCATTTCAGTTACTGTATTGTTCATCTGTGTTTGTTTGTTCTTTAATTCTTTTAGGTCTTTGTTAAACATTTCTTGCATCTTCTTGATCTTTGCCTCCATTCTTTTTCCGAGGTCCTGGATCATCTTCACTATCATTATTCTGAATTCTTTTTCTGGAAGGTTGCCTATCCCCACTTCATTTAGTTGTTTTTCTTTGGTTTTGTATTGTTCCTTCATCTGGTACATAGCCCTCTGCCTTTTCATCTTGTCTATCTTTCTGTGAATGTGGCTTTTGTTCCACAGGCTGCAGGATTGTAGTTCTTCTTGCTTCTCCTGTCTGCCCTCTGGTGGATGAGGCTATCTAAGAGGCTTGAGCAAGTTTCCTGATGGGAGGGACTGGTGGTTGGTAGAGCTGGGTGTTGCTCTGGTGGGCAGAGCTCAGTAAAACTTTAATCTGCTTGTTTACTGTTGTGTTGGGCTGGGTTCCCTCCCTGTTGGTTGTTTGGCCTGAGGCAACCCAACTCTGGAGCCTACCTGGCTCTTTGGTGGAGCTAATGGCAGACTCTGGGAGGGCTCACGCCAAGGAGTACTTCCCAGAACTTCTACTGCTAGTGTCCTTGTCCTCACGGTGAGCCACAGCCACCCCCCGCCTCTGCAGGAGACCCTCCAACACTAGCAGGTAGGTCTGGTTCAGTGTCCCCTGGGGTCACTGATCCTTCCCCTGGGTCCCGAGGCTCACACTAGTTTGTGTGTGCCCTCCAAGAGTGGAGTCTCTGTTTCTCCCAGTCCTGTCAGAGTCCTGCAGTCAAATCCCACTAGGCTTTAAAGTCTGATTCTCTAGGAATTTCTCCTCCCATTGCTGGACCCCCAGGTTGGGAAGCCTGACGTGCGGCTCAGAACCTTCACTCCAGTGGGTGGACTTCTGTGGTATAAGTGTTCTCCAGTTTGTGAGTCACCCACCCAGCAGTTATGGGATTTGATTTTATTGTGATTGCGCCCCTCCTACCACCTCATTGTGGCTTCTCCTTTGTCTTTGGATGTGGGGTATCTTTTTTGCTAAGTTCCAGTGTCTTCCTATCGATGATTGTTCAGCAGTTAGTTGTGAT